>NC_060214.1:27169285-28424642 GCF_021130785.1 Homalodisca vitripennis
TTATTTAATATGTTTATCTCAACTTTTAATATAAAAGGATATTTTTTATATATCAAACATATTTAATATTGATGTCATATATTTGTACTGAATCATTCCTAATATTAACAAAGATAAGTTTCAAATGGAAATTAAAGTTTGGATTAATTTAGCATCCTAACTCTTTTTAAATGATGCGGCTACTATTATATTCAGGTTATTTTCTGTATTTTCAACCCTTTTGATAAATTAGTATAAATTATAAATATTTATTCGGTTTTATTAGGATTTATTTAAATCTCTCTATCATTTAACAAATATTTCCACAAGTTTATAAGATAATTTCATTTCATATATAAATGTAAATTTAAAATAGGCTACTGGTTTTCCAGCATACAAAAACTGAATTAATGTTGCGTTGCATCTACATGGTACAACAAAAGTCATGGAAGCACCACTGTAAAAGTTGGAAGATTCAAGAAATTTTAATTGTGTTTGATGTGGGCTGCAAACACATTTAGAGCTATAACGACGGATGCGGAAAAGTTGAAATTCGCCATCAAAAATTTAATCACACACAAACATAAAGTGTATAAATTCTAACGAGAGGATCATAAAAATTAGTAGCTTTAAAATAGCACAGTAATTGACACAACTTTGATGTTGAAGGTTCATGGTGTACATGGATGAGAATGGGGATGCCGAGGGTAACTACACTCTGCTGGGGAGAAGACCACATCATCTAATAGCCAATGACTATGGACTCTACCCAGTGGGACTGTTTACCCTTGGAGAAAGGCTTCCGGTTAGTGCGGTAATTAGTTTATTGTACTAGAGATTAATGTTTAAATAAAGAAATTGCGCGAGAATGGCAATGCCGAGGGTAACTATACTCTGCTGGGGAGAAGGCCGCATCATCTAATAGCCTATGGACTATGGACTCTACCCAGTGGGACTGTTTACTCTTGAAGACAGGCTTCCGGTTAGTGCGGTAATTAGTTTGTAACTGACCTTCACCGTATCGTAGGGATAATCCTGTGGTTCTCTAACTGAAGGGCACGCGTTCGATTATCAGATATATCAAATAAAGTTTGCCAAGCTCTTTCGAGCGTTATACCTCAGGGACGTTAGAATAACTTAAAATATCACTCAAGTATTGAGAACAGCCTAAAAGATTATTTAATACATATACATCTCAAAATAAAATAAATACGTACTGTAATTTAAAACAGTATAATATGAGTGTTGAATTTAGCTATAGTTCTCCTTCGTCTTAGTGCAGCAGCGTAAATATGACGCTGTCACATCCATTCATATTCTTGGAGTATGTATGTATGTCGTCTGGAGAGATCCTAAAAAAACTTAAAATCTTTACATCATTTGTACATTACAGATACCTATACCAAAAAATATAGTGTCCTTATAAATTATGGCATAGGTAATTAAGATGGTTTATAAAACGTTACACAACGTTTAAGTACGATTTTTTTGTTTGTTTTTGGTACATGAAAATACTTGTAGAAGTTGGTTGATAGTTTTGGTAAACTCTGTACTAAATTTTCTGATGAAATCACTTAAATTAAAAGTAAATTTTGGCATACAGAATTACTGTCACTGAAAAGCTGCTATATAATTCAAATTTAGAGATACTTTGATATATTAGGGTTGGAATAAATTTCTACCCATAAATAAATTACAAAAGTATGTTGTAGCCCAGAGGTAAACTTTTAATGTCCAGTGGAGTTGATGTGTTTTATTCTTTAGATTCAAATACTACCATACTATTCAAACTACAAGTTCATTATCCTTAGATGAGTTTCGTCAATTAGTATTTCATATTATTCATTGTTGTATTATTTCGATTTATACACTACCATACTTTGCATATTATTAGTTTATGATCCTTATATGAGTTTCTCCAGTTAACATTTCACCTTATATTTTTTAAATATTTGTAACTGCTATTTTGCAGGAGCTGAGACTGACTGAAGAGATCGACTGGGGAGAGAAAGGATGTCCGCCGATCGCCGAGCCTCCCTGCGGCTTCCGCGGAGAGAAATGCATTAGTGAGTCCATTACAAACTTGTTCGGTCTCAGTGTTCTCTGTTGTTCGGTTTGAAAACTTTTTCTTTGTCATACTCAATTGTGCTCCAATAACTGCAAACTTTTTAATTTAGAAACTCGATGTTTGGATTTGTTTTGCATAATGGCAATGCGTACAGTCAAAAAAAAATTCTGCATTTCGGTAAAACCATTTTTAATTATTAGGGCCCTTACTTTTATTTCGACAGTCACGTTGTTTTATTTTTAAAGCCTAGCTCACTTATTTTCTTTGGAATATGACTAATATAGTTCTTCAACTAATATAAGCGTTGCTGATTAAACAATTAAAACGATCTAAAATTGTGTCCATTTGTTACTAAATATTTAATTTAATTTCATAATTATACACTAAACCAACGTTAATTTATTCGAGCCGTCATTTTGTAATTACACTTCGATAGTTACTAAGTCAATAAATAAAACCTTCAAATCCTAAGGTAACCATTACCAAATCAAAATAGGTGACATTTTAAACATGCCTGATAAAGGAACTATATCGTGAAACTCCCTAATTAAAACATTGAAAAGTATTTTGTAAAGTTTTGTTATTAAGAGATATCTTTATATGTGCAACAGAAAACAGTTTCTAATACCCTAAACTGTTAATGCATTTACAATCTCATATTTTACGTGTTACGGGTAATTTTTGGGTTCCAACCGCATTGAAACAATGTTAAATAATATGAGAACTACTTTTATTTTATAACATTACGGATATATAATTTATATGTTTCACAATATTCATTAAAAACAAATGTAATCTACGTTTAATACTCCTAGGTTTAATTATTTGATAGAAAAGAGCACTTAAATATAATATGTAGCTTATTACTTCTATACAAGTTTCATGTAAGGTCCACTCTTTGGTAGAACTATAAAATTATAAAACATAATTATCCGTCTAAATATATAATTTATATTTAAGTCTATGTACTTATGGGTCACAGTAAGGAAACTATATGCATTAGATAAGAATATTTTTAAATAAATATAGAAAACTTTCAATTATATTCTAACTTTACTCCTTAGCACCAGTCTTTATTCAGACCAAACCAAAAATATCTTTAGTGTATAAATCTTTATTTTTATTTTGGAATACGCCGTTATATTACCAAGGGAGCGCGCTTTGCTTAAAACCGCTCTAGAGTTTCAGGGATAGACTCGGCTGCGAATACTAGGCGCTATCCTCATGTTAAATGTAAAAATGATAATATAAAATATATCTCTCACACAAACTATAAGTAGCCTTCTAAATTTCATCTATTTTTCTTTATTGTACATTTTATGGTTACACAATTATGGTTATCCACTTTGAGTATTATCCTTAAGGTTACCTAAGTATTACAATATTATTAGAAAGTTCAGGAGTTAAAATGTTTACTCACCACAATGCTTCGTATTTGTAGTAAAATGATAATAAATTTTAGTAATTTGATCCGTTGAGTTTGTTTGGTTTATTATTAAATATTTTGGAGTTCGTACTGAATAAGTTTATAAATAGTAGAAGTAGGCCACACCATGTGTCATGTAACACTCTTCGGTAAGTTTTCGTGCAAAATTTCAAATAAGTAGCTGATTTTATTACGATGCCTGTTTTACTCAAAAATGTACAAAGTTCTTACAGTTTCTCTTTTATTAAATTTTCAAAATTCAAAACTTTCACACTCTAATCTGATCTGGCAATTCTTTACTTTAATTTATCCTCAAAATTCAATTTATACTACTAATTATTCTAATTTTCTAATTTTCTTTACTTTACTTGAAGTACTACTTCTTTTCAGTGTTAGAATTTTATAAAATTGTTCAGCGTTAGAGAAGTAAAATTGCCGAAAGCATCTGTAATAACCACAAAACACTTTTAGTATTTTTACATAAAATTTTATATACATGTGCTCACTGCACCACTGCACAGATCAAAAGGACAAGTTCCTAAATTCCCATTAAATTTAATTTTTACGATATTTCTTTCCCCAAAATTATTCAAAATAATTAAGAATGAATATTGACTGGACTCCAGTTAAAAAGTTCACCCGCAGGCTCGACGACGATTAGCATAAATAACTCTAGGCACTTTAAAAGACTATACTCGTTACTACAACTTCCGATCAACTGAGACGGGAGGTACGGCACGTCTGCCTCATCCCACCTCGCAATTTCGTTATCAAACACTCCCATCTGCGATGCCCGCCTCGCTGATAGAAGCTTCTTTTGTACTCTCCAGTCCTTATCATTCTTCTGGGCCTACTCCTTCCACCGGTAATCCAGTTACCCCAGAATTATTATTTAATACAATCGATACACAAACATATACCATGAAGATGACAAATAATAAAGTTTCAGCTAATAACAACAAACGGCAGTAATCACGGCACGGGTGTATTTGCTATTTTCCTGAATCTACAAAGGATTCTGGGGTCTAAAACCTTATTTGTGATTCTGGTTTTTTTAATACCATTATCTCTTTACTACTCTTGGCAAAAACAAAAAAACATTTTACATCATCCATATAGTTTATTGGCATTTCTCCTTTGATTTCCTGCTTGCCAATATGGTTAAAAAACGTAAGACCAGTGCAATAATGTTCGCTAACTCCCACCTATTGATCTCACTGTTCTTTATATAGAAATGAAGCTTCAGGAGAGATATAAAGACAAACACAGGAACAGAAATGAACTTTTTCCAACCCCTAAAGTGATAGGTTTTCTAACGCTTAGCCAGTTGCTTAACGTTCTTAACTCCCAACAATAATACGCTTGATAGAATAGAGGTTATATTTCGGTGATCAAAGCACTTGGTCATGTAATCCTAGAGCGTGACACTACCCAATTCCCATTAAACTGATGGATGAAAGCAAGTGACATAATTGGCCAGCTTTGGTTATGCGACACTAAACCTAGTAGTTAGTCCGTCGCTAACTAGATTGCTACATAAGAGTAATTACTTGATCATTGTGAGGGACTGTGAATTAAGGAAGACTCTTAGTGGGGATTTTCTCACCGATGAGATCACCATTAATCGATATAGTCTCTAATAAACACCCACAGAAACTGGCAATGAATTAAATTCATTTTATAAAAGAAATTTTCTTTGCTACGTAAAGTTATTAATATGATAGTTTTACATAAAGATTTAGAAATCATTAAAAAATAGTAGAGATGGCACCGTCGATTTCACCACATTTACGCTTTTATTAGTACGGCAAGGAATTGGCAGTCTGTCCGTTTAGCCTTAGGAATCTCTTAAAACTTAACTTTCATCAGTGGTAACGTGTGTTGCATTAATCATATCTCACACAACAAGGAAATATCAATTAATAGCTAAGTGTAGTTAAACGGCTTTAAAGTTTCCCATAAGATTCTCAAACAAATTTAAGCCTTAATTTTAGATGCAGAATTATGGTAATTATCTCTTTTAAGATATAACTCCTACGAATCCAAACGTTTTGTTATTTCCGATACTTTTATGGTTTATTCAGAAAGAAAAGTCTGAGCATGTTTTCTATTTTGTGGTTTAAATATGACAAATTTACGCTTAAAATACCGAGTGGGTGCGTACTCATTATATATTTTTAATGAGACAACTGCCATAAAGCTACGATAAAAATAATAAGGGCATTTTAACTTCATGAACTTTAAAACTGGTCTTATGACGAAAACGTCAACGTCAATTTATTACCGCCCTTCAGTCGTTTGAGGAGACCCTTAACACACACAAAACTATACACGTTTTATTCTGCACACCAGAAGTAACATTGGCTTAATCCCAGCTGTTGTTAAGACCTGCATATTTAAAGGTCTCGGAGGTGGCAGAACCTGCTCAATAATTTTACCAGCACTTACTACTCGAATGGAGTAGACCTTCTGTTAAAATTGCACGATAACTTCAGTAAAAGTAGGCCACGTTTACCACAAATGTTTTCGACAGTTTATAAATATTCAATTTACATCCAGATTCCACATCTGAAAGCGTCTCTCACCTGTTAATACTACTACTTCATAACCTCATTTAGTGGAAAAGAAAATCTTCTGAAATAAATAAAGTTCAAACTAAAATAAAACTTCTTCTTGAAAATAATTACTAGATTTAAAATTAAAATAAAAACTTCTTCATGACTTTTAAATTCAAACTTTTAATATATTCGTCACTCAAAAATGTACAAAGTTCTTACAGTTTCTCTTTTATTAAATTTTCAAAATTCAAAACTTTCACACTCTAATCTGATCTGGCAATTCTTTACTTTAATTTATCTTCAAAATTCAATTTATACTACTAATTATTCTAATTTACTAATTTTCTTTACTTTACTTGAAGTACTACTTCTTTTCAGTGTTAGAATTTTATAAAAATGTTCAGCGTTAGAGAAGTAAAATTGCCGAAAGCATCTGTAATAACCACAAAACACTTTTAGTATTTTTACATAAAATTTTATATACATGTGCTCACTGCACCTCTGCACAGATCAAAAGGACAAGTTCCTAAATTCCCATTAAATTTAATTTTTACAATATTTCTTTCCCAAAAATTATTCAAAATAATTAAGAATGAATATTGACTGGACTCCAGTTAAAAAGTTCACCCGCAGGCTCGACGACGATTAGCATAAATAACTCTAGGCACTTTAAAAGACTATACTCGTTACTACAACTTCCGATCAACTGAGACGGGAGGTACGGCACGTCTGCCTCACCCCACCTCGCAATTTCGTTATCAAACACTCCCATCTGCGATGCCCGCCTCGCTGATAGAAGCTTCTTTTGTACTCTCCAGTCCTTATCATTCTTCTGGGCCTACTCCTTCCACCGGTAATCCAGTTACCCCAGAATTATTATTTAATACAATCGATACACAAACATATACCATGAAGATGACAAATAATAAAGTTTCAGCTAATAACAACAAACGGCAGTAATCACGGCACGGGTGTATTTGCTATTTTCCTGAATCTACAAAGGATTCTGGGGTCTAAAACCTTATTTGTGATTCTGGTTTTTTTTAATACCATTATCTCTTTACTACTCTTGGCAAAAACAAAAAAACATTTTACATCATCCATATAGTTTATTGGCATTTCTCCTTTTGATTTACCTGCTTGCCATATTATGGTTAAAAAACGTAAGGACCAGTGCAATAATGTTCGCTAAACTCCCAAACCTAATTGCTATCTCACTGTTCTTTTATATAAGTAAATGAAGATTCAGGAGAGTTATAAAGACAAACACAGGAAACAGTAAATGAACTTTTTCCCAACCCTAAAGTGATAGGTTTTCTAACGCTTAGCCAGTTTGCTTAACGTTCTTAACTCCCAACAATAATACGCTTCGATAGAATAGAGGGTTAAATTTTCGGTGATCAAAGCACTTTGGTCATGTAATCCTAGAGCGTGACATATACCCAATTCCCATTTAAACTGATGGATTTGAAAGCAAAGTGATAATAATTGGCCTGTTTGGTTATGCGACACTTATCCTTTGTTGTTAGTCCGTCGCTAACTAGTTTGCTACATAAGGTAGTAATTACTTGATCAGTGTGAGGGACTGTGAATTAAGGAAGAACTCTTATGTGGGGATTTTACATCACCGAATGAGATCACGCCATTAATCGATAATAGCTCCTTCTAATTAAGAAACCCACAGAAACTGTCAATGAATATAAATTCATTTTATAATAGAAAATTTTCCTTGCTAAGTAAAGTTTATTAATATGATGAGTTTTACATAAAGTAGTTTAGAAATCATTTAAAAAAATAGTAGAGTTGGGGGGGGGGGGGAGGGGACACCGTCGTTTCACCACATATTACGCTTTTTTAGTACGTGCAAGAGGAATTGGCAGTCGTCCGTTTAAGCCTTAGGAATCTCTTACAAACTTAAACTTTCATCAGTGGGTAACGTGTGTTGCAATTAAGTCATCATCTCACAACACAACAAGGAAATATCAATTAATAGCTAAGTGTAGTTAAACGGCTTTAAAGTTTTACCCATAAGTTTCTCAAACAAATTTAAGCCTTAAGTTTAGATGCAGAATTATCGGTAATTATCTCTTTTAAGATAATAACTCCTACGAATCCAAATCCAAACGTTTTGTTATTTCCGATACTTTTAATGGTGTTATTTCCAGAAAGAAAAGGTCTGAGCCATGTTTTCTATTTTGTGGTTTAAATATGACAAATTTACGCTTAAAATACCGAGTGGGTGCTTTCTCATATATAATATTTTTAATGATGACACTGCCATAAAGCTACGATAAAATAATAAGGGCATTGTAACTTCATGAATCTTAAAACTGGTCTATATGACGAAAACGTCATCGTCAATTTATTACCGCCCTTCAGATCGTTTTGAGGAGACCCTTAACACAATGTACACAAAACTTATACACGTTTTATTCTGCACACCAGAAGTTAACATTGGCTTAATACCAGCTGTTGTTAAGACCTGCATATTTATAAGGTCTCGGAAGGTTGGCTGAACCTGCTCAATAATTTTTAACCCAGCACTTACTAACTCGAATGGAGTAGACCTTCTTGTTAAAAATTGCACGATAACTTCAGTAAAAGTAGGCCACGTTTACCACAAATTGTTTTTCGACAGTTTATAAATATTCAATTTTACATCCAGATTCCACATCTGAAAGCGTCTCTCACCTGTTGAATACTACCTAACTTCATAACCTCCATTTAGTGGAAAAAGATAATCTTCTGAAATAAATAAACGTTCAAACCTAAAATAAAACTTTCTTCTTGAAAATTAATTACTTAGATTTAAAATTAAAATAAAAAACTTCTTTCATGACTTTTAAATTCAAACTTTTAATATATATTCGTCACTCAAAAAATGTACAAAGTTCTGACAGTTTTCTCTTTTATTAAATTTTTCCAAAATTCAATAACACTTTCACACACTCTAATCTGATCTGGCAATTTCTTTACTTTAATTTGATTCTTCAAAATTCAAATTTGATACTACTAATTATTCTAATTATTACTAATTTTCCTTTACTTTATCCATGAAGTACTACTTCGCGCTTTTCAGTGTTAGAATTTTTATAAAATAATGTTCAGCGTTAGAGAAGGTAAAATTGCCGGAAAGCATCTGTCAATAACCACAAAACACTTTTAGATATTTTTACATAAAATGTTATATATACATGAGCTCCACTGCACCCCAATGCACAGCATCAAAAGGACAAGTTCCTAAATTCGCCATTAAATTTAATTTTTACAATATTTCTTTCCCCCAAAAATTATTCAAAATAAATTATGAATGAATATTGACTGGAATCAGTTAAAAAACGTTCACGAGCCGCAGGGCTCGACGGACCGATTAGACATAAATAACTCTTAGGCACTTTAAAAAAGACTTTTAATCGTTATACAACTTACCTTCCGATCAACTGTGACGGGACGGTTACGGCACGTCCCTGCACTCACCCCACCTCGCAATTTCGTTAATCAAACACCTCCCATCATGCGATGCCCGCCTCGCTGATAGAAGCTTCTTTTGTACTCTCCAGTCCTTATCAATTCTTCTGGGCCCTACTCCTTCCACCGGTTAATTCCAGTTACCCCAGAATTATTAATTTAATACAATCGATACAGCAAACATATAACCATGAAGACTGACAAATAATAAACGTTTCAGCTAATAACAACAAACGGCAGTAATCACGGCTAACGGGTGTATTTGCTATTTTCCTGAATCTACAAACGGATTCCTGGGTGTTCTTGACAACCTTATTTGTGATTCTGGATTTTTTTTTAACTACCATTATCTCTTTGACTAATCTGGCAAAAAACAAAAAAACATTTTAACATCATCCATATAGTTTAAATGTGGCATTCTCTTCCTTTGATTATCCCTGCTTGCCAATATGGTTTAAAAAACGTATAGACCAGTGCAATAATGTTCGCTAACTCCACCTATTGATCTCACTTGTTCTTTTCATATAGAAATGAAGCTTCAGGAGTGATATAAAGACAAACACACGGAATCAGAAATGAACTTTTTTCCAAAACCCTAAAGTGATAGGTTTTTCATAACGCTTAGCCAAGTTGATTCATTAACGCTTTATTAACTCCCAACCAATAATACGCTTGAATAGAATAGAGGGTTAATTTATTTCGGTGATCAAAGCACTCGATTGTAATCCTAGAGCGTGGACACTACCCAATTCCCCATTAACCTGTTGGATGAAAGCAAGTGACTTAATTGGCCAGCTTTTGGGTTATTTGCGACACTAAACCTGAGTAGTTAGTCGTCGACTCTAACTAGATTGCTACATAAGAGTAAATTACTTTGATCATTGTGAGGGATTGTGAATTATGGGGAGACTATTAGTGGGGATTTTTCTCACCGAATGAGATCACCATTTAATCGATATTAGTCTCTCAATAAACACCCACAGAAACTGGGCAATGAATTAAATTCATTTTATAAAAGAAATTTTTATTTTGCTACGTACAAGTTAGTTAATATGAATTAGTTTTTACATAAAGATTTAGAAATCATTTAAAAAATAGTAGTAGATTGGCAACCGTCGATGTTACCACATTATACGCTTTTATTAGTACGGGCAAGGCAATTTTGGCCAGTCTGTCCGTTCTTAGCCTTAGGAAATCTCTTAAAACTTAACTTTCATCAGTGGGGTAACGTGTGTTTGCCATTAATCATATCTCACACAACAAGGATATATCAATTAATAGCTAAGTGTAGTTAAACGGCTTTTAAAGTTTTCCCCATAAGATTCTCAAACAAATTTAAGCCTCTTAATTTTAGATGCAGAATTATGGTAAATTATCTCTTTTAAGAGTATAACTCTTCGAAATCCAAACGTTTTGTTATTTCCGATACTTTTATGGTTTATTCAGAAGAAAGCAAAAACTCTGAGCATGTTTTTCTATTTTAGGTTGGTTTTAAATATAATTTACCGCTTAAAATACCGATGGGTGCTGCGTACTCATAGATATATTTTTAAGAGGACAACTAGCCATTAAAAGCTACGATAAAAAATAAATAAGGGCTTATTGTAAAACTTCATGAACTGTTAAAACTGGTCTTATGACAACGACAAAAACGTTTTTTTTTTTTCCAACGTCAATTGTATTTACCGCACTTCCAGCTCCGTTTTAGGAGACCCCTTAACCACACACAAAAACTATACACGTTTTATTATGCACACCTGAAGTAACATTGGGCTTACTCCCAGCTGTTTGTTTTAAGACCTGCATTATTTTAAAAGGTCTCGGAGGTGGCAGAACCTGTCAATAATTGTTACCATCACTTACTACTCGAATGGAGTAGACCTTCTGTTAAAATTGGCATGCATAACTTCAGTAAAAGTAGGCCACGTTTACACACAAATGTTTTCGCGACAGTTTATAAATATTCAATTTACATCCAGATTTTACCACATCTGAAAGCGTCCCTCTCACCTGTTAATACTACTTACTTCATAAACCCTCATATTAGTGGAAAGAAAGATCTTCATGAAATAATACAAGTTCAAACTAAAAATAAAAACTTCTTCTTGAAAAATAATTACGTAGATTTAAAATTAAAATAAAAACTAAAAACTTTCTTCATAGACTTTTAAATTCAAACTTCTTAATATTATTCGACACTCAAAAATGATACAAAGTTCTTACAGTTTCTCTTTTTATTAAATTTTTCAAAATTCAAAACTTTCACACTCTAATCTGATCTGGCAATTCTTTACTTTAATTTATCTTCAAAATTCAATTTATACTACTAATTATTCTAATTTACTAATTTTCTTTACTTTACTTGAAGTACTACTTCTTTTCAGTGTTAGAATTTTATAAAAATGTTCAGCGTTAGAGAAGTAAAATTGCCGAAAGCATCTGTAATAACCACAAAACACTTTTAGTATTTTTACATAAAATTTTATATACATGTGCTCACTGCACCACTGCACAGATCAAAAGGACAAGTTCCTAAATTCCCATTAAATTTAATTTTTACAATATTTCTTTCCCCAAAATTATTCAAAATAATTAAGAATGAATATTGACTGGACTCCAGTTAAAAAGTTCACCCGCAGGCTCGACGACGATTAGCATAAATAACTCTAGGCACTTTAAAAGACTATACTCGTTACTACAACTTCCGATCAACTGAGACGGGAGGTACGGCACGTCTGCCTCACCCCACCTCGCAATTTCGTTATCAAACACTCCCATCTGCGATGCCCGCCTCGCTGATAGAAGCTTCTTTTGTACTCTCCAGTCCTTATCATTCTTCTGGGCCTACTCCTTCCACCGGTAATCCAGTTACCCCAGAATTATTATTTAATACAATCGATACACAAACATATACCATGAAGATGACAAATAATAAAGTTTCAGCTAATAACAACAAACGGCAGTAATCACGGCACGGGTGTATTTGCTATTTTCCTGAATCTACAAAGGATTCTGGGGTCTAAAACCTTATTTGTGATTCTGGTTTTTTTTAATACCATTATCTCTTTACTACTCTTGGCAAAAACAAAAAAACATTTTACATCATCCATATAGTTTATTGGCATTTCTCCTTTGATTTCCTGCTTGCCAATATGGTTAAAAAACGTAAGACCAGTGCAATAATGTTCGCTAACTCCCACCTATTGATCTCACTGTTCTTTATATAGAAATGAAGCTTCAGGAGAGATATAAAGACAAACACAGGAACAGAAATGAACTTTTTCCAACCCCTAAAGTGATAGGTTTTCTAACGCTTAGCCAGTTGCTTAACGTTCTTAACTCCCAACAATAATACGCTTGATAGAATAGAGGTTATATTTCGGTGATCAAAGCACTTGGTCATGTAATCCTAGAGCGTGACACTACCCAATTCCCATTAAACTGATGGATGAAAGCAAGTGACATAATTGGCCAGCTTTGGTTATGCGACACTAAACCTAGTAGTTAGTCCGTCGCTAACTAGATTGCTACATAAGAGTAATTACTTGATCATTGTGAGGGACTGTGAATTAAGGAAGACTCTTAGTGGGGATTTTCTCACCGATGAGATCACCATTAATCGATATAGTCTCTAATAAACACCCACAGAAACTGGCAATGAATTAAATTCATTTTATAAAAGAAATTTTCTTTGCTACGTAAAGTTATTAATATGATAGTTTTACATAAAGATTTAGAAATCATTAAAAAATAGTAGAGATGGCACCGTCGATTTCACCACATTTACGCTTTTATTAGTACGGCAAGGAATTGGCAGTCTGTCCGTTTAGCCTTAGGAATCTCTTAAAACTTAACTTTCATCAGTGGTAACGTGTGTTGCATTAATCATATCTCACACAACAAGGAAATATCAATTAATAGCTAAGTGTAGTTAAACGGCTTTAAAGTTTCCCATAAGATTCTCAAACAAATTTAAGCCTTAATTTTAGATGCAGAATTATGGTAATTATCTCTTTTAAGATATAACTCCTACGAATCCAAACGTTTTGTTATTTCCGATACTTTTATGGTTTATTCAGAAAGAAAAGTCTGAGCATGTTTTCTATTTTGTGGTTTAAATATGACAAATTTACGCTTAAAATACCGAGTGGGTGCGTACTCATTATATATTTTTAATGAGACAACTGCCATAAAGCTACGATAAAAATAATAAGGGCATTTTAACTTCATGAACTTTAAAACTGGTCTTATGACGAAAACGTCAACGTCAATTTATTACCGCCCTTCAGTCGTTTGAGGAGACCCTTAACACACACAAAACTATACACGTTTTATTCTGCACACCAGAAGTAACATTGGCTTAATCCCAGCTGTTGTTAAGACCTGCATATTTAAAGGTCTCGGAGGTGGCAGAACCTGCTCAATAATTTTACCAGCACTTACTACTCGAATGGAGTAGACCTTCTGTTAAAATTGCACGATAACTTCAGTAAAAGTAGGCCACGTTTACCACAAATGTTTTCGACAGTTTATAAATATTCAATTTACATCCAGATTCCACATCTGAAAGCGTCTCTCACCTGTTAATACTACTACTTCATAACCTCATTTAGTGGAAAAGAAAATCTTCTGAAATAAATAAAGTTCAAACTAAAATAAAACTTCTTCTTGAAAATAATTACTAGATTTAAAATTAAAATAAAAACTTCTTCATGACTTTTAAATTCAAACTTTTAATATATTCGTCACTCAAAAATGTACAAAGTTCTTACAGTTTCTCTTTTATTAAATTTTCAAAATTCAAAACTTTCACACTCTAATCTGATCTGGCAATTCTTTACTTTAATTTATCTTCAAAATTCAATTTATACTACTAATTATTCTAATTTACTAATTTTCTTTACTTTACTTGAAGTACTACTTCTTTTCAGTGTTAGAATTTTATAAAAATGTTCAGCGTTAGAGAAGTAAAATTGCCGAAAGCATCTGTAATAACCACAAAACTCTTTTAGTATTTTTACATAAAATTTTATATACATGTGCTCACTGCACCACTGCACAGATCAAAAGGACATGTTCCTAAATTCCCATTAAATTTAATTTTTACGATATTTCTTTCCCCAAAATTATTCAAAATAATTAAGAATGAATATTGACTGGACTCCAGTTAAAAAGTTCACCCGCAGGCTCGACGACGATTAGCATAAATAACTCTAGGCACTTTAAAAGACTATACTCGTTACTACTACTTCCGATCAACTGAGACAGGAGGTACGGCACGTCTACCTCACCCCACCTCGCAAATTTCGTTATCAAACACTCCCATCTGCGATGCCCGCCTCGCTGATAGAAGCTTCTTTTGTACTCTCCAGTCCTTATAATTCTTCTGGGCCTACTCCTTCCACCGGTAATCCAGTTACCCCAGAATTATTATTTAATACAATCGATACACAAACATATACCATAAAGATGACAAATAATAAAGTTTCAGCTAATAACAACAAACGGCAGTAATCACGGCACGGGTGTATTTGCTATTTTCCTGAATCTACAAAGGATTCTGGGGTCTAAAATCTTATTTGTGCTTCTGGTTTTTTTTAATACCATTATCTCTTTACTGCTCTTGGCAAAAAAAAAACCTTTTCATCATCTATATAGTTTATTGGCATTTTAGAGTATTATAATTCTGCACAAAATTCTATTAATATTTATTATTTTAAATTTAAGTGTCACTAGAATGGTTAACAATCAATATTAATCACAAATATTACATTTTACGTTCAAGACAATAAAATTATTTATTAAATTAGAAACGAACAACAAATAAATATTATTGAAAACAACATTGACCATTTAAACAGTTGTTGGTAAATAATAAAAATATTAAATTGCTTGTTCAGTTATTGTAGTATAACTTCTATAGGTGTTTAGAAGAAAATCTGTCGACGAGTTTTTGTTGACAAGCGTCGAAAAGCGACTTGACGCGGTCAGATTCCGGCCGGTCCGGTTTGCAACAGTGCGGAAAACCGAAGTTTGGCCCGCGTCACGGGCAAGAGGACACTGTTCCCAGTCTGAATTGTATGTTGGTAAATTTTTCTAAAAAATCAAACTTCAGAGAAGATTTCAGAGTCCGAGGTGCATATTGGTTTGGAAAACAAATTAATACCGATAAAATAACAAATGTGGAGTGTGTGCGGGCATCGGTTGAGCATATTAGGCCTCTTGGAGTTTATCTGTAAAAAGTCAAAGTTTACGGCCGGTCAAAGCGGAATCGACACCAAGGGGGGGACCCTTCTCGGAAGTGCATATCGGTTTCCTAAAAAAATTGTTTTTCTTGGAAACAGGTCGATAAAAGTTGATAAAACTCTGTACACGCCTAGAATGGAATCTCGTAGATCTTTAAAGGTGTTTAGAACCGGTTATTATTTTAGACATGTCCAATTAGAATAAAATTGTATTATGTTATTTTATTCTAATTAAGGATGTGCTTGTTATTTTGGCTAAATAGAGGTATTTAGACCTATCTGTCTATCAACTTTCATCATCATTGTTTTTAAGATTATCTAATCGTTCTGTGTCTCTCTTATCCAGCTCATACAATGGAGATTCTGGGCGGAGTTCTGGGAGGTACGTCAGCAGTGCTGATCCTTGTGCTGCTGCTGGTCTACCGGAACTGGCGCTACGAGCAGGAGCTCGACAGTCTGCTCTGGAAAGTGGACTTCAAGGACATTCAAATGAATGACAACGAACAAGCCTCTAGCAACAAGATCAATCGAGTATGTTCAAATATTTTCTTAAGCTCGAAGAAAACTTAAATATCTCAATTGCAGATTTCAGACTGGACTTTCATCAAATAATCACGATAACTGAAACATATCGCGGGAAGCAAAGTATATAAAACCTCATATCTTTGTAATTGTCTCTGGACAGTCTGGAAGGCTCATTGTTTTTTAAAATCAGCATAAAAAAATACTTCATAGTTACATCCTGATTAAGTTAGTCTTTTCTTAAACCTAATATCCACAAAATTTAAATAATATTAAGTGACATGCCTTAACTCAATTAAAAAAATGATATTTACTGAATATAGTATATTTGTAGCTACTAATATTTGATATAACAAGGAACTATAGCCTAGCTTTTATTTGAATTGAAACTGCTATTGTTTAAGTTGATTAGGAATCATTTCATTGCATATTTTTATGAAAGTCTTAACTAATTTTTATCGTAAAAAATTTCAAATAAAAGTTCACTAACTACATTTTTTATGACAATAAATTACTGTTCAAACTATTAAAATCTATTTGTGTGAAACAAGAAAAACTAAATTTGCCATACAGTATAAAGGAATTTATCGATTATGACCATAAAATGAATAATATTTACAAAATAAATATTTTTTTTAATAATTACAGAATATATATATATATATATATATATATATATATATATATATATATATATATTCTTATTTTTATTAACGATTTAGAATTACAATTGCTTACAAATTTAAGTGGTTATAAATTATGAATAAAACCAGTAAATACACTTATATATCTGAAAACATGTTTATGGATATACCATAAATTACATTGAACTATACAGTTTAGGACGCAATTCCTCTTACAATAGGGTGAACAAAACAAATTAAAATTCGAATATTTGTTCTCTTTTGCATAAAGCTGTAATTAATTCTGCCCTTATAACGTATAATATAACTGTTGAAAGTGGTGTTAAACTTAAGGGTATTTACATCCGGATTAATTATAGCCTGGAACTGCGTAATGCCTAGAAGTGGCATTAAAATTTATATAATCGTAAATTATAGAACCCAATTGGAATTGGTGTTTTTAATATTCATTTAATTAAATGATAATTTGCTAAAAGACAAGTAGTTAATTGATAAAATACAACAATTTTATTCACTAAATAATGTGTCAACTAGAATCTATTCCCATTATATTGTAAAATGTGATCTTTTTTATTATGCTATAAAACAGAGGCCAATTTATCTATATCAACTACTTTTTATTACATGATATAAGTAGGTAAATACATACGAACGTATTGTAAAGAGAAAAAGTTAAAGATAATCTTAACGAGAGCTCTTGTGTTTTGAACTTAGGGTACTACCTGAGGCGGTGTTTTACTTTTCCCGCCAGAAGCGGTATTGCGAGCCAAAGCCATCGCTGACGGCTAGGGGTATTTCTGATCGATAATTTTTCGGCGTCAGATAACGTGCAGATCGACCAATGTGATTCTGATCAGTAAGGAATTCGATAATATCTTCGACTCCACCCCGCAATCGTAGCGAGAAACATCCTTCGACACAGTACCCTAATTCAAGCATAGATCACGTGAGTGCCCGAAAAGGTTATCTTTAAGTTTGGTATTACTAGTACATACTTATGATAACCTATCCTAAACTTACTTATATATCGCGTAATATAAAGTAGTAGGTAGATACAAAGTGGTGTCTCAGTTTGTCACAGTACTGATGATGGCGTACGTTATTAACAACTTGATTTCATGTCCAGGCCACTCACCCCTTGATCCGGACGAGCCAGGTGTCTCTCAGTTCCAACCCCGACGCGGACTTCCGGTACTCCTCCATCTACACCCAGATCGGCATCTACCGGGGACGTGCACTCGCCATCAAAACCGTCGCTAAGAAAACAGTCGACATTACCCGCAACATGAAGAAAGAATTGAAAACGGTAAATTTACCTTCCTTTCAGTGGTGATTCTTTGCTATATTTTTACTATCTATCTATTTTAGTTGACTCTGTCAAAGCACCCACGGAAAATTTCTCCTTGTCTGTATCGATCCCGCAGAGCCCAAAACCACCCTCATTCCAAAGTGTATATGAATATGCTATATTGTGTAGCTTTTCAAAACATTAACTGTCCCAGAAAAAGTCCAATCAATTTGAAACTTTCTACCATATGTTAGTCTTATAAATATCTTAATCGTTTTATAACATTTGTCAATTTATGTGAAAATAGAGTTGACCGTATTAAATAAATTAATAAGTAAATAAACTTCAGCTATAACCATCATTATGTTGCTTGGTTAGACATTTTATTCCCATATAGTAGGCGTAAAAATGAAAGACGTAACTTTACAAATTTTTATGGACCTAGAGGAAAATTTGAAAAGTGTTTTTTGTTTTTTTTTTTAATTTCTATAACACTTCCTGTAAAAATATATTTTTTTTGTAAATATCCGACACAAAATCCAGCTTCACAGTACTTAGAATATTTGATGGTAATAATTACACAATATTACAATGACACACTTCTCCAAATGATGGTCAATGTATTTACAAAACGAGCACTGGATGGTATAAAAAAAAGGTTCAGTAATCAGTAAGTTTAGGAGAAATTCAACCAAGTACGTGCATGACTTGTGATGGGTTAGAAAATTAAAACATTTAAAAATATTTCTTTTTGTGTTTTGACGTATGTTTAGTGCCAAAATAAAGCCGTTTTCGTCCTCTAAAATGTGTCATGAAACCAATTTAATTTTTGGGAAATTATATATGGAATAATTGTACATATTCCAATATTCTTAAGAGGAAAGAGAAGATATTGGTATATAAAATTTCTGACACCTATATCTTCACGAATTTATGTGTCAATGCGAAATGCCTTATAATCTTAGCAAACCGGAGTTTTAGGTTAATCATGCTTACTTAGTATAGCCCTCAAATAATATTATAAACAAACATTTTCTAAAGGGTGTTAATGCAAACCATAAACATCACTGAACCAAAGATTTACCATTGGGTTACTCCAAAATGTTACTTTTTTCAGACGAAAGTATGAAGTTCACATAGAAGTAACAAAAGTGAGAAAGCTGTAGCACGCAAATAAAACTGTAATATTAGTCTGTTATTTATTTTTTTAATTTACTTAATAACATTTAATATTTTATGACGTGTGATTGTCCACAGCTTAGGGATTTACGACATGACAACCTGAACGCCTTCATTGGGGCATGTACGGACCCTCCCCACATCTGCATAGTTACCGAATATTGCACAAGAGGCAGCCTCAAGGTATGTCTAGCGGGCTATAAAGGTAGCCAGCTTGTCTTTACACTTTTCCTAGCCAATATAAGTAAAATTTTTATTTATATTAAAAAATTTTTAATAGCTGAAGTTGCAGAAGAATAAAGAAATACATTATTTTCTTGTACTCTAAAAAAGACGATCTACACTCGAGACAGCGTGTCTGTTTAAATATTTACATAATGAAATATTGCAGCCGTACATACACAGTATATGTATTATTTTAGTCTCTTTTTCGCATGAAAACAATACGTATGATGTTAAAAAGTACATTTAGTTTAGTAATTATTGAACAGACATCTTTCTCTAAAACCCTTTTTTACGAATAATGGATTCAATGCCTTATTTTCCTCATATATTAGTAAAATAGTCCCGAGTAAGCTAAAACTTACCATACACTTGTGTTTGTATTGAGTTCAGTTCTCTGTATTCCGCATTGCTCTTATATTTTGAAAGCGGAACATTACTGATGATATTATTACGGCTATGTTTTTTTCTGAAACAAAACCCTATAATATTAATAAAACTAGTAATTGTAATAACGATAACAAGTTGTAATAAAACTCGGTGACATTTTGCTTTATAATTAATCAGCTATTGAACGATGGGCTGTGTTATCTCCGTTAATTAAATGTCTAAATCCAATTACTAGAAAACAATATTTATATTGACGCAATCAACATAGATTGATTCATTTACTCTAGCAAAGTTTGCACGTGTACTAAATAGTTCTTGATTATAGATGCGCTTTAAAAAGCCGCTTTATCAAGTTAATATAGTCGTTCCGGGGCTTAACAATCAAACAGTCATTTAATATGACAGCGATATTTAGAATCGGAGATAAAGATTGATAAGTTGCACATTTGGGTATTCAAGGGTTAGCCTTCTGACATAGGTGTTTTTATCGGAATATTTCTACTTAAAATGTTGTGTAAGGTTTAAAATTATACATTAGGTTGATGGGAAAGATTTAAAGCGAAGTTAAAGGATTACAAGACCATTTCGTAGTCACTAATTTTGACACGCATGGATTATTTCGTTGATTTTTTTGGTTTTTTTGTTCTCAGGATATCTTGGAGAATGAAGATGTTAAGCTTGATAACATGTTCGTAGCTTCTCTCGTTGCAGACATTATAAGAGTAAGTCTTTATGAATAACTATTTAGTATTTCTTATAAAATAATTTAATCCTGGGTTTAGTTAATGTTTTCCCTTCTTAAAGAATACCTATAAACGGAACAACCGAGTCTATGCACATAATGGAGCTATAGTACGAAGGGTTAATTAAATTTAATGCTGAGTTAAGCTCCAGTTCACCTTTCACTTATCGCAGTGTCTTAAATCCGACGCTCTCATAGACTTGCCTTGTGGAGTCTGAAGTTATGCACGTCTAAAGAGCTCTAAGTAAAGCTGGAGATGTAGAAGTTGTGACATAAAGCTTGCTTTATCTGTGCACCTAATGAGACAATGAGAACACCTTTTTACCTAGATTACATTTGATTTTGTAGTCTAGGTGTCTCCGATGTCAAAACCATGTCAACTGTTTTGAGCTTTTCGTCGCCGTCTGTTTTAGATTTTTTCACACGGACTTCCAGATTCCAGGATTCACGTTTGTCACAGTGATAGATTTCATACTAAGCTGTACTAAGTAGAAGGTGAAAGGGAGCTGAAATTAGCATTTGTTTTCAATCAGCCCTTTCCACCATTGCCATATGCTATGTGTACACATCTCGGTTGCTTCACTATGGATTGGGATCGCATGAGATCACTGTAGTGCACTCAATTGTGCATCTTATGGGAAAATTATAAAACAGCTTCAACGGGATTACATTTTTTGTAGTCAAGATGTCTCTGAAGTTGAAACGATATAAAGAGTTCGTTTTGAGCTTCTTTATCGCTGTAAATTTTAGATATCTTCAGACGGATTTTTATCTCAGACCCCAGGATTGACGTCTGCCACAGCGTTAGATTTTAGACTAAGTGGCAGATTAAGCTATACTAAGAGAAATAACAAGGATAATAGCTGAACTTAACATTCGCATTGAATTATCCCTTCCCACCATTGCTATACGCTATGTGTACAAATCTAGGTTGCTGTACCATGAATTGAGATCATCCTAGTACAATCAACTGTCACCTGATGAGACAATGAGAACATAACTTCATCTGGATTATATTTGTTTGTAGTCTAGATGTTTCTGATGTCGAAACGATGTAAAGGGTTCGTTTTAGGCTTCTTCGTCATCGAATGTTTTTGGATCTCTTCAGATATAAAAGATTCCAGATTCCAGGATTTAAGCGTTATAGACGAACAGAAAAACTTTTTCAGGATTTTATGATTTTTTTGGATTTGTCTTATCTATCTCTGACTCGAACTTTGGTTTCTCATCCAGGGTCTCATCTACCTGCAGGACTCACCGCTACACTTCCATGGCAACCTAAAGGCCTCCAACTGTCTGGTGGACTCCCGCTGGGTAGTTAAACTCGCAGACTTCGGCCTCTCGGAGTTCAAGAGTGGGGAGGAGACCCACCACCACTACATGCAGCACACCTTCTTCATCCCCCAGGACGAGAGTTCATCCTGCAAGTGCGAAGGTGGGCTTAAATATGTTATTAATTTAATGGTTTGTAAGTTAATTTAATGGTAAGTATTAATTACTCAAGATCTTTTCAAATTCACTAGTTTTAAAAATGTACAATATCTGTGTACATTACATCATAAATGTACAGGTATAAAGAGTATCATTATTTCAAAAGTAAGACAGTACAAGCTACAAATTAATACAAATGTATTCAAATATTTATAGTGTGTTATTAAATCACTGATTCGTGTGATTGTCATAGAACAAATATCAAACGAAATTAGTTTTACAAATTCTTTATCACCACACATACTTGAGTTAATTTAAGAGAACGGATCTCAGGTTTAATTGCTTGAAAGGTATTTTAGGATTATTTTCTACTAGTAAATGTTTTTGTATAAACACAACAACAAAAACTGAAGATTTTTGCCTTCAATATGGAAAAGCGTTTACAAAAATTATTAGAAAAACAATTTACGATCTCAGTAAAGTTAATTGCTACTTATCATTGCAATGATTTTACAAACCACATATCAAAAACAATAGACTTGGAACTCTCATTCATAAAAGAGCCGTTACAAAAGTAGAAGGCGAACCATTTGATAACCTTGAAACAATGCCCAAAGGTGGTGCTCAGTTTTAATTCACAGTGATTCATTAAGACTGCCGTAAAGAATAGTTATGGAACTAATAAAATCTTGGCATTATAATAAGTATTGAAGGATCCTAGATTTTCTTTTTCATTACAATGAATAAGAAAACTTTAATGTCACAAATTTTCTTGGCTCAAAAATCATTTGACGGTGTTTTTGTGAGATTTTATTTCTATTTGCTTAGATGATTTTTGTCAGCTGTTGCAAAAGATTTTAATTACAACTCTTTACATTTTATATTTTTGGCTACACATGAGGTCGGAAGTATCTGTCACGATGCGTGATTCGGCCAGCTGGACCATGACGCTGGACTATCTACCCGGTCCATAAATTTTCATCAGACTAGCCCATTAAGTGTTCAACAGTAAATTATTTTTTATTACAATTATGAGTAAAAGTAAAGTTAAAATGGATGCTAATTTCATACCTATAGTAATAGATAATTTTAATGACACCCATGTACCGTAACAAAACGAGGTGAATTAATACCATGATAATGTGTTTTCTATACGTGGCGTAAGAGTATATGTAGTTACGGAATACATACTTTGTTCATACTGTATACTTAGCAAATTGTGATGAATTGTGATATTAAAAATAATCAAATGTTTAGTGACTGCTTTTACAATATTTCAACCAATTTGTTATTATTAAATTTCATACTAACTAAAATAAATGAATATTGTTAAGATGTACCTAATTCACAATAGTGAAACTCCGAGACTTAACGCTCGTTCGCTTAAATGACCCATTCATTGATGAACCTATCTGACCTGGTTTCAATACATGTTCGTCAATGCCTAGACTATTTATTACATTGGTATTTGGGTACAATAGTATAGCTAAGGGACGCCACGTTAATTTTGAACATGTATCATCACAGATTGTGGTTGCCATCAGATGTATTTACTGAGCGCAATCATTTTTCTCAGCCCTATTCCTTTTCGATTAAAGTCTCCCTTACTTAATAACCTTTATTAGGGGAATAACGGAGAATTCCTACTGGTAAATAAACTTAATCCCGTTAAGGTACGAGCAGATGTATAAGTTCCGTATCTTCTCTCTGCATTGGACTCTGCATTTATTCACTGAGTATATTAATAGTACTATACTGAAATCTGAGAATTGTTAATAATATTTTAGAATTTTTTTTAATTTATTAGAATGGATTATGTTTCAGTGAATAAATAGAACTATAGCAGACATCGATAGGTTATTTAGAAGTATGTCCTAAAAGTAGACCTAGCTGTTACCCACCTTTCTTATAAGTGTAAATTACATTAACAGTGTTTGTGTAATACTAACATTTTTAGTTTTCCTTTATTTGGTATGTACAGTTTATATATATATATATATATATATATATATATATATGTGTGTGTGTGTGTGTGTGTGTATGTATGTGTGTGTGTGTGTGTGTGTGTGTTTGTGTATATAATTATCACATAATTATACTAAGGTTTGCGAAATTTGTGAATCTTCAATAATTTTAGAGCTGTTTGTAACTATTACTTGCAAAGATTAATAATGCGATATTAATAATTTAATTTATTACAAATATAATACTGTCATAAATTTATTTGCTTTTTAAAGCATGTTTTTTACTTTTCCATACTTTTCCACTACTTCTCTCTTGCTTGCAAACATTGCTATTTACTGCATTCACAACTAAAATTCCTTACTTTCCATATTGTTACTAAACCAAACTTGGGCTCATCACTTTAGGTACAAAGTAAGTAAAAAATGTATTGAGGAGTTATCAATTAGTCAGAGATTATTCCAGTCCGTATTTGCTTTCAATATAGATGATTGCTGTAATAATTAAAATAAGGTTTATCTGTTTATAATCCTTTTATTACATAATATATCAACCCCGAATTTGTCAGGGTTGTTGTACAGAGCACCAGAATCTCTCAGAATAACGACTTCCTATCCTGGAGCAGGCTCCCAAAAGGGGGACGTGTATTCCTTCGGGATCATCCTTTACGAGCTTCACAGCCGCAAGGGACCCTTCGGTGACAGCACGGGACTCTCCACGGCGGAGATCTTGAGAAGAGTCATCCACTACTGTGGCCACGAACCTCCCTTCAGGTGAGCTTCAACATTTTTCTTTGAGTTTAAAATTAATTTTATTTTTTTTATTAGAAAAAATTGCTTTGCATTTATTAGCAGTTCTATATAAATAAGGTTGTTACTTTTGACGTTATGAACTTTTATTCCATTAATATTTTTTAATGAAAAGAAACATTCATTCTACAATAGGTAAGGATAGTATGGTCACAACCCAATAATTTAAACTTTACATCAGCTGAATAAAGCTGTTAAGTATAGAATAGCCAATTTTTTAAGAGCAATACAGCTTTTTATATTTAAATTTTAAATTAATTATCTCTCTTATTTAAACAGATTGCCTTAAACTTTATATCATTGGATTTGTAATTAAATCATCCAAATTCATCATAAACATTTCAGTTTTAGTTTATGCTGTTTTGAAGTAATCCATATTAGAATATCTAAGAAGCCACCTTTTTGAAAATAAAGCTTGGAAATCCTTTTTGTAACTATATACTTCAGTCAAATACACACACCCGAAATAACAGTTACAAGGATAACCAACTATTTTTGAAATTCTGAATATTATTTTTTGTCTTTGCTTCAGGGACAATACGTGATAGGGTTGGTACAGTGATCTATACTCGATGTAACTAGCCAATGTATGACGACAAACGACGTGAAAGTCACCTTACAAATACTCATTCTGGATTGCCTTCTAAAGTTGAATAGTGTCTTCGATTTTACGTTAACGTTTAAATAATGTGAAAAGCAACACATCTTTATCGCTATGATTTTCATTAGGATTCTTATTTACGAATTTTTAAATACTAGTAATTATATCAAACACGAAATCGCTTTGAAAAGTTCCCTGTTTATTTTGCAAAACAGTTAAACCATTGAATATAGGTAGTTTTATTTATTATTAGGATTGAAATTTCAGAATACCTCCTTTTTAAATTCACCTTGGCTCTAAACATACAAATCTAATTACTGTAACGTCACATTTCACAAACACACTTCTCACTGGTTTTTTCATCAGCGTTAACACTTAAACCAAGCAGAGTTAGTAAAAGAGACTTGGTCTCAGACTTCACTTTAATCCGATAACAACAACTTAATTAAGTTGTTTGCTGAGTGTCAACTAGCTGAAGTCCTGCAACTGCCAGCCTAACGGAAACCTTACTCTTCAAAGTAATCTTAATTAAGTAATTTCCTAAATCTATTCTTGTCATCCTTTAATTGCTCATGTATAGATAAGGGAGGTCTTATTTAAACAGGGACTTCCTATAGATATGTTTCATTCAATATAAAAATAAATAATAAATTACTGGATGTTTCGGAACAGAGCTGACCTTTCCTTTTTTCCAATGTGACGTGATTGAGATATATCTCCCAATCTCTTCTCATGGGATTTCGATAAGATGCGGCCCCTACAACTAAATTCACCTATTCTGAATATCCTGCCACTCAGGAATCAAGTGTATGGGTCCTTTTAATAGTAAGGGCAATCAAGGTTTCTCAGCTTCTTGACCTATATGAGCGAGACTGAAATTTCGAAATGGGCATTACGGTTTTAAGGATAATTATGAAATGTAAAAATTCTATATTAAGACTTAAGAGTTTGGGAAAACTCTTCTTCGGGATTGTGTCCACGACTGACTGAATGTCACGCAACAATGATACAAGTATCAACTAGAGTAGAAATAAAGAAATGGCATTTAGTTAAAGAGTCTTATTCTTAAATGAAAAAATGAAATGAAAGATGTATTTATTGAAAACAAAGAAAAACGTATTCAATTGGCAAGGTTAGGACTATTAAGATATTTCTTACACCTAACCATACATTTATAAACGACACTTTATGTTTAAAACAGAGTCATAATCTAGTCTACATTATTTTGTACATTCAGAAATGATAATCTAAATATAAAATAGTAAAACGAAAAAAGTTTGAAATAGATAAATGAATAAAATAAAGACTGGAAGGAAATTAAAAGAAATTTACCCATCACAATTCCTACAAAGCCTTTGTCCCATACCCAATTCAAAGAAATCTTCAAACCGACGAGGCCAGAAACAGATGGTCCGAAACCGACGTCCGAAACCGTTTCCAATATGAATATATGATATTATCCTGGACATAATTCCAGAATCTACACGAAGAGACTGTGAATAATTTACTGTAACTATGAACAAGAATAGGCAGCAAAGAGGCTTCACGTCGAGTATTCAAATTACTTGTTTCAGAAATAAAAGAAAGCCGAAACCGACAAATAAGAAGGGGAATAATCGTGCTAAGAATAAAATGCGTGCTAAGAAACCACTGATCTCATGGAGTAGATTCAATTTTAACAGATTTAACTGATTAATGAAGGGTGTTATATATTTTAATCATCTCAGGTTGAAGATAAAGTGAACACAAGAATTTTGAGCATGTTTTATATCTTCAAAAGCTCAACCGTCATGTCCTTTATAACTAAGGTACAGTAATTGAAATGGCAGAAATTCAGGGTCATCACTAGCATTCCTTTCAAATTTAAGGGTTAATTAATAGCAAATTGTTTAAGACTGTGAGTACCAGCAAATGCCCTGCCATAGTCTTAGTAACATTATCGGCCCAACTAAGATTTTTTTTAAACATTCAGTCCAAGATTTTTGATATTGTCACTATATGAAAGAGAATGACTGTTTAAAGTAAGTTTTGGAGAGTTGTCCAAGTCGCTCCTGCTCAGAAGTCTGGAAGTTTCAATGAGAATAGTTTGATTCTTGCTTTCATCGAGTTTCAGTCCGTGACGTTGTTCTGGTGTCACGTTGCTGGACATTCACAAGTGTTACAGGACTGCCATAGGACATATAATCATAGAGATGGTTGCGTGTAACACGATGCTTAAAGCTTGTCGAATGTTGGCTGGACCGTAACACAAGAGCAGTTGTCCTATACTAGTGGAGTAATAAACTTGGTTACGATCCATAAAATTAGCGATGGGCTGTTTATTATTAGCAGTTCAGTGATATGTCGAGTAATTATGCAGAGTGGAAACACAACGCAGAATTTGAGTTTTTAACCAGCTAGTTTACTTGGACCCCTTATTAATGATTCTACTAGTTTAAAAAGCGTAGTATTCTGAGGTAATTTCCTCTTCTTCTCATTCCATTTCACTGTTTGCAGATGTTAGATATGGGGCTGCAGAGCCATACAAGTTTACATTAAAAATATCTTCGGCATCTTATAGATGCATTCATGTTAGCTAAAGCTAAAATTTAAAAACAATGTATGGTATAAATTTGGCCTTTTGAGAAAAACTGGACAGTCCAGAAGTTTTAACAAGGAAAAGCCGCATGAACGATTAAGCGTCTATTTGTATTTTTTATTAAAACGAGCAGATTTGTACAAAAATTTTTATTCCTTAGCCTAGGAAACTTCGTTTGAATATCCTTGAGTTTGTTCCGAACATTCTGAGTTGTACGTTTCCACCACAAATAGGAAAAATAAGTGTAATAATTGAGATAACACAAATAATATAATTTTCCATTTATACCGTTCTTTAAGAGTACTTTAAAATATTTTCTTCCTACCTTTAAACATATTGTGGTTTTCGTGCTATAAAAAATGAGAAAATGTCTACTCGATTCTTATTTACAATGTCGTATACTTCTAGTCACCCCTCAAATGTTGATAAAGTTTACCATAATACGCTGTAGCTTCAGACGATCAAATCCCAATATAGAAGTGTAGCGGATACGGCGGTTAGTACGAGATAACTGAGTCAAGCGTTACAGCTGCTTGGGTAGGAGACCGTTGAGCGATCCTATCCTTGGTAGCAGATCGCCTGCCCAAGCACTGGTGGTGGTTTTCAAGTAACCTTTAAGCCATTTGTGTTTAGGTTGCCTAGTAAAATAAGACTTTCTTTTTATTTGCTTTTTCTTTTTCCTTTTACTTTTACAATCATTAACATCTTACCTCCTAGTAGGAGTAGTGTTGAACATACAAGCCTCATTCCAGGCTAATCTTCCTATCTTAAGAGAACAAGATTCTTTACCAAAACTAGGGTATACTGGGTTACTCAAATTAGGGTATTCATATTTTGAAAATCCAAAATAACAATATTTTAGAAACACACCATATGTTTATAGGTAAACGATATATAACATACTCATCAATGTGGAATTGAGTTTCATTGAGTACACTCATGTAAGTCTGTATACTGCTAACCTGTGTTATTTAACTTCACTGAGTGTTGAAATCTAGGCCACCATTGGAACTTCTGGAGAACAGTTTCGACTTTGTGCGTGATTGTCTGAAAGAATGTTGGCAAGAGAATCCGGACGACAGACCGGACATCAAGACAGTGCGGACACGGCTGAGACCTATGAGAAAGGGAATGTAAGTAACATATATATTTAGACGGTGAAATGAGCTATAAATGCCACGTTAGTTTTATATTTTTTCTAAGAATTCAATTCCAATTTTTTGGTATTTATTTAATAAAAATGGCAGTTATGGTAATTATATCCCATATTTCTAGTTATTAAACGTAAAAGAGTAATTTAAAATATTTTCATTCTTGATTTTATAATCATAGAGTTTCCTCAAATATTCCCTTCTACCCTGATGAAAATTAATGTATGAGATTTTTGAATAAGCAAAGTAATTCCATGTCACAACTGTGGTCTACCTAAGTTTAATGATATATAATAATTTTTATGACGTATGATATGAACAAAACAACGGCCGACAGAAGTTAAAATAAAAGAAAAATTTTGCTATTCATTTTAACGTTTAGTCTCCAAAAAAATGCAAATAAAGTGCCTGTTGGATTAATTTGGTTATTTATACAAATAAAAATATGTTTTTATACTTTTTAAATTTTAAATCTGTCGAATGGTTTTACACATAAAACACACGTTTTAAACGTAAAAATTCCTATTTCTCATTATTTGCGTTGTAACAGCATTACATGTTTCTAGATGTCTAAGTACTAATCAGATAGATTTTAAACTATAGAGGCGCAATGAAAGTTATGCTGTAACAAATTATCATAATTTACCAATATTCCAGGAAGCCGAACATATTCGACAACATGATAGCGATGATGGAAAAGTACGCTAACAATCTCGAGGTTCTCGTCGATGAGAGGACCGATCAGTTGGTGGAAGAGAAGAAAAAAACTGGTAAGTTGAAGAAAACACAATTATTGCAATGCAGTATAATAAAATATTCAAAAAACATTCCAAGAAAAATCATATATGGATCCATATATTGTTTGGTTTACACAGTATACTCTGTCATTGTAAAAACTTGATAATGCACACAATAGGCATTCAAAAAATCCATCTTGTCAATTTCATTGTATCATTGTTAAGCTTTACCGGTTACTGTATTTCAAAAATTTAATCGCAGCACTCGAGACACTGGCTCCTTCGGCAACAGCAACAATAGCATTCTTACTAATGCATATTGCTCCTTCAAGGCGAGTTTGGGGATACATACGACGCTCTTCTTGTATTCTAATGTTGATAGTGGTAACATACGGCAAAGTTGATTGTTTATTTTTATCACTGGCTAGGCTGTATTTGAAATACACCGATTTCGTCAGTAAATTTATATCACGAGCCAAAGAGCTAGCAAATTATCAATGATTAACATGAATTGAGACAGGAAAGCTGTCTAGATTAGGCTATGGTAATTCTACCGTATAAATAAAATATGACCTAGGAAGGGACCTGCATAATTATAGGGTAATGAGATGGGCAAAGAAGGCTTCCATCAGATCTAAGGAGGGAGGACGACGTGACAAGTGCCTCTACAAACACAGGTAGTCTTCGGGCACCATTCAACTGATAGCCGGGGGATAGTTTGTAGATGCACTCAAAATCGTGAAAATTGGCATGGACTGTAGTGGATAGAAATAGAAGACTACAAATTTCATCTCCCGTCAACCCAAAAAAGTCAAAGGACGTCAGACGATGAGAGACAAATCTGGGAAGAACCCTTAATTACTTCTACTGCTAAGTAACTGTAAAGAAAAATCGCATCAAAATGAATATGAACCGCCCACCAATACAAGAGAATCCCGAGGAGCACAATGCTTACATCTTCAGGCTTCAAAAAATCCCAAGAATGTTAGGTTGGCCAAGATCTATTGATTCACCATTCCATATAAGTGGTTATCGTCTGATTTCAATATTACTGCACACTTAACATGTCTAGATAATGAAATAAAAATAATAAAATCTATATAGGGCAGGGTTGATTCAGAATGTTGACTTTGCATGGTTCCCTTTCATCATAGTGCAGCTTCTGGAGTGTAGCGCTGTCATGAACTGGACTCCTGAAATCTGGAGAAATATTCGTCTGAGGAGATCCAAAATAATTCTGCGACGAAGCTGAAAAAGAACTGTCTACATAGTGTTAACTTCAAAGACAACTAGACTACAGAGTATAGAAAAAACTATTTAAATGTATGTATTCTCATTGTCTCATCAGGTGCACAATTGAGTGCACTACGATGTTTTAGACACGATATCTAAGCACGGTGGAGCAACCGAGTTATCTGTCTGATGCTTAAGTCAATAACAGGATCAGATGCCAGACGCTGCACTAAGAGGCAATTGAACTAAAGCCAAACTCATCATAGACTCAATGTAATATTTTTAATATTATACACAAGATTTAATTGTACATCTTTAATAAATGATCTATGCTGTATACACTATCTAAAATATATATTGCTAAACTATATGCTATGTAATAATGAATCGTTTTTATTTTCTAAATTTCGCATATGTAAATATTTGAATAGTATTGGTACGTAGGTGAAATATCGATAAATTCATAATTTATTACTAGGTTTGTAAAGATTCTTAAAAATGTTTTATAGCTTAAAAAGAATATCAAACAAAATGTTGTTACGCTCATAATATATCAATCTTTTTTTTGTAAATACTACAAAATTACAAGTAATGAAAGAATAGTCAGATTTAAACAAAATATTTTTGTTTGATGGTTCTTATTATTCTGCTAGACATACGAAATCCCGTTTTTCTGATTCTAGTAAATAGCAGGATAATGTGGAATATATACACATAATTTATTATGAGAATATTTTTTAATCTACTTGCATTTATTTAAAGGTTAATAAGTTTAAGGTTAATAAGACGTTTCAAATTTGCAATTAATGTAGATTATCCTCATACTATATAAGAAATCTCGTTATCGTGTGATAACTATCATAAGTCACACTAGTCTTAATACCTACAGGAAGATGTAAGTTAATTATAATTTAATAGATTATACACCTATTTTTCTACCATCACTTTTTAACCCCATTCTCAAAATGTTTTAACAAATTATAAATAATCGAAGATCATTAAAAAATATGCTTTTACTAAGATGAAAACAGTTTTTTAACCTAATTATTAATAACAAATACAATAAAACTTATTCTAATTATATTTAATGAATAAAAAAATTATATAAAGTACATTTTAATGTTTTATAATAAATATATTATTTTCTTACAATTAATAATAATTTTATTTCAGAAATTATCCATTATCCAACAAAAATTACCTCGAAAACTGCACCTGACAACTGCTAATTTGCTAATAAAGCTTATTTTAGAAGGAAACGCCATGTCGCTTGTTTACAGGTTGACCAACTGTGTACTTGGTCCCTCGCAGCTTTCAACGTTTAAAAATATATTTCAAATATGTGTTGCTATTTTGGAACGGCATGTCTAAATTGATGTACACATATTAATAATCTTATCTAATTCTGTACATGGTTCAACTCAGAAAGAGTAGACCATATGCTTTGTTCATACAATCTATCCGCATTTAGCACTAGCCGAGGTTAGAGGCTCAACTTATGTTATCATTTCATTATCCTGCATTTTACGGAATAACGTAATTCCTATGTTCTAATCTACTCTTCTTTTTGTTCTACATACACAAAGCTATAAACCATCCAATATACGTCAATACTACCCTTATTGTAATGTGTCACTATTCTTCCCACTAATATTACCTCTCCTTACTATTTCATATGTTTGACTCGTAACATACCTCATGTTGGGTTGTACGTTTAACAGCACATGTGAAAAAAATGTTAATTTTCTTTAGCAACCTGGGATGTCATATTTTTAGACATCATACTAACAGTAACCCTTGAACTAAGTCGTAATTATATTTTATTTTTGGCCTCTTGATTGACTAACTACTTGTAAAGAAACAATGAAAATTTCCTTACATACCTATAAATGCAGTTTAGTTTCCGAAGTTTTGTAATGGAAATTAACTTTTGAATTTAATTTATTCTGTTCTGTACAGTTTTTAATTCGATGGGGTGGAAGACCCTTCCCCTTACCATTAGAATGATAAGGCTAAGGGTAGTTGTACATTTTCAATGGTAAATTGTACAGTAGTAGAACTTAGACAGCAGTATTATTTAAGTTTAGTGAAGGTTTGTATCACAAGAGTGGCAATAAAACACTTTAGACCGTCATTTTAAAATAAATAATCACATTTTTGTTATATATTTTGGATTCAAAACACTGTTCAATTATGTACAACATGAACCTTGTTAGCATTTGAATTGATTTTTTTAAGAGTTAAATATAGGACCCGTTTTATTAAATACACAGTTTTTACAGAGATGAATTGATTAAAACACATTCTTTAGGGTCGATTTAATGGAGAATTTCCTTCAACTTTACGTCTATATTTAGTTGTTTGACAGCTAGGGTTGTCTGAAACAAACTGTATTACTTAACCCCATAATACGAATTTCTTCCAGAATCCGAAAAAATGCTCGTCGATGTTTAGTTTTCATAGTGATTTCTCCTATACTACTGTTAAATTGGAGAATGTAAATCAGTAGTAGTTTATTCACTCCTATAAGATTCACTTCTGGAATACAAATTAAAGGGTGAGCTACGTTATCACTACATGTTAAAATAAGTAATTTTAGTTATCAATCAAGAATGACTTTGGACACTGTACTGTATACCACCGTGACTAATCTCCCGCCCTTGTCCCCAGAGGCCCTGCTATACGAAATGCTGCCCAGGTACGTCGCAGAGCAGCTCAAGCGCGGACACAAGGTCCAGGCGGAGAGTTTCGACTGTGTCACAATATACTTTAGCGACATCGTCGGCTTTACACAGATGTCCGCTGAAAGCACACCTCTACAGGTATACCTATCTGGGTTTTCACTTGATATGCCTAAACATTCTATCAATATTGGTAGTAATAAGATTAAATGTTAATACCAATGGCCTGGTGTAGCGGGAGCGGCGGTTAACTCAAGATAACCGACTTAAGCAATGACGAGCGTGGCTGCAGCTTGGATGGTGACTGCGGAGCGATCATGTCCTTACAAGCAGCCCGCCTTTGTGGTTGTTCTGAAATCATCGTTGGTCCCACGGTTGTGTCAGAGAGTGCTTCTTAATCATAGCTTCGCCTGGTTAAATTACATACTTTTACTATTTTAAACACATACTTTGCAGGTAGTCGACTTCTTGAACGACCTGTATACGTGTTTTGACTCAACTATAGAGAACTACGACGTCTACAAAGTTGAGACGATAGGAGACGCTTACATGGTGGTAAGTCTTTACAACACATCTCATAATACATGTTTAGAGTACACTTTTAAATATGCATGCTAAATTAAAATATTCAGAGTATATTTGATAACGTAGTAACCTACATATGGTACGAATACCCCTACTGATGTTTTATTTGAGAGAAAGATAATGACTAGCCAATTTACCTCTAGGAATGATCATCGGAGACATAACAGGACCAAGTGCTTGCGGATGTTTTATGGTTATCTTATACCCGAGTTATTATGTTGAAGTGTACGCCTAGAATATTGGACTTCTAACACTTTTAATACAGTTTAATTATTTGTTGGGAATGCTTGTTATTGAAGAATATAAAACATATACCACTTGCAGTGCTGGAGAATTTTAAGTACAAAGCGATTGCTGGAGACTTCAGTATTAGGGCTTCTGACTGGGTTTTTTATGTTTTATATTTTCTTTCTATCTTGCCAAGAATGTATTTTTTATTTTTATATCTAGTAAATTTGCTTCTTATATCAAAAACATACAATTACGTGTTTCCTGAGAGATATATGTGCTACACTGTTTTAAATAATTTCTTTTCTTGCCTTTCTTTTGCAAAAACTTTAGTCTTTTTATTTGTGCATTTGAATACGTTTCCAATTTAAAAGAATCGACTTATTGACTAATTACGTCTACTTCTCTTCATATGATCAAGATTAAAATAATATCTTAAACAGTTAGATTAATTAGTTATGATTTCTTCCCTCTCAATTGTAGGAAGGAACTGGATTGCTCCATTTGAGGAAAATGTAATTTCATACTCATTAAACAATCACTAAAGTGTATTTTATACTAGCACCAATCCAAAATTACAAAGAAGAGAAGGACTTTTAGTACACTTAGTACTATATCCTACTAGCCATTTACATAGTAGTCAACATTACAACGTTTTTAACATCTAATTGCAGCATCTTAATAGATTTTGAGAGATGATCTAGTAATCATCTGTAAAATGACACGCACATTAAAAAAGCGTTATCAAGCCCACTAACTAATGACTGTTAGTGTGTATGTTGCTCTTTCACTAGAGCCATATTTACAATATTCTACTTCATGTCAGGTGAGTGGTCTGCCAGTGCGCAATGGAGACCAACATGCCGGGGAGATCGCGTCTCTGTCTCTGCAGCTGTTGGAGGCCGTGAGGAGGTTTCACATCAGACACCGCCCCAGTGACAACCTCAACCTCAGGATTGGCATACACTCCGGTACTTACTCTTTCTGTTCACATTAGTCAAGAATCTCAAACTTTAACCCAAAACTCAGAGATAAACGTATTTTAATCAGAGCTTGTACTGTTCAAGTAGATTTTAAGAAAGAAAAAACTTTACTTTATGACGATCAGGATTAGAATCTTAAGGTTAAAGCAATTTTATTTCAGTGTTCATAATGAGTAGGTATATCTTTGTAGGTCCGGTTTGTGCGGGAGTGGTTGGTCTTAAGATGCCCAGGTATTGTCTGTTTGGAGATACGGTGAACACCGCCAGCAGGATGGAATCTACAGGAGAAGGTCTGGACAAAGAATTTATAATAAGTGATATGGAACATACTACCTCTATTGTAAAAATAATAATATCTTGTACCGTAGTGCTAAAGTTTTGGAAGTATCTTGTATCGTGAAAATGTTTCACAATCTTATGTTTTGAATACACGTGAATATTTTATACTTGACTAAATAAAACTTTAAAGGACTTCAATTTTTCCAAGATTTTCAAATTACATACTGTAACACTACGTTTTGAATTTACCACATAAAAATATACCTGTAATTTCATGCTGTAAAAATACAGATTGTCTCCCCAGTCTGTTGTAGTATCTGTTGCGTGTGACATGTGGTTGAATAGTGACTTGATTCTTTGTAAAAGTTTTTGAATTCTCTGTCCCAGTTTTTACTGAACGATTTTTTATGAACAATTTAGACGCTTTCGTTGTCAATTTCTGTGCTGGTGGGATGACACTTTTATGAACGTTTAAATCTTAGTGTATAGGTAAAAATATTAGGTTATTGCAGCATGTTTTTTAATTGAGGAAGAGAATGGATTTCAAACCCTGAAACATCTTTCGTATTCTCATTTCTGTAAAATTAATTGATGGTAATTTTCCTCAATTCTATTAAAATTTCTAATAATCCAAAATAAAAAAAAATCTTTAATGAAAAAAATAAAACTGTATAAAACAGTTAAAAATAATGATTATAAGGTAACTTTGTAAACTCGTCTTTAATTTTTTCAGCTCTGAAGATCCATTGCAGTCAGGCTTGCAAACATCTCTTGGACCGGCTGGGTGGGTACAAGCTCGTGGAACGGGGGATAGTGGGGATGAAGGGGAAGGGAGACGTGCTGACCTACTGGTTGGTGGGAGAGGAACACGAGTTTCAGCTCAGGAGAACAGAAGAGCGGGAGAAGAGACGTGTGGAGCTGAGCAGTCGGCATTCCACAAAGAGAGGAAAGTCTCAGCAGGACTCGAACGGCTGCATGGGTGGAGCTCCGAGGAGTTCACTGAAGAACCGTAACTTGGCTTTGACTCCGAGCCCGAGAAGTCATCTATCAAGATGCGCCAGTTTAGAATCGCCCAAGAAACTAAGATTCGCGAGCAACCACGCATTGGAATTCTCCAAACCCTACCAAAGGTGCAGCAAAGATCCACTACTGGAGGTTATAAAAGATAACAGCCCCAGCAAAAGAAATCTTTGCGGTGTGAATGAATCGACGGAGACTTTCTGTGTGAACCACTTGAGCGCTTCCTGTCCTTGTATAGAGAACTACTCCCCTCCGATAGACAAACCTCCCTGCCTCCCACTCCTGGAATTAGGGTCCAACAGTGAACCTGCTCTGTGTGCCTCTGCCCCGGTCTCCCCTCACGAGTGCTGCATGCTGGAGTCACCCTTGTTGGTACCTCCTGATGAGGCTACCGCTCCCCTGCTTTCTCGCCAAGAGTCTTCGATCATGGTCAGAACTCACTGACTGTACATATGTGATTATATCTATTAAGTTACCTCTTACTTACCATAAGTGAAATGTACGTGGATTAAACTCTTCAACAAAGGTTATTTCAAATTGTCAATTTTGGAACAATCATTAACTTTTCGAATGTTATATCATGGTTTACCAGGCTACCTTTTCCGTATAAATGCAAATTTAATATTTTCCTAATTAATAATTATAATACAGCATCAATTATTACGCTGCTTGATTTCCGAAATTATGTATTATAACTTTCTAAAGAAATGTCAATTTGATCTGTATGAACAGAAATTATTTACTACTTTCCTCAGGATAAAATTCATAGAAATTTATTTTTAAGTAAACATGCCCGTCAAACATATTTTAAAGAGTTAGTCATTGTGTCTGTTGAATGTTCTAGCAAATCTTGGTTTTTTTAGATATTCTTTGTTCAGTCATAAGGAAATTTTGTATAAAATTAAAGATTGTGATATATTAGATAATTAAAACAGTGTAAGTCTAAGAAAGAATTTTTGTCTAAATTTGACTAAATCTTATTCTATATCATTACAAAATATATTTTATGAAGTATGCTTTAAACATTAGTTTATATCAAACACAAAAGTTTAATGATATATTTTACAACGACGGTACAGTTTCATATATAGAGTAGCCATATTACTAGCAAGATAAGTTATTTTATTAGTTTGTATGACATTATTAAACGGCACACTTTGGTTATGGTGGCACACATTGTTTGGATCTCGAAATATTGAACATTTAGTGTTTTAATTGCATTTTCTGTGTATTTAACTGTACGTATTAAACCATCATGACCTATCCAACTTTTCCTACTTGAAACATTGATTATAAAATCTGAAATAATTCTCAGAAGTATGATTAGGTCATAAAATATCTTCAAAGATATTACTAATATTGAAAATGAATTCCACTAAGTATAACTCACAAAGTGTAATAAACTATGTGTCTAAACTATGAGTATGAGAACTATGTCAGACACATCCACTCTTAAAAACTAATACTCAAGGATACTCAAGGAACTTGTTTGATTAAAAGGACATTACCTCATAGACCAGATATGATACATTTTTGCTGTACAAAAACGAGTTCCAAATATTAAAATGAAATAGAAATAATTACAATTGTATTGAAGTGCTGAGATGACGAATTAGAACAACATGCTTAACTAAATTTTATCTTAAATTTGTAACTTAAATTTTCACCAAATATATTTTAATTACACCTGTTCATTTGTAAATCAACATTATCAAAAATATTGAAAATATTACAACATTTATAGTAACGTCCATGGAAAAATATAGTTAATTGATTCTTTTGAAAGTATTTCTGTGAGAAAATGGTGTGTTTTTATCTCGGTGGAATGAATTTAGCTACTAGCAGTGTCTACCAAAGTACTATCTGTCTCTATAACAATAATAAATTAAAGTACATAGTGTATTAATCTGGGATTATTTAGTTCCAATCTAGAAACTAACTCATACGAGGAGGGGCTCTATATTAAATTTCTGAGTATTTTTTTAAGTGGTTTTGCCTCTCAAAGTACCCGGATTGTCGGTCATCCCACCAGAAATAATGTTCTATACAGACCACTTACTAATCTCTAATTAAATTCTGTGTACAATCCTAGGACTTTACTTCAAGGGTTTCCTGTAATATCCGTCATAACATCAAAATTCAGCAGTTATGCATAATTTAACCACCCAAAAGCAGTTACTACAATTTTACCACTTTTAATCACTTTACGTTTGAAACATTTATTTTACGTTTCTATGAGTATTCTTAAACTTAAAAAAACTGTTGAGTTGCAACGGAAAACCAGGAACATCTATTGAGTTGCATGAATAATGAATGATTAGGTTTTTATAACAATGATAAAAGTAACATCTCTAAATGTTCCTATTTTTATTACACACTACAATTAAAACTATAGAAAACTCACTCCTTATTAAAAAAAGAAAATATAGTTTAATCAACTTTCGTTAAACGTATTCAATTTCATATTAAATTATAAAATACTAAGTAATAAAAGTATGTAAATTGGGTGAAACTTTGTATGATAGCTTTATATGATATTCCTCAAAACATTACTACAACTAAAAATTAAACAAACTAATTGAAGCTGAATTTTTTTTAAAATTATATTATCTAATATTACTTAGAAACGACTTATATACTGCCTTAATATTGTATCTACGTATAGGCTACTTTAATTTTATGAATGCAGAAAACCGAACTGAATGTAAGAAAATGTATTATAGATAATGTTTATATTGTTGTCACTATACTAACTTTACTGAATAGTTTAAGTTCTAATGTGCATTTTCTATGATACCATAATATCTAGTCCATATGGTGATAAAACTAAATAATAGGAAATGTAGTATTAACATGTTATGTGATTGATATATTTTCACTATCATAGTTCACTAAGTTATTTTGTAAACATAACATTTCGTGTATAATAAATTGTTGTAAATACCAAAGAAATCAAATAAATTTATTATTTCTTCTGTCCCTACTCTTCTAAAGTGCCTAATTATTTGTACCATCGTTATACACATAATGTAGACATGGTATCACTACATCCACGAAAATTTACGTTTTGCAATATTTGATACGTTTCCTTGCAAAAAGTTTGATTAAGTAACAATGAAACGTTGCAATAGAAACTAAATGCAAAGCACAAGTGCACCAAACTTCTTGTCGCGTGACAGGATTCGTTGAATGACTATCTTAGCTCAATTTATTATATGGATATTCAGCAAAAAAGACTCACAGACAGAGATAGAAATTGAATAATGCCAGAACTGTTGCTAAGCAAAATATACAAACATTCATGGCCTAGATATCATCATATGTGTTAGGCTTTGTCAAAAATCATCCAAATCCCATGAAGGAACATTGGCCATCATAGAGCTTTATTTTGTTATAAATAAACTAATACTATAATAAAATATCATATTGAAAGATTCAATAGAGTGTAACGAAGGTTTGTCTTACAAATTGATTAAATATCGTATTATAAAACGTTATGTGACAGTAGTCAAGTCTGTTTAATTTGTTTACTATCGTTTCTTCTCGTTGCCATCACGGTTACCCTCAAGACTAATGCAACTATTTTCGTCACCTCACCCAATTCCCATGGAGGGTAGACCATGAAGCTGCCTATATTTAAATGAAGCTCCATGCAAAACTTGAAGTTTGCAGATAATTTCGTTCTCTACATATCGTGCGGAATGGTTCACAAAGTGACAGACAGAATAAGTTAAGCGTTCACTTACCACAAGTGAAAGGATTCACCCACACTTAGCCAGTAACATTGTTTTAAAATATGAAAAGTGAAATCAATAGCCTATATAAAATGTCCAAGCAAATTACATCCTTGAAGGTAACCTATAATTTACAGTAAGTGGATGATAGTCTGATATCTTGAGCTCGAAATCATGTGCACACCAAAGTCTGCAAGAAGAAAAGAGCAAAGATCAGGTTATTAGAGTATGTATATTTATTCTATTTAAATAGAGTCCAAAATCACATTCTATACGAAAGTAATGGTAAATTACTTGGAATGTAACCCAAACAGTCTGATAACGGCTAGTTGTCTAGATACAATATTCGTATATGCACGTACGTATTATCCACGTGGATTATCCTAACCTGGATGGTCCACTTGTATTGAAATGTTTCCCTGTTGAGCTAATCTGTTAGGAGTATCGTTACAGTCACCCAATCAGTTAAGCTACAATCAATTTTAAATCAATAGTTCGTAAATTACCTTTCCAGGCAAAGTTAAAATCAAAGCCTTGAATTTTCACTTATATTCTAAAATTCATAGTATATTGCACGAGTTTGCGTTTGAACTTATAAAAAAGTATTGAATTTTTGTAACAGGTCGAAGCCTTATAAGTGAACCGCTTCAAAAAAGCGGTGCTTTATCGTACTGCATTCATCAATTTAGGTAAGTCTAACGCATTCAACGATATCTCGTGCTGGGTTGTCAGCCAAAGTGCAGCTTAAAAGTTCAACATGCTCTTCTCCTAAATGGATCGTTCTAGAGTTCTTGTCACTAATCATGACGTCTCTCGAATTTTAAGAAAAAAAAACCAACGGCACAGATCACACATGCATGCGACTAACGTTAATAGATCATCCATCCACATACTGTATTTCTAACCTACGACCAAAATGCTTAACTTTTATCTACAACTTTTCTTAATTTATAATTCGTAACGTTGATTTCAGTTTTCGAAAGGAAAACTCGGTGAATAAATACCATCAATTTAAATTATTGCTTCTTTTTAGTGGTTCTGATTCACTATATAAGCACTCCATAATCTTGGAGCAAATAATATTCATTTGCCATGTAATCGGTATTTTATTTGACCAAGAATTTCAACAAGAGATACGTTAGTATCTCGTGTTCATATGACTTTCGAATCGTTTTAAAGTAACAGAGACGTTTCAAAAGAATTTAAATTTATTAATCATGATATTTTAATTTATAATACATGTATATATATATATAACAAAGGATAACATGTACCCATTTGTAGAACACAGATAGAGTAAATTTGCAATTATCCACTAAAACCATGAATCCATTCTTAGCCCTTTTATTTTGCATATACGTGAATGAAGATAGCTAAAACACGGAAAAACCAGTGAGGTACATGGATGCCACCATACTCCTACAAGCGACCTGTACATAATGTTTGAAAGTGCATACATTCAAGGAACTCAGCAGTGAATTCCAGCTGACATTTCACTCAAGTCAATCTGTACCAAATACAACTAACTTTAAATTTCTTCGCTTTTATATTCACTCTAAAAAGAAAGAGTTTAATATAATTATTCCGTTTACTATCTCTGAGGTAGTCTACTTGTAATGGTGCCAAAAGTACTTGTTTAAGGTATTAATGAAATAAGTATGGCCCTAATAAAACTGTCGTAATTCTGTTTAATTCTGTCCTTATTCATACTCATCTCTGGCACACAATAATGTTACAGTAAGGTTGCACATGCATTCAATTTTTTATATCACTCGATCTGCAAAGTAAGAAGTGGGAATCATTCCACTTTAAAGCCCAAATTTAACTTTTACACTTTTAATTATAATCCAATTAGAGCTTTGATGTCTCTGTGCCTCTACATACTATAGACTGCACAGTTTTTTTCACAATGTTTTCAGACTATCGCTTTAGGCCAAGATGTACACAATTACTGTGCAAAACACTTTTGAATGGAGTACTACTGTACAAGTAAAGTCAAGCGAACGTGCAAATAGATTGGAAGAGATACGTATAGCATTGAGGAGGGAAGGAGTAACTATTACTGGTATGTTACTATTCTGCCTGGTGCTATTAACGACGCGCCACCATTCACTCATGAGTCAATGCTTTTGGTACGGCAAGTAGCGATCTGGTCTTTCCGAACATCTGGCGGAGACTGAGGTGAGAGGCCGAGCTCCTGCCTGACCGCGCATGCGCACTATACCCCTTAGCTGCCACACACAAAGCCATGAATACCTTATAAATATGTAAACCTATATTTATATTATTCGTAACCATATAGTGTGCTCCCAAGTTACGTCACACTTGTAACTAATTACAGCTGTCTATTATTCATTCTAGGTATATGAAATATGTCAATTAAAAGTTATTTATAGATTTGCTTTAATTTACCTCCTATATGTGGCTGATGTTTTTACTAAAACAGCCATATTAGCGAAAACGTCTTAGTGTAATCTGTGGCTAGCAAAATTTTACACGGTGATATAAGTGCCGCGTGAGTATCGTCGATAGTTTTATAAAAATTCCTCTGAGAGACGCGGAATTTATTGATGGGATATGACGTGTATTATTATAGGCAGCTTATTCAGCAAAACTCACTATAAGAAGATCAAATCGTCGAAAACTTTGTATAAGTTAAAAAATTACTGAACGGCAACGCAGAGGTGAGGTGAATATCCCTAACTACACATTTGACAAAATTTGAAAGAAATACTAAATTTAGTGGTTATAAACCTTAAATATTGCATGCTTTGAAGCCAGACAAACGACAAGAAAATGGTTGACAAATTAAAGAGGTTGAGATTGTTGTGCTGTATGAAAGTGGAAGGGATATACATTTAATAAACCGAATTGTTTTTATTGTTGAGGCTAATTTGAACTTCCTTGGAATCGTATATTGAACACATAAAGAAACGAATCAGAGCTGCGATTGAATCAGTTACCACAGAAGTTCTTATCATGATGTAGAAGGAGAAGCAAGTTCGCTTGGACGTATACAGGGTAATTTATGGTGCTCATATTGAGTTCAAAAGCGCTGAAATAAAACTGTTTAATCATATGTTTTCGTTCTCGTGCTGTTCCTACTTTTGTAAATAAAGTCATATAATATAGTGACGTGATTTTGTGAACACACTGTATTTTTGTTGCATTATTTAAGCCAATTCTCAATAAGTTTCTTAATTTAATAGGTAATTTCATTAGCACATTCACGCATTGAAATTCAATTTACGGAATGACTTTACATCCAGCACTTTCAATTATCCCAGTGGCTCATCATAAAATTATCTAGAGATGAAGAAACTCATTACACACTAAACAACTATTAGTACGAAATTGATTTTGGGTATCGTAATTTTGTATACTTTCAGGAAGCTAATGTATTAGTCTAACAAATTTTTGCGGGATGTGTTATGATCAATTCAGGCTATGACGTGAAGTTGTACAATCGTCCGTGGATAGAAGTGCATCTAAATATAGAGTAGACTGACGCCTCATTAATGCAATATAAATTAAGCAATCCTAAATAATGAAAGCTTCCCCACGAGACGACTTTCCATAATTAATTTTGTCGAAAATTATGGCCCTTTTTGATTTTGAAGATCGCACAATTTTGCTATCACAAACTTCCCAAACACTTAACCAATAAGCAAAATTTTAATAGATAAGTCATGATAGATCATGTTAAAATTCCAATGGAACACAACATTGCTAGGATGTATTTCGCAGAAATAGATACCTGAGGTGACAATTAATATACATATCAACATGCTCACTTCAGGTAAGCTCTCAGTATAATTCCCAGAATCTGTTTGGAATTAGTATCTTCTATGAGTAAATCATCAATAAATTTGGCCCCATGACACATCTACCAACATAGATCGGGAAGGGAAAGGGCTCTATCTATTCGGCAGTACAGTCTTTTGGCTAAGATTAAAATATATTCTCACAGGTTCTGGTTTTTTTTATAAGTGCCTTCTCTATGAGATAATTTAAACTTGGTTTAAAGTGTTATATGTCCCATCTACCTGAAGTATACTATTACTATGATTACTAAAGACAGTAAATGCATTATAAATACCATATTATGTTTTAGTACGATAGTGTGGGTTACAATGTCACCATACACTATTTCGATGATTTCCAGTTATTCAGGGCCCGATTAAAACTTTATATATTAGTAGCTTTTTTAATTTAAAGTGATATTGTTGACGCTTATGCAGCTTTGTTAAAAAAAAAAAAAACAAAGATATTACTCTGTTTAATGTTTTGAATGAATTTAGCATAAAACCAACAATATTCTACTCAATGAATTAATGATTAACTATTTCTCGAACATTACTTTGCATTGAAATACTGGATTACCACATATTCGCTAAGTGGATGCCAGAAGATCAAGGATTGCTTGAAGCCTTCAATTGCGGCATTCCATAGGAAGTATTGGAAGTTTTCAAAGTGCTGGATTTATTGGCACTTAATGGCGCTCTTCTATCAGAACTCCATATTTATTTTCTTTTGATATAAGCACATTTTTAGTTTACTACATTTTCTTCAACCACGTTTCAATGTACTTTATGATAACTATTTAGTGTTGATAAAATTAAAGTAGGCTAACCATTATATATTAGGTACGCGCGGGGGAAATGATTAAACTGAGAGATTATTAACAAAATAATTATCTATTGGTGGTTCTAGTTTTAAAATATTTGTATTAATGATTTATGGAATACAGAAGAATAACGTATAAAACCAGAGAGTCGTATAAAAATAATCTTTAATTGATTTAAAGTCACTGAGTACTACAATTTGCTCACTATCTTTTAATTAAACTGTAGAGGTTTTTATTACGAGCAATTAAACTGTATTCTTCACTTAAAAAAATTTAAATATCTATTAAAAATTAATGGTTTTAAAGAAGAACATTTATTTGATTTATGTTATTTTATGTTATTTTAAATTTTTTTACATTTTACATAGGTTATTTTGGCGAAAGATTGGGTAATACTTTACCTAGATGAAAAATATATGTATGAATGTATTAAGATGAAAGGTATATGAGCTTTTTAGTAACAAGAGAATGTTTCAAAAATCAATTAGTATATGATTTATTTATGATGATACACTATACAAAATATGTTGAAATCTATAATAGAATAACCATTATTAATTATATATTTAAATACAATAAGAATAAACTGGAAGTACCCTCTTAATTATACTCAGGAAAGTTTATATACGAGGATAAATCTCAAATTTTTGTTCTGTCTTATTCACTTACTAAATAAAAATCATTGTATGTAATTACAATCTATTGTGAAGCAAATTTGTCTGTACAAACAATTTTTTATTTTATGTTGATTCTCAGAATAAAAACTGAGTTTTACGCCATATTAATAATTATGAAAGCTACTCACGTCAATTCGTGGAGATACGTGTACGACAGTAGTGTATACAAATCTACTGTAGTGTAATAAAGAACAAGAGAATATAATTTCAGTCCGGTCCGACAAAAGCAGGAAAATAATTAAATTTTCCTATTAAGCAATAAAATAAAAATATAAAATTATTGTTTCCATATCTCTTTCATTACTAATTGCTTCCTTATGAAGCTGCCCATATATTTTTGGCTGCATTTCTAAATTATTTTTATCAGTCTTAGTAATTTGAGATTAGGTTACCTTTCTCTCCAGGTGCAGTGTTTCATAAGTTATTAAATATGTTGTTAAAGCAGTTCATTCTAAAAAGTATACTTTTACTAAAACTTGTTTGGCAGTATCACCGACCACCATACTTTATGTATTGATAGCGTACGAAAATCATTTTAAGGAGTGAATGGACGACTTTATCTGTAAAGAATAGGACATAAATTAAATAGAAATGTTGTGACACAAATTATTATTTATAGGTTAACTTGATAACCCCCTTCCACTCTTCATCTTCTAGGAAAGTTTCTCCGAAGTCGTTGGCTTGAAACAGCTCGTAAACGATAGATTTAAATTGCAAACTACCTTTATTTTCAAAGTCCTTATAAAAGAGGTTTGTTAGTCTATGCAATTCTTCCACTATAGTACATTTAAAAATGTTCACACTGCTGCACACGATGAAATATAAATTCTTTATTTTAATAGCAATAATATCCACAAATTTGTATATCTATAAACTGAGTAATTGAAAACCTCTCCTAAAATTAATTTAGGAATTTGAACTAGAGATAACAAACTGTACCAACTTCTGACTCGTATAGTGTATAAATTGATAATATTTAATACTGTGATAGCAAAAAGCCTGCGAGGTTTCGTTATTTACAACTAATGTATTAAAAGAAGTTAAAGATAATAAGGTTAGTTGACTAATTTATTCATTCGATATAAATTCTAAAAAGATACATTCGTCTAAAAGATTACCGAATATCCCAATAAATATTAAAATATTCAAACGGCATTCCCAATACAAGAGGAATGCGTGTTCAATGCGTGTGTGTGTTCGTGATGTGGGGGAGTACACCCTCCCAATATAAGCCTCTCCGTCCAACGCGGCTTACTGTAGCGGTCATCGTCTCGAAAAATTGAGCAAAGCTCCCAAGATTCATGCCAACAGTCCAACAACCAGAATTCTTCTGGGAGCTACAAGACTGAAGATGACCTTGATGGAAGCAGATAGTTCTGAATAGTTACTTCTAGGAAGTATTTATACTTTGATGTTCAGGAAAACAATCTGCCTGTCCAGGAGACCTTCCAAGTTGTGCGATATGTTAGTGGTTGATGTAGACTTCCGGTTTTGGACTCCGATAAGGAAGATTCCTGTGAACACTTATTTTTCTCGTCTACAACTTTATAAGAGTCCTCTCTCTTTACAACACTCCTTGTTTGGTACTTACGCTCTTCAACAAAAAGACACAGGAAACGAAGAAAGGGTTGTTCGATGAGTCTTTAAGGGTTTTTCTTAACTTTCTCTATATGTTTCCTTTCAAATTAGGGATAACCGGAATAGAATGCAAAAGAACGTCTACAAAGAGCTTAAATATTTGAAAAGGATAACTTGTGTTCTTGGAGATAAACAATTATAGAAATTTTGACTTTCTTTTAAGGTTTCCATGGATAATTAAATAATTATTACTATTATATTTTTACGTACAAATAAAAACGGTGTTGGCCATATCGTCGATTTATCTTGAAACAAACAATTCTCGTCACTCATGAAAAGTGTATTTGTTTCATTCTATTTTATCTTTAAATAACGATATTTTTTATCGTAAAATCAAAGAAATGTGTACAAATATTATTTTTTTGAATGGATTGGTCAAATAACATATGAATGAGGTTGTTTTCTAGAGAATTGAAATTTTTATTTTTTATTTATCAGAATATATTAACTACTAAGGGGATTCCACTTTCTTATAATTTATATGTATAAAATGTTAAAAGGTACAAGTTTGGAGGAATTTCAACTTTGTTCACTTCCTATCTCAATCATTTTAATTTTGTAAGAGTGGTTTATATAAAATAAATAAAATAGTTATAAATCTAAATCATTTACTCATTTTAAAATTGAATTCAAGCAAATATTACAATTACTTGTAGTACAGATTTAATATTTAGTTATTATAATTGTCTTGTATATTATGCTAATTAATTTTGAGTTCAGTAACAAATATGTCAGAGCAACCTTATCTGACTTCCCGTTGTAAATAACTAATAACAATTGAAAGTTGAGAAATGTAAGAGATTACATTTAGGATGATTCGTTTACTAATTTAAATACAATGAGAATGATATTGATGCTTGCATATAAGTCCATGCACGAAGACATCTCAAATGCTTTATTGGCTTTCTTTTAACCCTCCAAGTGTTGTTCGACAAAGTTTTGTCGGTCAAACATTCCCTTGCATAATCACTTATTACAATATATTCCGGCAACGTATCGATTCGATTCATGCACCATTGGATTCGGGATGAAAAACCTAAGGAATACTATAGTTTTATTCCTCTTTTTATTGTAGTTGCAACGTACGAAGTTCGTAGTTTGGAACGTAAAAGAAAACGATGCAGTTTATTGTGACCGCCATGTTGTCGCTGCCGTTCTGATTTGTTTCTGTGGCGAGTCGTGTTTATTAGTAAGTTTTATTTGTGTTTTAGTGTTGTGTTTAGTGTGTGGTGAGTTGTTAGATATTGCAGTAGTGCAAATAAATATATTTTTGGATAAATAAATTTCTTTTTACTGAAATATGTTTGATGAATTATCGAATCTGTGTAGGCTATGGCAAAATGACTTGGCTAAAATTCATTTCACGTAATTTTTTATTGTTTTTCACTCACTAAACGTTATTTTAGGCACTCTTTTAGTTCTGAAATAACAATTTTCACAACCAAATATATATTTACCGTAATTTCTTTGGTTATGTATGATAACTGTTTGGACCATTCCAGGGTCATTGTTAGTCGCGCGTAGGCTATATACTGTTATTTTAGTAATGCATGTAGTTGTGGAATCAAAATATATGTAATATATTTAGACACAGTTTATGGTTTTCTAAAACTACATAACATTTCCCATCAGATGTAAACCATAGATTTATAAATTTGGATATAATACAAGCTTTGAAAAACATTTTATACTTTGCTCTTTGAAAATTTTTCGCAAAAGTTTTGAGTAATGACAAAATGAAACTTTTTTCGACTTTTCAAAAAAAGTTGTGGAATTTATTTTACTGCTGCTGTACAGTTTACTTCATTCTGAGTAATAAAATATGAAATATAACATGTATTAAAGTAAAACTGTATTAGTAAAACTTTTATTAGCAAACTCTTACATATACACCCTTTTTTCACAATGTCGCTGCTTTTTGTTATATAGCGTTATTATAGTTTCAAAAATTTGTATAATGCTTATGTTTTTCTGATACTAGAATAAATTTGACACAAAATGGCTATCTCACTTTTATAGTTTTCTTACTATAACTTGGTTTGCTAGGTATGGTCCCCCCCAAATTAAAAAAAATGTAAATTTTGAATTTCATGGAAAACAAATTTTAGTAACAATTTTTTCAAGGCCAATTTTAAATGCTAATATTATTATATGTTTAATTTTGAACACAAAAATATATACTTCTATATATATTACTTTTAATATATATTTGTAATATTTTTTTTTTTTACCCTTGCACGAGGCTCTAAAACATGCTGCCACTACAGGAAAAAATGACCGCCACTTGGAGGGTTAAACCAGACTGTCGTGTCGTCAGCATACTGAACTAGATTCCCATCCTGTATTACGAAGTTCAAACTAACAACATGTATCAGAAACGGAAGGGACTCAAGACAAGTGGCTTCTGTTATGTACGCTATTTTTAACTGATATCATACAATATTTTAACTCGGATCATACACTATTTTAACTCTGCCTGAATAGTAAATATTACTATGATGACTAAAAACATTTGATACACCGTATCCTGCCTATATACCAGTAGCACAATGTGCATTACACTGCCGCCTTACACTATATTAATGAGGTCCAGGTACTCATGGCTCATTAAATATTTAATTAGTTCCTGTGGCCTTTAGTATGATGCAGTCGTGCAAATTTTGATTGGATGTATACATCAGGACTAAACACTTTATTGGCTGAGGTTTAACGGAACCTATCACTTGTGGGAAAATTTAAATTTTTTTATCTTTCTGTCCGTACTCAAATCTTGAAAACATACTGATCCATAAATTTTCATTTGTACATGGAGCTACAAAGTTTTATTTTCCATTGCGCTGAAACTAAAAATTATGTAACTTCCATTGGTTTTATGGAATTTAAAACTTGAGTGATGATGAACAAACAAGTATAGAGTTCATGTGTTGCACTGCTAAAAGTAATAAAACCACTTAAGTTATTGCAAATTAGAACCAAATTCAAGTTAAGTTACAGTACTATAAAATGTGCTATGAACATAAACTAAATAAATAAAATCAATATAAATTGTCACATACTATTATTAATTAATAGCCTATATTTCTTCCCAAATATTTTGTAAAATTAAATTATTTCAAGTTACCTGCCATGACACAGGGATCCCGGAAAGTAGAAACTATGTGTAATTATTATATAAAGACACAAATATTATTTCGAAGGGATTTCGAAGTTACATATATTTTCCACATTTACTTGATTCATCTTGTTTTAGCGTATCCTGTTCTAACATCCTTTGGAAAATTTTGGGAAAAACAAATGTACCTTAACATTGTATGTTGATTTTTTTCATTCGCTTACTATTAACCTGACGTAGTTGGAATGCGGTATATAGGACCCTTGGGTGGCTTTATCCTCTTCATGTGTACTTGCACCTTAATAAAAGTTTTAGTAGTTTAGTATATACTTCAGTAACACTATTTCTTATAACAGTGATGGATCCCCCCTTCCCGTAGTGTTAAATTTCGGCCTGAAACAATAGTAATATGTTGCAGGCGATAGCTGCTGTTGTTCTGATGGCAAACAAACAAATTAAATATTAATGGTTATTACATCTTTAATTTTATATTGCAACTAAAAACTGAACTAGTAATTACTATTTATATAACAAGTGCAATATGTATAATTAGAACTCAAAATTAATATTAGCTGGTATGTTAGATTATTACACATTTCCAAATCCTCTTTTTTCAAAACCCCACATAACAGCCCAATTACCATTACAATTGGCAGCGTGTAAGTGAAGCCTGGCACTCGACTTACCGGAAACGCTTCCTTCTTCTTGTATCTATTCTCACGATATTGCAAAAAACCAAACAGACGTGTAAGCTTGAAATTCTGAAAAAATATCCAACAAAAACCATTGAAATTTGATAAAAATAAGAAACGCGGTGCATTAAATAATTTTTTGTCTTTAATAAAAATAGTTAAATAATAAATATGGTTTATTTATTTTAGTTTGTTGTTTAGTTTGTATATAAAGAACATAAGGTTCAACAATAGTGTAGGTCACCATTGGATTTGGCTAAGCGTTAGTGAAAACTTCACATTGGTCTTAGGGGTAACTATGACGACAATGAGAAAATCATGGAGTAAATACATTACAGGCATTCAATGCACAGCAGTTGCGAATGTACTACCGACTCTCTATAGACTTTTGAAGAGAAGAATCCGCCACCAATATAAATAGAAACAACATTTCTTCCACATAACTCTTCGTTATATGCTGAGCAGAGTTTAAAGGTTGTGGAAATAAATCAGCCACGTTGACATTCAGTTTAAATCATTAAATCCGAATTGTGTTCCCATCCTAATGGAACATCTATATAGCTAACCGAATTGCATTCCCGTCTAAATTTAGGAGCAATATAGACTGCCCAATAGCATTTCCTTCCTACTGGAACATCTATATAGCTCACTGAATTGCATTTCCGTCCTAATGGAGGAGCAATATAGCCTGCTGAATTCATTCCCGTCTTAATGGAGGAGCAATTAGCCTGCCCAATTCATTCCCGTCTTAATGGAGGAGCAATATAGCCTGCTGAAAATTCATTCCCGTCTTAATGGAGGAGCAATTAGTCTGCCGAATTGCATTTCCGTCCTAATGGAGGAGCAATATATCCCACCGAATTGCATTCCCGTTCAAATAGAACAATTAATGTTTCCCGCATAATAGCATTCCCACTCTAATGGAACAGCTAATATAGCCTGCAGAATTCCAATCCCAGCCTAATGGAACATTTGTATAGCCCTCTATCAACAGGAATCAGAAGTGGGCTTTGTAATTAATAGAGAAACATTCCCAATGCATTCCGAACTATCAGCATATCAATATATTTGGTTGTTGTTGATTGATAGTTATTGATTGCTTTGCTTCAGCATACATTAGTAATAGTTCATGACTCTGGCATTTTTTAACTTTCTTACTCAAAACTACTCTTATTTATACGAGTAAGTGCTTCAATTTCACTTTTAAGTAAAGGTTTGAATTATAAATTACTGTTAAGTAACGCCGAACAATTCAACTATCAAAATGTAGTCAATACTTTGAAAACAACTAATTAATTTAGGATTGCTATTTCTTACAGTATGTATAATAAATCAATATCTTATTGATTTAAAGAAATAATCAAGAAAATATTTTGTACCGATATAGTTAACGTGATGTATAGGACTTTGTAAGAAACATCGAAAGTACATACGCTGATAAATTTATAATCACAGGAAATTATATAATGCTACGTAGTGCAACGCAATGTGTGTAAAAGATCGGTAATTAAAAATGTTTTTAATAACTGCTTCTAACACTCATACATTTTATCTATATTCATTTGAAAATAATGTAAGTTAAAAAATATTAAATTATTTAAAATATAATTGAAACATGCTTACGTTGCAGGTTCCCCATAGTTTTTGTTATTTTCTGTTTTTAAGAAGGGATAATAAATGGCTAAGCAAGCTATATTACAGTTTATTTATTCCTGTAAAATAACAAGTTTTAGTTGTTCTAGGAGTTTTTTGTTTCTTCAATTCAAAATAACGTAAAATAATTTGCAAGTCAGAGCTAGATTTCAAAATGTGTACAATAAACAAGCAGTGAAGTCAGCGGTGTTTTATTGATGATGTGGCTCAAACATTGGCAGTGGCATACATTACATCACCAACAACTTCCTCCCTACTCACCAGCAATATGTGTCACTCAATTATTTTCTCCCTATAATATCCTGAGCATTAGCAATGAATTTATTGGGTGTACGTGTACCCACACGATATCTTAAAAACAGTCTAGCCTATAGACTGGAAGTTTAGCATGAAACTTCATTTCTATATAAGTAGTACGAGATTTTATGAATTTGTATGCTACTTCAAGGGATTCAGCTGGCTCAGAAAAAAGTGTGCTACGATAATATCGTAGAATAAATATATTTGTAAACAAAGCGTATAATAAAATTGTTAATTTAGCAAAATTGTCGTATTATGAGTAAAAAGAAAATACAAAATACTAGAGTCGATATTAAAAGTATATGAACATTTTTGAATTCATCGCACTCGTGCTTTGCAGTACCATTTATAGTTTTCCGTAACTTTTATAATTTTACACGGCTAGAAAATGTAACTTTATGAAAAAAATGTATGTATCATGTTGCTGGATACCTCGAGCATATTTCCTCTGTCCACTTTGATTCTGCATGAAACTTCATTTCTATATGAAAAAGTAGTTCTATGTTGCATTCCAAATCATGGAATCTAGCGTCATGGAAGCCTATCAATCGGTAGGCTGTCTCAATTTCTATTTTATGTGCTGAGAGAATAATAACTTATTTTCTGTATGATTTTACGAGTATGTATGTCTGTCTGTCATCAAGATAACTATGGAATAAATTGAGCTATGTAGATTTGAAAAATGTACCTATCTGTCATTTGGCTTACCTTTAACGAATTCTATAATTGGAGGGACTAGAACAATTTTATTCTGTTTGTACTGTTTGTCAGCGCAATATGAAATATATACGATAAAGCGAGCTCTGAGCTACAAACTTGAAATTTGGAATAAGGTTCATTTCTATATAAGAAACATCTGGTTCAAGGATTTTGCATGTAGGTTCATATAATTTAGTAGAAATTTAGTGATACTTTTGTATATGGTTAATGAGTAAATATGGTGGCACGATAAACATATTTAAAAATAATGTTTTACTAGAGATTAATCAAATAATATTTTTAACTATGATATTAGTTGGTAAATCAGTATCAAGACTTTACTTACACATAATCGGATCCTTTAATAGCCTATTAGATCAGTTATTTTTTATATAGACAATATAGAGGTCGATTATATTAAATCTACCTTGATGGAATATGGCTGTGTTAGCAAAATATAAGAGTGATATCTGAAGGATGGATTCAGAAAATATTTTAAATATTGTGTATTTTGCTTACACATTCCTAAGGGTTCCTAAAAATGTGTCTTCTGTTGTTCTGTCTTATTATTAGTCTACCTGCTTGTGTCTTTTTTCCGCTGGATTTCTTAAGAATAATCAAAGGTAAGGATTTAAAGTTAATGTTGAGCATATGGCTTAGCCTTTATGTAGCATAATTATCTGCAGAATATCTTGAGAAAGGATTTATATGCTTTAAATTTTGTATCAAGCTTAATTTATAGATGGACAAGATTACGTTTTATGATGTGCATGTTTGACTTGCATGATTAGTGCATAGGGTAAAGTACATATTGTAAAATATAATTCATTTACATTTTTAATCTTGGATCACACCATTTGAGAAGGAAGTTTCCTATTTTAAAATGGAAGAGCGTAATAAGGCCTGAAGTTCAGTTTCTTTATTCCGTCTGCTGACGCTCATGTAGACTTTATTTACGTTCTGATTAGTCTGTGTTTTTTTATGAAAAAAATATCATTTGCTAGTTCCTTCATTTTCAACTTATTGCTAGTAAATTTCTTTCTAAATGAAAATCCTCTACCTATGTTAAAAAACACACCGCTGTCGTCAAACAATGCATACCTTCTATTTTCTTTAGGACTAACCTTTGATATATGTTGTTAATTGTGAAAAAGCATAATGCTCATATAGATATATAATCAAACTCGTCGTTTTGAATTTATAAATATATGTTGTAACTTGTCTTTTTGTATTTATAAAGTGTAAAAAATCTGATAATTTTAATCAAATCAATGTGGAAAAAAATCACGTATTCTCTCTATCAAAACTATTTCCCTTCCCATTCTTATTTTACTTATAGTTTTTCCCCTTGACTCAGATTTCAAGTGTTATTAGACTTTTTCTTGCGTAGGTTTTAGGAAATGTAGCGGCAAAACCTGCTATTTAGTCGATTGAAAAAAGTCAAAAATGTCTTTATTATCTTTCGACTCATTTATCCACCAATTAAGTACCGCAATAAGGGATTAAGATTATTAAGATGTATATAATAGTTTTTCAGACATATAGGCTATTGAATAATTCTGCAAATGAAAATACTTATGTACGGAGAGATATAAAGAAAGTGTACTCAAACAATTTTCAATCTCATTATAAAATTCTTGACGTGATGCAAATTTATGTAAAATGTCATGATTTTATCGTGAAGAGGATAGGGCGATAATTTATTTAAATCCTGGTCTAATGGGCTGCACCTCGTTGCACTTAAGGTTGAATGGAAGCAAATGTTACGATTTACGGGCTATTATAGACACAACAATGTGGCATTTAACTCTTGTTATGAACTTTGGTTAATCGAGTATCTGAATATACTTCGTTTAGTAATATAAATTTGTTATTTTCTATTGTGTGGTTATACGTTTATATTTTCTGCTATTTTAAAGATATTTTATGTAATAAATATGTGTAAATAAAATAGGCTTACAGTAAAATATTCCATCAAAAATGTGAATGAACAAATTATAATTATCTTTAGTTAAAACATTAAAACATTGTAATAACAGTCGATGTAAAACTATATAAGGGTTACTATTTACAATTTTATAAATTAAAAATATTGTAATCAAGTAGAAAATGACAATAATTGTATTGGTGTTACAACATTATTATGTACTTAGAGACAAAGCTATTATAAAATAGTTTTGAAATATTCAGGTATTTTATACATATCTTAGTATTTTAAAATTAGTAAAATTAAGAACAAAGTTGGAAATATTCCAATAGATTTATAATTTTTAAGATGTTAATATACAATTTTGAATTTAATTATATATACAATATTATGGTTCAGTAAAAATTAAGTTTTAGGTTCATTTCAGTAATAAGGTATTTATAATTATATAAAGTTTTGTATAGTTGTATATTAGTTTTGTCTTAATACATTTCCTGCTTTTGGAGAAAGACTTATAAATAAACTTTGTCTGTGTAGTATGAGGTCTGGGAATCAAATTTCACCTTGTATTATGATAATTAGAATCTCAAATGATTTTAATATACATTTTGAAGGCAACGTTGTTTCTGAAATAATAAATAAATAATACGCACTAATATGTTTTTACCGATTATTATATTACATATTAAAATAATTGTACTTCAAAAACATAAGAATAAGAAATTTTAAACTAACATATGTGTTTAAATTAATTTTAAATTATAATGTGTAAAAAGTCCACTACTAAAGATAAATTGGTTGGTAAAACTTTGAAGGAAAATCATACTACAAAATACTTCACACAAATAAACAGAAACTGTCACAGATCGTGATTACGTATTTAATGGTACAATGTCCAAGAAGCTTATAGACAGTCAATCCCAATCCCCCTATTTAACATAAGCCTCGTAAGGTAAACTGCTCTATTATATCAATGGAGTTTCTTTTATAAAAATAACTAATGGAAAATGTGTTTTTTATAATTCCATTGATGTTTTCGAGTTAGTGAGCAGTCAGCGTATTATACTAAGTAACGGCTTATAACCTTCAATAGTTAATTAATTACGTTACCACCACAAGAAGGCACCAAACAAGTTTGGATCTAGTCTAATCAGAGTGCCATCGATTTTGAAATAATACGCAATATTGAAAAATATCCAGCATTTCCACAGTCTATCTAGGTAAAACAAACAGTTCAGATATTTATACAGAAGCCTCGGTAAAGTTGATACTTCAAGTCCAGGTCCAAGTGCACTTTATATATACCGGGCGACTTAATACATCCACCTCCCCCCATCTATAAACTGTTTTATAAATAGAGATGGAATTATTTACTTTGGGGGATGTTAATATGACCAACTGAGGAGGTTTTTGATGTAAGACGTAACTTTTGACTCCCCCTTAAAATGGGGTATTTTAAGGATAATTCACTATTTATAAATAGGAACCCTTAGACAGTGACAACATATTTTAAAGTATTATAAAAATAAGAAGAATGGCATAAACTAGAGTTCCCTAATAATACTGTATAAAATTTTGAGGCCAATTAAAGTTTAAACCTTTTATTAAAACCCCCACAGTTTAGATTACATTTAAAGTTTATTGTAAGGCACATAAAACATTTAATGAGGAATTATTAACAAGACATTACAAGGTTCAAAAAAACATAAAAAAACCCATGATTAACATAGCATTTACTAGGTTTTGTTTTGGTGTGATTGCGTTGTATGTTATTCTAGTCGGTATTCACTTAGTATTCAAGTTATTTGTTAAGGCTTTAGCGAATTTTAAGAAGTTACATACAATTTGCAATTCCACAATTTCTTTATTCTTTCAAAATTTTGTTTAGAACGGATTCATTAAATACCAGTTCTAAACTTTACTATCAGTTCTCACGAAAAGCATTATACAAAAAAAACAAACGAGGTTTTCTTTAAATCAAACTTTAATGTAATTTTTAAATTAATTTAAACACTTTATTCTATTGCAAATACAAAAAATAACTCGAATTAGGACAACAAAATTTGTTTCAAAGTCACTATTAATCTGAAAACATCACTACTTTGTACTATAAGTAAGAAATTATTTCTCTAGATTCACAGTATATAAGTCGTTTCTAAGTCTATCTCATTCATTAAATATACATTTATTATACTATGTACTAAAAAAATTAAAATATTCACAAGTTTCAAATCTATAAACTCTGTTTGATTTAAATTTATATGATATTCACTGTTAATATCCTATTAGAAGATTCAAAATGATATAAAACTTATGAATGAAAGTTGTTCGTTAAAAGTATGTAGTGGTCTTGAGTTTTCAAGCTATTCCTGTCTATTTACTTGTATTTCCCATAACAGCGAAGACTAATGTAGCACCTCCCACCACTTTAATGGTTTAAATTACCGTAATGTTTCAATAGCCTGTGCCTATTTTGTTATTTTACAAAAAGAACCTTTATCGCCTCATCCATTTACATTTTGATTTAGATTCAGACTTGAGTAAAAGACGAAACAAAGCAAAACGTCAAGCTTCAAAAAAGATGGCTAGAATTAATGAAATTTTGAATAATACCATAATGATTCAGTTGTTTTGGGAACTTGAAATCGTCAAATTTGCGCTGTATGGGTACGATGAGGGTATTCTTTATTACAGATCAAGGTGTGCTATGAACTGTAGCTGGGATTTTTAGCAAACATAAACAAAATGACCTTGAAACCAAAAGCAAATACTAAGATTACCTAATCATCAATCTTTCTCGAATTTTTAGCATCGTATAAATTAAACAAGGTCCTTGAAATATTAAAAATACTAATAACCTAAATCAATTCCATGCTTGGTTCAAAAGACTCTTCTCGTATTATACTTTCTGCTCTGTTGACGAGTTCATTTTAAATATACTATTTGATAAATACATGGAAAAATGCTGGTGGTCGTATTTATTAATTAGTAAGTGAATCACTCCCTCAAGGCAACTTAGCCCTAACGAAAAAGGGAAATAGACTTTACATCTATTCCTTAGCGATGAATAATATAAAAGATAGCTTTTGTAAAATTTAGCTATAATTTTTAATCAAAATCACAGTACTAATATTACTTAAAAGTCTAGTGAATATTTTGTAAAAAGGTGTAAACTGTGTATTAATCCCATACTGCACCGATTCATATGAAAATTTGGATTTAGGTTCTACTTACCCTCTATTTCAGATCCTACCCTGTGCCGAGATTTGCTCTTTTCTAGGTGTAAAAACCACCAATATTCGAAAAATAATTAAAATTAGAGCAAATAATCAATTGAAATCTTGTTTTTACACGGTAGGGTGAATATAAACGGTCAAATTTTAATATACCTTATGAATTATTAATCAGTCTCAGCCCTTAAAAGCTACCCCTTCCGCCATTAGTTATAAAAACATAATAACAAACATGTTATTAAGCAGTTATGTAACTGATTAAACAGTATTGATTTGCACAGAAACTTGGATTTAGGGTCTATTTACCTTTTACTTCAGAGTTAACTCTTTAACGGGGTTTTATTTTTATTTATTAGCGGTAAAACCTACCCCATACGAAAAATTCGTAATTACTAGTTTGGAGCATTCTATCCTCTGCAAATACGTTAAACTAACGTCGATAGATAATTAGATGTATTAAAGAGTTTGGTCCCTTAAAAGTTTGTTTTTTTATATTATTAGTCTATTTTACTCCATTCTATTCAGAATTAAATTATCTTCAAATTTTGGTCAATTAGTTTACCCATTTATTGGACTTAATGTACTTCAAATCTAAACAAAGCAGATTTTTCGAGACTGAATTTTGCAAATTTTGTCTGATATGCCAGATATAGATGTTCTTAAAGGTCTGGTTCGAATTTTATTCCATTTTTAATTTTGTTCAACATAAAATCTAATCTTCCGCCATAAAAATATCAGTTTCACTTTACTTCCGTTCTTTCCCATAAAATCGGACAAAATCACTACAAAAATATGTTTATATAAACTTGTTTCATTATTTTTATAAGGAGTAACCACTGATAGCCGGGTTACGCGTAGGACACCCTATATAAAAGTGACAGTTCAACTAAGTGTAAAATATTGCCAATATGTGTATTTATCAATATACATGTTGTAATTTCTACAAAATGTTATTTGGGGTTTTCCTTGTAACTCGCTTAGTTTTAAAGCATTCAGGTCCTTCAAATAAATATTTTGTAGACGTTTTTGAGAGCTATAAGCTTGTCTAAATATTCTGTTTCTCAGATCTTATTTCTAACATTCATGCTAGAATGTCTCAAAAAGGTACTCTACACGAAAATTTGCAAACTTTAAACTGCCATATCTTCCTGAAAATAATAAAAAACCAATTGGATCTGCATACTCAAACTCAAATATCTTTATTGCCATAAAAACCTACAAATGCATAGCAAACCCCAATGAACATATTTTATATACAATGGTATTGTACAAACTTTGCAACTAAAATGTCTTATCTTTTATAAAATCGCCAACACATTAATACTCTTTGTTTATTAAAATTTCCTTTAAAATATTTTTAAACTCATCTAGGCTTGCTTCCGATTTTAGGTTTGAAGGAAGTTTATTAAAGAAGATGGTGTGGTTATATATGGGATGCTTTTGGAAAAAGGCTGTTCTGTGAGAAGGAATGGCTAGGCAGTCATTGTTTCTAAGGATTCTGAGAGTTGAAGGCCTAGGAAAAGAGGCATATATCATAAACACACGATTCTATATAGGCTATAATTGTACTCTAACAGATGATTCAACTAAATGAATACCTTTCCAGTTATTCGCGAAAAATCATCCGAAAAATTAGTTTTTTGTCTAAAAATTTCACTCGCCAATAGTTTGAAAAAACTTTTCAGAAAACACTTTATAGAGCAAAAATTGCTTAGCATTAGTCAATTTATCGATTCCCACCACAAAGGAAAAAGCAACATCCGGTACAGAATAGACTTTTAAGTATAGGAGAAGTAGAACCTAAATCCAAATGTTTATGAAAATCAGTGCTGTATGGAATTAATACACGGGAAAATGGTCAATGGCTGTATTTTAAAATTATAGTCTAAAACCTTATTTATTGATCAATAAATTTGATATTACTGGTTTGTTCTTAAAACATGGATTATTAGGATTTGGAATTACAAGTTTAATACTCAACAAAACTGTATAAAGAGGTATTTTATTTCATTTCCATTGATCCAATTCATTCATCCGTTTATAAATAGTTTATAATTAGAGTTTTGTGCAATAAATGAAAAGGCGCAATTGTTTTAAATCAGTGCCTTGAGAAATCATAAAGAGTTCTCCAGCTGAAACAAAGCCTGGAGAAACGAAAGAGAAATTTATTGTTGCGTCAGGTGGCTTGTTGGGTAGCATTTAACACGTTTGTAATTTTCCGTGAATCTCGGATCATTGTTATTTCCCTCTACTTCTAGAAATACTGAGATAGGATAATTAATTTTTCTGCTGAGCGTGAAATATAACGAAATGTATTACTTAGTGCAGAACACAATTATTTTGTTATTTCTGTCTGTCCGTTCACGCGATATCTCAAAAGCGAACTGACCTATAGACTTGAAAGTTTGCATGAACCTTCATTACTATATAGTCAATATTAAGTTCGATCTTGGTTCATGTCAATTCAAGAGGTTTGGCTGAGCATTATCGAACACTTTTACATCTTTACATCTTAGCATATGGTGATAGTGTCACACTCTCGCCCTCCCCTAAGTGATTGCCGCCATATCGCAGCCCCAGTTCTACCAACTTTGGCAATGCTATATAGTGCGTGGTCAATTGTTATAAAACTCTACAATCTGTTACAACCTGAACCGTACAGATAGCGCTCTACTTAGCGACATACGAAACTAGAGAGAGAGAGAGAGAGAGAGAGAGAGAGAGAGAGAGAGAGAGAGAGAGAGAGAGAGAGAGAGAGAGAGAGAGAGAGATACCCTACCCTGGTTTAAACCAATCATCCACTCTTCCACCAGGGCAGGCTTGGTCATTTATACAAATGTTTTGTAAATACAATATTCCGTTGTGGCCTAAAGACTATTTTACAGAAATCATGTTTACATTTACACAATTACTAATAACTACTACATTCATTCCAGATATCGTCATTAAACATCTATAAACTACTATGTTCCATATTACGTTATTTATCTTTACAATTTGTTTTACATGCTTTTAGAACGTTTAAGCAAATTTACTTCCAAATTCAAATTACGCTTTCTTCTTTAGCTTATATTTACTACTGCAATACAATTTGAAGTTATACATCATTAAACTATAAAAATTAAACAAAAATCTAATACAATCGAATCTAAAATAACAATAAAAACATTTTCTTACACTCGTACACAATCTTCTCATTAAATATAACAATAAAAACCCAAACTATAAACAATTTGCAAAAGCAAAAAAAAACAACTCTACTACTATCTTTTTAACAAATCAGGTTTAACTTTTTTTTAAATATATTTACACTTGATGCATGTTTTTTTGTTTTATAAACGCCATATAACAATCTATTTACATGTAATGATTTATTATATATAAAAGTTCTATGTAGTGGAAATTGTAAGGTCACATTACCAAATCTTATTTCCTTTGATATATTGATTAAATAGGTAATCGGTTTGTCCAAAAATAACTTTGTGCACTTGTAATAAAATGTAACATTCCATTCTTTCATATTTTTTTGCTAAAGCACAAGCATATTCTTTCAAAATACAAACATATTTTGCTAATCCAGCATTGACTCTATCATCTTGTTTACACTCGGTATTTTAGATAAGCTTGTAAGCTGCTGTAAAATAACTACACTATTTCCGCCTCCCCTTGTAACTACGTAATACTTTTTTAGTAATAATCTCTCCTCTTTCCTTGTTGATAGAGCAATTTTCTCTTACAAATATATTGATTGACAAAGGATTTGGTTTTTGTGTACTCGAAATATTAGGGCATCACCACTTCGTCAGAAGATGTCGTCTGGGATTAAAAAGGTCCCATTAGGTTAAAAAGGTCCTCGTTCTATTTGCGATGCCCTACTTTACTTAAACTTGAGTAACAGCTATTGAGTGTATGCAGTGTAATACTGTGTTTAATTTTTTTAAACTTTAGTATCCTGCCTAAACGAGTTAGAAATAAAAACCATTTAAAACATTGTTTTGTATCCAAAAGAACAATAAAATACAATAGTAAATCATGTTTTGTAGCATGTAAATAAAATAAAATAAGTCTTCGGTTACATAAGAATATATAATTGGTTTTAGAACTGTTAATATTGAGATTGTGCATGTTAAAATATTTTATGCCTATTCAGCCATTCCAAATTTATGATTTACAGATTCGACATGTTATTCCATTTGTTACAAATACTTATATCATCATAAAACTTTAGGTTTAAATTAAATGGGTAGCTCCAGAATAATTATAATTGATTTTTATGTTCTGGTTGTCATATAAAAGTAAAATTTGTCATAAAAATTTTTTATTCAACAGGAAATCGTGCGCAAAGCTGTGGGTGTGCTATGTGCTGCTTTATAATTTAAAGCCAATTTAATATTAAATAAACTTTCCGTGAATATTGATATTTTACCTTCATGGGAATTTAATTATTAAATATTGAATTACCTTCAGGGCGTTTTAATGGATTTCAATCTCCTGGCAGATAATCTCAAAGCTCAACATAGGGTTTATTGGTTTTGTAATTCAATTTAGCGAGATATATTAGATAACTTTTAATCATCCAGTATTATAACCTTTATAAGTTCGACAGCACTTTGAACCAAATGTTTTAGCATTCTAAAACTACTTACTTAGGGGAAAAGGTGGGCAGTTTAATGAGTAATTTTATTATACTATATTATTAATATGCAAGCATTATCAAATCTGCAATTGCTGTGAATGCAATTATTAGGTGCATATTAATAATACTTGAATACTGCATCTTTTACCAGACTAGCTAGATAGATTGCGACATTTTACTTAAAATTAATAAATAATATTTAAAATAAAATTCTAGGCAAGATGGCGGTACTACAAGGGATTTGAGTCCATGCCTCCACCTAAACAGCAAAACACTCACCAAGAGAGTGAAATGATTTTGGAGAGTAACCATAATTTAATTTTTACTTCAAATGGAAAATCATAATAATATTCGGTTACAATCTTAACAGTACTGACTAACGAGCAGCTATCGATACTTTTATAATTAACTTTTACAAACGAAAAGATAACTTTATAATAAGTAGCCTTGGAGCTCTTGAAACTACAGATTCAGCTAAATAGCTATTGACCAATCAGAAACAATAAACGCTGTTTAACAAACTTTTGACAAAAATTCTTTTTTATAAACCTACTTCAATGTGATCTGGTACTACAATACCATTTGTTACGTGAACTTTATACACAACAAATCCTTCTTCTGCTTTCATTGTTAAGGTCACGTGGAGAACGAAATGAGCTAATGACTTGTTGCACGACTTGTAGTACTTCTACCATGGTTAAATACTAAAAAACTATAAGTTTTTTTTTAATAATGGAAATGCTTTATTAATTGGATTGAAATAAAATTTAAACTATACACCTACAACTAAAATGCGTTTATTGTTTAAATTGGTGTTATGGTGTAGTATTTAGTGTATTATTTTTTGTTTTAAATTTATTTTTGTCGATGCAGGGATTGTGAAGGAAACAGGATTTTTCCGGACATTTGCCATCGTTCAATAAAACAAAAAAAATAGTTACGGTACGGTTCGAGATCTGCAATATAAACTCTTCTTCAGGTAAATAACTAACCTAATACATAATTACAAAATTAGGTTAAAATAAATAAACCAGCTTTTTGGTATAATTCGTTTATTTTAACCTAGTTTGTAAGTATGTATTAGGTTAGTTATTTACCTGAAGAAGAGATCAGATTGCAGATCTCGAAACGTAGTGTTAGTGTATTATCTACATCGCCAGCTCTTAAGAAGATAAATGTATTGTTTTTGTGACAATCCGCTGTGGCAACCGCAAAACCATTTGTTACACGAATGTTATTCACGACAAATTCTTCTTTAGCTTTCATCGTAGAGGATATTCCGGGAATGAAATGAGCAATTGCCTTGAAATTGTGCACGCAACCTGGTCGAAACCTTTATAACTTGATTAAATACTCAGTAATTGTACTCTTTGAAAAGTCATGCAAAAGCATATGAATGCGTATAATTTAAATCTAAATGAGATTTTACCCATACTCCTACAAATAAAATATGTTGAAAGTATAAATTGGTGTTATTGTATAATATTTAAGGTATTATCTATACCGCCAGATCTTAAGAACGTAAATGTAGCGTTTTGTAAATTAAAACAACTTATAAAATCGTATTACTATAAATGTAGATCGGTAATTATTTTTCACTAAAAATAATATACTGAACAGTTTACCTAATACTTTTGTCACCAGAAAGTACACGCTGCATATCCTTGTGGAGACATTCCCAAGGACACTCACAACTTATCGTGTAATTCGCCGTGTTCCAAAATCCTCACAGCTATACCAAACAGCCGTGTAATTTACGTGCACTCACTGTCCAGTACATTGCGGAATAGTACCATGGATTTTTAAATACTAAACTAACTACATACACTTATAAACGTCTTATATTACTATTTCTATACCGCCTAGAGTGTGCAAATTTTAACTAGTACTGCGACCATTGTACAAACATAATTATCATCTTCATCAGAAACTAGAGATGTTCGGTTACCATCATGTATGCCAGTTTAAACTACTTTACCTGTAATTACAATGAATAATTTTTTCCTAAAAATATGCAATTTTGAGCCGGGGCTCAGTTTGGACATTTTTTTCTATTATTTTTCCCACCTCGGCCACTTTTGTCAGTCGGTGGGGGAATGACCGTATTGATTATTTTCTGCCTGGATGGACTGATTGGTCGAGGTCAGGTGGTTGACCTTGACTGATTACTGACCAGCTGTTTACCGGCAGCGGCTACTGCTCGGGAGCGGTCGGACACGTTCGGCAGAGGCGACGTGAATCTCGTGCTGTCTACTGGTCGTCCTGATGCCCATGGCTGGATAATTATCCGACTTTTGGCAGGTAATTGTTTTTTATTTTTCTCTCTCTTAACTTAGTTGGTGGTTTTTCTCTCCCACGCAGACATATATTTTCGTTGATCAGTTAAAAGTACTTTATTTATTATTTGTAAATTGTGTTCCTTGTGTACGTTTTTCTTGTCGCAAATTGTTCTATCCAGTCTTTCGTAACGTTCTAAATTGTTAATTTATTTATCTATGCCAGTTAAATATTATATTTTGCGTCATGCTTTCTATTTGTTCCGTTCGGCGAACGGAAATTATTTATTTTAGTAGTCACCTTGTATTTATTTAGTGTAAGCGAGACGGTACAGACTTCCAAATTTTGTTACCTCGTGTTTGGTGTTGCGTGCAAAAATTGGGTGGCAACATTCATGATTTCTATTTTATTGTTTAATTAATTACTTGCCTTATAGTAGCGTGAACGGATTATAATTTAATTATTGTTATTTAGGAAATAATGTACTGTTATTATTTGTAAGTTACATAATTATTACTAGGCCTACCTTACAATGAATATTATAGAATGATTAAAATACAGTGAATTATTTTTACAAGTAAATGTTACCAAGCTGAATAATTTAGTATGGCTGTTCTTAGCCTATAAGTAAATGTTTAAATATTTGAAAATTTGTTTTGTTTGTTATATTTAATATTGTCACCAAGTAGTGTATCTTATATAATACTTGGTGTCATGAGTTTATTTTCGGGAAAAACAGTTTTTCAATACTTAAAAGGTACTGTTAGTTACAGTTTGTTATTTTTTAATTGTTATATGTAAATTATTTTATATTTACTTTGTGGCAAACATAAATTATATAACATAAACATAAACTCTCTTCTGAATATCTACTGTTATTTTGGCATTCAATAGGGTCCCCGTGAATGCCGTCAACAGACTGGTGCGGCGAGTCTGCTCAATGGTAACAACACTGGTAAACCAACATTGAATACCCCGCGCCCTGCCAGCGCTACTGTAACGTCCTCCAAAACTGTACTGTCTGTGCTTCAATTTCTTCTTGAACAAGGTTGGAGCTAAAATGTTTTTCCTTCTTCTTGTACTGGACTTGAGAGGATCGGGTTTTATGGAGTGCTGCCCAGATATTATATCTGGAGGAGGGCCAGTGTTAATATTAACTAGTTGTCTATTTATTTAGTTTAGTGACATGATTGAAGGGGAGGATTTCATCTTTAATTCGGATTCTTGGAGGCAACTAAGCCCCCGCCTCCTTCGAAAATCGGCTTTAAATATTTTTTTTAATTTTTCCGCTACAAACTACAAACCAAATTACTTTTTAAAAATAGTGGGCCTAGACATTCTACAACCTTTTCCCTCCCTCAATTCATAATAATTACCAGTTAAAAAATTTTTCCTACATGCTGTAGCTGAAATTATGTTATTTATATACCAAATTTCTATTTATTATGTTATTTATATACCAAATTTCTATTTATTATGTTATTTATATACCAAATTTCTATTTATTATGTTATTTATATACCAAAATTTCTATTTATTATGTTATTTATATACCAAAATTTTCTATTTATTATGTTATTGTCAATTTGGAATTCTATCTATTTTTGTTATCTAGTTTGTAAGTTACGCGGTGCACTGTGGTGCTGCAGTTAATTGTAAATTGTATGAAAATGTTTGCCATCTAATTCATTATATCATTGTACTGGAAATTTTGTCTTTCTTTGTCTCTCTTCCCACTAGTGGCATGTGGTTGTTTTTTTTTATGCTTTGCTCCGAGTTTGGGGAGGGACGCGCTTCCGACACCTCCAGTATATTTTCACTACCTCGGGACAATTTAAACATATTCAAATAATAAAACATATCAATTATTTTATTTCTTACATTTCCCTTATTAATATGCAGATTTGCAATTAATATAATTACTTTGTAACATTATTCTAAATACCAGAGAAATTGTTAACAATTTGAATGTATATTATAGTGTACTATAAAGCCAAACTGCTTGGAATGAATTTAAGAGCATACATGTATTTTACTTGCTTTAAAGGTCATATCGTAGCGTTGAATATGAATGGGGAGGTTGGGCACTCTGCCCAGGTTGACTATAAAGGTTACTACCACATACCATTTACCACACACGTTCCATATACATCCGCTACCACATGTTGTGCATATGAACCCGTGTACTCGGTATAACCACAGACCGCACGTGTTCGTCATTACTTGTCATCATATAAGTGTATTGGAAAATATTTACCATACAAATTTTAACATTAACATCTATTTCATAACTTACTCACACTATTTAACCTCCTAATAATGTTTTGTAACTTAGATAACCTAGGTTTATAAATAGTCCGGGAGATACAGTCAGTCCTTTGACTGAACGATAATTAGAACTATTATGAATGCAATTGGCACTTAGCACACTTAGCCCTATTCATAGTCCTGGAGATACAGTCGGCCCTTTCTCTGGACGATAGTTACAACAATTAAGAAGGCTATTGGCAGATACCACACTTAGCCCCTGTCATAGTCCTGGAGATACAGTCGGCCCTTTCTCTGAACGATAGTTACAACAATTAAGAATGCTATTGGAAGATACCACAATTAGCCCTATTCATAGTCCTGGAGATACAGTCGGCCCTTTCTCTTAACGATAGGTACAACAATTAGGAATGCTATTGGCAGATACCTCACTTAGACCTATTCACTGTCCTGGAGATACAGTCGGCCCTTTCTCTTAACGAAAGCTGTAACAGAGGTGACGTCAGAGAAAGGCTTGTAAGAATGCTTCAATATACACGCATTGTTGTTGCAATATACACCCTGTATTCTAGACACGTGACCCCTTTCTCGAACGTGTTTTATTCTTCCACTGATTATGAAGCAGTTTAAAAATAACCCTATTGTTATAATCTATTTTTTGTTTCTTACACTATCAATATCCGTCCCGTATTTTACAACCAATGTTAAACAGCAATGTAACATTATACAAGTTTAGTATCCATATGATTCCTCTGTTAAACATCGATGAATGTGCAAGGATTATATCCATTGTTTCTGTAACACACTTGTATAAAATATTAAGCGGTTATATAAATAAAACGCCTGGACGGAAATTCTTTTAATGAGCGCAGTCCTTCATAAGAACGTATATTTTTGGCTGTGCATTAGCAAAGCCTGTTACTCCAGGGACTTCAAAATCTCATTTCTATATAATCTGTTTCTAAGCACGATATATCGAGAATTAAATTATCTATAGACTTTAAATTTTACAGGAAGCTTAACTGTTATCTATACTTTGAGTTCCATGATGGCGCATATCAGTCCACGGTATTTGGCTGAGCATTATATTTTTATGTCACAGTTAACCATCATGATTGCTACGAGGATACAGAAAAGTATATAAATTTCCAAACGAACTCAGTACAATAACGCTAAATTTTAATATGTGATATATATAGTAATAAATATAGGGTACTAAAAGAAGCAATAGACTTTAAATTTAGCATGAAATTTATTTTTAATTTCTTTTCATGTGAGTAATGAGTAAACTACCTACACTTAAAGATATTGATGTATTTTAAATTTACATTCCTATATATTTTTATTTAAAAATTCTGGTTATTGGCTTGGAACACATTCACTGTTATTTATTTTTTGCTACTGTATCACAATAGTTTAGTACTTTAGTCTAACTGTTACGTATTAAATATTTAATAGATAGAGAGGAGATTATAAATAATTTCATTATAATACATGTGTTTCAATGCATCGTTTCAATGTGTTTATAAGATTGTGCTTTGTTTGTTTAAAAAATTATTCATTTTGTGATGTTTTAGCTGCCATTATAGTTACGTAAAAGATTTGTGTAAAACTGTTCACTAACTTTCAGTCAAATCTCTTGGAACAACTTGCATAATCGTCAAATCCGATGGTACTTATACAACAATTTCAAGTCCATAGCTGAGTTCATTGTCGATATATCGTGGGGAAAGACATAGATAAATGTATTTCAGCCCTTTGAGTGATTTTCTTTACTGATACTTAATCAGTGATCAGTATCACTTTATATGTTATCACTTATCACTCATCTGTGATCTTTGTGGCAGTATAACATATCTATTGACTAAAGAGACAGTTGTTCTAAGGCATGACATCAGATCCAATAACAATTATTACTAATATGTCTAATGAACCTAATGGTTCAGCAATCTGCAGTGTTAGATCAAGAGTGTTGCAGTGACACGAGACACTTTAAAATCAACGCTTGTGCAACATAATCTTGTTATTTATGACAGCCACTCGAGTGTCACAGTTCATGTTCATGTTATAAGCATGTTGTCTACGCGGGGGGTAAACCCGGCTAAAAGCTTTCCCGTTATGTCGGCGCTTATTTCATCCACGGTGGTTGCGTTTAGGTACTAAATACTTCGTCTTACCATCTCAAGACATTGTAAACAGCTTTGAAAGAGCGCAACATGAAAAGTGAACTGGTTAAATTTATTCAATAGCTTTGCTATTAATCGATACATATACTAGACTAATAAATATCATCCAGTAATAAAGAAACGTCCTTGCTTTTCTAATTAGTTTTAGTTATTTGAGAAAATCTAATATTACCTTAAATTACCTAATTTTCTTTAGCTAAGCCTTGTGCATATTTCTACTATATTTACACCGAAAAAATTTAAAAATTAAGTTTATTTTTGAACAATTTATAAATGCGTTTTAAATTAATTGAAATTTAAATTAGTCTAGTGAACATCCAATATTAGGAGAAAAAGTGCAGCTCTACTAGAATTGGTATTTATACATACATATAGGCTACGTCAAAAATAACTTATATATATATATATATATATATATATATATATATATAATATATATATATATATATATATATATATACGTTTCCCGAAGAGGCTATCGTATTCCTAGCCTGTAACTAAACTTAAAAGTATCATTATGCGTGAACCTGAAATATTCATTTCACCTAATCTGTAGCATTTAGCATTTTTACATTGGCAAATTAAAATACAATTAATAAATCTGTATGGCAAAACGTATATACGAAAATATTTTAGAGATAAAATAGTTTCGTCAAAATACTTGTATTTTTCATACAAGTGTTGTAAGTTGGAGACTTACAATAATTTAACTATTTTCACTCTAAAATATTCACTCCAAATTTTATATCTTTTAGTATTATATTTGTTTTGGCTGTTGTATACTAAACTTCTTTGCTTGTAGTCTTAAGCTAATATTACAACTGTAAACTGTACTTGAACAATACTTGCATCAACATGGCTATCCTGAAAACTTACATTATTTACTTAACATTTTTAAATCTTCTTAAATCCCATTTTGTATTAAAGTAATGCAGTAATCCTCAATATACTTGTATTTTTTTGAATCATTTGTATGATTCGAGTAATCCACCCACTATTTATGCCGCCAATATTTCTTAAATATATTAACCTCTAAATACTGCAAAACATTAACTCTACTAATTGTTCATAGTGCAACAAACGGTGAATATCAAGTAGATATTCATAGCCCCTATGATGTCTTCCTTGTGAAAAGAAATCTTGTATAATGTTCCAACAATATCGATTCATGTCTACTTCAACGGACGTACGCCGAATTTTAAGTGCGAGTTTTCTTAACACTAAAAAATCCATTACATGTGTTTAAATTTGTTGATTATACGTATACGTTTATTCAAAATTGTTAAATACTTCACTACCTTAACCATGTTTATGTCCATCTCAAACTGTCATCCAAATATAAAGAAATTGTATGGTTTTTTATAGTGAAAATTTTAACTTGTTAAAACAAATTCCTTGATATAAGTAGTGTTACATCTATATATTTATAATCACTTTTAATTTTGTTTCCCATAATGTTCTTTAAAAAAACTGTTCATAATAAAAACATTTATAGCAATGGTTTCAAATATATCTCTTTACAGTTTTATATCAAAATATTTATAAAAATACATTTCAACATTTAATGATATTAAGATCTTATTATCCACATACAATTTATCAAGTATCGATCAAAAAGCAATAAATTACAATCAATAAACCAACTAATAAGTGTGACATAATTTCAAGAGTACATGACTATACTGAGAAACTCCAATATTTTTAATATAGTTTCAAAAATAATAATATATGTAAATTTAATGCGTATCATAATATTTAAAATTATATTTGAAAAAATAGAATTTAATGAAAGTCTTTTTAAGGGGTGATGGTGAGTAAACTAAACTATGACATACTGATTTGGTTTTCAGCCTTCTATATCCTAATACTACAAAATGAGCTGATTCTTCAGACATAAGAAATTTCGTGCTTCAAGCAAATGTACGGAGGCAAGTTCAAGATATAAGGTGTCAAATTGGCTGTGAAATTAGATGTTCAGTATTGTATTCATTCATAAGTGTGAAAACATCAATAAAGAGTAAAAATTCAGTTTTAGATGGTTTGCCGTTAACAGTGAGTGTGCAACAGGACAATATACGCCCCAAACGTAAGTCTCAAAAATTTTTTTTTAATATAATACTATTTGTCTGGCTAATGATGTGTAATTGTAATTTTAATTACATTTACTTACATCATGTCAATTGGTTCAAAACATTAAAAATAGTAATGATGCAATAGTTTTTTTTTTCTTTTGTTAAGACTATTCTCAATAAACGGCATTTTGTCTGGCGTTCACACGTTATAAATGTGTAAAGTATATTTTGTGAATAATTCAAACCCTTACCTTCCTAACAATATTATGTAGTATACAATATGTTTACCGCACTGACAGTATACAGGAAGCCCGTTATACAGTATACCTCTAAGCCTAGCGAATCTGATGGGGCCGCCCTCTATGTACTAAGCACTGTACATTGACACACCATCAGCTCGCTCTGTGGGGCGTCCCACAGGGTAATTCATGGCAACAATCTTTTTTGTAAAACTCAAGTGTTACATGTCAAACTAGAACAATAAACACTATTTTATTTTCAAAAAAATATTCTGGTCTATTTATTCACTGTGTCATGTAAATAACACAATGTTCTTAAGACAAATACTGCTATCGGTATTTTATTTAACAAATATTCATGAATTGATATTTACTGTAGTGCCCTTTTACTAAAACCTTATCGGATAAAATTTTAATATTTTCCGTATATTACAATACAACTGCAGGGATTAAGATATGCACTCGACGTTAAGACGGTTGATATCCCATAAACGAGTGTAAGCAACTTTAACCGCAGTGGATACACTAAAAATCGATAGAAAATCGAATTTGGCATGGATTTTTTGCAAAATAATGTTAGTAGGGATGATAAGGTATTTATCGTAATTTCTAGAACAATTTAAAATTGACTAAGTTTGTGAAAATACACTAGGCGACTGGGATATTTAACAATTTGTACGTGGAATGAACGGAGTTTAAATGCTGTTAATTGTTTATCAAATCAAAACTTTCTCTCGCTCTTTCAGAAAGTGGTAGATTTATTGGTGAGTACAACAATTATTCGGTCATAAAGATGTACCACACACCTAATCAAAAAATTAACATTGTGTATCTACAAATAAACTTATTAGTTAAACGTTTAGTCCATTTAACAAAGCAAACAGCTCCGTTAAAAAGAACTGGGACAAACATATATGAGCTAAACAGGAGCTATAATCAAAACAGTGTTGTTGACAAACAAACAGAATATCACTATTGTTACTGTGTCCGAGATAATCAAACTGTTGTTGACCTAAATGTTTTTATTGTTTATTCATTTACTCCAACGATCCAAAAAGACCAATACGTACTAACAAAACTATACAATGCAAGATGTAAATAACAAACTAAATAACAAAGACACATACTAATAACTATAAATACATAACTAAAAACAATCAAGTAGGCTACAATAACAACAGAGTAAAGGCAACTAATGATATATGTAATAACAACAGTGATGAGACGGTAACTTATTTGACAAGGCGGTGAAGCTTATTAGACGGTATATAGGTCAAAACAAGACGGTAGTTCTCTCTTGAAGGTATCACTGTTTTTGAATCACTTATAAACTTATAATGTAATATGAATATAAAGAAAATAATTAAGCACCAATAAAGTATTATATTGGAATGTCCCAAAAACATATTCCTAAATTATTGAATTAATGAATATTTGTTGTTTTATGGTAACAATTTGAGCAGTTATTTTCATTTACAAAATATTTTACTTACATGTTTAAACCACCTGGACAGTTGTATAACGTGCACAAACAAAATTTAAATTTATAAGAATGGATTCTTTATTAACTACGTGCTCTGGACATGGACAGAAAAACAGCACTTTGTTTAATTATTGCAGTAGAGTTAAGTATTAGGTCGAGTTCACTTGGACAGCGTATTGTATGTGTTTATCTCATTTATTCCTGATCACAGTTGTATTTGTTTACTTTTATTTCTCTTCTTTGCTAAATTGTATTACACACTGTACAGATTCGTTTAGCCTCGATTAAAAACGTTTTGATTATTCCATCATAAGATTGCAAAAATAACAGTTAAAAATCAATTACAAATTTTTATTTTTATTTTTATTTTTGAACCATTATACTTTTCTCTACGGTTTTCTAGTGAGGGCGTGTCAAGAGTAAAGTGAACTCAAAGTCCGATAATTTCCATGCATTTAAGGCGGATTTTTCGGACACGCTTCTATCTAACAATTAAATTAGATTTTTGTTTGTTTAAATATTACAAAAAAAGGTTTATGTTTTAATGTTTCAATACGTCCATTTAATATTTTTCTTAACTTTCTAATTTAGTTAATCAATTCCTATAATTTTTATAATTTATTTCAAGAATCTTCAAAAGGTTTTAAGAATTAAAAGAAACTAGAATAGAGTATAAATAAATATATTATACTGTACGGACTCCATTTATCAACAACATCTGTTTCAGTTGTGCCCATGTAAACAGAACTGTAATTTTAACGTAATTCATATCAAGGACCATAGTGACACTTAACCTATCTCTGTAATACGCATAAAATTTCCAAAAAGTAAATGCTCACAATATTGCATTCCTTTTAGTCCGAAATATACTAGTACTTTACTGGAACGATCCTGGTACAATTGGATACTTCAAATAGTGAGTTAAGATCAGTTTGATTTGTTATGCCAAAATGCTACTGTAGCAACTTCAGACCTCTTATGGTTTTTACAAAAAGACATAAATTATGTGAAATTGCATATACTTCAAGGAGAAGTAGCAGTTGTAGTTGGTTGGTCGGCGGATGCAGACCTATTGTGACCTGTATTCTGTAGTTCAGTTTTAATAGTTAGTGTTTTGTTTTTATTATTTGCATATTTAACATGACATAATGGTTGCGCTTCCTGACTTATACGTGTCCCGTTACTCTGATATGGTTTTTTTTATTTCAACGCAGATTTGTAATATGTGTTAGATTAGTTATTTACTGAAGAAGAGATCAGATTGCAGATCTCGAAACGTAGTGTTCCTGATTTTTTGTCTCACTGAACGATGGCTAATGTTTGGAAAATCATGTTTGATTTATAAACTCTGAAATATATAGAAGATTATGTTTCTTTATATATTTTTACCCGTTATTAATTAAACATATTCGTATGCTGGACTATCATTTGGAAAATTGAATTAGGCACTAATAATATTGCAATGGTATTAAATGTGTTATATTAATACGTCATTGTAATAAAAAAAATAATTAAATTGTAGACAATTTTAAATAAATAAATAATAATTGTAAATAGTTGCAGTAATAAATAAATTCGTGTTATTTATGTAAGCAAGATTTTTAAAGGACTATTTGTTTATCAAAGTTATTTTAATACATCAGGTCTCTGATATATTTTAGGTCTACGCCTAGAAGGGTTGTCAAGAGACTCCCCCTGTGTACTAAGCACTGTACATCAGTACTCCATCAGCTCGCTCTGTTGGGCGTCACAAGCTGTAATGTATGGCAGCAATGTTTGCTTACAAATCAAACGTGCCATTTACAGAACGTCACTTAAAGCTTTTATACTGCTATTATATAAGAGATACTGCTCGTAAAATTAGATTTATAAACTACCTTTGCGTTGAGTCTTACAAACCATCCATATATAGTTTTTATGCTCAAGCGCTAAATGCTGCTGGCCGTCATTTGCATCAATTTATTTTGTTATTCCAAAGCTTATGAACTATAAATGTATAGGTTTAACAAAATGAGGCTAAGATAACTAAATTAAGGTATAATATGCAGTTTAGGGAACGGCTGGAAAGTCTCATTGCCGAGCTTGGTTACGTTATCTGATTAATTCTCCCATTTATTCTAAGTTAATTCGTGAGTATAAATTGAAATCAATGTCCAATCAGGCTGAAACATAAAAAAAGTAGATCTCTAACCAAACTTCGGTGGCTTGGTTTTTCAGCACAAACCAATCTTGTGATTTTAATTTATTATGAGTGGTATTAATTATTTAAACATCTCATACTTAACATAGTTTAGCATTTGTTACATATGCAGATTAAAATGTTATTGCTAAATAATAATGGAAGAATATATACGAATATATTTTAGAATTTAAGTAGTTTTTTCAAAATATAGATAAAATAGATAAAGTAATTTCTCAAGAAAGGGTCCACAAATGTAGGATTGGTATAGTAACACAGTGTTTTTTCTGAAAACAGACCTTGATAACTGGATTATAATACGAGTTTTTCATCATCACTGTATTTCATTGCCGAACTTGGCCACATATTATACTACTGGACATTAATTAATTAATTATTTACTATTTATTAATTATGCCGGATATTTAAGTCTAATCATACGGTGTATATGGTTGTATTTATGGCCAAATAATTTTTTTAGCCTTGTTATCGAATATTAGGAGGCCAAACCAATGAGTTAGTTGTTTTGGGTGAAGAGGTCGGTATAAATATCTCACACATGTGCATATCGGCGTCTTTTGCGTGTTGTTTGCGGATTAAATTTTTTGTATAAATTTTTTCTACAAGCTTGCGAAGGAATTTGCGTAAGTATCTCTTTTAAAGTCAAATTATAATTTTCAAATGGAAAATTTTGTTGTCACATATGTTAGCTCACTTTTACAGGGATTATTCTCGTATACAAGGGGAATTGAAGTTGATTTGTAGTCATTAAATAATTTGCGAAAGTTTTTAGAAAATTAACAGGTTGCTTGCTATAGATATTTAGTAGACAACAAATTCAAATATCTTTATTGTTATCACACAAAATAAATTGCATCAGCAATCGTCATTGCAAACATTCTAAAAGCTAAACATATTACTTATCTAAATAATCCTTAATATTATAAAAAGTATTTTTAAGGAGAAAGTTTTTTACATTTCTTTTGAAAGTAATTGCATTACATTCTTGTTTCAGAGCGATCGGAAGGCTATTGAAGATTTTAATACAATACAACAGTGAAAACCAATTTTATTACATTTAGATACAGATTATTAGTAAATATTCATTGAGTAAAACCTAGTTAAATTACAGTTTTACCTTTGAATCTAAACCAACGTGTTCAAAAAATATTCATCAAGTTTTCAGTTTAGTTTTTTGTAAGCTTCTCTTAAGAAAAAAATACGTTTATTATGAATAAAATTAAAAATATATATTTATTTGTATAACATTTTTATTAATTTTATTTTTGTATGTTAACTTTATTTAAATTTATTTTACTTGAAAGAAGAAACATTTTTATCTAGAAAATCTTATCCAACACTAGTGGTCATGTAAGTATTTGGGTATTTAATACAAATTTAACAATTAATTAAACTTATTTTCTTGAAAGCCAGTTTTAACTTTGAAATTTATTAATTAATAAACTATTTGTAAAAGTAATCTGAGAAAGCATGATCATGGTTATCTTTCAGATTATTATACAATATATGTATATGCATATAAAACTAAGTAAATATAAATTAAATACATTTAAAATAATACAAAAATGAAGTAAAGAGAATGAGAGATTATGAAATTATTATTTGTGGATCTCTCTTCAAGTAATACAAAACATATATCAGGTTCCTTGCCTAATGCAATTCTACTATCAACAATTGTCTTATACTTTGGTTATGTTTTTAAACTAAGTAGTGTTATTTTTAATGCTTTATATTGTCTAAAGAGAATATACACAATAATAAAACAATACATAAATGTGGTTTAATTTATGTAGTCTACTCCAATAGCAAGCCTAGTGTAACTCTGTAGCTAGCAGTTGTTTCATTTTGAACTACACAGAGCCACCAATGTAGTGTAAAAATGTAATGTCATGGCTTCGTCAAAAGATGCAGTTGTTACAACATTGATTCTAACACTGGAATCTAAAAGTGGAACCCTCTTCATCAATAAATGTTTTAGCGTTGGCTCTATTCTTACTTTTAAACATCTATTACTTTTATATCTTCTTGAAAAGTATTGTTTTTACCACTTTTTACAACCAATTGTTTTTCCGTAAATACCAATAAATTACATATTTTCCAAAACTTTATTCAACCTTTGGATGTTTTATAATTATAAATTTTCAAACTTAAGTGCAGGTTTGCGTTGCATAATCCTTCCAGAATTTAAATTTCAAATTTAAGTTTCAAGTTATGGATAACTTCTGTTTTTGGAATGTTGAAATCATTTTTAAAGAATGTTATAAAAATGCCTTTAAAACAACCCGCCACTACCGAATTTGACTTCTATTTCCAGATAAATAGAAAATTACTGATTTGGTTTGAACCTCCTCGGAAGTTTAATGGCAAAGCTTTCCGACCAAGAGGGGACAGTTCATTATTTGGTGGCGCTAATAGCTTTATATTCTTTGATGTAAAGCTAAAAAAAGCTACTGCACTTCAATACCAGCATGGCTAAACGCCAAGACGTAAAATCATTAATCAAGTGCAAACTTGTTGCTATTGATCTACTGATATTATATGAGTTACCTACACGAAGCCCTTTAAAAAAAACCTCCTAATAAAAAATGCATTTTTTTTTGTTTTTATCAATATTTATTGGACAACATGGGTTACTCCATAGATCAGGACAGTTTTTCTGAGGACAATAATTTTTTGTGAATGTTCTTTCCACCAAACTAAAAACTAACCATGCTATCATTTCTAAAGAACGAAGCTTAAATTAATCTTGAAAGATAGTAATTAAAAATATAAAGTTACAACGTAAGAACAAAATGAATAATGTTTTCTTTTAGACTTTTACAATGACCTATACGAATACACTATTCACTTAAAATATTCTTCAACCATTGCTATAAAATGTAAAGCTTGTAAATGCTGCATATTCCGTGTGGTAAAAATATAATACTAATTTAAATATTATATTTACAGAAATATAAAAAAAGCAGTCTTAGCAAAGCCTTTGCATGGTGTGTCAGTTGATAACTTTTTATGAGCTCCTCTGACCATGCATTCTAAGAATCAAAAGCCTAATTGCACTTAACTTGAATTTGTGCAGCAACCTGGTTTTTTCTTCAAACCTTTATTAGAGTTATAGGAGCTATTTTTCTCTCAAGGACCTCTTCAGGAATAAAATCAAAGTTTTTAGCTTTTTATCCTTTTATAAATTTTTTTTTAAATTATCTCGCTAAATGACTAAAATATTTCACTTCAGATGTTTTAAGATTTATGCAAAATATATTTATACTTATTTAGTTGAACAGGGAATGTATAAAATAGTGAAAAATATTGCATTTCCTTAAAGCACCACGGTGGTTTCTACTTAGTTATGTTTATAGCCTGGAACCATCGGGATTCAAACGCCTCTTTGACAATTGTTTTAAATCATTTTGTTCGATCAATGGCAGTCTCCCCGTTGTCCCGAAATTTGTTTCGTCCTTATTGTAATGCCAAAATAAATATAAACTGAATTATCGATTTCAAATTGAAGGTTTATTACGACCATTACTGTATCTTACAACTATAAAATGTAATGATCTGTTATTCTTTGGTTATATAAACATCACAAGAGATGAAAAAACTGTGATTTTTGTAATACTACCATAATTTTATCAAGTCGTCAGTATATCTTTGTTTTCTAGACTTACACATTAGATATTGAAATATATTAAATTGGGCATACCTTATCTTTTTTATTCTTTTGTCTTATACCTTGTGTTTTTGCGGTCGGTAATAAACTTGTGTTGTTTTATTAACATGTTATGTACTAATTGGAGGTTTAAAATAAATTATAGTTTTTATTCTACACTAAAACTTTTCTTTGAGGTTTCTCTTGCGGCAGGTATGTTGCTTCTAGTTGAAACTATACAGTTTACAGCAATGCTTACGAACACTACATGACTAGTCATAAATGTAGAGATATTAGGAATAGAAGGTTGGAGTTGAAGGTTGGGAGTCTCTTAGAGGTGGTGAAACTACCTTAGTGTTTATTTTGGGAGCTCCATAAGACAGTAGCCAACCTAGACTTAAGTGGTTGTTTCCCTTTCCCGCTTTGCCTGGATAAGCTGTGTACAGACCTAGCCTTCAATTTTTTAGGTAACAGATGTGTAATATATAATGCCCGCTATTCTTTCTCACTTAAGGCTCGTCAGGAACCAAACTCCTATCCCGACCTTACCATCCTGAATGTCACTCTGAAAACAAGTAACAAAGTCCTTTCAGGACAAAGTTCAATGAAATATTTCTCAGCTCAATCTCCTAAGAGACTATAATAACCGTTGCCTAGACCGATAGAATTAATTTGTATAACCAAAAAATATATTCTAAACTTTTCCTTGGGTTTTCCTACAGGAAATTTTTTTCGAGGGGAGATAACTTATAAATACTTTTGTATTTAACATTTAATCTGCGTGATGGAGAAAGCTTGTTATTGATATTCCTACAAAACAGTGTATAATTATTGATATTTTAGTTTTATACTATGTGAAATACTAACAGAAATCAACGTAAGCGTTATAGTCAACTCATGTGAACTTACCTATAACTACATAACAGCTCAGAATACATTATATTACATTTATTATTGTCTAAAAATTGATGGTGTAGTACTCGTACATAATAAAATCTACTATGATGTACATGTATTAACTGTTATGCTTTGATACGACTTTGAGTGCTGGGAAAAGTCTGGCTTTGATATGCCTACTCCAGCTGTCTGCAGCCATAGTCAATAATAAGTCAAATGGCAAAGTGTATTACGTGTATATCCTGTCAATTATGCCAACCTGAAATATATTTTATCCTAGACTATTTTCTGGTTTTAGGATATTTTTAGGTTGTATCAAGAGTGCACTGTAAATTCTACAATTTTAAAATAGTTTTATGGTAAACTATTTTAACTAGAACTGGTTCTTGCTTTATTTCTATTTTAAGTAGACGATATATATTTTAATATAGCATTTGCCTGGTGTGATCATGACCAACATTCTGAATTTAAAACTATAGATAAGACTAGACTTAGAAGGCTCAATCGCACACGTTAAAATGTTACGTTCACATAAAATGTCTCTCCGGAAAATGTCACTTCAACTGGGGAAGAACTAAATTAGATGGACATAAAAGGAACCCATATATCCCACTCACCGAAGAAATATATCTCTGCGGAGACATGAGCGGTGTAAAATTTGCATTCAATGAAATAGGTCGTTTTGTTCAAGGTGTCGATGCGTCGCGTCCCAGAAGTAGAGCAAGGCAACAGCATCAATATGCATAGTACACGTGTCGTTCTACCATATTGCTCTGCTTAGTTGTATTGCACCATAAAACAGGTTAGTATTCCATAGGTAAAACTGATCTAGGATGAAACACTGAAATTTAATTTCAAATATTATAATAAAATGATAGATATTATTTGTAAAGCTAAGAAATATCATGTTATAATTTTATTTATACTCACGAAACCAATACATATTTAACCATGTTAAAAAATATGTAAAATAAATGAAATTAAAACAGTTATTTTGATATTTTATTAAATTCTACATTTTTCATGTTTATATATCAATGCATTACTCAAAACCGTCCAAAATAAGCGTAACTTTTTTATCGAAAAATATTTATAAAAATTTGGTCATGTTTGTTATAAATATACGTAAACGTGAGGCTCTAATCTAGAACTACATATCACGTTTCACTCGGATATATACTGATAATCATTGTAGAGCGTAGGAAAATTCCATTCCTACACCGAGATTCGAACTCGGATGCTTGACTTCTAAAATGAACACTAACCACTAACTATGAGGGATGCCATAATAACGAATTAAACGTTGTGTAGTGGCAACTTGAAAGCAATAAAGTTATTAAATAAAACATAAATATGTATTTTAATCTATATTTAATTTTAAATAAAATTATTTTGTTTCATCCTTACAAAACAAACTATTACACTGTTTCTATTGTAGAAACTTCTAAGACAACTGGAAAGTCTCCATGTAACACATGTTTACACTCCAAACCTGAATGCTGTAACTGTATACTTATGCCAATTCATTAACAATGTAACTAAATTAGCCTACTCGAGGAAACGTTTTTTATTATTTCAAATTTAATTTCCCGTGGAGTGTGTTGAAACTTACAGTACAGATAACTTAAAGTTAAATGTAGTTTATGTTCATCATTTGGAATATAACTATCTAAACTATATATGTTGAGTGGTTTCAAACTTCGTTTACATCTGAGTTAATTATCCAGATAAAATTCACAGAAACGCAAACTAATAATTAAATTATTAAAGTTATTAAGCACTTAATTGATTTCTATATTTCTCAATGGTATTTCGCGTATGATTAGTTCATTAAATGTTGTTGAGAAGTATTTCGGAAAAGAATTAATACTGAAACTCTACATCAGATATTTACGCTCTATTTAGATTTAGATGAAAACATTTATTACGGATAAGTTTCTCTACACATGTTATAGAGTCGCACAGAACTCATTAAACTCAAAGATCTTACTTGTGGTATACGTTACCCAATACGAAATTATATATGTCTTTAATTCTATTTGTCTTCAGAAAAAGCATAATTATACAAGCATAATAATAAATCTCACACATAATAAGTAGAAATTTAATAAATGGTGACATAAATGCGATTTTATATGTCGTAGAAGAATATTTAAAGGTTATGAAGCAAAACGATAGAAGTTTTTTTTATGCCAGCACTTTGTTCAACAAATATAAATTAGGAACTTTAGTAAAAAGTAATAAAATTTGAAAAACTTATGAACCTAGTTTTTAGTCACGTATTAGTTTAGGTATATACCTGAAGAAGAGGACAGATAGCAGATCTTGAAGCGCAGCGTTACTAACTGTATTGTATCACTGAGCGATGACAAATGTGCGGAAAAAATCCAGTTTCCTTCACTATCCTCCATCGTCAAAAACTACTTCAAACAAAGAATATTCAGATTGTCAGAGCATGAAGAATAGCTTATGTATTTAGTATAAATATTTATTATTATATATATATATGTATGTATTTGTGTGTTTGTAATACTTTTTTTATAAAACCATATTATATTTTTGTAAATATACTATATATTGACAATATCGGTACTGACCATTACGAACTTTGCCGTACATTACTTACATGCACAGAATTTATCTAAAAGTTATGTTTAGGAGAACAGTAGGTTATTGAAATTATTTAGTACAAAATAATTTTTTTCAATAAATCTGAATTTATGTAGCTCGTAAAATGCATTTATGGTATATAAATAGAGAGAAGCAATAATGGAACTTCCAGATAATACTGAATCAAAGAATAAGACAGATATTAGTAAATCTAGGTGAACGCCTACATGTGCTTTAATAAGGCACAGACTGGCTTTTTTAATTTTCCTGCATTAAAGAAATAATGTAATGGGGATTTTCTAAACATAGTACACACAGTTTTATAAAAAAAAAAATCGTTTACTGTCTCTACAGGTCTGTAGAATTAAATTTAAATTTTCTTAGTCCTTTTATGTTATTATAGATTTGTAAACAAGTTCAACAGTGTTTCTGTAAAGTTCATTAAAACTTCTGTTTATGCATAGAAATGTAGTTTTTATTAAATATCCAAATACAAAACTATGCTTTAATCCTTAATTGAGACTAGCGAAGTTTTCAAGGTAAAGCGTATGACGTCACGTGAACAAATATAAACTTTCGGAATAATAGAAGATTAACATTAGAATAAAATATTAAATGCAATATGTTACTATATGATAAAATACAATACCCTACGATTGAAACCAAGTTTAAATCTTCAGAAATCAATGGTGACCACGTTGTGGTCGGACATTCTGTTTATGATAAAACTTACCTCACGTTCCAGTTAACCATATGGTACTCATACTCGTCTGTTACCGCTGTTGTATATATGAACCTGTTTACTCGGTCTAACCACAGACCCTGCGTTGTTTGTCGGACATTCTGTTTATGATAACACTTACCTCACGTTCCAGTTAACCATATGGTACTCATACTCGTCTCTTACCGCTGTTGTATATATGAACCTGTTTACTCGGTCTAACCACAGACCCTGCGTTGTTTGTCAGTGGTCGTCATCGTGTACACATATTGTTAGTCATTCAGCTCCAACTGTCACATAAGTAGAACTGTGTTAATTAGGACCAGCTATGAAGATGAACCTCTACGGCAAATTACTTACATCGTATACAACTACCCTAATTATTATTTTATAAAACAAATTATTAACATTTTTAACTAGGAATCGTTTATATCTTAATATTTTGTCATTATATGTGAACTGTTATGTTATGATAAAATATTGTGTTATCCTCCAATATATTATATTATCTATCATCCATATCCTTCTATGCAGAACAGCCCATTTTGGCAGATTTTTAAGGTTTTATTAACGAATTTAAAATACACACTCTTAATACTATGGTGCAATTAATGTTTTGCCTTATTATGTAGAATTCTATATTTAAATAGATAAAATATTAGCACAGATAATATACCATGCTAAAACTAGTAGTTGTTTATTATCACCGTTATATTACTAATAGAGTGCCCCAGTGAGTACAAAAAGTTTTTTGGCAAAAAACCAAAATATATATATATATATATATATATAACTGTGTACAAATATTAGATGTACATATTGTAATAAAATATATAAAAAGTAGCAGATTGACTTAAAGTGCAATGGTATTTTATAAGTTATTATAAAACATGTATATTATATTATAATATTATGTAATCATACTCCCAAATAGTTATCTATTAGGTAAATAGTAATTTTAAACTCTTACAACAAGTACAAAACATTGGAAGTTTTTTTTGCGGTTATTTAAGTAGAGTATTTTTTTCAAAATTTAACTAACTATGTATTTTAGAATGTAAGTATTATATTTGAATTTAATATTAAATACAAATTCGCAATGTTCGGTGATGACGTTTACAGAAAATTCAAATCCTTATTCTGGATAGGATAATTCTTTAGAAACACGTAAATCCAATATTTTATGGGTTGACTATTACATGCGTCACAGAATGTGAGAGGACAAAGCGAATCAATCTGAGTTTCTATAACAACATGAATCAAGGGGAACTCAATATGGGTGTTCACCAGTTGGATGGTTTGTTAAGATAATGAAAATAACCCATAGATTTCAACAGATGGATTTCTACTTTCCGAGTAGTCTCTCCATTTATATCTTGATAATCATATTAAGAAATTGTTCTCGGAAAAATGTATTTTATGCTGATGGGTCAAAATTGATTAGGTCATGTCTTTGGTAACTATTACTAAATGCTAAATAAAATCTAAATAGTACTTGGAGTAATTATATTAGTACTGGTTGTTTGAAAGAAAACATTATTTTGTTAACTAATTTACTTTTTCATCCCTTCAGCGTAGAAATGTATCTTGCTCAAAGAAAACCTATTTTATTACATATATTAAAGAGGTTTTATTACCTATATTAAGGTTTATATTTTAGAGGGTTATTTTATGTAGTTTTATTTGCTTTACAGAGACATCACTATCAAACAATAAAAACACTAATGAGTGAGATACTTATTAGATGAACATCGGTACAAAGGACATAATGAGTTGAATACGTTAATTATTTATGTTTGTTTCACTGAACAAAGCATCGGTTTACTACGTTGTATAGTATTCTAATAAATGTCATAGCGTCATATTTCAATAAATCTTTACGCAATTAACTAAACTGAAATAGGTAATAGTTTTTTATGTAAACTACCAATATGCACAACAAAATACTATACTTTAAATACTAACTCGTATAAGCTCGGGGAAACGCTAAAGCACTACCTTTTCTTACTTTGTGGTGGCCATTTGATTAACAGTTTAGCGTTTGTTAACCAAGTAACGAAAAAGTAACCTTATGAAAACTAACTTTTTATCAAGCACTTTAAATTGTAGCAATAATCAGCTATTTTAATTCAAGCAAACATAGGTACCATTAACTCTTTGGTTTGCACCATTCTCCAACATCGTCTAATATTTGTAGAGTTAACAATGGTGCTCCTATCAAGCCTTTGTGGTACATTTAACATGTTTTGATGAATAACAAAGCATCTGTTTCTAAAGTACGTTATTAGCTAAAATTGTGATAGTGGCGGTATGATTATTCAGAATCAGTAACACTTAGCTTCTTCTTAGATATTTCAGAGAAATACACTGTTACAATGTCACTGTTATATTTGTTTACCGCTATTTCTGAAGGACTCAGTACATAGTTTGAAAGTTTATAGTTAAATAAATAAAAATTTTGCCTGTGCTGAAGATGGAACACATAGCAGTGAGAGATTTTTCAGGGGAAAAACAAACAAATAAAACCAACCGTAAATTTTAAAATATTCAGGAATTATCCATCATTGCTGAACACATTCAAACTGGTTCATTAATTATCTGGATAGTTTTGTTTTAAATTTTCTCTATTGTGGGAATATCTCCACAAATTTCCATATCGTATGTTATATTATAGTATCAACAGAACACTTACTAACTTTGTACGAAAAGAGGTAACAACCTCTCAGAGAATTGAATTTGAACTAATCTAACTTACTGAAGCCACTGATGAGAAAACTTCAAGTGGAGCATCAAATTGTGTTTACTAAAGAGTTATTACAACCCGGGAGCAACAAACGTGTCACAGTTGAGAGGCATAAGTTATTTGTTGTTCCCGTCTTCTGCAAGCGTACAAACGTACATATAATGTAATCGTGCTGGCTTATGCGTTGATATATTTCGTTGAGAACAATGCAGTTCAAATTGTTATAAATATTAAAAAACAACTTGTAAATTTGTTTAAGCTATAATGGTTTTTTGTCTTGTTTCACTTTTAAAATATTCTAACAGGGGTCATTTTTTACATTATTTTAAGCCAATCACGGGTATTTTTTTATTTTTCTTTTATTTATTACCAACTGTGTACAAAATTTTGTATCTGTCGTTTTACTATTTTTAAGGATAGTAATGTTCTATACAAAATACAAAATGGCGGCTAGCGAGTAAGCAACACATGTCTCAACCTGTATTTACAAAACATTGATTTTAGAATGATGAATACTACCAGTCACAGAAATGTTTACACCATTTTCTGGCACACACCCTGTATATGCACACTGGTAAATATCTTGTAGAATTTGAACAAGATACATACTTTCATAACTTGTTGGAGGATTTTATGGAACATTTACATGTTTCAAGTCCAAAAAGGACTCACAATGCTCTACGCACATTCACTGACTAGACATGGTGTTGTTCATATTACATAGAACATCAACCAACCTCAGAACAATACAGGATAGCAAAGTAGGCCAACAGTCAACTGACAGAGGAATCCATTGTAAAAATTAGCATACAGGAAAGGCATATATCTGCTTCTAGTGTAATCTTTCTTAGAGGAATTTATTATTCCTGTCACGATATGATAATAATATGTTGCATATATGTATTCATGTATATACATTCATCAAACTAGAACTCCAATATAAATTCCAGGACAGTATTCTCATAACTATTTATGTACCAGACTACTTACTGGAATAATTGCTTATCATTCCGAACTGTCTCATAAATTATAATTTTATACAGTACATAATTTTTAATATTTCTGTTATCCTAAAACACTCGTAATTTAATGTAAATTATACTGACATACCTCAAAATTGTAATCTTGAATCCAAAATGTACACACAAATAACTAATGATTAATTTGTATTTTTTGGCAATAATAAAACATTTAATTTATTGTTATAACAGACAAAGTAAAATCTTAAGAATATTCTTTGTCACGACACAAATTCTTTTTGGTAGTCAAATTATAAATCGTTTACTTTGTAAACGGTTTGGGTGATTTTATTTTCCACGTACCATGTTACCTCTCAGGATCTTACTTTACTCAATTCTCTTTGCTTTGCTCCAATAGACTTTACGTCAAAAATTTATGAACTGTGCAGAATTTATCAAAAGGAATTCAATATGACTCAATACTGATGCAGTAAAATGGTATAGTTTACCTGCCTGAGTACCACATTTTATCATCATTCCTGAAGTACAACTGTCATTCCAAATACTGTTATAAATGTTGGTCGTCAGTAAGGTTCGAGTACATCCCGTCAGGAATCAAAATTTCAGACAGGTAGAGTGAAATATATAAACAACAAATTTAACACTTGTATAAATCAATCGTCTTAAAAAAATGTCTTTATCCTGTGATAATACCTAGTGGATACAGAAGATTCCAAAAGTGATTCTTAGGGGTTCCCGAATACCAAACCAATAAAGCCTATATTGGTGAAGATGCTACAAATTGTATACAAAAATATACAATTTCTTTTTAAATATAATGTATACATGGCCTTAATCTGACATTACTTCTTAAACAGTAAACCGATAAACCAGTAATACATTCAGATACTTAAAGACAACTGTGCAACTTCAGAATAATTTAGAATCAGCCATTGAATGATTCAATATAGGTCTGAAGAGCAGTAGCCCCTGCCGTTTCAATTTATTATATTAGATATTATCAAAACGTAGTTTAAAGGGTTGGATAATGAGAGTACCCGCTGGGTAGCAAAACATATAGCAATAACTATAAATTAATTTATAAAATTTTCAATTACCATAACTTTAATATTAACATTTTTACTTCACTAATAACGTCATGGTGCAAAAGTCAGTAGAGTAGAATAAGTCTGTGCTCTTTTAGATAAAACACGTTAGTTCTAAGAAAACTGTACAGCTGGGTACACTAGATCGCTCAATGTAATTATATTAAATTTCTTGCTTTTTCTATTTGACCGAGTTATTCATCCATTTTGAAATAATTTAATATTTATTCTCTTGTACGACAATAAACGTTTGAAATTTACTCTTTGTCTCCGCGAATGCAAACGTTCCTTATGAATTGCATGGGATTATTTGTTTTTGTAATTGCTTGAACAGTATGTACAAATTCTTATTATGAAGTTGTTATTTATTTATTTACTGTAAATAGTGTAGAGATATTCTATTACATTATATTATTATATTAAAATTAATTTATTAGCTTTAAATATGTAATTCCCTTTAATTGTCCTTCGTTCACATTCTGGAAATAGCATATTTTCTTGCGTTCAGCTGTATTTCATTTGATATTCGTTTAAACATATTTCACATTTACACATGTGACACCCAAAAGAAATTCTCCGTCAAATGCCCTAAAGTACAGAAATACGATTGTATTCCCTTGGATTAACTTGCGGAGACCGCTGAGCTGTATTAATATCAGGAGACAATTGGCTATGACGGTCCTTAAACATAACTTTGACTCAATAACAGTTAGCACATTGTCACGCATAACTTTTTAACGTTTTATGTTGTAACTTCTAGTATTGTAACGTTATTACAAAATCAAATATAACTCTAAGTTCAAACTGTCTTGTTACTAATTAAAAATAATTTTCCAACTGTAGAAACCATTGTCCTTTGCTAAATCAGTAAGGAATAACCAATATATGGCTCTTAGAGGTATTTAATTTTAGCTAAGCAGAGGGTAACACAGTTTCTAAATACGAACACAGCACTACAGTTTATTATGTTTATCGGAGGAAAGGTGGAACGTTGAACTCTGTATTGGTGGTGTATTTATATATTGAATTTGTATTTACGCCTTGGTCCCGTTTGGGTTTCAATAATCACCCGGTTATGGTGGTGATACACCATTTAGTAACGTGCAAGAGCTAAACTAGTTTTGTGTAATTAAATTTGAACTAATCTAACTTACTGAAACTCCTACTGAGAAAACTTCAAACTGGAGCAGCAAATTGTGTTTACTAAAGAGTTATTACAAACCAGCAGCAACAAACGTGTCACAGTTGAGAGGCATAAGTTATTTGTTGTTCCCGGCTTCTGCAATCCCTAAAGTAATCGTGCCGGCTTAGGCGTTGATATATTTCGTGGAGAACAATACAGCTGAAATTTTTATAAAAATTCAAAAACAGTTGATATGTAAATGTGTTTCAACTATAATGGTTTTTTTTTGTCTTATTTCACTTTTTAAATGTTCCAACAGGGGTCTTTTTGTTCACTTTTAAGCCAATCACAACTCATTTTTTAATATTTCTTTTATATTTATAAACAACTGTGTACAAAATTTTGGTATTTGCAGTTTTACTATTTTTATGGATAGTAATTTTTTTTAATACAAAATGGCGGCTAGAGAGTAAACAATACATCTATTTACAAAACATTGTTTTTAGAATTATGAGTACTATCAGCCACGGAAAGTTTTGACACCATTTTCTGAACACCCTGTATATGTACACTGTTAAATATCTTGTAGAATTTGAACAACAAACATATTTTCACAACTTGTTGGAGGATTTTAGTTTCTAAAAATATTGTGTAATAAATAACGAATACACTTAATTTAATCGTTACGTTATTTATATACTTTTATAAAGCTGTTTATTTCATTATTTTGGAACATTTGCATGTTTCAAGTCCAAATAAGGATTCACAATGCTCTACGCATCTTCACTGCCTGGACATGGTGTTGTTCATATTACATAGAACATCAATTAACCTCACAGAACAATACAGGATAGCAAAGTAGGCCAACAGTCAACTGTCAGAGGCATCCATTATATAGGCTACATTAGCATACAGGAAAGGCATATATCTACTTCCAGTGTAATCTTTCTTAGAGGAATTTAATATTTCTGTCACGATATGATAATAAGATGTTGCATATATGTATGTATGTATATATACATTCATCAAACTAGAACTCCAATAAAAATTCCAGGACGGTATTTTTATAAATATTTATGTTCCATTCAGTATTGTCTCATAAATTATATAATTTTATACAGTGCATAATTTTTAATATTTCTGTTATCCTAAAACACTCATAATTTAATTTAAATTATACTAACATACCTCAAAATTGTAATCTTGAATCCAAAATGTACACACAAATAACTAATGATTAATTTGTATTTTTTGGCAATAATACAGACAAAGTAAAATCTTAAGAATATTCTTTGTCACGACACAAATTCTTTTTGGTAGTCAAATTATAAATCGTATACTTTGTAAACGGTTTGGGTGATTTTTTTTTTCCACGTACCATGTTACCTCTCAGGATCTTACTTTACTCAATTCTCTTTGCTTTGCTCCAATAGACTTTACGTCAAAAATTTATGAACTGTGCAGAATTTATCAAAAGGAATTCAATATGACTCAATACTGATGCAGTAAAATGGTGTAGTTTACCTGCCTGAGTACCACATTTTATCATCATTCCTGAAGTACAACTGTCATTCCAAATACTGTTATAAATTTTGGTCGTCAGTAAGGTTCGAGTACATCCCGTCAGGAATCAAAATTTCAGACAGGTAGAGTGAAATATATAAACAACAAATTTAACACTTGTTTAAATCAATCGTCTTGAAAAAAATGTCTTTATCCTGTGATAATACCTAGTGGATACAGAAGATTCCAAAAGTGATTCTTAGGGGTTCCCGAATACCAAACCAATAAAGCCTATATTGGTGAAGATGCTACAAATTGTATAAAAAAATATACAATTTCTTTTTAAATATAATGTGTACATGGCCTTAATCTGACATTACTTCTTAAACAGTAAACCGATAAACCAGTAATACATTCAGATACTTAAAGACAACTGTGCAACTTCAGAATAATTTAGAATCAGCCATTGAATGATTCAATATAGATCTGAAGAGCAGTAGCCCCTGCCGTTTCAATTTATTATATTAGATATTATCAAAAAGTAGTTTAAAGGGTTGGATAATGAGAGTACCCGCTGGGTAGCAAAACATATAACCATAACTATAAATTAATTTATACAATTTTCAATTACCATAACTTTAATATTAACATTTTTTACTTCACTAATAACGTCATGGTGCAAAAGTCAGTAGAGTAGAATAAGTCTGTGCTCTTTTAGATAAAACACGTTAGTTGTAAGAAACTGTACATCTGGGTACACTAGATCGCTCAATGTAATTATATTAAATTTCTTGCTTTTTCTATTTGACCGAGTTATTCATCCATTTTGAAATAATTTAATATTTATTCTCTTGTACGACAATAAACGTTTGAAATTTACTCTTTGTCTCCGCGAATGCAAACGTTCCTTATGAATTGCATGGGATTATTTGTTTTTGTAATTGCTTGAGCAGTATGTACAAATTCTTATTATGAAGTTGTTATTTATTTATTTACTGTAAATAGTGTAGAGATATACTATTACATTATATCATTATATTAAAATTAATTTATTAGCTTTAAATATGTAATTCCCTTTAATTGTCCTTCGTTCACATTCTGGAAATAGTATATTTTCTTGCGTTCAGCTGTATTTCATTTGATATTCGTTTAAACATATTTCACATTTACACATGTGACACCCAAAAGACATTCTCCGTTAAATGCCCTAAAGTACAGAAATACGATTGTATTCCCTTGGATTAACTTGCGGAGACCGCTGATCAGTATTAATATCAGGAGACAATTAGCTATGACGATCCTTAAACATAATTTTGACTCAATAACAGTTAGCACATTGTCACGCATAACTTTGTAACGTTTTGTGTTGTAACTTCTAGTATTGTAACGTTATTACAAAATCAAATATAACTCTAAGACCAGCGGTGTTGAATAATGATTACCAAACTGCAAGATTTCGTTGTTATTAGTTTATGTATCCTTCTCCCAAGAGACTGTCATAACATTATTGACCATAGGAGATCATAACGTGCTCAATATCTAGGTGAAATAATATGACTTTTTTATTTTTACAAATTAATTAAACAAAGAGTGAATTTGTGTTTTTCACTTCATATAATGAGTATTTCAGCGTATTATATATACAATAGAACTTACACTTACATGTTCTAACGTGACCTTAATTCTTAAGATTACTCGGCTTTTGTTATATATGTGGGTTGTTTTAATGACATGCATGAGGTAATTTAAGGATTGAAGATAAGTTATATATCTTTTTTTTTATTCTATACTAACCCTTGCCAGACCGATTCAATAACTTATGCGGCTAAATAAAAAAAACCTGATGCAGATCCTTTGTTTCAGGTTAGTTATAGTACGGTTCCTCTTATTGTAAATAAATTGTGTATGTTGCTGTATTATTGTTCAAATATGATGTTCGGGTTCTTAACTACGTCAACTACACTTTACCTATAGGGAATGTCATATTCAGATACGACTCTTGCGTGACGTCTGAGGTTGATACGCCCACTGCAGCTGTCTACCGCCATACGTCAGTAACTAGTGAAATAGCAAGGTGTATTACGTGTTTAACCTGTCATCTATACCCATCTCAAATCTATCTTATTCTAGAATACCTTCTGCATTTACTATATTTTGTAGGTAGCATTTCTGTGAATTGTGCGATTCTATATTAGTATCTTCATTCTTGAAATTAAATCGCCACATAGGTATAGTCTATTGAATATGAAAACTTATGATTTTTAAACTCAAGAAACGTTTGATACTTTTAATATTAAGAGAAATTAATAAAAACTAATTGGAATACGTGACTCAAGATTTAAGTCAATTTAAAAGAGTGAAGTCCAATGACTTCTTTGGTGGTTAAACCTCCACCGTCAGATAACTAGGAAAACTCTTATAAACCTTTTTTGTTGTCAAGTATGAAGTTGTGGCTGAACCTCCCAATCTAACATTTGTGATAAGCTGACCTTTGATACGACGATTTGAGTTGGAATGCTCATTCATAGATATTACAATTTTAAGTTCCATTAAATTGTCTGCCTGGAAAATGTATCAACTACCGAAAAAGAACTAAATTGTATGGATAGAAATGGAACCCTCTTTAAAAATGCGTCGGCAAATCTATCTTTGTGGAGCCATGACGGGTATGGAACTGCATTTACAGAAGTAGGTCGTTGTTTCCATGTGTCGATGTGACGTCACAGAAGTAGGACAGAGCGGAGTATAAAGATGAATACAGCGTGTGGGCGTTCGATCTCATTGTTCTGCTCCGTTCTGTTGAAGTATAGGAATGGCCAATATTCCATTGATAGGACCCATCTAGAATAATGACTTAAACTAAAGATAATATTTACATAACTTTTTCATGAACTACTTGTATAATGATAAATAAATATTATTAGTAAAGAAAAATTCTCGCGCTGGAAGTTTTCTTTTACAATAACCCTGAATATTGTAACAGTTTTACTGATACCATGGGAACAACTTTAACACATCCATAGATATACGATTTTATTAGACCACCATTGATAGTGGCTTCCATATTGCTTAACCAATAACCAAAATTTAATAAATGATTTCCATTATTAAACCACAATTAACGATAATTGTATAAATCTAAACATTCGTTGCAAACAAGTCGTTAATTAAATTTTCCTTTGTGGTATCAAACTGTATGTACCGTATATTTTTATTAACTCAGTAACATACTTTTTATGATATTTTTATACATTTTCTACAATAATAAGATAAGCGGGGTTTAAGCGAGATATGTTTAGTGTTTACATTTTATTTGCCTGAAAATGGAATAATATAGAAGCAATAAAAAAGACGCTTGCCAATAATTATTAAACAATGCTACCAAGATAAGCTTCAAATAGATAATGCCGTAATTGGAATATTTACTTAACGATTATTACAATTGAGAGGTTTTTCAATATTTCAGAGAAATGCACTATTACAATACTGTTTATATTAATATTTGTCCACTTGTTTATCTGTCAAGGATATTATTGCGAGGTTAATAAAATTTCGGTTCCTGGAAATTAACACACCGACATTTAGTGAGTATAAAATTAAATGAAATGAACTGTCTAGATAGTGAAATTTTAAGTTTTTTCTATTTTTGAAATATATTTTGCAAGACTATATAAACATCAAATTTACCAAATAAAATCATTTAAAGTATGCTCCAAAAATGTAATGGAGTGTTAAAGTAAATGTATGCCATAATGGATAACTAAATTGGCTCGTTAAAATAACACATTTGTATTAGTACATCAATAGTTTATCGCTACCAGAATGTTATCAGCGTATAATCTAAATCTAGAATACTGTACTGTAATCTAGAATACAGTAACAATATTTATTAAAACCAATCAATTTCACTTTTGTCAGTATACTTTACTAACTTAAATAACGTATAACTATTATATGACTTAATCTGAAAGTAACTAATGTTAAATATCGTTTGGAAATTATTATTAAATTAGTCATTAAAGTTCTAATACTAATAAGTCCTATTATTTTGTTCTACTTTTCAATCTTAAAAAATAACCGAACAACGTTAAAAGTAAATAATATATATATATATATATATATATATATATATCATAGAAGTTTAGACTTACTTTATTGCTTCTATTAAAAACCTATTTCAAGGATGATACAATTCATTAACCAGGAAGTTAATGAGATCTTCTAAAGAGTTTCATTTTAATTCGATAAAGATAAACTAACGAAGGTTGATCAATTATACAATCTGATAATAAATCTAGACTTGTAAAGTTAACTAAACTGTGGGTTACATCTGGTCTAATTATACATTATACTGGGGCTGACAGTGTTATTGGAGAAAATATGTAGCGTTGAACTTTGCATTTCTGGTGTATTTCTCGATCGTGTTTGTGTTTACGCCATGTACTTGTTTGTTTTGCGATTACTACCCGGTTACGATGAATCACGAAATATCAAACGACATTTTGTGTAACGGGATTTGAACTAATCCAACTTACCGAAGCGACTGCGGTAGAAACTTCAAAATAGAGCATCAAATTGTGTTTACTGAAGAGTTATTACATTGTGCAAGTGTAATGGAGCACAAACTTCTTTGATTAGAAACTATTTTGCATTATGGATCCAAACCGCAAATGATAACTTTCTGCTCTTGTGTCTTTTCGTTCTTGATCACGACTATTTTGTAATCAATCAACCTGGTTGAAAAGAAAATAGAACCAATATTATAGTTAAAAACTACATTAAACAGTCACACTTTAATTGTGTATAAATAATATGTTTTTATATATATTGTTAGGAAACATTTTTTCGACATAAAATTGTTATCCGATATAAAGAAAAAACTTCAATCAATTTAATAAGGGTAAAGAAATGATTTTTACATGCAAAACTTGAAATTAATAAATTGTATGAGTAGAATGAATTAACCATTATAAGGATTATTATTATTAGTACTAAAGTACTCATATACTACTCAATATACCACACTACAGGCTGGCCACCTGTTTGCGCAAAAGCATTTTCCTGCCTCTCCCTAAAAGAATTCTACTCAATATTTCAAATTGGGATTTATTTCTCACCTGGTATTGAGATTAACCATACAGCGTTTCGGCTACAATTAGGTCTTTTGTAGAGTCCTAATATATCACAAAATAGTTTTATCGTGTAGAAACATTCGCATGTTTCAAGTGTAAACAGAAACACACAATTCTCTCTCACCACCTTCAGTGATTGTACATGGAGTAGTTCACATTATAAAGGATATAAATCAAGCTCGTAGACTAATACAGGATATTAATGTATGTCAACCGTCAGTTGACACAGGATCCATTGTATACATTAGCCTAATTTCGACAGGAAGCTACATAACTACTTTCGGTGTAATCCTTTACAAAGAACTACATCATTTTTGTCACGATACAATAATTGCAATATATATATATATCGAACTAGTCACTGTTTATTGACATTTATTATTGATACGATACCCTTCAAATTATGAACCTAATGCAATAAAATGGTTATTACTATTGTTCCAACAGTCACATTTTTACTAATTGGATAATTAATCTAAGCGAGTAAATCAAACCAAGTGTCACTGACATCAGAATGTAGTTATATAAAATATGAACAGACTAATTAAATCTCAGTTGATTAATACTTAAAAGTTTACTTGATAAATTAATACACTTAAATCATTTAAAAGGTGAAACAACATGAATCTTTTTGTACTATTTAATTTATAAATTAAGGAAATTCTAATTTCTAAATTTTCTAATATTCTAAATTTAGCATTTGATGTAATTTTCAGAAATAGGTAGAATATTTAAGTACGAGTATTGATGTAATTGTAATCATTATCAATATTCAAAATCAATATTTTTACGATAAAAAATAAATGTCAAATACTCAAAATCGTAAATAGATTCTCGATGCTAATCTTGAGAAAACGGCTTACTTTTATGACAGTAAATAAATTTACCATTTTCGCAAATTATAAAATAAAAATCCCTAGAAAACTAAAATATAACTTAAAATGGTTTATGGATAACCTAAACTGAGAAAAACCAAAACTTAATAATTATTCGATGTCTTAAGTGTATGAGCACTTATATCCTGATAGGAATACACCTATATATATATATATATATAATTTATTTCAATAAAAATTGAATCGCAAAAAGTACTTGCTCCGCCGGGACTCGAACCCGGATCTCTCACTTGCCGGGTGAATGTGCTACCATTACACCACAGAGCCCTCACTTTTTACGATTCAATTATTTTGTATTTGGCCGTTTCTTTCACATATGTGTTTAAATAACCAAACTAACATATGATCGGAAGACCAAATACCTGTCAAATGACTTTTATTTACATTCATTAAATTTGTATAAATGCAAATACATATAGATATATATATATATATTAATTATTAATGGCAATTAAAGTTCTTGACAATTCTCTAAGTACTCTAAAATGATTAACAACTATTAGCCATTTTTAGTTGAAAAAAAAAATTACGTCAATTAAGAGCTAAAAGCAGCACTTAGTCTTTATTTGAATTACAAAATTGAAACTACATTATTGTTGCACAATAAGCCTCAGTAAACACAATTTGCTACTCCACTTTGATGTTCCCTCAGCAGTGGCTTCAGTAAGTTGGATTAGTTAAAATTCCATTACACAGAATGTTGTTTGCGTTGCCACTTACTAACTACCTGGTGTGATTCATCATAATTGGGTTGTAATAGCCACACAAACTGGAACACGGCGTAAACACAAACACGATCCTGAAATACACTAACAATAGAAAGTTTAACGCTCTATTTTTCTGCAGTAAAAGTTATACGGTATAGGTTTATTTATATTTAGAATGGTGTAACACGATGTTACTTCACTTCACAACACTATATTTCTAAGTGTTACCTCAAACTGTTGAGCTTTTATTAATTCAGTATAACTGTTTTGTAAGGAATTTTGATCCTTCCTACAATTTTTGTGTTACCTGCTAGAGTATACAAAATGAGATCACTCCACACCACGTATCGTGTAACTGTATTCCATGAAGTTGCATGCAAAATTTTAATCTGCAGGTGCATGTGTTACGATACCAAATTTTAAAATGCTATCCTACTATGTTCTCGTTTTCATTATGATTACCCACAAGACCAAAGACGTTCTACGTTCCATTCTATTTATATCTCGTAGAGGAGTATTTATTTCCTTAAGAAAAAATTGGTAACAAATTAGTGTAAGTATTGTTATGTAACTTTTAGGATTATTTTGTTATGAACCTATACAATCCTCCTCTGCTATGAAGACAGTGGAAAGTAAACCATAAATAAAAGTGGGGATATACCCAGTAAATATCTTCACAACTTCTGTATAGTACACGTAAAATTTGTTCTATTACAAAAAGTTTCAATTACTATAGATAACCGTAAATGTTTATAAATTTATTTCAGTGCACTTGACATCTTGGAATCAAGATGTATAAATCTATACACCTTGCGTTGGAATATTTTCATATTTAATATACAAAAATGGTCACATGATTCTGTAATTGCCTTTCCCGATTGAAAATTTTGCAGTTCACATTAAACAGACTATTCATCAACCTCACAGAACAATACAGGATAGCAATGTAGGCCAATCGTCAACCGATCGAGGGATAAATTAACATAGAGCTAACAGTACATTATATATTTGCTTCCGGTGTAATCCTTCAAAGAATAATATATTATTCCTGTCACGATATCATAACAACTGTTTTATTTCTTATTTATACAAGAACTCAAACAACATTCTGGGACAGTAAGTCACTAACTTTAATGTTCCATGTTACATGCGAACCAATATTCAAGTATTATTTTATCAATTTTACTATTACATAATCATTAATGACGGATATTTATATTCTTTAGGTCAATCTATTACCTACTCTTCACCCAGTAGCACTCGTGTTTAATATAAGTTATAATTATTGAACAAAACCCGTTTTTTTTAAATCTGGTGCCACTAATTAAAATGTTAGGAGCCTTGGTATAAACAGTAAACATTATTAGTTTATTTTGTTGGATATTTATTGTGTGAATAATTCAGATAAAATGTATCGTAGTTTCTATTGATAAAACAATCATTAAGTACTGTATTCATAAAAACTAAATGAATAATTTCAAAATTCCTTAAAATATTTCCTAAATTAACTCACCATACTAGCACAATATGTGATTAAATTGTACTACATATTGTAACACTCTATACTAAAAATTTAGTTTTTACCCCTTTATACTAATTTTAAAATATGTCGGAACTGAATATGATTCCTTCAGATACCTTGAACAGGAGATATATGTTAAATCCATAAACTAGCGAAAAATATTTGCATTCCTTTAAAGTACCATAGTGATTCCACACAGTTATGTTTATAGCCGGGGAACATTAGATTAAAAAAAACTCTATTTGAATCAGTGACAAACTTCCCATTACTGCATATTTTATCTCTGTAGTTTATGGTAACACTGAAATGTGGTGTAAGGTTTATTTTCAACCATTCTCTGTTGTTTATTTATTGCAATTATAATATCTTTTCATTAGAATTTATAGATTTATACTGTTATGTTTTTTTATACTTTTATATGTACTTATTCATTAGCTTGAAACTGTATTTGTAAATATGTAGACTTTTTATTATACTTCTAATACATGAAACTTGGATCTGGTATGAGATGGGAGCCTGTTGTTGACATTTTAATATTTTTATCGTATAAATTAAGAAGTATTAAAAACTTATAATAATAGCAGTAACAATATGTAATATATGTAGTGTGTTATTTTGACTTTTGGTTGCGGTAACAGCAGGTAAAAGCTTTGGATCAGGCAAATAGTAAAAGTGTAATTAGATATTATTAAAATTCCATTTTTGTTGTTACTTTTAATGTGCAGCCGACCAAAGTATATAAAATTTTGATGTTATATGTGTACGAATTTGTCACGCGTGCTTACTGCACTTGAAAATATAAATTTCTGGTGATATATTGTACAAATTAAAGGGTTTGTACTGCAGGTTACATCTAGTCTAAATACACATTGTACTGTACCTTACAATGTTATTGGAGAAAAGATGGAGCGTTGAACTTAGTATTGTTGGTATATTTCTGGATCGTGTTCGTGTTTACGTCATAATCTTGTTTGTGTTACGATTACGAACCGGTATTATGAATCACGAAATATCAAACGACATTTCGTGTAATGGAATTTTAACTAATGTAACTTATAGAAGCCACTGCGGTGGAAACTTCAGGTAGAGCACCAAATTGTTTTTACTGAAGAGTTAATACATTGTGCAAATATAAAGCAGTACAACCTTCTTTAATTGGAAACTGTTAAGCATTCCTAATCCAAACCGCAAATTTTGAACTCTCTGGTTTTGTGTCGTTTAGGTTCGTTTATATAACTATATTTATTCAACCTGAGATAAATATAATATTATAGATTTTTTAATTTACTTTTTGTTGTAGAACCTGAATTTTGTAATACATAGTAAATTTGTTTCATATTTTTTAATTTCTTAAAATAGGTAAATACACAAAAACTAATTATTTTATTTTATTTTGTAACTTTTACACTATATTAATCAAATAGGGAATAAATATCAAGATTGTGAGTTTGAAGTAAAATCTATGTGCTACCGAATCTGCTCTACAAGATTTATAATTAATGTAGTTTTGATCGCAACCGATATTTACAGACTTATATCCGGGACTTTATTTCAGTTTTTTTATTTCTTATATTCGAACATTTATATGTTTTAAGTCCAATCATGAACTCAAAATGGTCTACGCACCTGCACAGATTGGGCATGTTGTAGTTTACATTATACAGGACATCAATCAATCTCCCGGAACATACAGGATATCTATGTAGGCCAACCGTCAACCTGACACAGGATCCATTGTATACATTAGCATTCATTTGGCAGGAAGCTATATATCTACTTCCGGTGTAATTATTCACAGAGGATTATATTATTTTTATCACAATATGGTAATTGGGTGATATATTTATCAAATTAGTCACTTTTTAAGTTTTAGTTCTTTGATTGAATACTAATTGGCTAAACGTTAGAGGAGTCTATCACCCAACGGCTTGGGAAAAATTTATTTCTGTCTGTCTAGATCGCGGGAACCGTCTGACCTATAATTTATTTTTTGTGCAATGATTCATTGTTATGTAAAGAAAATAATTTCCTCTATAATGCATGTAACTCCGTAGTAGTGTTAGCTAACCTTTTGTAAACATTTGTGCTTTGGTTTTATGGGAAACCTCATAAAATAATGCATTCAACCTCAGCAACGCCTGTTACTCGACACGAGGTTTGGTACATATATCTAAACTTATCAATAGCTGAAAATTTTACTTACAAGTCTGTGTGATTGATACTTTTAAACGTAGTAGTAGGCTATTGTCAACAAATAATACTATTAAACGGTTTTAATAGATTAATACATACAGCCTTAAAATATAGCCTTTACATTTGGACCTTCGTTAAAGTGGGTCAATAACACTGTATAATGTTCATTATATTCATGCTATATGCAACAACCAGACGAAAACCTAGTTGCCCCTTTTATTTGTACCCGTTACTTGATAAAATTGGCCGAAAGACTATTTGTTTATCAACGGACAACCATTTTTTATAAGAATAACACAAATTAATTAATTAAAGACAGACAGCATAATCGAAAAAAATTTACAATAAAACATAGTGTGTTAGTTTTGACTATGCAATAAGAATAAAAAATAAAAAATAATAAATAACAGTAACCAACTCGATAACTAATATAACTTGAGTATAATAACAATAACAGCAAGATAAAAGAAAAATAACGATAAACATTTAAGAATTAACAAGATAAATTTAGAGCAAATTACAAACAACAAGAAATAAAGTAGCAGATCTACTTGAAAAAATCTATTCAGTTACAAGAAATCAGGAAATTAACAATGTACAATCACATTCAGCAGAGCAATTTTAGAAACTATTATTAATTCATTAAAAAGTACAAAACAAATAAGTTCAATTTACAACCAAGCTATTAGAAAAAATAAATAAAAAAATTAAGCATCATTGAGCATGGTGAAAAGACTATTTCTAAAAAAGCTATAGCTACATGCGAAATAGTCCAGATGCTGGCACACCAAATTACCTAAATGAAGGACTGTTGCTGAAAAAGTTGGAAAAGTTGGAATATTGCTTGAGGAATTGGAAAATATGTCTTCTATCTCTTTTTCTGCAGGATATCTCGATAAATATTGATCTATAGACTTTAAATTTGCAAAAAACTTTATTTTACATGCAGTATCAAGTATGATGAAAGTCCATGTCCGTCCATGAGATCGCTCTCGTTACTACTTTGATTTGAATAGATACAAATACGAGTGTAGAAATAAATCTACAAAATTCTGCATAATTACATATGATAATTGTAACGTATTCTTTAGTTTTCGAAATTTAGATGATGCAAGTTATTTGGAGTGTTATGAGAGTTTGTATATTCTCACGTATGCATTGACGTGTCATTCTAAATAACACGGGTATTACAAGAGAAGCCTTGTGTACAGGTCCATCGAGAAACTTCAATTTTACGACAGTTTATGAGGACAGTGAGAATAACTTTGTAAATTAGCCAATACCCCTCATCAACGCCAAAACGTTTGGAACCCATGTCAAACTGTAGGAGGTGAAATGTACCTAAATCAATCATAGTTATTGCGTGTGCATTATCGGAAGCAAAAATCGTGTACTAGATCATTCATGGCCAACCTGAGATCAAGGTATATTCCAACGAATTTCAAAAGATACACTAACTTTTCCAACATACACCATATTATGATACTTAAAGCCACCATACAAAACTACTAGTTTTAGGGCAAATTTTAATAAACTTAAATTAAATTAGAAGGTTTTCTTGAGGTACAGCTGCTAAATTTTTATTAGCAGCTTTCAGTCCCAGCAAAAGTCTGCTATATCAAAACTGATTCAGAATTGCTCTTCGGATAGGAAATGATTTCATTAGTGACTTCCATGCCGCAGATATAAGACTATGTCATTGACATAAATAGGGAAGAGTGCTAAGCTGTGGATTAAGCCCTGTGGAACACCATAACTCAAATACATCACTTCAAAGAATATGTTTTTAATTTTTACAATTTTTAGTATTTGGTTTTTAAATAACCAAAACCACTAATGAGATGGGGCTAATGAGACGATTTTGATTTTACTTCCTCAAGATTTGCAACGTCGCCAACACAATGAAATGCTTCGATAAGTCGGGGAAATACTTTTATCCTCGTTTGGACATAAGATATTAAACTATACGTATACAGTGTAAGTTAAAACGATAAAATATTTTTTTCTGAATTGATATAATTCAAGGAACATACATCTTCCTTATAATTAAGATTTTTGGTGTTATACCTCTTCTTGTTGGGCCCTCTAGATTTTTACACCACTGATAACGTTGGTTTCGTCGTGTACAGTCATATACGGCTATACCGACCGGTGACACTGTAATACTTGAGAGGCGAAAATACTGTCTTCAATTGCCGAATGCGGTGATTGTACCAACTCAAGGTTAAACGACTTTGAAGCATTATAGTTAAAATATTCATTAGGACTTAATACGCTTGATGTATATTCAAATCTGCTAGTTTGATTTCATCACTCGAATAAATTTTTCTTCATTTGTTTTGGAGATTTTTGATTCAGTATAACGTAAAATTAGTTTTTATTGAATACAGTTTGATCCCTGCAGCCCCTTATTATACAATATTTTATAGTTCTAAAATTAATTACTCGTTATAATTATTTTATTTTAAAGTAGATATAATTTAAATATTATAGTGTAAACATATAAATTTTAGTGATTTAAACGTTCATTATCAGAAACATGGTGATGTAGCGAATTATCATGTACATCCACAACAAAAATGAAACGGTTTTTTACTATATTTGTTTTAAATTGTTATCAAAAAGATTTTAATTCGTCATTTTCCTCATCTGGTGGCTAAAAATAATACATCAACATTGATTTCTTAAACAAATGAAAATAACAATCTGACCATTTTTATTTTAAATAAAACAGCTAGACAACCGTAAACATTTACAATTCAATATCTCTGTTACGAAATTTTGCATTTACTCGTCAGTCACCGTAAAGTAATAAAAAGTAAAATGAATATGTAGACGTTGCAACACTAAACGGGACATTGAAGACCGTCGAGGCGAATATCATGGTTGTGAATTAAATTTCACACATCGTCCAAACAATGTGACTTATATGTTACCGTGGCCAAGATCGTGGGTGTAAAAGAAACGGAAACTATAATACATAGTTACTCTCAGTATGAAGTAGTTACAGAAACGTTATATATAGAAGTAATCCACATAACCTGCCCAAATTCGTGCGTTGTATACAGTCCCTAAAACAGTAATAAATGACAATAAAATTAGTAAAAACATATAATTGTTAAAAAAACTGTATCAAAAATGTAATAAATGTTATGAGAGTCTTACAGTAATGACTATGAATTAGATTTTAATGTGGGCAATGCACTTCAGAAATCTTTAATCATTCTAATAAACCAATACATCTGAGTATAGAAGGGCGATACAGAACGTAACGAAAGAGTTATCGCTTAGACAGACAGACAGACGGGCTAATCTGTCACTTTTGAACACAAAATCAGTAGTCGTCTTCTTTGGATCATCAAAAGGAATGTATCTTCCAAGTCTCAAGTCTGTATCTCTTTTTTATCAATAACTATCGCACAGAAGACAGACAGACAGAGAACGAATGTCCCGCTGAACTTTAGATATCGAAAAAATTGCATTACCTTCTTGAACAGAGAAGAACCTATATATACCGTGAATTTTAAGTCCATCGGACCTTTCTAATAAGAGTAAATAATGGCACAGACAAGCAGAAGGATAGACAAACAGACAGCCCACTTGATCCCAAAATTAATTATACTTCAAGGAACCAAAAAGGGCACTTCGTTTAAAATAGCGCTTTTTTGAAACAACTGAATGTTTTACGAGTAAATATATAAGTATGTAGAAAATACAAAATTTTCAATTTTAAAAAACATTCATATAAAAATTTATCCTTTTCGCACGAACGGACAGACCGAAGGACAACAACGTGATTTTAAAAGGTTCCCATATATTCTTTAATTGCGCAACAAAAAATAATATTCGGGTTAAAAAACCAAATTTTGAGTCACTAATACGAATTATAAATTAAATGAAACCGTTAAGAATAAAAAAAACAGTAGTGAAGAAACAAGAAATTTAAATTAACCATGATTGCCCCGCTACTGGAAAAGCTATGGGCGGTCGGTGCTAAATACAATGGTGTAATGAGGATTGGTCTAGCAATACTATATACACAGTGTTATAAATATATTCAGTACCTTCTGTCTAGCCTAGAGAAACAACGTCTCCATTCGTCTTGGTATCTCTCTACTCAATTTGGTGGGAAATGTTTAAAGAAATATCGTATAAAATAATGGAAATTGCCGCAAGAGTACTTCTTATCATCTTTATTCAGCAGCCTTTTAAAATATTAGTGGTTAATTAAGAAATAATAAATATGTGTAATTGACTCTGATATATATCCAACATTACACTCCCATTTATTTGGTTACATGTGGTAGCACTTCCTTATGCCTCACGTTCAGCAAAACCGGGAACTATAATGTTTGTACGTAACGTGACGTTATTTGATTATATTTGGGTATATTTCTCATAAAAAATATTAGTGTAGGGACAGAAAGCCAATTTGTACTATGCAAACTGGTTTTTGTTTAGAACAACTGCCAGCCTCTGTACGTTCGGAACGGGTCGAATTAGTAGAGCTTCAAAAAGGGTGACAGTATGAAACTATAATTTTTTCGACCCTCAAAACAAACCTTCGTACTCGTAAATAAATGTTAAGGTAGTATAAGCCATATACAAACTGACTATCTGGCCGAAAAAGGTGAACTCAGCCTATTCATTAAACTGTCTTAGAGTGTGGGTTTCTCATTGTCTCATTACGTGCACAATTAATGAGACGTTGAACATGATGATCACATTTTACTCTAAAATATATCTTTTCTAGCGTGAACTTTGCTGGTCTCTTCGGCGTGCGATAAAAATCCAGTGTACAGTAACAAAGATGTGACCTACATCTGGGGAACCCAATAAAAGTGTAATTATAATATGATTTTGAACATTTTCCATAGTTTTATTTTACAATAACGTACTATATTACATTTTGAGGATTGACCTTTTGCTTCATCTTTGTCAGTTACGGTGTGACTAGTTTGCGCTCTTTGCTCTTAACATCGTTTGGGTTCATTCTCTCCAGTCTGGACTTCACGCAGTTCGTCAAGGTATAAAGTGACAATGTTCTTTAACTAGTTGTTACTAGCTGTTTACCAAAGTCCTTGTTTTTAAACGTAAGTGACTAACATTTATTTTTAAATATAGTAAGCCTACAACCTGAAATGTGCTAACATTTGAATTTGTTTCACGATTATTTGTCTTTTTTGTTGCTCGCCGCTCTAAAACTGTGAAAACCTGCCAATCACTTAGGCCTGCTAAACTGTAAACAAACATATTCGCACTAAACCAGAATACATGTATCTGAAACATTTTTAGTGACACAGTCGGGACATATGACCTAGATAGTATGTGTTGTTGGTTTCGATGAATCAATAACCAATTATATTATGATTTCATTAGTGTACTAAATGTAGTGTAGACTAAATGAAGTCAATATTCGTTTGTGAAACAAGATTTAATTAGAGCGCAGCTGTTAGCATCCAATATCAATTATGAACGACGTTTTATTAATGCATTATTGACGGAATAAAAGCTCTCGCTCACCCTCACTAATTTTTCAATTTTCCGACATCTGAAATAGCTGATATTTGTTCAACGGACGCATTGTTCCTAACATAAGATCAATCATATATATATGTTTAAATGGGGTTACATCGCCGAAGAACCATACTCTTGTCTTTCAATTTCCCAATGTACTGGAAAGATAAAAGTTTACAGTATAACATTTCAGTGTAACGTACGTATGTACTTTATAGATCGAGAAAATAAGGCGAACGCTGCCATGGTAAAATAAAATGCCCAAGAAACATTTTTTGATCAAATATAGGTATCCAGTCATATTTTTATTTATCAGGTAAAAACGTAAACGCGTTTTTTTAGAGTAGTATACAGCTCTAAAAATATCTTAGACAGGAAGTAAATTGTAATTGCCGAAAATATTCAAAATTAGCTTTGGGACTGAAGTAAAATTTTCGACCTACATACGTTGTTTCTTGATCAGGGCAAGTGTACAAACACTACTAGGGCACTGGGTGTGCCTAAGAATGTAATTATATTTATATCTCAGACGAACGTCTGAATATATATTTTTATAAGGCATACCGGAATAATACATCACTCTAGATTACTATGAATGGAAGTATATACGTATGGCCAAGGAAGACTTTTCAGCCCATTTTTACATGATAACGGCAACAGTTCAAACGTTCCTAAGGCTCCAAAAATACCTTAAACCGGACGTAAATTAAATTTACTGTAAGTAGTAATTTTTTACATACGTTGTCCCTTTTACCGGCGTATTATATGTTTCTTAATTTGGGTAACAATTCAAACGCTATAACAGCACTAGATGTAGATTTCCATGTCCGGAAGTAGTCACTTCTTAAATGATGAAGAATTTTCAAACCGATATGTTTTTTCATCTTGTAACATTGCAAATGACACATTAGATTAGATTGAGGAAACTGTCCGAGTATTGCCCAACTCAGGTATTGATGACGGCGTACTACGGAGTAATCTACCCAGACCTCTCCTATGGATTGGCTTTGTGGGAATGTTGCTCAAATGCAAACTTTTCAAAATCTTCATACTCTAAAAAAGAGCAGTCAAAATAATTACTAATCTGGAAAAGCAAATCGTTCAAACCAGCGTTCAAAACTTTGAGATTGTTGACACTAACTTGCCTCTATATTCAAGACATATATCTTTTTAAAGAAACATGCAACATAGTAGGAGTTCTTGGCATATCAATGGAAGACCGCAGAATTGACAGACTAACCAGACGCTGAAGTGGTACAACTCGAATGAATGAGAATGAGTGAATGTAGAAACTGTACATTGTTTATCTAGATAAAAGAATGAATGACAAATTATAAATACGATTACCATATTTTTTCTGAAGATTGCTATACAATGTCACATTGTCTTCACTAAAAACAATTATTACTATTATGATAGCAGATGGTAGAAAGTTTTTACAGCAGTATATTTCTCAGAGCAATTGTTTTATGTGTATAAAAAAAAAATCTACTATGGTGTCTGAATCATTATTGATTCGACCAATTAAAGTTTCTTTACACGGTAAACCCCAAAAAAGAGCCAGTGGTAATTTTGATTAGCATTTAAATCTCTAAACGAAAATCACTGAAAAAATACAAAACATAAAAATTTAAGTATTAGGTCTGAATCTAAATTACCATATTATACTGTTTCATAAGTGCTTTCAATATTGTTACGAGGGATTTAGTACTCCTGGATTTTATATTTCAAGCGATATTGACATTACTTTAGCTGTTCATTCAAATGGTATATAAATTGCAGAGAATTTTTTGTACACTATTTTAAATTTTCATTCCCAGACTTGAAAACGCTAAGACATTGTTCTGTAATGTTACACTAAATAATTATTCTAAAATAAATCAGGATACTCGGATATCTTCCAATGGCCACACATTATTTTCAGGAGTCATGAGGAAACCTTTAAAAGAACATATGATGTAACTGTTATTCAACAAAAATACTTGTACAAAGCCGCGAGTATAGTTTTTATTGTTCAGCGTTATAATTGAAAACCCAAATTAAATATTAAATCACTTTTCATGAAGAGTGATATTTTACCCTAATAAAATTTCTGTTATTAAAGATTAAATTACCATTTGAGCGTTTTGATTGGATTTAAATCTTCCGGAAGGTAATTTCAAAGCAATATACCTTCTAGCTCAATATAGCACGTGTTATTGGTTTCGTATTACAGTCTGACGAGATTATTACTCGATTTTATATGTCCTTATCGTGTAATAAACGATATCGCTAACCAAATATTTAAATACGAGTAGTTTTAAATCACTTAATGTAAATTGGTCTGTAAATAAATGGAGCAGATTATTTTATTGTTACGCAGCCACTATCAGCTAAAATCTTAATAATTATTATAATAATAATAATTCTTACACAAACTTAAAGTACTTAAAGAGAAATAAACGAATAAATATGTTTGCGTTGGCAAATGCAAATATTCAGTCACAATATCAACATTACTCATGATAATATCCGAACATAATCTCAAATTCACGGATTAGTGAACTGATGATATCTTTATAAAAACAAAAAGTTATCTTTCTAAAAAGTACCCTCTGAGATCTGATTACTCCGAAATCCGCTAAAGAACTCCCAGCACTCAATATATCAAACCTAATATGACAGGGTATTGACAACAAAGATAATACTCTTTTATAAACTTACATCTATCAGCTACGGTAACTGCAAGACTATTTGTAATATGAATATTGTACGTAGGTATTCCTTCCATCTGCTTTCAACATAGAGGAAATCTTGAGAATGAAATGAGCTATTTACTTAAAATTATTCATATTACCTCATCTCAACCTGTTACACGCCACGTGGTAATTTTACCTTAATTCAATAAGTAAAAGATATATATAAATATTTAAAAGACTCCTAGGAACACGTTTGGATGTGTATTAGTTATGTTTGAAATTAGATACAAACTATAATTCAACGACTACAATATAATAGAAGTTTAATCTCTTATGGGGTAGAATCTAAGGTCGTTTCTCTATCACCAGCTCTTAAGAGGTTAAATTTAATGTAATTATTAACTTGACAAATAGATCAAATCCTTTTACTATAAAATTATATTGCATATTTTTCTAAAGCTCTAAAAGTAAGATTCTGACCAAGTCAACCAAGACTTGTTCTTACATGAAAGTGATCGGTGCACGTTGATCTGGATTCACTCCTAAATATAATCTAAATTTATCGTACAAATCGTGGCGATCCCAAATCATTTGTAACTATACAAGACTACCGAGTAATTTTCAAGCACTGACTGCCAGATGCCACACCTGCAGCGCTACGAACACTCACATTCAACTGGCGAGCTTTCACGGTTACGAACATCCATTGCGCACTAACACCTTTACGGCTGCGAAGACCCGCTGCCATTAGCAAACCTTCACTAATTTGAGCACTCACTGCCCTCTGGCACAAACAAAAACTGACAACTGGCAAGCCTTCACTGCCATGAACACCCACTGCCCATGGGCATGCCTTCACGGCTTCAAACACTCACTGCCCACTGGTAAATCTTCACGGCTTCACTGCCCACTGGTAAAAATTCACGGCTACGAATCCCACTTCCCATTGGCATGCCTTCACGGCTTCAAACACTCACTGCCCACTGGGTAAACCTCCACGGCTGCAACATTTTCCGCCATGTCTTCACTGCCTGGAACACCCGCTGCCCATGGGCATGCCTTCACGGCTTCAAACACTCACTGCCATTTGGTAAATCTTCACGGCTCCGAACCTCACTGCCCATTGGCATGCCTTCACTACTTTGAGCACTCACTGTCCCGCTACCATTTCGTCACGGCAATGCCAATCCAACTGGCATATACTTACAGATAAAAAAAACCCACTACATACACTTGATAAGATATAGTTTCACTAATGCTTGAGCACTCAGTGAAAATTGGAACAAGTACTGCAAACAATTGATTCAGAATTACAATTGAATATTTTTCCTTTAAAAATAAAATTCGAAGATATAACAACATTTCAAAAACACGTTTCTAATAACATTATTCAATATACCAGTGCAACAAACAGTTTGCCCACCGTTTTATTATGATGTAATGAACAGTCAAACTAGTTGGAATGATGTTTTCAAGAACACAAATTTATTTTTCTTCTTTAAAGAACACACTACTAACCATAAATACAAAGGGGTGATTGGAGGGGTGGAAGAGGTCGGTGGCTCGGCCCGGTTTACTACAAAGGTCACTTAGTTACTACTACATAATAGTTTATCACACACAACCCATATAAACCCGCTGCCGCTTAGTTGTGCATATGCACTCCTCTGTACTCGAAATGACCTAAGACTGCACGTGTTTGTAAGCAGTTGTCTTTATCTACGAGTATTCAAAACAGTTATACATACACATTTCAAAATAAATATCTATTAAATGAATTACACCGCACCATTTAAACCTGAAAATAATGTTTATTATTATACTGCACTTAGATCCATAAACAGTCCTCAAGATATTGTCAGCCCTATCTATACACGATAATTGCAACGATTAAGAATATCACTGGCACTTAGCTCTTTTAGCTCAATACATATTGCTGGTGATAACGTCTGATCTATCTCTGAACTACAATTAAGTATGCTACGGACACATAGCTCTTTTAGCTCCAAATAAAGTACTAGAGATACCACCAGCTCTATCTTTGAACTACACTTATAAATATTAAGAATGTCACTGGTACACAGTTCTTTAGCTCCAGAGATAGTGCTGGAGGTTCCGTCATCTCTTACTCTGAAAGATACATACAATTATTAAGAGTTTCACTGGTATATAGCATTCTTAGCTCCATAGAGAGATACTTTTCGAGGAGATACAGCGCAGTGCCTTATAATATAATGAGAAGAAAGGCGGACATAAGTATCACTTTTAGATGGACGGCAATACTTAGAACAAAGTACACTGAAAGCTAGGAGGCTTTGTCCACAGCGTCTTACTTTACGATCCATCCGCTTTTACTCTTTAAGTGTATTCTTTACCTTTGATTAACAATTTTTTTTAGATTTATTCTGAAGCATCATTGGATTTCGTTTTAAATAATATCAACTTTCTTCTACTCCCAAAACGGATCTTAGTTATAACGTCCATTTATAGATAACGTTTGAAAATTACGATCCAAAGTAAGGTTACTTTCTAGATACTTTCTCTGAAAAGTCCGTATTTTCGTTGGTTAAAAGGCGTAAAAACTTGTGTTTGTTGGTAGGTCTTTATAACTATGTTATAAAATAATTTAATTAAGGATAAAGTGAAAAAATATTTTAGTGTTTAAAATAAATTATTGTTATAGAAAAATGTATAGGTCATAATATTATCACAGTAAATTAAAACAAGAAATATAAAAGTATTGAAGATGGAAAACTCTGTTATCGAAGCCTTACAATTAGGTATATCTATAGTTTCCCGTGAAATAATTCCAGTCTTCCAATTTAGACCTAATATAAAATTACAATTCGTAACTTTAAATGTTATTTTCGTTCTACAAAAGGACATTTCTGTGCATCATTCAGTATCAATTATGTTTATACTTTATGTTTTTAATTATGTAAGTAGCTTTATATGTTTATACTTTATTGCAATTGAATTTAAATTTTCAGTACTATTAAAACTGGAGTTTTAATTCCTCTTAAAAGATTTTTAAACCTGGTCTTTGTATGAATTTTCCAGGTTTTAAAATGACCACCATATTCCAGTTAAATTTTTTCTTGTAGGGTAATTGTAATTATGTTGTATAATTTGAGTATTTTTTGACGTGAAATTTTAAATCGTTCCAGTCTTCACAGTTTTTCCCAAAAATTAACCATTTGTTTATCAACGAGCGTTTAAATAGTTAAGTTGCAATGAATATTGAATACTCAGAAACAAAAACGAGAACATAGTAATTACTTATGATCAAACATGAAATAAACTTATACTTTCATTACAGTTTAGTGTTTCCAAATCAGTAACTGGTGCCCTGACGAGCGAAGCGAACTGAAGTAATAGACAAGTAAATGAGTCAACGTCAGTGGGTGGTTCTATTGAAACAGTTTACTCTACATCATTGAATACGTGGTGATTAATCGGTTAGTCAATTACAGGACATGTCAATCAGTTGTTATAGTGCTACATTATTTAATTTATATTATTATAATTCTAATAGTAGAATAAGTATAACATTTAGAATAAATAGATGCAGGGTTACTGATTAGTAAACAATAATTTCTTTAACCTTTATCATAACTTGTATCTACATTATACATTTTTTACTACACCCAACCAAGCAAAATATATTTTTAAGTTCAGTACAGTAAGGAAAATATATATTCCACTTGAGAAGTTTCTGAGCAAGTTGGTAGATATCCATAGAATATAGCCTAAGGTTAAAGAGGATAAAGTAAGTGGAAGCTGATGCACTAAAATCAAGTTAAGCTGACTGCAAGTTAAGTGCTAGAGTGCAAGTTAAGTTTATAGCAGATAAGCATATAACATTTGAGTTCATTCTAATTCTATTTTGGAACCAAGTTGACAAAGTCACATTTTTATTTAATGTCTAGAAGTGGTGCGGTTCATTATTTTCTACAATCAAACCCAAATATAAAAGTTGCAATTTCGAGTATATATAATTTTACTACGACATCAAAAATCCACCCAATACAAGTTGTATTATTTAAAACATTGCTAAGTTATATTCATAACTAAAATATACATTCGCTATAAAGCCTGGCAAATATGTTGTATTTTGTACTGTTCTCTAAGGACAAGAAGCTTACAAATTGCACTTAGCCCTGAAAGACCTATGCGCTGCTTTCGGTGTGACAGGATATTCTGGATGGGTAAGGTAGGGAGGGGGTAGGTACCGCCTCATATTGAGATTCATTAGGAAGAACTTAGGGCACTAACATTAAGTCATGTCCCTTCGAAAAAAGAGGAGACCACATCTAAACTAGCCTCTCCAGTCTAAGCAGGCAGGGGGTGGTACACCCTTGTATTTAGGCTGGCAAGAACCTTTGAATATTTGGGAACGAACCCCACCAACTCCAACAGTCATATCCTGCATTAGACTAGACCTATCGAATTACCCTTGGGCTCCAGAATCTCGACACTTGCGGTTAGTGATGTGCCGCTCCTGGACATCTATAAGGTGCCCAGATTTGTTACACATCGATTTTTGCTGTGCCCAGTGGTGGGTTCAACTGGAAGGTATAAACCAACAGAAGTGATCCCTGCTGGGTCATGATTTGACCATGTCTACAGAGGAAGAGCAACTGAATTAAACGAAATGATTTTACTTTTTACTTTACACTTGCTATTAAACCGTAATCAACAGCGTGAAATGTTGAGACGACAGACTGATAGTTGTAGTTGTAGTAGTTGTAGATTGTAACATGTACACGAACTGTGACTCTCGAGTGCCTCTCATACATAACCAGTTCATGTGTCACACAGCTCAATTTATGACATTGATTAGTATCATATACTAAGAATTATGAATTGAATTGGTCATATACACAAAAAGTATATAGAAGCACACACTCAGATGAAGTTATGATTGTAGGGTCAGTCATAACAATGTTGACAGTTTTATGACTTTTTACCTTTAGTGAATTTTTATGTTATTTTGTTATTAGTACTAAGGATTTTCTAATAAAATCTAATGAGCATTTAAGCGATTAGTTTATAGTAGTTTGCTACAGTGTTGATTATGATACGTGGTATGGCTCCATAGGGTCCTTCTTTGCAAATATGTAGGCTATAAAATATAAAATCTGTAATATATGACTATATATTTATTAATTATAATAATAAAATTATATTAATATTTTTTCAGTTACATTAAGAAAAAGTCAAGAAGAAGGGTGTTTCAACCTACAGGTATACTAAACAACGAAACATTTGCACTTTAAATAATTCGGTATCTGTAACATTAAATCTAGCAAGATATTCGGTTATTTAGGATGAATTTAATCTCACCTTAACATTAATACAAAAAACTTGTTCACTGATCGGATTTAAATTCACTTGCACATCATCAGGCATGTCATTTTAAATCTTTATTCCATTACTTAATGTATTGTTATGCTATAAACCAAATACAAGGTAGATCAATAATGTTCAATATATGTATAAAGTAAAACAATTTCTTTAAGTACGGCTTTATCTCTTATCTAAATTCCCTTTAAAAATAAAGTTCCTGCATTGATCTAGTTACTGGAAAAATATATATATAAATATATATATATATAAATATAAATATATATATATATATATATATATATATATATATATATATATATATATATATATATATATATTCCTAGCACAGTACGGGTATTTGTAACAGACTGTCCTCCTAAAAGTACTGAACTTTTGTAATGCTACATTGTTGTTTAGCTTTGGTTGTAAAATATATTGTAGACACCGGTTGATGGTAAAGGAACCCTAAATAGCTTTGTACAACAGAATTTATTTTTTTAACAGTTAAATGTTCGTCTGAAAAAATAAAACAACACGTGCATGAAACAGGATCACGTGACGGGAATAAATTGACACTCCTATTAAACACTTTCATTCGCGTTGCTTTGAATTTAGCCTTTCTTGTTTTATTTATCTCATTGCTTTTGTTAACTTGAATACACCTAAGATACTTTGGCGTACCTATTGGTGTTTTGTGTTCTGAAGATGATTTCAAAATAGTTTTTAACTATATACAGCTGCCACGCGCTTCTAATTTGAATTATTTCTACTCTGTACTGCATAATTGTTTAAGTTAATTGGTTATGTATTAATATATTTGCATGTATTAGTGTACTGATAGAATCGAAATTAACAGAAAGTGTTCTGAAAATGGTTTGTATAAGAGGAGGTACTGAAATCCAAGAATACGAAGAAATATATTATAGCCTCAGTGTTGCTCAATCGATAACTAATGCCGAGGAGCCCTCTGTCGGCTTAAGTAAGCACCCTTAGTAAGTAAAGCAGAAAGCAATTCCTAAGGGATGTGCAAGTGATGCATGTAACTACAACATTACTTCAGAAACGTAAAGGTTACATGCCAAAAGTTGTTGCATGTAGCTATTTTTTGTTTTGAAGCCTCACTCTTGTGGGAAAATTGGATTCAATATTAGATTATCGACGTTATATTAATAAAAATTCAATTCAAAATATGTAAATATTTTTAAAAAACCTTGATGAAAGATATGGTTTATAAAGTCACAGTTAATGTCTAACTATTACATAGTTTAAAATTGGTAATATTTTTATTGCTCTAGTTCAAAAGATGAGCCTTTTACTTTGCAAACAAATATTACTGCAATAAATTACTTTGTGGATGCTCCACAGACAAACTGTGTCGATGTAAAGTTCTTAGGACACAGAGGATGCTTCTTTCATCTTAGTTAGGTTGTCCTTGCCAAAAGATACATGTAACTAGTTATGGTTTGTTCTGGAGCCTCACTCCTTTGACCAAAGAGGACTCAATATTAGATTATTGACGTTTTATTTATCAACTTTCCAAACAAGCTAGGTGACACTTTGGGAATAACAGTAGTGAAAGGAACGTTTTACATGACACAGTGAATAGGTGGCTTATAAAGGGTAATAGTATTGTTTTTCTAGTTCAGCACGTGAGACTTTTGCTTTGTAAACAATACTGTTGCTATGAATAACCTTGTGGGACTCCTCACAGAGCGAGCGGAGTCGATGTAAAGTGTTTTGTACACAGTGGATGGTTCTTTCATCTTAGTTAGGTCATCCTTGGAATAATATCAAATCGATCAGCGGATAATTTATTTGGGATTATATTTAAGACTTTTTATAACATGAGCTTATTATTATTATTTTTTTAATTTTCAACCAGTTATAGCACTTTTTATCGTCACCTATTTACTAATTGTCTATATTGACGATTTTAAAGTTTTTGTAATTTCACATGTAGTAAGAAAATATTTGTACTCTTTATTTTTCTGGGAGGTAAAGAATCTAAAAAGGTAAAGATTATAGCATTGAACATTTCAAAAATCGACTGCACCACCTTGTTTACAATTGTTTTTTTTTTATATAAGCTGGCGAGGTACTGTGTGATATTTTTAATTAATTATATATAAAAATTACTTGGTTCATATTGATTTGTTAATCTGAAACCAAAAAGGAATTTTAGACTAATCTTCTCAATTTTTGTTTGAGAAAGTTTACTACAACGTCGTGTGAATATATAAATATTAAGTTAAGAGATTCTGATATATTTCCCTCTTCGAATATTAGCTACCTTGGAATCGTTGGTTTGTTAAATTCGACGAGTTGAAAACAGAAAGAGGCTGATTGGGATAAAATAGTATTTCACAATACTTTCGTGCAGGTGTTGCTCCATAGATTTATTAAGAAACAGGGAATGAAACAGGACAAGGTTAAAAATAATTACGTCGGACTATAAAACAGGAATTGAAGGACAACAGGCTAAGATTAGTTTTTATGGGATAAGACATTTTTTTGTTATTACTTAAATATGTGGAGATTCCACTAAACAAAGGAATATTTCTAAAGAGTAAAAAATAATGACAGTGGTTTACGTTCATCTATTACGATGAAAATTTCCTAATGAACAAGTCAGGAATATCTACACTTCTTAACCTAATATTCATTCTATTCTCATACAGTAAAGTGACAGCACACTTTCACTCCATTTAGTTTTGATTTAATGAACACCGAATAAAGTAATGTAAAATCTTAATCACCTTTATTTTTCCGACTACACCTTAGATTTATTCTTCAATCGGTTCATATTGCATAAATATATTATTTCCTATTGGTTGGACGATGGTTATTATTCTATTTTATATCTGGAGGAAGAACAAACTAATTTAAAAGTTAATAAAAAATCAAATGTTTTACTTTTTGCTCTTCATTTATTTCTGAACTGTTCACGGAATCTTGAGAGGGTATAAAGTTTAAAGTTTAACTCAACCACCGTAGATTAAATATGCGCCGATATAACGGGAAAGCTTTTAGTCGCTTTTGGTCGCTCGTGCAGACACCGTGCTTGTGACATGTACATGAACTGTAAGACTAGAGTGGCTCTCATATATCACAAGGTTATGTGTCACAGACGCGGATTTGGTTTAGTATCATGTGTTGAGAAGACTATTGCTTGTGTGAGGGTTAGAGATTGATTGGCGTGTCTGTCTGTCCGCACAGTATCTCAAAAACGATCCTATCTCAATTAAAAAGAGTACATGTTTAGGGTAGCAAGATATCTTGAAAAATATTTCATTTTTTAATTTTAGTTTTGCATGAAATTTCAATATTCTATACAACAAATAATTTGTATGGAGTTGTATGCATGTAGTATGTACAATCATGGAAATTGGGTGAATTTCATCACTCAGTAGGGTAACAAATGTCTCTTTTGTCTGACAGGGGAAATTAACAGATGTTTTTGTTATGATATCTTTTTATATATCAGCAGAATATTAGAGAATGAAATAAGCTACATACTTGAAATTTTGCATGCACACTCAGCAAATCCCGGTGCACGGCACGTGATGAGGTGTGTTGTTTCAATACCAACCAGTTTTAAACTTTTCCAGTTCCTCCAAGAGTTTTCAAAGTACTCAGTTTGCTTACAAATTTATTTATTCTGCAGGTTTCCTGATGCTGTCATTTTTATCCATAAGACTAATGCAAAAATTTAGCTGATGGATTTCCAAATACCATTGTGTAACATACAAAGTCATTTAAGTATCATTTTAATAGTATGGAATTGAGGTTTCATGAAACATACTGCTTACAGGTCTGTTTTAGAGATACCATGCGGTCAAACATACAGAAATAAAATTATTGAAGCTCCTCGAGTGACAAGCTTCGCTTACTCTCAGTCAAAGAGCTACATAATTATCTCGTCACGTTTTATTGAATACGTTACTTTGTTACGTAGGCCGTATTCAAACCTCAATTCTCTTTTCAATTAAATGCCGAAAACTGTCTTGTTGCGGAGAGAAAAAGTACCGAAACCGAAACCGAATGTATTCTTACGAAAACCGAACCCTGTAGTGATATATTGTTGTTTAGCTTTTGGAGTAAAATAAATTACAGAGGCCGATTGTAAAGGAACCGAAATAGCTTTGTACAACAAAATTTATTTCCAAACAGTTTAATGTACCTCAGTAAAAATAAAACAACACGTGGGTAAAACAAGTCACGTGATGGGCATATATTCACATTCCTCTTCAAGACTTTCTTTCGCGTTGCCTCGGCTTTCAGCTCTTTTTGGTTTATTTCTTCACTGTATTTGTTTACAAAATGAAATTGTCTTTTCCACTTTTGTTTATGTCTTTTAATTCGTATTGTTTATGTGTATCAAGTCCATTTCCAAAACGTTTATTGCATTATATATGTAACTTGCTTAGTAAGCGTATTTATTAAATTATTTTATACCTTCAGGTACTCAATTGTTAAGAATGTACTGTATTAGTGAATGTAAAGTAGTATTAAATGTATATCGAAGATGATCTCCCACAAAGAGGATTAGAACAGGGTATCTATATAAGGCAGATCGTAAAGCTCAAGAAATTAGAAGAAACTTAGTACGGTGTTGACTAACCCAACCAACTGACTGACAATATTAGCGCCCTCTGAATGTAATGTAGGTAGCAGTCCTGAGAGAGTGATGCATTGGTTGGTATTTTTTAATTTTGTTTTTAGTCAAACTCACCAGTGTAATACGCAGACGGTACAATATCAAAAATTAAATGCAACAAATATTTTACTTAAAAACGTAAAATTTGCATGCTCTGTTAGAAAAATAAGTAAAAATTGTGTAGTCCGATGTGTATTAAAGTTAGGCAGTGTTATTATATTATGTTTATAAATCTTCCATTTTAGTAAATATATATAACTCGTAATATAATGGTGGCAAGAGAAATGTTTAAAGTGACACGCTGAATAGATAGACTAGATATTTGGTGTAGTCAAAGGCAATAGCCTCAGTGTTCTAGTGACACTTTTACGCACGCGACCCTTGAGCTTTGTAAACAAGATTGTTGCCATGAGTTACCCTGCGGGACGCCCCACAGAGCGAGCTGGCGGTGTGTCGATGTACAGTGCTTAATACACAGAGGGAGCTATTTTCAGTTTAGTTAGACCTTCAGTGGAGTAAACTGTAATATGACATCGGGTAAATAGTGTGTTTAAAAAATCTTAGTAAAACTTTTCCAAACTCGATTTTAAAAAGAGAGCCATTGATTTGTGCATGATTTCGAAATTCCGACTTTGCCTGTAATTCAACGTGGAGTGATATAAACACTTAGTTCCCCTGTTTATATATTCATAAAATTTATATGGAATTGATGTAAATACATAGGAACATATTTTCCAAATCCAGCATCGACTGCACCACCTTGTTTACACTTGATATTTTCATAAGCTGGCAAGCTACTGTTAGTATAATTCAATTATTCTTGTCCCAACTAAGTACTTGTTTCATATTAATGCTACATCCTTCCTTATTCCCAACCTATCTATTTCAAATAACCTTTGCCTATCTGAAACTTAGAGAGGACTCACAATTTAAAATCCGTACATTGCTTCTGCTAGGGAATAGATTCTAGGATGTACGGTTTTACTCGTTTTATTTAAAGGTGTAATCCATGTAGTCTAGGAGTCGAGAGCTAATTCACACACAGCCAACAAGACACGGCCTTTTTTTAATCGATTTGGAAATATTTCCTAAGAAATGAATCACTAGCCAGCCACGATAATTTTGGTGGGGCATGAAACAGAGAAGGGTATAAAACAGTAAAGAATACTAACAGCAAATGATGTTGTTATATTATTTGTTCATAGCTTTATACTCTTATTACCAACAGTCAGAAACATAAATAACAGTTACAACGCCGTCAGACAACTAGATAAAGAGACTGTTATGTTAGATTAAGGGAGGGGTTATAAAGCACACTTGGTTTCCGACTCGTAAACCGAAGATTCTCCGCTCCTATAGTTCCGCTAGTATGTCCTGCCTACCCTTTTACATGCAACGAGATCAAAGAGATTCACCCGAACTCTGACATCGAATCCATCACCTGGCTGTGAGCTTCCACATAATTTACTTCGCCTCTACCCCTGTACTCAAACTTCAATCATTCTGAAATACTATCTCCTCTGGCTCATTTCATTTTATCATTTTAAGGGTCTATATATGGTTAGCTGACAAAGGTATAACATTTGTTTACTTGTGTTACGGTCACTTTTAAGTGTATAAGTTCAGAAAATATTATATTAAAAAATATTTTATATTCCTAAACCTTGTGATATCCTCCCATTTTGATAACCACCAAATTTTGCAAAGCGAAAGGTTATTTTATTTCTTTGCGGAATCTTTTCTATCGATTTCAATAAAAATCATGCAGATTGGCTCTAAGCTTGAGCTAGCAGAGATGTTGCATCTTGCATCAAAGCAACTAGAGCAAAGTTGTAATATCTTAGTTCATACAGTCATAAAATAATAAGCTCACTTTTTATGGTTTAGCTGCTAAAAAGTTTAAAATAGTATAGCGTAGCAATGATCAACATGAATATTTATTAATGTTAATTTTCCTAATACCAATTTAATTTATTAAATAAAATAATCCGCAATTACAAAAGTCATTACAAATACGTTTTGTTAACGTTTGTTACGGAACCAATTCACTTACGATTAGTGTATTTTAACTTAACAGAGAGAGGGAGGTAACCTAACTGATTAGTTCAGTAAATTAGTTATGATGGGGTGAAAGGTAATGTGGAACAACCTGAATGCTCTGTTAATAATGGGGTAATAAGCAACAGGGATATTTCTAAACATCTTTTGAGATTAATTATATGAGTATAGTGTGGAAAACCGTCTTTTAAGCTCATATACAATACCAAAGGGTACGTTATTATACTAAGATAGAAAGGGATACGTCAGAAGAGAGGAGGAAAAATTTGGCGAGAGGAACATTTCACTTCCGATGACTTATTGGTTAGGAGTATGACACTCGTTTCAGCAATCTTCCATATCCTATAAGGCTGGTGGACTATACTCTTTCACCTAATATTACTTATTTACAATCCTTTTTAAAGCCAATAACCAGCATTTTTAAATTGAACAATGTAAATAATGCTAATTTTAAACTCATATGTAACTTTAAGTGCAGGATATTTACCCTTTTCGCATTAAAAGCAATTGAAAATATATTAAATGCAAAATTTAAAATATATTGTCTATATTTATTATGATATCACATGTAAAATCTCATGTCATTGTACTCATTGAAAAAAATTTATTTATTCTTTTATTTTCTCCTATACGGAAAATGATGCTTACCCATTAAGACCGATGTAAAGCTATCCCTAATGCGCAGCCAAATACCATAGACAGACATTCACCGCCATAAAACTCGAGTTTGCTAGTTAGAAGCTAAGCTTCCTGCAACAAATCATTTAACTCAGTTCGTTCGAGATATCGTGCAGAAAGCCAGACAAGAATTCTTTCCAGCCCATGTAAACTCAGCTTCTCTGATGCTCAGCAAGTGATTCATACTAAAACGTCAATAAGGACAACAAACATAAGTGTCAACTTGGTGTACGTTATTTTTGAAAATACCATTAAATCACAAATCCCTATATATATATATATATATATATATATATATATATATATATATATATATATATATATATACAGCCGTAGCTTTAATTTTGTACACTAATTAGTACCCTAGGACCACTTCTGTTTAGTGTTTACATAAACAACATTGTCAAAATTGATTTAAAAGGGAAATTATTTATATTTGCGGACGATACGGCCTTAGTTTCAACTGGTGACACTTGGGAGGAGGCATATGACCACGCGTCCTTGGATCTCATGAGAATTAAGAATTGGTTTGACCACAATGTGCTGAGCGTAAACGTTGACAAAACAAAACACCTACCGATTTTCATGAAGAATGATCCAGGACCGAGGCAACTGAGGATGCACTCCTGCGGTGACCACCGTGCGATAGCTTGCGGCTGTGGCACTATTGAGCGTGTGGAACAATACAAGTACTTGGGAGTAATTATCGATCGGAAGCTAAGTTGGGTTCCACACGTCCAGTATGTAAAAAAGAGGCTTCGGACCATGATTTATGCATTCATGCAGCTGGCGCGGGTTCTGTCCGCTGGTCAGTGTAGGGAGGTTTACTTCGCCTATGTACAGTCGACGCTGCAGTACGGCATTCTGGCGTGGGGGGCGGCCTCTTCGTCTACTCTCGAGCCGTTGGCGGTTGCTCAGAGATCCATAATGAAAGTTATCCTTATGAAAAACAGAAGATATCCTACTGAATTATTATTTGAGCGGTTTCCTGTTTTTAAATATAAGACAGCTCTTTATTAAGTCCCTATTAATATATATTCGTAATAATAAAAATACAATGTTCCAAGAAAGTTCCCATACATACTTAACAAGAAATAGAGTAAATTTTGGATTTGATATTCCCAGACCGGCACACACTTTGGAAATTAATAATTCGTTTTATTTAGCTCACCAACTTTATAGAAATCTCCCAACTGATGTACTGCAGGCCGAGGGTGGTGGTGCTGCTGCATACAAGCGAAGGGTGGGTGAGTGGTTGCTCGGCCTGGGCTGGGCAGCAGCGGAGGCACTCATTCAGTCGCCATACACATAATGGTAAATTGCACACACGTTCGTTCACTCCATCACAAGAACACACACACACACACACACACACACACACACACACACACACACACACACACACACACACACACACACACACACACACACACACACAACCAAAAAGTACGGTAACGCGCGTCCTTGCACCTGTTCTGTGTCATAATATATGATTGGCTTGACTAGCTCCGATTATTCTGACAGTAACGTATATAACTTTCTCTTAGTTCTTGGATTAACTCTCTCCTTAGCTTTATTAATTAATAGAATATCGTAGATTGTCGTGTTTACTTTTTTTTACTTATATATTATGTAGGATGTATACAATGTTTTAGTTTAAAATTATACCACATTTAGAAGTTCATTTATTTAATGTTAATGTAAGCTAACAAAGTTCAATTAAATAAGTTTATTAGTGCTGCTGGACTGACTTAAGAACTCTAATCCTGCACACAGACGTGGAGTCTCTGCAGGTATTATTCCAATTTTCGTTTTACTATTTTATAAGTCAATTTGTATTCATTAATTGTTTGGAAATAAATAAATGAAATGAAATTAATTCACCATAGGTGGCCAGTGCAGTCTTTCCTCCCAAGCTTTTTACTGCCTAAACCAGAGGTCATAGCCCCAGCGAGCACCAGCCTCTAGCGTGATATGCTATGCTAACGCTCAGACAAAAAGTTACGTTCTCATGGATGCCTATCTTCTTTAACTATAATTATCCAAAATAACCTTAAAGTAAAAGACTTGTTATTGCGGGAAGTTCAGTGTAAGCGTTTTATTCATATGATCGCTTAATATAATTATATAACGGTATAATTGTGGAGGGGAAAGAATAAAAATAATCCTGACATGTTCATCAGTGTAAAAGACTGTACTGACACAGGTAATAAACTTGTATAATAATACACCAAGGTATAACATTGGCTGCAAAATACAGCACAAATAGCAATAGTGCAAGAAACCAAAATATGTTCGAACAATAAAAGTATATTCAAACCGCTTGATGCTCAGAGTAAAAATAAAACACGTGCGAGAAAGGGGTCACGCGAAGAGAATATATTGAAACTTTCTTACAAGCATTTCTTTGACGTCACCCCTGTTACAGATCCCTTAGTTTATTTCTTTTGCAGTATTGGCCACCTTAACCTCCACTTTTCTGCTTCTGAAACTCGGTAAAATAAGTTTCAATCAGTAGTATAAACTATGTAATTAATTTTTTGGGTGTTACATTGTATGGGGCAGAACGAGTGTGCTGAAGACAGTTATAACTGGCAGAGCGTTAAACCGTGAAGCCTTTGACTGTATGTCTGTCAATTTTGTTGGAGTTTTTGTACTCCAATACGAGCTGATTATGCAAAAAGAGTGTGAAAATCAAGCAAACGAGGTTTTGGCCTAAGAAATCGTTCAGCAAGATTCTTTTCCTGGAAAACATATTATACTTATCATCAGTATGTTACCGAGTTAGCAAACAGAAACGATTACATTAAATAAACTATTATACACAGGTTTACCGCATGCCATGAATTACCGCAGGGTCATGTAAACACAGTGCCATGTAAACAAATACCTTTATTTCGGTTTGCATTCACTTGTCAACTATTACGCCCATGATTCTTAAGACATCTCTACGAAAATAACCATCGATATTTATTTATAAATATTGTTCAACGATATATGTTTACTTCCTTTTTGTTAAAAACCTTGAGGTATCACACTAAAATATTTTCCGTAAAGTGCAACACAACTGCAGGGATTTAAAATTAGGCCTTTGGTGTAAAGGCGGTTGATTCCCACATACGAGTCAAAGCAACTTTATTTGTATTGGATGCTATATCAATCGTTATTAAATAAAATTTGGTATGGATTTTTTTATAAATATAATGATAGTAAAGACTATACGTACTTCAGCGTAAATTCTAAATTAATTTATAATTGTGTAAGTAATGTAAATGCACGAGGTGACTGGGATATTTTAAGTTCACGAAGAACATCTAGGGGAATATATTTTGAATTCTGTTAGTTGGCTAGTAAGACATTCTAGAGAGAGTTACGAGGAGATTAATGTCGATTGTTATTCTTTCTTTGGAAAATACAGTGAAAATCTCACGCTTTCATCTACCCCATTTGAAATAAATCGTTTGGAAAATGGTCAGTGACATTACTAAGAGTGGTAGTATACATTGGTGTATACAACAATTAGTCATTCATAAAAATGTACCACACATAGACAGTCATCAAATTATTTCACCAGCAAACAAATTTGTGTAATGTTTAATAACATTTAACCAAACAAACAGCTCCATGAAGAAGAAACTGGGACAAACATATATGAGCTAAACTGTAGCTAGAATCAAAAGCTGTGTTGTTGACAAACAAAATGCTGCTACTGCAACTGTGACCGAGATAACCAGTCTGCTGCTAAACAATATTGTTTTATTGTTTAGTGCATTTTGAAATATTATTATGTTCCCCAGAATATACAAATATCAAGATTGATTTTGACTATGATTGACGTGCGAATACAAAAAAGCCGTTTTTAAAAATGTTTCTATCGTGTATATACCATGATAACAGTCTAAGTCTTTTGGAAAGTTTGAGCTTGTAAGTGTGTTTCGGTCTAAATTTGGGAAGAAAACGTTTAATACGTAGAATAAAACTATATTCAAGTAATTTAAAGTACGGAGTAACTGTTTGAGTACAGACTACGATAACACTCTCTGTGTACGCTGAAATCTATGGAATTTCAATCTCATAGCTGTGTATCGGTCTACATTCGGGAAACAATACGTTTAATAAGTACAGTACATGCTGATCACATTTACGTAAAACTTCTGAATACGCTACAATCGGATATAGTTTAACACAGCTTTAAAATCAGACGTGAAATATAAATTGACAAAATTAAAGTACTTTAAAAGTTTTCGAATAATATACAAGTAAACATTTGACTATCTGCGCTCGGCAGGCCACTACGTGTGGCACATACTTATCTCTCACTCCTCAGATGGAAGTACAGGTAGTTCTCAGAATAGCGGACCCTACGTCACCACTTGGTGCTTACGTAAGTCACTTCAACTCATTTAAATGGCTCTTTAAAAAACTGAAATTTAATTGATAATAACTGTCAATAAATGTATAAAGTTTATAAATTTGATAGTTTAACATTAATCATTTGGTTATTTATAATTTGCTTTTAAGCGAACCAAGCAATGTAAAATTTAAACTGTAGGTTCATATATTTTACAAGTTGTTTTAATTCCTGAATATAAACTCGTTTCTATATTTTTAGGTTTGTCTCCACAAAATTCACTAGGATTTTAATAAACTCATGTGATACATTATAACATTTACAGTCACACTGACAATAAGGAAAAATCAATTATAAATTATATTTACTATGATGTGTGTTCCAATTAGAGAAATAATAAATTATTATTTATACAGCTAACAGATTTCAGTAATGTCTGGCCATATCTGGATAAGGATTTAATTTTATAACTGCGTAATACAGTGGGCCCATACGTAGTGACCTAAAGAGCTAACCGCTAAAACAGCGAGGGCCTTTAGGTGTGGTCCGGGCGAGCTGAGGGATGGAACTTTGTCATAAACCTCCTTAGAACATAAAACTTAACAGATAGAACACCTATGACAACACATAGTGGCTCCCCTAGCAGAGTATAATCACATTCAACTCCAGGCTCTAATGAAAATAATAATTTTCAATAAAGATGATTGAATAAATTATAAAAAATCATACATGCGTAGTTTGGATCATAGTCGTAGATTTTTTCATATAGGCTGTTCATTGATTAGTTTGTTTCCAACCACGCTACATCGCTAATCTCTTACATTAAGCTGTATAAAAAGAAAGGCATATCGACAGTTAGGATGGCACTCCATATCAATACGAAAATATTTCAGGAAAGGTATTACGTTCAATACTTAAAAATTAAACCGTAAAACTTGTTTATCATTAAACTTATTATACCTAACGAAGAAGGCAGATTTCAACCCTCGAAACTTTGTGTTAAATCTTTAGTAACACACAACGATGGCAAATGTCCGAAATCCTATAATCCTGTCAAACCTTCCATCGTCAATAACAATATTTAAACAATGAAGCGTATACCCTGTTTGAATCGTTATCAATATTTAAAGTTTGTAAAGACGATAAACCAAAATTATAAGATGAATCGAGTTAAATAATAATAAAATACTTTTCAACTATCCCTAATGAAACTCAGATGACAGCTTTTTCCCCGATATTTATAAATTAATAAATAATAATATTTTCACGCAGTGGTGGAGAAAGCGCAGTGATCTTAACGATGAAGTCAATATATATGTAAATTTTATTCAGATGCCGGTTTTCTTATTCCGATCTGTTTTCAATATTATCATATTATTTACTTTACATTTTCATTACCTAAATGTATAATTTGCCTATGGACTGTCTCATACAAACAAATGTCTATATACCTTACCAGTTTAGTATAATTTTATTGAAATTCCTCCTCGAAATGTTACCAAAACCTTTTCGACTAGGTAATCGTTTTTAAATTTGTAATACTGTATGTCTAAAATAAAATAATAAAATATAAATAAAGTCCACTATTAAGATTTCCAAAAAATATTTCTCAAGAAAGTATATGTGGTCTATTATGGTAACCATTTCAGTAATTATTTTCATTTACAAAATATTATACTTACATTTATAACAAAATCGAAAATTTTATAAAATTAACAAACAGAATTTAAATGTATATGCTTGGATTCTTTATTAACTAATTGCTCTAAGCATGGACAGAAAACACCACTCTGTTAAATTATCACAATAGAGTTGAGTATTAAGTGGCGTTCACTCAGACAGCGTATTGTATTTGTTTATTCCTCGTCACAGTTGCAGTTTTCTACTTTTATTTCTCTTGTTTTCTTAATTTAATTATACGCTGTACAGATCTTTTAGCAGGCATTAAAAAGATGTATTATTGCATTATATGAGTACAAAGAAATCACTTAAACCATGATTTACAAATTTAAATCAAGATTGTTTTACCATTATCCTTGCCTTACAGCTGTAAAGAGGGGTGGTTACAAGTAAAGCGAACTTACAATCCAATCGTTTCCATATACTTACCTACTATGAATATTTTATACTGTAACAACGCGTTATTCAAACAGCTAAATATAGTTTCAAATCTAGTTTTTAGTATAGGCCCCGCCTGTGAATTTCTTTCCTGCACTTCATCTTTTAATAAATTAAAAATTTTAGTTATACCTTCATTTTACCTTTTTTATACTCAATCCATGTATTATACCATTTCTTTAATGTTTTAATTGGAATAAAGTATGAATAAATATTATTTTAAAAACTCCATGTACCAATAGCATCTGTTTCAAATCAGCACATATAAACAGAACTGTAAATTTACATTAACGTATGATATCTAGAACCACAGTGACACCTAACCAACGTGATATACGAAACAAATTTTCCAACGAGAAATACGGAAAATCTTATATTTTTTTAGTTTGAAATCTTACTACATTCACACGATCCTATTATATTTGAGATAACTTTAAATTTCGAGTTAAAGTTGGTGTAGTTTCCTTCTTTTCAGGAGTAACATGAAGTAAGCGGCTAATACTAGTGTAGCAACTTATGCCGGGTTTTGTTCATTAGAAAACGACTTATTTTTTGTGATATGGCATAAACTTAAAATAAAAAGAATACTTTTCATTACATTTATGTTTCTGTTATTAATTAAACATATTTTTTGAGTTATCATAATTGAAAGTTGGAAGTTCAATTAGTAACTTATAATGTACAAAAAACTTAAATTTATTGTAATAATACGTAATAAATTCGTGACCTCGTGATTATATGGACATTTTAAAGGGATGTACTTTTAATACAATTTAATTTAATATATCAGATCTATGTTATATATTGAGTATAAGCCTACAGCAGTTGTCAAGAGACTCCCCCTGTGTACTAAGCACTGTACATCAGTACTCCATCAGCTCGCTCTGTTGGGCGTCACAAGCTGTAATGTATGGCAGCAATGTTTGCTTACAAATCACAACGTATCATATACAGAACTGTCACTAAATGTTTATCCTCTTATTTTCAAAATTTACAATTTTAACCTGCCGACGCGTTCAGTTTTACAAACTAATCTATACGCGTTTTTTGCAAGTTAAAACGCTAATTGCAGCTGGCTGCCATTTGCATTCATTTGATATTTGCAGCACAACTTTGGTATTTGAAATGTATAAGATTAACAAAATGGCGCCAAGACTTCTACCTTGAGGGAGACCACGCAGTTTACGGAGTCGATGGGATGTCTCATTGCCAATAATCGTTATATATTGTAGACAAATTTTTATGTTTATTATTGGTTAATTCGTGACTGTAAAAAATATCAATGTCTGAAACAGGAAAAGAGTAAGACACTGATCTTACTTCGGTGGTTTGTTGTTCACCATTTCCACTTCCTGTGATTTCTTTTTTATATTAGCAGTAGAAAAATTTAAGCATATCTTTCAGAACATATAAAAAACCATATATCACAATGATTTTGTTAAACTTCTTTTGCAATAATACATACTTACAATACAATAATTCATAGTTTGGATATGTGTCTTCATTAAATTGTAAAGCTTAATATTTGGCAAGAAAGAATATACAAGCAATAAGAAACAAAAAGATAAGTTTGGTTGAATTATATTACTTTTGACGATCTTATATCTACTCTATCAACAACAAGCCTCATTTAACTCTGGAGATAGAACTCGTTTCATTTTAAACAACACAGACCGCCACCATAATCTCAAAATTGAATGTCATGGCTCCGTCAAACGATGCGGTTGTTACAGCAGTGAACATAGAGGTTAGCGACGATATGTAGGAACACTGTAATCTCAAGTGTTGTTACTTCATGAACAAATGTTTTTGTGCTAGTTATATTCTTATTTTGAACATATGTTAGTTTAAATCTTCTTAAACATATTGTTTGTACCAATATGCACGACCTGAATTAAATATCCATCGTAAATCTTTTGTGGTACTAACCCCACTAAACTATATATTTTAGAAAGCTAGATCTTTTATTTGACCTTTGGAAATTTATAATTATAAATGTCAAACTTTTTGTTACTTTGCCAAACATAATCCTTCCGAAATTGTTAATTTAAATTTTCAGTTTTATGTAATGTGAAAAATAAATAGTTTAGTATATAACAATAGTGTTTCCTAATTTTTTATAGAAAATGTAAAGTAAAAAACCCAGAATATTGTTATAGAATACAGTTATTGGAATGTTAAAATCATTTAGGTAACTGACCCAAAAAAATTCACCACCACTGAATTTTTAAATTCCATTTCCAGATGAATACACAGATTACTGATTTCGTCCGAACCTCCCCTGAAGTAAAATAATATGGCTTTCTAACCATAAGGTCACGAGTATTTGGCGGAGCTAATACCTTCATTTTAATCAATCTGAAGCTAAAATTTGAAAGTTATTGCACTTCAATTCCAGCATGGCTAAGGGCCAGTACTTAAAAACCATTGAACATTTCAGCTAATTTAGTGCAAGATTTTTCCTATTGACCAACTGATATTGTATGCGGTACCTAAGTTAATTATTGGATGAACGAACCTCTTGAGGACTACCTGCTATAAATAAGTCAATATTATTATTTTACTAAATTATTACGTAATAATAAAATTTATCTTTATTTTTCAAACTTTAACACTAGCTATCTAAATAAACTTCCCATTTAATAATTTCTCTGCTACTGCTAAAAGATATAAAACTTATAAATGCTACATATTCCGTGCCGTATGAATATACCGCACTTACAATACACTTACAGATGTGTACGAAAGCAGTCTCAACAAATCCCTAACACATTGTGACAGCAACAAATTTTTACTTTTACCACTACCGATTACCGGCAACTCTCTCCACAAAGGAATCGAAAGCCAATTTTCACTTTATCTGCACCGAAACCTGCTTTTTCTTCAAACCATTTTCTACAAATACATCGATTGTAAGCAAGGCTAGTTTCCGAAATGGCAATTAAGTTTTACTAGCTTGATACTTTCGTACTAAAAGCCAGACACATAGTAATAGTTATATTTCGTCAGACAAATAGATAAAGACGCTGAAAATTCTTTCCTTTATAGTCTGTGTATGGTTAGCTGAACTTTAGTTTATGTGTCTGACGGTTAGCTTGTGATGTTAAGTTAATTGTGTCAAGTTAAGAAAACTGTAATTTAAGTAAAATGTTGATTGAAACTTTTTTATACTGCATTATTACGACATGCACCAAAACTATCTGGCTGTTGATTAATTTCGTTCTTAGAGCAAAATTATTCATCCAATTCGGAAATTCAGCTTTGTGTAGCTTACTGATACAATACAAATAGGCGCTAAGATCCTTGACTATTATCTCAAGTTTAATTATTGCTAGAAAATGGAAGATATTCAAACTCATAAGTTATATTTATAACCTCTAAGGGAATTTATTAAAAATATAATAAACTATGTAAAACGTAATCTTAGTTGAATAATAAATACAGGTTTAATTAAAAAAATCATTTTTATGAAACGAAACGAAATGTGTCTCTTACAAACATAATTGTTTATTCTTGATCCATATTTCCTTTTTTTTCAAATTGAGAAATCAGTATGTCTTATACAAATCTTACAGTAATCAAAATATAAGTAATACATGTCTTAGAATATCTCTGTTTTGTTCTATATATTATTGTAATAATGTTTAGCCTTGTTTGTTTTTTATATATTTTGTTTAGCGTGACCCGGGGATATACTTCTAGTACCACTAGAACAAAGGGCTGGGATTTTTGCTCAGCATGTGCGTTTCAGATCGACTCCGACGGTACAACTTCTAACGAGTACGAGAAAAGAAGACATCGAGGCTTAAGACGACACTACTCTGCGCAAGAGATAACAAGACTTTTTGAGCTACCAGTCCTTGTCATACACCAACGGTACCGATAATATACCTAAGGCCGCTTTTCGGCCGCTAAGGGACGCTCCTGAACGTCGGACAGACAGACAGACGGGACCTCTACCAACAGGAGAAGGCGTAGATACATCAATCGATAGATAAAAAGGGTCCCTGATCAGCTTACTAGATATTGATTTTGCCCTGAACTATTTCAAAGATAGTAAGGAGTATTTAATATTGAAAGCCAAACCTCTACTCTACTAGATAAATTGTAAATATTATACAGGATTTTATATGGATGATATATTTATCATTTGTTAACATTGATAGTACATTCAAAGCGCATATGTTCTACTCTTTATAACTTTTGACAGTTAACTAACCAAAGTTATCTAAGAGCCACCTGATAAGTAATATATTTTATGGTCCTAGATTGAATGGTTCTGTAAACAATTTGCGATTAAGTAGTTTAAAGTAAGCCGTTATGGAACACCTTAACGAAGCTTATCACTCGCAAGGGAGACGGTATTTCTGCCTGTCTGTTTATCCTTATGGTATCTCTAAATCATACTGACTTTATATATTGCAGGAAGCTTCGTTTATGTTTATTTTTGAACATTAAGTTCTTGGATGGCGCATGACACTTTATAGGATTTTGCAGAACGATAGTAAATATTTTTACATTTATTTGGTCGTAGAATAAATAAATGTGTAAAAAAACTAAGCATGTCAGATTTTAAAATGTCACATATTCACACATATAGCCAAACTTCGACGCATGCACCATCTTTTGTTTACATGGTGTGTATACGTTTATTTCTTCAACACTGTTATGAAAACCAACAGTGAAAAAATATGTGAATATATCATGTGGAAATATATCTCTATAATTTCATTCATGGTCTTAAAAGTTTGGATACAACCACCATATGTTCTATAATGGTGGATTTCCAACCATGGAATTTAGCATCATGATGCCTATCACTCATGTGGCACAAGTTCTCTTGTTTTTCCGGGCGACGTACAAATATAATTTCTACAAATATATTCCTTTATTATTATAACTCTAAAATTATCATAATAAATTAAATGGCAATCAACTAATAAAATTAAGATGGATCATCATACTAGGCCTTATTTATTTTTATATTTAATACCCATTACTCTTCAAATAAAACAAGTGAAATATTTTTAAATTATCACACTCTGTACACAATAAGTTTGTATAGAATATTCATAACACAATAATGGAAACTTAAAATGGTCGGATAGCTCGTATGATGACGTCATATATGCACTTGTTTACGACTGCAGGCTGTCAACTCTTCGTGAATAGAGGGTTGTGGTCACAGTGTGACACAACAACATCATTACGGTTTTATTTCTATCAGTGGAGTTCATGAGTTAGCAGTTCATTTGGTAAGTGAATTAATTATTTATATTACAGAGTTGACCCGGGTAACTATGCAATGCAACTGAAATATACGGTTCACTCATTTACGTCACTTAGTTCCATGCACAAGTACATTATATTATTGTATATTGAGATAAAACTGTGAACAAATGGAAATGTAACCCGTACAGTGGAAACAGTCGAATGTCTACCTGTATTTAATTGTATTATATTTTCATGTTTATTAATAAAATATTTCTAAGACAGCATGACTGTTGGCCGCTTTAGTTTTAGTTGTTTCGAAACTGCACGGTAACAACAGAATTAAAAAGTATAAAAAACCATTATCTTTTCTAGATAATATTTATAGTAGTTAGTATAGAAATTAAATAAATAATAATTCTATAAGCGTTCCACTATAAAATAAAGAGACTTTATAGGTTAGCTAAATCCTATTTAAGATTTAATCTTGGAGTCTTATGCTTAGTCTTATGTATGTTTAATCTGAATAATTCAATCGGACGGAAAGAATACTTTTCGATACATTTATATCTTTTAATGCCTTTCAATTTTGACCTCCACTATGTATAACAAGTCTGATGATAAACTTCATTCTTAAAAATAGTAGAATGCCTTTATTGATTTCACAAAAGGTTGGATTGTGTTTATATAACACAAGTAGGCTTTTAGACTAATATAAAATGTTAAATAGACGAAACGATGAAATTTATCTTCATTTTTCATCCATACAAACTCTCAAAAGCTTAGGAATATTACATTCTAAGTGCTAAATGTGTGTAATATCACTTGGCACTTGACGTATTTATTAATGTTCTAATTTTATGCAAGTGAAAATTAAAGATCAATGATGATTGACAAGTTTAATATATACATTTGCTTTCTACTCTTGTTAAATTTTCTTTCTTGGTTTTCTCGGGAAGCAAGTCCGTAACTTATCGTTTAGAGTAATGCATTCTTACTAATTAGATACTGATGTTATGTTATAATTTTACCAGGCAAATTTAAATCTAAGAAGCCCTCTCTAACACTTAATCTGGGGACCAACGGCTTAAACATAACTTCCGAACCACCAACAATGGCCGGGCAGAAGGGTTCCTTGATAAGACAGGATCTCTCAGAAGTTGCTTATCCAAGCAGTATCAACGCTCGACTTTGCCTGATTAGGTTGTTTTGCGATAACCACTGCACCTCCTACACTACGCCATTTAACACAAACAGAATAAATTTGAATGCTTGTTTAAATTGAATTTACTTTTAGCTTTTCATGGTTTCCGTATCTATAATCTAATTATTTTTTACCAATCTTGTGGCTAGTATGGTTTTTTTTTAGTAGCGCACATTAAGTACCGGCTCAAGGCACACAACTAAACTTATATTTTACACATTTTTTAATACCACCTACAGAAACAGTTACAAAATTTTCATATTCACTTGACATTTTTATAGTCATAATTCCGATAACAGAGATATAACAAGACTGCCAGTGAAACCGAAGAGAGTATAAAAACTTATATCATTGAAACTGAAATAGTGCTACTTACAAGACACGTTTGCTAGCGACTCACAGATGTGTTAGTTACGATATTCGTCTGCTAGCGCAGCCAACAAGAAAGTTAGTTAAAAGGCACGTCTACCACTGAAGCCGAAAAGAAAGTTACGAGACACGTCTGCTAGTGAAGCTAACAAGAGAGTTATTTACGAGACACAACCGCTAGTGAAGCCGACAAGAGAGTTAGTTAAGAGACACATCTATCACTGAAGCTGAAAAGAAAGTTACGAGACACTTCTGCTAGTGAAGCCGACAAGAGAGTTAGTTAAGAGACACGTCTGCTAGTGAAGCCGACAAGAGAGATAGTTACGAGACACGTCTGCTAGTGAAGCCGACAAGAGAGTTATTTAAGAGACACGTCTACCACTGAAGCTGAAAAAAAGTTACGAGACACTTCTGCTAGTGAAGCCGACAAGAGAGTTAGTTAAGAGACACGTCTGCTAGTGAAGCCAACAAGAGAGTTAGTTACGAGACACGTCTGCTAGTGAAGCCAACAAGAGAGTTATTTACGAGACACGTCTGCTAGTGAAGCCAACAAGAGAGTTACGAGACACTTTGCTAGTGAAGCCGACAAGAGAGTTAGTTAAGAGACACGTCTGCTAGTGAAGCCGACAAGAGAGTTAGTTAGCTAGTGAACGACAGTCACGTCTGCTAGTGAAGCCGACAAGAGAGTTAGTTACGAGACACGTCTGCTAGTGAAGCCAACAATAGATATAGTTACGATACACGTCTGCTAGTGAAGCCGATAAGAGAGTTAGTTACGAGACACGTCTGCTGGGGAAGCCGACAAGAGAATAACAAGACACCTCACAATATGAGTTTGCTGTGACAACCTCACGTTTGATTGCTCTGGATCTTGAAAAAAAGTTGTTCACAAAAACCTGGATATTTAAAAAACAAAAATAAAGGTATAAGAGCTAATTTTACCTAGTCAGTAAAATATTTTTCCAAAAGTGTTTTCATGTAATACTGCTTAAGTAACTTCGGCCAGCTATAAAACTACTGATAATGTTTTTAGTTAATCATAATTTATCAGTTAGTAATTAAGTGACATAAGTTCAGCTTAATAGACCTCTCATTATCATTCATAACGTACCCGGAATGACTTGCTCATGATAAACCGATCAGTAATTATATTTTGATTAGTGGATAATGCTTTGTGTGCTATCTCACCCAATATTTTGCAGGTTAAAATCATAATAAGGTATTGGAACATACATTTATTAGCAACATTTGTTATAAGTGCTTTCTCATGGCTATAGAGATCCAAATATCCGTATTTAAAATTGTCCAACTCCTGTATTCCTATGTCCTGTTTACTAATTAAAAAAATAATATACATTTTAATGCAAGCAAAATGTTCTTTTAAAATTTTCAGTTCATAACAAAATTCTAGCAGATTTTTCCTGTAAACTTTAGCATTGCAGAACAAGTTGACTATTAGACTACAGGAGACAACGGTGAAATGTCTGTAATATGGTGTGATATTGGAAAAGTTTGGTATTTCTTTATATGTTCCTGGTTTTCTTAACATAATGCATGCCAGTGCGAAAGCTTAGCAATACTATATGTTGTTGGTAGGACTAAAAACTTGGCTACTATTGAGAAAATTAGGTCTAATGAGTAAGCTATACATTGCTTGTAATAATAAAAAACCCTTGTATTTATATTATTATTTTTATCACGCGCTCATTTGGCATATAAATTATATTTATTAAATAAGTAATTTTCTATTTTACGTGACATATAGTTTGTGTTTTAATATGATCGGATAGCAGTAATGAGTAACATATTTTGTATTGCAATTGTTTGTACAACTTTTCAGGATATTAATTTGTTCTTACTTTTAATTATTCAATTACATTTATGAACATTAGTATTTGAGCTAAGCAATTTTAGTTATCTTTTCTGTTCGGACATAGGGAACCCTAGATGCGACTTAGTTATTTTTGTAAAGCTTCCAATGGATCTCACAAAAGAAATTTTCCAGGTGAAAGAAGTCAATAGCTTTAGTCAGGTGACAAGTCAAAGTGTCACCGATCTGATAGTTTGCCAAGTTATCCATCGTTAAGCTCCAGTTCTTCCATTCGATTTTCATCAAAAAAACCTTTCTGATTCTAAGTGACAAAAAAAGAATTAGAATGAATAAGACGCTCGTCGTTATTACAGACATTTCTTTTATCGCCAATAAAACATTTGTGTAATCATCTACTTAGGTGATGCTTTTTAAGTAATGCATCCATATTCTATATCTACTATTTGTAGACTGCAGCTTATTTAACTTTTTATGAAAAAGTATATATCTCACAGTGTACTATAATAAGATATGCTGTAAACAGTGGGTTAGGTTGATTTCTTTGTCGATTTATTGTCTCCAAAAGGTAGTAAAACCTTCCTTTTTTGAAAGAAATTTATTAAAATATTTTATATCTTTTCTTTGAAGATACTTAGTCTTTATTTACTACACGGATTTTAGTATTAGTGGGCGTTACAAAATATATATTCCTCATTGAAGCTCGATAACTCAATCGAAATATGAACATCTTAGTTAAATAGCTCTATATATAATAAATCAATATTTGAGACTTGTTTATTGATCTTTTCCTTCAACTATTATTTATCAATGTTCATTAGTGCGCTAAAGATTGAGATATGAAAAATACCGAAATCAATTCTTACCTTCTAATATGCCAGTGAATTATATATTTTTTTACACTAAAATCGAGACCACCACAAACATATTTCTTTACGATACTATGTACATATTTTAAACAACCGTACACTTCATCACAATATTCATAACATGATGGCACTTTGTTTAAATTTATCTTTGAATCATACTGTACGACTAGCATTTTCCTTGTACTGTAAAATCGGTTGAGGACAGTTTCTACATAACTGCCGCAGAAAAAGCGAATCAATTCCAAACTTGGTAGAACAATTTATAAATAGCTAGTCTAAATTTGTAGGCCAGTTCGACACAATATTGCATTACGTATGGCCCTTAAAATTCACATAATCACAACTTATTTATTTAAGAACCTAAATAAAAATTAAAGGGTGTCCGGATTATATATTTATATATATAATATATATATATATATATATATATATATATATATATATATATATATATATACATAATTTTCAAATAATTTTTTATTACGTTTGGTTTTCAAGATATCAATAACATGTTAATGCCATAAACAATATTAATATTCCAGCTGTCTTAAGATTTCCTTATTACTTCCTACTAAAACGGTATGGCTTATTATAGTTTAAGTATTTTTATTTCCAATCTCTTAGCAAAGTGCAGGAATGTAGAGGTCATTTTAGGATTTTTAGCAACAACTGGCTTTTAGTTTACTAGTTAACAAATAGTAATAGTAGATAGTACACAATGATGAAATATTTCACCAGATCAGCTGTAAAAATTCATTCGGAGCCATTGGTTTAAAATCAATATTCAATCACATTGAATTCAACCGTATTCATTGATTGGTTCGATGGTTACATGATCGGTGGTGAGATAGTGAATGCAATTCTGGTCGTTTCCATATCTTTTATGTGGTTTTGTCGTTAGCTTTATTTATTTATGTGATCCAAGAGTATATGACAAATGTACAGCAGTGGGCTGGAAAGCCGGATGATTTAACATGGGATAAAGGCAGGAGGTGGAATCCCATAATTACCTATTCTGAATATTCTGTAACTCCGGAAGCAGTACAAAAGTATTTAAGGGAATTAAAATAAAAGATTCTCTAAGATTCTTATCGTAGGCGTAGACAGTCCTGTAAAGACTATAAAAGGACTCCTCGTGGAGTGTTTTAGACCAGAAATACTATGTTCTGACATATGAACCTGTGAAGAAATGTCCTCGTTCCTATAATTTCCTAATTTCTGAAAGCTTCCAGATTCCGAAAGTCGCAGGCTCTAACCTCCAGAAGTATTAAAAAAACTACGGGAGTTCCCTATTCCTGAAAGTCAAACTCTATGATCCCTCAGTCTCTGGAACCTTCCCGCCTGTAACAGCTTCTGGCCTCAAGCAGGTTCGAGTTTTTCGTCCTGGAATTCAACCGGCCTCTTGTAGGTTCACACATCTGACAGACCCTACCTTCTAGGACTTTCTTGCCTCTGGCAGCGCTAGGTCTCTGTTAAGTCCATCTAACTTTTTACCTATAAGCTTCAGCTATATCCTGTCCTATCCAACATTATTTCTGTCCAACTTCAGTTCCATCCAGTTCTATACAACTTCAGTTCTGTCCAACTGTACTTCAGTTCAGTCCACCTTCAGTATAATAAACTTCAGTTCTATCAAACTTCACTTCTGTCCAACTTCAGTTCTATCCCACTCCAACTTAATAGGGTTATGCTCTCTCCAACCGAAGGTGTTGTAGTAGCTACGTTGAGGTAATAACCCCGAGGTTTCCCCTTTTGTCCGATTGGTCCCAAAAACGAACTTGCTCTTGCCATTAACTTGTATAGTGTTCATACCAATTTTCGAAATAAGCGTTAAAAGTTATGGTCGTTGTCGTTATGTTACATAAATAGAGAGTAGCCTACGCACATTAAAGCAGCTATAGGCAGATTAGAAATTAACGTACAAGCAATGTTATATTAAGAGTTTATGGTATTCAATTACAAACTCTTAACATAAAATCGCAGTTACAGATTGTAAGTTGTTTTCACTGTACCATTTTAAGCTCGAATATGCAGAGATTAAAACCTAAAGCGACTGTACGCGTTCTCATTAAGATAGTTTAGATTAATTGTTGATCCGATTACTACTCTAAACTCCTTGAAAACTTCAAACTAAATAGTACTCAACTCATGCTTCTGTACTAATATTAAGATGAACACATATCTCAAGTAAACTTGTTCTCCGTGTTACTTCAGCTGCATACTACTTCTAAGAAATTGCAATATGTCTTCCTATTTGAACCTTACCTACAACATTCAGAACACATATTACAGAATAACGCCGGATAACTTATTTTGATATTACATACCGTAACCAATTGAGTTTCCTTTCCATCACACTTGAATGGCGCACAATAATAAATAAATGGTGTAGGTTATTCCTACAACAAAAAGAAAATATTAAAATGACCTGATCTCATTAAAAACTTTTTCCAATGGTTTGAGAATTTTAATTATTTATTTTAATGATTGTTATGCACTAATTTAATATTCCTACCACACACTTGATCTTTAAATTAATCGAATCGAGGGGATCTTAATTAAGTTTCAAGTCTCGGACTTTTCTATAAAGAGTGACCGCACAAGCGGATGATGAGGTGGACGTAAAAACTGCTGTTTGGCCTCTAAATCCATAGAGGTTTTATTTAAGCCAAGAGGAAACTATGTACCAAGTTAAAAAAACTATAGGATTTCAATAAAGATTTATATTACAGACGGACGGACAGACATCGATACGATTTTGAGAAGAACCTGTGGAAGGTTTAATAATAATCCATTGTTATTAATACCACAATTTGTTTAAACCAATTATGTATAACTGTACTCATAATGTTATAGTGCTGGATAAGTGCTGTAATAATGTGTAAATTAATGAATACAATACCTTTGCATATTCGGGTCTTGGATATAAATGTAGTAATATTTTAGTAATTGTAATAATAAAAATTTACCTCTGTGAGAATAGCAATAAAATAGTGCTTTTATAAGCGTACCTTCATCTCCCATACATACCAAATGTTATTACATAATATATTATCACGAGTTTCATAAAGTTGTTCACATCCATGTTTTTGTTGCTCACTATCCTAACGCTGCTATATTCTTAAGTAAATTAGATCTTGTGTATATTTATATACACAATCTAAATATTATAGTCTTGTAATGATCTTTAAGAGTAATGGACCATTTTTATGTCTGTGAGGACTTTAAATCAATCTCAATAGCACTGTTTTTAACAATGTATTTGCTCTATTCCGAATCAGGCTGGTCTTACAACTTTAATTAAAACAGGATTTCGTCCTTGTTAGTCCGTGAAGAACTCTTCATTAATTTCAAGAATCCTTCTCTTTCGTCTTAAATTAGTTCATCAATTCCCCTAAAAGAGTAAACCCAATAATGATCTACGACATTACGAGTATCTTTCTAAAGCTGCAGTGCATATATGAAATAAGAAACATTCTGAATATTGTGCTTAGAATATTATGGTTCGTACAGCAAAAATGTAATCACAGTATTAAACATTCATAGAGCTCACTGAGTATACAAAATCATAGACGAATTCAATTAGTATTCTTTGTTTGAAAATTTTTTTTGACGATGGAAGGATTGTGAAAGAAAAATCCTGTTTCCTTCTCAATTAGTATCTTGAAAAGCAAAGTTGGCATTTTCTACATAAATAATATTTAAAAATTAAAGTACGACGCACGCAGTAAACCCTTATTTATCATCACAATTATAATCTATAATATTATATAAAATTCTATTTTTGTCTACATGTTTTTTGGTGTTTAAAAGTTACTGGAATATAATGAAATTGTACACGGATATTCTTAATGTACTGCAATAACCAATATCACATTGTGGACTATCGGTTTGCTAGGCTATTTACAAGTGTGAGAAGTTAAACCACTTTCTCGTTTAATACCGAATACCTATGTATATAGTTTAAGTATAAAAAATGGAGAGAAAAAAGGAGTTAAGAATACATTTAAGTCCAGTTATGATAAAATGAAACCAGGCAGTGTCAATGCACAGGATGCAGGTCCCAAGCACAGTTCAAGAGCAACTCACACGTTACACCAGTATAGGCGAAAGTGGGATAGACACAAAATCTTAGATTATCTTAGGTATCCTAGATTTGTAAATCATTTTTTGTGGAAACTATAACAAAATTTTAACAATTTGCAGTTTTTTATAAAAGTTCGAGTTCCGGTGGAGCAAGTACTTTGTGACATTTAATGACCATTGAAATTAAACTAGGATATTAACATTATAGAATTTTAATGCATGCAAATGAATAGCTTGAAACGTATTTGATTTTGGCGGGGAAATAATTATTCAATAATCATTGAAATTACATTAGGATATTGCCACTTATACCAATTTAACGAATATAAATATATAAATTGATTACTTTTAGAATGAATTAATATGGATGAAATAGTTTTAAGTTGTAGTTCAAGAAGTGGCTTTTGCTTGGTAACTTGTTTCAACATGCTGAAGAAACACCTAGATGCACAGGAGTGCACAAGACAGCTCCAACCGCTTCGCTCTTAGAAGGAACGTATGTTATCGTTCCTAGAACTGCTGACATGTAATCAAGCAAAGCGTATTGATTTGGTTGTGGCTTTCTTGCAATTACTCCTGCTCATGTTAGCTAATGACATTGCATGTTAGGATAGAATAACTTTTGTAGTTTTGAAAAAGTTTATATGTTATGTTACATTTTTACAAATTTTTATCTTGCAATATATATAAATATAATTTATTAGTTTAATAGTACATAAGATTAATATAACGATACGAAAATTATGTATATATTTTTGTTGCTTATGTATAGATGTGTTTATGATTAGCAATTAAATTTAAAAACGATTTTTAAGAAGATAAATTTGATTTATAAAACAATTACACTACAAGTGATTTGTAAGAGTTGACGTTTGCTTAAACATCCATCTTTAAAATGGTATCTTGCAACCATTTATTACGCGAAAAATATTTGCAGAAGCTTCGGTCTCAATAGTTTCAGAGATTTATTTTGAGTTAATTGTGTGTGCTCAGTTAATATGTTAGCGTTTCGGAAAACTTTTCTTCAGTTTTATTTTGCTCCCAAGGCGAAAGAAAATTTTATTTCCTTTAAAAAGTCATCAAAGTTGCTTTGAGTTAGGACTTTTAACTATGGTATTCTGTTTATTACTTATTAGTTGTACTATATTATTAGTTTATTATTATCCGAGTGGCATTGTTTATTTGATATAAACGTATAATATATTACAAATGCAAGGGCCGAGCATTTAAGCAGTAGTGATGTACCATAGTGAAAATCATTTCATTTTAAAGCTAGTGCTACTTAAAATGACATATTAAAAACCTTTTTCTTTGCAAATGACATATCCCTTAAAGGATCTTTGCGCTGCTTTCGGAGTAAGAGGACATTTTGAAAGGGTATGGTTGGGGGTAGGGGCCGCCTTCTGTTAAGTCCCATAAGGAAGAATGTAAGGTATTAATCTCAGTCATGTCTCCTCTGAAGAAGGGAAGCCAATTCTGAACTAGCCTTTCTGGACAAAGCAGGCAGGGGGTGGTACGCCCCTTGTCTTGACTATCAAGAACCTTTGACCCTTAAGAAGCCCCAAAATCCTCCGCAATAGGCTAGACCTATCGATGTATCCCTGCACCCCAAAATCTCAAAATTTGCGGTTAGGGATGTGTGCCGCTCCTGGAAATCCAAAGGATATCCCAGATTTATATGACACATCGGTTTTTGCTGTACCCACTCTAGGTTCAACTGGACCATATAAACCAGCCAGAAGTGAACTCTTCTTTGAAACAATTTAGTTCTCTTTAACTATATTTTGAAAAGGGAACTTAGTTGTTTACATTATGAGAAAAGGTACTTCATACTCTAGTATGTTCTAACTTTAAATATTTCCTATTTGTTTGTTGAAAATAGGTTTCATAAAACTGCATGAGGTGATAACTCAGCACTATATTTATGAAGTCAATGTTGTAAATCTTTACACCAAGGGTTAATTAAAACGTAAAAAGTAAAACAACCTATGCTCCTAAACAGCATAGAAAATAACTAAGAACTAAAGTAAATTAATAATCATTATTTTCAAATTTACCATTAGGATACTAAAAATGACAGCTTTTCTTAGGGATGACTGTGTATTATTGAATAAAGTACGTTTCATTGGGTTCCTCAGGGATCAACTCTTTGTCCGGTGCTATTTGTTCTTCGTATACGGTGTCTAACTCTTCAATCATTCGTGGCAAGGTGGGTTAGTGAAATAATATTTCCACCCTAATTGGTTTAAATTTATATTATTATAGTACATGACACTGAGGGAATATTGGGAATCAAATCTAAATGAGTATCAATTAAACTAAATGAAATATTTGTAGACTCTAATGTTTCAATAAATGCTAATTTCAGCTTTTTTCTTTACTTTGACCGTTGTGATGAATTATACATCTTTATAATCAATAAAACGTTTTAATGTCGTTATAATTTAATAAATTCTTGAAAACTAATGGTTTAACATAAGATCTCTATTTATTACTTATCTATTACCATATTGTACAAATAAATGCGACAAATGTTGTACCAATAGCACTTCGTAAACAACCTGTTTGATTGGATGTGTCACACTTGACACGTGCTATATTGCTTGACCCAGAATGTGAACAGGGGTACACGAGTGAAAGAAACGTCCAGGTAATTAACTGCAGTACTAGGTGTCATAGAAACCACCTTGTTGACACACACTTATTGAACTTTTTCTATCTGTTAGATTATTTTTGATACTAATGAATATTTCTCAATTACTTTTTTAAGTTTGGATTGGATCAAACAATTATTTTTATTGCTTTAAATCACTGCCGCTATATTTCTACGTGTTTTAAACTTTAAAATATTTATTATTATCAATATTATGAGTATATGCCACTCATTAAGTGATATTTAATAAAAATAACATGGCGTTATTTCGCACGCAGTGTACAATATAAATATAAATATATCAACATATAAATGTGAGTCTTTAAACACTTTACGATGTGACAGTTTATACAATTTGATAAACAGGCTCAAGATTTTACTGGGCCTTGTTATCAGCTGCAGTTTTCCACGTTAGCCCAGTAACCGGCTGATGTAATATTTATGATTTATTATTGCCATAAAAACAATGATAGGAAAATAATAACGATGTTTTATATTATACTCAATTGGGACGACATTGTCCACATACTTCAACAAAACTGTAGTCTGCTATAACATACTTTTTACCAAAGAAATTGTCAACATTCTTTCACATTCTGTTAACAATTATAAATTATGTATCGTAAAAGTTTACAAAATAACTAACTTTAGTGAGCTTAGCCCTTTATAAATTAACCCTCTTGTCAAATTTTAAGAGACCTGCATTTTGATTTTCTAAATATTAACTACAGTAATTTGCTTTAAATTTCTTGCTGGTATAGTGAGATTTCTTACTTCCCACCAGCAGCCTCCGTGGCGCAATTGGCTAGCGCGTTCGGCTGTTAACCGAAAGGTTGGTGGTTCGAGCCCACCCGGGGGCGTTCGATTTTGCAACTTTTTAAGTCTTACAGTCTTAATTATGAATCCTTATGATTCATAGTCAAGGCTTACGGTAAATAATAAATAGGAGCATTTAAATAGTTTTTTTATTGTTTTATATAATTTTTACGTACACAACCTTTATAACTGTACATTATTTTTATTATGATTATATTGTGTCTATTAATATTTTTTTTAATTCATCATGTTTTTTTACCTAACTGACACCAGTTTTCACACTTGGTACTTTTTAATGAGTTTGAATGTAGCCTACACTTAAAATGTTTACTTGAATATAACTTCTTCTAAAACAATACATTTCCATATAGACGATTGTCTACCACTTTATTACTTTATTACATTTTTTATGTTATAGAATAGACTAATAACTCATGTTATCATTAATATTCATTATGTTGAATGTAGCTGTTAAACAATCTAAAATTACTAAAAGTTTCTATTTTCAAAATTTTTTTTCTAAACTGTAAATAAAACAGCAAGGGAGACTAATATTACTTTTAAATTTTACCTCGAGGTTGATTAGTCTCTATGCAATATTTAAGTGTCATTGGTTGTCAATAGATTTGTTTTCCAACTATCTTTATTTTCCCCTATTCAAAACTGAAAATGAAGTGTAAAATGTTTCAAAAATATTTATGTGTTCTGGTCGTACTACCAGAATTAATTGCGTTTAACCCTAGAATAATATTAACTGACACATTCACAACTCGTAGTGAGGTCAGCTCAATTCTGCTTGATTTTTTCCTTAGATTTAGTTACTTAAAACGAATACACCTATTTTTTAAACTATTTGATTGTTTTAATATTGCATGAAGTTATTACTTAGAATGTATTAATGAAAGTTAATGGTTTTCTTTTAAAAATGTGTCTCACGTTTTCATACCGGTACTCTTGTGAGCCTCGAAGGCTTTCAAATGTTTGTAAGTTTTATTACGAATCTAAAACTCTGTCGTGTGAAAATAACACTACGGATACAATAATATTTTCTTTTGTTTTTAATTTATCGTCTTACTAAAGTCTATTAACGGTTTTTTAAGAAATTTCAAGAATTAGTTTATATTTACATTTGATCAGATTACCAATGTAACAGATACATAATTATTTGTGTTTAATCCGTGTCAATATATCTTCTTCGATTACATACATTTGATAAGTGTATTTATTTTGAAAGACATGTTTAAAATGTTTATATTTGGAGATATAATAAAAACAGAATTAGCTTTGATGATTTTCCTTTTAAATTACGAATGATCTCGTGCGTGTTTCTCTCGGGGCTTTTTGTAAAGATTTTACATCACATGTTTGTTTGCCTGCTATATTCCATTATTATATTCAACTTCTTATATTGCAGAAACATTCTTTACAGGTTTACAGGAAATTATAATCCTTGAAACTCCTTAAATTTGGAATCTTAACAGTGGGTGGGGTGATACGTTTACTATCTTAAGAACACAACAGGCTTGGTTCAGTTGTAAATTTGTATTCACTTCATCATGAATCAACTGTGCAACTGCATGTTGGTTTACCACAGAAAAGGAAAGAGACCATATGAGAGAACAATCTAAATTAAATGTGTTACTTGTTATTGATGTGAGGCTGTGATATATGAATCACAGTTGATTAGTTATGAATCACATATTTAGTTACTTCGTTAGTTGGCTTCCAATGATTTCTCAAATAGAACACATGGCGCTCTTTTTCCTTCTACCATAAATATCCCTTACAATTAGTTTATGATTTTATAAGTTCATTCTTTATTTTGTTTAATGTTCAAAAATTGTGCAAGTAGTATTTGATTATTTTAATTTTTTTGTTGTCACTCGAGAGGATCAGTTTTAAGTTTTAATTTCTCTCTGTATCATTCATTATGTCCATAATATATATATATATATATATATATATATATATATATATATAATACATGGCCTACAAGCTTGATGTTTTACACGAAGCTTAATTTCTATTTCTATAAAAGTATTACTAAGCTTGATGATGGTGCATATAACTCTGTGAGATTTGGCTAAATGTTAGCGAATGTTTTTATATTTTTCTTATGAATAGCCTTTATTGCAATGACAAAAGAGCAGAATAAAATGTTAAAATAATTTAACTGAGTGCATTCTTATAACATATTATCATGTCCATTATATTTTTGTTAAGTTGTTTGCAGACTATTCTTAAAGTAAAAAGAAATAAAAAGAAATAGAGCGGAAAGTAAGTGTTAATATTCTATGTGAATAATTGGTTTCAGAGCACTCTTATGTCGTAGTAAACCCCACCCCCTTATGTCGTAGCACTACAATTATTTCATTGACTCTCCCTAGCTAACGGTTACATTTATTATTTGAACACTAATTTGAACCTAACTTAATGGAAAAAGTTTGAATAACATGTGATAGGATTTCTTGATAAAAATGTCAACTGTACGCGTTAAATGTGCGTGAAACTGCATTTGTATAGAGGGAAAGAAGAAATTCTATGGTTGTGCATAACTGACCAATGATTAAGCGCCATTAAAACATACTAATTGTTCATAAAATAAAAACTTAAATAAGACACATATTTGCTAGTAGATAAACACAATTATTTAAGGTTTTTTGTCTATTCTATTCTATTCTAAAGGAAGAAATATAGCGCAAAATAAAAACTGTACGTTATTTTATTACAAACTGTACAAAATATCTAAATAATCATTACAAACCAATAGGGAGAATAAAATTGGATTACATTGGTTTTTAAAATTTTTTATACTATGCTTACTAGATATTAAATTCCATACCCTAAATGATATTCCACTGTAATTTTGAGTTATTTGTCCATCGTTCTCAACGAGTTATTTTTTTCGCCCACTTATTTAATAAACGTATTCAAGTTTCATAAACTACATAGCAAGGCTTTTAGTAAAACTTAACTCGCCAAATTGAAAGTTTCTGATACAGCTTGTTATGAAAGGAGCAACACCACTTTATTTCAAGATGTAATTTGACTGGCTTCAATATTATAATTATCTACGTTATTGTTTGAATATTAAAACAGTTTGAGTCCCAGACTGATTTTTTTAAGGTTATGTTACAGCCCACATTCATCATATTTGCTGCATACAAAGTCCTGCTTCACAGACCGCGTGCATCTAGATTTGATCACAAGTAATGGACTCATAAAAGGCTCCGTGAATCGTATTTGCTGCACGTTTCAAGCCTATAACCCTATACTACTGTGTTGTCTGGGCTGTGGGTAAGTGCCAGGTGTTGTTGGTTTATGAAAGTTGGCCACACTGTACCCACACCACATTCTGACATCACATATGAGCACATGGTATGCCCTGGACCAGACCGTGTGTATCAAATATGCGCACACTGTTTTAATAAGGTTGGAAACCAAGTTTTTAACTTCTTCGCATATATCTTGAAAATATACAACGAGCAGAAGATTTATATCAATTTTAAGCTACATGGTCTAGGAAAAAAGATTTTGTTAATTTTCCGTGGTCTGTTGAAATAAATTTCCATGCAGCAAATTTGATGCACATGGGACTAAAAACTATTGCGCCTCATTCTTTAAGTGTTTGGTGTATTGTTTAACTTCTTACTCTTTAAGTGTAAGCAAAAATAATATAATAAATTACAGATCTCAGAGAAACTCCACATTAAACTTTTGCGTTTTACGCATGTGGTAGCGTAAAACCAATGATGGATTAATTTACACTGCATACTTGTGATGAGGAATACAGACCATTGATGTTTCGTTAAGGGTGTTTCATGTTCTTATTAACGGTGTTCTAACAAGTTGAAGTAAAATTGGTGCAATACGGTGGAAACTTTCAAATTTCCTCTTATAACTAACACTTCTATAAAAGTAACTATTAGCTACATATTAAGACTCTTTAATTGTACAATTTCAAATTAAAATTGTTTCCAGTTCTTAACATTATTACATAATTGTATTTTATTCCATCTACCAATTGGGCAATTTGTGAACAGGCAATGACTATAAGGTTTTTTCTTGTTGAAGTCTCTTTGAATTCAACCATTTTTTAATACTAGTAATATCCATATTTATGTGGTTACCTGTTTTTCTCAGATCCCAGCATTACATCGAAAATATACTACACTTGAAGATTGGCACGATATACGTTACAAGAACGTATAGTACTATTTCATTCACTTAAAAAGAAAATAAGAACAGTCCAAGTAAGGATCCTTGGAGCACACCAGAAACTACCCAACTGGCTAAACTCATCATTTTAATTATTACGCGGCCTAGGTCATGGTTATAGGGTTTACCACTTTCTGCTCTGTTTCCATGTAATGTTTTTTCCTATAAGATGGATTTCCAAAGTGAGGGCAAATTATATAAAGGTGAAATCTATAAAGGCAGTTTTTCGAAGTGGTTTCAACTAAAAGCCTTCATGATAGTGAGACAGATTCTCATCTTCATATTAGAACTCATCCATTATATTATGTATTCTACCACATCTTTTAATTTGGTAGGAAGTAGAGCATTATTGACGGAATCGAAACCTTTGGAAAGGCCAGAAAGAACGAAAATTGTGCTTTTTTTATTCATGTCAGTTATAATTTTATCTGTTAAGATTTTTTATCGACGTTTGATGGTTTATTAGAATATTGGGATTTCAAAAGTTTGTCTTCTTAAGAAATTAGAACACCGTGATTTAAAAATTGATTTCAATTGCAAACTTTTTTAATATAACGTTGGCATGTTATCCGTAATGGTGCACTGGTAACTGGGATACTGACGGTCACTCTTTTTTAACTAAAATATGTTCAGTATATTTTGTTGTTGTACATATTTGATTAATTAGTAGTATACTATCATACCAAGATATTTACAAACAGCCAAAGGATACTTATTCATCTTTTTTTCTGCTGAAGTGTAGATCTGAAGTGAGTGAGATCTTGTTTAAATTATGTTTCAGAGATTCCCAAACGAGATTTCTTTAAGTATAAACGACATGTAAACCTTCACGTACCAAAATCCAATCCTTGCAACTATCAGATTTAAATTTATACTAGTGGAAGATTAAGTTGCGTATTTCAATACGATATTAGTAAGCGTGTGTAAATTTATTGATAGTAACTCTTATCCGTACCATCCTCAGTGTTTCATATTGTACAACTATAATATAACAATGACATAATCAAATTTTCTAAAAGCACTCTGTACGCCATATTGGTCCACTTTCAACCAAGATGGTACTAGAGGTTACCATGTTTATTTGTACAAATTCATGTTCATTATACCGATCTAATATAAACGTTTTTCTTAAAGGAGAAGCTCAGATCCCAATTCTGAAGATATATTATGATGACATACCAACATGATATGTCGATGATCTACCAAGATGGTGAACACGGGTGCCACATTGTACGTTTATACATCTCTATACGTTGTCAAGTTAATCATTTTGAATGGTGTCATAGATCGTGGTGGCCGAGACCTACGGTGAGGAGACCACCTCTATCCGGCAGATCGCGGCTCTCTGGACTCGTTACGTCTCGGCATACATCGTTTCCCAGGAGACCTGCGTGCACGAGGGCGGTATGGCCGCTGCTTTCAACCTCGCCATGATATCCTATGTGAGTATCAAATTGAGAAACTACAGTAGAGAGTCATTTAGTTTATAAGTACCATATTGATGATTATTCTCATTTGGACACCTTCAAATCAAATTATCACAGGCAGGACTTATATCATATTTCAGAAATATCACCCTTTTTCATAAACTTTGAATGTTTCACTGTACATATGTTCAACTCTAATATAATATAAATTCGTTGGAATAGTAAAACATCTATATTAGTTTTTTTAAGACATTCTTCTTCAAGACATAGACATATTTCTTAAAATTTATGAACCTAGTTTTTGTGTTTCGTCATGTATACTTAACTACTATTTGCAATTACAAATTACCTGTTTGAGAACATGCATAGTGACTTGATGGTCTGTTAGATAGTCAAATTACCCCTATGAATACTGATGCAATTCCATACCAATCAACATCTGAGTTGGTTAAAAGAGACAACCTGTTAACAAGTTTAACTATACTGTTATTGGAGTAGTATTAAAAAAGGTTACTTATATTAAAATTGTTATAAAGGAGTAAATCTAAGATTCCTGGAATGTCAAATAAAACTATTTGTAATTAGATGAACTTTTTACCAACTGATAACCATGGATTCAGATTTGAAGAGAAGATTACTTACTACATGATATCACTTGCCTCTGCAAGGAAAGCCAACATGGTCATAGTCCTTATAAGGTTATAGTTTTAGGACGTTATGACCTTGATAGATTTTTGAAAAGTTAAAATTGTTAATGACGAGTGATTGTAGTGCACCCACAGACAAAATCCTCAGAAAGTGAAAAGGGACATCAGTCACATGTAAGTTAGTAAGGCATAGTGTACATTTTACATTTTTATAAATAAACACTTTTTTTCTTACTGAAATAGGTTGAGCAAACACTTTTAAACCAATGAAAGAGGGTAGCATTTTACTTGGTGAAGTTAGGTTAATAAAGCATTCTCCAACATTTTAAACTGGGCACCAATGGATGTAAGAGAACTTCTCAAACGAAAGGGTTACTCATTTTTTCACCATCCTAGAAACTCTCTCTACATTATTTGAGTCGTTTATAAAGCTATAATTATATCATAGTTTACAGACTGTACTATGACATTAGAAACCTAATGGTATTTTGCCATATATTTTTTATTTTTGGAAAGGTTTAAAACTGACTTGTTGCACTAAACTAAAGAAGCATTAAATATTGTAAAATCTTCTTGTAAATATAAAGAAGTCTAACAAATTATTAAAACAAAATATATATTCCGTTAGCTCTCTTCCGAGCAAAACTCACCCTCCCTAAACACTTAAAATTTATTTTCAAATTTGTAATGTGTATTACAATTTTTGTATTGAGTTTTAAAAAACCACTGAAAACTACATAAATCAGTGAGTCGTAAGATTTTAGATTGGTAGAGACCAAAAATCTTTCTTAGGAAAAACTGCTACTATTTTCAAACCAAAAATAGATCCTAAGGAACATTATAATGTCTCACCATGACCTGCCGTCGTAGATTACAATTACTGTGAAATTAACCATCTTTCAACAACGTAACATTTTATATAGTACGAGCTTTTGATATAATTAATTTTAAATTTAATTAAGGAGTCGCTCTTATTCCAGTGAAACTTCAAATATTTCTCTGACAGGGAGAACAAACGCCTTGTATTGCTCGCTAGTAATCATGATAATAATGATTCTTGACATATATCTAAAGCGTGGAGCTTCACCAAATAAGATAGCGATGTTTGAAAAAGGCTCACCTGTCGAGATTCATGACAGAAAAGTTTAGGGCACTAATCTCAAGTCATGCCCTCTAGGAAGAAAGATAAGCCAGCTCTGAACCAGCCTCACCAGTCAAAGCAGGCAGGGGTGGCACAACCTTATGTCTAGGCTGGCAAGAACTTTCAACTCTCAGGGAACATACAACACCAACTCCAACAATCATCTCCCACTGTAGACTAGACCTATTGGTTTACCCTTACGCCCCATAATACTGACATTTGTGGTTAGTGATATGCCGCTCCTGGACATCCATAAGGTTGCCCAGATTTAAGTGACACATTGGTTTTTTTCTGTAACAACTGTGGGTTCCACTGAAGGGTATAAACCAGCCAGAAGTGAACCTTCTTGGGGAAGTGGAACATTTAGCTAGAGGTAAATGAAAAGGTCCTTACAGAACTATATGCAGTGGATTGTTCAGCTCCTGGTAAAAAAAATGTGTAGACATGTGAATGACTCACAGGATGCACGGTGTAATACTCCTAATTAAGGAAACGTTGTTTGCATATCACGCCTTATATATTGTGGATTGTAGTATTAACGACTTAACAATGTACGACGTGTTTGTAAGTTTTAAACAGATAAACTCTGTCCATACTTTCACCTATTTTACGCAAGTGAGAAATATAAATAACATAGTTATAAGGGGGAAAGAATTATTCAATGTGAATGTTGAGTTTAGTTCAGTTGACCTTCCTCATAGTGCAGCGTCTGGAACCTATCGCTGACACAGGCTTAAGTCTTGAAATTTGGACTCATGTTCTTCGGAAGAAATCCAAATATAATACGTGAAAATTTGCTCCATACATTTAAGCATCTAAGTAGCTAAGGTGAGGAGCTAAGATTGTGCAAAGTGTTAGGAAGGGGAGACGACATTTATTGCATTTTAGCGACCACCGCTAAAGACAACCAATGAGTAAATGTTTCATAGAACACATCATACCACAAATTGAAACAAATATTGTACAGATAAAATCCATAATTCTGTTTGTAAAATTTTTATATAGAACATAAAAACACACCTGTATGTATTTATGTTTTCTTAAAATGTAAACAAGAACAGAGTTTAATTGTTATTAAAATGTCATTAATCCAAGTTCATAATCTTATAAGAGAATAAATACGCTTTAATTTGGCTGTAAATAATCAAAAGTTTATTGCTGATATTAATACTGGCACTGGCGTACATGCAATCTTTGATATCATGTCTTATCACCTCAACAATTGAGATGTTGCGGTGGGATTTATGGTTCTAGCTCTAATCACGTTAATTTCAAGTTACCTTCCTTAAACTTGCAAATTTTCGTCAAAATGTTTGAGCAACTGACATATTGAATATTATGGCACTTTAATTGTTCTATGTTTATTAGGTATAATAACTTTAAATTTGGTGCAATATTTAAGTTATTAATGTGCAAGGATTGACTAAATATTTCATAAAGTAAAACGTTCATATGAACTTAAAAATCTTATTAAAGTGAAATTATAGTTTACTATAACAATAATTCTGCAAAATTAGTAATATACTCTTCCTTTGAATTTTAATATAACCTTAATGTACGATGTAAAAAACACACTTAATAAACATTTCCAAGCTACATATTGTCAAATATTACTTCACCTACGTTTATCTTAAACCTATTACACAGTTTATGGACAAGTTATGTCTCGTTAAAATTTTCTTATATGATCGAAACAAAATTTTAGTTGAAATTAGTTTTGTATTAATAAAGCTTAACTAAGCTGTTTGAGATTAAGTTATTTTTAATAATAAACAACATATATATATACTATGTATTTTATGTATACTAAAATACATTAAAATAACTTAAAAGCGACTATTTTTAATACCAATCAAATCTTTGCTCATATAACAACATGTATTATCAAAATTAATCTTAAGGTTTAAGCAATATTTTAATTTTTTAATAGAAAATCGTCAACTTCAAGTTTTAAATGAGCTTTCAGTCGCTTTGTACAGTATTTGTAAAAACAGAAACATCGCAACATTCTTGAAGCATATGAAGCAAGAAATGGCAAATCTCACACTCAAATCTGGAAGCAAAACAAACCGCAACTGTGAATAGAACCGACCATTGTGGCATCGACCCAGTAAACCGCTGGTAAACACTATGTCTCTACAAAAAAGGCTTTAGAAGCTCCCGAGAATTGTTCTCCAGGCGTTTGGCTTCGATTCATGCTTGCACATCGGCTCAGTGAACCGCTGGCAAACACTCGGTCTCCACAAACAATGCTTTAAAAGCCGTCGGCCATTGTTCTCCAGGCGTTTGGCCTCGATTCATGCTTGCACATCGACCTAATGAACCGTTCGTAAACACTCGGTCTCCACAAACAATGCTTTAAAAGCCGACGGCCATTGTTCTCCAGGCGTTTGGCCTGGATTCATGCTTGCACATCGGCCCAGTGAATCGCTGGCAAACACTCGGTCTCCAAAAACAAGGCTTAGAAGCTCCCTGGCATTGTTCTCCACCCGTTTGGCCTGGATTCATTCTTTGGCTTTTATTCTTTGGAATGTTTTAAAATATAATATTGGTTACAACTTATTGGTTTTTTTTTCTATCATCCAGATTTATAGTCTATCATCCTTAAACAATCCTATACAAATGTAACAATATGTTGACACGTTTAACCGCAACTATAACAAGTACCTTTTGCTACCTTTTCCTCTAATATATAGGTCATACCATTGCCACTATTGGGGATTTATAGATATAATACACATAGAATACGGTATCTAGTTTATAAACACATTTCTGCAGCAAAAACTGTTTGTTTGTAGTTAATTTTCAAATACTATTGATATTCCATTAGATATACAATCTATTTACATTGATCCAACTTAATTTGATTAAACTTTTGGTTTGCAGAGCAGGCTGCGGCCTGGTATATTAAGTAGACTAATGTGCTTAATCTCTCTTTCATGTTCTAATGGTAGTCGGCAATACTTGTTTTACATGCAATATAATATAAGTACAAGAGTATATAACAGCCCCGCAAGGGATAGGTTTAGTTGACGCTCAGCCAATGTATTTAGGTTTTAAATTTAGTAGCTGATTACTATACACTCTTAGAGCTTTTCTCCAATTTTTTCTCAAGTTTTAGTACATAACGGCAACAGTTTTGCTGAAGATGCATCATTATATAGGTCGCCTCTCTTTCTGAACTTTCCTGCACCCTGAGGCTGGAAACCACAGTTATTTCTGGTGCATCTACTGACTGCATCTAAATATAGCTGCATGTAGATTTTTTATTTTATTTATGGATACATTACTTAAAAAATACTTGGTTTTTTCAGATAAAAATACAAAGTTTATGCCATTACTGTTATTCACATTTACCTATACTAAGAAATTCAAATTCAAACCTGAATTGTAATCTAATACGCGTGCAAAGCCGATTGAGAAGCAGCGGTTAGATGCTATTAATATATGAAATTGATTTTCCTAACTTATTGTGGAAACTTTAAAGGAGGGCAACTTCTGTTCCTCTGGAAATAAATATTTTACCTAAATGTTTTATTTACAAAACATAGATTATTCAATTCGCGCGTCGCTGAAGTCGAGGATGAAGTGTGGGTTTATTTTGGCGGGAGATATTAGTGTTGTGACTGAGGCCAAGAATAGACCTACAGCTGAAATGTGGAAGAGACACGGTGTTTACATTAATGGCCGAGAACACACGCACTCACACGCCCGCAGGCGGCAAGAAACACTTACCAGGTCTATATATTATTATGATGAAATTTTAATTTTCGTTATCATTTCATTGAGAAACTGGCTTTATATAATTTAACCATAGCTGGACATTAAGACAGTACTCCGTGAACGTAAAACTCTTTTTCTTAATTTTAATACTATTCATCTACTCCAGCGTTATTATGCTACTAGTTTAAATAAAATTATATGTTGAAAAAGCATGAAATTCTAAATTGTAGAAATTCTAACTTCACAAAATATAAAACTTACGCCAACCCCATTAGTTAGGAAAATGAAATTGCATGTTTAACTGTTATAACTTTATTATTTACAAGTTTTTCATGTTAAATTTGTCAAGCATTGATTTTTTTTAAAACAAATATTTATAATCTTTAATAATGAATAATCATGTTGAAGTCATTAAGGTCATCGATTAAGTTGAACGTAAAAAAGAACATATTTTAATATTTAAAGATAAACTGTATAATTAACTTATAAAGCACTATATTTGGTTGTAATTATTTAGAAACTATGTTTATATATGTATTAAAATATAATAAAATATATTATATATATATATATATATAAAATATATATATATATATAATATATATATATATATATAATATATATATATATATATATATTCACCGATGTATATACATAGGTGAATTGCAGAATTGCACCGATTACGAGACCATTAACAAGCGCAAATTTCCCATCTTTGCTCGTAGATGATAATCTTTTAGCATATTACTTTAACTGGGATAAATCCAACTAAATCATACCAAAACCTAATGAATTCAACAATTTTGCAAATTGATCGTTTAGAAGTACGGTTGTAGTAATCAAAGTAACTAATAAGTAACGGCTTATGTTTAGTTGAACGCCATAACTCGGCAAACCATCGTACTGAAATCTTATATGTTAAAGCTCCAACACTGTAACAGTTCCAAAAGTTACGCAATATTTCCTATCGACTAAGTTTCAGTGTTAATTTGAGTGTTAGGCAGTTGTGATATTTGTATGCCTTTAGAGCCACTTGTGCTTTTGTGTCAATTGTTTTCAAGCACCTTATCTTAATCTTTGACTACACTATATAACCTTATAGGGATAGTCATCTTATTTTACTTAAAACTAACTTATATTTCTACTCCGAAAACATAAAAGTTGATCTTAGATTCCTGTACAAAGAGAAGCAAATACATTTCCTTATATTATTTTAAAAGAAGTAACATGTGTGTTCATTGATATGATTTTACTATCTTACGTCAGTGTCTTGCGATTCACACTAAGTCGACATGCTGCTTTCTTAATTACCTTCTTGAAATATTTGCGCATCACTAAAAATAGCCTGTAGTCTTCAATAGTTTTCAAACCGAAACTGCCAATATCTCTGATGTAGGATCCCTATTAGCGCCGTGTAGTTATTGATTTTCAACAGTAAAGGTATTGTCTCTGCTAAACACAAAGATTGCTTTAAAATAAAGCAGCAGGGCGCCTGCAGGTTCAATTGTCTGGTGCTTGTGCTTTATCCTATACCTCACTATCTTGGACGGGCAAAACGGTCCTGAATGTTCATTTGTTAAATGAAACTCTTTTTATTGATTATATTTTACGATTTTTGTAGATGATTTAATAGTACTTTTCTCTTATGACACTCAAGACATGAATGTTCGAAATGATTTTGGAACGTACAAAATAAATGAATTTTCCACAATTGTAATTTATTATCAATGAATTTTAAAATCTATTGTCCTCAAACTCTCGGAGACTATCGCAATTTTAGCATTGAATACACCGGTATTATTCCTGCCAAATACAGAAGCTAATTATTGCATTATCATGTATTACCAGCAGTAGTACAAGTTGATAAACAAAATTATTCGTTTCAGATTATGACATCATGAGCAATATCAAAACTTTCGTCCATTGTTTATTTACGGACATTTCAATTCTCATATAAGCAGAGATCCCTTGAACTCATTAAAATATGGATTTTATATCAGTAATCTCGAGATTTACTAAGGGTATTTTTATTATGTTTTCTATTTTGGTTCTATTTAACTTTTTAATTGTAAATGTGTCTATGAATTTCGTTATTAATAAGAAACATTGTATTTTTATTGAACTGATATAAAAGTTTGAATAATTAAAAACGCCAATTTATAACAACAAAATATTTTAAAATGTGCTACTATTGCCTTAAAATAATTCGTGCTTTTTTCATCCTTCGTGTTTTATGTAATTTTAATGTCGCTGAGAATATCTTATTGGTGTTTACTATACATTTCGGCCTATTCAAATGAAAATCAACATTAACTACTGTACGTTCTACCTCATACACTGTGTTCTGCATATCCTTCTATATACATCAAATAAATAGTCAATTTAAAATCTTATACCTTTCATAAAAAGTAATATTTCAAATATCTCAATGATACTGCACAATATTACATATTTGCACAATTGGATCTGTAGGTATCCTTTTAGATTTTCAATGCCAAGTTGTCTTCTATATGGTAACCGTTTTACTACATTGGATTACTTATATTTTTAAATATATCATATCTTTCGTAAAGGTTTAAAGTTCTCCTAATAACGTTGAAATTTACTCTTGCCCCAGACTATTAGTCATTAACACTCAAAATCAATTTTGTTTCTTTAAATTTTGTATTAAAACGAAAACGAGTATTGCTCATTTCTAATTAATTTTATACATTTGTTCCCGCATTATTCGAGTGAAAGAGAGGTGAAGTATAATATCTCCTCTTACACAAATTTAAATCCTCAACCCGCCTTCGATATGTGGGAATAGTCCTTATCTCCTCATGACAGCTTCGTCACTCACATTCACAATAATGTTTCCAGAGTATATAGTGTACGTCTAATGGTTTATTTTCACTATATTCCATCAACTAGTAAGATTATTTTATCTATTATTTTCTAAATATTATTTGTAGTAAGTGGAAGTAATGCATTTATACTGCTTTTACAAAGATTGGGTACGATTTTATTACTATTTCATAAATAGACCAACTTATATATAACTAGATACTTTGAAGCGATAAAAACAATTCTTAATCAACGTTCACTTCTTGTTGGTTTATTTCTGCCAATTACACCTTTCTGAGTACACCAAATCCAATGTCATCTAAATCTAGGTCACTCTGTATTTCTACGAGCGGCACATCACTAACCGTAAATGTAGAGATTTTAGGGTGCAAGAGTAGATCAATGGGTTTAGAATTATACAGGAGATGACTATTAAAGTTTGTGGGGCTCCTTAACTTTTAAGGGCTTTTGCTAGCGTAGACAGAAGGGCATGCTTTTTTTGACCGAGAGGATGGTACAGAGATGGCCTTTCTTTCTCCCAAGGAGACATGACTGAGATTAATGCCTAAAACCTTCCTCATGGATCTTTCCAGGAGGCCCTCTCTACCCCCAATCTTACCTGTCCAGAATATCATGTTACCTCGGAAGGTGCTCTCATGTTCTTTTAAGACTAATTTCAATTTCGCGGCTTATTGTCCTAAGAGAAAAAAATTCTTTTATAGCCTAATCAAATTCAATAAACATATTACATTATAGGATGAGACATTAACTGAAAATTACAAAACTACCGAATGTTAATATGCACAGATAATTGTGAAATTTTCACAATATGTAACTCTAACTATTCATTCAAACTATCATCACCGTATATTCAGGCTATTAATCCCATCTATAATATTACTCCAGAACTTTATGTTTAAATTTCCATATATTATGTATGCATATCCAGCTACTTTATTTAACTTTTAAGCAGAAATGTACGGTAAACTCCTGGATCAATCAAATATACGAAATTATGAATCATGCAAAAAGTTCTATTACGAGAGTATTATGAATTCAGAACAGGAAATACTTCAATGTGCATTCATACAACACCAAATTCTGCTCAGTGTTTGATACTGTAATTGGCTAAGCATTATCGAAGCACTTTGTGGTGCTTGCGAACTTTTATTTCTGTCAAACTGTCTGTCTGTCGACAAAATATCTCACCAACGACTAACCTCTGGTCTTGAAATTTAACACGAGGTAAATTAAAACAGTGTTTGAGATTTTTTCTGAAACCCGTGCAAAAATATCGAAAACTAAAAACCGATTGGATGCATGTAAACTGTATCCTTAAAATGATACACTTCTCATAATTTTAAGAATAAAAAAGGCCGTAAAAGTGCATCAGGTTTAACATTGTTTTTATGGGCCTATAATAAAGATAGCTGTCAGTACTGTCTCTTAAATATCACCGGCCATCGGGCTATTTTCGTGCGGTGTACTATAGTGAGATATACAAAACATATCAACTTTAAGCTAATTTCAGATCAATACAAAACTATGTCACCTCATCTTTTAAAATGAAAATATCATAAAATATGATCTGTCCGTAGCACCACAAACAGTGCACACAGATAACAGTTTAACATAATAGGTTAACTATTTACTCTGTTACCTCCTCGAACAGTAACAACATTCAAACTGTCTAGAGAGATGAGATTGCAACATCTGATACTTAGCTTCTTGTTGAAGTTGTAGATAAAGCAGTGGTTTTATTAACGCTGACATTCATTTGTAACGTTTCTTGTTAGTGTGAGAAACAAACTCAAATTTATTTTTATATAGTTCAGTAGGGAATAAACTTCATTACGGTTGAACTATAAACTATTGGTTTGTTTTCCCGTATTATATCTTGCACCTTTCACAAACTTTATATAAGCAACATCGGAACCTCGAATAATTCATGGAAAGCTTGAACATATATTCAGGCCGTGTTGCTTATTTGAAAAAGATTACTGGCCTTGTTTTAATATACAAACATGATAGGAATTACCTAATACCTTATACATTTTTATTTCAGTAAAATTAGAAACCAGTCCCAAAAGTTTTGGTCGTCGTTACCCAAAGTTATTTTTGTTTAAGTTATCCCATATTTGGAGAGGTACCGAAATAAAGGATGAAGATGATTTTATTTTATTCCTCCATTCTTTACAATTTCGTATTTTGATTACTTAGGATTACTTCGCACTAGGCTGACCAAGTTGCCAGTAATGTAGTTAGCTGATAATGTGTTTGATTTTCATCCACATCTTGACAGAATGAAAGAGCTGTTGCTACCCTAGAGACAAGGGCGTGCCACCATTTACTACTTAGGCTAGAGATTGGCTTCCCCTTTATCCAAGGAGACATGACTAATTAATGTCAAAATTTGTTCCCTATAGACGTTGACATGAGGCGGTCACTACCCCCCCACCATACCCCTCCAGCTTATCTTGTTACTCCCGACAGCCCTTTTAGGACTGAATGTTATTTCCCAGCCTGTTTTCCTAAGAGAACATAAAAAAGGTTCATGCACTTGGATATTTAACTAAATTAATTAATTCTTCTACAAAAAGAACTTAAACTTTATTACTAAAAGAAGCGCATTATTAGTGGATTAAACTACTCCTGAGAGCTCTAGAAAGGGTATGGTTTCATACTGCGTATTTGTCTATAAATAAATAACGAACCTTTTTTTTTTTTTTAGAAAAAGATGGTTTTATGAAATGAAATGAAAAATGCCTTTATTAAAGAGGAGGGGTTAGGGCTATTAAGCCCTCTCTACCACTCAACCTCATATTTTATACAGAAAATTTACAATAGTTTAAACAACTGTGGTAAATTATTCATTTATCTTTAAATATAAAAAAAACACAAAATGTTTAAACCTGTAAAAATCGATATAATTAAACGAGTACTTAAAATGCAAAAGAAAAACCTTATACATTTTATGATAAATAATACAAAATGATTAAAAATAAGAGCAAGAAACATTCAATCACTCTAACACACCGATTGACCACATGATCGCAACAAGCAGTTCCACCCGTCACCCCCACAGCCTCCCAGCAGCAAGCCCCTAACCCCCGCTCTGAAGTGAGCACGGTCCTCAATACATCTGATATCATCGGGGAGAGCGTTCCAAAGGCGACAAGCCTGAACAGTAAAGTACTTATTAAGAATTTTTTAACGATGAATTGGAATTGATAGTAATGTGGCTCCCCTTTTTTGTAAGTCGTTCATTAATATCAGAGATAAAGTTGAAATGATCGGACAAATAGACAGGATATTTGGTTTTGATAATTAAATGTAAAATAGAACGAACTATGAACTAAGCGATTGTATTACACCAATAAAACAGATACAACCCATTTATACCACTGTAGGCTGAGACGAAACTTTTCCAATCTTAATGATATTCACAACACATGCCATCAAGTATTTTTCATAGTAATGATATGATATTACAATGATTAAAATTAATAAAAATAATGTATATTTATATAACATTTGCAGATGTACATAGTTTAAATTTCCTAACGGTAATAATTATTTGTTGTAAGATATAATTTAAATAATTTACTTTTCGTTTCTGTAATTTTTCTTGATGTGGGGTTATAATAAAAGTTAAATTCTAAAATATTAATTTTCTCCTTCCACTTACTAGATAAAAGAATTGGATTACGAAAAAAATAATAATAGCACGACTGCGTTTGGCAGCTTCAGTGCTTTACATGCCTATATAAATAATTTAAAGGAAACATGAACATGTCTTCATCTGTTATGAGCATTTGCCATAAAAACAACGAGCTTATGGAAATCTCGTTTATTTTAAGAATTGAGCTCTCAGAAGTTGTTATGTTTTTGTTCAAGAAGCCAAATTTGCATAACTTCTTTATCCTCTGGGTTTATTTTCTCCTCGTTAAACATTGAACTAGAGGGATTGCTTCTTTGTAATTAAATATTTTTAAATCCAAGCAGACGTAAACATTTTTAACAAAGAGTAGCGGATAGAGTGATAGTTTCAAAAAGGCATTTTATATTGCCATTTTGAACAATATGATTATAGTTAGTAAAGATAGAGGTTGTAGTTTATAAATGTTTATAAAAGAAATGAACAATAGAGTTAATAAAACGTATTATATGAAGTTTATTTTAGAAGCATTTAAAACATGATAAAATATCACACATTATAGATTTACATTTAGCTTCTTTTCAAAGAGTTCTGTTTTTGCTATATCACATAATAGTTAGCACGTTTGGCAATGGACTGCTAAAAAAAGGAAAGAATAGTGAAAAAAGAAAATAATTAACAAGAATTAAAATTGTTTTCATTCCTTTTTAGTGGCAGTTCGTTAACGCATGTTTACCTTTCTTATTTGCCTTCTTACCTGACGAAGACACACGATTTCAATCTTTGAAACGTTGTGTTATACACTTATAAACACACAATGAAGATAAGTTTCCGAAATCTTGTAATAATAATAAGTTTATCTAGTTATACTATATGTGATCAGTTAAATAACTAAAATACTTATGTACCTTTTTGAGGTTGTTTTATACGATTTCAGGTTTAACCGACTTTCAGGTTATCCGATCCTGGCCTGGTTATGTATTGACATAATTTTAAACACGTTTTACTAGTTCTACTTCTTGAAGTTCAGATTCTCACAGCTTAAAACTATAACTATCATTTGTTTTCATTATTGATTTTAATTCATTTTATTTCTAAAAGACCATGTAAATAGAAAAGGGTTTTTATTTATCCTACCAATAAACCAATTACCATTGCAATTGTTACGCTCCCAGGTTAGTACTGGGTGGCGTTGGCAGATATTGTTTTTGTGTTACCGACTCCAGATAATATAGTTCATTTTACTTTAGTTGGAAAGATAGGTATTTACGTTTAAATTAAATCTCCGTAACTCATCCGTTTATCTATAACAAAGTACACATTGGACGGATATATATTCGCATGTGTACGGTTTGCGGTATATTACATTACAAAACGAATTAAATTTTACAATATTCATATAATATTAATAATAATAAATATATAAATAAAACCATTACGATACAGTAAAAATGATTCTACTAGTACGTACACTTTAATTATTTATATATGACAGATATTTCGCCAGAATTCGTTTTAACATTCAATATAACATGAAATTATAATAAAAACATTAAATAAGTACAATTTTAGTTATTATATTGTACGTAGAAAAGGTAAAATTAATATATATGGGCCTTTACGAGATAAAGTGCTATATTTTAATATGACATTCTTGTGCGGACCTTGTTCACACAGGCATGATTGACATATTACTAATTGTAACAAGGCAGCAGTATGTTACACCAGGTGTACCGTAACAGGCTTCGCTGAGTGTACCAATCCCAAATTGGAAACCTGTATCTAAATGTATTACTATGTCGCATACCAGAATGTCATGTGATTGTTATCCTTAATATCAATATTTTTATGTTATGTTCAGTAACGCTCAGTCAAATCTCATGGAGCGATTTGTACCGGACTCGATGTTGCATATGTAGAAATAAAACTTGGTGCCAAATTTCTAGTCTATAGGTCAATTCATTCTTGACATATAGTGCATAGAAACAGACGAACTTAAATATATAAATTAACTTTTACTCGCAGAATGAAAATCCTCTCAAAGTCTCAGCCAATTAAACAGCCGCAACCGTCTATTATACGTATTCTATCGTCAATAGAATAAATACAAATGCTTTTTACAGCAAAGTTGTATTAAGTGAGATACATTAATAATGGGTGATAAATGACTAAGAACACGTATAAGGATCAGTTATTTTGTAGACGTCTATCATCTTAATCTGTGGTAACATTTGTTACAGTAAATCTCTTGCCAGATGTGAGTTGGCTCACTCTCACATGATGGTGTAGTGTCCATCCTCTTCCTGTGCGATAATCTATGGACGCAATCTTGCTCCTGGAAATAGATGGGATTGGTTACATTTATTCTTTACTAGGCATCTACGTTCTTTTGGTAATCCGGCATTAACTTCAAATTTAATTTTAAGTAGGTTAACGCTTAGTCTCGATTTAACCTTGTTTCGTAAGGAGGCAAAGACTTGTCCTTTAGAAAACGTTTATTAGAAAATAACGTTGCGATATATAAATATTATTTAATAGTGCAACAATATTGGAATAATTTAGAATTTTTATTTTTAAATTGGCGTTTTTACATTGTTTCTTCTTTTAAGAACAGAGTATCAAATATTATACTATTATATAAATACTGGGTTGTTTGACAATCATAGATTGAACATGTAATAATGTAGACAATTACGAATAGTATTTTGATGCTTTCATCCTGTTTCATAATTTTTAATTATATTTTATAAAATGTTTTAAATTTCAGTACTAAATATATTAACAAATACCTTTGCTTTTTGTGTAACTAATCACTTTGTGACAAATAACGTTTTGGAAAATTGGTATTTTCTTGAATACGTGATTTTGAGACTGTACGTAAAACTTTTACAACTTCTAAGTGAAAGTAAACTTTTGATGATTACTTGCAGTTGTTGAGTTACTTAATAAGCTAAAATGCTTTGAAGAGCGGGATGTGTGCTTTGAAGATTTACATAATTTTTGGAATTATGCACTGAACTACCGTGCCAAATCAATTAATTACAAATGCCCATTCAGACTATACGTAGACTTATTTGGTAGGTTTGGCACTCATAAATGGGATATTAATCAGTTAAGTGTTACGGAAGTTTACTTGTTTGGTAGGTTTGGCACTCATAAATGAGATATTAATTTGCTAAGTATTACGGAAGTTTACTTGTTTGGTAGGTTTGGCACTCATAATGAGATATTAATTTTCTAAATAGGAAGTTAGTTTGCGAAAGCTCTCAAAGGTCTGTTAATTTCGATATCGATATTCACGTCAGTTAGCTCCAGGGCACAATAATTGTCTGAAAAAATTAAACATATTTTGTGATGAAATGACTTTGTGTGAAGCTTTATTTTTACACAGGTGACACCAGGTCCGATGATGGTGCATCTCCATGGGATTTGGCTGAGTGTAAGCTAAAATTTTGCATTTGTCTTGTGGGAAGCTATGATGGCAATGGCGTATCAAAAATTAAATTTCAAAAAAACTGAATACACCCATATGGTATTTAACATGTAAAAGTTCCATATGTATTCAAATGGAATGGGATTTAGATTATAATTTATTGTTTCATGCAATCTCACGAAGCTTCTTACGCAATACATACATTTTTTAATGAAGAACCCCTCAAAGAGATATCAACCTTGATCAGTGATTTTAATACTATTATAATTTATTCTTATTAGTGCCATTTACTGGTTTCAAAATTTCGAGTCCCTTAGGAAGTATTGAAGCAAATAGTAAACTCATTAATCAAAAATAACTTATCTGATTAAATAACTGCTAATAAAGCCAGATTCACACTTTAATGGTTAAACACTTCCATAGACTCAAATTGTATATTTAAACGTTTTATATTCCTATTGAATCACTTTAAGAGTTTAATAATTTATGTATGTGGTTATTCAGCTGTTTACGCATACGGAAAACTCAAAATAAGTAACAGGTGGTCAGTCATGTGTTTGTTTTTTATATCTAAAGATTGATTTACACTCTAGGCATACTTTAAAACACTTTATCTTCCAAGCACTAATTGGAGCAATGAATAAAGTGTTTAAATTTGCAGCGAAATTACTTTTTGCAATATTTGTAAGAGAATGTGTTAAATTTAATACGAAAACAAATTCCCCAGTGAAAAGTTTAGTAAGGCTTGAATTGTTTGGGAGGAAAACCAAGTTCACCCGACAGTTTCACGCTTGCTTACTAGAAAATTACTTTTAATTACAACAACGCCCATTCAGACAATAAGTAGGATTATTTGGTAGATTTGGCACTGATAAATGAGATATTAATTATGTTATTTACCCCTGATATTGCAGTTTTAATTTCTAGAGTGCTAACCGTTAGTTTTAGTACGGATACAAAATACTTTATAAATTATTTTACATGTTTATCACTACTTTCAAATCATGAAGTGGGTATTTGTTTATATATTAACAATATTCACTGTTTCTTTCAAGTCCTTAGTCACAATTATGATCAAAGGCGTCAATTTGAAACTAAGTTAGAATTATTTCAATAACTTAACTATTCATTGATGAACAAGACTGCTATTATATACTGGTTTTTCTTGTTTTTTATTTTTTTCTATAAAGAAGTATAAACAAAATATTGATATGGCTTTATTAACATTGATTAATCTATCATTAAACGATAATTTCGTAAGTTTATATGACATATTTTATTTGATGTATCATTTAAAATTAATATACTGATGTCTCGGCATATAAAACTGAATTAATGTTAGGTTACATCTACAGCGTGTGATAGTCCACCACTTAAAATGTCAAAATGTGCAAGGAATCGTAATTACGTCTCAAAAGGGATGTCTGTACGTGCAACTTGTAGTAGCTATGGCGCAGTAATCTTTAAATTCGCCATTTCTTGGTTACATATCAATTGGTAGGGGGGGGGGTCATGTACCAAATGATAATGTAATGTGTGTTTTGAGTAAAATGTGTTCCAAATTACACTTACAACTAAATAAAATATAAACATAAGTTTTATAATATTTTACAATGAGGAACCAAACTTTGGTGGCTGTCAAGTGGCACAGCAGTTGACAATAAAATTATTTGAATCTAGTAATAAATAACTAATTTAGAGCTGTTTTACTGTGACGGCATGGCCCACATTGAGGTTCTTAGTTAATAGCCGACAATACAAATCTTAACAAACAGCATCTATCAATGTGGACATGTCTTATAATATTAAAATTGTGTTTCATACTTTCAATTCAATTCAACGTACTTCATTAGACATGTTCAATCAACGGTTAATGGCCCTTTGGTACATCACGCCTGTGCAATATTAATTAATCAATATTAACCCTTAGTGCATGATTAACAATCAGACTGGAATTCGCTTGGAAATGTTAAGTGATCATGTCCAGTAAAAAAAAAATAAAATACTATTAAGAACTTTTTTGTGAAACTCTCTTTCAAACGCATATAAATCCTAAAAATGGTAAGAATTTTATGTAATTAAATGAATTTTATGTTTTTGTTCACGCTTTATGACAGCTATAAATTTAATTTAAAATTAAACGTGAAGCGACTTGATTTTACCACGTCTGCCAAAATCTGCCATTTATAACCATGGCACAAGTTTTCAGCGATAAATCTGTAATGTCCATGCATTTTTTATTTATCCCCATGGCTTCAACGATAGGTCTTCAAAAGTTTATTTGACCATTCTGTCTGGTATAATCACTTCTGTAAAACTGCATATTCCATTATTTTCAGCCTATTTATGGTGAAGTGAGGTATCAAAAGACCTATAAAATCTAGTGTTGAATTTCCCACCATTTCACCTTCCACATAGTGCAGCTTTTCTTTGTCCGTCAGAAGAGAAAATTCGACGACGAAGAAATTCCTAGGAGAAGTTTAGATTGAGTTAAACTCAACATTTGTGTTGAGTTGACCCTTCCTTAACTTTCCTACGTTACCTATAAGTGATCTAAGTTTAATGGGAGTTTGTGGTGGATCACAATTTAGTCGGTTTTAGATTAATTTCATTTACCACTTATATGAAAGTAACACTTTAGACACGTTAATGCAGGTGATTAGACTGTCAGTTTATTTTAGTTTAGATTACAGTTGTCATAAATCTTGTCATATTTTCAAGTCAATCCATTGCTAGCTATAAGAAATTTAATTCGGAACGACATTCAGTGTTCAAGACCACGTAATAATCCAGGAGCTGAGAGTTAATTTCATTTTATAAACACAGAGTTTAGTTTTTGAAATAGATAGAACATAATTTTCTCCAAAGAAATCATTATACTGCCAGTTTAACTAATATTGGCGAAGGTCAAAATGGGAGGGTTATGAAATAATATTTTTTCATATATCATATACTTCTTAGCACCTTCGACAACATATAAAGGTGAAATAAGCATAACCCACTATTGAGTTGAAAACTGTGAACTTTAGCCTCAATTTTTACGTGTTAAAAGATCGTCTTTAAGTATATTTAGGCTTAGAAAAATATTATTTCATAAGAACTTTATTGTTTAATCTTCTTAGCCCCTTTATTATCCTCCCATTTTAACCTCCAACGTTGTTTTCTTTCTTCCCCAATGTGTTTTAAGTATAATAACCTGGTTGTGCACTTTTACAATACAAATTGGCTCTACGCTAATCATAGACAATGTCAGCAAAGCACATCAGTATCACAAGTTGTTTCTGCAGTTGCGTTAAACTGTTTCCGGTATCGTAACATTTGTCTAAATAGAAAAAGTAAATTGCAATAATTTTTCTCCAGCTCCAAAGTCACACTTTCAGAGACTTCAAATATCCAATACTGAAACTTTTGAAGGAGAGATTTAAAAAAAAACTGAGTAGTTTGGAAACGCTCTCAAAGGTCTGTTAATTTCGATATCGATATTCTCACCAGTTAGCTCCAGGGCTTCTGCCCAATTGTCTGAGGGTTAGCGAAGTGTACCAATGAGAGACTGAAAAAATAAAACATATTTTGTGATGAACCGACTTTGTGTGAAGCTTCATTTTTATACAGGTGACACCAGGTTCGATGATGGTGTATCTCCATGGGATTTGGCTGATTGTAAGCTAAAATTTTGCATTTGTCTTATGGGAAGCTATGATGGCAATGACGTAATCAAAAACTAAATTACAAAAAACTTAATATACCCATATGGTATTTAACATGTAACAGTTACATAATTATGTATTCTAATTGAATAGGCTTTAGACTATAATTATCGTTTCATTCAATCTCATGAAGCTTCTTACGGGACACTTACCTTTTCGTCATGAAGAACCCCTCAAAGAGATATGAACCTTGATCAGTGATTTTAGTACTATTATAATTTATTCCATATTAGTGCCATTTATTGGTTTTCAAAATATCGAGTCCCTTAGGAAGTATTGAAGCAAATAGTAAACTCGGTGATCCAAAATAACGTATCTGATTAAATAATTCCTAAAAAAGCCAGATTCAAACTTTAATGGTTAAACATCTCAATGGCCTCAAATTGTATATTTAAACGTTTTATATTCCTATTGAATCACTTTAAGAGTTTAATAATTTATGTGTGGTTACTCAGCTGTTTACGTATACGGAACACTCAAAATAAGTAACAGTTTGTTAGTCATGTGTTTGTTTTTTACATCTAAAGATTGATTAACACTTTAGGCATACTTAAAAACACTTTATCTTCCAAACACTAATGCTGCAATGAATAAAGTGTTTAAATTTGCAGCGAAATCACTTTTCCTAATACTTTGTTAGAGAATGTATTAAAGTTAATTCGAAAACACATTATCCAGTGCAAAGTTTAGTTAGGCTAGAATTTTCTGGGAGTAAAACTAAGTTCCCTCGACAGTTTCACGCTTGCTTACTACAAAATTACTTTTAATTAGGTTAACACTTAGTCTGGAGTTAAGAATGTTTCGTGAGGAGACAAAGACTTGTTCGTTAGGAATCGTTTATAAAGAAATAAAGTTATATTACACACATATGATTTAACAACGCGAAAATTTCGAAATGTGCTTTGACTTCTTTTGAGGACAAATTAAAAATATTGTACTCTTACAGGGGTATACTAAAATACAGGGGTAAACTTTCATATCCTTACCCAATACGTATAGAACACTGTCGCTTTTATACAATTTTATTATTTTTAACTATATGTCTAAGACTTTGTCAATATGAGTACTCAATGGTGTTAAAAATTCATATAATTTTTCTGCAACTAATGTATGTTAAATTCTCTTAGCTTTTGAAATCAATTGTGATTATTTATTATTAACTCCTCATAATAGAGGACGAATGGAAAGAGTTACTTCATAATAGTTTAGCTACTTCAAAATAAAAACAAAGTAATTGTGCTAATATCTCTGTTCTCTTGCGTTACAATTTTTTAATTGCAGTTCAAACAAAGGCTTTATGCAAATTATGTTTAAAGGCCAAGAATAAATTATAGAACCTTAAAATTTTGAAAATTTTAAAATTATTCTATACTTACATCATAGTTAGGTTTGTTGTAATATTTTAAGGCAAATGGTATATTGAATCTGTTTTAAACTATGTATTGATATCGTTCATATATTCATATAAAATTCTTTTTAAGCTTTCTAGCATCGCATTTAAAAAAATAACCTTTATAAAAACTAATTTTATTTTTCCTTTTAATTCGAAGATGATAAAAGCAGACTTTAAGACTTTAATACACTGGTAGTAAAGGTATATATTTGCACTTACAATATTTTGTTTTCCCATTGTTCCTTGTACATCTCCTTGTAATTATACTCTACGTAAAAAAATTTGAAACGTATACCTTGCTCTTTATTAGAGATGTTATGGTATTTTGGAAATTGCACTCCTGGGTAAACCTTAATCAATTTACGTTTGTAGCTACATGTGTTAATATGCCACACGTAAAAATCTCATAAAATTGTACTTTTTAATGTTTAAAAATCTATTTATTCTGAAATTTTCTCGTTGCTCTCGTGATTATTATTATGAGCAATGTAAAAATGTCCGCTAACTCTCAGCCAAGTCCAATTAAGTGACATGCACCATCATCGAACTAAATGTTGCTTACATAGAAGTGAAGTTTCGTACTGTATTTGAAGTTTATATGTCAGTCCATTATTGAGATATCTTGTGGACAAACAGACATATATGACTTTTTCCAGACCCTTGAGCAATATGCTTTGGTAATGCTCAGAAATAATATCTTGATGAGAAAGTGTATCCTCTGATAAAAATATATAGTGCAAGAATTTTTCTTTTAAGGTTTGATATTTTTAAGTCAATTTACTTTATCGAAAACATTTACAAACAAAAGATGTTAAATTTTTTAATTATGTTTAAAATAAATCCTTTACTTCACATCTCAGAGATCATATAAAAGAAGAGTGACTTATAAGGCAAAGTTTTCCAGTTGATTTGAAGTCCATTTCATTATGGAAAAGCTGTGCAACAGTGTTATTGCACAAGTTGTAATCTTCGTAAACCTCTCCACAAAACAACCTTCCAAACTTATTACTTTCAAAAAGTAGAAGTTTAAATCTCCTGCAAAGTTTTTATCTCAGTTCACACGATTTAACTATGAGAGATAATTTAAACGGAGTTTTAAATAAGCATTTCATCAAAGGGGTGTTTCTAAGACTTTTTAAAATAAATCTAGTGCACGTATATCACTCTCAATATATTTCTTCAGTAGTTAATTATGAATTACAATTATTTTTTCATGCACTCGAAAAAAAGAAAGTAAATATGTACCACTATCCAAAATAGTACGGTATGTAAATAATGAGTTTAACTCTAGTTCGCCTTTCTCTTAGTGCTGCGTTTTAAACCTGACGCTGTCGCAGTCATGACTCTTGGAAGCAGGAGTCATGTTCGTCTGAAAACATACAGAATATAGTGCAATGTAGGTGAAGAACCGTTCTCATTGTCTCATCAGGTGCAGACTTGAGTGCACTACGTGAGTTATCCATCATCTCTAAGCACGGTCGAGCCCAAACCTTTCAACACATAACGTAGCTATGGGTCGATTCCATGTTAATGCTGAGTTTTAAAGGCCTAAATATTTAAAATTTTACAATCTTTAGTTTCAAAATGGCGACATCTTAAAATACTTAATGGTAAATATCTTAAAAGCACCCTTAATAACAGATTACAAAACTATTTAAATTTATTAATATAAGGAATTCTCAAATGTAAAATATTTAAGTGGAAAATACAAAATTTTGGCTGTTTGGGTAGTTATTTTTGGTCCGTGTAAAATACCTGGAAAGTTTAAAGTTAGTTTTGGGACACCCTGTATAAAATAATTAGTTGACTTGGAACAGTGCACAGTCTACGTACAATAATTAATATTTATTTAAAAAATTACATCTCCTGGGCTAATTTAAATGTTATTAAATCTTTTGTTAATTTGTACTGCATAGTTTTAAACGTAGTCGTGTAAAACTCTTAACTTAGTTTTCATGCTAACTTTTAAGTCTAGAACTCATTTCATTAGAATTCGTGTTACTTTGCCACTCGTTAGAATAGTTTTACATGTTATTAAAACAAAACTTTCCAATATGGCTTATTTTTCTTCCAATTTTCAATTTGTTAAGAAATTTATATATCATGTGATTTTCGAAATGCAATCACGGTTTCCCCTTAAGTCCAGTGTAAAAATGTTGTATAATGCTCAGCTATCGAACACTCTTAGCTTCATCTAAAGTTTATAGGTCTGTTAATTATTTAGATACCGTGCACAAAGACAAACAGACATACAATTTTTCCAGCCCCTTACGTGCTGGCTTTTGTAACACTCAGCCATTATTTTATGTTCATAACTCCCAACAATAATACGCTTCACAGAATAGAGGTTATATTTCGCTGCTCAGACCACTTGGTCATGTAATCCTAGAGCGTAATACTACCCAATTCCCATTAAACTGACGGATGAAAGCAAGTGACATAATTGGCCGGCTTTGGTTATGCGACACTAAACCTAGTAGTTAGTCCGCTGCTAACTAGATTGCTACATAAGAGTAATTACTGGATCATTGTGAGGGATTTGTAATTAAGGAGGACACTTAGGGCAGTTTCTCTCACTCATTAAATCACCATTGATCGAAATTACCATTATAACAAGCACTGCATTCTGTAAATATTTGTTACTTAAACACAGTATAAGATTCATTAGGGGTAAATAAAGAATAATAAATATGACTAACACATTTTTAATATGTTTTCAACCATTATAATTAATGTTTCTATAATTTTTCAAACTATAAACATTTCAGATTCTATACGTGATTTTAAGTTTAAAAAGGAATACTTTTTCCCAATTATGCAGCTATACGGTATATTAAAACAATTTTATCTTTGTTGTTATCTTACGATTGTCACAAAACAATTGTTAAACGTTAAAAAGTATTACATTTTTTAATGTTTATTAATTTTGTTATTTTTGTTGTAAATAAATAGTCAGAGGATTAATAATCAAGTTAATGTTCATTAATTAGCAAATATACACATTAAGTACACCGACAATGTAACACGTGGAAGACGTACGGAAAAGAATAATAATAATATTTATCTATAACAGCTGTTGTAAAAGTTGGCGCATGCGCACGTTGATTTTTTTGCTGTCGTAGTGTGTGTCTGTGTGAACCACCAATACACGCGGGTATTGTCAATTATTTATAACACCCCTCCTCAATATCTGCGTGGATCGGTTACTTCAGACCCAAGGTCCCACAATGTTGCCAGTGTTTGATTGATGGTAGTGATTTCGTGAAAATATCGGCTACCATTTCGTCCGTCGGTATATGTTCCACCTTGATCTGGCCTTCTTGCACTTTCTCTCGGATGAAGTGATGACGAATGTCTATATGTTTTGTCCGGGGGTGAAACATAGCATTTTCTGACATCATTTTGGCACTCTGATTGTCGCAAAGAATTGTGCCGTCGATTGACTCCGTTGTTCCCAATTCAACCAGTAGACGATTCAGGAATATTGATTCCTTTGCAGCCTCGCCCAGAGCCATGTATTCGGCTTCGGCAGTTGATTGTGCCACTGTTTTTTGTTTTCTGGCTTGCCAGCTTATGGCTGCGCCGCCCAACAAGAAGGTGTGTCCTGTGTATGACCTTCTGTCCAGTGTACATGCACCCCAATTCGCATCAGCGTAGCCTGTCAATTTTCGGATATTTCCATCAAAATGCAGGGAATGATTGGCTGTCCCTTTGAGGTATTTCAAAACCTTTTTAGCCGAACCCCAGTGATGATCGGATGATTTGTCGTTGAATTGTGCGAGCACACTCACGGTGTATGCTATATCCGGCCTCGTACATACCGCCAAGTACATCAATGAGCCTACCAGCTCTTTGTACGGATGATTATTTGAAGATTTTCCTTGGTCTTCTGCTGTTCCCTCGATTTTTGTACTTGGACTCGCTGGTATTTCCACCGGGTTACAGGAATCCATTCCAAATTTCTTCAAAATTTCCAGAACGTATCCGCTTTGTCCCATTTTGATCCCGTTTTGTTGATCAATTTCGATGCCTAAGAAATATTTGGCTTCTCCAAGGTCTTTGATGCCTATTTCTTTATTTATTTCATGTTTTACGTGATCCAGCAGCGCCTCATTGTCCGCAAATACCAACATATCATCTATCCAGACAGCAATTACGATGATATTATTTTCGTGCTTTGCAGTGAATAAACATGGGTCTGATACCGTCGGTTGCAATCCAATTTTTCTTAAAATTTTGGTTTAAATGGTCGTACCACATTTTTCCTGATTGCTTTAACCCGTAGATAGCCTTCTTCAAACTGCATACTTGGTTCTTTTTCTTCAATGCTTTCTGCATCTCCATAGCTGCTTTGTATGTCTTCGAATCACGTCTTTCAGTTCGTACGATGTCATTCACGGCCTCAGCTAGCCCCTCAGGCAGTTCCATGTACAGCTCTTCCTTGAGCTCACTGTTCAAATATGCCGTCTTGACATCCCAATGCTGAACTTTGGTATTCAACCCTGCTGCTAATGCCATCGCAGTTCTAATCGACTCGAATCTTGCCACCGGAGCAAATGTATCGTCGTAATCAAATCCTGGTCGTTGAGTAAACCCTCGTGCGACGATGCGCGCCTTTCTGCGCTCGATTGTACCGTCTGGATTTAATTTATTCTTGAGTACAGTTCGTGTACCGATGACGTTCTTGTTTTCCGGCCTTGGCACTACTTTCCAAGTCCCATATTCGAGATGTGACTTCACCTCGTCCATGATAGCACGCTTCCACAGCTCAGCGTCATCTCCAGTTAATGCTTTATCTGTTTGCACGTCGGCATTGAACACTAACTCCTCGAAGATGTGCCTATCTTCGTTGTTGCATTCATCAGAATCGCAGGAGTCTTTTTGCTCGCGGTGTCTCTTTCCAACTTGCACAAAGGATGATTCTAACGGCCTTTTAAAAACACGACCTTGCTCGTCGTCAATGAATACGTCGTCGTCACCAGTATCCATATCTTTTCCGCGGCCTGATCCAGTGCTAGAGACACTTTCGGGTCTACGATACTTTCGTGGACGGCCTCGGCTGCCGGTCCGTATCTTAGGCGGTCTGCCGACTCTTTTTCCTTTGACGATGAAGATCTCCACGTTTTCCTGCTCGTTGACGATTTCTTTTTCTTCTTCTTCTTCGAATTCAAGTGGATCCAATTCGACCTTAGCGTAGATTATCTCTGGCTTGTCCTGAATTTTCGATTGTTTATTCTCAAAAATTTTATTATTTTATCGACTCTTCCAGTGGATCAACGTTGGCTCTCGATGACCCCATATTCTCGTCAAAACGTACATCTCGGGTCACGACCGTTTTTCCAGTATCCAGCCGCACTCTGTACGCTTTTGATTCCAGGTCGTATCCTATGAATCTACCTGCAGCAGCTCTCGGGTCCATTTTTCCAAGTCCGACTGTTTTATCTAACACGTACGCTCTCGAACCAAATATACGCATGTGTTTGAGGTCCGGCAACTTGCCATGCCAAATCTCGTACGGGGTTTTTCCACCGATACATGTACTTGGACAGCGATTCCTGATATAATTCGCCGTCGCAATGGCTTCAGCCCAAAATGATTCTGGCATCCCGGTCTCGATCAGCATGCATCTGGCTGTATCCAGTAGCGTTCGGTTCTTCCTCTCCGCTACACCGTTCTGCTCAGGTGTGTATGGCGCTGACAGTCTTCTCTGGATCCCCTCCTGCTTCAGATACTCGTCGAAATCTCCATTTCGGTATTCCCGACCGTTGTCCGACTGTAAAAATTTAATTTTTCGGCCAGTAAATGTCTCAACAAAATTTTTATATTCTTTGAACTTACCGAGTACTTCGGATTTCTTCTTCAAGAAATACACCTCGCACCACGTACTATAGTCATCGGCAAACGTCACCATGTACTTCGATCCGCCATTGGAATTTGCCCTCATTGGCCCGCAAACGTCGGTATGTACAATTTCCAGTGGCACTCTACTCCTGTCAACCCTTTCTGTGAACGGTCTGGCAGCCTGCTTACCGCGACAGCAAACGTCGCATACTGTTGCTTTGCCCTTGAACGACAAATTTATCCCGGTTGCCAGCTGCTCATCAAATAATTTATTGACTGCATCCATGTGTATATGCCCAAGTCTCCTGTGCCAAATTTTCGGTGAAATTTTTGCCCCTCTCCTAAAAGGTTTTTGACTTGACGTGTCCTCAGAATTTGCTTGCGCTCGCGTAACCACCTGCGCATGTTCAGTATTTTCTTCTCTTACAAAGTACAGGTCTCCCACTCTATCGGCGATAATCACGGTTTTTGCCATCTGTATTACGTACCTCAGCTAATTTGTCATTGAAGATTACTGTATTACCTTTGTCAGTAATCTTCGATACCGACATCAGATTAGTTCTTAATTCCGGTACATACAGCGTGCCATTCAAGTTCGCGGTTGAAATAACTCCACCACTTACATTTATCTTGGCTACGCCCTTTATATTTGCATTTGTCGATGCTTCTGTTGCTAACTTGAGCACCGAATCGCACGTCACCGTATCTTCAAGAATATCCTCGTCGCCGCACATGTGAGTTGTGCATCCACTATCCAAACACCACTTGGATTGGCTATGACCTTGAACTTTGTTAACCTCTTCTCGGTTCAGTTCCGAGATGTAAAAATCCTGTGCTACCCTAGCACTTCCTTGTGTTGATCTTCCATCCTCCTTTTCGGGACAATTTTTGGCGAAATGGCTAACCTTGCCGCATTTGAAGCATTTTCCCTTGAAATTTCCTTTTTCGCCGCTGCCGCCACGTCTACCAAAATTACGTGTTCTGGATCTGGCCATGAATGCTTTGTCTTCGGCGTCTTGTGAATCGCCTACCCTGGCCAAACATTCATTTAAGATTTTTATCTTGAGCTCTTCCGGCTTTGGCAATTGATCACGACTCTCGATTACGCATCTAAAATTCTCAAAACTTGGTGGCAAACCGTGCAGTATCATAGTAGTTAACAGATCTTCATGAATCTCGATATCCATTTCCGCCAATTTGTCAACTACGTCGAAGAAGTTGTCCAGGTACTGGTGTATACTTTCCCCCTCCTTCACCTTGTGCACGAACAGCGACTTCAATAACGTGGCTTTCCTTGCCGGCCCTTTTGATGCGTAGATCGTTTCAAGTTTCAGCCACAGCTCACGAGTTGTCTTACAATTTTTAATATTTTTCAACTCTGATGGCGCCATCGCCAAAATGATGCTTGCCTGAGCTGATTGATCTCCATCTTCCCACTTGACTACAGCGCTTCCATTTTCAACACTTTCTGCCGGTTTCTGGAGACTTCCATCGGCATACGGCCATAATTTCTTCTGAATCAGCAATGCCCGAATCTGAATTTTCCATGTGTCGTAATTGTCCTTCGACAGTGCTTGTATATTGCTACTTGTACCAGCCATCCCTTTTAGGTTATACAAACCACTTTTTAACACAACGTGATACACACACTTAATTTCACTTTTACTGACTTTTATTAACTTTTAATGCCCAACGCTATCACACAAACGTTACTGGGCCATAACCTGTTGTAAATAAATAGTCAGAGGATTAATAATCAAGTTAATGTTTATTAATTAGCAAATATACACATTAAGTACACCGACAATGTAACACGTGGAAGACGTACGGAAAAGAATAATAATAATATTTATCTATAACAGCTGTTGTAAAAGTTGGCGCATGCGCACGTTGATTTCTTTGCTGTCGTAGTGTGTGTCTGTGTGAACCACCAATACACGCGGGTATTGTCAATTATTTATAACAATTTTAAGAATGACGGTCATTTTATTTATATAAAATGTGTTTTTATATTATATGTTATATATAAAGCGATGAAATGTTATAAGACGCAAACAGTTATAAAATTACATTTAATTTCAAGGGATTCCTGATTCTTTAATATATATATAAACTAACTATTTTATGAGAGGTTTCGTAATATACAGGCAAAATAAATGGCCCATAATTTGACAGTTTTTGAACAGCTGTTACTGTAATTGAAACTACACTGAAACTTAGTGTTGAACCTTTACTTCCTAAAAAATGTAAATATGACAAAATTAACACGTTGTTAATATCAGTTTGAAACTGGTAGTGCTATGGAAACTTTTCAAGAGATAACGGACATGTACCAGGTCTTGAAAATTGGACCAGTGTTAATGATCGTCATTTTTATTCACATAAGTTTCGAAATAGAAAATTTATAAAATAAGAAAACATTTTTAAGACTTCATGATCATTTGTACGATTTCGTATTACACATGCAAACGAAATAGCCCATAATTTTACAGAATCTGAACAGCTGTTATTTAAATCAGCTGTTACTGTAATTAAAATACAACGCTAAGACTGTCTACTGAAACATTGTATCTAATAAATAGTTTTTTCCCATGGCATCTTCTATAATCTCTCTCTCTCTCTCTCTCTCTCTTCTCCAGCTCAGACTATGGAGATTCTGGGGGAGTGCTGGGAGGTACGTCAGCAGTGCTGATCCTTGTGCTGCTGCTGGTCTACCGGAACTGGCGCTACGAGCAGGAGCTAGACAGTCTGCTCTGGAAAGTGGAATTTAAGGACATTCAAATGAATGACAACGAACAAGCATCTAACAACAAGATCAATCGAGCATGTTCAAATTGTTTCATCAAAACAAGAAAAAAATATCATAATTCCGCATTTCTGACTGCTTGTTCACGATAATCTCAAAAACTGTCGCACATCGAGAAGAAGCAGAAAATATACTCTTCATGTCGTTTTACTTGAGTTGGGAGAGTTCATAAGTTAGCTTAATTTTAAACCTAATAACCATTACATTTCAAGGATACTATGGAAGTAAGGTTCCTTAACTCAGACTGAAACGATCTAAAATTCAGATCATGACACCAGACAGACACATGACTGAATTATGGAGTTTTTACTCAATTGTGTGCATTTAATTATGGATACATAATTAGAGCAAAAATCATGGGACATTTAGGTTTCAGTGAAGGGAAACATCTGGTGAATTTTATGAATGTTATGGTGAATGAATGTTATCGAAACTCTGCAACGAATTAAACTTCATAAAGTTGAAGAAGCAGCCAATGATCACGAAAAGAAAATCAGACAGGCCAGGACTCTTAAGAAAATAAAGATTGAGGGTCTATTTTATGAACAGGATTCAGACAACTCTTTGGCATTATTAAACAGTTACATAGTTTATCGAAACTTTTGTTTCTTTTTGCGATTTCCAACTGGTGTTTTAAAGCCACTCAGTTGTGTTTTTAAACTTGTGTTTTTGTAGCTCAGGAAAATCCGACATTGTAATATAAGCTAATCACAGACATAGGGACAAAAGATATGGGTTTAATTGTTGGATAATATACAGTTTTTGGGAAATTTATTTACATAATATACATTTTTATACAAATATCTGTTTCATTTTGTTTATCTTATGTGGATGTCGTAACAAAATTTTAAAGAATGAACATAAAAAAATCAGACTCCTTGCTTGTTTATTCTTAGAGATAAATGGCATGGACTTAACATTATTGAAGATATGGTGTCAGATTACCCTTAACTGACAATAGAATCCACCACTTCCTCATACGCTTATATTGGTTTCAATAACGCCCCAGTTAGCAATAAATAGAAGCACTTCATGCACCAATTGTACCACGTGTCCTAAATTTTCACATAACATCCAACTTTCCAGTCCATGGAATATTAGTTACACAATACTAGAATTACACACTTCTCTAACTGATGTGGAATGTATTGTACCGAATGACGATAACACAAGGGGGTTGTGACCTCACAAAGGGCTAATTTAATAATACGAAAATATAAATTTTACTTACGGACATAGCGTGCGAGGTGAAATCGGTCACGTAGTTGGGCTGCTACAAAGGGTTACAATAAAATATTCATACTCGTGCCAATTAGGTGGTTAGTCCGCCGATAATTAAGTTCCGGAACATTGGATAAAAAATAATATTAAGTTTTACTGGCTAACTAGGTTGTGAAATGTTGCATTATATAAAATGGAACTATCTAACGGTACAGTATTACCCAACGAGTACTAGATGGTATAGGTAAAAATCATTGTTTCTAGCAGCAAGATTGGTGGAAATTTCGAATAAACTCGTGCATGACTTTAGATAGGTTTAAAACTGAAAGCGTAAAAACTATTAGCATGAGTCAAAATACATAAGCAAACAAAGTTTAGTGCTTAGAAGTATAACTTTTCGACATTTACGACAGACGTGGGGGTATTGGTCTACAAACAGCGATATGTCCCCAAATTTATGTGCCACACTGGTATATTTGAAAGCCAATATGATCTTAGCAAACCGAAGTTTAGGTTACGTATATTTAGTTTAGTCTGACCCCTATTTATTTTGAATGCTACTGTAAGACCGAGCGACATACTCTGATTTAGACCCCATACACTTAAACCAGACGCCATTAGTCTAATATACTTTCATAGATTGATACTATATGTATGATTTATTCTATACGCATCGGAATTCCAAAGACGTATGTTAGTGCTTTATTTCTCTATTACAAATTTTATTCAGGTTTACAAAATATTGACCGTGATAGCGATTGCTGGGTTTTGAAAGGTTTGATCTCTACTAAATATTTTCATAAACAAACATAAAAATGTGTTGACACCGGTAATTTCGTAAAGATGTTTAATGCAAATCAGATAATCACTAGTCCTAGGATCGAACCTTAGGCTACTCCACAAATAGTGACTTACTAAGACGAAAGGAACAAATTAAGAAAGAAGCTACAAAATTGAAAAGTTATGACACGTAAATAAAAACTATATTATTAGTTTCTTATATATTTGGATGATTTCCTTAACATAACTTAATGTTTTATGTGTAATTGTCCACAGCTTAGGGACCTACGACATGATAACATTAACGCATTGATTGGAGCTTGTACTGACCCTCTCCACATCTGCATAGTAACTGAATATTGGACCAGACATAGCCTCATGGTATATCTTGTGGCCTAAAATATGTACAATTTGCCTTTACATGTTGACAGCCATTTTTGGTACATTTTTATTCTATATTGCAGAATTTTTAATAGCTTAAGTTGCTGAAGAGCACATATTTACGTCTAACTTGCAGTAATCTCAAAAAGAAGTTCTGCACTCCAGACAGTGTGTCTAAACATTTAAAGAACACAAGATATCGCCCTTTTCAACTCGTTTTCATACGTATCTTTTAAACGCTGATTGGCATGGAAGCACATATCAGATGTTAGTAAGTGAATTTGGCTTAATAATTAGTGAATGATATTTTGCTTAGAAATAATTTATGTTAACGAGTAATGATTTAAATGCCTTAATTGCTCGTATACTATTAAATTGGTTTTGAGTAAATATAAATTACCGTAGCATCGTGTTTTCATTTGGTTCAGTTCTTTGTACATTAATTAGTTTTTATTAAATATGAGAGCAAACCTTTGATCTTATATTTAAAAAACGGAAATTATTGATTAGGTTATTTTGTCCCAAAACCAAACCCTCGAAATAATGATAAAGCTCATAGTATTATCTTGCTCCTGAAGTTAATAATACACAGACAAAATATTAAATTTACTGCTGTCAGTCACGTTTTGCTTTATAATAAGTTATTGCACGAAGAGCTGTGTGGTGTCGTCTAATTAAATGTCTAAATTCAATAAATGGAAAACAATATTTATACTGCCAATATTTATTATATTGCTGGTTTATTATAAACAGAGCGGTTTGCTTAGATTACCCAAGCACAATTTGTACCTTAGATTAAATAGTTCTTTTTAAAATATTTTAGAAAACACATGAGCTTCAAATAGTCGTGCCAGGTGTCAAAAATCAGACAGTATTTTAACTTGCAGCGATATTTAGCAAGAGCGATAAAGATTAGAACGTTGACCCTGCGAAGTTGGAAATTTTATGTGTGTTCCAAAAATTAATATTATATGCTTTCCCATACGAAAATCAAATAAAACTATTATATTCATGTATAATCATCAGTATTACTATTTAATACTATTCTTAGTATTATATTAGGGATATTTTCTTGGAAAGCTACGCGTTATTATACTGTATAAATATGATAATTACAGACTTTCAATTTTCAAACATTACTCTTTAATGAACTAAAGCAAAATTATTAATATCAAGCTAAGAGTGTAGCTTTTATTAGTATACAGCGTACGTAATAAAGATTTTACAGCTATTAAATATTTCTAAATATTTTATTTTTTGGAATTTGATTAAATTTACTCGTAGGGCCCCTCTTTGACACATTTTCATATATTATTTTTAGCTGAAACATTTTAATTGAAATGATGTGCTTTATAAATGTTATGCATTAAGGCAATGTTACAGATTTAACTTAAGTTAAATAATTACACAACCATTACTGCGTATTTACTCGAACTGATCTTGAAAAAAATTATTATTTCCTGAAAATTTTCTTTTTATGGTTATCTGGATATCTTGGCGAATGAAGTTTGATAACATGTTCGTAGCTTCTCTTGTCGCAGATACCATATGAGTCTTAAAGTCTTAAAGAATAATGGTATAATTATTTACAATTTCTTATAAAATAATTTAATCTTGGATTTAGTGCAATTTTTCTCTTCTAAAAAAATAAAAATCCCTATAAACGAATCTGAGTAGTATACACCTGACCTATATCGTGAAGGATCATCTAAATTTAATGTTGAGTCCAGCTCTATTTCACTTTTCACTGATTGCAGTGTCTGTAATCCGAAGCTGTCACATATTTGACTCCTGGAATTTGGAGTCACACATAATCGTGCTGCTATAGTACAACGTTCACACAGAACAGTTGATTACATTTAACAGGATAATCAAATTAATATTTCGTAACTTTAATGGCCAAGATGATGTTATTAACCACTTTATAGATCAGTGGAGTGTAGCTCGGAGGAATTTTCGAAATAAGAGTAAGTCTATATTCGTCTTAGGCACCTTAATAATGTCGATGTAAAATTCCAGTACAATCAGTTGAATAGTTAACGTGTGAAAGCAAAACAAACAAACACAGGCACTTACAAATTTATAATATTATTTGGATTAATATATAGTTAATGATAAATATATAAAATACTATATCGATTTGAGAAGTTATTTGTTGATTGTAAGCCAAAGTTGAATTTAGACAGCTTTTTTCTATCATTATTAATGAAATTTCAGAATATCTCATATTTAATTTCATCTTGGTTCTAAACTTACAAATCTCGTAATTAGTGTCACGTCGCATTTTACAAACAAACTTCTCACTGGCTTTTCCATCAGCGTTAACACTTAAACAAACCAGAAGGAGTAAATGAGACTTGAACTCAAATTTCACTTTAATCCAATAACAACTTAATTAAGTTGTTTGCCGAGTGTCAACACGCTGAACTTCCGTAACTGCCAACTTAACGGAACTTTTCGGTTCAAAGTAATCTTTATGAAGTAATTTCGTGAACCTACTACTGTCATCCTCTAACTGCTCATTTAAATTTAAGGAAGCACTTTTAACTGGTCATATACTTTTGAAGTGTTATAAATTACACAAGTTCAATTCCATTAAAATAGCAAATTACTTTCTTATATTTTGGTTACGTAAGTTGAATAATACAAAATATGAACTATGTTATAGCATATGATCGTATGTCTAATAGTTTATTATAAAGGTTATTAAATAATTTTTAATTCATGACATATTTTAAGGAACTTGTAAGAATTTAACACACCTTGCTGATGATGAAGTGATGAAGTCAAACCCAAAAGGGGAGAAGGCGTGGAGACAACAGGTATCTTTAAAAAACCCTCATACAGTTTGTTTACACGGATCCAACCGATTGAGCATGGGTATTTAATCAAATAGTTGATTCAAAAGATGATTCTGAAACATGATGGACACAATTACAAAAACCCTTTGGACTCCAGGCACGAACCAAAAATTAATGGCTTTTAACCAATGGATTCCATACTATCGCAATGAGGATGAATGTGGAAAGTTCGAATTTCATAATTTTCTTACATTCCCACAAAATTAAAAGCTTAGCTGCAGTTCATCTTCATTTTATTGCTACGTCTGGTATCTGACGCTGTTTCAGACTTGACTCCTGGAATCTGGATGCTATATGTCTGATCCAAATAAAGTAGACGACGACAACGGTTCAAACGAACCTTCACGTAGTTTCGACATCAGAGATCCCTTTGAATAGGTGAAGTGAAAGTCTCATTATCTCATCAGGTGCTACTTGGATGCCATTGCTATGTTTAGAAAATCCGGTTGCTCCACCGTGCTTTGACATCGTGTCAGGAATATCGTTGTGCACTCATTTGTTCACCTGATGATACATTGAGACTGCCACTTCACCTATTTATAGGTGTCTCTAATGTCAAAACAATGTGAAGTTCCGTTTGAAGATTCTTCGTCATCCAATTTTGTAGGATTTTTCAGACTAAAATTACTCAATAATACAGGATTAAAGTCTGATATAGCCTCAGCTACCAGAAGCTGCAGTAAAAGGAAGATGAACTTGAGCTAACCCTTTAATTCAAATTTAATTAATCGTTCCAAATAGCCACGTTGTGTGTATTCTAACAATAGTTTTCCGCTCTTAGTTAGTTGAGAGGCTTGGCCTCGAGGAGACCTCGCTTGGAATAGTGTCCTTTTAAGGATGAATATCCTCTCAAATAAGTACCTCTGGAGGATATACGCAGCCTCAAGAGGGTTCAATTCTGGGTTGTTTATATCTTCCACCCATACCGTAACCCATACTGGGTACAGCAAAAACCGATTAGTCACTAATATCAGGCAACTCTATGGACTTCCTATAATTGGAATTGTTGAGATGGGGTTTAAGGATGGTCTTATAGGACTAGTCTCTTATGGAAGATGACTGTTGGAGTAAGGCTTGACTAGAAAGGCAGAGATGGTGGTCACGCCCACTTAGACTGGAGAGGCAAGAAAAGAGCTGGCCTTTATTTTCTCCAAGGCGACATGAGCGGCTGATTCTGAGTACCCTGTCACTCCACAGGTTAAAAGGGACCTTTTAGGACTAAGGGCAATGAGAAATTTCTCAGCTTCTTGTCCAAGTTAAACATAAAAAATTATAAGGAAAAGGGCAGTTTCAAGGATGGTTATTAAATGGAGGCTTTACATATTCCCAGTCTTCTTTCATTTTTTAAGATATTCAGGATTAAGTAGATTCTGTCCACGAGTTATTAAATGTCATTTAAAATATAATACGAGCATGAGCAAGATTCCAGTGATTTTTAAGTGACCAATTTCATTGTGTTGTCACATTGCAGGAAATGCTGCACCAGTATTACAGGACTATGATATGACGTATGGTGTGGTATTAATCGTAGTGATTACTGCGTGTAACACGATGGTGGCAGCTTTGACGAATGTTAGCTGGACCGTATCACAAGAGCAGTTGTTCCATATTAATGAAGTAATAAACCGGATCTACAAAATCAGCGACAAATTAGCACTCTAGTGATAAGGTGAGTAATTATGCAGAGTGGAAACACGAAATTCCAGATGTCAACCAACTAGCTGTATCAGCGTGTTAGCCACAACTTGTTTCTTTGATTCTCTTGCGTACGTATATATTTATCTTAACATTAATGCAAACCATACGTACTCCTACGTACTCATCATATCTATTTGGACATAACGCATGCACTAGGTGTTATTAGTTGTATTCTGCAAACACTTTCATAGAATAAACGTTTACAAAGTATGTATGTCACATGAAAATTTAATTTTATACAAAAATACAACCTACTTTAGTAAGCAAACTACTCTTAAAAAGCATTATGTTTACTAGCTAGGATTGAATAAAATTATTTTCAAAATCCAAAGAAAAACTACGTTCGTCATATTATCAGTACTGCGGCCTATTTTAATAAAACTAACATATGACTTTGGCTAAGTACTGCGTGTGATGAACATAATTTACAAACACAATACATTTCTTCCTTCTACAATACTCCTCCTCCTAATACAATTCTTTCTTCTAATAACAACGTTTCATTTTGAGAAAATATATATCAATTAATAGTATCATTACTACGCTGTCACATTACAAAAGTAATTTATGCTTAGGTTCAAAAGGATGCAATTAGATACGAAACGTCTATGTAAATAATTCTCGTACTACTTCTATTGAGTTATTAAATAAGAAAATTGAATTATTTCATCTAAAATGTGTGGACTGGCTTTAAATTATATTCTCTTGTTCTTCATTACACTGCAACAGAAAATAAAACACCACCGTTGGACACGTATCTCCACGAACTGACGTGAGTAATTTTCATGATTATTTGAGTAAAACTCAATTTTTAGTCTGAGATCAGTATAAAAATCTGTTTTTACATACAAATACAGAAAAAATGGCTGCATTTTAGGTGTTTTAAAACTTGGTTAAAGAAAAGTTAGTAGACTAAAAATGTGCTTATATTGAAAGAAAATAAATATAAAGCTTTGGTAGAAGAGCCGATTAAGTGCCAATAAACCAGTTATATTTAGAACACTTTTCCCCCTAATTCCAATGGAATACAAAAATTGAAGGCTTTATGCAATCCTGCTTCTTCTGGTATTTACTTAACGAGTATGTGGCAATCCATTACTTCAAAGGACTGTATTTCAATTTGATGCTTAAAAAATAAATAATTACCCTTTAAAGAGAATAATATTTATCAATCGATTACTTACCACTGTTGCATCGAACTCCGATCACAAGTTGTACATCTAAGTCATATTATGGACTACCGGAATTAATCGAGCCTTGAATGCCTGGGACTCATTATTAAAGTTTACGGTAAAAATTTAACCCACATTACCCTATTGGTACATAGTCAGGACACCAGTAATAATGAAGTAACTGTCATAAAAACAATAAATTTCACGCAAATTGATTTAAAATTTAAGTTGTCTAACGGAGAAGGTGGTTAGAAAAAAAAACAGTCTGGGACAACACTTACACTTTGATCTTAGCCAAAAGAAGTGACCTTACTAGCAAACTTTGGGGCTCTTCTGTTTCTGATCTATGCTGTTACATTGATCTTTTTCATCCAGTATAGAACAGAATAGAATATAAACACTTTTTATTCTGGCAAAATTAGGATAATAATGTCCTTTCTTACCTTTAACACCTTAAACAAAAAATATTCTTAATAATACAAAATAAAGCTTATCTAAATAAAACCTATTTACACAATTTTCCATTCACCGTTCTATTTGCGCAGTCACTATTCAAAGAGTAGCCCCACCGCTTGCCCCGATCCGGTCCGGGTATCTATCTTCGTCTTAGCTCCGCCACAAACCGTTCCCGGCTCTCAATTTGTTTGACAGAATCTGGTAAGGAGTTCCATAATCTACAGGGAGTGACGGTGAAGAATCGGTTATAGGTTGTGGTCTAGCATGGAAATCTAGTTAAGTATGCTAAAATCATGACTGTAACTTTAAATATAAGTTTATAAAAGAATTAAAAATCATTTCTTGCACGAGGTTAAATACAAGCATTTAATATTCCACTGAAACTATTCAAATAGAGACAGTCTTAATCTCATGTTATCAACTTCTACCTTTTTCATCACGATTGTGTTATGCGTCTGCCTTTATTGATGATATCCTTTTAAAGGAGACCAATTCCACAAAATGTCTAGGAATGATCCAACATAATATGGCGCTTACCTGGAGTGAGCATGTCCATATGGATTGTACTACAGACAACACGAGCATTTATGCTCTGCGGAATGTAGTAATTCTATGTTCTCTAGAATTAAAATAATGGCTTAATATGACTTAATCCATTAATATTTTGCGTTTAGGATGAGACTTTGGGAATAGGGCTAAAAATAGAGCAGTTATTCAGAATCCAATGAAAGGCTGTTGAAATAATCGGAAAATGCATTAAAGAGAATCGCGTAGGGAAGCTTTCAAGCATTGGGATTGCCAAATTATTCTTGAAGTGATCATGTACTTCACATTTAGATGCGTTTAGATTCGCGGCGGTGTTGTTCACCAATATGGTGTTTTCGTTGAACTGTTATAATTGTTTTATAGCTAAGTCAAGCTTTTTACTTGGAGAGCCCTTTTTTAGCAAACTTGCACATCACGTTAGATCTCTAATACCAATATGAAACTATCTTGCTCGTGATAATGGTGATATGTGCCAAAAAATTTACAATTTTCGTAATATTTTTACTTCTGCTGAGAGTCGCCGAGAAGATCTAAATTTAAGTTACAAGGACTTAATATGTTGTGAGTTATAGGATCAATATGAAAATGGCAAAATCTGCAACTGGTTTACCGAGCGAACTACCATCTAAAAAACGTTATTTTTGTGGATATAGTTTTAGAGAATTAAATTATCTTGATAAAATACTAGTAAAAGAATTAAGTAAGTAAATGACCCTAGAATTTGGCCTATATGTGCTGAAATGTTGGAATAGATGCTTTGAATGCCGTGTATATGACGGTTATCGACGTACAGTAATTAAATAGCAGATCAGTCTTAAAATATGGTCGTAGTAGGTCAAAATAAAAAACATAACACAAAACATTTTAACAATGGATTAAATGAGATTTATTCCGGAGACCCGTTCGAGGAACTGTAAAGACGGAAACACAGCTAGGGGTTTTTTTTAGAGTACTGTAATTTGTCTTCATATATATTTATCGTTAGCAAAATATTAATATAACGAGTCTATGCAGTTTTAGTAACAACTTCAAGTAGTTTTGAGATAAATAACTACACATTCAGAGCTGATAGGGCTAAGTTATTCTTGACTTTGGGTTCTTGGTTCTACTTATATCAACCATGCATGGATTGTTGATTCATGGACTTGAGGTAATACCTACTGCCTTGGTTTCAGGAGAAAATTTCAAAAGGCATTCAAGAAACTAGGAATAAAGATTCTTTATTATTAGGGTTACTCCAGAAATTGTTCAGTGGGAAATGCGATATCCTGACGCTAATTACACAATCTTCTAAAAGCAATTATTAAATCTTCCAAAAAAACATATACTGTATAATATATAAAGAAGATGTTTTAAATAATTATACTTTTATAGGTATATACATTTTATATGTATATGCTATAAAATGAGTACTTAAATCTAGTATACTCGTTCAGTTACTAATATTTTCATGGTTATAGATCAATAGATTAAAATGTAATGAATGTAGTTCGGAAATAATCTTAAATCTATTTTGTATTGCATAACACCGGTATGTTTTAAAAAAATTAATAAGTCGAGTAAAGTGAAAATATATTACACGTTTTGTTCGTGATTTAACGGAGAGTAGAGTTGCCTCGTAGTAGCCGCGATCCATGGCGAAAAGTATTCAATTAATTTGCTAAATAGCTCATACTTTTTACAATCCATTACATACATTCTATACCATTTGCCATAAAAAATTTAAAATCCAAATATATTACGTTCAAACAAAAACCATTATTTTCAGATATTTCGTAGCCTTTTATCATCATACTAGACTGCGTTATTTTTTTGTAAAAGTAATCATCAACTTTAAACTGCATGTTTGTTACCGCAACAAATGAGACAAGAGAGACAATAGACGTTTAGAAAACAATGTGTGTTAGGGATTATTGATTGTGAATATCTTGATTGTTACATGAATACAATTGATGTCTCCTGGTTTCTTGGTAGGTTAGCCAGCAGCAATATCTGAATTAGAACACAGAATGACATTGTAAATTCAAACATTGCAGATCCCAATTCATTCCAGTTTTATGCTAATGCATCCCCAAAATAATGTACATTTATTTAAAGAAAACAGTAAATAAAGAACTACCACCAATGGTCTGGCAGGCGGGCTGCTTGCAGGTACATGATCGCTTAACAATCACCACCAAAGCAGTAGCCACGCTGCGCTATTGGTACCTAGCTAGTCTTAACATTTAATTTTCAAGAGGTATTTTCCTATCTCCCTATTCATGTTGTTTCATTTATAAATTTTACCAGTATAATTTTTCTATAATATAAGTCATTAAAGAATAGTAAGATATACAAGTTAAAATTTATTTTAAAAGAAAAAAATAGTGTGACAAGTTTTGGAGATTTTTATTTTAAAAATTCCCGTTTATATGTACAGTATCTTATACATTTACAAAAAATGTTTTCAGTGTCTTAATATTAGTATTGAACAATACAGTGAATTTTAATTTAATTATTGAGATACTTAGGTTGGAATCTGTTGTTCGTATGAATTTTCAATTATAAATTGAAAATTAGAATAGTCCCTAAAACTGCTCTTTATGTAGATCGAACACAACTCTAAATATCGATACAGAATAATATACGGCTTGTTCTATATTTAATGTATACTTTTACTTTCTATTCATATATATTTATGCTAAAAATTATATAAACTTCTTTGGTTTTGCTAAAAATCAAAACAACACTCATGGTGTTGCACAAAGAAGTATAGAGTTGATATATTGCACTGATAAAAGTAATAAAACTCCGAAATGTTTTACAACTTAGAATAAAATTTAAGTGCAGTACTCTATAAAAATGTGCTGAGATTAAACGCTAAATAAATTGAAACATTATGCATTGTCATTTATTTTCAAACTATGCCTTATATTGCTTTCCAATTATTTTTTAAAATTAATATATTTGAAATTAATGGCCATGACACAGCCCTTTGAACATTTCTGATAATTAATTAACCGAAAGAAATAATGTAGACATTAATTCGTAAGTTTGATCCTTAATGTACGCTGTACAGGAACAGAGAACAATATTTAAATAATTTATAAGGGTTTTTCAACAATCTTCAGGAGAAGTGCGCCCACAATGAAACTTTTAATGCGATGGATAGCCTTCAAGGCGTAATAAATTGAAAATGGAAAACTTTGGTTATAAACAGTCAGAGGCGATGTTTTCATATTGCATTCACTGCATTGGGGTCACACAGTTGTATAACCTTTGTACAACCATTATATCAAAATTTTATGAAATATTTGAAAAACCTATAACAATGAAAGTTGTTATTTCAATGTTTACTATCAAAGTTAACAAGAATTCACTTTTGAAATTTTTCTCCTCACCATCTGGAATTTTCAAATTATACAGGGCGTTCAGATATCACTCTACCTAAGTTCAACAAGCATAGTATATCATGATATAATAAGTCAGAAATATTATGTTAAGTAAAGTCATATATTATTTGATTTTCTATATGTCTTTTTGTGTGTTTATCAAGTAAATTCTGTATTTAAAAAATCAGTTTATTCAAACCGCTGTCGTTGTATCACTTACTGATCATATCTGCACAGCTCCACCGAATATAACCCCCAGATCACAAAACCATCCCCTTTTCCCTTTAAAATTTTATATATTCTATATAACGCGGCTTGTGGAAACGGTAACCATCACAAAAAAGAACAAACAAGTTAAAACAAGGTACATAATTTAATTTTTAATGTCTTGGCGACATTTATGAAGCGCTAGATACTCTGCTTCGTTTTATTATGGTGACCATTCAACCTTTCCCAACACCATTGTTTATGAACATAGAGGAAAACTAAAACTGCTCTGGAATGCTTATAGTATTACCTAACTTTTTGTTAAAAGCATTTTTGTATCTTGATTGGCTTTCGGTATATAAGTTGAAATACCATGAGAATAAATTAATAATACTTCAGTTGTTACAAAATATACCTAACTCTTAAGACTGAGCTGGAAGTATTATTTTTAACACTTTTTATAAACTAAAAATATATTAATTGTTTTAAATGAAAACCATTCCAATTATCGAGCTAGTAAAACAATATAAGGCAACTCAAATAATTATTTTATACCGTATATATATTAGATGAGAAAACATATCACCCATGTCACATTATTACATAGATATATGCCATTTAGATCTCCGGTATATATGTGTATATTATTAATATTGCAACTCATTTTCTCGATTTTGCTTGCCCAGGCGTATGTCATTACTTAAAATCGTGCTATAATGTTATCTTATCGTGATCTGCTTGTATTTGATCATATAATTAGTTTTTCTTTTATTTACCTTTCTGAACCTCAAGCCGTACTAAAGGCTAGGAATAACAATTAGTTAATGTATTTATTATGTTATACTGATATTATAGCAGAGTTATTAAGTACAATAAAGGCATGTCTTTATAGCATTTGTAGCATCACAAAGTTATTCTACGATAATATAATGTAAAAATGTATAACACAGATCGAGTGTAAAATAAAACACAATACAAAACAACATCAAAATGCATAGGACATTCGTATTTGAGGTATTTCAATGTTAGCTCTAATGAACAAGGTAAAAATGCTAATTCTAAACTTAATTAAGTAAGATAACATGAGAAGTCATAATTCCATGCCTCACATTTTCTTCTCTAGGTTTGTTTATTTATACAGAGATGTTTTGCTATGATCTTACAGTGTGATAATAAAACATGTAATGCAATGGTAGTGCAAAAACTTACTTATTTCATTGTTGATCATATTAAACTGTTTCATAATTCTACAGTTAACAGAATTTCGGACTTTTACCACCGTTATATATTCCAAAAGGTATAACATGACGTTTCGAGGATTGCAATCTATCCTCTTCGTCAGGTGGGGGATGTGTTAGTAAATACAAAAATAAAGAACAGAAAGAAAAAAGGGTTCAGACATACCCAAAAACCTGACTGGAGTGTGGTTCATGCGTTGTCACTGCAGAGAATATAAGTCCAGAGCACAAGTCACGAGTACGAGAAACACAATCACACATCACACCAGGACGGATGAAAGTGGATACTCTTGAATTCTCCTTGGATACTCTTCAATACTCCTGGACTAGGCTCCAGGCAGCTTTTGGTTATGTTTGAAACCTTTTCCGTCCCTTCTTTTCTTTACTGTTTTTCATTTCTGTATGCACTAATACCTCCCCCCCCCTGACGAAGATAATAGATTCTAACCTGGAACATATAACGAAGGCAAAAATCCCAAAATCCTGATATCCTGTTAAAATTTTCGTCGCCAATAACAAACTTTAAATCTTAAAACTTTTAAATAGGTATGACACAAGATGGATATATCTGCCCAAATGTATAATTAATTCACTATGGAAATATGAGAACTTTTCTTTGTTTCGTTTATTGAAATATTTTATGTTCAAGCCATTATAAACATTAAACTAGCATTCTTCAGTTAATTTGGAGAAAATTGTCATAAAATCATTATTTATTTTTGCTAGAAACGTAATAGCTATTAAAACAGTTATTGTGCTATAATTTTAATTACAAATTAATTATACACATTACAATTACATTACATTTAAACACAAATGCCCATTCAAATGTGTAATCTAAAACTATTTTTCATTCACTTATTATATAGGTAGCTTGGTTGGCAACCTATATTATTATGTGCAATAAAATTAACAGCCTTTTAAAGAATGGCAGTTGGGAATGCATTAGTAGAGGCATTAACTCAAGTTCGAAAACTCACGTTTATCTCAGTGGGAGGACTAAATAAGTACGGCTCCTCTATTCAGTAGAAGAGGTCTGTGTTTTAATTTTGATTGGTTTATGAAGATACCATGGAAAACTGTATATACTTGAATAGTCAGGAATATTCAGTCTCAATGAGGCCTCACTTCTGGCTGGTCTTTACCTTCCAGTTTAACCTATACTGGGCACAGCGAAAATTGATTGTCACTTTAATCTTTTTTACGATCAGGAGCTTCACATTACTAACCACAAATGTCGATATATTGGGGTGCTAATGTAGATCAATACGTTTAGTCTACTGTGGTAGATGTATGTTGGAGTTGGTACGGCTCCCTAGGTGATGTGTTAAGTAAGGGCTGTGCTATCCTAGACATAAAAGCCGTGCCACCCCTTCCCGACTGGAGAGACAGGTACAGAGCTAGCTCCCCCTTCTTCCAAGGGAACTCGACTGAGATGCCCAAAATCCATCCTCATGGATTCTGACAGAATATCCCCAAATCCAACCTCACCAATCCAGAATATCCTGCCAATCCGGAAGCAGCATAAAGCTACTTTTAGGAGTAGTACAATTTCTAATTTCTCAACTTATTTTTCTCAGAGAACAGAAAATGTTAAATGAAATAGGTAATGCTTAGGTAATGTTAAAAACCACCATACGTATTTTGCATATTACTAAACGATTTAGAATATTTTAAGACTTGCTAAATGCTTTATGGACTTTCCTTTTCCTCTCTCAAGAGACTTTTTGAGAAGAGAAATTTCAAAATCCAAATTTCTCTCAAGCAAAATTTCTAGTAGATCATCTTCTGACTGGAGTTTAAATGTTATATAAAGAAACCAGCCTCATTGTTATTTAAATGGAATAATCAATGCCTAATTGTTTCCCTCCCTATTAAAGTCCACCGAATTGAATTCCCACCCTAATGGAACAGCTAGTATAGCTTACCGAATTGGATTCCCACTCTAATGGAACAACTAATATAGCCCACCGAATTGAATTCCTACCTTAATTAAACAGCTAATATAGAGAGCAAAATTGCATTTCCACCCATGTGGAACATTTGTATGGCCCGCTATCATCAGAAATCAGAACAAGACTTTTATTCAGTAGTGAAACATGAAAAATGCATTAAAATACAAAACTATCATAATATCAATATCATCATTATCAATATGATATCATAATATCATTCTTGCTAAAACTTTTCTCTTTTGTTTTCCTTTACTATATATTAGTGATAGTTCATGACACTGATTACTTATTTTACAAAACTACTGTTATTCTTCGTGCTTCAGTAGTAAAACAATTAAGTGAAACCACAAAGTTTCTGGAAATTTAATTTTTAATTTAATTAAATAACATGAAATAGTAATACCTTTCGAAACTGGTTCATTTACAAAATAAGTATCATAATCAGGCATTTAAGATATTTTGAGATGTATGTAATATTTTTTCTGGGGGATATTGAATAATTATATATATAAAAATATTTTTGTAAGGACAGATATAAACAAAAATTAATCAAAATTATATTTAATTGCATTAATCAATTATTCCTGATGTAATGAAACATTAGATGAATTGTCATGCTTTATGGTGAACAGGCCTGGACAACAATGTAACTCAATCCTGTTCTAATGGAATGCATCTCGTCGTACTTAAGGTTTAATGGAACCAAATATTACAATTTTCGGGCTATTCTAGAATCAACACATTTTTATCTAGAATAACATGTGCATTTATCTCTTGCTATGAAACAGTAATTAATCATGTAACTATATAGATTTCGTTTGATATTTAAAATTATTTATATTCAATATTTTCAGTTATCTATTTGTATAATTTGCTGCTGTTTTATTGTATATATTATTTAATTATCATATATACGATGTGAGTGTACAAATTATAATGATTTCCTGTTCCAAAATTTAAAAATTGTAATAATAAGTACAGGAAAACTAAATAAGTGTTTTACTTTACCTTTAAAAATACTAATAACTATACTATTAATTAAATGTACTGTAATCGAGCACTGATTAGTAATAATAATTTTATTGGTGTTTCAACATTAAATTATGTACACAATAATTTTTAAAACTTGTAAGATGTTAATTTTTAAATAACAGAATGCCATGACTACCTATGTATAAATTCTTAACCTGTTTTGAATGCATAGGACATTAAACATATTTTTAGGTTACTTATAATCTACTTGCGATTGGTTTCTAATTTTATACATCTCCCGCTTGTGCCAGAATATTTATAAACTAATGTTTCCTGTGTTTAAAAGGTCTAGGAATTACATTGTATTGTGTGTTGTGATAACCTCATGCCACAAATGATTTGCATTTAAATTTTGAAGGCAATATTGTTTCTAAAATAAGAAATAAATTATATTTTTCATACGATTCTTATATTACATGTTACAATAATTTTACTGCATTATGATAACAAATAAATACAAAAGAGATTACTAAAAGTTAATTTGAAACAGGTGGTTCCTATGAATATTTAGATTAATTTTTGTGTTTTAAAATGTTTGAATTACAATGTGTAAATTGTTCACTATCATAAGATAAGAAGCTGTAAAAATTTTGAATGAAAAATATGCTACAAATAATTTATGCAAATTAAAGCTACCGAAACAAGCTTTACTTACCCAGCCACGGAAATAAAATATCACCAATTTCCGAGGAAGTGAAAGGCTTCAGATCCTGTCACAGATAGTGACTACATATTTACTCTTATATCAGGTCTAAGAATCTTGTAGACGGCCAATATCAATCTTATATTTAACATAAACCTCGTAAGGTCAAACTGCTCTATTATATCAATGAAGTTTATGTTTTAAAAATGCCGTATTGAAAATCTGTTTTTATAAAATCATTCTATTAATAATTTCAAGTTACAAAGTAGTTAGCATATTATACTACGTAACGGATCATATTCTTTTATGGCTAATTAATCAATGATGTTACTATTACAAGAAATTGCAAAAATAGTTTGAGTTCCGTTCCAGTACGAGTGCCGGTAGATTTTGAAATATTGACAAATCTGCAATATTTCCACAGACTATCTGAGAAGAACAAACAGTGTAGATATTTATACAGAAGCATCCGGGAAGTCGATACTCCATTTCTGGGTCAAATCCATGTTATACATATTTCATGCAATGGTGCATATTCAAGATTAAAGAACTCATACAGGTATTAATTAACAATTAAATAATGTGAAAACAGATAAGTAATGGAATAAACCATAAAGAAATTCAATGAGTTACAAAACAGTTTAAAACTTTCTTACTGACCTTTAATCCTGCATAATTTAATCCTCTAACAGATAATGCCAATTATCTCAACGACTGCAAATCATTATAATGGTATTATAACATCAAACACTTGCAAAGGTAAATCTGTTTAATTAAACGTTATAGAGTTATAATTATTACTCTATATCTTTAAAAGTTAACAAAGAAAGTTTTAAAACTACATAACATATTTTATAATAAAGCAGTCTTAACATTTTAGCATATATATATAATATATTTTATGTGTATATATATATATTAATTTTGAATTTGATTATTTTATATGTTATTCTATTAAGTAACTCACTTATTATTACAATAGAATAACAATGGAGAGATATACTAAAACAAGAAAGTATATGTAACTCTGTTCATTCAATAAAATTCATAACAGTTTTGCAAATTTTCATGTCAGGTACAGTTTTTAATTCAAAAATTTAATTTTTTATAAATTAGTATATAAATACTAAATTTTCTTATTAATTTCCACGTCGAGGATTATAAAAAATTATTTAATACTTAGTATAGTTATAACTTAAAATTAAATGAAAATAATCTAGTTTTAAAATTGTAAAGAACTCTAATACTGTTTAAGAAAAATACCTCTTTAAGGTTTAGTTTTAATATAAAAAATCACTTACTTGTATTAAAATAAAAGAAATACGTTTCTCTATATTCAAATGTCTATTATAGTCATTAAATATTTATTTATATTCATTATGCAATGTAATATAAATTTTAAAATTTTCACATTTATCCGTATAACTTCTAAGTATATTTAAACATATAATTTTCACTATCCACATCCCATTAGAAGGTTCAAAATTGCATAAACCTTATACGGATATCAATTTTTCCGTTGAAAGCATTTAATGTCCTTGCAGCTCATCCATCTCCTTCCTATTTATTTCCCAGAAAAGGGAACACAATTGCCAAATTTCCCAGATACAACCTATTTAAATTACCGTATAATAAAGCGCTTATACCTTGTCTTGTGACGTTTTACAAAATGGCTTTTAAGGCCTAATCCGTCTGCATACTCATATGGACTGAGACCTTCGGTAGATCGCGTATAAGACAAAAAGGAGCGAATCTTTAGTATTAAGAAAAAACGCGGGTAGAATAAATGAAATATCAAATAATAAATTATTGATTTATATAATTTGAGAAACTTTTAATCTTCAACTCTGTTCTGTCTGTGTGGAGGTTATGCTGTGCAGCTGTCAGGGGATGTTTTGATTTGTGACAGAAACTTTTACCTAAATCAAACAAAATTGCAGGGCAACACTTTAACCGAACAAAATATATCAATGTTATCTAATCATCTTTCGCATAAAGTTAATACAAATACATAATTATATAGGATATACAAATGAATAAGGTCCCAGTAACTATCAACAGTTTTTATATCCAAAAGCAATCGCCTCTTCTTCTGCAATAGTTCTACTCTGTCGTCAAGTTCATTTTAAATATAATACTTGTTAAATAGATGTGAAACCTGCTGATAACCTTATTTAGTAATTAACCTTTAAGCCCTAGTAACCGACAGAAATAGAACTTACATCACCTCATAAGCGATCAATAACATAAAGGTTAACTTTTTGTAAAATGGAATGATAACACGCAGTCAAACTATTTAGTTTGTTTGAATATTTATCCATTTAGAAAATATTTATATTTTAGGCAATTGCATAGATTTTTTTCAATTACTAAAAAGGCGCAATTATTTTAATCCAGTGCTTTGAGAAATCGTGAAGAGTTCTTCAGCCGGAACAAAGCCTGGAGAAACAAAAGGATAATATATAGTTGCGACAGGTGGCTTGCGGTATAGCATTTAACACACTCGTAATTTAGCGTGGAACTTGGATCGTTATTCTTTCGCGCGTCTATTAATCATACGGGGTTAGGGTGGTTCATTTTTTGGATGAGCGTTAACGATGGCAAAACGTGAAAAAATTATTTGGTTATTTCTGTCTGTCCACAAGATATCTAAAAAATTAACTGACTTATAATCTTAATAGTTTGCATTAAGCTTCATTTCCATATAGGCACTAATGGGTTTGATCATGGTGTTTGTCACTCTAAAATGTTTGGCTGGGCGTTAATGAATATTTTTGTATCTTCTTATGGCTAATTATAATGCCATCGAGAAAAGTAATAGAATAAATAAGTGTGTAAGTAAACAGAGTACAAGCATACGAAATTTTACTATGTGACATAAAAAATATGTAGCACTTAAGAGATTATTTAGTTAGAGGCGGATTTGAAAACAGGTTTAATTCTATAGTACGCGATCAATGGTATAATTTTTTGCCTCCTGAAACGTACAAATACTGCTCTTCTTAGCGGTATACGAAACAGTAATGATCAATTAGAAAGTGTAACCGGACTCTCTGCAAACCTTCTTAGATTTTATTCATGGCCAGAGACAAACAAATATTATATTCAAACTTTAAAAACTGAAGAATTACACAAACAGACTAATTGGAAATTTCGCTTATACATTTTTAATTTTAGAACGGCTTGTCGAACTTGATATTTGGCATATATGGCAGATGATTCAAAGAGCTAATTACAGAAAAAAATGTTTCATAAGTTGTTTAAATAATTACTTTTTAAGCACCCAGCATTTTCTTATAACTTTATTTGGCTCAATAATCATAAAATAAAGTTAATCATCTTATTATAACATATGAAGTGAAGGATACGAAGCCTTCTCTAACATTGGTGGCCAGCGGGTTGAAGTTGACTTCTGGACCACCCCCAAAATACCGAGCAGGCTTTGACAGGATCGTTATGTATCACATATTTGAGATGTTTCTCCCCCACAGCATACCACCCCCCGAAATCTGCTACAGTAATTTATAGGTCCTTAAGCTTATAGATATATCCAGCCCTGTTTTTAGTGACTTATTATTCTGTAGACTCATATTATTTATTTACTTCTATGTCACCCATTATAATGTATTACGTGGCTAGATATCACAAGAATTATTTCATCTGTACTTTAGAGTTTTAATGGACCTCATTTATATATAGAAAAGAATGAATCCTATGAAACTTGTCCAAACATGAAATTTAGCTGAGCGTTTTTGACACCGATTGCTTAAAAGGTTGGCCCAATTTATCTATTATCTTCCTGGGGTTAGGAAAATACTTATATGGCCTGAAACATCAGCCTAGCTGTGGCCGAGGTGAACGCTGGCCCGCTTGCCACTCGAGGCCACTAACTGGAATTCGTGGTGGCCGAGACCTACGGTGAGGAGACCACCTGCATCCGGCAGATCGCGGCTCTCTGGACTCGTAACGTCTCGGCATAAATCGGCTCCCAGTAAATTTTGGAGCTGGAGGTCTGTACAATCACTGCCTTCAACCTAGCCAAGATATAATATCCTATTAGAACACTACAAGTATTCTGATGAAAGGCTATTTCAATTGATGCAAGGTTTAACGTATGTTACTACAAAAATTTGTATTTTATATTCTCATACGAATCTATAAAAAACTCACTGGTACATAACTGTTACTAGCACGATTAAGGATGCAGTAAAATCTTATTAAATCGTTCACTTCTACTTTATTATATTACTGTGCAATAATAAACATTGAAGTAATATAAAACATACATTAGATTGATATTGTGTATATGTGAATATAACAGTACCTTATTTACTTTACACACATTAACTGGAGTATCTTGGATGATTAAAATTATCTATAATTGGATCAATATTCCATTCTCAACCAATTTACTAAGAATGCCTCATCCCTTTGCAACTAAACATGATTAGGAATATATTACTCCTAACAAATGCAATACAGGTGCGGAAGAATTTAGCATGATCCTATGATCTAAATTAGTAAATCAGTGATTAATGTAGTGCTGATTTTACTAACACCCTAAACAAATGATGTAATATATTTAAAGAATATTATTATTCATGAAGAATATTTCTCACACAGCCTTAAATAACACGTCACGAGGATACCAAAGTGTTGTGATACGGTACGTCATAAATCATAACAAACACTGGTCCATAGCTATCACTATATCATACATTTTAAAAACACTACTTATTAAAACGGAACTAAAGAATATAGGTAAAAACAGGTCTTCACTGAACAAGCAACCATAGGCAACTGACAAGAGGCCAATCGTAAATGGCGATCTTTACGGGATAAACAATATGGTGATACATCTATATACAAAGGTAGGCCATTTCTATTAATATTCCTATTAATAGACCAGTATATAGTTAGTGAGCTATGAGCATTCTCACTTTAAATAGGTAAAACATTAGAGTGTAATTTAGTGGACATGATCATAAGCAGCTCTATTATATTTTAGCTGGAAACAATTTTTTTAAATTTATTTTACTTTAATTAGTACTAAAATTAGTCTATATACTAATTTAACCTTAATACATAATTTACAATTTTTTATTAGGTACTATTAAAATTATACTAGAGCAACTCATGATCATATCCACTAAATTACACCCCAATGTCTCATCTATTAGAAGTCGGAATACTCATACTTGTAAAACTGAAAATATAATTGAATCGTAAAAATTAAGAGCTCTGTGGTGTAGTGGTAGCACACTCACCCGGCAAGTGAGAGATACGGGTTCGAGTCCCGGCTGAGCAAGTACTTTTTGTGATTCAATGTTTATTGAAATTAAATTCGGCTTACAATACAAATTTAAGTAATGTAAATAAAAGTAGTTTAACAGGTATTAGGTATTCCGATCATACGTTAGTGTGATTATTTTAACGCATATGTGACAGATACAGCCAAATACAATGTAATTGAATCTTAAAAGTAGGGGATCTGTGGTGAAGTAGCACACTCACCTGGAAGTGAGAGAAATATTATATAGGTCTTTACAACAATATGACGATAAAGATGAATATATCAAATTCCAAGCTGTCGCGAGGGAGTACTATCCAGAGAGTACAACCACACCACAGAATCAATACGCGCCTCCAGGGTCTAGGTTAGAGTCAATGGATGAGCGAAATTCTCTTGAGAATTTAACCATGAGCTCCTTGAGATAACAAGATTTCACGACGTGCTGTCCGCTAGCCTTATGGTCAATTAAGGCTGTTCTCGTGGAACATTATAAAGTAGTGACAACTGCTATCTTCTTGAGATTGTCGTGAAAGACCAGCCTATATCTTAAAAACCATATTCAGTATAGTATTACTGTAAACTTGATGTATTATGTCACAGATATTGTTATAATGTTTAAGAACAAATAATATATAAATATTTTGTGTATATGTGTGTGTGTTGTGTGTGTGTGTGTGTGTGTGTGTGTGTGTGTGTGTGTGTGTGTGTGTGTGTGTGTGTGTGTGTGTGTGTGTGTGTGTGTGTGTGTGTGTGTGTGTGTGAACTATCGCTTTCGTTTCACTTATAATGTAACTTTTCATTTCAACAAACTCTGTTTGAGTTTTGATAAATTTAATTAATGTTTTTATAACGTAATATATTCTACTTAGTATGCTATATCGATAACTATGAATATTTACACGATACATGAGGTGTATTTTTATGGTACTCAATTACATTTTTACTTTTACTTTACGATTGTTTTTGAAATTCAATTGTTGTAAGCAGTAACAATGCTTATATTTCTTACTGTGATGTTACTGTATAAAGTTTAATTATATTGACAGGTTTTCACCGTTAATTTTAATAGTACACCGTTTACTAAAGAAATATAAATTGAGTTTATATCGATACTGTTGTACACATCACCACAATTATTAAAGTAGCAGTTATGCAAGGCTGTGCGCACTTTTGTAGGCATTGCAAGTGTATGAAGACTCCTGGTTCAAAGAGAGAGACAGAGAGAGAGAGAGAGATAGAGATTTGTATTTTAAACTAAGTAAACGCCTCTTGGCTAATGGTCCGTCTGTCAGTGAGGAGGTAAAGCCAATGCCGCAAGAGAGTGTTGAAAACGGGATTAATGTCTTTGTTTTATGAAAGTGGTTTTTAAGATTCTTTAACTGTCAGAGTATTTTCATACTTCGCATCGTATTTCAGTAGTGTCACTTGACAGTGGTGAATTGCCATTCTGGAGTTTCATTTGAATACTTTAGAAGTTTAAAGTTCATTGCACCTACTTCTAATACGTAATCTAAAGGTAATTTTCTTTTGATATTTGGGGGCCCCAAAACTCCCCTATTTGAAGTCAATTGAAGTACCCTTGACGCCATTCTATCCAAATGAGGGATATCATTTGAGGGGCCATCGATCTTGATTATATAGAAATAAAGCTTCATAGGAACTTCAAGCACAAAGCTTAAATTCGTGCTTGATATAACTACCTCAGTTCAAGACTTCGCTTACACTCAATTCCATCAAAGGACATATTCTGTCATCGTACTAGATCTTGCATATTTATTAATGAATATTCAATCAAATTTCAAGGCTGTAATTAAATTACATAATAGAGATATTTTCCAACGTAATTCTCTTTACTAAGGCTCAGCCAATTCTCATACAGTGATATGCAACATATTAAAACTTGGTTTTACATTTTTGGAAATGTAGTTTAAAAAAATACCAAATCTATAACTTAATTCCTTTTTGAGATGTACCCTTAAATAATGACCATTGCTTACGCCTAATTGACTGACTTATAAGGAACATATCTTAAACTGATCTTACGTGTGTAAAAATAAAGCTTCATACAACAAGTTTAGAGCAAATTTTCCAAATACCTAGCGTAAAACAGACAGAATGACATAAGAACTATTTTGTCTGCTTACTGAACGGAAGCTATATATTCCAAGTTATTTTGAATATTTAGAGTGATTTTATGGCTCATTCCGTTCTCCAATAGCCTGCGAAAAGTTAGGCTTTGCTAATGCTCAGCGAATTTCGTGGATGGGTATGTAAATATCCAAAATCAGCTTCAAACTAAATTTAAAGTTTACAAGACATATCGTTCCATTGATACCCTTCGGAATACTGACACACGGAAAGAAAGACTGAGTGAAAGCAAAATATTGAAAATTATTTAAAATTATTCTAAATTTAACTATGGCTCATTAGACTCTTTTTTCAAAACATTTGGCTCTGCTAAATCTCAGCAAATATCTATGGAAAAATATACGCACCATTATAGAATTATGTGTTGCTCGTAGAAACATTATACTGTAAAACCACAAGGTTTCTATTTAAATTAGTGACGTATATCCTGCTTTGACAGACAGACAGACAGATCTTGTTAATTGGTTTGTTGCACCCTCGTCACATTTGAGATAATGGGTCATTGACAGGTGCAACATGCTATGGAGGACCTCCCGTATCCGGTTCGGACACATTATACTGTCCGTAGCTTTCGTCTCCCACACACAATGACTAAATAAATTCCTGGAAATCATGAGCAATGTTGTACATTTGTTTTCCTTGAAACACTGAAGCAAGTCACTATTTTGTTTGTGTTGTGGAATTATTTAAAAAAATTGCATAGTTTTTTCTATTATGGTGGCATAACAGTAGTGGAATATCTGACATGGTTGAGGAAGAAATTAACACGTGTTATCGATCGGTAAATAACTATTGTAATAATGGATGAACGTTAAAAAAATATAAATCGACGAAAATAAATCTATTTTGTAGTTTGGAGTTTATTATATTTTCCTAATAGTTATAACATGAGTCTAACAGTTTCCAATAGATAGTCCTTTTGTTTACAGTTTTAGAAAACTACTCGTATTGCAGGAAACAACGTCAGATCCGTCAAAAGAGACATGGTATAGGCACATTTGTTATTCTTACATATAAATTCTTACCAATGTGCATGTCTGATAACGAGGGCCATTTATTTAGCAGTTTTTCAGAAGAAAAAAAAACTTAAAAAGTATAATGAAAATCATTAGTAAGAATTCAAACTATACTACAAAAAAAGATTAACACAGTATTTTCATTGAAACTGGTGTAGAATAACAGTTACTTAAATAAATTTGTATATATACTTTTAGTAATCATTCCAAAAATGCTCCTTTAAAAAGAAAAATTATATTTCACAAAATAAAACATGGAATTTTCAACAGTGCATAATTTATTTTTGTATTACCAAGCCGAGCTTTTTTAATTGTGTTCTAGTTAGATTGTATCTTATTATATTAGATATTCGTGAGTTGAAATGTCCTGGAAGTCTTGTTTTATTATAGGATTAACTATGAGATTACGTAGGAAGTACATAACAATGCCACATCAGTATCAATGTCTACAGAAATAATTTCTTATCATTACTGCCATCATACATTAATTACTACAGTTTGTTCACTTTAACACAACTGTTATTGGAAGGGCTGATTTAATCAAAAGGGAATTTTAATATTTTGGTCTACTTCACCTTCCACTTTGTGTAGCGTTTGAAATCTGACCTTCTGTCACAGCCTTGACTACTGGAATCTGGAGTCCACGTCCGTATAAAAGGATTCGACAAAGATCAATACAGCAGAGTACATTAGGAATATGATTTCGATATCCTTGAATTTGCCAGCTTCAATAGGGTCCTGACATAATAGCCTAGGCCAACCAATTAGCCTAGACAGTCGGTAACGAAGAAGCTCAAAACGCAATCTCGGCAACAGAGACACATACACTACAAAAGAGCGTCTGTCTCGTTTACCCAGAAACAATACACACAAGAAGAGGCATTCTCAATGTTTCATCAGCTGCACAATTAAAATGTAGCAAAATTCAAAATGCACATTTATCGCTTTTTTTAGAGGCTTGCGTGTTAAAAATAAATGCTTTTTACTAATTCAATATAATATAAAACAAAGTAGCAACACGCAACACCACGTGTTGCATAACAAACTGAGTTTGCATTCAAAATTTCAAATCTATAACACATTTTATTTTCGATATACCTGCAGGCAGATATAATGATAAACAGTCGCACAGAAGAGACATTTTTATATACCCCCGGTAGATAAAATAAAAATTGTGTTGATGTACAACCCAACCAAGTCTATATCAAAATGAAGTTAACAGAAGACATCTTTCTCGAGATAACTTACCACATTATAGTCTCATATTAAATTATGTTTTATAGCAGTGTTCCAGTAAGTTCCGGTGAGCTAAATTGGGGAACTGCAACTCGAGAGTTCTCTCTGATATTAAATATTGTCACCTACTTTTAACATTGACTTTCCACTCTGGTAATTTTTTCATTTTACCATATGAAAAAAAATTTTCCATGTAAAAATGTCTTTATTGGACTAGGTTTGTTCTCAAATTTATTTATTCTTCCATATTTTCATTGCCACAATGTTTGCCTATACTACCAATAAAAATATAATAGCTAACGCTAGGCCATATCCCATGGAATGACATTCACCATTATCGAACTAAGTGTTATCAGCCAAATTCAATGGTTGACCTCATTCTTGTTTATGTAGAAATGAAGTTTCAATTAAGTATAATTATGAAATATTTTTCGAAATGATACACATGATCTTGTCATATGATACATTCACGTTCTTTTTATTTTATTGCGTTTCATATTAGTGCTTAAATAATAAAAGTCTAGACATCTAGTCACCACTCACCTTAAAATGGTGTGGGATGTGTTGGAATAATTAGTGTACATGTGTTAATACGTCATACAAGTTGTTACCCGTGGGTAAAAAAAAATCAAAGCCCGAAGCCAACTTTATCAAAACACGTATGATGTAATATAGTGGTCCTGTATAATGTGTTTCAAACGTAAGTAGTCATATGATCAGATTCATATAATTTCAGTGTTTATGGTTAGACGATCAGAGGTACAAAATCTTATATCATTTTTGGTTGGTATAGGAGCATTCATTTCTCGTTCAAAGTCATCATATTTCCGATACCACAACTGAATTTACCTCGTTGCTCTCATCAAGAAATTATTTACACTGGTCTCCGAAAACAGCTTTGCTTAAAAAACCGCTTATTTCCAGCTATTGTGATCTACTTCCGCTCTAATGTATTTTTAGTGCCATAGATGAGTTTTCATCGTTGTCCTGACGAGGGAAATATATTTACCTACTTAGGAATGAGAAGCCTACTTCGATCAAAACTCTCTCTGGTTCCGAGCATTTCAACTGACTTCGAGTCTATTGTAGTTACGGTTGAATTTGCCTTATTTACCCGATTAACAAAATGTTGACGAAAAAATATATACAGTCCTAAGGGACTGAGAACAGGAGTTTAGTGTCAGTTAAATTTGATTATGAAACATAACTAAAATAGTGCTTAAATTAAATAAACATATTGGTGTGCTGCCTTAGTATAATGTTTACACAGAAAGGTTGATTACTTGACAGGCTCATTCAATAAAAATTACGAAACTTTAAAGACCAATAATTGGGAACTTTCGCTATTTTTAAGTCCATTATGGTGGAGCCCGGAAGGTTTTTCGAAATAAGAATAGGCCCATATTCGTTCCGGGAACCGTAGGAATGTCTATGTTAATTCAGTACAATCGGTTGAGTAGTTTACAAGAAACAAAGGCACTGTCGCGTATATAATATTATTAGGACGTTAAAACCTATAATGGGTAAATTGAGTTTGTTTACAAATATATGTATTGTGCTTTGTTATCAATATCACAATGGTTACCCATAAGACTAATGTAATATATGCTAAATGTCACCCAAATCTCATGGTGTTGACCTTTACCACAATCGAACGCAGTGTTCCACATATAGTACTGAAGCTTCATGCATAAACAAACGTCTATATGTTAGTTAGTTTCTGATATATCGTGCGGAAAGACAGTTTTAAATGGAAGTTGTCCAGCCCCACGACCCCAGGCTTCCCACTAAGTCAATTGTCATTTAACCTCATGATCGGGGCAAGGTAGTTTACTGAGCTAAAGGGGCCCGACTGGTTAACATCCCAGCTGCTGTTTATTGTTTGTTTGATTATATATAATAAATATATAGCAGGTTCTTTCTTTACTGCCATTATCAGAGCTAATATTTATATAAAATATATAAGATTTATAATTTTTATTACTTTCATAAATAACATTGTAGTAATAGCGTTTAATAGTAAATAATCAACACTGGTTTATGCATAATACGTAACAGACCAGTTATCTTAATTGGTTATGAGAACTAATTAAATAGATCCTGAATAAAATTTCATAATAAAATGACAGTTGTTGTTTGAAAAATTTTTAATTTTAATTTTCCTGTTTTACTTAATAAAACACAACATAGTTAATACAGGAAAATGTTATATAATTCTATTTTAGCATTGGAACATATGATACGTCAAAAATATATATTTTATGTGTGTTTGCTAAACTCAATACTTTCAAAACATTTGTTGAGTGTTTGGCATTATTGAGAATTTAATTTTTCATATAGAAAAATAATTCAACATTTTGTTATTAATGTATTCTTTGTTATTTTGTTATTTACAGTGATTTAATTGGACATACATAGTACAGATACAATAAACATTCCAAATGTATACTTATATTAATTAATTAATGTTAGGTGGAATAAAGTTTAATAATTAAAATATTGTTTTCTATTTATTCTATGATTTGTATGAAAAATCACATTTTAAAACTATAAGTTAGATACACAATTGCAAATATACATAAAATAAAGATAAATATTTAGAGCTTGAATGCAAACTAATTCTTTTTAGGCTGCCTTATATAACAATCCACATGGATTAACAAATTTGCGCTGAGGCTGGATGGAACGCCTTCAGTATTGGCCCTGCAACATAGCAACATGACGGTCGCCGGCGACTTGCTCTGGCACAGACTGTACTTTTGGACTTTGTGACACTGGACTTACTGACACTGCTGTATTTTAATAACATTAAACTCCTGGACTTATTTAAAACTGGACTTAATGAAATCGTATTTGATATTAAATTTGTTTAGAGGACCTGGACTTTATGACATCTGGACTTAACGAAACAGCCAGTATTAAAATGACAAAATACAAGGTCCTGGACTTTATGAAAACTAGCCATTAATGAATATTCAGTCAAATTTAAATGCTGTAATTAAATTACATATAGAGATATTTTCCAACGCAATTATCTTTACTAAGGCTCAGCCAATCCTCATACAGTGATATGCAACATATTAAAACTTGGTTTTACCTTTTTGGAAATGTAGTTAAAAAAATACCAAATCTATAACTTAATTCCTTTTTAAGATGTACCCTTAAATAATGACCATTGCTTACGCCTAATTGACTGACTTATAAGCAACATATCTTGCCATTTCGTTTCCATTTGATAACCCTGCTGCGGAATACAGACACACACGGAAAGAAAGACTGAATGAAAGCAAAATATTGAAAATTATTTAAAATTATTCTAAATGTAACTATGGCTCATTAGGCTCTTTTTGTAAAACATTTGGCTCTGCTAATACGCACCATTATAGAATTTTGTGTTGCTCGTAGAAACATTATACTGTAAAACCACAAGGTTTCTATTTAAATTAGTGACGTATATCCTGCTTTGACAGACAGACAGACAGATCTTGTTAAACTGTTTACATTTTTCCAGACCCTAAGTGATAAGCTTCGCTATCGGTCAGCCAAATATTACTGTTTCCATACTTTAAAATAACTGTCCTTAAAGCAGTCTTCATTATTTGCCATGAACCAAGGTATTTGGCAGGTGCAATACACGAGTTGCTTGTAATGTAACATATAGGCAAATTTAAGTCCTTTTCCATATTTGAAACAAGTTTTACCAAACATATAAGCGACAAGCTAAGAGAAACTCTATTTTAGTGCGTATATGTAATGAGGCTGATCATGGTATTAGGCCAAGTTCCCGGTAATAAAAATGTTATTATATTGAATATTGTATTCTATAGCTAGGAAGATATTACTATGTGCACAAAATACAAAGAAAATTATCACAATCAGTCATAAAGATAAAATAACGTCCATGTAACAACATGTTATAATAGCCCTACATATATAATTTTTATACTAGTTTTTATTTTTAAAATAACGCGCCAGTGTTACAAAACCTGGTACAGAAACATGTGCACATATTATATTATATTTATGTGTGTGTACATGAATTCTAATTGCAAAATATTTTGTTTGGGTGTTTCCTTGGATACGGGTAACTGTGTTTAACCTTCAGTAAGAAATATTCTCCCCAGTGATAACCTCCGGCGCAGCTTGCCACAACGCAATAAATGACATCATCCCCTCCCCACCCCTTACCATTTCCACAACCTTATCTCCTTTCTCAGTTGTCGTTCACCACATGTAAATGTGTTGTGTGCATCATCTGTCACATTATCTCTTTTTTCTCGTAAATTTTAAATATTCTTAAGCATTGGTGTGTCATATTGCCATTTAATAATGGGATAAGACTAAGGCCCACAACATCACTCTGTAAGATTTACAATATATCCATCAAGCAGCATGTAATATCCGACTTATTGTAAAGATATTTTCTGGAATAATTTTTCTCTATCGAAAAGTTTAACTAACCCTGAAACTGACACTGACGATAGAAAACCCAAAATTTAAAAATACTCAAACTATTACCTAAAGTTTTTATAGGTACTATTATTGAACTTTCTCTTTCAGTGCCAACGTCCGACTACACGGACGTACATACAGTGTGCAAGAAGAGCCAGCGTCCGACTACACGGACGTACATAAAGTGTGCAAGAAGAGCCAGCGTCCGACTACACGGACGTACATAAAATGTGCAAGAAGAGCCAGCGTCCGACTACACGGACGTACATAAAATGTGCAAGAAGAGCCAGCGTCCGACTACACGGACGTACATACAATGTGCAAGAAAGAGCCAGCGTCCGACTACACGGACGTACATACAATGTGCAAGAAGAGCCAGCGTCCGACTACACGGACGTACATACAATGTGCAAGAAGAGCCAGCGTCCGACTAAACGGACGTACATACAATGTGCAAGAAGATGACACATTGAACAACAAAATTCAAAATTCTTTACAAACACTTTCAGTGGTGCATCAAAATGCACAGATTGCATCCAACAAAATTGAGGAGCTATCGCTCATGGCAGACGAACTGCAACCTGACATTTTCATTATATCTGAGCATGGTTTTCACACCTGAAAATGCTGCTCTGTTCAGAAATGACAATTATCAATTGGCAACTATATTTAATCGAACGCAATACAAAGGGGAGGTGTGGCAATTTTTGTCAAATCGAAACTGGTATTCCAACCCTTCAGAGTTGACCGCAACTAGTGAGTTGGACTTTGAAGCGGAAGGTATACAAATCAGTCTAAATTTTTCTGGAAAACTTGTAATAATTGGCGTATATAGATCCCCGAACGGATGCTTCACAACATTTTTTGAACAATTCGAGTCCCTTCTAAATTTTGTTACGTTCCAAGGCAATAAAATTCATAATTACTGGTGATTTCAACATTGATGTATTAGACCACACCAACCCTCAAACCCAGCGGTTTTGCGATGTTCTCACTTCTTTTGACTTAGTCTGGTCCGTGAACACACCAACTCGAGTGACTGCCAGGTCGAGTACGGCCATCGACAACGTCATCACAAACTTTCCGGGCGTCTCTGTTACTGTTCTCGACGCGGCCATCTCTGACCATTTCGCACAGGAGACTGTAATCAAACAATTCAATCCTAAATACGAACCCTCTTCAGCAAAATTTAAAAGAGATTTAAAAAATGAAAACATTAAAATTCTCAACAGATTCCTCCAAAGAGAATCTTGGTCATTTGTGGATGCTTTTGAACACGTAGAGGAAGCATTCACTGCGTTCAATGACTGCCTTAATTATTACTTAAATATTACTTGCCCATATAGAATGATAAAGGAGCGATCTCATAGGAAGAGTAATGCCTGGATTACTCAGGATATTCTCTACTTGAGAGAAAGGCTCAAATTTTACCATTCAATTTATTTAAAATCAAATAACGAAAACTTCAAAAATTTTTATAGAACATTTAAACAAAATTATCGCAAGGAAATAAAAGCCGCTAAAGCACGACATATTGAACAAAAATTGGAGAACGCAGAAAATTTTTCAAAAAGTGCGTGGGAAGTAATAAAAAAGCGTTACATCACAAACAAATAACTCAAAACAATCAAATCCGAAACTAAAAATTGACGGTAAATTAACAGACGAACCCACTTCTAGTGGCTAGCGAATTTAATAATTTTTTTTCGACTGTGGCTGTACCAAGCACAATCTTTCAATTGTGACAATCTTGTAGAAAATGTAGTAGTGAGACCGTTCTCTTCCATGGTTCTGTTTTCCTGTGGGGGAGGTGGAGATGGCAGTCGTCTTGAGAGACCTCAAGCCGAAGAAGTCCAGCGACATCAACGGAATGTCCGTTGTGGCTGATCAAGCGTTGCTTCAAGCACATTTTGACACCACTTACTAAATCGATAAATCTGTCCTTCGCCCAAGGCGTTTTCCCTTCAGCTTTGAAGACAGCAAGAGTGGTTCCGATCTTTAAAAAGGATGATCCTTGCATCGCAAGTAATTACCGTCCTGTATCCATTCTTCCTGTCATGAGCAAAATTTTTCGAAAAGGTTTTCATTAGAAGGCTTGAAGGTTTTCTTGAACAGTTTGAAATTCTTAACCCTGAGCAGTACGGATTCAGGAAAAATAAATCGACGATTGATGCTGTAACAAAACTCATTGACTGTGTTGTTGATGGCTTGGAGAGGCGAGAACAAGTGCTCAGCATATTTCTCGACCTTTCAAAGGCCTTTGACTGTGTGCATCATGGGACATTGTTGCATCAGTTTATGGACATGTGGTGTTCGAGGTCAGCCGCATAAATGGCTTTCGTCATACCTCAGTGGCAGAGAGCAGTGTGTGCAGATCGCGAACACCCTGTCAGGCAAAGTAAAAATGCAGTTACGGTGTTCCCCAGGGTTCAATTTTGGGGCCCATACTTTTTTCTCATTTTACGTCAACAGATTGAATTCATCAATTCAAAATGGAGAGGTGATTCAATATGCGGACGATACGACTCTCTGCATCAGATCAAGTACGAAACAAGATCTTGAGATCAAAGCCTTTATTGAACTAAACGCATGCATCGAGCACTTTTCAAAGATAAATCTAAAAACTAACTATGCCAAAACTAACGTAATAAAATTTTGTCTCCGTCAACAAGAAGACGAATACAGACCAATTGTGATGGCGGATGAAGCTATCTTAGATGAAGCCGAATCCACCAAGTTTCTGGGGATGTACCTGGACAGGGGACTGACCTGGAGCAATCACATTGACAGAGTTTGCTCAAAGGTTGCCTCAGGCACTTATGTCTTACGCAATCTAGCAAAATTCTGCTCGTTTGATGTACTGAAAACTGCCTACTTTGGCATAGTACATCCACATTTGACCTACGGTTTGAGACTATGGGGCAGCTGTTTTAAATACAAATTTGACAGAGTATTTAGAACACAAAAGAAAGCTGTTCGAATAATTTCGAAATTAAAACCCAGAGAGTCGTGTAAAAATTGCCTTCAGGGAGCTTGGATTTCTAACCTTACCCAGCCTCTATATTCTCGACGTTACCCTGTACTGCCGATTCAAATGTGAACTGGTTCAGGGCAGGGACGTCCATCAGTACGAGACCAGAGGCAGGAACAATTTCAGGACAGAACAGCATAGAACGGCTATGTTCGAACACTTACCATCTCAAATGGGTGTCAGGTTAATCAATAAGCTCCCTGGAGATCTCAAACGAATTATTGAACCCAAACAATTCAAATCTCGATTAAGACACTTTTTGTTGTCAAAGGCATTTTACTCCGTTGATGAGTTCACGATGCGCCGCTGGGATGAAAATTAATATTTTATTATTATTATTCTATTTATCCTTTTCTGATATCCAAAACATGCAAAACGTGCAAAATACAATACATTGTTAGGTTCACACATTAGTATGTGGAATTAACTGTGCCTATGTTAAGATAGGTTTTAGTTTATAGATTTTTAAATCCAAATGTTGAAATGACGCTTGCAATGCAATTTTGTAAATTGTTTTACTGCAATAAAGAATTATTATTATTATTATTATAAGAGCCAGCGTCCGACTACACGGACGTACATACAATGTGCAAGAAGAGCCAGCGTCCGACTACACGGACGTACATACAATGTATAAGAAGAGCCAGCGTCCGACTACACGGACGTACATACAATGTGCAAGAAGAGCCAGCGTCCGACTACACGGACGTACATACAATGTGCAAGAAGAGCCAGCGTCCGACTACACGGACGTACATACAATGTGCAAGACGAGCCAGCGTCCGATTACACGGACGTACATACAATGTGCAAGAAGAGCCAGCGTCCGACTACACGGACGTACATACAATGTGCAAGAAGAGCCAGCGTCCGACTACACGGACGTACATACAATGTGCAAGAAGAGCCAGCGTCCGACTACACGGACGTACATAAAATGCGCAAGAAGAGCCAGCGTCCGACTACACGGACGTACATACAATGTGCAAGAAGAGCCAGCGTCCGACTACAAGGACGTACATACAATGTGCAAGAAGAGCCAGCGTCCGACTACACGGACGTACATACAATGTGCAAGAAGAGCCAGCGTCCGACTACACGGACGTACATACAATGTGCAAGAAGAGCCAGCGTCCGACTACACGGACGTACATACAATGTGCAAGAAGAGCCATCGTCCGACTAAACGGACGTAAATACAATGTGCAAGAAGAGCCAGCGTCCGACTACAAGGACGTACATACAATGTGCAAGAAGAGCCAGCGTCCGACTACAAGGACGTACATACAATGTGCAAGAAGAGCCAGCACGGACGTACATACAATGTGCAAGAAGAGCCAGCGTCCGACTACACGGACGTACATACAATGTGCAAGAAGAGCCATCGTCCGACTACACGGACGTACATACAATGTGCAAGCAGAGCCAGCGTTCGACTACACGGACGTACATACAATGTGCAAGAAGAGCCAGCGTCCGACTACACGGACGTACATACAATGTGCAAGAAGAGCCAGCGTCCGGACTACACGGACGTACACACAATGTGGAAGAAGAGCCAGCGTCCGACTACACGGACGTACATACAATGTGCAAGAAGAGCCAGCGTCCGACTACACGGACGTACATACAATGTGCAAGAAGAGCCAACGTCCGACTACACGGACGTACATACAATGTGCAAGAAGAGCCAATGTCCGACTACACGGACGTACATACAATGTGCAAGAAGAGCCAACGTCCGACTACACGGACGTACATACAATGTGCAATAAGAGCCAACGTCCGACTACACGGACGTACATACAATGTGCAAGAAGAGCAAGCGTCCGACTACACGGACGCATGTAAATAATGGATACCTCAAATTATTTTATTTATTATATATTCTATTTAATTATTAAAATATTAATTTAACAACCAGAAAAAAGTGCTTGAAACTTTCAAGTAATTGCGTACTAAAACATTTACATTCAAAAAGCGACTACATTAAGTATATTTTGTAGTACAATGATTCCCTATATTCGTACGAAGACATTATAAACAAATACATCTTTGAGAGGGTTAGTATCATTCTGTGATACTAACTTGTATGAAAGAGTACATTTTTAGCCCAACGACTCCCAAAATTTGAACGGAGACATCAGAAACACATAAATCTTTGAGAGGTTTAATGATGTTTAGCCACCAACAGATATCCTATCTCTGTTTATACCGCCAACAATGATACTGTTGTTTTACACTTTGGCATTCGCTGCAAACTGTTTACTTTGAGAGTGTTTACTAGTACCAACAATGGTCAATAGGATTACTATATACATTTGTTTTCCATTTATTAATCTACTGACCTAAATTATTATTGTATTGTATCAAGCGAATTCAATTGCTTAAACGACTTAGTGGGGGGAGCAGTTAAAATTCTCCTCATTCGTTTTAATTTATATAACCCATATTAAAGAAGGTTCTTTATATATATATATATATTCACCGATTTAAGCTATCTAATACATATATAGATGGAGTTTTCTGTTTCAGGTATGAGGACGAGTGTAGAAAAATTGTGTCTACAATCCTCTCGGTCCAGAAACAGCACGGAGGAAAACTTTGTTTAGCAGAACTTTAGATCCCTTACCGCTAAGACTACCTGGACTAGACCATACATAGCTTGGTCAAGTAGTTTTTTAAACATTCCAGCATTAAATGTGGTATGGTGCGGTGTAAGGCGGTTAAAATACAATCATCTATTATAAATTTTTGTAATTATTTATGAGACAATAGTTTTACGTGTACGGAGCGAATAAATAAATTTGTACACGAACACAATACAACCATAACATATTAAAACATGTACCGTATTAAAACCGTAGTCAGAATATCCCATCACACACAATACATTTTATGGTGACTTAGTGAGTAGAAGTCTATTATTTGATGACTGATATTAAACCCAATGTAATGAACAACAATCCGAAAGAGTCATTTTGAGGACATTTCAAGAAAGACTTCAAAGGCAGATTTTAAATTTTGTAAAAAACTTCATTATTACAAGTATGAGTTTAATGATGCGTCATTTTCATGTCAACTTCTTTTTGCGTGATTTTCTTTCTGTCTATGTACATGCAGGACGAGAAAGAAATGAGCTATAGGTTTGAAAATTTGCGTGCAACTTTAGCAAAGCATGTTATGACAGTTGGTAGGGTGTACTTCTACATTGTTTATTTGTAACGAAAACACAATTGTAAACAGAGAAAAAGACAAGAGAGGAGGAATACATGTTCCCTTATACTGATTCACACAGCCACAGCCCGCCTGGGATGTGTGGGATTACACCTTTATCTCATCCTGACAGCTGCGTCATTCACATTCACATGATGTTCACCGAGTATAAATGTTTAGAGGTTCAGTTTCTCCATATAATATCAAGTAGAAAAGTAATTACACTTAACTACACCCTCATTACAATAAATACTCATTAGTATTTGGGTAATTAATTACACATTTTATATTTGATCGATCAGTCTAAAACTAGAAAAAGAAATAAGTTATAGACTTCAAATATCAAAGTATGCAGAAATTAAATAATGCAACTAATTCACAACGGCTTTATTATAAGAGTATAACAGAGTTCGCCCTTGAAAATATCTTCAAAATAGTCTTTTAAAATGTCATCCTATTAATATCACAAATAATGTGAAAGTATGTAAGGTACGATATCACACTAAATCAAGTGGACAGGTTTAGAATAAATTGGGATTGAATTAATATTGTATACTTGGTTATTAAAATAATACACCTACATATTTCTATTCCACATTAAAATACGCATTATATAATACTTGCATGGACAAAATACCATCTTTCGTAAGGTGCCGAATTAATTATTTTGGTAGTATTTCCTAAGTTTGCTGTAGGTGGCAGTAGTGTGGAAATCAAAGCGTTAAGTTTCTTTTAGGTTCTCAACATTTTAGTTTATTTCGCTCTTAGGAAAATCATATTTACAACATTTTAAGGATAAAAAACGGAGGAACCGGACTTTAACATGAATCAATGAACCATTCGCTCTTATTACAAAGTAACAAATGCAGTGAGCCGATGGTCATTAGAAACTTATTAACAAAAGCACCAGACACAGAATGTATTTTTTATGAGAGAAACACATGGTGTTAGTCGTGTATGTTTCCACTGAACAGATATGCGATACCATCAGTTAGGCCTATATACAAATGTATATAAATGCTAGCTAAGTAGACCTAGTATAAATCCCATGTAAATAGGACGATATGTCCCTTTAGTGGACAGAGATTTGAAGCAAGGACATTCAGTGCACTTTATCAGGTTTACAAATATCCTTATTACTCACATCCTTACATCCTTACTTTTCAAGTCCTAATTTCTTGGGTACAAGGAAAGGTATAAAAGTCGGTGTCCCATAAAGTAGGCATGCAATTTAATTTTAGATGATTAAAATAATAATAAGTCATTTTAGCACGTCGGAAGACATTATATCGAGAACCGTTTGACTTACATTTGATGATATTTAGCACCAATGGTCTATTGAATGACAGAAGGAACGCCCGTATTTATTTTATATAAAAAAGTAGATTATTAGCAGCGGATTGATATGCTTTTGGCCGAAGTAGACTTTAAATTGATCTATATTTTTGATATCGAGGCAAGAAGACAAACTCTATTGCATCAATTGAAGTGTATTTAAAACTTAATAATAAAAGACAACCCCAACATTGATTAACCTCTAATCCTCTTTAGCGTAGATTCTAAAAAGTAGTATAGTAAAAAGACTTCGAGTTTATTATTCGTAGGCTCTGGCCTAAAATACTTCATGTACTAAGTAGCAAATCTCTCCATGGACTGTTGCAGGGAATTTCATTTCAAATTATTCCTAAATTCAAAGAGGATTTAAATTTGTTCCAGTGACTATCACTTACAATAGGAGCGTATGGTTTGGTAAGTCATTTAAAAAGATACTTCCACACTACTGCCTCCTACAGCCAACTAGGTAATACTACAAACTGTAATAATTATTTCAGCACAATTACGACAGATGGTATTTTGTCAATGCAAGTATTTTGAAACGAATAGTATTGTAGAATTAAAAATAAGTATGCGTATTAATCTAATAACCAAGTAATATTCATTCCCAATTTTGTTAGTTATGTTCACTTGATTTAGTGTGATTTGGTATCAAATATCCAATTATCATACTTTACGTACACATTTGTGATATTAAAAGGATCACGTTTTAAAAGGCTCTTTTGATGATTATTTATCATTTTCAAGGGAGAACTCTATACTATACTCATAATAAGGACTTTGCAGTGTATTCATACATGTTTTCTTTAATTAATATTTCAGGTCACTAACTGTTTAATTTTTCTAGTTGTAGCCTGATTAATCAAATTTAAATGTGTAATTAATTAGACGAATTTATAACAATAACTATAAACGATTTACTATGAATAATGAGTACGTATTGTAAAGTAATGGTAATTATAAGTAAGTAGGTGAGTGTAATTATTTTACTGTATGGAGAAAATTAACTCCAAGACCAAGAAATTTATACTTTCATATTTCATAACAACTTATTAAGATCCTTAGAAACGTAATAATCCTCATTGGCGTCTAGGGCTTTCATAATGTTTTCGGACTGCATGCCACTGTAGATGTGCAACCACTTTATGTCAGTAGTTAGAAGTAAATAGCCAAAAATAATATAACATATAAAAAAATTGTATATATATTACATTTAATAGAATCAAAATGCCCATTTTGACGACTAGCTCCTACAATTCTATCGTGACGTGTGTACTTAAGGCTCTGTGTAAGGATTTCAATAATACGCATTGGCAACACTGACTTTTACTCCTGAACTAGCAATATATTACCATCGAAAATATATCGTTTATTCTAAGTAGGAGATAGTTAAAATCATTGTATTTACTACGAATCTTTTACACCTCATTTCCAAGTAGTTGTCAGTAATCAGTAATGAGTCAGCGCTCAGATAAGACGGATCGACAAGCGATAGTGCTCCAGCCTAATCTATACAGCGTTTTAAGTTCACGTTGAACTCGTGTGTTTTTCATTATAAATTTGTGCTTCTGTTTTGTGTTTTGTGGGTTTTTATCTTGGCAGTTTGGTCAATCTAAATTTTACTTATTTCAAATTTAAAATACCTTTTCTATATATTAAAAATGGCCAATTGTGATGTTTGTACAAAGTCTATCACTTCGAAACAATTCAAGCTTGTATGTAATGATTGTTCCAAAGAGTTTCATGGAAACCTGCATGCGGATGAACAAGGCTGATCTCGACTGCATCACCGCCGATGGACTAACTTGGAGGTGTCAGCCGTGTAGTGAAACACGAAGAAAGAGCTTGAGGTTTGACTCCGCAGCTCAGGAAGGGAAACTTTCACTCGAAGATATAATGAAAAAAATCGAGGAAATAGCTGAAGGCCAAAAAAAACCCAAGAAAAAAAATTTTAACAAATCCTATGAATTCTTAACTGAAAAAATTGAAGAAAATACAAAAACTATGAAGCAGCAAAATTTGTCTATGGAAAAATGCTTAAAAATAATTGATGAATTGATGCAAGAAAACAAAAGTTTAAATAAGAAGGTCGCTGATCTTGAACAGAGGATTGATGATATGGAACAATACTCCAGGGCAAATACTATAGAAATACAGGGAATTCCAATGCAGCCAAACGAAGACGTCGTCAGCGTTGTGAAGGAAGTGGGAAAAGCTCTGGACTTAACCGTTACGGACTCCATGATTGACGCCTGTCATCGTCTTGGTAGCAAAGTCGGTCACAGCGGCCCCCCGCCTGGCATTATTGTCAAGTTTGTTAGGCGCATGGAAAAGGAGGAGTTCATGAGGAAGCGTCGTGTCAAGCGAAACCTATCTACCAGACACATGAACATGCCCATGGACCAAATGGTGTACGTCAATGAGGCCCTGACACCGGCGAGGAGGCGGCTACTGGGGGCGGCGCGGCAGATCAAGAAGGAAAAGAACTTTAAGCACCTCTGGGTGAGGGGCGGCAAAATCTTCTTAAGGAAAGACGATGGAACCAATGTAATTCAGGTGACTTGCCAAGCTGACTTAAGTAAACTGTAATTTTTATTTGCCTAAAAACGAAAGAAGTATACTTATAATTTTTATTTATTCTTTGTATATAAAATTTTTTGTTTATATATATTTTTACATTACTATATGTGGAACAAATATTTATTTTGGCTATATATTTATTCATATGTATTTGCATAACACTTAACAAATATTTTATATAGAAATATGAATTATTTTTATCTTATAATAAAGTATAATGCAATCATATTAAAAGATTGTGTAGATTTTTGTAAATAAATAATAAAATTTTCATTTAACTGCTTAATTGAACAGTATGATAATGTGCAAGGATTTATGACATGTATATTTTGATACAGTTATAGATAAGTGTTTGTGAAATACTTAATTATTACTTTATAGATTTTATGTAGCAATTATAACTATGAGTTTTGTTTTAATTTAATTTTTCTTACAATGTATACATAAAAATGTCTTTTTTTATTGTTTTCTTCAGTTAATGAACGATAAAATTTTAGTTGCTCATCAAAATGTTAGAAGTATGAGACAGAATTTTGATATTTTCATTTCTGAATTGCAGGCAAATTGTATCTTTCCTGATATTATCATCTTATCAGAAACATGGATAAGTACAAACGAAGTTGAATTTTATAAAATACCAAATTATAATTTAATAACTCAATGTAATGATAATTATAGAGCTGGAGGTGTGGCGATTTATATTAACGATTTAATCAACAATGTAAATTGTATCCAATTTGAGTTACAATCAGCAGATGCATTATTGATATCTTTTGTTTTTTGTAAAGAAACATTTTATTTACTTGCTGTATATAGGTTTGTGTTTAATGCAGCTGATATTTTCATCGATGAGTTGAGGAACCAATTTAATAAGTCAAATTGTAATTTTAAAAATATGGCAAACTTTTTACTTATTGCAGACATTAATATAAATTTATTGGACAATGTCTGTGCGTCTGTAGATAGTTATAAAACTCTGATGGCTGTAAACGAGTTTGAGAGTTTAATACGGGAGCCAACACGAATTACAGAACAGTCTGAAAGTTGCATCGATCATGCTTATATGAGAGTATCCAGTAAAAAACAGGATTATTGTAGACGCGTCTGTGATGCACGCGGACATCACAGACCACTCCATGGTCTGTGTGAGCGTGCAGGTGTGCGGTGCGCGGGGAGAGGGTGGCAGGCCTTTGCTGTCCTCGCCCCGCTACCGCACTGATTACGCTCGGCTCGATCAGCTGTTGGATAGCGCAGACTGGTCTCTTGTCTATAATCAGGCAAATGCGTCTTTGGCGTTTGATGAGTTTGTGGGAACTTTACAAAGTTTCTTAATACAAAGTAGATTGGAATTACGACAGATAAATCAATATAAATTAAAGAAACCGTGGATTACTAATTTTATTTGTTCAAAAATTAAGAGAAGGAACCATATTTTTAAACTGGTTAAGAACCACCCAAACAATACCAAATTGAAACTATATTACTTAAAATTTATAAATAGACTTCATACATACATAAAAGAACAAAAAAAATTTTTATAAACGAAAGTTTAAAAATTGCAATAGAAATTCCAAGGGCACTTGGAAAGTTTTGAAAGAAGTGACTGGTCAAGCTAAACAAATCAAACAGACTATAACACTAGACATAAATCACACATTGATTTCTGATCCATTTTCTGTTGCAAACTATTTTAATGATTACTTTTTAAATATAGTGAGTAAACTAAACTTAAACGATCCTCAATTAAAAAATTTTTCCTCTACTGCATTATAAAAATTCCTTTACAAAAGTATACCAAGTAAATTCAATTTTTATTGATTCAGTTTCTACCACATGAGCTGGTGAGCGTTATTAAATCACTTAAAAATAATACTTCACCGGGTCTGGATGGAATTAGTTCCTTCACGGTTAAGAATATCTATCCCAAAATCATGGATATCTTGTTGTACATAATTAATTTGAGTTTCAACAGTGGAGTCTTTCCAACGCAGTTAAAAAATGCACTAGTAATACCAATATTTAAAAAAGGTTCTGATTTGAACAGCAGTAATTATCGTCCTATATCTTTGCTTTCATGCTTCTCAAAGATTTTTGAAAAACTAACGAAACAAAAATTGTTAAAATTTTTTGAAATGACTGATTTTTTTAGTAATAATCAATTTGGATTTAGATCTGGTATGAATACAGAGAATGCACTGATGCATTTCATGACAGATGTGAATGATGGTTTGAATGAGGGTAAATGTATTAGTGGTCTTTTCCTCGATATAACAAAAGCTTTTGACACTGTGAATCATAAAATTTTATTGGATAAATTACATCAATGTGGAGTGCGTGGAATTGCATACAAATGGTTTCAGAGTTACTTGGAAGATAGGAAGCAATGTGTAAGAGTTAATTCTGTATTAAGTGACTCTGGAATAATAAAGCAAGGTGTACCCCAAGGATCTGTCCTGGGAGCAATATTATTCATTGTCTACATAAATGACTTATGCAATGGTAGTTTACAAGGAAAAATAACTTCTTTTGCTGACGACACAGCTCTCTGCTATTCAGAATCTAGTTGGAACAGTATAAGTTCCAGTATGGAAAATGATTTGGAAGCACTTCAGTGGTGGTTTACTATGAATCACATGCTGCTGAGTGTATAAAAAACTAAATATATAAATTTCAGCCTCAAAAAAGATATTAACTTCGAAAATCAAGTTTATTACAAATGTGCTAAGTGTCTAGGTGTTCAAACTGTATGTATTGGGAATAGTTGTGCTGTAGTTGATAGAGTAACGCATATAAAGTATTTAGGAATTTTTGTTGATAGCGAGGTTAATTGGAAAATTCACAAAAATCATTTAAAAAACAAAATTAATAATATTTTAAGGTATTTTTTTATTTTCTTAGGAAGTTATGTAATGAAAGAGTTATGCGTATGCTATATTTTTCATTGATACAGAGCAGAATTGATTATGGAATTATCTTTTGGGGCAGTACATACGATACTTATCTGAATGCAATATATGTTCAACAAAAACATGCAGTAAGGTTAATATTAAATAAAGGAAAGACAGTCCATTTGCGTCCGATTTTTTTGGATTTAAAAATTTTACCATTGAAATATATTTTTGTTTATAAAGTTCTGAAAATTTTCTTTTGCAAGAGTGGTAATATGCCACTAAAAAATATAGAATATAAGCAAAAATTAAGATCCGGGAATCAATTTACAGTTCCTAAACCAAATTCTACATTTTTTACAAGAACATTAAATTTTATAGCACCAAGAATGTTTAACAAATTGCCAAGCAATATTAAAGAATTATTGAATATTGACACATTTTTGAAAAGACTTAGAGAGTGGCTGCTAACTTTGGAACACATTGACTTTCTGATTCAAATTCAGCAATAACATTTATGTTTGTATACCATAAATATTTTCCATCTTATTCGCTTAGATGCTCTTTTACATACAGTAAACTAAAAAAACAATATATCTATATATTTTCTATATGACATATTTTCTATTATTTTTGTTTCAATAATTTATCATGCAACAAAGAAAAGAAGCACTGATAGTAAGCAGAAAATTGGCCGGAAAAGTTTAAATCAAATATTCATTCTTTCACAATCTGGACGCTGTAAAACAAGTTTAATGTTTAATATTTGGAACCTCCGAACAGGCCACGTGCCTTGGAGGCCCTAAATTTTCTCTTCTGATATTTATATAATCTAGTATATTTACAAGTTTTTTTTATAACAATATTATATGTAAGGAGACTGAAAAAATTTATGTTAAGTTATTTTTTAAGTTACGTTATGTTATTTTTTAAAAATCTAAAACATGTTCATTTAGTACATATAGTCAGTCTTGGCAAGTATAACTATATTGTTTATGATTTTTAATCATGTAAGTTCTTCATATATTTTATGTATGTTTTTGTGGCAGAAAGAGAAAATAAATACATTTATTATAGTTAAATAATTGTCAAATAATTCATATGAGAGAGATCTGATCAAGCGAGAGATTAACTGACTGCGTTACAATGAGGTAAATTTGAGGGAAAGTGAAGTGCATTACATATTCAATTAGCCTTCCCACCTGCGGCTACATATTCACGGTTGTCGTCCTCCCTGTATGTTTACGGTTGATGTATTAATAGTGAATTTTCGTTGAGGAAAAGCAGATATTGTGTTTGTCTTTCTAATAACACCAACCTGGGGTAGTTCAAACGTGTAACATTTTGAACTTGAAAACATCTCATATAAGTATTGAAGCTATTATGCATTACTTATTCATTGATTTAATATCGATATGCATACAGGATGAGAATATGTAGTTCTAATTTATATATATTTACAATATAGGAGTACTCCACAACTTGTATCGCAACAAACATTATCTGTAATAAAGTTTTACTCCAATCAAATCCACATTCGCTGACTTGTATAGCACAAAAGTCCAGTGTTAAATAACAACTTACGTCACACTAAGACTGGTATATGATCCGTTCGTTACATTTCTTATTGCCATAAAAATCGTTGTTGCGTGTTTGAGGTAATACAGCCAAACTATATATAAACTTTATAACCTAAAGCAATCCTAGAAACGTTATTGAGACTGACATTAACTACAGGATCTCAACTTCTGGTTCGGTCTCAAATAACAGTTTTCACCTCTAGTTGTCGTTTCTGGTGCGCAATCGTATTTTACAAACAATGCGAAACCGAGATCTGAAACATGTTTTGAATAATAAATTGTGTGCCAGCTGATTTTAGAGATCTCTGTTATTAGGTAATTAAAAGCATTAACTTTATATACCAAACTCGTCCTATACTTATTGTTTATGAGTTATAAAAAATGTATTTTCGCATACCTAAAAACGGTTTTGGAAATGTGCAATAATGTATGAATTTGCTGTTGAATCATCAGTATATTTCCCATCACTTGTTTTAATAACAAAGCTATTAGTACAGATTGAATCTAGCTTTTCTCATTAAGTTTCAACAAACAAGGTTGAACTCAAGTTTATGAAATTGTAATATGTGATATTAGGATAATGGGTTGGTAAGATTAGTATTGCATTTCATCATGCCCTTCGATATTATTATAAAATTCTGAATAAAAGAATGAAAAGAAAGTAAAGTTTAATGATCTTTCATGCTCCTGTGTGGGTTGTTTGCTAACCCTCGGCCAAAACTCAGAGAACAACATAGATAATTTCCGAACTCGACGTTTATTCAAATTAAATTTCATGCAAAATTTTAAGACTAAAGGTTTAGTTCATTCTTGAAATATCCCGCTAACAAACAGTTAGTAATTACATTCTCATCCCTTCGAGTATTATTCTTTCATAATGCTCAGCCAATAAACAGATTAAATTCTTGAAATGGAGAAAAATATGCAGTTCAAAGTTATTCATAAGTTGCTCACTCACTATTGCGGTTGGATAAAAGTACGTAAAAAATAGGGCATCACTGTTTGGTTTGAGGAAGAGGAAAGGTATTAAGCTCGTTGTATGGCCAATGTTGGGGGTTCATCTTCCATTAAACGTCCTTGCACTAGCACTGGCCATAAGTTAAGACTTGATGGACTGTAAACAGTAAGAACCGTGGAGATGTGTAAAAAATACTCGTAAGACTGTTTGTATTCCCAATTTATTTTTACTTATATGCTATTGTAATCTATCTACAGTTTTTATAATGATTGCAATCAAGTTCTTAATTTATCCATATTGTATACGTTTATTGATTTTTGGTAATATTTATATGAGATTTATACTTGTTATTTATTTATACTTTCCTTTGACTTTAGTTAGTAACTTGTTATTAGCAATAATTATTTGTCTAAAATGTAGCTTACTTGATGCTGGTATCACATTTTTGCACTTTTGCTTAGTCATTAGTATGCATATTTAGTACTACAATCGCTAACTCGCTTTTACGTACGTAAATTCTCTAAGTTTTATGTTTTAATTGTTAATTAGTAGTATTTGTACTGTACTTACTGATTGTTGTTTAACACTTATTATCTTTAATATTTATAATAGTATATTTAGTACTACAACATTCTTATTCTCATGTCTCATTTTTTATGCTAATTATTATATTGATGTTGTATGAAAAAAATAAAATAAAATATGTATATGAGAAATCTGAAACCAAAATATCTGGCTGGAACTGAGCTTAGCCTTACCAGATCTATAACTCACTAGATCTGCGCCTGGGGCGTACTAGACATAAACGACGTAAGTGAACTGAAATATTGAAGTATTTTCCAACTTTACTATTCTCGGTTGCAGACACCATCTTGCAATTTTCCCTGTTTTCAGATAATTAGGCCTTTTAAGAAGGCACTTATAATTTACAAGATATGGTTTTTAAATTTTTAAGCTCACATTTAAGTACATATTAAAATTTTATACTTCATTAATTCTGCTCCAGTATTTCAAATTATGTAATACGGTTTAACTGTGGCGTATTTTTATACCAGGTTACAATATAAATTATTGCAGTAAACAACTTGGCTGTTATTAAATTATTATAATTATCTAGAAATTATGTTATTATTTCTCAACATGAATTTATTTTAAATCTACTTGCATACATAAACGTAAAAGCTTTCATATTTTCAGTGTTTTATATTGCACTCATATTTTTATTCTCTTACGTTTCGTTTTCTACAACATTCTTTTTATTCTAAATAAAATTTAAATGATTTATTCTTTGTCTAAAATTTATTATTGACGATGAAAGGTTTAAAAGAATAACATGATTTCGGACATTTGCTTTCGTTATATGTTACATAAGATATATATCACAACGTTTATAGGATTTGAATCTGTACTCTTCATCAGGTAGGGGTGATATTAGTGCACACAAAAATAAAGAACGGAAATAAGAAAAGAAGGGGAAACGTGTTTAAACATATCCAAAATGTGCTTAGCGTCCCAAGTGATTTATTTTTTTCTCATACAAATTAAACTCTTGTAATAATGTGACATCTGCTATATCTTGTTGTATTTGAAGTTATTAAATGATATATAAGAATATATCGAACCGTGGATTGAGACAAGTTGTGTCATAATTATTCATTATAAATCAATCGACGTCCATATCCAGCCATTCCAATTAATGGTAAACTTAAAGCAATATTTATATTGGCCCTATAAACAAGGTTCTAGTCATTCATTAGCATCTAGAATCACTAGGCACAGTCATATTATTAATCTGAACATTTAAGTCACGTTTGTTTTAAAGAGATCCAAAATACCTCGGCGTCGAAGAAGCTCATAATGAACTCGTTACATCGTTTCGCCAATACCTAAAATATATAATGTTGTGTGAAGATATTCTCATAGCCTCATCAGGTGCACAATTGATTGCACATACGATCTCTAAGCACGGTGGAGAAACCAAGTGTTCTACACAAACCTAAAAATTACACAAACATAGCATTGTTATAGCTGCTACTGATGTACTTTGAGTTCGTATGTTCCTAAAGACAATATACTTTATACTGATGCTGATATCAAAACTGCATTCCAAAGCCGTGTTTTTTAATTAAATCAAAAGATCAATCATGAAAGTTAATCACGTATTGTATATCACACTGATAGGTATTTAATTTTGAGAAATCTGTATTTACTTCCACCTTCATTCTAAATAAAGAAATCTAATTACCGAAACGTGACATTTCATAAACGAATTTCTCACTGACTTTGCGATTGGCATTAACACCCACGGAAACCAGCGGCAGTAAAAGAGACTTTATGACAGATTTCACTTTAATCCGATAACAACAACTTAATTAAGTTGTTTCCCGAGTGTCAATAATGTGAATTCTGTAACTCCAGCCTTACGAAACCTTTCCGTTTAAGTGATCTTAATGAATTAATAAAACTCAATCTAAAGTTAGCATCTATTAACTATCGATTTAAAATTTTAAGAAAATCTAATAATGCTTTCGTTCTGTACTAAATAAAAAGAATAACGCCATAACAGTTTTTTTGTATCAGGTTTTATAAAGAGAATACTATTTGCATCTCTTTTAGAACTGAATTAGGTAAATGTATTAGTTTATCTATTTGCCTAAATACCTGTATCTATATGTGTACATATGTATCTAGCTTGCTTTTCTCAGGGGCAGGACACTCAGGATAGGTAATATTGGGATAGGGGGTATTCTTACAAAATCAACTTTGGAACCAAAAAATAATAAGATCGGATTAAATTTAAATAACCATAAATATGTGTTCTTTTACATATTCTCGTGGGGAGAAGGAAAATTCAATATTGGCGTCGGAAATATAATTAAATCCAAAAATATTGCTCATGCAGCTGCAAAGCCGCACGCGAAGCCGCGGGTAACTGCTAATTTTTATCACAAATATGAGACAGGACCATAGTGTTTCCAATTCCTTTCAAATAATTCCAGGTGTTCAAAAGGCATTCGTTGGCCTACACTGTTCCTAGTATGATAACAAGTGACTGAGACAAATTTGTACGTCTGCCGATAAAAAGCCTGATCGATTTGCTATACAATTTTATAAAAAACTGTTGTTTCAAGATGGTCTTGGAATAGCTTTAAAGATCTTTCTAAAAACCATACTATTGGAATGGGATGGAGAACGTGCCTCAAACACAGGAATAATACTTTTTATGAACTATAATTATATTTTAAAGAACATGATGGGTGTGGGTCACCTCTTTTCTTCCTCTTACCCGAACCTCATAATAAAAATTCGGTAAGGTTCGTGTTGTCTCTTAAAGTATTATCAATAATGTAACTTTTCCCTCCACATTCGATGTAGATCGTCTGTGTATAAAACAGAATGTAAGTTTAATAAAACAATTACTATTTCTGAAGATGAGACTATCAGTAGTGTGAAAACTGTAAATACACATTATAAATATTATTTCATGAATAACTTGCTTACTTGAACATGGGATACTTGCCTTTCTTATATTCCATGTCCTGAATGTCAAACGAAATATAGAGATTACGAGTGACAGGAACATCTACGTAATTAACTACAGTGAAGGTACCGGCAGGAACCTCCCTGTTGACACGTGGCTAATACACGTGTCTGTCTCTTATACTAGTATGGATACTTTCTGTATTATAAGTTTCCAGTCGATATTAGCTTAACATCTTACAAAACAAAATACTTTTATGTAGAAAACGTTTAATTAAAGTAAATTTTATTTGTTATAGATTTTTATTACACATTATCGTTTTGAAATAAGTATTGTGAAAAACACAACTGATATCGCTTTCAATAGGTAAAGTTATTTAAAATACTTAAATTATTAAATGTATTTAAATTCTTTAGAAATATTTTGGTATTTTCAGCCAGTAAATTTTTACGGTCTACGTTTGAATGGATTCATTTCAAGTTAAAGAAGATTTTATTTTTATTACTATTAGTATCCTGCAATTCCTTTGTGCTACGTGCAATTTATATATTTATGTGGACTATTAATTTAATAAAAAAAAACCTTCATGAATATAAATTAGGAAATGCAAGTGTTTTTTACACAATAATCATTGTGACCAAATTGTCGCTGTAGTTCAAAATTAAATTTATAGTTGAATACAATAATACCAGGATAATTGAGCACTAATTAACATATGAAAGTCGTAATGCAATTAATTACTGAAAAATTGTCTCGGTATTTGAGACCAAGAGCTGCGGCGAACAATGTTCTCCTGTCACTTACTGCGTTTTCATCTCCAGTTCGCGGCCAATCTGTATCGTACGGCAATCTATCATTTCGTGTTTGGTTACGAAGATTAATTTCATGTGTCTGCAAGTGTCCCAGTGTTGTGACTTAACAATGTTTCTCTGTGACTGACTACGTTTCATCTAGTTCGAGGACAATCTGTATCATACGGCAATCTATCATTTCGTGTTTGGTTACGAAGATTTATCCATGCATCTGAAACTGTCTCAGTATTGTGACCTAACAAATATTGCCCCTGTCACTGACAACATTTCATATAGTTGGCGGTCAATCTGTATCACACAGCAATATCATGTTTCTGATATAATTCACTGGTTCAGATTTACTTGAATCTGGAGTTCTCTCCTGTCTGATGAAATCCATAAAAATTCGTTGATGAAGAATTTCAGAACGAACTCTGTGCATTGCTCCGACATGAACGCCTTGGCTGCACAGTAGCTCAGTCTGGTTACCAAGCAGCTATCCAGTGTAGCCTAGTCGAAGGTTTATTGTCATAACGATGTTTTAGACATTAAAACAAAGTGTACAGGAGTAAACGAGACTTCTACACATTAAGTAGCTATAATGGGATGGGTTTGTCAATACTAAATATTGCGTTCATTTCGCCTTCCACTTAACGCGGCGTCTACCAGTTGCTGCATATGTTACATTATTTATATTACAGTTATCTGTAAGTAATATTTTAGATACATACGGTCTCATTACGGATAAATTGTGTAAATGTAAGGTACACATGACAAGAATTTAAACGGGCCGACATATTGGTGAGTAGGTATCCAAATGTATAAAGTATTCATTGAGTATAATGATGATATAGACTCCAAAATTCATGTGGAAGGGACTTTATTAAATACGATGTCTCTTGAATTAAATCTATATATTTGGAATATTTTCCAAATTATTTTCATAGAACGATGGATATTTTTAGGGTTAGCGGCAATATTGGTGCGAGAGAGGTGTATGGAATATGGAAAATATGACAACCATTTTAATATATTAAATAGGGAAATAAATCAATGTCTTCTTTTTTGAGCACATCATCATATGTGAACAATACGCCACTTTTCAAATACTGCCATCTATTTGTTAGTGTGAGTTTAGTATGACATACGTTTTAATTTTATTTATTTAGTGTATTTATTAGTGTAATGCGTAAAAACAACAAGTTCATTTTTCATAGATATATTGTCTACATTATATAAACAGTATATCATACATAAGGCTGAGACCAGCGGAATACCTAAAACCAACCTCTAAATATTCACGAAGCTTAAACGAACACTAATGTAATTGCTTCTTCAATATATCATAGTGGTCAGGTATTGTCTGGCAAGAAAGGTCATTTTTCTTCCTTGGATAAACCAAGGCAAAAGAATATTTATCTTACCACTATGTATACTGATTTTTTATGTTTCTGGGTTACAAAACAAACTCCACATTGTCGTAACATTGTTTCTGTAAGCAGTTTGCTATTGTTTATAACAAATTGAATGACTATGGATAGTAAACCATTTCTCAAGTATACAAATGGAGTGATTTTCACATAGGATGTATTCCTACTGTAACATCCTAATAATAAAAATGCGAAAGTGCCTTTGTTTTTATTTCACCTATTAACTGCTAAACAGACTGTTGCAAAGTTTTACATGGGCTTTATTATGCTTCTCTGGGAAGGAATATATGCCTATTCTGATTTCAAACATCTCCGCTCCACTGGTCTTTAAAGAAATGACAAATATTAATCGAATGAGCCTGACAAATGTAATAAACTGTTCTGTGTAAACATTGTTTAATATTTTCAATTTGTTTAAATTTATAGTGAGTAAGCTGAACTGAACCGTGGAAGACGGGGTGATTCCCCTCAGAGCAGCTTCTGAAACAAATTGTATCAATGACTAGAGACTAGGTAAGTACTAATCTACCTTATTAAATGTCCTGAAACATAATAAGGTCATAATTTGGCTCTAAAGACAACCTTTGAAGCAGTGAAGAACTATGCTAGATGAAATTTCGCTGGAATGTTCTTTTGAACTAGTATACCAATTCTAGCTTTACGTAAAAGTTTAAAATGTTGAAAAACTTTTACTATAAATTTATAGACGGGTATAAAACATGTATTAGTTATCCTTTGATAGAAGTAGACTTCTCCGATTTGTGATGTTTTTCTTGATCGGGAAACAAAACCAAATCAACTATGGAATAAAACATACTAAGAACGATATAAATTATAAAGGCCTTAATCATACAATTTTGAAGTATTTAAATGGTCGTTACAATGCAAATTCAACATTAGCGTTGGAAATATAATTCACTTGAACCAGCAGTGGGCATACACGTGCACTAAACTGCGTGTAGGTAACTAGAATTGCGGATACAAGAGACAATGCAGTCTAATCTTTACAGTACATCTAAAGACTGTGATGAAACATATCTAATATATCTTTTGACAAAAGTAGGCTTCTCAGAGCTATGTATTTATGTACGTATGTATATATATATAATATATATATATATATATATATATATATATATGTATGTATGTATGTATAAAATAAAAAAGTGTATATATATACACTATATATATATATATATATATATATATATATATATTATGGGAAGATTCAAATTAAACATTAACGTAAATATAATTAATTTGAACCAGAAATGCTCACGCAGGTTCAAAACAAACTAAAATGCGCGTGAAGTCCCGGGTAACTGTTAGTATTTTTTAAACTGTTACTGAAGAATAACTTTAAGTATATAAATGTTTTTTACTTTTTGATGAATAAAGAAAGTAATTTAGAAAAATTGTTTAAATAACGTTTTACTACAATAGAACACCATGCATTTTATCTATTCAATTTCAAGGCACTTGCTATTCTCGGGGATTTTCTTATAAAGCTTTTCGTTCTAATGCTGCAGGAATTTTTAGCTTTGCATTTTGACTTTTGAAGCGCTTTAATACTTTACAGTAAATTGAATCTAGAAGTTTTGTTAAAACTCAACTTGGGTTTTTATCACTTCATTGTAACATACATTTCAGGCTGTGCCTACTTTAATATTCATTTTGATTGAATGATCGGATGTGTGAAAATAGGTTCTTTGTAGCAGCGTTTTAACTTTAGAATAAACAAAACTTTAATACTTACCATTATTAAACTAATACATTTATAAAAACCCAAAAACAATAAAGTTTTAAAATCTCGTTTTAAATCAAAATGTATCATCGAGTCATAAAATAAAAGTTAGCCAATACATTTAGAACATTATTTTTAAAATAAAATAAAAATTAATAGCAATGTGTCATTTAAAGCTTTTCTCTCTCTTACGAATTACAATATACAATACATCCCACGTTAAAATGTCTTCCAATATAGAATATTTAATACAATTAAGTTTCTTCAAAACTAGAATTCTTTTGTTGCTGTACACTTTTATATTAAAGTTTTCCAACTTGTTGTGTAAAAAATAGGTTTAATTTATTTTATTATATAGAGGCATGGTAGTGTCATCAGAACAAAATTCTTAACGCTAAATTTTGCAGCTTGGCAAGCTTGTATTCTGACTGCTCTTTTTGGAGAATAAAAACTTTTGAAAAGTTCGCATTTGAGCAACCTCCCCATAAAGCCAATCCATTTATCCAATGTTTATATTAGTTTCACATTGTTTATGAAACACTTTTAATATAATTACAACATAATAATATATTTCTAAACTGAATATTATATGAAAGTGAACTCATAGCCGTTACCAAGGGCTGCATTGTGTTCTCCTGTACTTTGTAATAAAATAAACACAGAGGGATTATATGTAAAAGGCTCAGGACAGTGAGCGTGTTACAGGAGCGTTTTGTAAAGGTTTTCAGAGAACGTAAGAAAAATGTATGAACTATTAAGTAAAGCAGCACTTGCCAGTTAAAAGGAAATGTATCGCATTCTCTTTAGTAATAAAATAATGTTTTCGACAAGAGAATATTTTGGATATATCCTATACCTCCTAAATAACATTTAAATTAGTTATAATAACTGATAACCCAAGAACATATGTAAAAATATTAATAAACAAAATGTAATAAAATCGTATTTTAACCAAGATCGGGTAATTTATAGTATAAAGTTTCTATATAAACTATAAAATCATATTTTTTAAGTAAAAAAGAAGCAATAATTCACAAACAGATTTAGCGGATATAGAAGCAAAAATTTTACGTGTTTGTAGTAAATTCATTCGAGTTTTGTTTAAACTCTCTCTGGGTTTTTAGCCCTTCATTAGAACTTACACGTTCCAGCCTGTGCTAAATTAGAATAGAATTAACCAATGTTATGATACCAATATACCAATAGAGCCCATATTAAACTGAATCAAGTTTACTAATACCTTCGTCAAACAAATAGTGAGGGTATAAAATAGACAGCGAGCCTCGAGATACACATTTTCTGTTAGGGAATTAAAATAATCATAAATATTGTTAGTGGATCAGAACAGTTTGAAAAGTGGATGTCTTTGTGTAAATGTCTGCGTAGGTTTTTCCCACCTCATCTTGAAAACACATTGCCGTTAAGTAAAAACATTTAACACCAATCTAGGTCTATTGAAGAATAAGACACATTTATCATTTACCCTTATATTTGAATTGGAATACATATATTGAAAGTAAAGCATTGTGACTATAGTGTGCTCATCAGTCTAAAGTATATGCGATGCGTATTTATAACTGTTAATTTGACCCAAATATTAAATTGGCAAAACCGATCTCATACAGTTAATAGTAAAAATAACTAATCATTGGTTTTATATTGTTCATCACATTTCTGAGAGACCGCATCTGCAATGTAACATATACGAATTAATTAGAAAAAGTTCCTCAAACATAAAAGAAATTTATGATTTAGAACTTAATTTAAATATAGTAAAATTAACACATTTATAGTGAACGACGTATCTTACCAACAGTCTGGCTGTCCTAACTCGATACGTGACTGAAATATGATGGCAGTAAAGTCGTTAAGGAATTTTGAATTCGCACATTAGTCAATTGCAAATCCTAGTTCTTCCAGACTCCAGTTTTTATTTCTCTATTTTGCTTTTTCTCTATGTCAAGACTTATAAATTTCTCAACAGGTAATGGAAGATTTGTTTTCATGACATTCATTAAATTATTGTTAGTATTTGTTGCTTAAAATCATGAACATTAAAAAGTATGTATCTTATATACTTATAACATGCTTTGTTCATTTTCAATAATATTATATATTCAAGACTCCCCTAAGTTTCCTATAACTGTTTTACGTCATAATTGTTTTTTATAAATAAAAGTACTGACTTCGGATTTGGGGTTCCTTCACATTGTTTTTAAAAATATGAAAAGTATCGCTGATATCTTTGGGGCTATCCAGTGTAATAATATATGGAACGTTGAAGGGAAATTTGGGACTAGCTCGTGTCTAAAATTATAAACGCACTAGATTTACACAAAATATGAATTAAATATATTCATTCCTTATTGAAGTTACACAACTTGTAATATTGAATGAATTTTAAAGTAACTTCTAATTAAAGAGATAAAATTGCTAATTTCCGAAGTTTAATTACAGAAGAAAACAAGAGGGTTGACAGTCACGCGTCTCCTAACTTTCCTTCTTGGTTGGTTTATTTCTCTAATTAGCTGCCAAGAGTTTCAGTTTATAGTAATTGTGTATGTAACGCAATTGTTCCATGAAAAGTGGATTACTACAGTTTTGAACCAATTGTTTTTGTTTTACACAACTATGACTACATATTACTTAACGAAAGTTTAATCCAGGTATACATTCTTAACCACAATAACTGACTAAGAGGTAAGTACCAAGTTTCGAAAGTCATTTCAATCCTTTTATCAAGATTTGTATTGGACAGACCAATGTAAGGCCTTTAACCTTTTAAACCTAAAATCAAGAACCAAGTTTTAAAATCTCTATAAACTTTTTATCAAGACTTAGATGGACATACAGACGTAAGTACCTTCATATCACATTTATCTATTTTAGACAAATCCAAGTACACATTTTTATACGGATGTGAATGAAATATGAGTATGTTTAAAGGATAATACTTACAGTGTGTTTTAGTGTGAAATATTGTATTTTTACCAGTTACAATATTTTCTTATTAGGATATTAATTAATTTTCTTACAAAAAAATTTTAACAAAAAAATCGTGCAAAAAAAACCCTCATCATCGATGTGGAGTACGAACCTCGTAAAATCCCAATTGTAATTAGCCTAGTAATCTGTTGAAAGCAAAATTGTTTAGCCTATTCTAAATGAAATAACTTCGTAGAAAATCTAAATGTGATTTGAATAGTAAAATTTAGTAAACCTCGAATTATCAAACATTCAACGTTAAAAAATTTAGATGCCTTAATTGCATGTTAATTGATTTTTTATTTGAATACAAAATAATACATTATAAGAACAAAACCGATTATATGTTCACTGCTCGAGATGGATAAGTAAACTTTACTTGAGTTTTAGTTACAGAAACCCTATCTTAAATGTAGGGTTTATCATTTATGTTCAGTACTCATAAAAAATGTTTTGAACACAAACTATGATGGCTACCATTTTATTATTTTTAAATTTAAATTTGTATTGCTAAATCAATTTAAAGTGAGAATAAACTATAGTCGGACTCTAGTCCTAAAAGTACACTCACAAATGAATTTTATATATATATTGAACCGAGTTTCAAATATTGTTGTGAACTGACGTGTTGGTATTTAATCGGAATCATCAAATCCGAACTGAGCTCTAGTCCTAATGGAACAGCAATATTGGTTCAGTCCGCAAATATTGTGAATTAGAAGTGGGTATTTAACTCGCAGGTTGAAACTCGCATTGAAAATTTATTCAATGGTGGGATTACCAAACAAAATGTGGATTAGAAATAAACGTTTGCTTTGTTGATTGCTTTGATGTACCAGAAATATGTGGTACTCTGTGATGTTTGAAATCTGTCATCTCAGTCCACCTTTGATATTGTTTTGGTGGAAAAGTTTATACACTCAGCCTAATCCCACAGAGTAACATACACTATCAGTGCTGTCTATATAGAAATGAAAATACATGCAATTGTTAAAGTCTTTTTGACATTTTGTTTTCAAAATATCATGTAGACCGGCATGCAGGCAGGCAGACAAACAGAAATGACAAATTCCAGGCCCTCGAGTTATATGCTTTGCTGACGCTCAGCAAATATTAATCGTGGATAGGTTTTTTATCAACAGTTAATTGGATAGTTACATTTTCTGGGAGTTATCGGGAAGACAGATTTTAGTAATAATAAAATCTCAAGGAAAAAATTATATTTCCTAGGGTTAAAGGTTAAAGCGTGAAATCATTGACTAAAAAAGTGTAAACGTAGCTGTCGACAATATTTTAAAAAGTACGTTAAAACATATAGTATAATTACACATGTTTCACACGGTATAACTTTCCTGGTTTTATTTCTCAAAGTATAGGAGTTGAGATGTAAATATTTAACGACAGCATTCAATATTATTCCGAGAGTAATACTGCAAACACATATGTAAGGGGTACTGTAGGAAATACTATTTTTGTAACAAAACCCAAAGCTTTAGTTAGCTGATGTGTAGCCAAAGTGGAAAATAGTATAATATTTATCAATTTAATTAATCCATGTAAATTCTAATATAAGTTTTGGGATGTAGAATTTACTAAAATAATAGTCTATTTACTCAATTTAACTAAAAATTGAATCACAAAAATTAATGGCTCCGCTGAGACTCAAACCTACATCTCTCACCTTCCGGGTGAGTGCACTACTACATACACAACATAGTCGTTTGACAGGTCTATATCTTAGTTTGGTCATTTAAACACATATTTTACTGAAATTATCCAATACAAAATAATTCAATCTTAAAAAGTAAGGGCTATGTGATATAGTGGCAGCGCACTCACTCGGCAAATGAGAGATCCGAGTTCGAGTTATTGAAATTAAACTAGGCCATTACCACAATAGAAGTTGAATGAATGTAAATAGATTGTTTGACAGGTTTTTTTTCCGATATTGTGTTAGTTTGGTTCTTTAACACATATGTGACAGAAAGGGCTAAATACAAAATAATTGAATCATAAAAAGTAAGGGCTCTGTGGTGTAGTGGTAGCGCACTCACCCGGCAAGTGAGAGATCCGAGTTCGAGTCCAGGCGGAGCAAGTACTTATTGTGATTTAATGTTTAGCGAAATTAAATTACGCTAATACCATTATAAAATTTTAATAAATGTAAATAAAGCAAGTTTACGCAAACACAAATCATAACACATTGTTAGGGTTAATGTGATATGAATTGTTTATTGTTTAGTAACGTGGTTTAACTGTAACAAGCTAACTTTATTAAAGTTGAGGGGAGCTCAATAATTTTCGTTAACAATAAACAAGCAGTGACGTCAGTGGTGCTTTACTGATGATGTGGTACAACCCTCGACAGTTGCAAACAATACATCACTGACATCTCCATTGTTATTTACCCACCTGCAATATCACTTGGTTTTCTTTTTATAGTTGTTTTTTTTAACACATTTTTAATTGCAATAATACAAGGAATATAGTAAGTTAACGTTTATTATCAGTTTAGAAAATACTACTTGAGAGAGTTTATTACGTGCCAGTTTGGAACATTGCTGTCAAGTAAATATAATACAAATTGCCTCACATAAATTCTAAGAAGCGTAAATAAAGCTCCCAGACACGGAAATAAATTGTAGCAATTTCCGAAAAAGTTGAGGGGTTTCTGGCCTGTCCACAGATGCTGACTACACATTTATGTCACACCCTATCAATAACCAAAGTCCTCTTTCAGGCCAAACTGTGTTTTTGGTCAAAAATGTGAGTTTCCAGGAAACTAGCTTGCGCGATCTGTCTGTTATCATTATTTGTGCCTTAGTCACTCACAATCATATTTAATTTTTTTTATTATCGTTTAACTCTGTTCTATCTTAATTACATAAAGTGAGTGCAATACATTTGGGTAGTTCTATTGTATTTGTGAAATTTTATTCTTTTTTTAAACGGTAATGTATAATATTGCTAATGCCAAAACATAAGCTCACTTAAAAATTGACCATAACATTGTGAAGAAACGTAAACATATCAGATAATAAGTAGCAGAATCTATGAAATTATGCAGCTAGTCCAATGCTTGTAAGAGGCATACTTTTATATACCAGCGTTGGTACTAATGAGGTTAAGTTGAACTTAAGTGAGTCTCCTATTATACTCCTTTAGACCATGCACTAAAAGATAACAGTATGAATTTTCCTGCACCCTTATTTATCTAATTACTGTTTTCTAAACAGATTCACTACGAGCTTTCCACTGACGTAAAATGCACTTATAACTTAGTCAAAAGTACGCCACACAAGGAGTCGCAAATAGGTCTTAGCTGAGGTTGCCTGCAAAATGTAAATTCTGTAGAGTATTTCAATCCCTAGAAATATAAATATAAATGGTTTTATTTATAGGCGTTTCTCGGTATAATGACCTGTTTTGTTTCATTTAAAATCAACTATAGACTTATAAACTAAATAAAAAATAAGTATGTTACAATAAAATCTAAACTTAACTATAATGTATTGCACATATCCTGTAGACAGATATACAGACAGAAAATCATTCAAAAAATAAAAGTCTACTGAATGACTCCCAGCCAAATTCCTCAGTTACAACAGCACCACCATAGAACTTATTCTTGTCTACATAGAAATGGATCTTTGTGCAAACTTCCAAGCAGTTCAGTTCGTTTTCAAGATATCGTGTAGACCGACAGACAGAAATGAAACTTTGGAAGCCCTCGATTGAAAGGCATTGCTGACGCTCAGCCAACCACATATTAACAAATTTACATTTGTTTTGATCTACATATTAGAAATTGTATATGGATAGCTGTATATCTTAGACAGGCGGCCTACTTTTCATAGAATAAGAAACAATGGAACAAATAGAGTAATCATCTGGTCAGGATACAGCTTTTGCGAATTGTACAATTTAGTTTACTTGCAAAAGCGTATTAATTAGATGTTAGCATGCAATGTTTAGCAAATAATAAGATAAAACGCTGCTGGAATATCAGTGTAGGTTTTAGTATATTGCTATATTTAAAAAGATTTTTCACCAAGGCAGATTTATTTGTCTCATCTCAACAGATATACAGAGAGCAAAACGTTCTAAATGACATCACTAACATTTCCTCAGGCTAACAGGATATAACAAACAGTTGATATTTGCATATAAAAGTCTTACGCATTCAATACTCAATTTCTTAAGTGTGATTCCTTTCATTCCTTATACGCAATGCACTGGTTTACGGTTAATTTTGTATCTTTTTTCCTAATATAAATTATTATTCTATTCACTTTTATTCATTAAATCAGTAATTTAAAGTCAAATATTTGGAAAAATAACGTTGAAGGTTTTATTTTTTTAATCTTTCACAGCTGAACAAAGGTATGCTGGTAAATGCAGAAAGCTTAAAAATGATACAGTACATTACTGGATAATTTTGTTAAAATTTAATAAGTAGGGAGTATATACAATACAATAGGTGCATCTAAATTGTACTAACTATCGATCAAAAAACAACAAAGAGCCAACCAAATTATGTTCATTTTGCATAATGCAGAAAGAAAATGAACTAAATGATGGGTTCACTAAATTATAACACAAATTCAATGTTGGGCTTTAAAAGTAACGATTATGTTTCATCATATAACTATTTAGGCTTGAGTGACAGGGCTTGGGGATGATGCTGACAGGGACACCTATAATATAGATAACATAGGCCTGTTGTACTTTATTCTTAATTACGGTTTATACTTAATTTATATTTAAAGTACACGACATTATTCTTGATGAGCTGGAAAATTTAATTTCTTTCTGACTATCACGTGATATCTTGAAAACAAACGAAACTACAAACTTTAAGTTTTACATGAAGCCTATCATTCGGTAAGCTGACAGAGATTCTCTTTTGCCTACCAGAGAGATGGAAAGATTTCTTATAGATGTATTTTCCGAGAGGATATCTCGATATTGAAATTACCACATTTAAAAACTAGTAGTTTTGCATACAAACTCAGTGAAATTTTACTCGACACGTAGTAACGTAGGCCGACAGTCATTTTTAACACGTAATTAACCCAGATAATAAAGTGAGAAATGAACATTTTAGATTAAAATGTTTAATTACCTACCATAATGAAGAAACATTACTGATTCATGGCATGCAGATGAAAAAAAGCAATATTTTATGTAATAAATGTATGATATAAAGTTTTTATCAAGAATGTTTATATATTCAGACCAACGTTCTCAGAGCATCATGTAACAGTTGGCCCACACAACATATGAGAATGTAAAAAAACAGCTGTTGCGAGAGAAGATAGGGTTATTGAAGGGATGATAGAGGAGAGGGGAATCACAGTTATTGCATTCACCACCAGAGGTTACCACTTGTGGAATGTTTCTTACAAAACGGAATCGTTTTACCGCAAAATATAGCTATAAGATATTCAAAGAAAAACACAAAAATACTTCACTTATCAATTTGCCTAGACTATATAAAAAAGTGTCCATATTTAATACTCTAAAGCGAGTATCATAACAAAATAATATGCTAGCTGGCAGTTTTTATTTATTTAAGTTTTTGCAAATAGCAATTAACTTAAAAATCCACGAAACGAAAGGTCAACTTAATAATAGAAATTACATAAACCAGAATGATCAAAGTAAAATTACTACTGGCTGAGCCATCTATAATTTTAGTGTGGCACGTATGAATGTTTGAATAGTAAAGAGTGTACTCGCGCTGTTTTGAGTTCTTTGCGGGTGTGTTTAGGTTTAAATAACGACAAATGAACATTTCGTTTGAGAAAATTAGCTTTGAATTTAAACTTAACATATAAGAGAAAAATCTTTTACTCAAAATAACACAAAATATTACACTTTTTTGTGTAAATACTACAAACATCAAACTATCTGTAATTTATCATGTAAAAAATCCGTTCCTATATAAAAATGAAAACAATATTTTGTGTTTCCAATTAAATAGATATACCTGATATGTATTATGTAGCATATTAAAACTTATTTTTTAACACATAACAGTTTTAAGCCTAATACGATCTTTGTCGAATCATGCCATGTCCGTCTGACTGTCTATCTGTCTGTCTGTCTTGCATGCAATAACTAATTATATAAAGTTCTTAGAGAAGAACTTATGTCGTCATGGTTCTAGGAAAAAAACTATGTTTAATTTGAGGTCAAGTGTCAAAATGAAAGATAAACATAATGTTCTTATAGCCTCACATTGGGCTTGTGGGCAACCTTGATGGCAACGACAAAAATTATAGAATATATGAGGTTTTAAACAATCATATAACGTGTTATTATTTGTGATATTGCAACACATGTGGTGATGCTGCTTTGTTTCACAGTTAGCTAAGGCTTTCGTTACGTTCAGTCGAGCCTGCCGTACTTCGCTGTACCGGTTTTTTTTATTTAAGTTTTTTTTTTTCTAAAAAGTAATTCAAGCCTTTAATTTTCTGTCCAAAACCTTTTGAGAATAATGAAACCTCTAACCTCATATGGCAGTAAGAATGTTAAACTCTAAAAGAAAGGTGAACAAACATTAGGTTGCAAATTTCATTTAGTGGAGATACAACGTCTTAGCTTTGGCCTTGGGGATGGTAAATATAATGGAAGATCACACCGCACAAATGGATATGGAATTATTGTATACATCTAAATTTAAAATTATTACATTGGCGTACTTAAAATTTAACCATTTTACAGCTTTTTACAACACTTCAGAATAATTTTATACGTATATTCTTATTAGTTTTAGGGCTTTAAGGAGAGGTTCTATCCCTCTCAAATTTGTTACGTTACGTCCCTGCTCTCAATAGTTATTTCACATGACGTAGCACTGGCGAGACTGTACCTGCGTTGCGGAGTTCAATGAAATGTAATTTCTCGTTGCTGTTAAGGAAATCCATAGGACCAAAATTGTTTGCTGACGCTCAGCCAAATCCATGGAGTGACAAGCGCCATCATGGAATTCGAAATTGCATATATGTTAAAAGAACATTATGAAGCACTATTTCTTCAACTTACCTCATGTCTTCCTCTAACTGTTTTGAAAAGTCTCAAGCACGCACTGACTACTACAGTATTGATAGCATTATATGATCGATTTAACAATAATTATATGATAAATACTAAAATTGATACAAATAATTCATAAAAAAGTAGATGAAGTAAAGTGAAAGATACAAAAGAGTTTCTTTTAATTACTGGTATATTTTAAACTATTGCAAATAAAGCTATTAAAAGGCGTGCTAGTGAAAGGTTTATTGTCGCGTTTCGTTTAAAATGAAGACTTTTTGTTGGGAAATGAATGAACCCTATAATTTTATTAATATTAAAAAACTAGAAAGAAATTTCATTCAGATTCCATACATAAATGTTTAAAAATAGCTACTAATTTAAGAGGTGTGACAGTTTGATTGTTGACCAAAAACATTTCTTGAACGCAGCGAGGGAACGACGAAGCCAATAAATAACTTGACCACTTTAAGTTGTTGGTCTTTTTAATCTGCCAAAGATTTATCCATTTAATCTTTGCTCTATCTATTATGCTTGCCAGGATCCCGTTAGTGTGAATAACATTTGGAACACACGGTATATTCTCAGCCTAGTAAGGTAGGACTTCTGTCGGTCAGTCCACGACTGCTTTTTCTATTCTTCACTAATATTAGTACAAATTGACTAATATCTTAAGGTATTTGTCCTTACATGAAGTTATACAAATTGTCTGTCGTAGACGTTTGCATATTAAAATGTAAGAGTGGACTCAATTTATGACGTACTTTTCATCTCAGCGACAAGCTTTATTCTTTTTTACACCTACAACGGAATCTTTAAAATGTGAACAGGTTGAAAATGTATTTGAATATGAAGTAATTGCCTTAAATAATAGCCTGCTGTACAGTGTGTTAATCTGATTTTCTCAAGTTATCTAACTAAAATTTAATTGTAATACATTGCATACATTTTGTTTATTTAAACGAAGAACTGATTGCCAGACGCAATCTTTAAAATTTGATTAGGAGTCTATAAGAATGTTTTGTATAACTCTATGGTTTTGACAGTCTGCTAAATTGAAAACAATGTAGCAGACTCAATCACAAAGCAAAAACAATCACAAGCACGAACTCAATTTTTTAATAAATGCGAGATTTGACTATCCACCACAATTTGTTTAGACTTCTTTGAGGGTCTCCTACATAATTTTTTAATCTATAGCTCTATACATTCTTGGGATGTACTGATTTGGGATTCTTGGGATGTACTGATTTGGGATTCTTGGGTGCACAGAATAGACAGACATGCATACGTGCAGAAGGGTAGGCTAATTTTTACGTACCTCTTGAAATGAATTTGTAGAGCTGTTTGCTTACGCTAAGCCGATGAATAATACAAGGGATAAATTTTAAAGAGGTTTCCATTAAATCTTTATAACATATACAATTATAAATAAAATATGCATGGATAAGTAAAAATACATAATAATGGGAAATATCTGTTGGAATACCCACAAAACGTAAGACGTTTCTAGCTCGTTTCTCTTATTGTTGTCCCTTTCTAGACACAAGGTTCAAGGTTGTATAGAATAAAGCTTCTTCATAAAACTATTTAAATACTTCACTAAGGCTCTTTCAAACTTTCTTGAAATGTTTTCAATCATTGTAAGATGGAATAAAAACTTTCTTAGAATTCATTCTACTGTGATTTAAATAGGATGGAGAGTGAGATGATTTTCCAGTTATAAACACTTATCTCATAAATACGTGGAAAAGAATAAATGCGCCACCCTATCCGCTTCTTACATGATGGCATTTCATAACATTTCCAGACGTTTTGCTTTATTATTCTGTATCGCTCTATAGGGTAAAAGATTTATTCATTATTGTCTGTCTGTCTGTCTGTCTGTATGTCCGCACGAAATTTAGAGAAGAAGCTAACCTTTAGGTCTTAAATAATACATGAAATTTTCACAAGTATAAAGGTAACACTGATTTCAATGATGATGCATTTTCACTCTTAGCAATTTAGCTGAGCATTAGGGAACATACATTTACATTGTACATTTGGGTAACCATGATGGCAACGAGAAAGTCACAGAATAAATAAATTTGTAAACATACCGAGTACAATAATATTACATTGTGACATAGTAACACATGTAACCCAACTATCCCTCCATATATCTTAAGAAAGACTCTATCTGCACACTTTTTATGAAACTTTCTTCCCAGGCAAGACACAAGTGGTCAATGATGGTTCATGTATTTCTGTGGGCTTTAGCAAAGCGTCATTGAAGCCTACCACTCAGTAGGTCTGCCTGAAGGATGAAATAAGTTCATGTCTACATGACTGTGTGTCACCTGTGTCTATAAATAATATGAGCTATAGACCTGAAAGTTTGCATGCATCCACAGAGAAAATCACAGAAATTTCATGCGAGAAAAACCATCCTGTTTCGTGACACATTGTTTAGTACATGATAACGATATCGGTCATCCCTAAGCCCCCTTTCTCAATTAATGTGAGAATTAGTTGATGAGGTATATTTACGTTCATGCTTAAATATGATGAGCCAAATAGATCGAAAGACAATTTGATAAACTAAGTTACGCTTTTTAGTGCCAGATTTGACTTGCTGTGACAAGAAAGGTCCACAGACTACTTAGTATTCTTGGGCGATATCTACTAGGATCACCGTAACTTATCGCAAACGGATGCAAGAAACGAGGTAAAAATTAAACAGTTTATATAAACGCATTACCAAGACAGACGCAGGTTCCAAGAAAAATCGCAAAAAAGTTATGGTTATCATTTAAATGTCATGCTGGATTCTGAACACACTTTGAGTCACTTGAATCCAGCTCACAAAATATATTATTGGAGTTTGGAGCTCCCACTTTGCGTTCAATTGTTTAATACATGGTAATCTGACTATATGGGAGAGTAGGATTAGTTGTACTTTTTGTCAATATACCAAATAAATAGAAAAAGTGTGCCCCTATTTATTAATACTGATAATAATAGACCAAGAGTATAAGGAAAGGAAATTTTTATTTATTTTAAACTTTCACATAATATTCACATTTTAAAATATTTTCATTGTCAATTCTAAATCTGGTACATTTATGTCTTATAACTTTCGTTTCACTACATTTGTAAGAATATATTTGACTCATCTCTGAAGAGTAACGTTCGAGTCTTCTGGAGTTTGTCAATTCTTCCAAGAGGACTCCATCACTTCCTTCTCGATTGCAGCTCGATCATGAATTTGCTGAAAATCCTCAAGACATCTCTAACATGTTCGCCAAGTTTTTTTCCTCTGTGTACAAGGCTCCATCTTCATCTCCACCTATATATGACCTCAAGGCATGTACCACTCTCTCTTCCTGCTGTGTAACCTGTGCTGAGGTGGAGGGTGTACTGAATTCGCTTGATGTGAACAAGGGAGCTGGCCCTGACGACATCTCTCCATTGATTATGAAATTCTGCAGTAGCGTTTTATCTCCTCACCTTACCTTATACTTCAACATGCTCATGGCTGCCGGAATCTTTCCCTCTAATCTCAAATTGGGTTATATAGTACCTATCTTCAAGTCTGGTTCTCCCGCTGACGTCAAGAATTATCGCCCGGTAGTTATTCAGTCATCAATTGCCAAGATCTTTGAATCCCTGGTTCTGAAGAGGTTGTCATTCCATCTGAAGGGTGTTATCTGTGCTGAACAACATGGCTTTATGAAAGGACGCTCGACTACTACTAATCTACTAACCTTCCAAGATCACATTCTCACTGCCTTCTCAGAATCTCATCAGGTGGACTCCATATACACAGACTTCTCTAAAGCTTTCGATCGTGTAAGCCATGAACACCTGGTGGCCAAGCTTGAAGCTATTGGACTCAGTGGAAGCCTCTTGATGTGGTTGAAGAGCTACCTTCGGGATCGTTCTCTTCGGGTTCGGGTTGCTGGCTGTTTGTCGAAGCCTTCCTCTGCTATATCAGGTGTGCCTCAGGGATCGCTTGTTGGGCCCTGTTCTCTTCTCAATATTTATCAATGACTTAGTCCAGTACACCCAAGGATCAAAAGTTTTACTCTTCGCCGATGTGATGCTAAATTCTTCAGAACAATAAAAACCCTCAACGATTGCCAGGCTTTACAGAACAGTATTGATCTGTTGATGAAGTGGTGTTATGATAATGACATGTCATTAAATATTTCCAAATGCTCTGTGATATCTTTCTCCAGGTCTAGCACACCTATCATGTTCCCTTACACACTTGAAGATCAACCCCTCTCGCGTTCTCTGATGATAAGGGACCTTGGAGTCATGCTTTCTCCTAATTTAAACCCTCAAGAACATATCAACTATATTTGTAAGAGAGCTAATTCTGCCCTAATACTTCGTCATACGGAACAGCCGCAACATGTTCTCTATTCATGCTCTCTACGGATCCTTTACATCCATCTGGTGAGTACCCTTACTGGAATATTCTTCACCTGTTTGGAGCCCTTACTTTGATTGGCCAGATTGATGGACTTGAGAACGTTCAAACCCCGTTTCGTCCCGTTTTTGTTGGTTGTGCTGCTAGGCTTCGACTACCGCACTGCTCCAGTTCATGATCTGCGACTTCAGTTAAACTTGATGCCACTTCACACAAGACGAATAATCAATGACCTACTGTTCCTGAGGAAGCTGATTAACTCGAACATTGATGCCCCTGATCTACTTGTCAAGCTTGGACTTCCGCACTTCTCGACACCTGCGCCACACCCATCCTTTCGCTAGACGTCAGTATTCGACCCAGTACTTGTTCCACAGCACCTTTCCTCGCCTCCAGCTGCTGGCCAACAGCATGCCGGACGACATTGATCTGTTTTGTACAGGTGAGGAGGCCTTCAAAAAAGAAGTTGTTGGACTGGAGGGCACTGCATTGAATCTGTATTCGGCAATCAAAACTGTAGTTATTAGTATAACATATGGTGCATGTTCATTAGTTTTTTTTTTTCCTAATTTCTATTTACTTATCATGATCCTCCTCAATATTTATTATAAATTATTGTTATTTATTTGTTATCGTTGTTGAAATTTGTTATGTATTCTATAGATTCTATTTTGTTACTCTAATACTGTTAATATTTATTACAATAATGTAGATTTTATTTACCTTTACTAGTATAGTTATATTTATTGTAAAATCATATAGCTTTATTATTGTTATTGTTGCATAGTGTTGGCTGTATTGTTCCCTGCATGTTTGGCTTGGTGCTTGAGCTAGGGCTTAAGCACCAATTAGTTTTAAAGTCCAATTGCATGTTTGGCTTGGCCCTCTGTGTTTTATAAGTACTAGTCATCTTGAGAAACTATGTAAAACTGTAACCCGTTGTAAATTGGTCTTTTGACCGTTGTAAGTTAAATAAATAAATAAATAAATATAAATAAATGTAGTCCTTGGTGTGACAAAATGATTCTTATAAATATCTTTTATTCCATTGTATCAAAAGCATTTTGTATACACCCACACTGACTTAAAGTTGCATTATGTCCAGTTCCAATTACCAATGATTGTTAGCAAAAAAAAACCTCATGTGTTCAATGTTTCCAAGTATTCTAAGGAATCAAGGAATAAAGTAGCAGAAAATCGGCCATTTTGAGTCCATTTCTCAAATTAACTCATAGTTGTTTCAAAAGTCTAACAGTTACTAAAATGAAAAATATTACATATACCTGTACACACTGAAAAATTATAAACCAACACAACGAAGTATCTAAGAACTCCTCAGAACTTAATCACAGAGTTAGCGCACAGACGGACAGATAGGTATCTATTGGACCTTTTGATCCCAAAATTATTATGGTTCTTCCTTGGATGAATAAGAAGTCTCTAGGACATCACTACGTAGAGGTATCGTATAGACAGAAGGGCAGACAGAAAAAATTCAAGCCGTGTCGTGTGCTGAATAATTATCAAACAAAATTTCTTCTTCTTATATTTTTTTATATTTTATAGGGTCTTTGGCAAAATAACAAGATATACTCTTCCTAATCTAAAATAAATTATGAATCATTTTACCATGTAGCACATGGGCATTTTTCAGTTTTTTTATATTAATTTTTATGAATAAAACTTAAATCTAATGCTTAGTACTAAAATCTCTTTACAAATCTTTAATTTAAATATCTGGAAATGGTATCCGTGAATTATCTTAAAGTTTTTGTACCAAACTTTCTATTAACTGAAACGTGCTTTATGGTTATGGTAAGTATTTTTTATAACATAAATCTCGTGACTAAAGCACACTGTGATTGAGGTTTAGGAAGAAGAAGTAACCATGACGTGTTGACGCGATGTTGGGAACTTCAAAGAAAGCCAACACTATCCAATCAATGTACAAGTGAAATTGTTCACTCACCTTAGTGGTACCGAATCTACCATATAGTTTCATGCCTAGACAGAAATCTATTCGCATTACGCCGCCTTCCGTATAATGAATTGTATCCTACTCCCTGCCAAAGGGAGTGTTTACTTTAATTTTCTTCATTGAGAAGGCTATTTTATCCCCCCCCCACCCCCCCCCCCCCCCACCCCCCCCCCCCCCCACCCCCCCCCCCCCCCACCCCCCCCCCCCCCCACCCCCCCCCCCCCCCACCCCCCCCCAGAAGTTTGGCGTACATGATGTATACATTTTTCATAACAATCGGGAAAAATTTTATCCTTTAATGAATTTTTTTAATAGCTCCGCCCATTCCCAAAAACTGTCATAGTTAAACGGGTTTAATTTAAACACGATTTCGGTAACTTCTGTAATAAATTTTAACATTTTTTTTTACCGTTTTCAAATGGTTTAATTCAATCTTGACATTGATATTTTTGATTTTGAAAACTTCGTACAAAAAATTAAAATTTTTGGGGGGAATTTTTTGTTTTTTTTTCTATCCCAAACAACTTTTTTTTCCAAACATGAAGAACCCCTCTTCAATGCTATCCCGTTTGTGTTTAAAAAAAAAACAGTTGGATATTTCTGCCTTGCCCAACAGTTACACTAGAGCTAATGATCTACCCCCAGTAGGATCTACACCTTTGTCAGTATTGACGTTTTCTCGACATTTCCTCAGGCTATCTTGATAGAACAAACGCTTGAGATATTTAAAAAGTCGGCTCCGTTAAGTCAATAGTCAGTTTTCTAACTGACTATTGACTCAGAAGAGTTTGTACACGTTCTTTCCCGACATTCTTTACAATTGCTCACGTTTCATTTTTTTTCTTATTTCATATTACCTGAATGTTGTATTACATGTAAATGCTATTAATCAAATAATTAATTGAAAATAAAATAATGAAAATGAATTTTGATCAGTCATCTCGTTTAAATTAATAAATATTTAGCTGAAGTTTGATTGATGAATAAATTACATACCCACAATTTGTATACACAATTCCGTACCAAGCAACACTAAAGTGAATTGTAAAAGAGAACTATTGAAAGAAGATAGGCGTACATGATGTATACATTTTTCATAACAATCTGGAAACTTTTATCCGTAATGATATGTTTTACTAGCTCCGACATTCCCAAAAACTGTCATAGTTAAACAGGTAATTTAAACACGATTTCTGTAACTTCTGTAATAAATTTTAACATTATTTATACCGTTTCAAATGGTTTAATTCACATCTGACATTGATATCTTTGATCTTGGAAAACTTCGTACAAAAAATTAAAATTATTGGGGAATTTTGCATTTTTTTCTATAGCCACAACTTGTTTTCCAACATGAAGAACTCCTCCTTCAATGCTATGCCGTTTGTGTTTAAAAATAAACAATACTGGCGATACCACCAAAAACTCTAAATTCATTACTTACATGTCACTAAACAATAGTAGTACTGAACGAATAGATGAAATACATATTTCATTAAGAATGTTCATATATCCAGAGCAAAGCGTTCGGATATATCATGAAACCTTTGGTTCCCACAAAACATCAGCATATAAAGGGCGACGGCTGTTGCCAGTGTAGTAGGGATTGTTTGAAGGGGTAAAGGGCGACAGGCTGTTGCCAGTGTAGTAGGATTGTTGAAGGGGTAAAGGGCGACAGCTGTTGCCAGTGTAGTAGGATTGTTGAAGGGGTAAAGGGCGACAGCTGTTTGCCAGTGTAGTAGGATTGTTGAAGGGGTAGTAAAGGGCGACAGCTGTTGCCAGTGTAGTAGGATTGTTGAAGGGGTAAAGGGCGACAGCTGTTGCCAGTGTAGTAGGATGTTGAAGGGGTAAAGGGCGACAGCTGTTGCCAGGGGTAAAGGGCGACAGCTGTTGCCAGTGTAGTAGGATTGTTGAAGGGGTGGTAAAGAAGATGGGACGAGAGTGACAGTTATTGCGTTAAAGCCATCACCGCCGAAGAGGAATGTTTCTTACGAAAAAGTTACGCCGCAAAATATATCTTAAGTAACAGAGTAAAACACATAAATATATTTTTTGTAGTGTGCTAAGGCTATATTAACATGCCTAATTTGTTTCAGTGTATTCTTTATATGCTAATGGCTTTTTCATTTGAGCATACTTAAAGGTTCACGGGAAAACGGTCCTTTACCACTAGTAAATATGTAAATATATATGTGTATATATATATATATATATATATATATATATTATATATATATATATAAGTTTAATTATGAATTGGTATTCTTCATTTACTTTAGTGTCACAAAATCTAATCATTTCTCCATAAGAAAGGTTTATTACAAATATCTACAGCAAAAACTACCAATGTACTTTATAAACAAGGTCACTTTGTGGTGCAATGAATCCTAACATTCGTACGAAGACATCAGAAACACATAAATCTTTGAGAGGGTTAATTAATGTCCTTCTGTCGCTCTACAGTGATACTGTTGACGTTTTAGCAAAGAAGTTGCCGCGGTCCGCCGACCCGCCCCTCGTGGATGATGTCGCCTATAGAACCGATCATATGTTCCGGCTGATGCCGGTAACAGACAACCAGGTGGAGAGATGCGTTGCCGGATTACGCGGTGGCTCTGCTCCCGTGGTCGATGAAATTCCTTCATCTGTTTAAAAAAATAATATTAAGAATCTTTTACCACCGATCAAACATTTAATCAATCTCAGTTTTACCTCAGGAGTTTTTCCAAACAAATTAAAATTAGCCAAAGTAATACCTTTGTATAAGTCTTATGATAAATCCGATATGAACAATTACAGACCGATTTCATTGCTAAGTGCGGTCGGTAAAGTACTGGAAAAGTGCGTAAAAATATCAGTTTCAAAATTATCTTGAAATAAATAATATTATATCAAAATCTCAATTTGGATTTAGGCCAGGTAAAAATACTTCTGACGCCCTTTTTGAAATCAATAAACTTATAATAGACGCTTTAAAAGAAAATTATAAATCATTACTTCTTTTTATTGATCTAGCAAAAGCTTTCGATTCTATAGATAGAAATTTGTTATTTAGTAAACTTGAATGTATTGGAGTCCAAGGGATGGCCTTAAATTGGTTCATAAGTTATTTAAGCGGTCGAAACCAAGTTGTGTGTATAAATAATATTAGCAGTGAACCTCAGGAAGTAAATTATGGAGTGGTTCAGGGAAGCACGTTAGGTCCTTTATTATTTTTAGTGTATATAAATAACCTAGATAAACTGAATCTCACAAGAAAACTATTCCTGTTTGCAGATGATACAGTGGTAATTCATAGCGAAAAAACTTGGCATGAAGTATATGAAACTGCTTCCCAAGAATCAAATTTAATACATAAATGGTTTTCTGACAATATGTTAACTATGAATGTCAGTAAAACAAAGTGTTTACCGATCGCACTACGCGCTGCGAGCGGGCCACCTGCGGACCTGCGGCTGCTGCTACACTCGTGTGGTGACTCTCTCAATACTGCATGTGATTGCCAGCTGATAGAGAGGGTGGACCAGTACAAGTATCTCGGTGTAATTATTGATGCAAAACTCAAGTGGGAACCTCACGTTAATTGTATAAAGTCCAAATTAAGGAAATTAATTTATATATATCGTCAATTAGGCCAAATTCTATATTATAATGAGTTAAAAAACAGTTTACTTTGCGTATGTACAGTCCATTTTACAATACGGTATCATCGCATGGGGAGGGGCCTATAAAACTACATTAGAACCATTAAATGTTATTCAAAAATCAATAATAAAAGCAGCTTTTAATAAACAAAGACAATATTCATCTACTCTGTTATTTATGGAGACCGATATTTTTACAATTAGGCAGTTATTTATTAGGACTGTACTGGTCTACACCTACTCTCATAAAGATGCCGTCCTCACCCCTATTGTTCACAGTTACCCTACAAGAAACGCTGTGAGTGTGGGCTTGCAGGTCCCTTTAATTAAACTGTCTATTAACCTCACTAAACACATACTATGTCGCCAACACACTGTACAGACACTTGCCCTCGGTGATAAGGGACCTGCAGGACGAGCCTGTTAGTGGCTTCAAGCGGCTGGTCACTGCCTGGCTTCGTATGATCGGTCCGGAAAGTGCTGAGGCCCTCCTCTCCCCCACTTACCGTTACCAATGAAAACAACGAAATCATTGCTTATTACTAACTTTACCGATACAGTCATTAACTTCCACTCATCACTGTCATCCGTGCATCATCGTCTCTGAGATAATGTATTTTTTGTTTGTCCATCTTCATTTGTTTTTTACCGTGTTTGATTTAAATGCGTGCTAAGACAGCATATTCTAGAATTTTTGTGTGATTCTGATTAAATGTAAAACTTTAAATTATGTATAGACAGTCAAGTTTTTATTTTTTAGTTAAAGATTCCTTTAGTTCATTTCTGTTTTTATTTATTTATTTTTCATTAACATATAGCATTTCTTATTTTATTAATAATACTTTGTACATTCTAGATTTGAACTGGACAGCACGCACAGACTTTATTCTATGTGCTGTCAATTTTCATGCATTAACATGTACAAGTGTTGGAAATTTGTTTTTGAAAATAAAATTTATTTGAGTTTGAGTTTGAGTTTGAGTTTTACACCCCAAAAGTCTCTCGAAACTGTTTTCATTGATAGTGCTTATAAGTAATTTTTACTGCGGCGCTTGTTTTATAACAAAAGCAAAGTGTAATTAATTTAGCATTAACATTTTGCCCAATTACATAGCACACTGTGCAAAATGTTGAACTAAAATTTTGGCTTTTCAAATTTAACGTACTGTGAACGAAATCGTAGTTTACTTAGTTTTAAAATTAGCTTTGTTTCACATCACCCTCCTCTTACCATTGATAACCTTAAATTTAAGGAATGCCTTGACTCAAAAAACATAGATGAATAGTTTATAAATAGTTATTTTTCTGTGAAAAATTAGAAAATCCCACCTGAAAATAACTAGAACAAAATTTTAGTATAAAAATCCGCCAATAAACTGGCAAGATATTAAGTATTACATATTAAGTCGATTAAAACTGTGGTTTAGAAATTAGTTATGGTTTGTTAAAAACTGTGAGATATTACACATATTTCATAGTCATATTTCTTATTTTTTTCATTTCAACGGTAACCCATTTACAAAATAGCTTTGTAAAGTACAAAATCTTTAAATACAATATTTAGATAATTCAACAATATATATTATTAGTATTGGCACTATTGATAACAAAATATAAAGCAATATAGTAAAATGTAGGTATGACAAACACACTAAGATGTAACCAAGGTATACTGCAATAAATGTTAAGCAAAGTAAAATAAAAAAATAAAACACAGCAAGAAATAATGTATAGTTAAAGAAAACAACCATTAATGATACACAACGTCAATTCCACAACATGTATAATTTTCAAAATGGAAATAACAGTTGTAACCTAATGATATACAAGAATAATAAATCTCTTAGAAAACCTAAAAAAATACCAATAAAAAACTAATAAGATGTGAGAACAATCTCTCTCTCTCTCTCTCTCTCTCTCTCTCTCTCTCTCTCTCTCTCTCTCTCTCTCTACATATATATATATATATATATATATATATATATATATCTCACTTCCCTCCCTCTACCCCTCTCTCTCTCACTCCTCCTCTTCCTCTCTCCGTCTATCCAACTCTACCACTCCCTCCCTCTCTTATTCCCCTCTCTCCCTCCCTACATCTCTCTCTCTCTCTCTCTCTCTCTCTCTCTTTCTCTCTCTCTCTCGTCGATCTTTGGACCTGACATAGCGCAGGTTCAATCCTGTCTGTGGCGTTGCACTGTTTCTCTATTATCAGCCTTGTGCTGTATCGACTCCCCTCCTTCTTCTGTTTGATACGATTTTCATACAGACCATTGGACCATGAGGGCGGGCTTATTAAGCCTTAAATGGTAATAGACTCTGTCATATTGTAAAAGGTTAATTATAATATTGTAATGCGTACACATACACACAATATGTTAAAAGAGTTCCTTTCTAAAATGTAAATTTTAGTTAAAACTGGAAATAGCTCCGCTTTTTGCTGCACACAATTTTTATGAGAGGGTATTCAATAAGAACCAAGAAGATAGAACACAATAGAGTTTTTACTGGTGAATTGTTCTCTGTAAAACAGAACGGAATGTTTTTTTCTATTGCTTCTAAGTGTTCACTAGATTTCAGATTGACTGCTATGAATTCACTACATGGCAATATCGATTAACTAATACTACAAAGACTTACAGCAACAAAGGGATTTAACTGTTGAATGGACATTTCTGCTGAGTTAAGTCTCAAACAGTTTTCTTTTATTTAACAGAACTTCACGATATCTAGAACGAACTGACTTTTTAACCTTTGACCTTTTGACCTTTTACATAAAGGTTAATTTTCTAATTAAATGACGTTGAGTTCGGTAATGGATTTTGCTGAGTGTTTTTTTACATTAGTTTTATGGGTAACGATGATGCCAACAGATTCTCACAAAATAAATAATGACCATTAACTGCCTCAACCTTCTCTGTTAAAGATATTAATATTTACTGAATACTCTACATTTGTTTTAGTGCAGTTTATAAATCTGTTCTGAAGATTTGCAAGACATTGCATGAGTAAAAATTTATAGATATTTCAATATTTTAGAAGAAAATCCAAACAGATCATCTACTTTAGTAATTTTACATAATCAGATTAAAGCTGTAAAGTACATATAATAAAACACAACGATCAGGATTATCCGCCTTCTGTAAATTTGTAAAGCAATTAATAAGTCTATACTACTAAGTCAAAAGTAAAGATATTTCTATAGATTAGTGAAGCCTTTAATACTTTACCAATAACTATACATATATATCGTAATTTTAAACATTATATAAGAATGATCTAAAATCCAACGATCATTATAGATTCTGAACAAATGTAGATTCGGTGTGAACCATTATGTTTCATAATTAATTACATCTGATTATATTAAAGAACTTAGTTTAAACGTAAATGTTGAACAAAAACAATACTGATAGTAAAACTGAATAATTGTTTAATGTGTATTATTTTTAGATGAAATCGAATTCAAATAAATAACATAGTTATAGAGGTTACTAAATTGCTTCACGATGACATTTGATTGTAAAGTCTCATTATTAATGTATAATTTTACTTTCAAAAAACATATTTCCAATCATTATTACAAAGCCTGTTACAAAGCATTCATAAAGTGCCAATATATAAACTGTCATTATTGGCGCTTTTGTATTTCCATTTCCTCTATGCAAAAATAACATTTATACTAATATTGTATTTATATCTACGTCACCTAACCAGCCATTCACGTGGTTTTCGTGGATTATCTGTTGAACCAAATATTCTGGAGAATTATTATTAGTAAATGTTCCTTAGCAAATAAATACCATAATATTATTTTAAAAAGGGAATAAAAGGTTTTATAATCAAGTAGGACTGTAAGAAAATAAAGCAGTTCCGTTTTACAGAAATAAAATTCACCTCTTGGAGGACTATCCCTTGCGTTGGTTGAAAGTTTGTCTGACATCATTGAAAAAGTTTCTTTAAATATGTGAATTCATTAGTGTCTCATTTAAAGTTTACATTGTTATACAAATGGCGGGCTAGGTCAAGCCAGCGTTTTATAATACACTGTTCATAACTTCCATTCTGATCATAACAATGGGTTCAGTAAAGCTTTGAACATTACAAGTACGTCTATGCCCATTTATGAAGTGTGCAGTGTAAGTAATTCTGTTGTGTTACTAAACTTTACTTGACCTCTAGTGTCTGTAATCAGTGACTTAAAAAACTAATTATTTAGATATTAGCAAAAATGATTTTGAATTACTAATACGTTTTAATTATCAGAGTAATACACTAATAAGGTAGATAGTTTCGCTTTAAAGATGTGTTAAATTAGTTTGTAGAAATGCCAGTCAAAAACATAAATTAAGAAATATTATGTATTAGACAACAAAAGCTATACACTAATGAAAATTTTTAATGATAAAAAATGTGACGTAATTTGCAGTGTTTAATAATATTTTTTTATATAATGAACTTATCATACTATAAGAATCATATGAAAACAAAAATAAACACAACGCAAAAGTCCCTGTTGTCATTTTAAATGGAATGCGGAGGAAAATGTAATTGAAGATTTTAACGAAATAAATATTTACTATTCAATTTTTCAATGTATATTGAGTTTATAATTTAGAATAAGAAGATATGAACAGAACACTCTCAAAATATTGTTTGATCATAAATATTTTAATAAATAAATAATAAATATTTAACAAATATAACAGTGTATTATAAGTCATCTGGTTATAAGTTCAAATGGTTTACTTTTTGTACTACAATATTTTATCTACCTATTAATCTTAGAATTACCTTTAATAACACTAATAGATCAATGATAATCAGACGAGAACTGTTGCACGAATAGTTTAATTACAGCCCTAGTTTGTGCCAGCCCCAGGGCTTTGTCACTTATTAAGAATTTCACAACCTCCCCCCCCAATTTATTACCACTTCCAGGGCCGTATAGTAAAACATGAATATTGACTTTGTGTTGAAAATATGTTGAACTATTGATCCAATCAATTCAGTTTTTAATGTACTGTATTAACAATCAAAAACTGTCAGTAAAAACACATGTTTCAAATATATAGTATATATCAACAACAGATACATAGTTATTAAAAAATAATTTAACTAAAAAACACAGTATTTTTCAGCAGTTATAATCATCACAAGTTCGAATATCTGAAAGTTAATACCCAATTGGTGAAATGCCAACAACAAAGTTTTATTGATAATTATTTTTAATACTAAAACGTCATATAGGAACTTCAGTTGTAGTCCCAATACATATTAAGGGTACACAATGACGTTGACAGGTGTAAACAACAAAACTCGTTTGTGTGTTTGCCGTGTAAAATTGGACCCGTTAGACCAAACACAGCCAGTATTGAAACATCAAAACAAACAATCATGTCTCTTTGTGCAATAACAGGCAGAAGTATGACTCGCTGTTTGATTGCAATACAACAGAGCAACGCTTCTCCCATTATTAATTGTCAAACGGATGTCTGAGAGAAAACATGCTTGATTTATCAGTAGTTATCTATTCGAACATTAACGCATTGAGATTATGTAAGTATTGAAATAGAAATAGTGCGATACTTCAGCTTGAGGAGCTCAGAGGTTGCACTATATTTGCGTATGACTGCAGATTGTATGTCAGATTGGGCGCTATTTTTTAAAAAACCGGATGCGATCATCTCAGCAAGAACGGGAGAGTTCGTAAAGGACATTAAATTTAATGAATCTTAAAATTATTACCCCATATTCTTAAGTATTATTAATAAAATAATAAGGGAAACTTAAATTTAAATGTTAAGTAAAAGATAATTTTTTTTTAATTTGGAAGGTGATAACCGTCATATGTGCACAGTAACTTAACAACATCGCGGATTATTCCATCTACGGCGTGCTAAGGGTTAATAGGCATCCATTATAGCTAGTTTATTAAAACCTTTGTTTTATTTTATTAACATTTAATATAGCCTACATAATGTTATGAATTTGAAATATGATAAGAAAATGTATGAGTTTCACTGACCATTTTGGTCCCTCTTTCAAGGATGTAGAGACATTTCAGTCATGTGGCAATGGTTAAATAACTTGTAATTTAAGTTATTGGTTTAATAGTTTTATGCCAAATTAATGGAGTTTTAGGTAAGATTTGACCTACCATTTTCCTATTAATAATGTTTGCTCTACATCATATATTTGTTTATGTATTTATTTAACGTCTTCCCTGAGGGAAACCCACGAAATATTGGAGGTTATACTTAGTAATCCAGTTTAATTGCTCATGTAATCCATACCTGCCATTTTACGTGATTCCTATTAAAATTACTCATTGAAACAAGCCACATAATTGGTCGGCTTTGGTTATGCAACTCTAAACCTATTAGTTTGTCTGATGCTAACTAGATTGTTACATAAGAAAGATAAATTATCAGAAAATATTTATGGGCTCTAGGTCTCTCAAGGATTTCGGTGACTTCTCTCAAAGAAGTGAGTAATGTGATTTCACATATGTAATAAAACGACTATTGGTTAATATAGTCAATATAAGCCGCTAAAAAGACCAGTGGTTAGGTAGAACAGTTTAATCAAAGGAATGATAGTAATAAAATATTATATGAAAATAATTACGTGTATTACGTAAATCAAGAAGGTCGTACCTTCTAAATTAAGTAGTTTAACACTGCTGGTATCGTTAAAAATTTATTAAATGGTAACCAAGTGCACGATTTTAATATTTTCTGTTGCATTGATTTTTGTTAAACTTTCTTCCATGATTCTAAACTAGGCAAAGTCAGTTGTATAAATTGTAACACTCACTAAAAACTGTTTACCTAAACTTTGGATTCAGATCCACTGCATTAGAGTACCTTACCTTTTGGCCTCGTTCAATGTATTTCCATAACTGCGATAAAGTAATTAACTCTAAAATACAGTTTCACCAAATGTGTACCGTTATTTAGTTTTTCTTTAGATAGTAGATACATATTTTCGCAACCCAGTTACTTGTTACTGGTTAATATAAGTTACATCCGATGTTCTTGGAACTAAATTCTTGGCGGATTGATAACCTAATTGGTACGCGCATTAACTTTGTCTCTCGGGAACTTTGTAGCTGCCGAACCTCGCTACCGAAGGAATACCAAGCGCGGCTTGCCCGTAGTAAAGATTTAGATTTTCGTATCATAAGATAGCCCTTTCATGCGAGACATCTAATTTTAATGTAATGTAAAGTAAAATTATGACTTGTAAAGTAAAGTACCTTGAATGTATTTTATTTGCCAGATCAACTTGGATAACATTTAAGGCGATGTCCTTCTGACGAGACCAAGTTGTCGTGATTATAAATTGTCTCGATAAATGGCTAATACCGTCACGATTTTGTTTTAGGCGAGTTGCAGTTCGCTCTTCGGGCTCACTTCTTGAGTTCAAGCAAAATTACTTCATGTTTTAGACTTCCAGTCTACTAAGCTTCCCCTTTTCCGACTACAGCTGCATTGTAGAGCCAAAAATGCCCACGCCCGCTTTTGTGAGACATGTTCATCGTAAAGGTAAGTTATGTTTAAAGTTTTAATAATTATTAATTTCGAAGGTATAATCCATAGAAAATTGGAATATTTAGGCCCATCCCATGGTATCATACTTTACTTCATTTTTCAGCAACGTGGCAATACTTTATTTTATTTTACCAACCAGAAGTGGTGCTTTTATGTTTATTTGCCAATATTAAACATATACGTAAAAACTTCGAATATCCAGTATTCATTACTACGACCTCAGCGGTATCCAACCCCACGTGTATTGTCCATTCCGTACAATTAATTGTATAACCTCTAGGCCTGGACGAAATTAAAAATGCATATACGATTTCTCACGGCAAATATATTTGCTTACGTAACGATTTCCCCCTTATTCCTACACTTTTATGAAACTTTTTAAGACCACCTTGTGTATTACATAACCCTCAAGATGTATTATGATATACTGATGAATACAAGTTGGCCCTTATATCGTCTTGATTTCACGTTTACACGTTGACAGACCGTCGCGTCGTTGAGGATGAGCTTCACCGAATTATTCAGCAGCTTCCACCCAAAATATCAAACGACCTCAATATAATGTCTCCATGGCTCATAAAAAAATACTGTAAGCATTTAGTGAGACCCTTAACCCAATTAGTACATTATTCATTCCAAAAAGGAGTGTTTCCCTCTCTCCAGAAAATTGCTAAAGTTATTCCTATTTTAAAGAAAGACGACCCAGCTTCAATTACTAATTATCGGCCTGTCTCAATTTTGCCAGTGATAAGCAAATTTTTTGAAAAGCTTTTTCTTATAAGAATGCTTCACTTTTTGGAAAAATACAATCAGCTCTCAAGTGAACAATTTGGTTTCAGAAAGGGCAGATCGACAACAGACGCAATTTTGAGTCTTGTCGATATGATTGTGGAGGGAATTGAATGTCGAAACCACAAAATGAGTGTGTTTTTAGACCTGTCCAAAGCATTCAACTGCGTAGATCACGGTACACTGCTCGACAAACCTGAGTCCCACGGAATTCGAGGCGTGCCTCTAAAATGGCTTAGCTCGCTCCTAAGTCAGAGATCCCAAGTTGTCCAAATATCAAGTAAATCATCCAAACCAATAAACCTGAGATATGGAGTCCCTCAAGGGTTTATCCTCAGTCCTGTGCTTTTCCTGCTTTACGTGAGCGATATAAAATCATCGCTTCTGTATGGAAAATTGGTGCAGTTTGCCGATGATAAGACTCTCTTTTTCAATGCAATGTCAAGCGAATTTTTGGAACAACAGGCTTTTGATGACATCAAAAACTGTGTCCAATACTTCCACAGCCTCAATCTAACAACAAAACCTTAAAAAACCAACGTTTTTAATTTTGCCTTGCCCACTGCGGGCAACCAGTGTGAGCCGGCCATTTTGTTAGATGACTCCACATTGGAAGAAGTCTGCTCTTCAAAATTCCTAGGAATGCACCTCGATCGAGGGCTGACTTGGAATGAGCACATTGACCATGTTTGCGCAAAAATCTGCTCAGGCATTTTTGTTTTGAGATCTTTAGCCAAATACTGTCTGAGTCAGGTACTAATTACGGCGTATTACGGCTTGATTTACCCCCATTTTGCCTACGGAGTGGTCCTTTGGGGAGCTTGCGCAAACACTCATTTTCAAAGAGCATTCAAACTAAAAAAAAAAACAATTATAGTAATCGCAAAAATCAAATTTAGAGAGTCGTGCAGGGAAGCTTTCAAGAAATTGCAGCTGTTGACTCTGCCGTGCCTCTACACTTTGGAAACAACTTTGTTTTGTATGAGTAAATGTGCCTTAACCAGAGGCCAAGACATACACATGTATGAGACGCGTGGCAGAGCAAACTACCGGACTGGGAGACACAGAACGGTAGTTTATGAACGCCTACCCTCGCAAGCGGGTGTGCATTTCCTCAACAGACCGCCCAATTAAATTTAAATGACCAAACGCCTAAGGCGGTAAAGACTCGCCTTAAACGCTTGTTGGTATCTCAAGCATTTTATAATGCGGGTGAGTTTTTGGCATTCAACTGGAAGACCGCCCAATTAGAAGACTAACTCTGTTGTACTAAGTGGGTTGCATTGGCAAAGTATAAAAGAGTCGTGATTGTAAAATTGTATGTATGAATTCCTGGAATTTTAGAAACCCCGTTTGCCATACAATGTCGCTGCAATAAAAAAGATTTTGATTTTTTGATTTTGACCTAAGAAAGCCTAAATGTTAAGATTCTATATTGTAATAATCTAGTAAAAATAATCAAAAATTAATTAACCACGTAGGAGGGGTCTCTTCTGTCTGGTTTATACCCTCCGGGGCAATTCTATTAATATCTAGAAGCAATTCACTAACCGAAAATGTCGAGGTATTAGCATGAGTGAGATATAAAAAAATTAAATAATGTCAATTAAACAAACATGGCTATTTGGTTATAAATAACCATACATTTCACAAAAAATCTTAATGTTCAATGTTTTTGTAGTCATATTTGCTATTTACTACATTACAGCCTTAATACCTTCACAGGGGCTAGAACTCAGCGTCTATACATCTTTAAAGTTAAGAAATGCACCAACCAGGGTATGTGTCTGTAAACTTCAAAATTAAGCAGGTTGGCTTCGTATTTTTACTGTCCATAAGTGGCCAAAATTTTAATAGTTTAAAAGAACAAAATTAATGTTTCATAGTTTATACGCATTATGTGAATAAATGAAGGGTTGGTATTTAAAATATTTGCATTTTGTAATAGAGATGTTTTTAACCAAAGACTTTTTAACATTTGTAGAATAAACCTTTCAAAATAATCTAATATACCTTTTTAAACAGGGAGAAAAGAACGATTTTATGACATGATTCTTAATAACAAATAATGATTTATATATAAAAGTCAACGCTTTCGAATCTCAGTTTTTATGATGAACTCATATTTTTATTCGTTTTTCACAGCACTTAAAAAATGTAACTTGAATGATTAATAATTATTTGTTTAACGTTTGTTACTGACGATGGCAGGTTTTAAAGGATAACAGGATTTCGGAAATTTGCCATCGTTATATGTTACAAAAGGTATGACACAACTTTTCTAGGTTTGAATCTATCCTCTTCGTCAGGTGGAGGTGGTATTATTAGTCCAATGTATATAAATATACGTAAATAAATAAATAATTTAGTTATTTCTCATATAAATTAACATCTTGTAATAATGTAAAATCCGCTATATATTGTTGTATTTTAAGTTAATGATATAGCCTATAACATGATATAATGATATTGAACCATTGTTGTAGTCCTGTTGGGTCATAATTAATTTATTCATCCACCGTCATCCATCTCCAACCATTCCAATTAATGGTGAACGTAAGCAATATTTGTATTGGTAATATAAACAATGTTCTCATCTTCTTCAGTAGCAACGTGTGCATCAAGGATAACAAAGTTCACTAGGCTTTTGATGCAAAAATATCAATTATCTTTATTAAAGTAAACAGGGTGATACGATTACCTTCGTTATGGATCAACCCATCCTTACTGTGCAGGCGTAATTAACAAAATATTGTGGAAACCCACTTTTAAGAATGGAATATAACACACTGAAAATTCTTATCAAAACATTTAATTTTACTATTTATATGCGAATATAGTAAGAGGTAATATGGTCACATTTTCAAACAAAAAAGAGTAATGCAATAATTTGGGATTCTCTGGAGTTTGTTGCCAAAACCACAATTACATTATTAATCTTAAGATTTAAGGCACGATTGTCTGAAGAGGTCCAAAATACGTCGGCTTTGAAGAAGCTCAAAACTAACTCTTTACATGGTTTCGACACAAGAATATATAGAATTGTGTGAAGAATATTCCCATTGCCTCATCAAGTGCACAATTGATTGCAGAGACGATCTCTAATTAACCAAGTGTTCTACACATACCTTAAAATTACACAATCATAGCATTATTATAGCTGCTACTGATGTACTTTGAGTTATGTTCCGAAAGAGAATGTACTTTATACTGATGCTGATATCAAAACTGCATTCCAAAGCCGTGTTTGTTTAATTAAGTATAAAGGTTAATCACGTATTATTTATCACTCTGATAGTTTAATGAATTTTGAGAACCTGTATTTACTTCCACCTTTATCTTAATGAACGTTTCTAATTACAGAAAAGTCACATTTCATAAACGAACTTCTCACTGCCTTTTGCATTAGCATTGCCACCCACGGAAGCCAGCGGCAGTAAAAGAGACTCGATGACAGATTTCACTTTAAGGGGGCAATGTACCCAAAACATATGTTTTTTAATTTCTGCCACTAATTAATCTTTTTGTTCATTAAAGTGTCTCCCTAGGACAGGGGTTAAATAAAATATATTATTAACCCCCTCCCACCCTTTTTCAGGGGAAAGGGAGGGGGTTTTTCAAGAAAATAAGAATTCTTGTTTTACACCATAGCTGCTTTTGTATTGTTTTTTATATACTTTTTTAAAGCTAATAAATAGCCTTACAAAGTGTAGTATGGAAGTTTGTGTAGTTGTCAAAATAGGTAAGTGAGATTTTATTTTAATTTTTTCAAAAAATTATAATTTTCTATAAATGGAAAAAATTATATTATGAGTATAATTTAAAATATACTTGATCCCATACTACACTTTGTGCACGATATATTGAAGATCATATGGACAAAATATGAGGTCTCTAGGTCAATAAATAAAGAAGTTACGCTGTAAAACGTGTTGGAAAACACGGAAAAAACAAACTTACGGGAAAAGGCAAAAAACTTCATATGTTTATTATATATGAAAAGTAAGACTATTTACATAATCATTGTTTTTGAGTTTAGTGTAAATAGATTTTAGACTTAGAAGAGTCCAGCCCCATATGTAACACCTTCTTTTTTAATTTCTTTTCTTCCTTTTTCATCTTTTTCAATTTAACTTGCTGACGGTATTTTTTATACTTCAAGTTTTTCTTACTAATTTTGTTTCTAGAATATTGATTTTTAGTTGATTGCTTCATGACTAAATCAAAACTAATAGTATAAATCACTAAATTGTTCAACAAACACATGTCATTCACAAAGTGAGGTCATTCACAACTAACAGCTGATCTACTGAGTGATTACCACACATAAAAAAGCTGGGATCTTAGTTCTGAAACTATGACATTCTAATATACTGAATACAGCAATAAAATACATTAGTAATAAATAGGTATATGATATATTATGAATATATATATATATATATATATATATATATATATATATATATATATATATATATATATATATATATGATGCAAAGATTGTCACTTATAATGGCCGCCTGGAGGAGAAAAAATCAGCTCTACAAGCTAATAGATTTTATTTAAAAAAAAAAAACACACTTTTGGCAATGATAATGCAAAACCAATAATTGATTACTGTTTCCAAACATTTTATAAACTAAAAAATAAAATAAAAACTTTTTTTAGAAAAAAATCATTTTTTTGGGTACGTTGCCCCCTAATCCGATGACAAAAACTTAATTAAGTTGTTTCCCGAGTTCCAAGAAGCTGGAATTCTGTAACTGCAGCAATACAGCAAGATTTCCGTCTAAGTGATCTTAATGAATTAACACAACTCAATCTAAAGTTAGCATCTACTAAGTACTAATTTAAACATTAAGAAAATTGAATAATTTTTTCGTTCTTTACTAAATAAAAAGGGTAACGCCATATCAGTTTCATACTATCAGGTTTTATTAAGAGAATGCTATTTGCATTTCTTTTAGAACTTAATTAGGTAAATGCGTTAGTTTTATCTACTTGCCCAAAAATCTGTATCTATATGTGTACATATATCTTTGGCTTGCTTTTCTTAAGTGCAGGATACTCAGGGTAGGTAATAATGGGAGTGGGGATTTTGTTCCTTACCTTATTCCTAGTATGATAACACTTGACTGAGACACATTTGTACGATTGTACGAGGACGATTTGCTATACAATTTTGTATGAAACTGTTGTTACAAGTTGGTCTTGGAATAGATTTAAAGATCTTTCTAAAAACCATACCATCTGAATGAGATGGAGAACGTTCCTCAAAAATAGAAATTATATTTTTGTATCAATTGGAATCATATTTTAAAAAAACATGATGGGCGTGGTTCACCTAATTTCTTTCTCTTATCCGGACCACAAAATAAACTCAAAAAATTCATTAAGTTTCGTGTTATTTCATCAGAGTATTATCAACAATTTAAATTTTCTCTCCATATTTGATGTATAGATTGCTGTGTAATTAAAACAAATGTTAAAATTTATTATAACAATTACTATTTCTGAAGATGAGACTATTACTATGTGTGAAAACTGTAAATGCGCATTATAAATATTATTTCACAAATAAGATGCTTACTTAAACGTGGGATACTTGCCTCTCTTATATTGCCTGTCCTGAATTTCGAACGTAATATAGGAGCTTATATGTGAGAGAACATCTACGTAATTAACTGCAGTGAAGGTACCGCAGATACCTCGTTGTTGACACATGGCTAATAAACGTGTCTGTCTATTAGATTAGTATGGGTACTTTCTATATTATTAGTTTCCAGTCGAGATTAGCTTAACATGTTACAAAATTAAATTCGTTAATGTAGAATACGTTTAACTAAAGTAAATGTTAATTTTTTATAAAGTTTAGTACACATAACCGTTTTTAAATAAGTATTGTGATAAAAACAATTTAAATCGGTTAAAATAGGTAAAACTATTTAAAATACTTTAATTGTTAAATGTATTTTAATTCTTTTTTAAATATTCTGGTATTTTCATGCAGTAAACTTTTATGTACTACTTTTGAATGGATTAATTTCAAGTTATAGAAATGTTAATTTTATTACTAGGAGTATCCTGCATTGTCTTTGTATCACGCGCAATAAGTGTAATTTAAATATGTGCGTGAAGAACTAATTCAATTAAAAAAAGTGTTTGTTACACAGAAATCTTTGTGTAGAGGCGCCGTTGTTCCAAATTAAATTCATTTTTGAATACTATAATACCAGGGTAATTGGAGTCTAATTGAGAACTAATTAAATTTCACAGCTTATTGTCGTAATGCAATTAATTACTAAGAAAGAGTCTTGGTATTTGAGACAAAGTGTTGCGGCCTAACAATGTTCTCTCTGTCACACTACATTTCATCTAGTTCACGGCCAATCTGTATCATACGGCAATCTAACATTTCGTGTTTAGTTACGAAGATTTATTAACTTTTCTGTAAGTGTATATTGTTGAGATCTTACAATGTTCTCTCTGTTACTGACTACATCTCATCTAATTTACAACTAATCTGTGTCATACGGCAATCTAACATTTCGTGTTTAGTATGAAGATTTATTAACTTTTCTGTAAGTGTATATTGTTGAGATCTTACAATGTTCTCTCTGTTACTGACTACATCTCATCTAATTTACAACTAATCTGTGTCATACGGCAATCTAACATTTCGTGTTTAGTTATGAAGATTTATTAACTTTTCTGTAAGTGTATATTGTTGAGATCTTACAATGTTCTCTCTGTTACTGACTACATCTAATCTACTTTACAACTAATCTGTGTCATACGGCAATCGAATGTTTCTGATACCTGTCGCTGGTTCAGATGGACCAATGGACTCTGGATTACATGTCTGCCTGATGAGAGTTATAAAGTTTCGTTGATGAAGACTTTCAGAACGAACTCTGTGCAATGTTTCACAAAAACCTTGGCTGCACAGGAGCTCTGTCTGGTTACCTATCAGCTGTCCAGTGTAACCTAGTCGAAGATGTATTGTCATAACGATGTTTTAGATGTGATAGCAAAACATAAAGAGGATCCGATTCTTCTACACATTAAGTAGCTATAATGGAAAGAGTTGCTCAATGCCGATACGCCCTTTCCACTTAGTGCAGCGTATGAAAATTAGCTGCATATTTTAAAGCTAAAATATTACAGGCAGCCAAATAGAAATATAGAGGAAAATGCTTGTGGTTTATCTGGTCACTTAAGTTATAGTAACTATATTGAAGTATTCGTAAGAAGTAAGATATCGAGTATTCATATTACAGGGGTCATTAAGTAAAGTCTAAAATACATAAAGTCTTATTACGGATAAATTGTGTAAATTTAAGGTACACATTACGAAAATTAAAACAGACTGTTATATGAGTCCATATGTATCAAAAGGTGCAACGTTTTCAGTGAGTATAAGGTTGATATACACTCCAAAACTCATGCGGAAGGAACTTTATTAAATCGGGTGTCTCCTGAATTCAATCTCGTATATATTACGGCATAAGGCAAAAATAGTTTCATAGATCATTGTATATTTATAGGGTTAGCGGCAAATATTGGTGCGAGAGAGGTGAATGAAATATGGAAAATAAGATAACCATTTTAAAACCTTAAAAACGAAATAAATCAATATATTCTTTTTTGGACACACCACAAAATGTGGGCAATGTGTCACTTTTCAAATACTCCCACCCAGTTGTTAGCGTGAGTTTAATACATACATTTTAATTGTATTTATTTATTTAGTGAAATGTTTAAATACAAGAAGTTAATTCTGTATGGATAAAATGTTCTATATTATATAAACAGTATATCATATGTTATAAATCTGAGGCCAGCGGAACACCTAAAACCAAACCATAAATATTCATGAAGCTTGAATGTCCGCTAATGTAATTGCTTGTTCAATATATCATAGTGGTCTGGTATTATCTGGCAAGAAAGGGCATTATTCTTCTTTGGGCATGCCAAGGCAAAAAATATTTGTCTTACCACTATGTACACTGCATTTATTATTTTTATGCGTTACAATACGAGCTACACATTTTCGTAATATTCTTTCTGTAAGCAGTTTGCTATTATTATAACACGTTAGATGATTAGAGAATTTAGATTTAACTATTTGTAAATAATTTTCCCAATAAATAAACGGAGCGATTTTAAGAAAGTTTGTTATGACATCTTTTAAACCGTATGATGAATAAATTTAAACAGTGAACTGTTTTTCACTTTTTGTTTCGTTAAAAAACTTCCAACAAAAATTCTAAATCTGACTATTAAGATGCCTCGCTTTAATCTTCCTAATAGAAAACCCTGCATTTTATAATTTAATTTTAAAGAACTTTCTATTCCCAGGTAATTTCCTATAAAGCATTTAGTTAAATGTCTGAAGGCATTTAAAATTCTACAATTGTACCTATGAAGCATTTTATTACTTAGTAGTAAATTCGCTCAAGGAGTTTTATCGCTCCGTGATTAAATTTGAGTAATCGCGACCTCAGTGAGTCCGTCACTATAGTAAGTGGAATCACAAGGCAGCACACGAACAGAAATCGTCGAGGGGACATCGCGTCCATTTTTTACTGATGAAGGATACTGTTTAGATTAGGTTTATACATATAATTAATTATAAGAGAATTAACCAAGGAAATAATAGCAAGATCTGGCAAAACTATTGGGAAGCGAGAGGACATATTATAACCTGTACAAAGTTTACAGTTTGTTTTACCGTAAAGCAAACAGTGAGGTTATAATAGGGGTAGTGAGCTGGAGGTATACATTTGCTGTTAGGAAACTATTATTATCATAAATAGTATTAGTGAATTTAAGTTTTAAATGTGGATGTCTTTTTTTGAGTGTCTGCGTAGGTTTGTTTACACTTTATCTTGAAAACCGATAGACGTTGAGTGAAAATCGTTTTTCATTTTACCCTTATATTCGAATTAAAATTCATGTATTGAAAGTCAAATCATTTTGATTGTAGTAGGCTCCTCACTTTAAAGTATATATAACTGTTAATTTGGCCCAAAGATTATATTGGCATAAGAGCTCTCTCACTGTTAAGTGTAATAAAACCTAACATTGTTGTGTAGTAATACCATATATTGTCATCAAATTTCTGAGCATCTGCAAATTTGACATACCCAAATTAATATTGAAATTTCATCAAACATGAAATAAATTGTATGATTTAAAACATAATTTAGATACAGGAAATTTAACACATTTACTGTGGTGGACGTATCTTACCAACGATCCGGCTGTTCTGAACTCTCTCTATACATCACTGAACTCTGATCGCAGTGGAATCATTAAGGAATTTTGAAATCGCACATATCTTAGTTTCAAATCCTAGTTCTACCAGACTGTAAATAAAAGATTAATCTTTATTCCTCTATTTTACATTATGTTCCTCGAGACTTACAAATAACTCTACAGTTAATAGAAAGTTTGTTTTTAAGACATCCATTCGATTATTATTTATTGTTCCTTAAAATCAGGAACATTGAAAAATCTGTACCTTAAATACTGGAATGTGGCTTTTTACTTTCAATAAAACAAAATATGTAAGTTTCCCATAAATATCCCATAATATTTTTACATAAGATGTGTTTTCACTAAAAACGGACTTCGACTTAAAGTTCCTTAACATTAGTTAAAAATAAAAAATAAAAGCATCACTGATACCTTTTGTGCTTTTCAATGTAATATATGGAACGTTGTAGAGAAATTTGGGGCGAGTTCGTGTCTAAAATTATGTCGCGCTACATTAACACAAAAATATGACTTGAATAGCGAAATCCATTCATTTTTTTATGAAATCGTACAACTTGTAATATTGAATGAATTTTAAAGTAAAATCTAATTAAAGAGGAAAAAAATGCTAATTCCGAAGTTTAATTGCAAAAGAAAACACGATAGCTGACAGTCACGTGCCTCATAACTTTCCCTCTCAGTTGGTTTATTTCTCTAATTAGCTGCCAAGAGTTCAGTTTGTAGTAATTGGATATGTAACACAATTGTTGAAAAGTATTTTACAGGATAACAGTTCAATCTATTCTGAAAACTGTTATTCCTACCCAGAAAACGTATTAATTACTTAAATTATACGTACTAATAATATAGCATTGATTATGATCGAGGAGTGAGCTAGTATGGTTACCTGTAAAACGAATTCTAATGTATTCGCTTACGCTCAGCATGGAGTAACGTACATTATGAGAGTGTATAAATGAAGAGCCATGCAATTTTCAAGTCGTTTTGAAATTTTATTTTCGAAATATCAGGCGGACCTTAATACAGACAGACAGAGAGAAATGCCATCTTTCTAGGAGCACGAGTTATTGACTTTTCTGACGCCCAGCGAATATTAATCGTGGTAAGATTTCTTTATCGACAGTTAATTTCATAGTTAGAATTTCTGAGATTTATCGAGGGATAAATGTTAGTAATAATTCTATTTATATTATATATGCCTGCAGCGTGCAAAAATCGACTAAAAAAGTTTTTAAACGTAAGTACCGTAAATAATTTCAAAACTAAAGTAAAAAATAAAATATAATGAAAAGGGTTTCACATGTTATAACTCTCGTAGTTTTATTTCTCAAAATATATGAACTAGGATGTACCTTTAAGTACCGTATTCAATATTTTTCTGGAAGAAATAATAGAAAAAATCCATGTGAGGGGTATGCAAGAAATACTGTTTCTGTAACGAAACCGAGAGATTTAGTTAGCTAATGTGTAGCCAAAGTATGAAATAGAATAATTATTCATCAATATAATTAATCAATGTAAATTCATATATAATTTTTCAGATTTAAAATTTACTAGAATAACATTACTACTTTTTGAAATCAAATTTTTAGTGAAATTAAATTAGGCTATTGCCATTATATAAATCTAATTAATGTAAGTAAAAGTTGTTTGACACGTATTTGGTCTTCCGTTCATTTGTTAGTTTAGATATTTAAATACATATGAGACAGAAACAGCCAAATACAAAATAATTGAATCGTAAAAAGTAAGGGCTATGTGGTGTAGTGGCAGCGCACTCACCCGGCAAGTGAGAGATACGGGTTCGAAGCCAGGTGGAGCAGTTACTCTTTTAATCATAAACACATTGTTAGGGTTAATGTGGTATGCATTGTTTATTGTTTAGTAACGTGGTGTAACTGTAACAAGCTAACTTTATTAAAGTTGAGGGGAGCTCAATAATTTACGTTAACAATAAACAAGTTGTGACGTCAGCGGTGCTTTACTGATGATGTGGTACAACCCTCGGCAGTGGCAAACAATACATAACTAACATCTCCATAGTTATTTACCCACCAGCAATATCTCAATACATAACTCTCTTTCCATAAATAATGTTAAATACATTTTCAATAGTATAAATGCGAGAACATCGTAAATTTACTCACGGCAGATGGAGACTACATATTTATGTCATAACCTATCAATACCAAGCTCCTCTTTCAGGCTAAACTGCGCTATTAGGTCAAGGTTGTAAATTTTATTGGACATTGTCTTGTGTAATTTGTCCGTTATTATTATTTGTGTCACCAGTCACTCACTTATCAAGTTATAATTTGTTTACTATCGTTTAACTCTGTTTTATTGTAATAACATAATAGTCCAGGAGAAATAGCAGTTAAAAATGGTCAAATAAATAAATGTTTTCTTACAGCAAACTAATGGCACAATTTAGTCAAATACATCATAAATAAATAAAAAAAACCATTCCGAACCAAAATCGTCTATTAGGGGGTATAGGAGGGGTGGTTTTTTAGGGGTGAAAATGGTTTTTTTGCAATTTGTGAGTAAACAATGCATCCTATTGAAAAATGTCAAATGTAAAAGTTGTTGGAAATGAAAAAATCTACATCTTGTGTTGTAATCATTTTTGCCCTAACCTCAAAAATGTCCCCGAAAAATTCAAAAACCCGTTTTTTTTGGTTTTTAATTTTTTTCTTTTACAAAAATGGTTCGATTGAGCTGAAAGATTGATCAAATATACTTTTTGCTATTCTAAAAATATTGTATTTTTTTCATTAAGAAATATTCAGCCGTTATAATAAAATGTTACTTTCATAAAATATTTTGATAATTTTCAATCACCATTTTGAAACATTTTTTTAATCAAAAAAGGTTCTCTGACGGCTCATTATTTTTTTTTAGTCTATTTTGAAGAAATGAAATAAAAAGTATGTAGTTTAATTGAAAAAACTGCAGAAAAATTGAAAATAAACAAAATATTGACATTTTTCATTATACATTGTATTATTTACGTGGAAAAATTGTTATTATTTATTTAAATTCTAATTTTTTTTAATTTTGAAGAATTTTCGAATATTTTGAAAAGTTTAGAAACATTGTTGAATGTATACTATATATATACTTATATATATACTCAGTATATATATATATATATATATATATATATATATATATATATATATATATAAGCTCATTTCAAAATCACCTATATATTGTGAATAAACGCGAACATATCAGATTATAAGTAACAGAATCTATGAAATTGCTTGTAAGAGGCATACTGTTATACACCTGCGTTGGTACAAATAAGGTTAAGATGAATTAAAGTGGGTCTCTAATAATACTCCTTTGGAATATACACCAAGAGATGACAGTATGAATGTTCCTGCACATTCCCTTACTTATTTAATTACTGTTTTCACACTAGATTCACTACGAGCTTTCAACTGACTAAAAACGCACTTATTACCTAGGTAAGAGTACGCCACACCAGAAGTCGCGTATAAGTCTTACCTGAGGTTGTATGCAAAATTAAAACTCTATAGCGTATTTCATTTCCTAGATAACTAAATGCAAATGGCTGCATTTATAGGCGTTTTTTCAGCAAAGGAACTGTTTTATTTTACGGTTCATGTCAACTATGGCCTTATAAACTAAATAATAAAATAAAAATGTGTTAGAATAAAATCATTTTAATTTATTGCACATATCCTGCGGACAGATATACAGACAGGAAATCATTCAAAAAAGGAATTTTAACATCCTCCGGGAAGATAGAGGGAAACTCTGTCAGTCTACCGCGTGACTTCCCAGCCAAATTCCGTAGTTGCGAGTGCACCATCATAGAACTTATTCTTAGCTCCATATAAATGAAGCTCCATGAAAACTTCCAAGTTGTTCAGTTCAAGATATCGTTTAGACAGACAGACAGAAATGAAACTTTGGCAGCCCCTTGATTGATAGGCATCGCTGACGCTCAGCCAATACTATATTAACAAATTTACATTATTTGTAAACCTTAGTCTACATTAGAAACTTCAATAAATCTTGCGGGAAATTACAATATATCGATTACCTGTTTTAAAAAGCTTGAGGATGAATGAATATGGATTATTGTATGTCTTGGGCATGAAAGACAGATAACCTCTATTACAAAAAAAAATTAACATCTGATCAGGATTCAGGTCTTACGAATTTTACAATTTAGTTGAATGAGATGTCAGCATGCAGTGTTTGGAAAAATAATATGATAAAATAATGCTGGAATATCAATGTTGCTCATAGTATATTGCTTTTTTGAAACAAAACATTTTCACGCAGGTAGATTTTTCTCCCTCATTTCAACAAATTCACAGAAAGAGACAACGTTCTAAAACTTGTTATATCTACACCTGCAAATACTTAATTTTTAATAATTTCGTGTTACTATTAAATTTTTTTATGCATGTTGTATCAAATATAACTATTACAGCCTGAGGGTTTAATCTGCAACTTATAAAAATTACTAACTTTGTAGTATTTCTTACGATTATCTAGTTTGTTTATTAAGACTAATATTGAACTTCATCTGATTTAAAACATTAGGTATGTGTTTCTACTCAAAAGCTGTTCAAAATACTTTCGGTTGGGACAAAATATTATATTAATAGTTTAAAAGAAACTGTTATTGTAATTGAAAAGATATAGATATCTCGGAACCTATTATACAACGATTGTCAACAACCTTGATATTGTCAACAAAGACTTATTAGGAACATATAAAGCCAAACTAACATTTGTAAATAAAAGTACATTTTATAGTGCAATTACTCCAAACCATTCGTACGGAGACATCAGGATCACATAAATCATTGAGAGGGATTAATGTCGTTCTGTCGCCCTACAGACTACCACAGCCCCTAACGATGCTACTGTTGTCGTTTTACACTCCAAAATTCTCTTAGAACTGTTTACTTTGACAGTGTTTACAAGACAAGTATAGAACGGATTCGATGACAAAGGCAAAGGTATGATTATATTTACATTTAACGTTGGATATATGTAGAAAAGTTTTAAATATATTTTCAACTGAAACAGTGGCTGCTCTACTAACCAACACACTTACAAGTAAGCGTTTGTGAGACCGCTACCGATCTTTGGACCTTACAGATAGCGCAGGTTCAATCCTGTCTGTGGCTTAGCGCTGTTTATCTGTACCATCGACCTTTTACTGTATTGAATCCTCTTCTTATTCTGTTTGATAAGATCCTCGTAAAGGTCAGTTGTTCACGAGGCCCATTAAGGCCTAATAGGTATCAGACTCTGTATACAGGAAGTGGGCATACGTTTACCTACAAGTTAAAATTATCTATAAAACTCTTTTAACTAATATGCAACTCGCATGGAATAGCCAGAAACACCAAGAACCGCAATTAATAATATGTATATATATATATATATATATATATATATATATATATATATATATATATATATAATAAATTTGTAATATTGTAATAGGTTGATTACAGTTTTGTAATGAGTACACTGTACACACAAGTTGTTAAAAAAGGTTGCATTATAAAATGTAAATTTTAATTAATTCCTGGAAATCGTTTCCGCTTTTTGCTGCTCATATTTTTTTGAGAGGGTATTTTATAAGAATCAAGGAAATAAAACACAATAAAGATTTTACTGGTGAGTTGTTCTTTGTAAAACGCAACAATGAAATGTTTTTCTACTGCTGATAACTTCAAAGTTTTCTCTGACTTTCAGCTTGACTGCCATGAATACACTGCAGGGCAATATCGATAAATTAATACTACAAAGACTTACAGCAAAAAAGGGATTTAACTGTTGAATGGATATTTCTACTTAGTTGCGACTCAAACATTTTCCTTTTATTGAAATATCCTTTAATATAACAAAACCTTTTAATCCAACACGACATTTCAGAAACGAACTGACCTTTGAAATATTTACATGAAGATTCACTTCTACATAAGAAACATTGAAATCGACAATTGACTTTGCTGAGCGTTAATGAACGTTTTTACATGGGTAGCCACGATGCTAACAGATAATCACAAAATAAATGAATTAGTAAACAAGCTAAGTACATCCTTATAATACTTCCATTGAAGTATTAACAACAATGTATATTATTCATACAGTAAAAAAATAGAGTGAAAGTCAATAGAAACATCGGTAACAAGATCTGTCTTCGGCGCACTCATGCGCTTCGGTATCCTGCCTACCTCACCGGAACTTTTATTACTTAAACACTGACACTAAAAATTACTCAAAAAAATGTGCATGTACCATGTGACATGATACCACGATAATGGTTATCTACAGACATTAAATTTTACAGGGAACAATTTCTAGATAGAGAAGTATGAGTATTGTTAATAATATAAGTAATTGTTAATGACTGTTCATATCCAACAATGGAATTTGGCTGACCGACATTGAAGCCTGTCGCCAGTAGACTTGCACAATGTCTCTTTTGTCTGCCGGCGATGTAAACAATCGTCTGTCTGTCCGTAGGACATCTCATATATGAAATGTTTGTCACGTGTCAAGTCGAATGGTGTACAGCTGCCCAGTAAGATATTTTATTTACTTCATCTTCTGTTGACTTTTAAATTTTTTCTGCTACCTAAACCCAAAGAAAGGTAATTAAATTTGTTGTAAAATTATACATGTTCGACTTTGACTTGTCAATACTTGTTTAAGTCTAGTCCACTTAGGCAAAAGTTGCACCCTTTACTGCTTCAACCTTCTCTATAAAAGATATTCATATTTACTGAATAATATAAATCTATTTCAGTTCTCTTGATAAATCAGTATTAGGTTTGCGAGACATTGCATAAGTAAAGAAAATCCAAGCAGATCATCTACTTTAGTAATTTTTTTACAAAATCAGCTTAAAGTTGTAAAAGTACATATAATAAAATACAGAGATCAGGATTATCAGCTTTCCGTAATATTTTAAACCATTACTCTTTAAAAATTGACGTAATTGCGTTAAAAATTTTACTATACTTACGTAATAAGGTTATACTACCAAGTCAAAAGATATTGCCATATAGTGCCATATTAGTGAAGCTTTTAATAATTTAACAACTCTACATATACATACGTAATTTACAATCACTATATAAGAATGATGTAAGTTCAGCGATCATTAGTGATTCTGAATAAAAGTAGATTCGGTGTGAACTATTATGTTTCATAATTGAATCTGATCATATTAAAGAACTCACGTTAATGTTCAACAAGATAAATCATGTTGATAATGTTAAATAATTATTTGAGTTGTATAATTTTATTTAAATCCATTTCAAATTAGTTAAATAACTTTAGAGTTAACTAAATTGCTTCACAATGACATTTGATTGTAAAGTCTCATTATTAACATATTATTTACCATCAAAGAAATGTTTTATAAATATTTAGCCTGTTACAAAGCACTAAAAAATTGCTAATACATAATTTGTTATTATTGACACATTTTTATTCCCTCCATGCCACAATAACATCTATACTTTTATACTTTATACATCTATACCTTATTTATATCTAAGTCGCTTAACCAGCCATTCAAGTAATTTTCGTAATTTGGTACATTATCTGTTGAACCAAATATTCTGGAGAATTATTAATAGTAAATATTCTATAACCGAGAGAAATACCACTATATTATTGTTAAATTGGAAATATCAAGTTTCATAAGCAAGTAAAACTGTAAGAAAATTAAGCAGTTGCGTTTTTACAGAAATAAAATTCACCTCTTGGAAGTCGTTCATCACATCGTTGACAAAATTGCTTTATACATGAATTCATTAGTGTTTCATTTAAAGTTTACATTGTTATACAAATAGTGGGCTAGGTCAAGTCAGCGTGTTAAAATACACTGTTCATAACTTTCAGTCTAATAAGAACAATCGTTTTAGCACAGTTTTTAAAATTACTACCCAGTGTAAGTAATTAAGTGGTGTTCCTAAAATGTAGTTAATATGTACTATCTGTAACTAGTAGTAATTTATTTCAATCAGTAATACGTTTTAGTTATCAGAGTAATACACTAATAAGGTGGATAGTTTTACTTTAAAGGTGTGTGAGATTAGTTTGTAGAAATGCCAGTCAAAAATATGAATTAATAAATATTATGGATTAGACAACAAAAGCTATATACTAATGAAAAATATAAATGATAAAAAATGTTACGTAATTTTCAGTATTAATAGGTTCAATGATATTCGTTATATAACGAATTTATTATATTAAAAGAAACATATGTAAAAATAATAAAGACAAAGCAAATGTCACTATTGTAAGTTCTAACTTAATATGGAAAAATGTTCTACATTAAAGATTTTATAGAAATAAATATTTATTATTGCAGTTTTTCAACTTATTTCATTTATATTTTAGAATAAGAAAATAATATTTGAACGGAACGCTATCAAAATATTGTTTTATCATAAATATTTTAAAATGACTCACCTGCCTTAAAATGGTTTAATTTTTTTACTACAATAAAAGATCTACATATTAATTTTAAGATTAACTTTAATGACTCAGTTAATAACACTTATAGCTACATTATAGTCAAACGAGAACTGTTGCAAGAGTAGTTTAATTACAACCCTAGTTTGTGTCAGCCTAAGGGCTTCGTAACTTGACAAGAACTTCGCCAATTCCTCTCCCCCCTCCAATTCATTTTCACTTCTAGGGCCGTATAGTACAACATGAATTTTAAGTTCGTGTTGTTCTTAAAGAAAGAAATATCTTGAATTATTGATCCGACCAATTCAGAAGAAACAAAAGCAATGTAATTTATTACAAGACGTTTTTTAAACCTTTGGAGAAGTTCTTAGCTATATTAATTTATTGTTGTGCATTTCCTCATAATAGATGTATAAAAATGTCTGTTCCTGTAAGCGAATTTTTTGTGCATTGGCTTATAACAGAACTCAATATAAATAAGTAATTTGGAGGTACCTAAAAACTAAATTGAAATTATATTCAACTAAATGAGTAATATATGCAGTTATATGTTTCCTAAAAATCTTAAGACTTAAATCTATGACTTATTCTACTTTCTATTTCTCGGGATGGTCATCAAACACTTTTGTTTCAAACTAAAAGAAGCCACGTCTTGCCACCTAAAACCTCACTTTACGAAAGTGAAGCTGATGGCCATGTTGCGCTGGGAGACCCGGTCACTATGCAGCTATCTACCAATTATTTATAATTATTCTCTACAAAGAACACTCCTATCCCAAGTGACAGCAGTAAGAGATTTTGGATGCACACTTTTCCCCTTTTTGAGTTGGGAAACATATGTTCGGAAAATATACAACAATCCTTGGTCTCCTCTTCAGACTTTTAAGGAATTTTAGCTACTTAGATGCTTTGCAGATTCTGTATTTCTCTCTTGTCACGTGAAATTTGGGATACTGTAGTGTTATTTAGTCCCCATACCGACTGCACTTAATAAATGACATAATTTTACTCTAGTTTGAAAAACTTTAGCTACACGCCATTAATTTAATTTTTATATTAGATAATTTATCCTTTGGGAACACGAAATGTTCTTCTTGGTTTAAAACACCAGCTATTTTTACCTAAGGATTACTGATTAATACCGAACTCTGCTGTTGAGCACTATATCCTTTTTAATGCACTCCTTTATTTTTTGGAAAAAATTAATGATTTTTTAAATTGAACATAAATTAATTTTGCTACTGTGAACATTCCGAAAAAAAAAAATAGTAATATTACAAAATATACGTGTAAACAATTCCAAATGAAATATGCTTTATTTTATCAAATATTACTGATAACACTATAATCATTCACAAATGTTTATTATTTTACTATCAAAATACAATTTTTATGACACTGTAAGTGTAGTCTACGTTTGGTTTTTTTACGCATTTCTAGATTGATAATTTGTAATATATTAACAATCAAAAAGTGTAAGGGAAACAAATGTTCAAAGATATAGGATATATCAATAGTAGATTTATAGTTATTACAAACAATTCAATTGAAAAGAAAAAAAATACAGAAATCTAATTCGGAATTTTGTGATTTCTGGGCTTCAGTATCTTTCAACAGTTACAATCATCATAAGTTAGAATATCCGGAAGGTAATGCCCAAGGGGTGAAATGACAGCAACAAAGTTCTATTGATAATTATTTAACTATTACAGCATCATATAGGAAGTTAAGTTGAAATCCAGATAGATATTAAGGATGCAAAATGGTGTTAACAGGAGTAAACAACAACACTCGTGTGTGTGTTTGTAGTGTAAAATTGGACCCGTGAGATCAAACACAGCCAGTATTGAAACATCAAAACAAACAATCATGTCTCTTTGTGCAATAACAGGCAGAAGTATGATTCGCTGTTTGATTGCAATAAAACAGAGTAACGGTTCTCACATTAGTTGTCAAACGGATGTCTGAAACGAAACAAACTTGACTTGTCAGTATTTATTTATTTGAACATTAATGCATAGTGATTATGTAAGTATTGAAATATAATATATCACGATAGTTTAGCTTAAGGGGACTAGAGATTGCACTATACTGTATTGGTGTCCAACAAAATTCCTTAAAATCCATATAAACAGTTATATTTGATATGTTTGCACTACTAAGCACTTAAAATGATATACCCAGGAAATTTCACGTCTGACTGGTTTGTACTTTCCAGTTGACCCTACATTGGGTACAGCAAAACCGAGGTATCATTTAAATCTTGGCAACCATATTGATGTATAGGAGCGGCACATCACTAATCACAAATTTCGAGATATTGGGATACAAGGGTAATTGAGAGGTCTGGTATACTGCGGAGGACGACTGTAAAATTTTGTGGAGCTCTTAAGTGATAGGTGCTATACTTCCGGACATGCTAGCCTCTGAAGTCTGGTACAGAGTTAACTGGTTTCTGCATCGGACATTTCAAAAGCGAGCAGTGTCATTGGTTGCCGAACATCCCGAAAATCTTGGGCTAAATTCCAAATCAACCTTGACAAACTCATAAATAAAAAAGTAAGTAACTAAAATTAACAAAGCTTATAGTAAACTTGAATCTCAAAAGGATGGTTTCCCAAGTTTACGCTTTCATTTATGTGTAAAGTCACATCCGATTCTGTTATTACAGTTACTAAAGTTATCTATAATAGCTAAATTGTTATTCACCTGAGTACTGCAAAGTATTAGTATATTTTAGTAAAGTGCACAAAAATCTGCCAGTATGGAACGATAAAATCACTTGGATGAACAGACCGGCAGGTCCACTTTTGTGTTCGATGTATGGCTGCAGATTGTCTGCCAAAGAGGACGCTAGTCTTTAACACCAGGATGCAAAACCCGTTTTATATTTTGAAACAATTATGTCGTGAAGAACAGGAGAATTTGTAACGACCTGAAATTAAATAAGTTTACAAATTGTTTTCCCATGTGCTCAAGTATTATTTGTGAATGATAAATTGTAATTTATTATTTTAGTTTTTTTAATTTATTAATTTAAAAAATATGGATTATTTCGTTCTAGACAAACATCCATCGACTTGTGTTAGGAAAATCCCTCATTTTATAAATACAAGAATTTGTCCCGCATGTTTTTTACACCCAATTTACACCACTCATTCGAATTGGGAAACCAGGTTGCCTGACCTGCATTAGAAAAATAAAAATATCCTGAGTTTAAATTCCAATTACTGAGGTCACAAATGAATGAATAAATTACGCTATTTTATTAAAGAGGTATTGCAACCGAGCTGTACAGTATATTGCACATTTAGTTATATGAGCAAGCCTTCGTAGCTATAAATCAAGAAGGTCCTTGAAAGCCCTACATCTATAGTGACACATAACTTATTTGAGTAGCATCCACGTACAAGGTAGGAGCGTTATGTAATATTACGAATATATAGTTCAGTAAGTTTTAGAGATATCGATAGGACATACAGATATAATTAAACTTTTTAAGCCTCTCGAATGATAGGCTGGCTAACGCTCAACCAAATATAGTTTCAGTACCCTAAAATAAGTTTAGTAGTTTAGACTTTTCATACGGTATAAATGAATACGGTATTATGGTACGGTATTATGAATCATAATTGAATGTTGTAATATTTGCAAACATATTTCAAGCGTTAATATTTAAATCAACCGTGGCAGTGTAATAGAATGGTTTAGTGTACATTAGTTTTAATTAAAATCAACTTCAATTAAAATACATAGATATAGAGTTTACGAAATTGAAATTTAATTGAAAAGCCTCATTAATAACGTGGTAATTTTATTTGAATTGTACTCATGACTTACAATATACGAAAGGTTTCTAGAAAATGTCCTTCGATGTGTGGAGGGGAACACATCGAAGGACATTTTCTAGAAACCTTTCGTATATTGTAAGTCATGAGTACAATTCAAATAAAGATGAATTGTACTGGACAGTAATATACATGCAGAAAACTTTGCTGCCTTATTCCTTCATGGTCCTGCCTAACTTACCTAACACTAATTCATTTAGGTTAATACTTGATAGCAGTCAAATATTAATAGCCTAAAAATATTTTGAAGACATATTTTAATAAACCTAATTTAATACTAAATAAAATGTATTAACTTTCTGAGAATGATGATACAAAGTTTCATGAGCATGCAAAAATTCACAAAAGGAAGCAGTTCAGTTCTTGATACAAGTAAAACTCACTCTTAGAGTACAATCCCTTCCCAAGGTTGAAAGTTGTCCGAAAATGTTGAAACAGTTTCTGTGAAAAAATGAATTCATTATGGCCTCATTTAAAATTTACATTGTTATATGAATGGTTGGCTAGGCTGAAACAGCGTTTTTTATACATTCACTGTTCATAACTTTCATTATATTCAGAACAATAGATTCAGTAGAGATATGAAAGAATCCAACTTAAATTTTTTCCAGTTTAACTAAAATTTGGAACTTCAACTAGCCAGATTATTTTTTTGTCACCTCAATTAAATCTCAAATAATCTGTGTTCAAATTTTTCGTACATTTTTCAGGACTCGCCACTTTACGTTATTTTATTTCTTTCTGGCGATTGTCCTGGCACCTCATCCTTAACGAGTTTGCCTTTACGAGTATCTATACTGTGCCATTTTTCTCCTACCCGAGACTCGCCTTACCTTTCTCTTCTTTCCGGTGATTGTACTGGCATCCAATCCTTTCGACTTCTTTTTACAAATACCTACTTACCGGCCACCCCTTCCTGATACAATAAATCTTGTACTCAGTAAATAGTGTAAGTTAAACTTATATTATGTTTTAAATAAATTAAGCATAGTGCTTTCTCGACCATAATTCTGTTGTATGATTATTATTAATTTTTCTATGACAATCTCGAATCACTTTTAAGTAAATTCTTTCCTTCTAAAATCGGAGTAAAATTATTTTTACTAATTCTTTATATTTTTGTAAGTAATTTTTCTTATTTTTATCCTTGATACATTTCAGGATTCACAATCCTTCTTTTCACGGAAAACATACTGCAACTGTACCTTAAAATTCTCCTTCAAAAATTGTTTACTTTACCATATTTTAGCTTAGTTTTGTAGGTGTAGAATTGTGTAGGTTTTCCCACACAAAAAGAAAAAAATATTCTAAATTGCACACTCTATATAAATGATATGCATTTATATATTTTTTTTAAAGTCTACACAACATAAAAAACCAAGTGGCACAAGTGGCATAACTTACCAATTAATGTTTGCACTGGTGCTGCGATAGGCAGTCAAGGTGGTAGCCAAGCTTGCACGCTACGCAGATGGTTTTGGTCCTCCTTTTATTTTCAGGATTGTTTTTTCCGCTGCACACAGAGCAGATTTTTTCTTTTGTTCCTTCCAACTTCATCACACCTGTTTTATATGAAGTTTGACATAAACGTCAAACAGCTGATGTTCTGCCACAGCTGACTAGATCCTGTTTCATTGTTCGTATTCCGTAATATACACTATTCATAGATTATACTTGATGTTTTTTTCACATTGAATGCCTTTTTTTCTACTGCCACATGTGTAATAATGACTTGTGATCACTATAGTAACGAAAAAATAAAATTATAACTAAAAGCCGATGACATCGGCTCATGGCGATTTTCGGTGCAAGGGCGTGGGCCGATGTCATCGGCCCTCGGCGATTTTGAGTAGACATACGCGGGCCGATGACATCGGCCCTCGGCGATTTTGAGTAGACATACGCGGGCCGATGTCATCGGCCCTCGGCGATTTTGAGTAGACATACGCGGGCCGATGACATCGGCCCTCGGCGATTTTGAGTAGACATACGGCCGATGACATCGGCCCTCGGCGATTTTGAGTAGACATACGCGGGCCGATGACATCGGCCCTCGGCGATTTTGAGTAGACATACGCGGGCCGATGACATCGGCCCTCGGCGTTTTTACGATCAAACTGCAGAGCCGATGACATCGGCTCTTGGCAGTGAAAGGGTTAATGTAAATTTATTTATTTATTTCATAAACAAATTGAACTTTTTATCATGAAAATATCCTCAACATTATCTTAAAACGTCCTTTAGTAATCATTAAGGAAGATTTGTGTTGCATTGATTATTGTTTGCAATGTTTGTGAAAGTATTTAAAACCCATTCAATGTAAATTAATAAAAATAAGTTAAGACAAAACCTTATTTTTATTAAAAAGGTGATAATGTATACAACATTAAAAAGGTGTAAGTTAAATTTTCTCTAAGTATTTAACTTATGTTATCTAATGAATATTTCTGAAAATTAATTTATATTCACTGATATTATAACTATCTACCTTATTAATGCAATATTCTGATCATTAAAGCGAACATTTAATATACGATTACTTACACTGCACTTCATAAACGGGCCTTAAGAGGATTATTCTCAAAGCTCTACTGAACCTATTGTTCTGATTATAATGGAATCTCATGACGGTTAAATGACATGAGCCATTATATTGCCTATGTATAAGTGAATATTCAATGGAAAATTTCAATTTTAAAGGTCAGTTATTTTTGAGATAATGCGCGGTCAGACAGACATAATTTGTATTCTTCCAACCTTCCAGTAATAAGCTTCGTTAATGCTCAAACAATACTCATGAATGGACAAAATGGTTTCTAGGTGATTTTAATGATAATTTGTCTTGTATTAACATTATTCTTCTTGGTTTTACTAGAACAATAATTAATAAATATTATATACGTATTTTGTTGCAATAGAAGTTTAGGAGGGGTAAAAGGATATTTCAATAAAAGGAAGCTGTTTGTGATGTAAATCAGCAGAAATGTTCATTCATCGGTTAATTCCCTTTGTTGCTGCAAAGTCTTTGTAAATTAATTAATTGGTACTGCCTATTAGTGCGTGTATAGCATTCAAGCTGAAATGCGTTGTAAAGTTTGAGTGGAAAAATTACATCTATCTGTTTGACAGAGAAAAACTCATTCACCCAAATAACCTTTATTGGGTTTTACATCAAAATTTCTTGTTAAATGCTCAAAAACTACGTAAAATAAAAGGCGAGTATAATATCTTGGACTAACTAAAATTTATATTGTTTACTGAAACTTATTTGACATCTTAAAATTCCATCTTAAAATTCAATGTAATGCTAAGTGTTTTTACAAGCGAATTAAAACATTTATGAGTGAATCACTCATTTAAAACCAATTTAATCTGTCGGAGGATTAGAAGAACATATTTCGTCTAGTCCTGCATAAGTTACCTTCGTTAACTATTAATCTTTCAGAATAATTCTCAAAACGATAGTTCATCTAGGAAAACCACAATATGATTGTGAGTAAAATGTGTGTTGTCTCCTTCCAGTATGGAATCCAAGAGGCATTTCACTTAGTTGTCTTTCAACTAGTCTCTATTAAATAACCAATTTGCTTCCTTTCAAAAATTTCATCTAGCCATCTTATACTACTTTTTCTGGGAATACCTATTATATTTCCTGTGTTTGTCTCTCAAGACAATGTTTTCACTTGTTGGTTCCATTAATTGCCTTCCATGATTACCTTTTTTTAATCTATAGGTTTTCCCTGCTGGAAAAACGCTTCTCGTGAATGTCTAATGTGAATCTTCTGAGTAGACTTTTCGTTTAATATCTCACCTGCCTCATGTCAGTGTGATTCTCCAACATTGTGTTACCTAGCAAACATAGTTTTGTTCTTATTCTATCTAGAATATTAATCCAAACGTTTCTAGCAAAATGTATAAAGTACTATAGATGTACGTAGGAACTTTCTAGGTATTACTTGTTCTGAAGCACATATTAAAAGAGGTAGCTCAGGATATGGCTTTGGGAATTTATGTTATACACTATAAATAGAATGTTGCGTTAGTATTTTCTTTATTTGCACGCATTAAATTTAGAAATTTTCTAAATTCACCCACCCTGACCAATATTCTTAAGCGTTCAGGAATCCTTACTTGACTTACAGTCTGTTGCCAGTAATAGAAGATGTGTATGTTCGGTATATTTAATTATTGGGTAAAACACTCCTTTCACCACTATACCAGATTGTATTTTTGATTATACCGAGAATATTAGTGTGACCGCATGTTGCTTCTATACCTTTTGTTAGCAAACATACTCCAGGTATATGAAATGATTTATACCATAAACAGATTGTCTGCCAAAGTATAATCCTTTATAGACTACTCATTTAGAATTGTGCATTTTAAGTTCGTATTATTTTTTTCAACTACAAACAATTATGGCAAAGGAAGGCAAGGGATGCACCCCTTACAAAAGCCGAACGTTGTAAGGATCATGATGGCGTCTGGTGTGGATAGCAACTTTTAATGATATAGCTGCAATCTTAACATCTGCTTTGTGTAAAATTATAACTACTAATATTCCACAGAATTATAACAAACAATCACTAATTTTTAACCACAAATTTAGTTAAATTAGCGTAATATTTTTGTAAAATTGACAGTTTATTATCATTGATATAGTTGGATTTAGATCTGATTATTTACAGGTTACAATTTATTAATTTTTTGAGATAAATAATTATTTTTAAGCGATTAGATTAAGTTGCTTGAGCCAAGGAAATTGAGGCCATCAATGGTAAATGGTGGGTGGTAAAACATAATCACCCGAGCGTAATAAAGTATGAATACGTTCAACATAATTTAACTTTGGAAAACCAATATTTGAAAAATCTAAAATATTTCATTGATGAATACTTTTACCATGAAACTAAGAAGATTCGTAACAAACTAAATAAGGGGAAAGTTTGATCAGTGCAAGGTAGTAATAAAAAGTTCGACAATTTTAGTTGAAAATTTGTTGATCATTTTGCACATAATCGAAAGTTAATGATCTTTGTTTTTGTCATAATACATGAGTCGTACTATAATTACTAGTAAGCACTGTCTGTGAAAACAGTTTGGGTGTAAAACGTCAACAGAAGCACTGCAGGGCGACAGAATGACAATAAACTTGTCAAATATTTATGTGTTTCTGATATCTTCATACAAGTGGTGGGGTTCATTGTGCTACAAAATGTACTTGTTTATACAGTACATTGTAGTTTTGCTCTAGATCTTGGAATAAGTCTTTCTTTTGGAGAAATTTTGTAATACTAAAACAAAAAGTGGAGTTCCAATTATTAAACACACTATCTGTCTAATTCATGCCATGATATAGTAGATATAATTAATGTATATTACGTTCCAATTTATCTACAGCTTTTTACATTAACAACAATTATATAAGTTTTAACGTAATATTTTTCCAAAATAAAATTTGTTGAACGTAGAAATGAATGCATGGATTGTAAACTAGATATAGTCCAATATCAATTAACTAATCAAACTATAAAATCAGGAGGAATAATAAAATTTCCGTAATATTGTTTAGAAGTGGTATTAACAGCCTCAGCTTTAATTATTATATTTTACTCAATACGAATTAAAAACTGCCAGCCAACATGATAAAAATGAATCTACAAGCTATGTTATATTGAGGATACATCTTCAGTATTGAACCTTAACTGAAAATTGCGTTTTTACACGAAACAATATTTTTAGTATACCTTATCTTCTAATATTTTGAAAAAGAACAAGTCAATAGATAGTAATATAATTTATTATGTACAGCAGCAACATTCAATTTTATAACTTCATTTGTAATTTTTAAATACATATTTCATTATTCCGACACTTCAGGGACAGACTGCATATAATAAGTACAATTTATAACTAACTAATTAACCATACAAATGGAAAATATCTACTGAAAATTAATATGCGATTAAAATATCTAAAAAGTAAAAACATTGTAAAACTATAAAATAAAAAATCTGTTCCAGAAAGATAAAACATTAACACTTTGGCTATTTGAATTGAAAACGTAAATAGTGAGTATAAGAAGTCAAGAAGGACGTTTAGAGCAAAAAATACAATATGCTCCTATAAAAAACTTACGGTATTTGATTATACAATACAATTGTTCTAGTATTTAAACTCTTTTGTAGTTTCTCTCTTTTAAAAACTATTATCAATAGCATACTAAGAGCACGCTTAAAGCTTTTCAAAACAAAACTAATAATAAACAATAAGAGATAATGAGGTTTATTGAAGAAATAGTACTTAGTAAGCTTTATATCCACATAATTAAGGTCAAATACGATTATGTTACTCGATGGCAATGGGCTGTCCGTTAGCAAAAATGTTTGTCTTACAGGTTGCAGAATAAACAAAATTCTTAATAAACTGAGTAAAATGATACGTCAATTTTACATGGAACATAAAACACTATTCGCAATGCATATCGAGAAAAGGTTTCCATATAATTCATGGTTTTAGAAAGTGCTAGCTATATTTTAAACCGAACAAGTGTATCGGCACAATTAATGGAACCGCTTACAAAGTATGTGTCACAGAGTGTTACGTAAGCCAATGGAAATGAGTGTCAACATTTTAGTATTTATGCGTATTTTTCGCTTAGCGGAAGCAATTTGTAAATAGTTTAAATGCCAAAATCCATAATTATACATAAAATGTCTATTATCGTGTTTGAAATGAAAGAATCGTACATTTACTCAACAAAAAAACCTTGTTCAAGAAGCATGGTAAAATCTCGATTCATCTGTAAAGTGTCTCTTTCCTTTTTGCTTTATTTTCATTCTTCCATGACCATATAGCTTCGTGCAACACTTATGTAAATATGCCAATAGTTATTAATTAATAACAGTTAGTCTTTACTCAAAATGTGCTTATTAAACGCATCTCCATTAAAAATTGTATAATTAATTATTACATTAAACTATCCTCATTGTCAAATAAATATTGCCGGAATCACTGGGGCTGTTAAATAGTGTCAGGATGGGGTGCAGAAATGGTGTTACCTCTCTGATTAAAGAATGTTTATGCGAATTATTCAGGAATAAGGACTGTTTTCATTTTCTATTTGAAGTCACAGTGAAAATGCAGCACGGGAGAAATCCCTAAATAATATTTTGTAATCATAAACATATAATCATAATCATAAACAATAATTGTAGTGAAATTTTTGATTTATTTGAAATGCAGATATTTCTTATAAAACATCAAAATGACACACAACAATTTATATGACCGAAACAGAAGAATGTGAGTGAAAAGATTTGGGCTTTGCATTCAAATGGGTATGATTCGATTGAATGGCATTCATAATACAGACACAGTCTCGCCGATGCTACATGTGGCATAACTAGTGAAAGCAGTGGCGAAATTAAGGGGGGTATGGAGGATAGAATCTCCCCAAAAAGCCGTAAAAATCAAGAATAAAAAGATACGTATCTACAGACTGTGCACAACATTAAAATGTGTTAATTTATATTAGGCCTATATAATTCATTTAAATTTATGTTTATTCATGTTTTCAATATCCACTGGTGTGGTGTGCTCTTCAATCGGATTGAACCCCCAGGCCAAGTCCTAGTTACGCCCCTGAGTGAGAATACAATCTAATATTTTGTTCGCAAAAGGCGCCCAACTTCCTTTCAAAGTTTAAGTTTCACTGCCATTGATAGTTGCATATGTTATAATTCTGAAATAGATAGGATACATAATTGAAGGCTTTAATTTTAGTAAACAAAAACTGAAAAGCTAAGATATTGATAAAACTCAGTTTGGAAGAACCGACAATAATGAAAGTGATACAAACCGTTCGAAACAGTAATATCGTATATGCGTTACAATTTTAAATGATAAACTTTCATATGATTATAATCAGCTTGATTAAAAATTTTTATATTCTGCGATTATTTTCATGGCTATCATGGTCTATTTCTAATAACAATATATACCTTCAAGTTACCAAATATTCAGCTTTTTGATGTCAAAATAAATATAGTTCTTCCTTGGACCAAAAGAAACCAAGTTTCAGTTCTCTAGGACCTCCGGAGTTACCACATACATAAAAGTTGAAGTCTATAGCAAATGTTATTCTGATAGGCTGCATAATAATGTTAAATATTAAAATATTCATATTATTTTACAATGTTTGTTTATTAATTTACTTATTCTACTTTGTTCCTGTTTTAATTCATGGTTTACCATAAGACCAATGAAAATTTTTTGTTAACGTTCAGCCAAAAACCATGAACCCACATAAGGTTTTCAAACTAACTGCTGCATATATAGAAATATAGCTTCGTGCAAAAATCCAAGTCTTTAAGTCGTTTTTTAGATATAATGTGGGAAGACGGATATGCAGAAAAAGCCTCGTGAAAACAAAACCGAAAAATGGCAGACAGGATCCATCGTGTTTTCAGTATAACATGTAATTGCAACATGAAATAAATAGGCCAGATAAAAATCTCATTTAAAGTAAGCTTAAAAGAACACAAAGAAAACGGCTACCAGTAAAGTAAAAAATTGCACATCATTGTTGGTCAGAAGACCAACCCATTCGTATGAATGGGGATGAAGAGAATTTAAATACATCGGAATCCTCATTTCTTCAAAAGGAAGATAATTTAGGTTTCATACATTTAATTGGAAAACCGATAGATCAGCCAACCTTTAGATGGAATTAGGCCCCTTTGGTTTCCAATTCTGATAAATGAGCTATCAAGAAAACTAGAATTAACTAATAATAATAAAATGCCACTCCCGTCCATTCCATTTTTACCGCCAGCTTTGTCTCTGCCGTGACAATCGCGATTTACTTTTTGGCCTCTGGTCACTCTATTTGGTTGGCTGGTGAGTGCTGATGACTGTAGTTTATTTTCATTAATTTGTGTTTATTTTTAAGTGCATGACGTTTTACAGTTAGTGTCCATGGAGTAGATACAAAACTTGGGTGTTGTGGTTCCTGACTTATGCGTGTCACAATGCTTTGGTTTAATTTGTTTATTTTAAACTAGATTTTAATTTTTTAATTATATGTTACGTTAGTTATTCACCTGAGAAAGAGATAAGATTAGAGATCTCTAAAAGTAGTGTTACAGATTGTTTTGCATCACTAAACGATAGCAAATGTCTGAAAAATCGTGTTTCCATCACGAATATCATCAGTTGTTACGTTATAAAAACATATTTTATAATTCATTCATCAATTTAAATTTTTCAGAGTAAAATATTTATTTGTCCCTTTATCTTAGCATAGCAATGTTTTATTCTTAGATTAATAATATTTCATAATTTTAGTTCTCAGGGAAATGTTGAAATATTAGCACCTATAACCAACAATTTTACGACCCCCCTTTTTTCGAAATCAGGATAATTTTTATTGACGAAGCATAGTATAAAATACTAAAATACATAAAAATATGTAATCTTCACAGCTTTCTCTGAAAGGTCAATAAACATGTTTAAGTTGGTTTGAAACGTTTTCTCGTGAAAACGCGTTGTATGCTCAAATTAAATGCCATTGGTGTAGAAAGAACCCGTAAATACATATTTTACGTGTACATACACTAAAAAAATACGTGTATGTGTTTTTATTGTTATTATTTAACGACCTCGAAATATTGCTTTAGAGTATTTGTGTGTTTCTTTTTAAACTAAACGACATAGCATTGAAGGAGGAGCTCTTCTTATTGGAAAACAAACTATTGCTGTAGAAAAAAAACACAATTGTAAATTTATTTTAAATTTGTTTCAAGAGGCCTTTCAATATCAAAAATGCCATTGCCAGGGGTGAATTACCACAATTTGAAGGAGTATAAAATGTTATATAATTTAGAAAAAGTTGCATTTATATTGCTTGATCCACTATTGCCCTTTTTGATGAATTATCTGAACTACTGAAACATAACATTATTGAATATTTTCGAGAGTTCTCTTTTATAATTCACGCTAGTTTTGATTGGTCTGAATTTGCGTAACGAACTTTTAGTTAGATGTAGTGTAGTCATCAAACACATTTCAGCTGGTATGTATAATTTAAAAAAGATGACTAACCAAAATTAATTCTCATTATTCGATTTTAAATAATTTATTTTATGAACAACACTTAAGACAAAATTCATGTAATATGGAATAAAAAACAAAATTGAACGTGAGCAATTGCAAGGAACGTCGGGAAAGTACGCGAATAGACTCAGAAAACTGACTATTGACTTGAGAGAGGCATCCGTATAAATATCTCAATCGTTTGTTCTATCAAGATAGCCTGAGGAAATGTCGAGGATACGTCAATATTGACAAAGGTGCAGATCCTACCGGCGGTAGAACATTATCTCTGGTGTAACTGTTGAGCAAGGCAGAAACATTTGCCGACACACAACTTTTGTTTCAAAATAACCGGATATCACTACCAACAGTTATATGCCATCTTGTTTTGCCAACAGTTATACGCCAACAACTCATTATTATATATTATACTACTGTGATTAAACGTGTTAACTTTTAAAATTCACAACAGGTATACCGTTACCAGGTGTACACTCTATACTTCCTTTTGTGTCTTGTTCTACGTAAAGTATGTGGTATGTCTGTCATACTGAATCTATGCCCTAAATGCACATTTCTTCATTTTCTAATATAGTACATATTTAATCAATTTAATATAATGTATTCCATGATTCAATGTCATTTGTGTAGGTTAAGGTCTAATATAATGTAAATTGGTTAAGTTTAGTTGATAAGCAGTTTTATTTAACTAGAAAGCTGGTAGGTAAGTTAGCTTAAGAAAATTAATTAGATAAATAAGCAACTGTGGTTAAAAGTTCAAACAGTCATCTCATTATTCCTGGTTAAAAGGAGTATAATTAATTGGAGAACTACTTTAGTTGTTCTTAACCTAATTAGTCCCACTAATGGTATATGGAAATATGCTTCTTATACACATTTAACTAGCTGCATGACGTCATAGTTTCTTGTCACTTGTTAGATGACTTGTTAATTTTCCTGAGTCTATTTATGGCAACTTTTGATGTGAGCTCCTCCCCCCCTTCAGGATGTATCTTATAGTCTACCATTTAAATGAGGAATGACATTTTACACTTTATGTTATAGTAATCCGTTATTTAAAGATACTTTATGAACTTTCTTATGACCAATAAAATATTCAAACACAGTTAAAAAGTAAATCAAATTTTCTGAAAATGAAGGTCTTTAGAATTAAATGTTTCTGGTGCAATAATTGCTTATCTTAATGTTGTTAATTAAACACAGTTAGGAGAATATTTCTACAATATTTAACAGACGTTGTTTTGATTGCTATTAACTGTAGATTACTGTTCTCAATATAGCCTATAAGCCGAAAATCAATGTTCATTTTATAGTGAGACCTATTTGATTTTTATGGAAATCAATAAAGCAATTTTTCGAAAAAAAGAAATTGATCCCTAGGCACGATAGTTTTGGCGTCGAAATGGGAGGGTATAAAATTGATTAAGAGTATTAATATTTTCTCAGATTGTATATTTTATAACTTGCTACAGTTAAAAATTACCTTCAGAGAAACACATAATAGTGATTACAGTCGAAATTTTACTTTCGAGGTTTGAATGCAGTTAGCTGTTGGTTCTGTTACGTGTATAGCGATTGGTTTAAAATTTACCAAGCTAAGAAACATTTGATGTGGGGAAAATTATAATTACGTACTCTTAACGGTTTTTTTCTGCATGCACCAATACACTAGGTTATACGAGTATTTGGGACTGCAAGAATACCGTGGTTGCCCGCTATGTTGGATATTTCCATGACCATCTGCAGGCTGTCAGGAGTCATGCAATGAACAATTTTGAGTCCTGCTAAAAATATAGACATTATTGTATATATGGAGTGGATTGGTTGTTTTCAATAACCAAGTTTACAATCTAGTCAGATTAATTACAATTGTAGTTTGTTGCATGAAACTAAACTGCATGTAACTTGACTTTTTATTACGTTCTACTTATTGCTTCGTATTGTATGAACCTTGTTATTTAATATTGTTACGTATCATACGTGTAATGACTTTGACATGTATAAAATAAAATAATAATTTTCCAGAATTAGGTCACCAGAATGAATGTATGTCTCACTTATTGAAAAAGTGAAATTCAATAAAACATTTAAGTTGTTTATTACTTGATTAGTCTGTAAAATAGACTACAAAATCAAAAGTCCTTGTATCGTTTGCTGTAGGTGATGGTGAAATTCTCTTATTGCAACAGACGTAGGACTGTTTTCGTGCGAGCTGCTGTAGTAAAGTGAGTTACTAATATCTACTAGTACAGTCTGGCCTGAGAGAGGTGCTTGGTATTGATAGGTTCTGATAAATATGTAGTCTCCATCTGCGGCAGACACAGAATCCCACAATTGATTCGGAAATTGGTGGCATTTAATTTCCGTGACTGGAAAAGTGGCGCTTTACTTGGGAGCTTTATTTACGCTCCTATGAATATTTCTATGAGGAAATTTCTCAAAGCATTGCATTATACTTATTTTATAGCAAATTATTAAGTGGCTCTTATCTCTCCCACTTATTTATTTTTGAAGTACCGTACGATATTTATAAAATTGAACATTAATTTATACAAACAGTTATGGAAAGATAATGATGTATTTTGAGATATTGCTGGTGGGTAAATAACTGTGGAAATGTTACTGATGTAATGTATGACACTACCGATGGTTTGTACATGATCGGAAAAGCACCACAAACTCCCACTGCTTGTTAATTGTTAACAACAAAAGTTCTTGAGCTCTACCTCAAGCTTTAAAGTTACACTGCGTACTAAACTATAAACAATGCATACCAATTTAAACTTAACAATTGTGATTATATAAACTGATAAATTACATTTTACATCCGAAAATAAATTATAATCATTACGTAAATAATTTAAAATGAGATTTTTTCGTGTTTTTTTTTTTTTTTTTTTTTTTTTACTTAAATTGCATTTAATTAATTAAACATATGGTTTTCGTACCAACAATAGTATTTCTTATGTAAGTGTGACTTAATCGATATGTGTATATAATCGAATATCAATCATACCATCGATAAAATAGATACTAGTAAGTTTCCTACTGTAAAAAATCCTCAACTAAAAAATCAATAACCGAAGAAGGCTCATTACAAGGCCGAAGAAGGTTACAATGGACTAGTAATTCCAGCGTCAAAATGGTTACATAAAAAAAGAAATTTAGAAAATTGAAAGGCAGTCACGGCACTGATCGACAGAAATGACTACTTCTTATGACGGACTGTGAATATATCTTGAAAAAGTACGTTTGTTGAGTATTTATGTTTTATATTTTAAAATAATATGAGTTCCTTAACATAAACGTTTAATATTTTCTATTAATTTTATTCATATTTTTGTAATATTTTCACATATTACAATGATCACTGAATTTTATGTTTTAAAGTATTAAATGTTTATACATAATTCATTATTATAGTTTATATTAGTTTGTACAATTTTGTCAGTATAATTTTCTCTACAATCACGCATTTCCAAAATAATTAGTTCATTTCCATTGTTATTATATTCTAAAAATGAAATTATGGATTTATAAAAATTCCAGAATATAATCTTGCTAAATATTTTGTAAACACAAATATATTGTTTTTCTATACCTCGATGTGCTTATGTTTTCTATCGTTTGGCTTTGTCTAACTTAAATTATCTTTTAAAAGTTTATGGCTTTGAATTTTCTTTAAAAAAATCTATTACAATATGGTTTACTTAAGTTATTTCTTAAGTGAATGTAAGGTAAGGCCTAAAATATTTGGTAAGGATTATAATAATGAATAATAATAATAATTATTATTATTATTGTAATTATAATTATTATAATCAACAGAAAGACAAATTTTCTTCCAGTATTAAATTACACAACAACTTTGTAGGCTGGGGAAGACATAATACATTTATTTTAACCTTTTTTAATTCTCATGAGGAAGACACCAGTACCTAACTTAAGTAGGAATTAATATTAACCGTGCTGAAATTCAATTCAGAATTCTATGAGCTGTAAATACAGCTATTAAATCATGCAGTATGTTAACCAATTGTAAGTTGGATTCATTAATAAATAAACTAATAATTTGTAGGCCCACCAAAAGAAGTAGGCCTACTAACTTAACAAGGAGCGACAGTAGCCTGTCACTAGCACACCTGGATAGCCACTGAACGGAGAAACGCTCTGCCTGATATCAAAATGGCCGTGATAATCCCGCCCCTAGTAGCTACAGAGCGAAAAAGCGTACCACTTCGTTCCGTGACGCGAAAAGAAAGTGTTTACACGTGTATAAGATACATAGTCTGCCAAAAGAAGAAGAAACAGGAGCAATGGATAAGGCAGGATAACTTTTTTAAGGATGAATCACTGCTACATACCATTATGTGGAGGGTTTTAACCAACCTGACTGATCAGCCCCCTCAAGTTTACTGTTCCGTAGTAAGATATGATAGGTCTCGTAGATGAACAGTGTAAGACTTCTACATCAATAGTATTCACATGCACAACGAGTATCAACTATATTAATCCTCACATAGATCATTACTGTTATTTCTTGAAGATAAGTATTGAATTCTATAGCTAAACTACTTACATCTTCACTCTGATATACTTAGACAAAGAAACATAGGCCTACACCTCAAAATTGTTATAGACTGGATATAATTTTTTAGTTGTCACTATCTAAATTTTACTGCTTTAACGGTGAACGTTATTTTTAAACTGCTTCATATAATCTATTTTGGTCATGCGCTGGGTTAGAATACACACGGGCATATAATGTTCCATAATTATTATTAACTGGGTATCTCTTGTCTCGATTATTTTCGAAACTTCTCCACCTTGAATTTAACTGTGATGATCCCGAATAACGGCATTGACTTATTATTGATATTTATCTTTAAATAAGAAATTTCTATTATATTCTACGACAAGTGCCTAAATTTATTTAGAAGTTTCTAAAACTACTGGAAAATATATTTTTTGAGTAATGCTGTATATTTTAATATTGCTAAAATATTTTAAAATCCAATAATAGAATTAGATCAAAATTAAATGTTTTTTCCGTAGTCCTGCATATACCTATTTAAAATAGTGGACTGAGGTAACAGAGTTCATACATTACGTATAAAATATGATCACTTACCTTTGGGACATTAAAGCAATCAACAAAGCAAGCGTTTATTACTAATCCAGATTGATTGTGGAATTCCACCATTGAACGAACTTGAAATGTTTCACCGGCGAGATGGATACTCACTCTTCGTTCACAATGTTTGCAAACTACATTACTGTTCCATTAGGGCTGGAATGCAATCCAGGTCTGATGATTTCAATTAAATACCAACATAACCTATGAATATTTTAATATTTAAACTCCAGTCAGCACATAGTAAGATTAAAATGTTATTTAAGTCAGTATTTAAACTCGATGAACAATTGGCAATATAGTAATGACTCATAATTCTCTCTAAAGGTGTAAAAATAATCATATATAACTTTGCACTTGCTTGTTAAATATTATCAAACTGTTTAACACCATAGAAACATTGAACAATGTTATAACGTCATGCACTGGGCTTACTTTAAAGTAACTTCACTGTGTACTTAATTTACTTTACATCCCCACTTTTCAAACTTATCACTATAATAAATTATAGATATTTGTATACCCATAAAAAACTTATAAGTTGTCATACAACTGATATTTCACAAGAATTAGCACATGACTCTATATAAAAAAGTAATGTACGAGAGGTGTTAAGAATAGAACTTTTTATAAATATAAAAGGTATCTGTACCATTGATGGAAAAATCAGTGATAGGTTAATAGTAAATGACAATAATTTAACGCATAAACGTTAAACAATGCGACATGGCATTTATATTTGGCTTTAACTTTTATTTTAATTTTATAGTATTTATTTACATATGTATAAAACAAAGTATTGATTCGAAACTTCAATAATTCACTTTTCATGGAAAATTTTGTTACATATCCAATTACCGCAAAATGAACTCATTTCAGCTCATTAGAGAAATAAACCAACTGAGATGTGACGTTGTGAAACACAGAACTGCAGGTTCTCATATTGTTTTCCGAAATTACATTTTGGAATTTACATTTTTATCTCGTTCATTAGTTGTTATAGTAAAATCATTATTAATTCGTCAACTTCCTAGAAACAAGAATGTGTTTTGCATATCATTCTGGTGTGTCTTCATTTATCGTTTTATAATTTTATTCTCGACTTGAGTTTTACATGATTTTATACACTATTATTACTATAAAACAAACTTGTTACGACGTATTAGCACATGTTTTGCAATTACGGTCTTCTGTAATCTACTTCATTAATACATATTTTAAATTTTACAGTGATTTTAGTGCATAGTCAATACCGAATTAAGTTGTAAGCATACATAAACAAGAGTAGCGTTTATAAAAATGTTTGCAAAGTAAATAAATAGAATAGCTATTAGCCATAAGTGGTCGTGTTGGGATATATAATGATTTTTAGTGAGTGATGTTTAATTTTATATTGAAAACATAAATAATATTACAATTTATTTAAATGCATTTTAAAATATTAGCGAAAAGTGATCTTTTCTAAAAGATTACATATATTTCCTTATAATATTTAATTTGATCTCAATTTCCTTAAAAACGAATATCGCTCATTTTAGGAATGTTATAAAAAGAAATATTAATGTATTTTAATATTTTAAATACGCATAATTTATTGTACTGAAAACGAAAAGTTTTTAATATATTAATTAAAACAAATTTTAAATTACATTATAAAATTTTTGTGCTTGTACATAATTACTTTATTTTCCCACAAATTTTAGTTACTGTTTTGTAAATAATATTAAATTATCCAATATTAAGACTAATCACACCATGGAAATAAATACGTACACTTATTTAGGATAAGTTCAAACGCTGTCACATTATTTTTAAAATGGCGGCCTTTACGCTAAGGGGTTGCATATGGTATATAACAATAAATGAACAAAAAATTTTTTTTCCAATAATTATTAAACCAATTACACACTTACAGATATTTTATATAACCTAAAGTATTAAGACAGCTTTCAAAATTCCAATTTTAGGCATTGTAAGATAAACTTACAATTATTTGTAGTTTTCGGCAAATTAAAAAACCTTAAATATATATCTTTCATAACAGGCCCAAAACCAATTTTGAAGATGTCTAAGGAATGTAGGAAGAGTATAAGTAAATATAAATCTACCGTAATCCTAAATTAGATTCAATCATTAAAAAATATAGTATTAGTCATCTACGAAATATATGTCTTACTATACTGTTTAATTCACAGATCCTTCGCTCTGCGTTCACTACAGAGGCTCTGGCAATTCCGAAATGTCCTATTACGGAACTTGACTTCAAAGCAAGATGTATACTTAAAAGTAATTTAATTAGTTTTATTATAATTAATATATTTTATGAATGAGTTCATAAAAAGCATAATGAGACGGTTTTGATCTGAGTCATTCCACCAAAGTTGGTTCATGGGGTGTGTGCTATAAATACCCTTGAAGGAAATCCAGAATCGATGTATTTGACTGGTTTACAATTTAAAAAAAGCTAAGATATTATAAATCTGTGCCATTTGACTGCAATCACTCTGAACAAAACAATAAATTTCTTCATTAAATTGTTATACCTTTTTAGCCTTATTTTTCCATCCTCATGAGCCGCTGGCCTGTGGAAGGATCTTGCAAAACAGAATAAGGAGAAGGGTAAGTGGAGTAAAAGGTAACGTTAACGGTAAACAGTGCAACGTCATAGACATGATTTGAACCAGCGCTCTCTAAGACGCAAATCCGACACCTTAGACCGCTCGGGCACCGGTTCTCTCCAATTAATAGATTCGCTGCTAAGGATTGAGGTTACGAGTCATTCTAAAGGACACACACTTAAACTGTCTGGCATCGTTGAGCAATACTAAAGAATTTTAGAATTCTCAGATCTCAAAATGTATTTATTACAGAATACAATAATACAGCATCAATACAAGTGATCACAATACACTTACTGAATGACTCTTGGATTCTGCCTTGCTATTCTCTAAAGCTAATATGGCATTTATCAGTCAGACATATTTCAGATAAGAAACAGAAAAGGGCCTACCAACAGAATTATGCTTTTGAAATTTATATTCTAATTCATGATAATGATACCTAGAGCTTTAAAAAATTCCAAAAAACACTTTCCAAAATGTGTATAATTTTTATAACGATTCGATTTAGGATCAGGCTTGTCAGCGAGAGAAGCAGAATTCAGGTCTCGGTTACATAAGTGTTATATTACGAAAGGTTACAGCCAAAAATCTTGTGTTTAGCTTACTAAAGAGAAGGTGTTAGGTGTTACGTCTTACATTAAGTTTTAAGATTTGGGGAACACAATTTAAGCAATGGGCTGTTTACATCACTAACCACATATCTTCAAAGGAAAAACTGAGACACAATGTCCCTCAAAAGTGTTCTAATTTATTTGATGTTTTTAATGCATGTTATTGTAAATTGGTCGCTGCAGCATGAGTCATATACAGTGATTAAGCATGTGTAATATTACAGATGACTAAAATATTAATTGCGCATAACTCTATATATTTGCGGCTCTATATTTGTGCAAGACCTACTTATTGTTATAAAACAATTTAAATAAACAATAATAAAAATTGTGACTCATACTCACATATGTGTACCTCAATGATATGCTTGATATGTTCCTTTTAAATAAATTTTATACATTCATGTAAATACTAAATATTTCAACAGCAATATTAAATGGAGCACTAAAAATGTTGTAAATTCTGTTGTACATTGAATTTAATATAACTTTGCTATATAATCCTTGCTTCTTGATAAAGTTGTTTACAGTTATAGCAAAAGTATATAATTTGACTTATAATCAACATATTATGTGCGACTACTTGTAAACGATAACCCAATCGGGCCTTGAGTAACAAAATCATGTTTCCTTCACAATCCTTCCATCGTCAAAAATAAACTTCAATAAAAGAAAATCGTGAACGTTTGTATCAACACAAAAAGGATATGCTATGCTTTTTTGAATAAAGTAATCATAAACGTAAGGAGGAGACACAAAAAACCCAACCCTCATCCTGAATTCTTCCTCCAGCACTTGAAGAGTCGCCAGAGTCTCCTGAGCTCGCCCCAGACCTCCGTCACACTCATGAGTTCTTCCTGGCCTTTCTCATAGGCCTTTAACAACTATACCCTGTAGTGGTTATATATCTATGTCATCTTCATAGGCCTGTAACAACTACTTTGTATAGTAGTTACAGGTCTATAGCATTATCAAAGGCCTTTACCTAAAATTCCCTATAGGTCCACGTCGCCTCCACAGTCTAGCGGTCGTGAGTGAGACGTGGGAGACCTGAGGACTAACCCAGGGGGCAGTGGAGATCTGTTATATTGACCTCCAAGTAGCTGGAATACAGGACTACGCCACAAGTTCCGGCCGACAATGGTGTGAATTGTAGGCTACTTAAATTGAACACTCTGTTTCTATAGAAACAACAGATTCACTCATGTTTAATTCCTACTTTTTCCAAGTAGGTAGTGATATCGTCACACAGGGTAGATGACCTAGTGCTAGTACATTGTACAATTACCTAAAATAGCGACTTCAATTTACTAAGTATATTATTACAGGTATACTAGTATACTGTTAACCCTAAGAAACTTCATTACTAGACGGTTTATATATCTTCCAGTTTAAAATATAACTGTGGTAAAGAAAAATAACCCTATTGATGTTATTGAAACTTCGCTTCCATACATACATATATAAATGCGAATGTTTGTTTGTATGTTCCGTTATAACTCTGGAACCAATGCACGAAACAGCGTGAAATTTTGTACAGTGATTCTACACGTTCCTGGAAAGTAACATAGGCATACTTTTAGAGAGGTGGCTGTTTCGCTGTTTGTATGTATGTCCTTTAGAGAATCGTAAACTATTTGACCGATCATTATGAAAATTTGTATGTATATTTATTTTTCGACGGAGAAGGTTTATATGCTATGCCTATAGATGTATCTCGCCACCAGGCGGCACTGCAAAAGTTACAAGTTTTTAAAGCGCCTGTACACTATAAACTGCGATTACGAGACAGTTAAGTATATTAAATAGCGAAAAACTATTTGAAGGCGCTAAGCTTTGATGTATATTTGTCTTCAAAATACATTTCTGCTTGAACTTAAAGCTTTAGTGTTAGACCACTTTATAATAAAGTACATGTACGTAAAAAATGGCTATAAACATACACTTTTGACAGATTTTCTTGATCGTGGCAACAATACAAACTCTACATCGTCTTTGTAAATATAATTCACTTGAACCAGAAGTGCACATACACGGGCAAAGCTTACGAAAAGCGTGCGAAGCCGTGGGAAACAGCTAGTATATATATATATATATATATATATATATATATATATATATATATATATATATATATATATAAATGAATGTTTGTGTGTTTGTCTTTTATAGAATCGTAAACTATTTGACAGATCATTACGAAAATGTATATGTATATGTATTTTTCCACGAAGAAGGTTTCTATGCTATGTCTATTGATGTAACTCGCCTCCAGGTGGCGTTGCCAAAGATAATAGTTTTTAAAGCGCCTGCACATTATAAACTGCAATTACGAGACAGTTACGAATATTTAATAGTCAAACACTATTTGAAGGCGCTAAGTTACGATTTATATTTGTCTCGAAAATAAATTTCTTGTTGAACTTAAAGCTTGACTGTTAGACCAATTTATAATAAAAAAAACATGTACGTGTACAATGGCTATAAACATATACAGATTTCCGTGATCATGGCAACAAAGCAAACTCTACATCGGCGTTGGAAATATAATTTACTTGAGCCAGAAGTGCTCATACACGGGTAACGCTTACGAAATCGTGCGAAGCCGCGGCAAACAGCTAGTATGGTGGTGGAAGGTTAACTTCAGAATTTAGCTGAGCTTTATAGAATCAAATAATCCGGAATAACATAATTTAATTCAAGTAGACGTTGATACGCAGGAAATCCCAGGAATAAAATGAACTGTAGATTTCAAACGCTGCAAGCAATCTCAGCGAAGCATGTTGCGCAACACTTGGCTGAATAGCTAAATATTAATGTATTTTTAGTTCAGTAACATAAATTCACGATTACCACTATGTATGATTGTGATCTAAATAGAGAGCAACGGGTACAAATTCCATACCTACACACATGACAGAATTGTGAGTGCATTTGTGACATAAAGTGGTTTCAGTGATTTAAAAATTGATACTTATTTGAAGCCAGCGTGTACAGAGATCATAATATGTCGTAGAACTGTTCTAATAATTATTTATTAATGTGTTTCCCTTTATATTTTATGACGTTGTAATAATTATTAAGATAATTGATTTTTTCTGAAACACTCCATAAAATAGGTATAAGATTTATAATAAAAATTTGTTTTAAGTAATCATATATGCCCTTATTGTGAAATATTCTTAAATTATTGTCTAACGCGGTATTTCTAGACTGTCTATGTTAACAAGTCTCTACTCAAAAAAAAAAAAAAATTAATAACTACAAAATATTTATATTGACTAAAGAGTACATCTTGTAAAATAATATGGGCGTAGATAAGTACTGTTAATTTAATAGTTAATGGTGAACAGTTATACTGAACCTCAAGACATATACTCGGTGATACTATGTGAATTTGAATGACGCAGCTGTCACCAGGAGATAAGGATTATTCCCACATATCCGAGGCGGGCTGAGGATGTGACTTGGTATACGAGGACATATTGTACGTTCCCTCTCTTGTTCTTGTCTCTACTTAAAGTTTTGATTTTGTTGCAAATGAATAAAACAAACCAAAGTTCTAAAAAATCCTATTGAGAATATAATAGAATGATAAAATAACACGATACATGAAATTACAGATTTGACAGTAATTTCCACACAAATGAACACAGTCACAAAACCATACTTTGTGTTTAAGGCAGCCTATTTATTAGTCTTGCAGTTTATAAGCATTGTCCTTTATTACAAGCTCCCAGATAAACTTCTGCGCTCTAATGTTCATTTACATGATGACTGACCACACTTTTAAGAAAAGAACATTTCATTTAAGACAATTGAATAGGGAACTTTCCAAAGAAAATAAATTTACTCTAATTTCTTTTAGTTTAAGGACTAATACAATATATTTCAACAAGATCTTTACTTCGCTATGTTAAATGTTGCTTATCTATCTTCAAAATTATTTTCATTTATTTTGGGAACATTTTAACCGTCTGCTGTAATTAACCCTAATGACAAAATTTGCTTAACGTGGAGCTGACCCTAAAAGGTCCGTGATGGTTAAAATATACATTTATATAGGTTAAAATGGGTTAAATAGGTTAAAATGAATATTTGATAATGGGAAATTCACAAAAAAAACTTCAAAACAACTTCTATGTGGGCTTATCTAATTATTATTAGTTTACTTAAGTGACTTAGTATTATTTTCGATCAAACACCCTAGTGTTAGCGCGACAGTTCACTCATTGTCTCGCTCTTTCTATTAAAGACGCAGGATATTTACAGTGTGACTACGTTATCAAGACCTAGGAATAAATCAAATTGTTATTGCCGAACTTGAAACAATTTTCATACTTTTCCGTGCCTTTATAATAATACATATTGAAATTATTTCATTAAAGTAAAAGGAAAATTGTGTTTTTCCACAAACACCAAAAGAACCGTATGGTAATGGATACAATAACCAAACACATTTAAACCAACCAGATTCTTCAAAATTGATGCAACTAGCCCACTGAATGCAGTGAAGCAAACTCTACATACGTGATTAATGTCTGTCTGTAAATGTTTGTCTATCTGGCTGTGTATTAATTAACATTGAAACATTTTGGCACTCACATTTATCTGACAGATTGGCAGTGAGAACGTGCTAAGTCGAATTTCCTTCATCTGCGAAACTCAATGATATTGTTTAATTTATCTCAGTTTAATATCTCAATAAATCTGTAGACATGCATTTCCCGGGTCACTGTCGATGTAACTTTTATTGTGTTACTGGAATCTCTCGGATTTTCTGGAACTCCTGGATTTCCAGAATATGGATATGTGACAGTGTCAGATTACAGACTCCTTGTTCACTATGCCAGTATAAATATTATATTAATTTATCCAGTAATTGGATCTAGACAGCTACTATTTCACTGAAATCACATAACTGGAAGGGAAAATATGACGTAACGTTATAATTAAATTGTGATGTATCATGTTTCCATCAACGATTCAATTTCTTCTCATGTTATGTCATTTATTAATTTCTGAAACAACAAGATATCGCAAGACTTTAGATATACCGTAAAAGTACGGTTTATTGTTTTAATATTAAAAACTCTTGTACAAGAATTACTTAAATGAATGTAAAAATGAGTATAAACGCGAATAAACACATAAATAAGAGTGTTTTTATTTATATACAAGTTACGTGTGAGAAATAAAATCGTTAATAAAAATGATTTCAAAGATGTTGATTCTGTATGAATTATGAGTTTAGCTCCAGTTCACACACCTCTGGAGCGCCTGGAATCTGATGCTGATATAGGCTTTACTCCTGGAATTTGCCTCCAGGTTCGTCTTCCTACTAAATTTATTCATACTAAATCAACCCTTCCCACCATGACTATGTTGATTCAATAAATCTTCTTATATATATATAAAAATGAAACTGTTCGTGTGTAACAGCATCACTCACGAACGGCTGGACGGATTCGCCTAATTTTTTTTTAATTTGTTCGTCTTGATCTGTAGAAGGTTATAGGATACTTTTTATCCCTTTCCCGATTCAGGATTCCGCCCCACTGGTTACAGAAATACCCGTAAGAAATGCATTGCAGCAAACATATGTTATTAAGTGAAAGAGTCTTTTCAAATTTTTAATCAGCTGTTCTTTGTAAACATACTAGCCTAAACCCGCGGCCCCGCTCGCGTGGCAGTAGAGAGGGCTACATCAATCAAGCATCGAAAAGAAATACTAATTTTATTATACGTTTTTCCAATTAATTTATTGCTCTACTAATACATCGTAGCATATCATAAAATCTATTATAAAAGTTTTTTGTTTATTTTAATGCGTTTTGGTAAACAACGTTATTAGTTGTATTATTTGGAGCATAAATATAAAGGTTCTTCGGGTTTCCGACTCTTGAGCAAGCGAGGTATAATTGACCGTGCGAGAAACATGAGGGTTCCAGATGGATTCCTGCGACGTTAAGTGATTGTCCTTGTGCCTTATTAATCGTCATTGCGAACGCAAGTCGAACGGGGAACTGAAGTCTCTTAAATTCAAATGGCAAGTCGGATGGAATTAAGGGGATGCGAGGGATGAAGACATCTTCCCCGGCAGATGTTCCCGACAAAATCGTTGCTTCAATGATATTTGGATGTAAATTTTTGACGGTTAGTCGAGTGCCGTTGCACAATTTTGGTGGTCGTAAGTTTCTCAACATCATTATCGGTGATCCTACTTTCAAGAGTAATTGATGTGACGGCATTCCTGATGGTTCAAGTGAGTTTAAAAACTCCACAGGGTAGTGTACAGCTTGTAGTAAACTTAAAAAAACAATATTTCAAAACTAAGATTCACTTCAAACTAGCATTACTGTTTAAACGAGACAAAATAAAGCATATTGAAAGAATGCTACTTGTATTCTGTAAATGTTTAGACACACTGTATTTAGTTCACAACATGCTTTTGGTACCTGTAAATTAAGCAATTGACTGTAAATTAAGCAATTGCTTTTCTATTTATCTATTGAACATTTTTAAAGATAAATCGACATTTTTATCACTCAAGGAAATAAATGTTAAGTATATTTTATAAGCTTCTAAATACATACTTTGTCTGGTGTAGTATTTGGTAACTTTGAGATGAGTCGCGGTTCATTTGCATACTTACCCCTACAAAATCGCTAGGCCTTTCACCTCGTAGGTAGAGAAAATTACATATTTAAATGAAATTACACATTGAATTCTATTACATTATTTTAGAAATCTATAAAAAAGTGAAAATATAAGTTGAAATTAAAAAATTGTTATAAGCTTTCTCTTAAAACTGTATTTTTATCACTTTGGAGTGTCTCAATATTCTATCCTAAGATTAGTATTATTTTAGGTTTTCAACAACCTATTAAAATAAATTCCCTCCCATCTTAAAATTGCCATGTTTACTCACAATTACTTCGTATTTAAGTTTAAATAAGTTCAAACTCAGTAACTAATATTATTAGTATTTATTTTAAACTCGTTATCAAAGTCAAATTGGAATTTACTATCGAAAATAATAATATTTAGTTTTGTACTAAAAATATTACTGTTTAAATTTCAAATTAGTTAGGAGATTGGGAACCATCTGTTAGCCTTTGTACATTGGCCAAAGCTTAATTGCAGCGGTTATGTGAATTATCTGTGTGCATTGATGCATTGGAGAGGTATACTATATTGCTATGTGCAGCTATCTTAGAATACGTATATTATTTTTGTGTGTATGAAACCAAATTTGCTGCACAGTTTAACTATAAACTCTGAGACATTTGACACCGATGTTATATGCAATATAAAAATGAAAAGCCAAATGTGTTGCTAAGCGCACAAACCTCGAGAACTACTGAACCAATTTGGGAACATATTCAACTGCACTGAAAAATGAATACTTTATAACCTTCCATCCGAGCGAGTGTGTGAGAGACAATGTATAATGAATTTAAACAAAAATTATTTTATCTCGATTACGGTGAAAAAATGTAAAATAACTAAAAGCTGGAGCTCACAGGTTTCGCATGAAACTATAAACATGAAACTTTAAATTATTTTACATAAGAAAGTAATTGAAATGAGTCTAAATAAAATCAAGGGCACTATAGATCTAAAATTTAATTTTATAGAATACATGGACTGGTTAAAAAAGGAATTGAATATTTTTATTTTGTTTTGACCATTCTACCCACGTCTAAGGTTTACAATCTTCCTGTCACATGAAAAAATAATATGATAGCTATTCATATCTTATACTAATCACACAACATAAGCAAAAATATTTTTTAGTTTTGTTCTCTTAGGACAATAAGCTTATAATTTGCACCTTGTCATTGCGCCGCTTCCGGAGTTACAGGATATTCTGGATGGGTAAGGTTAGGGAGTAGGGAGCCGACTCCTATCGAGATCTATGAGGAAGAGTTTAGGGTAATAATCTCAAGTCATGTCCCTTCGAAAGAAGGAGAGGCCAGCTCTGAACCAGCATCTCAAGTCAAAGCAGGCAGGGGATGGCACACCCTTAAGATAAGACTAGCAAGAACCTTTAATACTTAGGGAACTAACACTTCAACTCCAATAGTCATCTTCCACAGTAGACTAGACCTATCGAATTATCCTTGCACCACAGAATCTCGACATTTGCGGTAATTGGTGTGGCGCTCCTGGAGATCCATAATTTTACCTAGATTTAAGTGACACATCGGCTTCTGCTGTGCCCATTGATAGGTTCATCTGGAAGGTGTAAACCAACCAGAAGTGATCCGTGCTGAGTGATGAAAAACAAAAGTTAATAATTCAAAAAATAAATAATTACTGCGTGAATATTAAATATGTAACATGAATTTAAAAATATTTTTTGATTTGATCAAAACGAGTTCAATGTTGGAGGAAATTAAACATCACACAGACAAATATTTGATCCTAATCAGCAGTAAATATCAAATTACTGTTAAAGTAAACTCATAGCTAAATGTTAATATCATGTAACATCCATTGCATAATGCTCATTACATGCAACGTTAGCCGGATTTTATCTTGTGTTTTATAATGCGTGCAATTAGTACTCGTTTATTGGCACAGTGGAACTTCACAATTTTACAGTGCAAGCCAGAAACTCACGTTGCATTAGATAAATACAATACACTTAAGGATGGAATAATGATAAACATATTTTGTCATGCATGTACAGTTTATTTACAGAGTGACCTTCTTACTTCAGTAGACTCATCAAGGACCTCTTGAAGATTGTATAAAGCCTTTCCGATTAAATTGGGCCCTCAATTGGAACTTTAACTTTTCAGGCTCGTTATATTTTTTTATATGCATATGAATCAAGTTAAACAATTTTGGTCAAAAATAAAGTATTGTGTTTTTAAACAGAGTTAGTCTAAATTTGTCTACCATAAGATCTGTTTTGTGTCTAGTCTGATACTTGTGATTAGGAATTGAAAATCTTTCTTATGTTTGTTCAAAATTTTAATTTCCCAACTGTAACTACTATTAACTTCCAGCATTATTCTTAGTAAACGTTAAAACATAAACTAGGAAAAGTATACAATTTACTGTGAAGCTTCTAGCAAACCTAATCAGTTATAGAGGGTGTCCCGCAACTCTCTGGACAAGGTACACCTCGTTCTTGCTTAGGTTAAGACAAAAATGTTTCACTGTATAAACGTGGCTCTCTGATGCTTAGTTTTCCATGAGTCTGTCTGTATGTGTTATTTTATTTTATAAAAAAATTAATGTCTAATAAAGTAATAAATTAAATTATACCAAATTTGATTTAAATTTTTACGAAAACTTGGCTAGTTACTGAAAAGAATATCAAGAAATTATATTTTCTAAATGGTGACAATTAAAACTTAGAATATATTCAATAATAGTAATTAAACTTAGAAAACCTTAAACTAGCATTTTTCTCAATTATTTCAATCTAATAATAAATTACTTATTTAGAGTAGATTTGCTGTAACAAGACTTGGCCCACATTGAGAGCTGCCGTTTATTCAGGGTTTGTATTGTTGGCTATTCACTGAGAAGCTCAAATAATTATTATACATATACATAAAGTTGTTATAAAATAGTAGCACAAAAAATAATCGTGAAATATTTATGAAGAGCAGTTTTGCTCAACATTAATAAATATTTATTTACTTCAATACTAATTCCTGGGAAAAAAGCCATTGATTGAAAGGTAAAAAATATAACTTTACTAAATATACTCTTAATTACTTATGAATACTTACAATTTGATACCAATTTATTAGTCAAAAATGTATATTTTTAAGGGCTTGTAAGTTACTGCTAAGTAATTATAATTTGTATTGGAGAGTTAATAGATAGTTGCAACTATTAATATTAGCAATTATCTAAGTATTATTAGTAATAAACACCGTAATATATTTATATATACTTCTTTATGTCGATTATGCCAGTCACGAAATACCGCAGTTCTAAGTGTCTGCCTACTTCACATATCTGAAAAAAATACTATGCTTAGCGCAAAAACCATGCAGCATTAATTAAAAGAATCAGTATTGTTTGTGATATAATATGCAGAGGAAACTCTCCAATTATTGAATTTTAAAAATATAACTATCGTAATCTCGCATAGTTCAAATTATTAGAATATTTCTTCTAATCACGATTTTAATGGCTACCTTGCTAGGATACTTTTCAAAATTTTGAGATATTCGCAAAGAACTGTTGAACTGTACCTTTGGACTTCCCTCCACCATTAATACCCCCCTTATCAGTATGTATATTAAAGCCCTTACATTTTTGAACGGCTAATTTTACTAAAATGTTTAGGAAATGTTGGGTACTAAAATAATCATGTACTAAAGACTAAGTAATAATTATTTACAGAAATTCCAAGTTTTATATACTGAGAAATGGTAGAGTAAGTTTCATAACGTTTGAATTTGGATGTCTGCGATAAGATATTGGTTCATAAGTAATTAAAAAATAACCCAATTCCCCTCATACCACACAGTATCAGCTTAAAACGTTGGGACCGCGGTCAAGTCATTCAATAAGGGGTGGGGCGGTGAGAAGAGAGGAGAAGCAATTAGAATTCCAGGCCCAACTACTTTAGTCGGCTTCAATTTACCGCTGATACAATCAAATACCATAAATCGAGTTGAGCTTTACCATCATTGTTATTTTATCAAGACAATCTTAGATGTTCCGCATGTTGTGTTTAGACTGCAAGTAGAAATATAACTTCATTGTATTTACATTTAAATTTGGTTTGAGCAGTCGATGGCATGGTTGAAAGGTTTACGTGATACTTTTTTTATTTTTACTCGGGCTATTAAGTGCCAAAAAGGTTAGTAAAATGTATTTAAATTTGCTGCATACTTTTGATACACCATTTAGAAATTTCTCAATGTACTAAATGTAAAATTTAGGAAGCACATAAACTTACAATATTGTAACATGGTACCACTTACCGAATATGTATGCGTAACTCCACCGAACAAGAGTCCCAGAGCCCAAATCATCCCCTACCCGTTAAAAACTTGCTGTATACAGGGTTAATAAAAAGTCTGGACACCTCTGTCAGTATTTTAACGGTTAAACCAAGAAAATCCCTGCAAACCTTCATGTCATGTTATGAAATATTTTTTGGGGATAATTAATACTTCGTCGCAAACCGAAATGGGGGATTTTGGGGCCATACTTAAAAACTGTTACATGAGTATTAGAATTGTATAGGAAACACAACGGATTCCTCAAAATACATTACAGCACGTTGTGGCATATGTTTACGTAGACTAGCGCATTGTTGATCCTCTGAGGGAAAGCAATCTGATGATTTCTTGTGAAACGTTATGCTTGTAAGTATAGACATCCTACCTACTTGAAGACTTCATAAACATTTTATAAAGTTAGTATAAATTTTCTTTTTCTGCATTAATAGCATTAAAAATATGGGTTGTAAAGAAATTTAAACGTTCCGTAGTTTGTAACCTTTTACAAATAATTGAACTCACTGAGTGGTTCGTTACATTTACAATTCTTAGCGGTTCAAAAAGGTTACTTATGCCTAAGTTGTAAGTAGTTAATTCTGATTTCTAAAACTAACTATATAAACAAAGGGTCTCAAGACGTTTTATTAACCCTGTATATGTATGTTATATAACGCGGCTTTTAGAAACGATAAGAGGACCAAAGAAGCTCAAACAAGTTGAAACTTGGTACAAAAACTAATCTTTTCCTCAAAGCTCGTTGGTTAGATTGGTAGGCCATTTTATTTCGATGTGGGAGACATTGAGCCGTATAGGGCTGTGAGCCGATCATCACGAATCATTAAAAAATTATATCAGTATTTTGTACCTTTTTGTACCACAAAAATTAAAATTTTGTAACAATCACTGAAAAGAGTTATTAACCATTTAAAAGTCGGCTTACAGGTCTACGTTTAGAAAAAAAAATTTGTTGTCAATGAAAATGAACTACACCATATTTTTGAACCATGTATACCATTTTTACTACTAATTTTTATTTTTGTACCACAGATAATGGCTCTTGACAATACTGTGAGTGAAAGCTTCACTGACGCTCAGGCTATTAAATATTGAGGACAAACTGTCATTTAAGTGTCAATAAAGTTCTTCGTATGTCTGTGTGATATCGATTATTATCGTCTTTTAGTAAATGGTTTAGAAAAATTTATTTAAAATTAAATACTAGTTATTAATCTTTAAGGAAATATCTTATGTCACCATAACAAATAGATTTTGTTTGTTTACTTTTCGATTCAGACGTACATGTTTATCTTCTTTATAGCTTTGTAAACTTCTAGCGCATCTGACGTTTATTATTAGTAGTGATGTCATAGAAATGTAGGAATTTGCCTTTACTGTTCTACACCTTGTGAATCGAATTGTAAAAAATAAATAAAAATATAATGAAATATTGTATATTGAAAGTTTTTAGATTAAGAGACAATATTTCATTATAAAAACTCTATTTCAATTATTACATGTATACGTGTTGCATTCATATTGTGTATTTTTAAACATTCTATTTTATTTTGGTATTATTTTAGAATAAATATGTATTGAATACTGTACTTTTAACCATTAATTAAGTTCTAAAATGAAATCACATTGGTTGATTGTCACACTAATTCTTAATAACAATTAACATTTCGTTTCACTTTTCTTTAATATACAACTACTTTATTGTTGAATGTAGAATCGTGAAGCATTGGGAAAAAATATTTATTGTACTATCACTAGTATAAACGAATACAACATTTTCAAATATAATTTTTGTTTTGTTTATAATATAAATACTTTATTGTTGTTTAGTTATTTTATTAGCTGTTAAGGTGATTCTGATAATAAAAATCTATTCAATAGTAATTGAATCATTTAATTACAAATAAAATTGAATAGTTCGTTATTGAAGAGCAAGGAGTCTGTTGGAATTGTCCATATAGATCATGTCGTATCAAGTCACTTTGTATATCAAGTGACTATTGGTCAATATCATTGTTATAGTCTCACGCGTGCATTGTACGATGCAGCTAAAATTTCAAATAACTAACATTTAAGATACTCAAAATTTGTTTGAATTCGTCCTTTTTAGATTAATTTGGTGGCTGGTAATATACCTTAGTTATTGCAATACACTGTGTTTTGGAATTCAATTTTGGTTGTAAGATCGCTACTAAAGATTGTATCAATAACCCTGCTTTCAACAAAATGTTATGGAAAATTGTGTTATGATATATTTTTGTTGCTGTTTCTTTAATCTATAATCTTGAAATGCATATTTACGTCTACCAGGTAGAAATATAGTAAACATACTCTCTGTCAAAAATGTTGTTTCGATCATTCCCCTAGCACTCGCAAACTATGAGATCATCTACACTCAGATGAAAAATAAACTGTGTTAATTATCTAGAGATAGATTTCGACAGCACAATATGGTAATTTATTTAAGTTGAAATTAGAAATTAGTGTACTAGAAGTTAGTGTATTTTATATGTAACCAGATTTAGAAGGTCTCTGAAAACTTCTGTGCTTATTGCAATGGAGACGCTAAGGTTTGCAAAGTAATAATAAATTATTGGATGTAATCTACTTGCAGTCACACGAACAGGAATGTTTTCTAAAGAACTCTCTTGAATATTCAGAAAATGTTTTAATTAATTAAACCAAGTAAGAAGTTGTTACAACCTACTACCAGATGTTTACACATGCATTTAACTGACTCAAGTTTTCATATTACTATTATTTGTGTGTCTTTACTGATATCATTATCATATTCTGAAATTTTCGCCAATATTTAATAAACCTGAGAAGAGAGTACAATATTTTGTTTGCATTGAATAATATATAACATAGATATTTTTACTCTCCAATAGAATAAATTAACTGAATTTTCACTTTTACATACAAAGATTTCATAATATCCATGAGATGTAATAAATAATATGTAACATGAAAACACATTCCAGGCAAACGTTAAAAACAAATATAATAGAGATTAAATATATATCTCACACATTTACACAAATGTTGCCACGCGAGATGACGTGGTGATGTAATATCTGTCACAAATATCAAAAATATAAACGTGTAACTACGACGTCTACAGCTTCTGCTAGATATTTTTAATAAAATGTTTCCAGTTTACGTTATTGGATGTTGCTATAGTTTCCTACTTTGTAATAATACTTGCTTATGTAAAATATCATCGCTATTTATTTATATAGAGAGTGTACAACATTTAAAATTGTGAGTATAAGTTTTTTGTGAAAATGATTTTGGAGAACCTTTAGAAATTAAATTAAATGGGATTGATAGCAAAGTTATTAAGTATAACTAAGTAGATTATCGTAATCTAGAGAGCAAGAACTTATCCTTCTTACCCTCTTCTAATAATACTTAAATTTTAACCATTCTAACGCATTAATTTATTTAAATAAGGGTTGATGTTAATGTGGCTTTCGAAGCCAGATCCTGCGCCTTTTTACTGCATCTGATTTGAGTGCTGCTTAAGTGAGTGATCATGTGACTCCTTTAAAGTGTCACACCTGAGTTTGAGATCAAGTGTGCATGAATATTTTTTTACCTTTTCTGGTATTAAATTGTATTATTATTATACTGTTGTAACTTTATATTTTATTACTCGTTTTTGCTTTATCACACCCTCTCACATATCAGCGCGCACACACAAGCACGCACACATAACTTGTATTTATTGTAGATATACTTTTTTATTAATGTTATGATAATTGTTATTGTTAAAATAAATTTTGTTGCTTGTTATTTATTAGTTCTCTTGTTAAGTTATTAAGCAAATGATTATATATATAGATTTCCTAGACTTGACTGTTCAGTTTATATTATATAATGTATTATTTTTCATCACTTTTATACATTGTTATCATACAGTACTTGTGTTTTTTTATCATGATTAAATTTAAGATTTTTGTCCATTATACAAGAATTTTTAAGATTATTTGTACTCTACCTATATTAATAGTCACTCTTAAACATAATGGTTTTCCTATTTAAATATAGCCTACCAATTACTCAGAACTTGGTGTCTTGTTTAAATATTTGTGCAAAATGGTGTGTACACTAGTAACATTTGGTTTTATTTGGTAACTTTAACATAAAATACAGTATATTTAAGCTCCTCAAATATTAACAAAGCAGCTCTATAATAAATGAAAATTAGAGCAGCGGTTGTGTGTTCAACAATGGAACTTATATTTTTTATCGTCTGGAGAAATATACTAACGTAAACCCATGCAAATGTGACCTGGTTCACACAGCGTAGAACCATTGCTTACACAATTAAATTTTTAAAATATTTGGTCCTCACTGAGTGAAACCCTTACAATTCAAGAATAGAGGTAAAAGTGAAATATCTGAAGGATCTATGTTAGATACTGCAATGCGTATTATAGTACGAGACTTAATGCATGACTAGAGGTATTGGCGGCTCCGCACTCCTCTTCCTCCCTCACCAGCTGAGTTGCCACATTATTGAGGGATGAATCTCGTGATGAGACGTTTCGTAACTTCCGGTTGTTTACATCTGATTTCTTTTTATATGATCGACAATTGTGCATTCTTTTACATAATTATCGATTTTTACTAACGTTGGATGTCATAGTGTAAGTACGTGTTAATTTAAATCGTGAAGGTGAAGAATTCAGGAAGATAGATGAGAAGTACACATTAGCAGTAACGATCGTTCGATTATTCAATTCAATCGATTTTCAGCCCATCATTCGTTACTATCATATTATTAAGAAACATAGTCCCTAAAATTTAAATATAAATATATCAGATAACTACTCAATTAATATTAAAAAACAATAATATAAAATTAAAGCATTTTGAAATAAGGTATACAACCACGTTTCAAGGATTCGAGTGTAAAATTAGAAAATAAGATATCAATGTACAAAAGAATGCGGGAATGGACAGCCACTTTAAGTTAAAATAATTATTAAGTGATCACTGACGAACTACTTGAAGTCTAGACAAGAGATAATGAACCCAAGCGATATTAATTAACAGGAATCAATAGCCTCATGTTTATGTCCTTGACTTTAGTGTTACGGTGTGTGTACGAATTTTATTATTTATTTATTGGACGTTTGTTTGAAAACAGTTAACAGTTCAACAAATCAATGAGAACATTGGCCTAAGAATAAATAAAATTTATTTTACTAAACTATATTTTCGAGCAAGTTCAGTTAGTGAATAAAAATAATTTATTTTACCAACATAATAAATTAATTATTTAGGTCTGTAAAAAGATTCATCAATAAATTATGTTATAACAATTTTTACTGTGAGAGTGCATATTAGTGTTAAGTATTTTAAAATAGATTTTATAAGTGTCCTTCAAGCTTGGGATTATATATACACGTAATAAGGTAATCTCAACTTTTCATAAACCCCTGCACATATTATTACTAAAACAATGCATTTGGCATCTAAAGGGTCAAAGTTAGAATTTTCTGCCATAAATTGTTGTTTAAAATAATTAATGTATCTTAAGGAATTGCACATATTTATTTATAATTTTAAACCAAGCATCAATCATAATATACGTAAATTACTAATGTTATTGAATAAGATATAGTAATTAAATTTATATAGAGCCATTTGTTGTCTACGCAATTAGCTCGAATATATCCTATGGAAATATCAAACGCCTCTAATGTTCCTAAAGTAAAACAGGTGGAGTGATGGGTAATTGATTGTTGTCTACGTAATTAGCATCAATGTACGTTATGGATGAATTTCAAAAGCCTCTAACAATAATTAAGCAAAAAGGTGCAATTATGAGTAATTGATTGTCAAACGCCTCTTATGCTTCTAAAGTAAAACAGGTGGAGTGACGAGTAATTGATTGTTGTCTACGTAATTAGCTCGAATATATGTTATGGATGAATTTAAAACGCGTTTAACGATAATACAGCAAAAAAGGTGGAATTATGAGTAATTGATTGTTGTCTAGGGCATTAGCATGAATATATGTTATGGATTCGTTTTATACGCCTCTAATGCTTCTAAAGCAACAAAAGTGGAATGATGGGTAATTGATTCTTGTCTACGTAATTAGCATGGATATATCTTACGGATAAGATTAAACGCCTCTGATGCTTCTAAAGTGAAACAGGTGGTGTGATGGGTAACTGATTGTTGTTTACGCTCTTAGCACGAACATATTTCGGATATGTTTGTTTTCATCAAAAGTGTTTTCATGCATATTATTTGGTTCAAATTTAATTGTGAAATTGATGTGCATCTTATTTTTAAAACTTTTTCTTCTTATAGATAACTAATGATTTAAGTAAGTACTATCCTGGGTTAATATACTGTAAATCATCAGATTAATCATTACATCAGTATCGAAACATATGCAGGTAAAATGCGTTTATTATTTATACAATGAACTATTAAAGGTAATATTGTATTGAAACATCTTGTTTGATACGTAACTTATAATAATAAAAGTTTAAGTTGAATCTTGTATAAACATTTCATTTTTCATGTATTTGATAAAAAGGAAATATTTATACGAAATGTATACAAACCAACCAAGTTCCTTGGCCACGTATAACAGAATTATTCTTTTAACGTAAGTAAATCCCTACTATTCAGATTTTGTATACAATATAATTACACCGTATATTTTTTAATTGTTTGCATAGCCAAGCAAGAAAAAAAACCATAACTCGCTTATTATTATCTGAGTTAAAGAAGTCTAATCCCTAAACAAATTCAGATAAAAACATAAAGAAATTCAGTTGCTTTAATTATTCCCGCTTTTTCAGATGCACTGGGTTTTATTTTTAAAGACTAAAGCAAGCAATAATTTTCATACAGTGATGTTTATGTTACTTCAAATAATAATTATAATATATAATAGTTATAAACTAAAAAATAAATAAATAAGTATCTAAAATGTAAAAAAAATTACATTAGATGCCACTTAGTTTCTTTGTGGAAACTTTGGATGAAAGGTTTAAGTCAAATATTTATAAAGGTTTAGGTTAACAGCAAATATTTGTTTAGGTGGCTGTGACAAGCTAAGCCTCAATTTCTTCAATATCTGGGTGTAAACTGTAAAAACCTGTAAGCCCAGTTAACCTGTCACTGTCTGATACGAGATAATACCTGGGATTTTCCCAACTCTGTGTTTTACTAGCTTTTCTGGCACGTGTCCGTTGAGTCTAGCACGTTTTTTATCGTGATATATTGTTGTCTGTAAGATTTCCATAAACAATATACTAGCATGATGACATAATATAATGCAAACTGTGATTTAAAAGACTGTAGGAAATACTGAATAATAGTTGGGAATTTTTACAAGTACTTAGGTTTGTAATTTTTTATTGAATGTATGGTCTTGAAACTGTCTTCTGCTGTGTCCGATTTTGACTTTTTAAACGGTAAGTACATCACAAAACAAAAATAACATCAGGAAAGAAGACAAAGTGATATTGCCACCTATGATGGAGAGGCCATATTGATCATCACTGATAGGTGGATAAGCTTCAGCCAATCACGAGAGAGTTCCACTCCTTCAACTCGCCTGTATAAGCGGCTGCGTATTATTGTCAGTTCACTCGAGATGGCTCTCTACAGCGACGTCAAAGTATGTATTGAAGATAATTACGTGACCAATGTTTTGACGCATTATTGACAGTAAAACTGTTTAATTTTAGTACCAATTAAACAGGGTGAACATTAAGTCCTGATACGTCTGAAAATATTCCGAACGGATTGAGATATCAGTGACAATCTTCACCATACTTATTAAAATACTTTTTTGGATTTTTTGAATGATGAAAAAATCCTTCCCCCCTTTTCAAGGGGTGGGTACATGGGTGTACATTAAAAACAGTAAAAGTATTCTGTTCTTTGAATAGAAAAAGGTTTAAAACCTTTTAACAATGAAAATTGATTAATGAAAAAAGAAGAATACTTAGTATTATAAGATTAGAGTACGCCTTAGTATTATGTAGATCCCATTCCCAACCCATCAAGTGTAAAAATATTGAACATGACGTAGAGGAATCACGTCTGACAGCCATATAAACGCATACACAACCTGTCTATCTCAGGAGTCATTTACATATAACTGTTACCTCTCATCATCAGTGGGTCTGGTGTTTGTTGGAAAGTGTTTTGAATGTTAGAATGTGGAGTACAATTTATATTTTAATATTTTAACTGTATAAACCGTATACAACAGTGTTTGGGTCCTAAATGTTTTTATCATTGCGTTACTTAAAAGAGTAGCTCACATTTAATACATAAATTACTGCTAAGGAGCCCCTAGTTATAAGTAAATAGCTATATAATAAATTATATAATTCTTTTATGTCCCCCTGTGATAAAATTATAAGGAACGAATAGAAGTCATAGTGACCCAGATATTTACTAAAGCAAAATGTACTTTCCAATCCCATTCAAGTAAACATGTATATACAGTATTACTAAATATGTATACTTCCAAGAGAAAATCTCTAGGTTGGACAAGCATGTTACTCTGGAATCATATATAACCATTGAAGACCATGAGTTTGCTAATAAAAATATAGTTCTGAGTATCACTTCAAAAATCTATTTCAAGCACTTATTTCTGAATAACCCCGCGAGTATTTCAGACGTTAAGGACTTTACTCAATGTGAGATAGTTCGTAACATATTAGAAGCCATGAGTTATGAGTATTATAATCTATGTATTAATACACTTTTATTTAAGACTACCCTATACACTATCGAACTTTGCATTAAAACAATATTCTATGAACGTATTAAATGCAAGTTTATGTAAATTATTTTTAATGTTTACTGTATGAAAGTTTAAGTAAGATAAACAGTTTATTTTGACGTTAAATTGTCTGTTATCGTAAACACGTAGAAGAAAAAGTTGTGATCTGAAGTACTGTTTCAGACAGAGAGAGTGAGATGGAAACTCAGTGAGGAGGTAATAGACTCAGTGTGGTTCCTCGCTCTGAGTTGACACTTTACTTGTCATGTTTCATTGTTTATTTTTAAATAACACGTAAAAGATATTGAACATGGACTAACATAAATTATTAGGAAATGTAGATTAGCTCACCCGAAGTGCTCTAAATTCACTTTAAACTTATTTATTTCCTTACAGTAAATGCCATTAAAGATTAAATAAGTAATTTTACAGGCAAAAAGATAGTTTGAGTAGTGAGATTCAACTACAGACTCGAAATTTACTGGACTCTAAATATGTTTGGCACTAAAAAGAATTTATATGGTGGATTCAACAAGGTACAGTGCCTTTCGTTATATAACAGTATAACAGTCAAGCAACGACAAGCGAGGTTACTTCTCAGATAAGCGATTACTGTACTGGGAAATCGTAATCTTGAGTATACTCAATAGTATATTCAATTGACGTTAAAATTTAGAGAAATATTCCTTTGATTTATAAAGTTAGACTATCTTTTGTTTTTAAAATGAACAATTAATTATCCTCTCTCATCTACAAGGCTATAGGCGTTTATTGGGAAAACCCCGATCTCAATCTATCCCATAAACCCTCGATGTACATGGCCTGCAATGTTGCTAACTGAAACAAGGATATACGAGGCATTTTCAGAAAGTAAGTACCGTTTCATTGTACTGCCGCTGTAGCGCTGCAATCGGTGTTCCGCGCATGCGTACTAGTCGTCCTTGTTCACTGGCTATCAACTCACGCCATTTTAGTTGTTTTAGATTGTATTTTAAGTTTTCTCTTAACGTTTAAAACCCTTAAGACAATTAGTGATCCCGCCGATTGTGAGATTCATTCTGTAATAAGACTTTTGATCGCAAGGAATGTGAAACCGGCTAAAATGTACCACCAACTTCGAGGTGTTTACAAGGAAGACGTGATGAGTGAAGGGGAGAGAGTAGGTTTGAATGTTCAATGGCGGTCGAACAAATGTGCATGATGAGAATTGGAGCAGTCGAATTTCTCTCGTCACCGTTGATCTGGTAAGGGCAGTTGACGAAAAAATTTAAAAGAACAGACTTTTCACAATGACAACATTATCTAACTATTTCCAACAAATTTTATTAACTCTTTTGTACAAAATTGTTACATACCGATTAGGTTATCGCAAGTTGTGGTCCCGATGGGTTCCTAAAATGCTCACTGATGCGCACAAAACCAAGAGACTCGGAAGTGCTTTGACTGTTCTCACACGGTACAGCGATGGTCGTGGGGATTTTCTTAACAAAATTGTGACAAGCTATGAAACTTGGATCCGTCATGTCACACTGAAATTCAAACAGCAGTCAATTGAGTGGCGGCCCACGCAATCCCCGAAGAAACAAAAATTCAAGACGACAATGAAATGTCTGGGCAAAAAAAATCATGTGAACTATCTTTTTGGATCGGAAAGGTGTTTTGCTGATTGATTTTCTACCAATAGTTGAAATCAATAATGCGGCAAGGTATTGCGAAACCTTAAGAAATCTAAGGTGGGCAATTCAAAACAAACGGAGAACAATGCTCAGTAATGGAATTGTGTTACTCCATGTCAATGCTCGGCCCCATACCGCTAGTGATATTCAAACATTGGTTCGACAATTTCGTTGGGAGCAGTTCGATCACCCGCCCTACAGCCCGGACTTGGAACCGTCTGACTACCACTTGTTCCTGCACCTGAAACGCGAGCTAGGCGGCCAACGCTTTGAAACCGACGATGAAGTGAAAACTGCCGTGGCTACATTTACATTCGACAAATCGATCACCCGCTTCGTGTTTAAGCATAGGTGGAAACACACGCCTCTTATTTTAGTACCTTTATTTGAAACAATCAGGGTATCTTTAGATAAGATATTTAAGGTCAGTTAAGTACTTTGGAAAGAAACCATATTCCAACATACCATTATCTCTCGATCTACAAAAGCTCAAAGTCCAACTTGTTTCCAGAAAAAACGTATCAATCGGATACCATGCTCTGGATGAAGAGGTATTCACCTGAGGTTAGTTACGGACTTTGGAAAGAAATTATATTCCAACATCACATTATATAACTTTTTATCATCTCATTCACCTGAGGTTAGTAACGGACTTTGGAAAGTAATTATATTCCAACTTCACATTATATCTCTTTGTTCATCTCATTCATCCGAGGTTAGTTACTTCTTAAGGAAAGAAATTATATTCCAACATCACATTATATCTCTTTTTACTATCTTATTCACCTGAAGTTAGTTACGGATATTGAAGAAAATTTCTATCTTAAGAAATTGCCACGACCATTTTAAGCTTATATTTGAAACTTTCACGGTCAATATAAAATTTATAACCAAAATTACATGGATATTAAGCAACGTTTATCATATTGGTTGAATTATCACATTTATATAAACGGCTGTATATTTTTAAAAATGCTCCAAACCGTATCTTTGTGTAATTGGTTTAAGTCCTAAATAATTAAATGTTAGTTTTAATTAGAAATTCATAAAAACAATGAAAGAAACCTCGTTTAAGAAATTTTAATTTGTAGAGTTTTAAATTTTACCTCAAAATTAAGTTTCAGCCAAAATTAAAATGTTATATTACAATTCAATAACTTTTTGAAATTTTACAAATAAAGCATTGTATTCTAATATAATTATTTAATATGCTTATAACACTTTAAAACTTATTTACAATGTCATATGTTATAAAAATAGGCAAGACCTAATTGTTTATATTAATGTTAAGATAATGTTAGACTAATTGATTTTCGTCTGGCTGCCTTTGAAGGAGACTCTGATGATGTAAAAACCACGAAACTATATCTAATATTTTAAAGTAGAAAGAATGCACCAGTATATTTTGGTTCTATTTATTCCTGGCACCATTTAAAGTATTTTTTTCTTTTCAAACCTACACCATCTGATGACTTCTCTTTAGTGGTTTCTTTCTGTCCATCAGATATGCTGTGTGGGTCTCATTAAACTAAAGCGCTTAAACTGGCGATGGATTCGTGGTACGTTGATCTACTAGATTAGGTAACTATGGATTGTGCGTGATGAGTCTGCCGCTTCAATCAGACTCCATCAATGGTTTTGTAAACGTTCTTAACATTTATTTTCGATATTAAAGTGTTGTGGGTTATAGATACGCACTATTGAATCCGTCCGTCTGAATGAAAGACGATCCAAACCCAAGCTTCTCACTAAGGTTAATGGCTAGGGCCAGCCAACAGAGTTCACTAGTGATGATCTATACCAGTCATACAATAGTTCCAACATCTAGCCGCTAGATCGCGCTGACAACAGTGTTCCAGTGAGACTTCTGACTTTGTATGTTCTATGGTTTGAATGATACTATTGGCAACTCTATTAAGCATTATTATCAATGGCCGTGTGGAGTTTACAGCCCTGACCTCAGAACACCTAAGGTAAGAATATGGATTGAATATAGAGTGTTGTTTTAACCAATCTATTATGCTCATAATCGGTTGGAAAAAACCTCAATTGTTGTCGCCTAAGCTATATTTAATGAACAGCACCTGCCTCTCATACTAGCTCTTAAACCCTTCACAGCTCCACGTCTACTTTGTCATGTAAGCTCCCTTGCAGAACATGCCTTTCATGTCTTTGTGAAGATTTAATTAATTGCTGCCTCACTCTGAAACCCTACTCTGACATAGCGTGAGCCTTTATTTTATATTATCCGAAAATTACGTTTACAATACAGTTTCCAATATATGAACTGGTAGGAATTTCAATACCACAGGAGTATATATGCATTAGACTATCCTTACAAATTAGGTCACCTCAACAAGCCACATGAACAATATTGACATTTTTACAATATAAGTACATTTTTATGCAATATTTTATTAAATCCAAATAAACAATAATTTTATTCAATAAACAGATAATGGGAGATACTGGAACACTTTATAATTATAAATCTTGTCACTTATGACTACCTTAGTAGAATACCTTAATATTTTTAAAAATTAAAAAAATAATTGTATTTGGAAAATGATTATTGATCCATGATTAAGTTACAACGACTTACACGTACTGCCTTGCGTGGGTGCAAATGTGTATTTATTTGTGGTGGCGCTAAATTGATCTGAACTAAACTCGATAATGGTGCATGTCTATCCATGGGATTTTGTTGAGAGTTTGTTAGCATTTTAACATTGGTTTCATGTTTACCCTTTTTTTATGATAACAACAGAAAATATCTTAAAAAAGGGCACACTTGCGTTGCAGCACCTTTTGATATTCAAATAATGCTATGTAACCTAACCTAGTGAAAAATGTGTATATTGTAAGTGGCAAGACATTTTTAGTAAAATGTTTACCTGTTCACTACAGGTTTTGCATGCAACCACAACAAAGTCTGTTACTCTACACATTTGTATGATGCACTCCTACCTGGTTTTATATAATAGATTTTAGATAATGATGTCATTAGATTGTTAGCTATAAACCAGGCGGCGATCATTATTTTAGTTTTATAATTCCAACTCTCAGTTCTAAACAGGTGTAATTGCTTCTTTTACGTAATCTACTTTTGGAAAATATCTCATTTAATAATACTATTGGTAGACATTCAAATATATTGGAGATTTCCAGGATTATAATTATTATTTAAAATGAATTTCAATTATAAAGTATAATCTAATAGATTAAGAATTTGCATTACTTGCTAGTAGTGAAGTTGCTAGTAACTGATACCCGAAGGTTCACGCGCACTTCTCAAAATCGCCTACGTAGTGAAAAAATTTTTGATGTAATGTTCTGGAACTCTATGATATTTTTCAATGAGAAGTATCCGTATATCAGGTACTATGGTTAATAAATAGAAAAGTCAAATACAATTTTTTACTTCCCCCTGTTTAAACTCACTTTCCGTCTAAGGCATTTCTAATGCCATGGTTAAGTTTGACTTTTGCCCTTATCAAGAAGATATATTACTCTTTTAAAAATACTAAAAAGAATAAATATGCATATTAAATATATAATCAAAATGAGACATCTCCCATACCGCTACGAAATATAGCTAAAGATTATGCTGAAAGTGTATGAGGTTTAATATTGTTCTTAAGTAAGAATACTCAAGGCCATTTCACTACATCTGCCTCTTAAGAAGGTTGAATATGTTGTAACGAGAAACTCGAGTTGATGTCAGGCACAATCATGTGTAAACATGACATCCTGCCGAAAACAAACTTTTGAAAAGTGTCTACTTTAGACTCTTTTTATTTAGTTCCTGTCAAAGATATTTGAATTCCCATGTTATAGTTTGCCTTTTTGGCCGATGAAGTAAATATATATTTACGTACGACTATAAAGTTACTTTGGCCAAAAGTGATAAGTTACTTTGGCCAGGGTCCGGTGATTAAATTCTCTCAGGCTCTAATTTATATAACGGTCCAAAGTTGAGTTTGCTGTTGCGGGTCAAAAAAATTAATACAGATCAGGGTTTCAGAAACTAACTTGGTTTTAAAAGAGTTTACTCCTGGTTTACATTTATCTTACTGTAATAGGTTTAGTTTTATAACTCGGTTATGAAAATATAGGCATACATAAGCTTAAAAATGCTACTTCGATCAAAAAGATATATTTCGTTCAATAGTGTGCCATCCCTTTGGGTTTTCCATAAGATACAGTAAAAGTTTTAGACACAATTTAAATGGTGCCGGTTTATAGTAAATGCTATAACCAATGAATTGAATGCTTTAAATTCGTCAATGGTTCAGTTTTATTAAAAACTAGATAGTAACTTTTTATATGAGTAGTTTTTTTATTTATGCAGATTTTTACTATCCCTAAAAAGAAAGAAAAAAAGAACCCCTAGCAAAAGACAACTTATTTTAAAGTTATTATAAAAAGAAGAATAATTGCACAAAATAGAGGTCTCTAATTTTACTCTATCAAATTTGATGTTAAATTCAAGTTTGAATAGTTTTCTTAAACCGCCATTTTATAAGTTGTATTTTAAAGTGATGGGAAGGCAGATAATAACATTCAATCATTACTTAATTTAAGAGCTCATGCATGAAATTATAAAACAAGCTATGTAATACATAATCAGAATCAGCAAACATAAAAAACATGATTAAAATAGCAATTATTAGGTTTTGTTTTGTTTGAACGAAGTCCTGGGATTAGCAATGGCTGGTTTTGAAAAGTTCTATCTTATTGGTTACCAGTTAATATGTGAGACATATTCAGTCCAGATACTGTGCCATAGAGGGACTTTTAAGATACCCGGTATAATTTAAAATATGTAAACGAAGAGTCAGCCTTTTTTACCTTTAGCTGAAAGTGTCAACAGCTGTTTAGTGTAAGTTGATTTTAACTAAATTTCGTAAATATTAAAATGATTTCCCCAAATTCTAAAATATTCCGGGCAAGATAAATTAGCTCTAGCTTCAACTGTTCTTATTTTATGAAGACCTTTTAAAAGTTGTAGCTTAATGGTTTTACATTTAAAAGTTTTGAGAGGCTCCCTAAAATCCCATTTTGGGTAAAGAGGCATATTTTTAATAGTGAATAAAATGTTCATCTATATTTCGTAGAAATTTATGCCAAGTGTCAGCACTCCATCTTTATCCATCAAAAGGTAAACAGAGTGTATCCATACTTTTAACTCACACTAAATATACAAATATATGTTTCTATAATAACTATGTAATTATTTTGAATATATTAATTTATTAACTATATTTCATTGTAAATCTCTCACATTGGTGAGGACTTGAGATTGGACATTCAAGGTGATATTTTTATAAGTCTGTTATTGTTTATCCGTTTTTTACATAAAAGTATCATTTGGTTTGTTGGTGATTTCCTACAAATGTGGGTCTTTCACGGCTTTGTCAAATTAGTTATGTTAAAATACATTGGTTCAAAAGTTTGCCAATTACAAATTAACAATAAATTGAACTACACTTTCCAGTTGGTAGACTCTGACTACTTAAAAAGTTTCCTAAGGTTTAAGCAAAGGTCGTGGATTATTAAAAATAAAACACAGCGTACATACAGACAGGTGGTAAACAAAAAGATATATACTATTGGTTGCATTTAGTTTTTCGCTCTACTTGGTCCATGAAACAATATTCTATACTGTGAAGTGAAGTTAATGGAACACCTGCATACAGTATGTACATACAACATACAGTATGTACATACAACATACAATATGTACATACAACATACAATATGTACATACAACATACAATATGTACATACAACATACAATATGTACATACAACATACAATATGTACATACAACATACAATATGTACATACAACATACAATATGTACATACAACATACAATATGTACATACAACATGTACATAAAACGTACAATATGTACATACAACATACAATATGTACATACAACATGTACATAAAACATACAATATGTACATAAAACATACAATATGTACATACAACATACAATATGTACTTAAAACATACAATATGCACATAAAACATACAATATGTACATACAACATACAATATGTACATACAACATACAATATGTACATACAACATACAATATGTACATACAACGTACAATATGTACATAAAACATACAATATGTACATACAACATACAATATGTACATACAACATACAATATGTACATACAACATGTACATACAACGTACAATATGTACATACAACATACAATATGTACATACAACATGTACATAAAACATACAATATGTACATACAACATACAATATGTACATACAACATACAATATGTACATACAACATACAATATGTACATACAACATACAATATGTACATACAACGTACAATATGTACATAAAACATACAATATGTACATACAACATACAATATGTACATACAACATGTACATACAACGTACAATATGTACATACAACATACAATATGTACATACAACATGTACATAAAACATACAATATGTACATACAACATACAATATGTACATACAACATACAATATGTACATACAACATACAATATGTACATACAACATACAATATGTACATACAACATACAATATGTACATACAACATACAATATGTACATACAACATACAATATGTACATACAACATACAATATGTACATACAACATACATGTACATAAAACATACAATATGTACATACAACATACAATATGTACATACAACATGTACATAAAACATACAATATGTACATAAAACATACAATATGTACATACAACATACAATATGTACTTAAAACATACAATATGTACATAAAACATACAATATGTACATACAACATACAATATGTACATACAACATACAATATGTACATAAAACATACAATATGTACATACAACGTACAATATGTACATAAAAACATACAATATGTACATACAACATACAATATGTACATACAACATGTACATACAACGTACAATATGTACATACAATATGTACATAAAACATACAATATGTACATACAACATACAATATGTACATACAACATACAACATGTACATACAACATACAATATGTACATACAACATGTACATAAAACATACAATATGTACATACAACATACAATATGTACATACAACATACAATATGTACATACAATATGTACATACAACATAGAATATGTACATACAACATACAATATTTAAATACAACATACAATGTGTACATACAACATACAACACTAAATACAACATTCCTCTTTTGGAATGTAACTCTCACCAATTACAGGTGAACTTGCCTTAATTAACGCCATATTAATAAGGGATTTAGCACGCAACATTAAACGCTGAGTATTAATTAAGCATCTGTCAATGAGCAATCGGCTTGTCAGATGCCTAATTAACCTAACAGCATCTAAGCATCTGTGTCATGTCATGTCAGTCATTGTAATTGGGAATATTCCTCACCATACAATTTCTACCGTTTATATGCATATCGAAGCCTGTTATTGAAGGGGCTGGGAAATTTGCATTTCTGTTTGTCCGTATAACTGCATGTCGTATATAATGCTAATTAAAATATCATTCTATAAGACATTAATTTATATAACTACTTAATTATATAACCTATTACTATTAACTATAGAGTAGTAATAAGTATATTACTGGAAAAGAACTGATTGGACGAATTTATAGGAACAAGGCACACCACTTCGCTGTGGTAACATATACAATTTTAAGTCTATAGCTATATATAGTTCATTTAATTCTCGGGACATCTTGCGAACAGATAAACAAACTAACAATCGTACAGAAAAAGTGTTTTATATTTTCTGGCAGACAGATAGATATGTGTTAGCCATCTGACTGGTAAGCTTTAATGACACTCAGCCAAATACCATGTGACTCATTCTTGCCAAAAAAGTAAAAATCAAAGAATGTGTTATATTAACAGGTTAATTTAGGGCTAATAACCCTCTCTTCATTTAACCTGGGGTCCAACGGCTTAAAGGTGACTTTTGAACCACTACCACTGGCCGAGCAGACGGTCTGCTTGCATGAATACGAAAATAGTGGGATGCTTGTCTATGTATGGAAATCAAATTTAATTGAAATATTTTGATTACTTTTCTATATAAAATCTTTTTCGACGTATCTTGCCATATGGTACATTCACATTTATGTTAAATGAAGTAGGTTTCATAGCAGTGTTTAAATAATAATAGCACTGAAGTCTAATTATGTCACTGACTTTCTACTCTATTTTATTTTCCTTTTTGCTACATGTTTTAATTTGTACCTCGTTTAAATCTCGTATGATTGTCATCAACTTAGTTACAAATTTATTTCTTATTTTATTTTATCGTTACCATTAATTTTAAACGTAAGACCAATGTGAAAACCTTTGCAAACGCTCAGCCAAACCCGTGGAGTGACATGCTGAGCTCATCATGTTGAAACAGACTTAGCTCAATTATTTGACATTTTTACGCGATTGTGATATTTGGCGGATATGCTAGCAAGGCACGTTACATTCTGTCGTGTCTGTCGTTACTCTGTTGCGGAATTTTATTTTGTATGTAAAAAAATAGAATTCGACGATATGCACTTACCTCTATGGAAGTTGGATTACCGTCATTGCATTCTTTCATTTAATAAGAAATAAAAGTTACACTAAGGTGTGTATGAGTATTTATTGTTTAACGATTTACCTATAAATCATTACAGAACTAGGAAACTGTGTTGAATGTCCTCATGTTAATTTTAACCTAAAACACCCAATGTTCAATTTAAACTGCTTGATTGGTGGTTAAAAAAAGATTTTTCACAGCTGGTAATTTCTTTTGATTATCACTGTACTAACTGGACAAACGAACGAAAGGACTGAAAGAGTAATTTAATAATTTGCCTCTTGAGAAAACTTAGAGGGACCTGCTACTGTATTATTGCAAGTTTGGACAAATAAATAATATTAACGAGTTCATATGTATACGGTGTTTTTGAAGTTGTTGGTAATAGTTTGGTGTTAGTTAATACTTCGTTCCAACAGAAACATAAAATAAACATAAACATGGGCCATAAATGCTTACTCTACCATCTGTCTGATTGTATGTGTTAGAAATTTTATTTTTTATTAAAAATATAAGTAAAGATTAAAAATCAGTTTTGCTTTGCATTAGTTAACCAAAGAGACTTTAATTAATATAACTGGATGCAAGGCAATCAATTCCATTGCCAGTGCTCAGTTTGTGTGAACTCAAATGAACTAAATTCATTATCAAAAAAATAAACTACAAAGACAATAGTCAAAATACATGTGTATACAATGTGATATATAACATTCATAAATAAATACAGACTTAGCCCTGAAATAAGGTAACATAATAATTTTTGGAGTTCTAAATTTGATCTCTTCTATGTATTCTCAAACAGTAGAGTATTCTTTTGAATAAGAAATTTTTCAAGTTTACTAAGGAATTCCCAGTTATCAGTAATAGTTTTCAAGCAAAAATGGAAATCCGGAAAAAAGACGAACGCAGTCATAAAAACTGCTATTTTGAAACAATTTTGTGCCAAAGTAAGATAAGGTAATTTTTATTCCTTAAATGGTGATTATAATTACCATAGTTGATAACATTGAACGTTTTTATATGTAAGGAAATTCAAAGATATATAAATTTCAATCGGTGCACCAAGGTAGGCCCAGCCCGACTTGATTGGAGTGGGACACTACGTTCAATCATTTCAATCCCAGTCCTCGGTTTGTGGTGACACTGACAGCTATATAATCCAAGCGGTTTACCAAGGCAGGTCCAGCCCGACTTGCTGCAATTGTGGCGCTGATAGAGTGCGCTCAATCCTTCAATCACTTTAATCACCGGTCCTTAGTTTGAGGTGACACTGACATATATATATATATATATATATATATATATATATATATATATATATATATATATATATATATATATATTTAAAGCGGTTAACCAAGGCATATCCAGTCCGATTTTCTGCAGTTGTGGTGCTGATAGAGGGGACTCACTCCTTAAATCACTTTAATCACCGGTCCTTAGTTTGTGGTGACACTGACAGATATATATTTAAAGCGGTTAACCAAGGCAGGTCCAACTCAACTTGCTGCGGTTGTGGTGCTGATAGAATGGGCTCTCTCCATTCAATCACTGGTATTATGTCTTATCTATGAAATGCTTTCATGGTACCACTATAGTATTATTCCCAATTAATTTTTAACCGTAATTTAATTTCAAATTTTCAATTAAATATTACTTAAACACAGGGATTCAACTAGCGTGGTTTCAGACCCTACTAATTTTTAAATAATATCAACAAACAACTATAAACAATAAATAAATACTGTTGGTAATTATAGTACATTACAATTTTATAATACTAAACGAATTATTTGAACGAAACCACTGAAATTATAAAAATTAATGGCTGACAAATGTTGACACTGTTAACTATAAACGTGCAGAAAATACATAACTAGTAATTTAGTGTTAACTTTGAACGTATCACAACAGTATTTAAAACTTATATAGCCTGAGAATATGCTACACTATTAAATCTACACATTTTAATATACATATAAACTTACATAAAAGAGTGTAAAGAATGATCCTTATTGACATGTAACCCTTAATAGAAATGTTATTGAATAAACTTTATGTGTAGGATTGTAGTCAATAGTTACAAATAAAAATATCTATTGAGGAAAAGTCTTGATGCGTTTACAGTACTTTGATATAACAGACGAAAATAAATTTCATAGGGAATCTTATTGCAATATTTTGGGCATCTTTTGGAATTTCAGAACTTTTCCGAGTTGAATTAATCTTAAATCAGTGTGATTATCCCGGGTAACTGTAGGCAACCTTGTCTAACTAAACCAACGTTACTTTGGTTTAATCGAAGCCTCAGCATGTAACATTGCAACTACAATGTTCTCTAATGGATATATACCTAGTGGTCCTATTGGTCTTGCCTTCATTTAATTCCCTATAAACTTACTAATAATTGTGTTCCTCGCTGTAAATTAAAACCCCATACTATTTTGCAAGTCTATAATTCTTTTAAGCAAATTCTCGAGCACATTTTTTGTTAATAACCGAGGAAGTAGGAAAATGGTAACAAATATATCGGCCAACAGTTTTTTAGTAATAAATAGCACCATATAGCCACTGTCTCAGATAATTGGAGAACATTTCTCTTCCGAAAAATGTATGGATAATTCACAAACTTGGACGAAATAGTTAGATTTATTAATGTCTATTCCTTCTCATGTTTCAAAATCTGCAGTGTTTTAATAATTATATAACATTTCAACTAAATGAAATTAATTATACTATAACTTTAAGTTCTTATCAAAAGAGCAAGAAGAACTCATTCTTAAAAGACATACAAGATGGAATTAGTTCTTGTACTTGTAACTGGAGAAACCGTAAAGTGTTCTCCAGCTTAGACAAAGCCTGGAGAAACAAAAGCTGCATTGTTATAACGTGTGGGTTTTGTAGTGTAGCATTCAAGATAATTGTAACAGTTTGAATCCATTGTACAACTCACTTCTCAGAATATTGCTTAGATTATTAAATACCTAGAGAATTGCTAAACTTACATAGAAGTTTCTTTATTTAATTAAGAGCAAGTTTTAGTGAATACTTATGCCAATTTGTTTTATTAATAATTCTTTTATATAATAAACAAGTTACGTAGTACTAGACCACGTGTCACGTAACAGGCTTTGTTAAGTTCGCAGGCGGGCAATCAATAAATTTGCCACCCTAATAAATATTCTGCGCTAGACAGACAGTACCGCCATACAATCATTTAGAAAAAGACATTTTTACAGCTCCTCAGGCCACCGGCTGGCAAACAAACAGAATTGGAGGAGAGTCACCCTACATTAAATAATGGTACGCTCAGTGCCAATTCCATAGCACCAGAACCTGCGTTCAAATTCATTATTTTCTATATAAAAATGAAGTTTTGATTCAGAAATTTCAATTTAAATGATCCCAAAATGAAGTTTTTTATAATTGATACATTTAAATTTTTTTTTAAATTGAGTTAAGTTTCACAACATTGTTTAAATAATAGAAATTTCAATGAGGCAGGAAGGTTGCTACAATGATTGAGTACACTGAAACAATATATAGTCAACAATTTTTAACATTGAATTTCAATATATTACTGTAATAATAAAGTATTTGTGTTAATATGCCACATCTTAAACTTTCATATTTATTTTACTCATCAATTAGACTAATTAAAAAAAATAGTATCGCTCGGCCAAATTATTATGAGTAATCTAAAAGTCTTTTCACTACAGCCTTAATTCTCCGTTCTCTCAATTCCATATTTCCGTTTCTTTTCACGTGTCAAACAAATGTATATAACCTGTACTGCAACATAGTGGAGATGAAGTAGGCCATAGGCAGAAAAATACTACTAAAATTACTTTAATATTAAATAAAAATTGTTTTTTTAGATGTAACTTAAAAAATCACGATTAATTATTGATTCTTGGTAAATTTAATAATAAAACAAACAATATTTAAAGTAACAACGACATGATCACCAATACTCCAACAAGTATACTGCTTGATTAACCAGCTTAGAATGACACGCTAAATTACGTAGTAAACGGTTGCTCCTTTAATGAAGAGTCGACGCTAATAAACGTTAAGAGCCTCCTTGGGTTAAACGAGTAACGGCAACGAGATTAAATCGCTTCTAACGACTTGTTATAATGAAGCTCATATAATTTTTGTGTCAGTTGTGAGCTCAAACTCTTAAGTTAAGAAATTATAGTTTTAATATAAGTAGAAATAGTTCCGCTACATGTTAACCACGGTAATCTCCACTTGTAACCACATGGTTTTGTCGTTCTTCTTGTAACCTGAGTCAAATCCGGGGACAAAAATTAACAAAAAAGTAGGTAACAACATTTTGAAAAAACTCAAAGTTAAAGCTAGACTTAAAATTGATGACATAAAAATCGTGCTATATAAAAAATCTAATTTTAAGATGGATAAAAACGTTGTACAAAAAGTGTTATTAAAAATGTTGCAAATATTATACAATTTTTAAATTTACTTTTTGAAGGAATGGTATTTAGATTCGTACTGCAAACAATATTTAATTCACTGAATTGTATTAAGGTAACACACAAAACAAGGGGTTATTTTGAACAAACCTTCAAATCTTGCAAAATTTGTGCTTCATTGCTCATTTAGTTGGAAAAATTGTAAGTTTAATTTTTAATCAATACTTTCATCAGACTGCATTCTTCAAGTTGTTATATACGCAATTGAACTAAAACTTTAAGAAATAAAGGTGCAATTTATAAAATATATTGAAGGAACTAAAATGAGTATTAAAATTAAGTTTCAAAATTTAAAAAAAGGTGCAAACAAAACAAAAATGCCCGGATATCTCAGACTCATGGTTAGTAATGGAGGGTTGGAACGTCAAAAACCCGTTTATTTTAACTCCATTTCTCAACACATTTAGCATTTAGCATAAGTGATAAGAATGTCTAGAACTCAATTCAAAAGAACTGTTACGTATCATTCCTGCTTGCACATTTAGCCTCGTCTCGGAATTTTGATGGTCAAAACTATAATTATTTCTACAAAGCTTTATTTCTGTAAATCTTCTACAAAGGGAGTCAAACCACTTTAGAGCAATTCCCCCTATACCATAATTCCATATTTTATATAAAAAAATATCAATATCTACCTTGTCAAATGCTTTTTGATAGTCAAGATATACAGCTAATACGTTTTTAGGTGGCCATTTATGATAACATTTCAGTGGAACCCCCTGTTTTAAAAATTTGAACAACACTAGCCACCTTGAAGTAAGGTATCTACTATAGAATTAATGGCGAAATCCAGTTTCGGAAAATACAGACAAAAAAAACACACAGTAGAGTGTTGTGACGTATTTAGCTTAAATATTTGATTTGAATATTTTAATGTAAAAGATACCTATATTTCCGTTTGATTTAATAGGTAGGTAACATCGAAGTATTTTAGAACATTCTCAACCATATACATGTATAGACACATACAAATCTACGTTGGTTCAGTCATTTTACGTTTTAGTTAATAAAAGAAGTTAAATTTCTTAAATTCTAACGTGATGTAAGAGTAATAGTGTAGGTCTTGGAAGGGGACTGGCATCTTAAAAAAAGTATATAAAACACTCTGGTAAAAAGACTTAAATATATCAGTATTGGTAAAGTTTTTACTTATCAAGAGAGATGTACAAAAGTAAGTTAGTGGAAACAATGGAATTGAAACGGTTTTCTTTTAAAGAGTTGAGGTCTCAAAGACTAAATTAAATCGCGAGGCGTGCCTTTAGGCTTCTTTTGATGCTCGTTTGAAAACTTTCCCTTTGGTACTCTTTTTGTCCTTCACTAGAATGTTAATCAGCAATCTCAATCATTTGGGGTGCCTCTGACCGAACGGTCTAAGATGCCGACTTTGTATCTGAGTTAGAGATAGTGCAGGCTCAAATCCTATATGTTACCTCAGAATTGTTTTTATAACCATCGATCTTGTACTGTAACGACTCTCCCCTTTGCCTTTGCTCCGCCAGTGGCCCATAGGCATGACAGAATAAGGCTTAAAAGGGGACTGGCCTATCCTAAAAAAAATGAAAAAGCGTCACTCCGGTGGCATTCGCAACTTGTCTGGTAATTTACTCTACTAAGCATCAAGCTTAATTTCTGGGATATCAATTTGTTTGTGATGGAGATATTTTTTCATCATTGTAAAAGAGCAAATCAGGTTTCAAACGGTTTTAAAAATTTTCGTTTTCTTTGTCCCAATTGATTATGGAAAAGCACGTAAAAATGTTGCAAAATTAATAAATGAATATAAAAATATTATACTTATGCAACGATTTATACTGTTAAAAACTGTACTTTCATGAAGTTTTGTTCATTAAAAATTTTATTTTTGTTAGTTGGAATTAAAAACATCTAATTCTAGTTTCATTGCCAACATTTGTGATCTAACTTTCCTATGACCGACTAAACAAAGGTTGAAAATATTGGTATGTGTTTCAACCTTAATGCAACACATTGAATTAAGCAACACAACGTCATGGAATAAAAATGAACAAACACCATATTTTTTAAATAAAAATTTAAACTTTAGATTATGTTAATCTAAGAAAATACTGAATTATCTCATGACGACAAGTACAAACACTGCCGGATAGATTTTAAAATCTATAACTTCTACACAAACAAAGGTATCCATAAAACACATTTTACATTTCTTTATCTTAGAATGAGGCCGTTTAAAACTATTTACGACTTAATCCCTTCCCATTTAATAATTCTACCCACATCCAAGATGGAGGATTTAAATATAGCCGCCACAGAGACTACAGCTCCCAAATGTTGCGCGTCCACCTACAGACAACATATACCAGAATCCACAATGATTACACTCGACGTTAGAATTTGTATAGGGACGTATCGAGACTTATGCAATGAAACAATGATTTAAAACAGCCTTTCTAGTAATTATTGTTTTGCCCTTTTTGGTTATATTTCACGCAGAACAATTATCTTACTGTGTTTCTTAATTTCAGCTCCGGTAATATGTTACAAATTTGATGCTTTAAAAATTGCAACAGTTTAATGGAAGTGGAATTTAAGAAAACTCTAAATAATTGAGGAGTTGTCATCGGTGCAATGACATTCCTGTAATCAAGCTAAGTGTTTTGTCTCTTCTATTCTATAAAATAGCCTTCTCAATTAAGAAAATTAAAGTAAACACCCCCTTTGGGAGGGAGTAGGGTAAAGTTCGTTATAGGGAGGGCGCCGTAATGCGAATAGATCCCTATCTAGGCATGAACTATATGGTAGATTCGGTACCACTAAGGTGAGAGAACAAATTCCCTTGTACATTGATTGGATACTGTTGGCTCCTTTGAAAATCCCAAACATCACTTCAAAACGTTACGGTTACTTCTTCTTCCTAAACCTTTATCACAGTGTGCTTTAGTCACGAAATTTATGTTATCAAAATACTTGCCATACCATAAAGCATGTTTCAGTCAATATAAAGTTTGGTACTGAAACTTTAAGAGATTAAAGAATTCTATTTCCGTATATTAAATTAAAGATCTGTAAAGAATTTAGTACTAACATTAGATTTTAATTTTATTCATAAACATAAAAATGAAAAATGCCTAGGTGCTATATGGTGAAATGATTCCTAATTGTAATTCTTCCTAATTAGGAAGAATATATTTTGTTATTTAGCCAAAGACCCTATGAAATACTGAATAATAATATAAGAAGAATAATTTTAGTTTAAAGGTTATTTTTGACGATGGAAGGATTGTGAAGGAAACAGGATTTTTTTCGGACATTTGCCATCGTTCAGTGAAACAAGAAAACAGTAACACTACGTTTCGAGATCTGCAATCTGATCTCTTCTTCAGGTAAAGAACTAACCTAATACATAACTACAAACTAAGTTAAAATAAACAAATCTTACTAAAGCGTTGTGGCACGCCTAAGTCAGGAATCACAACCTACATGTTGTTGTCAACTTCACTAACACTAAAGACATGCACTTAATACAAAAATATACAAAACACTAATCATTAAAAGTAAACTACGGAGTAAGTGCAAATTAAGTAGTAATTAATAAGTGCAAACGAACCAGAAGAATCATTCCTAAGTCAGAAAAACAGATTTGTGATAAATTTGCGTTTATGTCAATCCCTTATGTGCCGGGATTATCGGAGAAAATTAGAAGAGTAGGTAGAAAGTACAACATTAGAACCGCGTTTAAAACACACAACACTCTTAGACAAAGTCTCGTAAAAACAAAACCAAAAAATGGCACACAGGATTCCAAAAACTGTGTTTACAGTATAAAATGTAGCTGCAATAGGGAATACATAGGCGAGACAAAAAGACCACTAAACGTAAGGATAAAAGAACACAAAGAAAACACAAGAAAGGGTTTCACAGAAAAGTCAAAAATTGCACACCATTGTTGGTCCGAAGACCATCATATGAATTGGGATGAAGCCCACATAATACATCGGGAACCACATTTCTTCAAAAGGAAATTAATTGAGGCAACATACATTAAATTGGCAGACCAACCAATCAGTCAACCATCAGTCGAGATTAGGCCGCTTTGGTTGCCAATTCTAAAAAATGAACTAAAGAGAAAACCAAAAGTATCAAACGGATCGGATATTTGTAATAAACCAATGCGGAGTCACAATATGGTTTTAAGAAGTTCATCTCGCATGAACCAATAATAACGAAAGGGCCCATTCCTGTTCCCCTTCCCTTGTATTTCCGCCATCTTGTTTTAGCCAGCCGTCACGATTGCCATTGGCTAGTCCCTCTGGTCAGTCGTAGGTGGTCAGTAGACGAGTGAAGACGCATTGTGACCTGTTTCCGTAGTTTACTTTTAATGATTAGTGTTTTGTATAGTTTTGTATTAAGTGCATGTCTTTAGTGTTAGTGAAGTTGACAACAACATGTAGGTTGTGATTCCTGACTTAGGCGTGCCACAACGCTTTAGTAAGATTTGTTTATTTTAACTTAGTTTTGTAGTTATGTATTAGGTTAGTTCTTTACCTGAAGAAGAGATCAGATTGCAGATCTCGAAACGTAGTGTTACTGTTTTCTTGTTTCACTGAACGATGGCAAATGTCCGAAAAAATCCTGTTTCCTTCAATAATTTTAGTTTTATAATTCTTCAGGACACGACAGGGCTTGAATTTTTATTGTCTGTCCTTCCGTCTATACGAGAATTCTATGTAGTGATGTCCTAGAGACTTCTTATTCATCCAAGGAAGAACCATAATGATTTTTACGTAAACCAAACAACGTGTTGCGTAATAGGATTCATGATTTTTGCATGAATTATCCGTGAATAACTCTGTGGTTACATGCAAACTTTCAGGTCTATAGCTCATGTTATTTATAGACACAGGTGTCCTAGGGCAGACACACAGTCATGTAGACATGAACTTATTACATCCTTCAGGCAGACCTACTGAGTGGTAGGCTTCAATGACGCTTTGCTAAATCCCACAGAAATACATGAACCATCATTGAACACTGTCTTGCCTGGGAAGAAATTTTCATACAGAGTGTGCAGATTAAATTTTTCTTGAGATATCTCGATGATAGTTGGGTTACATTTGTTACTATGTTACAATGTAATATTATTGTACTCGGTCTGTTTACAAATTTATTTATTGTGTGATTTTCTCGTTGCCATCATGGTTACCCAAATGTACAGTGTAAATGTATGTTCCCTAATGCTCAGCAAAATTCCTAAGAGTGAAATGCATCATCATTGAAATCAGTGTTACCTTTTTACTTGTGAAAATTTCATGTATTATTTAAGACCTACAGGTTAGCTTCTTCTCTAAATTTCGTGCGGACATACAGACAGACAGACAGACAGAATATAAGGAACAAATATTTTACCCTATAGAGTGATACAAAATAATAAAGCAAAACGTATGGAAATCTTATGAAATGCCATCATGTGAGAAGCGGTAGGGTAGCGCATTAATTTTTTTTCCACGTCTTTACGAGATAAGTGTTTATAACTGGAAAATCATCTTACACTCCATCCTATTTAAATCACAGTAGAATGAATTCTAAGAAAGTTTTCATTCCATCTTACAATGATTAAAACATTTCAGAAAAGTTTGACAGAGCCTTAGTGAAGTAATTAAATAGTTTGATGAAGAAGCTTTATTCTATCCAATCTTGAACCTTGTGTCTAGAAATGGACAACAATAAGTGGAACGAGCTAGAACGTCTTACGTTTATGGGTATTCCAACAGATATTTCCCATTATTATGTTTTTTAACCATCCATGAATATTTTATTTATAATTGTATATGTTATAAAGGTTAAATGAAAACCTCGTTTAAATATATAACTTGTTTTATTAATCGGCTTAGCGTAAACAAACAGCTCTACAAATTTATTTCAAGAGGTACGTAAGAATTACTCTTCTTTATGATTGTACTGTATGTCTGTATATTTGTGGACAGGGCATTTCAAGAATGTATTTAGCTATAGATTTGAAATTGTGTATGCAATCTCAGAGAAGCCTAACACATGGTGTGGGATAGTTATACCTTGCATAAAAAAAAACTTAAGTTCGTGCTTGCAACTATTGTTTTCAATTTAGCAAACTGACATAACCATAAGGAGTTATATATAAAATTCTAATGTTACATATAAGATTACAATTCTGGCTATCAGTTCTTCGTTGCAAAAGCAATATTTATGGAATTTATTGCTATTACATTTTAGTTAGATTACCTGAGAAAATCAAATTGACACACTGTACAGCAGGATATTATTTAAGGCAATTAATTCATAGCCAAATACATTTTAAACCTGTTAAGATGTTAAAGATTCCGTTGTAGAAATAAAAAAGTGTGTTCATTCTAAGAATAAAGCTTGTAACTGAGATGAAAAATACAAATTCATTATTGAGTCCACTCTATATTTTAATATACAAACGTCTACGACAGACAATTTGTAAGGCTTCATGTAAGGAAATATACATTAAGAGATTAGTCAATTTGTACTAATATTAGTGAAAAATAGAAAAGCAGTCGTGGACTGACCGACAGAAGTCCTACCTTACCAGGCTGTGAATATACAGTGTGTTCCAAATTTCATGCAAACTGAAGGGATCCTGGTAAGCATAAGAGATAGAGGAAAGATTAAATGGATAAATCTTTGGCAGATAAAAAAGGCCAACAAATTAATGTGGATAAGTTATTTATTGGCTTCGTCGTTCCCTCGCTGCGCTCAAAAACTGTTTTTGGTCAACAATCAAACTGTCACACCTCTTTCGTTAGTAGCTATTTTAAAACATTTTTTGTAGGGAATGTGCATGAAATTTCTTCTAGGTTTTTAAATATTAATAAAACTATAGGGTTCATTCATTATCCAACAAAAAGTCGTCATTTCAACGAGAAGCGTCAGTAACCTTTCACTAGCACGCCTGGATAGCCACTGAACTGAACGTACAACGCCCGAATCAAAATGGCCGCGGTAACTGCCCTAGCGACTACTGAGCGTACAAGCGTGACGTCACGTTCCGTGACGCAAAACGTAAGTGTCTCCCAAATGAAAAAAAACATACATCCATAGCCTGCCAAAACAAGTAGTCACTGCAATAACACTTTTTAATTATGGTTTTCCTCTTAAATTAATGAGTGCTTGTTATGGATATTAGTGTTTATGTTGGTTATAATACGTACAGACTGATTAAAATGTACTTAAAACCAGAGTCCGTTTGATACGTAGTTCAGCAGGTGTTCAATCAACGGTTATTACCCTTGTTAGTGCTGTTCTATGTACTATTAATTAGTGCCTGATTGGCAATCGGACTGGAATTAATAGAAAACTGTAAAGTGATCAGGAGCAGTGTAAAGCATATAGCACGTGTCCACGAGCGTGGTTTAATAATATATTATATAATATAATAATATAATAATAATAATATATAATAATAATATATAATAATAAAGTTATATATTATATAACTCATCGGAAATATCTTTATCGTGTTGGAATCTCCCCTTTAGGATACATGTGAAGAATAAAATAATTAGTAGCTTTGGTTGAATTAATTATGGGCTATATTTCACGTTCACCTTTTATCGTCATCATATTTAGTTTAAAAGTGTAAAGTAAGGCAACGTGATTTTACCAAGGCACCGCGCAGTAATCAAATACTATTGTACGTAGCAGTGAAAATATAATTTTTTCAATTTTTACGTAGCCTACAATAATACAGGAGATGTCTTCACCGAGGTTGTTTTGCACAATTTTATTTCTGAAGCTCCTTTCATTCTTAAGATACCCTGCAGACACCAATGCATTGTAATACTATGAGTGTCATTGCCATACTTTGTATTTATAATACAACCACTATAGAGAATGACCTACATGTCATTTTAATAAGCTATTCATGAAATTCACTGGCGCTGCAATCTCTTTAATTTCACTTGACAACCCTTCACTAACTCTATTCATGCTTTAAATGTAAACAGCGAGCAACTTCATACATTAAAAAAAGTAATAAATTTTCAAGGGATATAATAGGGTACAGCATCAAAATATTAGTATGATTGATCAAAAACATGGTCAGGACTTTGTTACTATAGGACAAAAGACATATATACATGAAGAGAGGCTATAAAATGTTGGGTTAGTAGAGTTCAATCTTAGGCTATTCTTTATTTAGCCAAATACTATGAATGGATTGCATCGCATTTCATTAATATATCGATATAACGGATTATTTTAGTACCAAACAGTCACGTTTTGAGTTACGAAGAGGTAACCATCATAGAGACAGAGAGATAGGCGGACTGATGTTTTTATATTTTTATCTTAAAACCAAAGGAGCTCTTCTTTTGTCCAAGGATCTTAGGTACCGAACTTCAAGACTCTAGGACTTGTCTAACAAGAGGTATCCCACAGATGGCAGAAAAACAGACATAGAAACGGTACTTTGAGTATTTTATCATTAACAAAATCACTAAGATTTTTCTTTTGACCAGTAGAAATCATTTTACCACGTTTCAAGGGTTCAATCAACAGGTGAGACAGACGACGCGATTCAATAAAGTCCTGTCGCGTCCTTATAATGTATTGAACAAATATAATAGATACAAGAACCTAAAATTAAATATGAGATTATTGATGTGGTTTATAAATAATCTTATATTCTATTAAATCATACTAAATGCATGTATTATGTATTATTGAACACTGAAGCAGTTCCAGACATTACGCAATAAATACCTGCCCTTCATTTCATTTTCGTAAGAAATCATCCAATAAAACTCTTTTTTAGACACGTCTTTTGCAATGTAACTGTTGAGTTATATAATTTCTATCTTTGGATTTTTGTATTTTATTTCTAAGTCATTATTCTTAGATGATCTGTTAAATTGTTAGATCGCTCATCTTTATAATTTATAAAACACCGTTCAAAGTTTGATGGTATGAATAAATAAAGTTTTGTTTGAAAGCAAAATTTATACACGGTTGATTTAAAAGGTGGAAATTCTTATGTGAATACTGAAATAAGAGTCTCCGGACCCAGGAGTCTCATAAGGTTTATTTCGTGTTCCGTAGGTGTGTATATTTCACTTTAATGTTGATCTGCCCTCTAATGTCATCATGGATTTTGTGTGGTATGCATCTGGGATTACTAAACACTGTACTTAGAATTTTAGAATCCTTTAAAATCCGAAATTGGATGCGATTGTGATGTTATGTGTGCGTTTACAAGAATGTCTCAGGTGTATTAAAATGTTAGGTTAAATCCAATAAAAAAACATTTTCCGAACTAAATTAAAATTCCCCTGGTGCAAACAGGGGAAAAATATCCTATTAAAAAAAGATGTATTATGTGTTTTCTATTTGAGCAGAGCCTAAATTAAACCACGCTTTTCTGAAAAATATGTGTTTATTTTATTTTTGTTATTACCATAATTGTTGTTTCAGTTAGCAATATAAGCTTAGAAAAAAACATTTATCCCTGAAAAGAAAACAATAAAGTATGGATGTTAATAATAAAATTGGTAAAGAGAAAAATATTTCAAAGTTCTCTTAAATACGCAATATGTCACTTAAATGGGAAAGTTTAAATGGATGAGATGTGTAAACGAAATTGTTGAATTCTTAGCTTTTAATATCAATACTTGTTTATAATATATATTTTATCCCATTTGTTATTTATGTCATAACAAATAATAGTTTTGCGAAAAGAATCAATTTAAAAAAAGAGAAATTAAAAATAAAGTATTTTTTTATATGATGATTCGAGTAATTACATGTAGTTATTGATAAGGTTAAAGTAAGGGTTATTCGTTGTTGCCTTGTTCACTGTTAAAACATCCATCTTGAGCTATATTTCCTTAGATTTGACCTGGATTGTTTAGTCTAAAATCTTCTGAATCAGGGCTTAACTATTTGGACAGATACCCGTCCCTTATTGTATCCTCTCTCCTTCAGTTCGTCAAGTTTAAATTCATGAAAAAATGTACTATTTTAAATTTAATTTTAATAAAAAATAGCATATTCTTTGAGCCTGTTCATGCAGCCCCCAGGCAAATTTTAAGAACGAATTTAAATCTATTTCCCCTATCCATGAGAGTGGCGGTTGTCCACTGGCCAATGATAGTGATGGCGGAATACCCAGGGAGTCTACTTGTTTTTAGGTGCTTTAATATAAGGCACTATAGAACACTAGCACGATTCTATATTCGCTGCAATGCTATTGACGACAATTCTTTAGTTGCTGTGATATTGGACAATATAGAACTCTAGCACGATTCTGCAGGCGCCGCCGTACTTTTGGATTTGTACTTTACCGACTCTCCTCCTTATTCTTACGTTCGTCGTGTAGACCAATGCGCCATGAGAACGATTGGATTAAGGCTGGAAACTGCATCATCCTACAGATAAAAAAGTCACGATAGTTATTTTAGAAACTAAAAGGGAGTAAGAAAATGCCATTTTTATAAAAATAGAAGTTAAATGTAAAAATACCGTAAAGAATCTTGTAGAAAGGTATCAATAAAAAATCGAACACTTGAGAAAAATTCAAGATGGTTTTATTATTAGGTATTTTTATTTGCCAAACACATAAAACTAAATAAATATGGAATATTAAATACAAAGAGGCCAGTTATACCTATGAATATGTAGAAGTTCAAAAATTAATACTAAGTTCTCGGGAGGTTGACTGGGGTATACTCCAGAATTAACTTGTAATACGTATTACAACTTCTCAGAACATTGCAGACCTATATCAGAGTTCACTGAAAACTCTGAATATGTAAAAGTTTAAAAAGTAATATTAAGTTCTCGGGAGGCTGACTGGAGTATACTCCAGAATTAACATGTAATATTACAACTTCTCAGAACATTGCAGACCTATATCGGAGTTCACTGAAAACTCTGAACATGTAGAAGTTTAAAATGTAGTATTAAGTTCTCGGGAGGTTGACTGGAGTATACTCCAGAATTAACTTGTAATATTACAACTTCTCAGAACACTGCTGACCTATATCGGAGTTCACTGAAAACTCTAAATATGTAGAAGTTTAAAAAGTAATATTAAGTTCTCGGGAGGCTGACTGGAGTATACTCCAGAATTAATTTGTAATATTACAACTTCTCAGAACACTGCTGACCTATATCGGAGTTCACTGAAAACTCTAAATATGTAGAAGTTTAAAAAGTAATATTAAGTTCTCGGGAGGCTGACTGGAGTATACTCCAGAATTAATTTGTAATATTACAACTTCTCAGAACATTGCAGACCTACATCGGAGTTCACTGAAAACTCTGAATATGTAGAAGTTTAAAAAGTAATATTAAGTTCTCGGGAGGTTGACTGGAGTATACTCCAGAATTAACTTTTAATATTACAACTTCTCAGAACACTGCAGACCTATATCGGAGTTCACTGAAAACTCTGAATATGTAGAAGTTTAAAAAGTAATATTAAGTTCTCGGGAGGCTGACTGGAGTATACTCCAGAATTAACTTGTAATATTACAACTTCTCAGAACACTGCAGACCTACATCGGAGTTCACTAACAACTCTGAATATTGTTTCCATTCACAGAAAATGCAAACTACGCGTTAAACGTAGATTGACATAACATGTCTGATAATTTAATACTTGCATAAAATATTGATTACGTCAATGAATTATTGACATCACAATAATAACAATATAGATAAGTAGTAAATAGAAAACTCTGAATAATTATGTAGTTGAGAGAATTTTAGATGAGGTAGAAATTTCGTATTCACTTTTATTGTAATTATAGATATTTTCTCCCACGTACACAATGAATGTAATAGAAAGAGGTCGAAACACTGCCAGGCGATTCTTACCAAAATTTTTATAATATTCCGTATGTTTATCCCGTAATTATCAATATAATCAATATAATTATTAATATATCAATAACGATCCTCAAAAGGATCTATAATCAAGGATGAGACTATCAATGTGGGGTTTTAGGCTTTACACCCAATTGTCGCTTAACAGTTTCGCAGAGGCTGCGTACAAAATTTCAAGTCCACAGATACATGTTTTTCCATTCTTATATTAAAGTTTCATATAATTATAGCCTACTCGGTTATTTAAAATTTTCTACGATTTAAGGTTTGACTTATTCTGTTATTTTTTCGTTGCAATCGTGGTTACATATAGGAGCAATGTAAAATATTCAATAATATTTGTAATAAGGAGTGATTTAGAAAAAAGACCCCATTAAAAAACCGGTTTAGAAACACGTGATTTTCTTAAGTCGTATTTAATTTTTAAAATATAATTTCGATCAATCTTAAATAAGTTCAAAACATACAGCTTCCTTAAGCTAAAGCCGATTTAAATACTATAAAAATGTCACATTTTTCTCTTTAGTTGATTTTATTGTGGTCTGATTACAAAATGACCTAAATATTCAACAACAAATGCCTATCATTTTCACGTAAAGTGATAAAAATGTAAACTTTTTCCGTATTTATGGGCGTAATCTTAAATGATTCTGAATCCAATATAAAAATATTTTACATCTCCCAACTGGAATTAACTTTTACCACATTTTACACATTTTAAACATACATTGAAGTTTTGATCAATAATGCATTTGTTATTATTGAATACAATTGAGAATTGAATAGAGTAAACCTGTTTGTCATACATATTTTAGGTCAATATACAGAGTCAAATTTACATTCCTGTTCAGAAAAATCCCATTAAAACACATTCTACTTTAATATAACTTTTTAAAATAACGGTTTTTAAATAACCAATATCATTGTTATTAAAGATATATTTTAACCCAATATCTCAAAATATTAGTTTTGGTATAACCAATTGCAATATTATTGGTAGGTGTTTTTGTAATTATTTAAATTATGTTTTATTTTAATCATGTAAATATTGTATTAAAAGCTTATTTTGAACATGATTTACTATTGAAATCAATAAATAAATTGATTAATGTTAATTTATTATAAATTGCAGTTTGTAGGAGTTAGGAAAATATATTTGATAATAGTACGACAAATTTTATGTTTTTAAATTTTTTCTGATTAATAATATTTTAAATCCCCTTCATACTTAGGTATTTTTAACTATATACATAATAAAAGTACATTTAACTATATCACTTTGTTGACTTTTGTATCATATTGGTAGGAAAAATCATCTTCGTTCTTAAACCAAATATAACATCGTAAAAATTCAATCAATACTTTAATAAAAGTTTAACTCAGTATTTAAAATACAGGCTGTAGGCCTACAGCTACAAAAGTAAAAGATAGATGTACACGTGTTTTATTTTTCTAAAAATGGCCAATTTATTGTTGAAATATTGATATACGTGACTGAAATAAAGAAGACATGACTCTCTCATCTCGGATATAATACACGGATTTTTCAGTACAATTAAAAAATAATCTAATTATTAGAGACACATTGATATGGAAATATCTTTAAACTCATGAATTTCGTTTCGGAGGGATTACGGCAAACCGAGTTTGTACTTCAGTTGCTGAATATTTAAGTTGCTATTTAGTAAGCATGCCTTATTAAATATTTTGGGAAAATAAAGTTTAAGGACTGAAAATATTATGAGGCTATTAAATCAAGTAGGCTTACGGACAATAATAACTCATTAAAAGTAATGTTCAGCTTAAACGTGACATTACTGTTTACATTCCAACCTAATATCACGTCCAGACTTCTTTTCGGGAATTCTCAGTTATGAGTCACTCTTAACACGAAACAAAATATGAATTATTTTTGCGTTGAAATAATACACTACACGATACATACCCTTTAGCACGTACTTAATTGTGAACGGTCTTTTGTTTTCAAACGTTATTGAAAATTTGAAATCACCCTACTCCTATGGTAGTTATGTTGTTTTATCCGCAAAAATGTTGAATTTTATCAACGTGAGCGTATATACACAAACGTGGGAATCGTCGAGGAATAATTGCACTTTGTGTGAAGATAGAACTGCCTCAGCGTGATCGATAATCTAAATATACATATTTTATAAAACAATAAATCTGTTAATCAATGCGACTACTACTGCCTTTTTCGTAAGCAACCCATTATAATGCAGAAAATACATTTGGCTGAGCGTCAGCGAAGCTTATCACTAGAGGACCAAAAATATTCGTTTCTCTCTGACTGTCCTCTAGATATCTCTAAAACCTTCTGACCTTTATATTTGTAACTTTGCATAAAGTTTCATTACCATACAATCAACTCTGAATTCGATGACGCTATATGTCACTTCATAGGGTTTGGGTAAGGATAGTGAACGTTTTTACATTGAAATGAAATGAAATGCCTATATTTAAGAGGCGGAGTTAGGCCTATTTAGCCCTCTCTACCACTCAACCTCACAAAATATACATATATATGTACATTTAATGATCTTAACTTACTAATAACAATTTTTAAATGAAAGTAAATGCTTAAAAATTAACCAAAATACATTCATACTAAGTAATAATTAAAAATAAAATTTATCAGCTTAATATATAGACAAATTCAAGCAAAGTTAAATTAAAACTTAAATTAACAGATTACTTTTGAAAGAATTTCTCGTTATTACTACATTCATTCTCTCAAACACACAGCCTGACCACAAGCACGCCACGAGCACCGCCACCCGTCACTCCTACAGATCGGTCAGCAATAAGTCCTTGACCTTTGCCCCAAAACGAGCTGGACCTTCTATAATACGTATAACATCAGGAAGAGAGTTCCAGAGGCGACATGCCTGAACAGTGAACGACTTACTGAAGAAGTTCGATCGATGAACAGGAATTGACAGTAAGGTGGATCCCCTTCTCGTAGGTCGCTTACTTATATCGGAAATAAATTTGAAATGTTCGGACAGGTAAACAGGTGGCTTGTTTTTGATAACTGAATGTAGAGTTGAAAGAATGTGAAGTTGGCGAAGTTGTTAAAGTTTCAGAAGCGATAGCTGTTAGAAAAATGGAGTCACATGCTCATAACGTCTGAGATTGAAAATAAATCTGATACAATAGTTTTGAGCACGTTGAAGCCTGTACGAAAGCTCAACAGTCATGTCACTGATCACAGCGTCACAGTAGTTGAAGTGTGGTAGTATGAGAGTTTTAACCAGCATAACCTTGACACTGAACGGTATATATAAAACAAAACGCTTTAAACTGTGAATGCCAGCAAATATTCGATTACACGTTACCACTTGAGACTTGAGCTCATAGTAAGACCCAGCTTAATAGTTACATTGATCTAATTGGTAAAAATGATAGCTACTAGACAATCACAGAATTCATATATTTGCAAATATCCTCAGTTCAATGGCTAATGAATTGAACTGTAGACATGCTTAAAGTTTTGCATGCAACCTCATCGATACCTGTTAAGCGTTAGGTGAGTATTCATGCCTTGTATGTGGATGCTACTCAAATAAGTTATGTGTGACCATAAATGTATGGCTTTTATAGACCTTCTTGATGTATTGCCACGACTGCTTGCTCATGTACCTGAATGTACAATATTCTGTATAACTCGGTTGCAATAACTTACTAGTAGAATAGCATAACTCATCATTCATTTGTGATCTCAGTAGTTGGAATTGAAACTCAGGATATTCTTCTTTTTCTAATGTAGGTCAGTCAGCCTGGTTTCCCAATTCGAATGAGTGGTTGCGTCTAAAATATGCGGGACAAATTTGTGTAATATTTATAAAATCAGGGCTGTATCTAACACAAGTCACTCAATGTTTGTCCAGCACGAAATATTCCATAGTTTTTTAATATTTAAATTAAAAAACTAATATCATACATAACAATTTATCATTTACTAATAATACTTGAGTATATGGTGGAATAATTTTAGACTCATTAAATCTCATTACAGAGTCTCCTGTTCTTCATGAGATGATTGTTTTAGAACGCATCCGGGTTTTAAACAATGGTGTTCACTCTGGCAGACAATCTGTAGCTATACATCGAACAAATCCATGACTTGTAGGTCTGTTCATCCACGTTATTTGGTGCCATACTGGTAGATTTTCCTGTATTCTATTAAAGTACGCCAATATTTTGTAAGCATTCAGGTGAATAACAAGTTAGTTATAGATGGCTTTAGTAACTGCAGTAGCAGAATGGGATGTGACATTATACATAAATAAAAGCATACACTAGGAAACTATCATTTCGAGACTCAAGTTTGCGATACGTTTGTTCAAGTTCAGTTACTTATTTTTTGGTTTATGAGTGTGGCATGCTTGAATTGGAATTCGTAGCACAGGATTTTCAGCATGTTCGGCAACCAATAATAATGCACGTTTTTCAAATGTCCAATGCAGAAATCCGTTAACTTTGTACCAGCTTCTCTATTCATAGCTGACAGAGGCTAGCTTGACCTTAAGTCTAGCACTTGACACTTAAGAGCTCCACTAAACAGTCATTCTCCGCAGTAGACTAGTCATCTCAATTACCTTTGTATCCCAATATCTAAAAATTTGTGGTCAGTATTGTGCCGCTCCTGAACATCGATATGGTTGTCAAGATTTAAATGATGCCTTCGTTTTGCTGTACCCAGTGTAGGTTCAACATGGAATGTAAAAACCAGCCAGACGTGAACCTTCCTGGGTATGTAATTTTAAAGTGCTTGGTAATACAAACATCTCAGAAATAATTGTTTATATGTTTTATTTTTTTAAATTTGATTGGACACCAATATAATGCAACCTATAGTGTCTTTAAGCTAAACTGTAGCACTATATTACATTTTAATACTTACATAGTTATGATGCGTTAATATTTAAATAAATAAATAATGTCAAATCATGCTTTTTTCGTCTCAGACATCCGTTTGACAAATAATGTGAGTAACTTTACTCTGTTTTATTGCAATCAAACAGCGAAACATACTTCTGCCTGTTATTGCACAAAGAGACATGATTGTTTGTTTTGATGTTTCAATACTGGCTGTGTTTGATCTAACGGGTCCAATTTTACACTACAAACACACAAACGAGTTTTGGTGTTTACACCTGTCAACGTCATTGTGTACCCTTAATATGTATCGAGACTACAACTGAACTTCCTAAATGATGCTGTAATAGTAAAAAATAATTATGAATGGAACGTTGTTGCTGGCATTTCACCCTTTTGGGTATTAACTTCCGGAATTCGGACTAGTCATGATTGTAACTGTTGGAAAAAAACTGACGTCTGGATATCAGGACGTTACGAATTATATATTTCTCTTTTTACTTTTAAATTAAATTCATTGTATTCCCTATACGTGTACTATCGATGTACACTATCATTTTGAAACATGCCTTTCCTCTAACAGTTTGTGATTGGCATCAAATTAAAAATTGGTAAAACAATCACAATTTCAAAAGTGTTTTAGATTTGTATTTGTGTTGTAAAACAATTAAGATTGAGGAATATTTAGTTAGTTTAAAACTTTAATGTTTAGTTAAATAAAAACCTTTTGCATTTTGTATGAAAATGTTGTAAAGCAATTACTAATTATTTTTTACGTTTGTTTGATAAAACTTTCGCTTTTGGTTAAAGTAATGTGCTGTGCTTGAAAACCTCTTAAAGCTTGAGTGTTGAAGGACATGAGATTAAAACTTCCAGCTGATCCGTCAAAGAGTTCCCTTGGCACTGAAGCCACATGGCACCATTTGCCGCATGGGATCTTGAGACTGATGGTGGAAAGATGAGAGCCTTAGATCTTGTACCTGTGGGGGTTCTGAGGTTGACCTTCTACAGAAGCTCGTCATAATGCAGTTCATCAGCCGATGGAGAAACATCATATCTTGCATATCTTGGCATAAGAGCTTTGACTCTGGCGTGGACTTTTGGATATGTAGACTCGAGGCAACCGCCAGCAAGCCTAAGAAAGCGTCTCTGGATTTTTTCAATGTCATCTATCAAGTACAGTTGGTGTGCGGACTAAACAAAACTAAAGTATTCGAAACTTTGTCTTACAAGACAGTAATACAGAATCCTCAAAGCAACTAAGTAGGTAAAAGTTTTTGAAAGTCTAAAGATGAGACCAAGGACTTAAGGCCTTGTTGCATGTTGTCTGCACATATGTCTCTCAATTCACAGAGGGGAAAAAATGAATCCAAAATCTCCCACTTCTGTCACTCGGTATAGGAGTGTTATTTTTAGAGAATAACTATAAATAATTGGTAGATTGCTGGATACAGACTAAGTATCCAAGCGCAACATTCGTCATGCCATTACCTTCATTTTCGCAAACTGAGGATTTTAGGTGGGAATGAGTGGTTTCTGTTACTTTGGACCAAAAGTGTTTGATGACCTCCCCGACAACGGACAAAGTAGAACTAGTCATAGTTTAAGTACCATTAACATTTTTATAAAAAATACAATTACATATGTTAGGCATTCAGTTGCATATACTTATAATTTAGTTTGTAGGTATCTATTGATATTGAATTTAGTTCTAAACCATTGTATACGAAAATTCCCTTGCAACAACAGAAAATTTTTGTATATCTATTATGAGGAAATTCACAACGAGAAATTAAGACAGCTAAGAACTTCTCCAAGGGTTTAAACAATGCCTCGTAGTAAATTATTTTGCATTTGTTTGTAATGAATTCATTGGATAAATAATTTAAGATATTTCGTTCTTTACAAGCAACACTAAGCCAACAGTAATGTTTTACCATAAGTCCCCGGAGGTGTAACGAATTATTTGGTGGGGGGGGGAGGTCGTGTTGGCGAAGTTCTTGTCAAGTTACGAAGCCCTGAAGCTTTGACAAACTAGGGCGTAGTTTAACTGCTCTTTCAGCAGTTCTCGTCTAATTATAATTTAGTCATTATTGTTATCAATTGTGTCACTAAAGTAAATCCTAAAATCAATATGTAGATCAAATATTGCAGTGTAAAAACTAAACCATTTGAAAGACAGGAGTTGACTATTTATGATCAAACAATATTTTGCGAGTGTTACTTTCAAATAATATTATCTTCTTATTCTAAAATATAAATGAAACACATTGAAAAAATACAATAATATATATTTATTTCTTTAAAATATTAACTTAGAACGTTTCCTCCACATTACGTTAAAAATCTCATTAGCTCCCTATTTATCCAATATTTATGAGATTTGCATTGTATTTATTATTGTTTGAATGTGTTTTCTTTTAGTTTAATAAAACTATTATAAAATATAACATTGAACCTCTTTATGCAACAAATTACGTCAAACTTTTTAATCATTTACATTTTTCTTCAGTATATAGCTTTAGTTTCTAATCCATAATATTTCTTAATTTATTTTTTCGACTAACATTTCCACAAACTAAATTTATACACCTTTAAAATAAAACTACCTACTTTAATTAGTGTATTACTTTGATAATTAAAATGCATTACTGATTGAAAATCATTTTCTCTAATGTCAAAATAATGAGTTTTTAAAGTCACTGATTACAGATACTAGATGTCAACTAAAGTTTAGTAACACAACAGAATTACTTACACTGCACACTTCATAAATGGGCATAAGACAGACTAGTAATCCTCAAAGCTCTACTGAATCCATTGTTATGATTAGAATGGAAGTTATGAACAGTGTAATATAAAACGCTGGCTTGACCTAGCCCACCATTTGTATAACAATGTAAACTTTAAATGAGACACTAATGAATTCATGTATCTAAAGAAACTTTTTCATCAATGTCAGACAAACTTTATACCAAAGCAGGGATTGTCCTCCAAGAGGTGAATTGTATTTCTGTAACAACTCAACTGCATCATTTTCTTACAGTTCTACTTGCTTTTGAAACTTTTTATTTTTATTTAACAATAATATAATGGTATTTATCTCTTTTAAGGAATATTTACGAATAATAATTTTCCAGATCATTTGGTTCAACAGGTGATTCACCAAAACCACATGAATGGGTAGGTGACGTAGATATAAATAAAATAATAGTATAAATGTTAATGTGTTATGGAGGGAATACAGATGCGTCAATAATCACAGTGTATGTATTGGCAATTCATGAGTGCTTTGTAATTTACTAAATGACTATCTAAAATATGTTTTTCGGTGGTAAAATGATGAATGGTGGTTAATAATGAGGCTTTACAATCAAATGTCATTGTGAAGCAATATCGTAAACACTATAACTGTTTTATTTATTTAAATTGATAACAATTAAAATAATGCATATAAAAAAATTATTATTCTTTATTAAAAAGATATTTTTTTTAATATATACCTTTAACGTGAATTCTTTAATATGATCAGATTAAATAATTATGAAACATAATGGTTCACACCGAATGTACATTTATTCAGAATCACCAATGATTTATAATCCCTGATTTTAGATCATTATTACATAATCTATGTAAATTACGATATATCTCTCTAGTTATTGTTAAATTATAACAATGTTTTCCTCATCTATGCCAATATCTTTACTTTTGACTTAGTGGTATAATATTAGTAATTGCTTTAAAAATTTATGGAAAGCGAATAATCCTGATATTTGTATTTTATTATATGTACTTTTACAGCTTTAATCTGACTATGTAAATATTACAAAATTAGACGATCTGTTTGGTTTTTTTATAAAACGTTGAAAAAGAATATGAAGTTGTAATTATGCAATTTCTTGCAAACCTTCAGAACTGATTATTAAGAGATTTCAAACATATGTAGAGTATTCAGTAAATATGAATAACTTTAACAGATAAAGTTGAGACAGTTAAGGGTAAACAACTAAGTACATTTTCCGTATGTATTAAATGACGAGTCTTAAACAAGTATGCAGAAAAATCCAAAAGTCAATAGTAGATCAAGTAAATGAAACCTTTTACTGGGCATCTGTATGACATAAGACTTGACGTGTGACAAACATTTCATATATGAGATGTCCTACGGACAGACAGACGATTGCTTACATCGCCGGCAGACAAAAGAGACATTGTGCAAGTCTACTGGCAACAGGCTTCAATGTCGATCAGCCAAATACCATTGTTGGATAGGAACAATCACAATACTCATACTTCTCTATCTAGAAATTGTTCCCTTTAAAATTTAATGTCTGTAGATAGCCATTGTCGTGGTATCTTGTCACTTGGTGCATGCACATTTTTGTTCATAGAATTAGTTCAATAGCAGTGGTTAAATAAAAAAGTTCCGGTGAGATAGGTCGGATACCGTAACGCAAGAGTGCGCCTAAGACAGATCTTCTCCCCGATTTCAAATTAATTTTCACTGTATTTTTGTTAATAATTGAATGTAAGTATTATAAGGATGTACTAAGTTTGTTTACAAAATCATTTATTTCGTGATTATCTGTTGCCATTATCGATAATACTAGTGTAAAAATATCTCAGTAAAATTTACTACCTAACTTAATGTTGCTTAATTTGAAATGAAGCTTATGCAAATATTTTAAAGGTCAGTTCTTTCTCGGTATATCTTGTCGAATTATGAGCTATAATTACGCTAAAGACATTTAAATAAAATAGAAATGTTCGAGGCAACACAACAGAAATGTCCAATCAACAGTTAAACCCTTTCGTTGCTGTAATGCTTTGTAGTATTAGTTAATCGATATTGTACCGTAGTGTAGTAAAAGCGTCACGCTATTTAAGAATTTCAGTGAAAACTTTGAACTGATCAGCAGTAAAAAAACATTTCTTTGTTGCATTTTACAGAGAAAATTTCACCAGTAAAAACTGTTTGTGTTTTATCGTCTTGATTCTCATTATAAAGACACTTTTTTTACAACTTGTATGTACACATGCCCATTACAAAATTTTAACAACCTATCACGACATGAAAAATTTATTTTCTTTATATATCTATTTTTATTAATTGTGGCTCTATTGTTTCTTGTTATTCCATACGTTTATTACATCAGCTGATAGAGTTTTATGGATAATTTTATTTTGGTGGTTAACGTTGCCCATTTGCTATAATAAAAGATTGGTGCCTTTTAAGCCTTATTAAGCTCGTCCTAATGGGCCACTGGCCTGTACAAGAAATCTTATAAAACAGAATAAGGAGGGGAGTCGATACAGTACAAGGTGGATGGTACAGATAACAGTGCTACGCCACAGAAAGCATTGAACCTGCACAGATCTGTAAGGTCCAAAGATCGACGACGGTCTCACAACCACTTACTTGTAAGTGCGTTCGTTGGAGCAGCCACAGTTTTGGTTTACAATATATGAAAACCTCTCCCACATATTCATGTTAATGGTAAATATAATTAGTCCTTTGCTTTTGTCACAAAAGTCGTGCTATACTTGTAAACACTGTCAAAGTGAACAGTTCTAAGAGGATATTGGAGTGTAAAACGGCTACAGTAGCATCGTTAGTGACTGGGGTAGTCTGTAGGACGACAGAACGACATTAACCCCCTCAAAGATTTAAGTGATCCAGTTGTCCCCGTACAAATGGTGGGAGTAATTGCACTATAAAATGTACTTTTATCTACACATGGTAGTTTTGCTTTCTATGTTCCTAATAAGTCTTTCTTATCGAAGCATGATTTATAACTCAATTAATTTAGGAAATCCAGTTCTTCCATATAATTGTATATTATCTGTCTTTCTATATCACATTTAATCGTTCTATAATAGGTTACAAGATACCTGCTTCTTTTGAATTACAATAAACAGTTTCTTTAAAATTTTTAACATAATATTTTTCCACACCAAAGTATTTTGAATAGTTTTTCGAGTAGAAACACATTCCTAATCAGATGCAGTTTTATATTAGTCTGGATAAACATACTAGTAATTGTAAGAAATACTAACAAGATCATAATTTTTATAAGCAGCAGATAAAAGCCTTATGCTGTAATAGTTATATTTTATACAATTTTATTAAAAAATTGAATAGTAAAAAGAAATTTTAAAACATGTTTAAATTAGCTTAAAAATGAACATTGAGGATACGTACGGTATTGACTTAAAAACAGAAAATTGGGGTTTTACACTCGAAAATCATATATGAAAGAATACATAGGGTACTTTAATCAGTATAGGATGAATATTATTATTGTTTTGTAAACTTAAAAATTCTTCCTTTGCGACATTTGTACGTTTTTGCAGTATTAAAACACTTTTTTATCGGGAATAGGAACTTAAAGAACTTAAACATTTTTAAGCAAAGATTACGAAATGCTAATGAATTCCAAATATCTAAGCCTAAAACAACATTTTATGTCAAATCATATAACTATATAGGTCCAAAATTGTTTAACAAATTACCGAAAACCATTAGGCAGATAGAAGGTTTAAATAAGTTTTTGAAGGAAACAAAAAAATGGCTATATAATTATAAAAACATTGAAGATCTGTTTTTGACATTAAAATAAAACCGCTAAGGGTATTTAACAGTAGCAATTTAAGTTAGTTTTAAGTGGTATATCTTGTAACGCTATGTTATAAGTACATTTACTATAGCAGAATAGTTTTTAATTTTCTATATATTTTCTTTTTAACAACTAAGCACACATCTCTTGTTTTTATACGTAGTAGTGGTGTGGTTATAATTCATATGATTTTTAGTAATGTTAGGGAAACAACGTTGTTACAATTTAGTTGCCGCTATGGATTTTCTCTTAGTTATTTTGTTTAATATTATGATGGAACCCCAAAACAGGTTTTCAAACCTTAGGGGCCCTATTTATTTTCTCCTTAGTTAATTGTCTCGAAAAATTTATTATATTTTGAAATGTTAGTTTAGATACTTAAATTTTTACTCTTTATTTATTTATTTTTTTAGCTGCTAAGCATTATATAAGTGTAAAAGTTTATTTTGTTTAGGAGGCAGCCTGGCAAGTGTTGTTTTTGTATTCTATACTTAAATTGTTAATGTATGTGTTCTTTTGAGAAAAGGAGAAAATAAACGTATTCTTATTCTTATTCTTATTCTTATTATTATTCAGGAAATCTTGGGATTGCCTTGTCATCATTTAAGCTAGGACGAGTCTGTTGAGGTCGAGTTTTAATGATTTAAGTTAATTTACATCTTACCTAAACTTTTATTGGAGATTTCATCTTGATTCCTTGTGGAGTATTGCCTTAAAAGGCGCAGGATCTTTCAATACACATTTTTATAGCTTTTCATATGCGTCCAAAAAATAAAATTTAATAGCTTTATTTGCAATAGTTTAAAATATACCAGTATTTAAAAGAAAATATCTTGTATCTTTCACTTTACTTCATCTACTTTTTCATGAATTATTGTATCAACTTTAGTATTGATCATATAATTTTTGTTAAGTTGATCATATAATACTATCAATATTTTAGTAATCAGTGCGTGCTTGATACATTTCAAAACAGTAAGAGAAAGACATGGGGTAAGTTGCAGAAATAGTGATGGATGGGCTTAATTTATATATATGCAACATCGAATTCCATGATGGCGCTTGTCACTCCATGGATTTGGCTGATCGTCAGCAAACAATTTTGGTCCTATGGATTTCCTTAATAGCAACGAGAAATTACATTTCATTGAATTCTTTCCGCAACGCAGGTACGGTCTCGCCAGTGCTACTTCATGTGAAATAACTATTGAGAGCAGGGACGTAACGTAACAAATTTGAGAGGGATAGAACCTCTCCTTAAAGCCCTAAAACTAATAAAAAATATACGAATAAAATTATTCTGAGGTGTTGTAAAAAGCTGTAAAATGGTTACATTTTAAGTTGGCCTATGTAATATTTTTAAATTTAGATGTATACAATAATTTCATATCCCTTGGTGCGTTGTGATCTTCCAATATATTCACCATCCCCAAGGCCAAAGCTAAGACGTTGTATCTCCACTAAATGAAATTTGCAACCTAATTTTTGTTCACCTTTATTTTAGAGTTTAACATTCTTACTGCCATATGAGGTTAGAGGTTTCATTATTCTCGAAAGGTTTGGACAGAAAATTAAAGGCTTGAATTACTTTTTAGAAAAAAAAACTTAAAAAAACCGATACAGCGAAGTACGTCAGGCTCGACTGAACGTAAAGAAAGCCTTAGCTAACTGTGAAACAAAGCAGCATCACCACATGTGTTGCAATATCACAAATAATAACACGTTATATGATTGTTTAAAACCTCATGTATTCTATAATTTTTGTCGTTGCCATCAAGGTTGCCCACAAGACCAATGTGAGGCTATAAGAATATTATGTTTACCTTTCATTTTGACACTTGACCTCACATTAAACATAGTTTTTTCCTAGAACCGTGACGACATAAGTTCTTCTCTAAGAATTTTATATCATGAGTTATTGCGTGTAAGACAGACAGACAGACAGACAGACGGACAGACAGACAGACAGACAGACAGACAGACAGACAGACAGACAGACGGACAGACAGACAGACAGACAGACGGACAGACAGACAGACAGACAGACAGACAGACATACGGACAGACAGACAGACAGACAGACAGACAGACGGACAGACGATGGCATGATTCAACAAAGATCGTATTGGTCTTAAAACTGTTATGTGTTAAAAATAAGTTTTAATTTGCTACACAATACACATCAGGTATACGAGTATCTCTATAATTGGAAACATAAAATATTGTTTTCATTTTTAAATAGGAACGGATTTTCGCCTAATAAATTACAGATAGTTTGATATTTTTAGTACTACCACAGAAAAGTGTAACATTTTTTGTTATTTTGAGTAAAAAAAATGTTTCTCTTGTATGTTAAGTTCAAATTCAAAGCTAATTTGCTCAAACGAAATGTCCATTTGTCGTTATTTAAACCTAAACACACCCGCATATACCTCAAAACAGCGCGCGTACACTGATTACTATTCAAACATTCATACGTGCCACACTAAAACTATAGATGGCTCAGCCAGTAGTAATTTTACTTCGATCATTCTGTCTTATGAAATTTCTATTATTAAGTTGACCTGTTTTTTTTGTGGATTTTCAAGGTAATTGCTATTTGCATAAACTTAAATACATAAAAACTGCCAGCTAGCATATTATTTTATTATGATACTCATTTTAGAGTCTTAAATATGGACACTTTTTTATATAGTCCAGGCAAATTGATAATTGAAGTATTTTTGTGTTTTTTCTTTGAATATCATAGCTATATTTTGCGGTAAAACGATTCCGTTTTGTAAGAAACATTTCACAAGTGGTAACCTCTGGTGGTGAATGCAATAACTGTGACTCCCCTCCCCACTATCATCCCTTCAACAACCCTATCTTCCCTCGCAACAGCTGTTTTTACATTCTCATATGTTGTGTGGGCCAACTGTTACATGATGCTCTGAGAACGTTGCTCTGCATATATAAACATTCTTAATAAAAACTTTATAACATACATTTATTACATAAAATATTGCTTTTATTTTTATCTGCATGCCATTAGTTAGATAATGTTTCTTCATTATGGTAGGTAATTAAACATTTTAATCTAAAGTGTTCATTTCTCACTTTATTATCTGGGTTAATACGTGTTAGCAATGACTGTCGGTCTACGTACGCGTCGAGTAAAGTTCACTGAGTTTGTATGCAAAACACTAGTTTTTAAATGTGGTAATTTCAATATCGAGATATCCTCTAGGAAAATACATCTATGAGAAATCCTTCCATCTCTCTGGTAGGCAAAAGAAAATCTCTGTCAGCTTACCGAATGATAGGCTTCATGTAAAACTGAAAGTTTGTAGTTTCGTTTGTTTTCGAGATATCGTGCGACAGTCAGAAAGAAATTAAATTTTCCAGCTCATCAAGAATAACTTCCTGTACTTTAAATATAAATTAAGCATAAACCGTAATTAAGAATAAAGTACAACAGGCCTATGTTATCTATATTATAGGTGACCCTGTTCAGGATCATCCCCAAGCCCTGTCACTCAAGCCTAAAATAGTTCTATGATGAAACATAATCGCTACTTTTAAAGCCCAATATTGAATTTCTGTTACAATTTAGTGAACCCATCATTTAGTTTATTTGTCTATCTGCATTATACAAAATAAAAATAAGTTGGTTCTCTCTTTGCAGTTTTTTGATCAATAGTTGGTACAATGTATATGCACCTTTTGTATTGTATATACTCCCTACTTATCAATTTTTTACAAAATAATCCAGTAATGTATTGTATCATTTGTAAGCTTTCTGAATTTATCAGACTACCTTTGTTCAGCTGTAATAGATTTAAAAAAATAAAACCTTCAACGTTATTTTTCCAAATATTTGACTTTAAATTATTGATTTAATGAATAAAAGTTAATTGAATTTATCATTTTAAAAAAAATACATAATTAACCGTAAACCGGTGCATTGCGTATAAAGAATGAAGGTAACCAAACTTAAGAAACGAGTATTGTATGCCTAAGACTTTTATATAAAAATATCAACTGTTTGTTATATCCTGTTAGCCTGATGAAATGTTAGTGATGTCATTTAGAAACGTTTTGCTCTCTGTATATCTTTTGAGATGAGACAGATAAATCTGCCTTGTTGAAAAATCTTTTTAAATATAGCAATATACTACAACCTACACTGATATTCCAGCAGCATTTTATCTTATTATTTGCTAAACATTGCATGCTAACATCTAATTATTACTCTTTTGCAAGTAAACTAAATTATAAAATTCGCAAAATCTGTATCCTGACCAGATGATTACCCTATTTGTTCTTTTGTTACTTATTCTATGAAAAGTAGGCCGCCTGTATAAGACATACAGCTATCCATATACAATTTGTAATATGTAGATCACAAGTAATGTAAATTTGTTAATATGTATTGGCTGAGCGTCAGCAATGCCTTTCAATCGGAGGCTGCCAAAGTTTCATTTCTGTCTGTCTGTCTACACGATATCTTGAAAACGAACTGAACTGCTTGGAAGTTTGCAATGAAGCTTTATTTTTATGTAAACAAGAATAAGTTTTATAATGGTGCACTCCTAACCAAGGAATTTGGCTAGGAGATTCAGTAGACTGAGACAATTTGCTTCTACTATCTGCTGGTAGGATGTTATAATTTTTTTTTTGGAACATATTTTAACATATTTTTATTTGCTACTAGCGGGCCCGGCGCGCTTTGCTGCGCATTTCAATATTTTTTTTGCAAAAGTTGCCCGCGGCTTCGCACGCAATTTCCCGTTGAAAACAGTACACTATATTCACTTATTCTTTTTCTATCACATTCTAAACATTGCTGAGATAATTGATAGTCGTTCCATCGTGAGCCTCTTGGGCGTATTATGAAGGTATGTACCATATTCCTGCCTCTATCTAGCTGTTACCCACGGCTTCGCACGCAAATCTTAAGAACCGAAGTCCTTATATTACTTAGTAATTTTTTTTTTTTTACTATAATAAATTTTAGATTAAATTAGTTATATCTCCGATGCCACGATTGAGCTTGCTTTGTTGTCTCGATCGAGAGAATATGTACACACGGAGTTTTGAGAACCATACTTCTGTCAAAAAAAACAACTAAGGTTGATTTTATAACATTCTTTATATTTGTAGCCAACGTAAGATAGTAATTATGATATCTGCATTACTCTTCTGATCAAGCATGAGCATGGTTTATATTAAATAAATATTGCAGTTAAAGGTGAATTTTTACGTCAAATTTGAATTGTATTATCTGGATAGTAAAGTCTATGTTTAACAGTGATTGCAAAAACAGTTTAAACAAAATTTGTCGTTTCTCTTAAGCTTACTCTATGCTTTAAAACTATAAGTGTAATATATGTTTACAAAGAACAGCTGATTAAAAATTTGAAAAGACGTTAACATATGTTTGCTGCAATGCATTTCTTATGGGTATTTCTGTAACCAGTGGGGCGGAATCCTGAATCGGGAAAGGGATGGGCATAGCTTATAAACCTTCTCCGTGGAAAAATACATATACGTACAAATTTTTCATCATGATCGGTCCAATAGTTCACGATTCCATAAAGGAGAAACATACAAACATTCATTTTTATATATATATAGATTTAGTTTATAAGGCCATAGTTGACTTGAACTGAAAAAAAAAACAGTTCATGTACTGAGAATCGCCTATAGATAAAGCAATTTGTATTTATTTATCCAATAAATGAAATACGCTATAGACATGAAATTTATCAGGCAACCTCAGCTAAGACTTATACGCCACTTCTGGTGTGGCTTACTCTTACCTAGGCAATAAGAGCACTTTTAGTCAGTTGAAAGCTGGTAGTGAATCTAGTTAGAAAACAGTAACTACATAAAGGAATGAGCAGGAAAATTCAGACTGTCATCTCTTGGTGCATGTATAGTGACGTATATTGGGAGACCCACTTTAGTTCATCTAAACCTAATTATTACCAACGCTGTTATATAAAAGGCTGCTTCTTACAAGCATTAGACTACCTAAATAATTTCACAGCTTCTGATACTTATTATTTGATATGTTCGTGTTTATTTTATAATTATATGGTTGAATTGAAATGAGGTTACTTTTCGGGGCGAGTAATATTATATGCTACCGTTTAAATAAGAAATTAAATTTTTAGAACAACATTGGAAATAGACAAATGTATTGTACGCACTTTATGTTATTACAATAAAACAGAGGTAATCAATAGTAAAGGAAATAAAGCTAGAATAGGGAGTGATTTAAGTCGCAAATAATGATAGCAGACTGATTACGCAAGCCAATTTGCTAGAAATTCACATATTTCACCTAATAGCGTAGACTGGCCTGAGAGAGGAGGTTGGTATTCACATAAATATGTAGTCACCATCTGTGACAGGCTCAGAAACCCCTCAACTGATTCGGAAATTGCTGGAATTTTATTTCCGTGGCTGGGAAAGTGACGCTTTACTTGCGAGCTTTGTTTACGCTTCTTAGAATATTTCTTTGAGGCAATTTGTATTAGACTTGTTTTATAGCAATTTTCTTAAATGACACTTACTAAACTCTTTAATATAGTATCTTACAAACAGATAAAAACTTTAATTTACGTTTTCATCATATTTATACAATTTAAAATATGTATTTATAAACATAATTATAGAAGATTGAGGTATGAATATACATATTGCTGGCGAGTAAATAACTTTGGAAAGTTTAGTTATGTATTGTTTGCCACTGCTGAGGGTCGTACCACATCATCAGTAAAGCACCTCTGACGTCACAACTTGTTTATTGTTAACATAAATTATTGAGCTTTCCTCAACTTTAATAAAGTCTCCTTGTTATAGTTACAGCAAGGTACCAAACAATAAACAATGCATACCACATTAAACCTAACGGTGTGTTATGGTTCAACATGTATGTTTACGTAAACTTCTTTTATTTACATTCATGAAATATTTATAATGTTAATAGCGTAATTTAATTTCGCTAAACATTGAATCACGAAAAGTACTTGCTCCGCCTGGACCCGAACTCGGATCTCTCAATTGCAGGGTGAGTGCGCTACCACTACACAACAGAGCCCTTAATTTTTACGATTCAATTATTTTATATTTAGCCCTTTCTGTCACATATGTGTTTAAAGAACCAAACTAACTCAATATCGGAAAACCTGTCAAACGATCGGTTTACATTCATTCAACTTCTATAATGGTAATGGCCTAGTTTAATTTCAATAACTCGAACTCGGATCTCTCGTTTGCCGGGTGAGTGCGCTCCCACTACATCAAATAGCCCTTACTTTTTAAGATTGAATTATTTTGTATTAGATAATTTCTGTAAAATATGTGTTTAAATATCCAAACTAAAATATAGACCTGTCAAACGACTCTGTAGTGTAGTGGTAGCGCACTCACCCGGCAGGTGAGAGATGTAGGTTCGAGTCCCAATGGAGCCATTACTTTTTGTGATTCAGTTTTTAGTAAAATTGAGGAAATAGACTGTTATTTTAGTAAATTCTACATCCCAAAACTGATATTAGAATTTATATGGATTAATTAAATTCATAAATATTATTCTATTTCCCTCTCTGGCTACACATCAGCTAACTAAATCTTAGTTAAGGTTTTGTTTAAAAAATAGTATTTCTTACAGTACCCCTTACATATATGTTTGCAGTATTTCTCTCCGAAAAAATATTGTATGCTGTAGTTTTACTATTTACATCTTAACTCATATACTTTGAGAAATAAAACCAGGAAAGTTATACCGTGGGAAACATGTTTAATTATAATTTATGTTTTAGTGTAGTTTGAAAATATTGTCGACAGCTACGTTTACACTTTTTTAGTCAATTCTTTCACGCTATAAAACGCTTTAACCCTATTAAATATAATTTTTCCTGATTACTATTACTAAAATCTGTCCTCCCGATAACTCTCAGACAATTTACCTATCCAATTAACTGTTGATAAAAAAAAATCTTTCCACGATTAATATTTGCTGAGCGTCAGCAAAGCTTTCCAGGGCCTGGAAATATGGCATTTATGTTTGTCTGTCTGCCTGCATGCCGGTCTACATGATATTTTGAAAACAAAATGTCAAAAAGACTTTAAAAAAATTGCATATATCTTCATTTCTATATAGGCAACACTGATAGTGTATGCCACTCTGTTACTCATTAGGCTGAGTGTATAAATGTTTACACCAAAATAAAATAAAAGGTGGACTGAGATAACAGAGTTCAAACATCACAGAGTACCACATATTGCTGGTACATCAAAGCGATCAACATAGCAAACGTTTATTTCTATACCACATTTTGTTTGGTAATCTCACCATTGAATAAATTTGAAATGTTTCAACCCGCGAGTTAATTACCCACTTCTCATTCACAATGTTTGCGGACTGTACCAGTATTGCTGTTCCATTACGGCTGGACTGCAGTTCGGATTTGATGATTCCGATTAAATACCAACATGACAGTTCACAATATTTAAACTTCAATAGATATACATGTTATTTGTGACTGTACTTTTAGGACTAGAGTCCGACTGTAATATATTCTCACCTTAAATTGATTACAAAAACAAATTTCAATGTTAAAATAATACAAGTGCCTACGTAGACAATCATAGTATGTGATCAAAACATTTTTAATGAGTATTGAACATAAATATTAAACCCTAAATCTAAGATAGGGATTATGTAATTAAAACTCAAATAAAGTTTACTTATTCATCTTGAACAGCGAGCTTATAATCGGTTTGTTCTTATACAAAAAAATCAAATACAAAATAAATTTTCTGGCAATTTGAGGAATTAAAATTTCTGAAATGTGAATGTTTGATAATTTTTGTTCATAAATTTTACTTTTGTAGTCACTCTATGAAGTGGTGGAATTTAGAATAGGCTAACAATTTTGATTTTAAAATATTACTAGACTAATAAAATTGGGGTTTCCGAGGTTCGTACTTCACATACATGTCAAGGACTTTTTTCACTATTTTTATTTTGTTTTTCAAGAAATTAATTAATATTCTAATAAACAAATATTGTATCTGGTAAAAATACCATATAGAATAGAATAGAATCACTTCTTTATTAAGGCGAAATCAGGAACATACGGTCCTTTCTTACATTTACACTCTTACATTTTCCTATTTCACAATAAAAAAAAAAAAAAAAACTAGGAGTAATATACTTTAAACATACTCATATTTCATTCATATCAGTATAAAAATTTATACTTGGAAGATAAATGTGTCATTAAGGTCCTTACGTCCGTCTGTCCGTTTTTGCTCTTGATTGGAAAGGTTTTAGAGACTTAAAACTTGGTACTTTTAGGGTTACAAGGTCAAAGGCCTTCCGTTGGTCTGTCCAATACACCTCTTGATAGAAGGATTAAAGAGACTTTCGAAACTTGATACGTGCTTTCTCTTAGTCAGATATTGAAATCACTTTCTGCCTGTATGTAAGATAACACTTAATAGAAAGATTTAGAAAAATAGAAGGACATTCTGCCTATTCGCTACTCTTTTGTTATTTCTGTCACGTCTTTCGATAAGACGTTGTTATTTTTAAAATATATTTTATTATTTGTCGTAATAACATTTTCAATTTTAAAATACCTTTATATTCAATAACCAACAGAGGCTCAAATTCAGCATTAAACATATAATTTCTCGTTATTTTCTTAACAAATTTTGGAAATTGTTACAACCATATCACCATTGCTAAATTATATTCATAACATTTATTAGAGTTTGGATCACTTCTCGATTATAATCAATGCCCTTTTTATAGAGTGTGGAGATAATTTAAGTAATTAATGCGTATTGTAGTTACGAATGTATACCTGGATTAAACTGTAGTTGTGTAATATGTAGTCATAGTGATATGAAACAAAAACAATTGGTTCAAAACTTTAGTAATCCACTTTTCATGGAACAATTGCGTTACATACACAATTACTACAAACTGAACTCTTGGAAGCTCATTATAATAAATGAGAAAGAAATAAACCAACCGACAGGGGAAGTTGGAGGCGCGTGACTGTCAACTCTCGTGTTTTCTTCTGTAATTAAACTTCTGAATTAGCAATTTTATCTCTTTAATTAGAAGTTACTTTAAAATTCATTCATTATTACAAGTTGTGTAATTTCAATAAGGAATGAATGGATTCAACTATTCAACTCATATTTTGTGTACATCTAGTGCGTTATAATTTTAGACACGAGATAGCCCGAAATTTCCCTTCAACTTTCCATATATTATTACACCGAATAGCCTTAAATATATCAGTGACACTTTCGTATTTTTAAAATAATGTGAAGGAACCCCAAATCCGAAGTCAGTACTTTTATTTATAAAAAACAATTATGAAGTAAAAACAGTTATAGGAAACTTAGGGGAGTCTTGAATATATAATAATATTGAAAGTGAACAAAGCATGTTATAAGTATATAAGATACATACTTTTTAATATTCTTGATTTTAAGCAACAAATACTAATAATAATTTAATGAATGTCATGAAACAAATCTTCCATTAACTGTTGAGAAATTTATAAGACTCGACATAGAGAAAAAGCAAAATATAGGAATAAAAACTGGAGTCTGGTAGAACTAGGATTTGCAATGGACTGATGTGCCAATTCAAAATTCCTTAACGACTTTACTGCGATCATATTTCAGTCACGTATCGAGTTAGGACAGCCAGACTGTTGGTAAGATACGTCATTCACTATAAATGAGTTAACTTTACTATATTTAAATTAAGTTCTAAATCATAAATTTCTTTTAGGTTAGAATTAAATGTTTCAAATTACTTCGGATATGTTAATTTGCAGATGTGGTCTCTCAGAAATTTTATGAACAATAAGAAACCAATGATTAGTTATTTTTACTATTAAATAATGTGAGAGTTGTTTTGCCAATATAATATTTAGGTCAAATTAACAGTTATAAATATATATCGCATATAATTTAGACTGAAGAGCATACTATAGTCACAATGCTTTACTTTCAATACATGTATTCCGATTCGAATATAACGGTAAATTAAAAATGTGTCTTATTCTTCAAGAGACCTAGATTGGTGTTAAATGTTTGTACTTAACGTCAATCTGTTTTCAAGATAAGGTGGGAAAAAACCTACGCAGACATGTACACAAAGACATCCATTTTTTAAAACTGTCCTGATTCACTAATATATTTATGATTATTTTAATTCCCTAACAGAAAATGTGTATCTCGAGGCTCGCTGTCCATTTTATACCCTCACTATTTGTTTTACAAAGGTATTAGTAAACTTGATACAATTTAATATGTGCTCTTGGCCTTCAATCTTTTTATTAGACCTTGCTATTATAACATTGGTTAATTCTATTCTAATTTAGCATTACATGGAACGTGTAAGTTCTAATGAAGAGCTAAAAACCCAGAGAGTGCTTAAATAAAACTCGAATGAATTTACTACACACACGTAGATTTTTTGTTTCTATATCTGCTAAATCTGTTTGTGAAATTTTCCTTCTTTTTTGTACTTAAAAAATGTGTTTTTACAGTTCTCTAATAGTTTTTATAACAACTTTAAACGATAAATTACCAGAACTTAGTAAAATAAGATTTTATTAAATTTTGTTTATTGACATTTTCACATGGGTTCTTGGGTTATCAGTTATTATAAATACTTTAAATGTTATTTAAAAGTATAGGAAACATCCGAAATATTCTCTTGGCGAAAGCATTATTTTATTACTAAAGAGAATACGATACATTTCCTTTGAACTGCCAACTACAGCTTTGCTTAATGTTTCTTATGTTCTCTGAAAACCTTTACACACGCTCACTGTCCTGAGCCTTTTACATATAATCCCTCTGTGTTTAATTTATTACAATGTACAGTAGAACACAATGCAGCCCTTGGTAACAACTATGAGTTCACTTTCATATAATATTCAGTTTAGAAATACATCATTAAGTTGTAATTATATTAAAAGTGTCATAAACAATGTGAAACTAATATAAAACATTGGATAAATGGATTGGCTTTATGGGGAGGTTGCTCAAATGCAAACTTTTCAAAAGTTTTTATTCTCCAAAAAATAGCAGTCACGATGCAAGCTTGCCAAGCTGCAAAATTGAGCGTTAAGAATTTTGGTCTGATGGCACTACCATGCCTCTACAGTATATATTTTTTTTAGAAATTTATGATTGTATCTAAAATTAAGACGTTGATATTATTCGCCAAAATAAATTACACCTATATTTTACACAAGTCGGAAAACTTTAATATAAAAGTGTACAACAACAAAAGAATTCTAGTTTTGAAGAACTTAATTTATTGTATGAACTATTCTATATAGGAAGACATTTTAAAGTGGGATGTATTGTATATTATAATTCGTAAGATAGTGAAAAGCTTTAAATGATACATTACTATTAATTGCTAGTTTTATTTAAAAATAATGTTCTAAATGTATCGGCTAACTTTTATTTTATGACTCTATGATACATTTTGATTTAAAACGAGATTTTAAAACTTTATTGTTTTTGGGTTTTGTATAAATTTATTAGTTTTAATAGTGGTAAGTATTAAAGTTTTTTTTATTCTAAAGTAAACACGCTGCTACAAAGAACCTATTTTCACACATCCGATCATTGAATCAAAATTAATATTATAGTAGGTACAGCCTGAAATGTATGTTACAATAAAGTGATACAAACCCAACTTGAGTTTCAACAAAAGTTCTTGATTCAATTTACTGTAAAGTATTAAAGCGCTTCAAAAGTCAAAATGCAAAGTTTAAAATGCCTACAGCATTAGAACGAAAAGCTTTATAAGAAAATCCCCGAGAATAGCAAGTGCCTTGAAATTGAATAGATAAAATACATGGTGTTCTATTAGGAAGTTCTCTTGTAGTAAAACGTTGTCCAAACAATTTTTTAAAATTATTTTTTTCTATTCATCAAAAAGTTAAAAACATTTATATATTTAAAGTTATTCATTAGACTTACAGTTTAAAAAATACTAGCAGTTACCTGCGACTTCACGCGCATTTTAGTGTGTTTCGAACCTGCGTGAGCATTTCTGGTTCAAATTAATTATATTTACGACGTTAATGTTGAATTTGACTCTTCCCATAATCATGAAAAATATGTAAAAAAGTGTATATATATACATACATACATACGTACATAGATACACAGCTCTGAGAAGCCTACTTTTGTCAAAAGATATATTAGATATGTTTAATAACAGTATTTAGATGTACTGTATGTAAAGATTAGATTGTATTGCCTCTTGTATCCGCACTTCTAGCAGTTAACTACACGCAGTTTAGTGCACGTGTATGCCCACTGCTGGTTCAAGTGAATTATATTTCCAACGCTAATGTTGAATTTGCATTTTGACGATCATTCAAATACATCAAAATTTTATAATTAAGTCCTTTGTAAGTTAAATCGTTCTTAGTATGTTTTATTCCATAGTTGATTTGGTTTTGTTTCCCGATCAAGAAAAAACATCACAAATCGGAGAAGCCTACTTCTATCAAAGGATAACTAATACATGTTTTATACCCGTCTATCGATTTATAGTAAAAGTTTTTCAACATTTTATAACTTTTACGTAAAGCTGGAATTGGTATACTAGTTCAAAAGAACATTCCAGCGAAATTTCAACTAGCATAGTTCTTGACTGATTCAAAGGTTGTCTTTAGAGCCAAATTATGACCTTATTATGTTTCAGGACATTTAATAAGTTAGATTAGTACTTACCTAGTCTCTAGTCATTGATAAAATTTGTTTCAGAAGCTTCTCTGAGGGGAATCACCCCGTATTCCACGGTTCAGTTCAGCTTACTAACTATAAATGTATACAAATTTAAAATATTAAACAATGTTTACAAAGAAAAGTTGATTACATTTGAAAGGCTCATTCAATTAATATTTGTCAACTATAGATACCAAGATGGGATGTTTCACTACTTTAAAGACCGGTGCAGCGGAGATTTTTTAAATCAGATTAGACATATATTCCTTCCAGGGAGCATAATAATGCCCATGTAAAACTTTGCAACAGTCAGTTTTGTAGTTCATACGTGAAATAAAAACAAAGGCACTATCGCATTTATATTATTAGGATGTTTACAATAGGTATACATCCTGTGTGACAATCACTCCGTTTGTATATTTGAGAAATAGTTTGCTATTCCTAGTCATTCAATCTGTTATAACAATAGCAAACTGCTTACAGAAACAATATTACAACAATGTAGTGTTTGTTTTGTAACCCAGAAACATTAAAAAGCAGTTTACATAGTGGTAAGATAAATATTATTTTGCCTTGGTTTGTCCAAGGAAGAAAAGTGCCCTTTCTTGCCAGATAATACCCGACCACTATGATATATTGAAGAAGCAATTACATTAGGGCTCGTTTAAGCTTCATGTATATTTATAGGTTGGTTTTAGGTGTTCCGCTGCTCTCAGCCTTATGTATGATATACTGTTTATATAATATAGACAATATATCTATGAAAAATGAACTTGTTGTTTTTACGCATTACACTAATTAAATAAATAAAATTAAAACGTATGTCATATTAAACTCACACTAACAACTTGATGGCAGTATTTGAAAAGTGGCGTATTGTTCACATACAATGGTGTGCTCAAAAAAGAAGGCATTGATTTATTTCCCTATTTAAGGATTTAAAATGGTTGTCATATTTTCCATATTACTTACACCTTTCTTGCACCAATATTTGCCGATGATCTTAAAAATATCCATCGTTCTATGACAATATTTTGTAGTATTATGATTCACGAGACACCCTATGTAATAAAGTTCCTTCCGCGTGAATTTTGGAGTCTATATCAACATTATACACAATGAATGCTTTATACCTTTTGATACATACGCACCAATATGTCGGCCCTTTTTAAAGTCTTGTCATGTTGTACCTTACATTTACCACAATTTATCCGCAATGAGACCTTATGTATCTAAGATATTACTTAAACATAACTTTAATATAAATACTGTTACATATGCAGCCACTGGTAGACGCCGCACTAAGCGGAATGCGAAATGAACGCAAGATTAGCATTGACAAACCCATCGCATTATAGCAACTTAATGCGTAGAAGACTCGTTTACCCCTGTATACTTTGTTGTAATGTCTAAAACATCATTCAACACAATAAAAAACTGAACAACACTAAACAACAAGTTTTCTAAAAAATCGACGCCAATGTTGAATATGCCTTCTTCCCACGAAAACATTTAAAAGAGTGTATGTGTATGGTAATTTTAATTTATTCCGATTTATTTACGTTCCAAAGTTCATTTTTGGAACCAAATCCCCACTCCCATTATTACCTATCCTGAGTATCCGCTCCTGAGAAAAGCAAGCTAGAGACATATGTACACATATAGATACTGACTTTTAGGTAGATATATAAAACTAACACATTTATCTAGTTAACTTATAAAAGAAATTCAAATAGCATTCTCTTAATAATACCTGATGGTATGAAACTCTTTTGGCGTTACCCTTTTTACTTAGTAAAGAACGAAAAGATTATTCGATTTTCTTAATGTTTAAATTGGTACTTAGTAGATGCTAACTTTAGATTGGCAAGGTTTCGTAAGGCTGCAGTTGCACAAGTTCACTTTGTCGGCATGTTATTGCCTAATTTAGCATGTTATTGCCGGCTTTTTCAAAGGGACTCTTTGGTGTAAAATTCTGATCATCTTATATTTCAGGGCATGTTTAAGGTAGATGAGTACTTAACTTATCGCTGAAATCAAATATTATTAGGATGTAAATATTCCAAATATTCCTAAATATTCCAACCACAGTTGTAAATGGAGCAAGAGCAAACAAAATAATAAGTACAGTGGTGGTGCAGTAATCTAAGTTTATCTTTGGTTAATATTTAAAAAATATTCTTTGCTTCTTAATATTTAAAGACATAACAAAAGTATATAATTTTACTTAAACTAACATAATAGCAAATTACAACCAAATCGAGTCTTGAGAATAATTGGACATTTGATACCAACCATAGACCTGAAAAAATTATTTTCTTATATCTACTAATTTATAAGAGTTAGCAGAAGGTGCAAAAAACCAGCCCTCGCCCGGAATCCTTCCTCCAGCACTTGCAGGGGCCCCAGAGTCCCCTGAGCTTGCCCCAGACCCCTCCGTCACACCCACGTGTACTTTCCAGTACTCCTTCCTACACCCTGTAGTAGTTACAGGTCTATGCTATCTTCATAGGCCTGTTACAACTACTCTCTATAGTAGGTATAGGTCTATGTAATCTTCATAGTCATACGCCAACTATGCCCTATAGGTCCACGTCGACCTCCACAGCCTAGCGGTCGTGGGTGTGACGTCAGAGACCTGTGGACTAACCCAGGGGACAGTGGGGACCTGTCAAAGTGACCACCAAGTAGCTGGATTACAAGACTACGCCACGAGTCCCGGCCGACAATGGTGTGAATTTAGGGGTACTTAGGTTTGTTGCTATAGAAATAAAAGAATCCACATTTAATTTCAATTTTTACTGCTGGATAGTGATAGCATCTCGCGTAGGCAGCCCGTGTAGTGACAGTACTTTGCAAGCATTACTGTAAAAAGTTATTAAAATGTACAAAGTATATATGTACAACTATACTGTTATATTATTAACCCTAGGAATCTTCATTTCTAGACGGTTTATATCGTGTAGTTGAAACGATTACCCTGAATACAGGAAGCTAACCGATGTGTCCATTTTATCTCGGCAACCCTATTGTGTCCATGAAACTACATTCCTACATAGACAAGAATGATTTCTATGATGTTACAAGTCCAGGTATGGAATTTTATTGAGCGTTATTGAAGCATATCTTTCAGAGTGACACAATGTTTTATGCAAACAGATGTTTATCCGCAGGACATATCAAAATTAAATGAACTATAGATTTTAGAAGTTGCAAGCAACTTAGCGAGGCATCTTATGCAACACGTGGTGTGGCATACTCCTACATTTTAATTATATTAGATTGGTAGTAAAAATGTTTAGATCATATAAAGTCAAGATAACCACTATGTATGATTATGATCTAAGTGACCTTTCCTCATTTTCATCTCAAGAGGTTCTCAAGCTAGGTTATTTTGGCTTATTTAAATCGAGGCTTAGATATAGTCTTGAATTCTGGAGCTTTTGCATTACAGCATTGTTAAATGGAATATTCTTCCAACAAAAGATGGCTTTGACAGTCGTCTAGGACTTTTCTGATGAAGTGGAATCCTGAAATTGGCTGCTCACTTATTTTAATATACAGTAATATTGTTTTACAAACATAAAGAAAGATTTTCAGTCCCTGACCACAAATATCACCCTGGACAAAACAGATATTATGGTAGAAAAATTTAGATTGACTCTGTTTAAAAACCTCAATTTTTCCTTTCGACGAAAGCCATTTAACTTAAATCCAATGCATTTAAAAATTATAACGAGCTTAAAAAAGTTTAAGTTCCACTTGAGGGCCCACGTGGTTGGAGAGGCTTTCTACAGTCTTCAGGAGGTCCTTGATGAGCCTAAAGGTATATGAAGTCAGCAGGTCACTTTGAAAATAAACTGTACATGGATGACAAAATATTTTTAGCATTACTCCTTCCTTGAGTGTATTTTATTTATCTAATGCAAACTATGCACTAAAAACGGTAAAGTTCAACTGTGTCAATAAACGAGTATTGAGTATTGAATATTAACAGAGTAATAGGTAAAAATGTAATACATACACACATGACACAATTTTAAGTGCAATTGCGACATGAAGTGATAGCAGTGGCATGCAATTATTAAAATAAGACGACTGATAACTTAGAAGCCAGCGCGTATGAGAGATCATGAGGATGTCGGAAAATTTAACTGAAAATAACCGTTATTGAGATATCTTGCCACATGATACATTCATATTTATTGTTCAGTAATTTTAGTGTCAGTGTTTAAGTAATAAAAGTTCCGGTGAGGTAAGCAGGATACCGAAGTGCATGAGTTCGCCGAAGACAGATCTTGTGACCGATGTGTTTTATTGACTTTCACTCTATTTTTTTAATGTATGAACAATATACATTTTTGTTAATACTTCAATGGAAGTATTATAAGGTAATACTTAGGTTGTTTACAAATCCATTTATTTTGTAATTATCTGTTAGCATCATGGCTACCCATGTATAAATGTTCATTAACGCTCAGCAGAGTTAATTGCTGATATCAATATTTCTTATTTAGAAATGGAGCTTCATCCAAATATTTCAAAGGTTAGTTCGTTCCTGAAATGTCGTGTTGGATTAAAAGCTTATTTTAAATTATAGGATAAATCAATAAAAGGAAAATGTTTGAGACGCAACTCAGTAGAAATATCCGTTCAACAGTTAAATCCCTTTTTTGCTGTAAGTCTTTGTAGTATTAATTTATCGATATTGCCCTGCAGTGTATTCATATCAGTCAAGCTGAAAGGCAGAGAAAACTTTGAAGTAATCAGCAGTAGAAAAAACATTCGGTTGTTGCGTTTCACAGAGAACAACTGACCAGTAAAATCTTTATTGTGTCTTATCTCTTTTATTCTTATTAAATACCCTCTCAAAAAAATAAGCAACAAAAAGCGGAGCGATTTCCAAGATTAAGTAAAATTTATGTTTTGTAATGGAACCTTTTTTAACAACTTGTGTGTACGTGTACGCATTAAAAAACTGTAATCAACCTATTACAATATAACAAATATATATTGTATATATATATATATATATATATATATATAATATATATAAATTATTAAATGCGGTTCTTGTGTTTCTGGCTATTCCATGCGAGTTGCATATTAGTTTTATAAAAGAGTTTTATAGATAATTTTATTTGGTAGTTAACGTTGCCCACTTCCTATACGTATACAGTCTAATAACTATTAGGCCTTAATGGGCCTCATGGACCACAGACCTCTGCGATGATCGTATCAAACATAATAAGAAGAGGAGACGATACAGTACAAGGTCGATGACGCAGGTAAACAGTTCTACGCCGCAGACAGGATTGAACCTGCGCTGTCCGTGAGGTCCAAAGATCGACAACGGTCTCCCAACAGCTTACTTTAAGTGTGTTACTTAGTAGAGCAGCTACCGTTTCGGTTGACAATATATTTAAACCTTTTCTACGTATACCAACGTTAAAGGTAAATATAATTAGACCTTTGCTTTTGTCATTTAAGCCGTGATATACTTGTAAACACTGTCAAAGTAAACAGTTCTAAGAGAATGTTGGAGTTTATAAAACGACAACAGCATCATCGTTAGTGGCTGTGGCAGTCTGTAGGGCGACAGAACGACATTAACCCTCTCAAAGATTTATGTGATACTCATGTCTCCGTACGAATGGTGGGAGTAATTGCACTATAAAATGTACTTTTATTTACACATGTTAATTTTGCTTTATATGTACCTAATAAGTTTTTTTAACTATTAATATGATATTTTGTCCGAACGAAAGTATTTTGAACAGCTTATGAGTAGAAACACATACATAATCTTTTTAAATCAGATGAAGTTCAATATTAGTCTTAATAAACAAACTAGATAATCGTAAGAAATACTACAAAGTTATTAATTTTTATAAGCAGCAGATCAAATCCTCAGGCTGTAATAGTTATATTTGATACAATATGCATTAAAAATTTAATAGTAACACGAAATTATTAAAAATTAAGTATTTGCAGGTACAGATATAACAAGGTTTAGAAAGTTGTCTCTTTCTGTGAATCTATTAAAATAAGGGACAAAAATCTGCCTGCGTGAAATGTTTTGTTTCAACATAGCAAATATACTACGACCAAGATTGATCCCAGCAGCATTTAATTTTATTATTTTGCCAAACACTGCAAGCTAACATCTCATTCAACTAAATTGTAGAATTCGTAAGAGCTGAATCCTGATGTTAATTTTTTTGTGTAAAAAGAGGTCATCTGTCTATCATGTCCAAGATATACAATAATCCATATTCCTTCATCTTCAAACTTTTTAAAACATGTAATCGATCTATTGTAATTTTCCGCAAGATTTATTGACATTTGTAATGTGTAGACTAAGGTTTAAAAATAATGTAAATTTGTTAACGTAGTATTGGCATAGTTAACTTGAACCGTAAATAGTTCCTTTACTGAAAAAACGCCTATAAATGCAGCCATTTGCATTTAGTTACCTAGGAAATGAAATACGCTACATTGTTTTAATTTAACAGGCAACCTCAGCTAAGACTTACACGCGACTTCAGGTGTGGCGTACACTTACCTAGGTAATAAGTGCACTTTACGTCAGTTGAAAGCTCGTAGTGAATCTAGTGTGAAAACAGTAATTAAATAAATAAGGGAATGTGCAGGAACATTCATACTGTCATGTCTTGGTGTATATTCCAAAGAAATATTATTAGAGACCCACTTTAGTTCATCTTATCCTAATTATTACCAACGCTGGTGTTTAACAGTATGCCTCTTACAAGCACTGGACTAGCTGCATAATGTCCTAGATTCTGTTACTTATAATAGATTATGTTCGCGTTTCTTCATAATATTATGGTTGAATTTGAATTGAGCTTTTTTGCGTGAGTAATATAATAGGTTACCGGTTAAACAAAGAATTAAATATCACAACAATAAAATAACGACACAAATGCATTGTACGCACTTGTTATTTATGTTATTACAATAAAACAGAGCTAAACGATAGTCAAAAAATTATAACTAGATAAGTGAGTGAAAGAGACACAAATAATAATAACAGACAAATTACACAAGACATTTTCCAATAAAATTTACAACCTTGACCTAATAGCGCAGTCTGGCCTGAGAGAGGAGCTTTTTATTGATAGGTTTTGACAGAAATATTTAGTCACCATATGTGACAGGTGCCGTAACCCCTCAACTGATTCGGAAATTGGTGGCATTTTATTTCCGTGGCTGGGAAAGTGGCACTTTACTTGGTAGCTTTATTTACGCTTCTTAGAATATGAGGCAATTTGTATTAGATTTACTTGACAGCAATGTTCTTAACTGCCACTTAATAAACTCTCTCATGTAGTATTTTCTAACTGATAATAACGTCAAATACGATGTCCTCGTATTCTTACAAGTAAAAATGTGTTAAAAACTACTATGAAAAGAAAACCAAGTATTGTGATATTGCAGGTGGGTAAATAACAATGGAGATGTTAGTGATGTACTGTATACCACAGCCGAGGGTTGTACACATCAGTAAAGCACCGCTGACGTCACTGCTTGTTTATTGTTAACGTAAATTATTGAGCTACCCTCAAATGTAATATGTCTTCATGTTACAGTTACACCACGTTACTAAACAATGAACAATGCATATTACATTAACCCTAATAATGTGTTATGATTCAACATTTATGTTTACGTAAACTGCTTTTATTTACATTAAACGAATTTTATAATGGTCATAGCGTAATTTAATATCGCTAAACATTGAATCAAAAAAGGTACTTTGCTTCACCTGGACCCAAAATTGGATCTCTCACCTGCCGGGTGAGTGCGCTACCTCTACGTCACAGAGCCCTTATTTTTTACAGTTCAATTATTTTTGTATTAGATAATTTCTGTAAAATATGTGTTTAAATAACCAAACTAAAATATAGACCTGTCAGACGACTCTGTGGTGTAGTGGTTGCGCACTCACCCGGCAGGTGAGAGATGTAGGTTCGAGTCCCAGAGGATCCATTACTTTTTGTGATTCAATTTTTAGTAAAAATTGAGTAAGTAGACTGTTATTTTAGTAAATTGTACATCCCAAAACTTATATTAGAATTTAAATGGATTAATTAAATTGATAAATATTATACTATTTCCCGCTTTGGCTATACGACAGCTAACTAAAGCTTTGGGTTTTATTACAAAAATGTATTTCTGACAGTACACCTTACATGTATGTTTGGAGTATTAATCTCGGGAAAAATATCGAATGCTGAAGTTAAATATTTACATCTCATACTTATATACTTTGAGAAATAGAACCACGAAAGTTATACCATGTGAAACATGTTTAGTTATACTTTATGTTTTAGTATGCTTTTGAAAATATTGTCGACAGCTACGTTTACACTTTTTTTAGTCAATGTTTTCACGCTTTACGCTTTACCGCTTTAACCCTATGAAATATAATGTTTCGTAATTATTATTACCGAAATCTGTCCTTCCGATAACTCTTAGACAATTTACCTATCCAATTAACTGTTGATAAAAAATCTTTCCACGATTAATATTGGCTGAGCTTCAACAAAGCTTATAACTCGAGGGCCTGGAAATTTGTCATTTCTGTTTGTCTGTCTGCCTGCATGCCGGTCTACATGATATTTTGAAATAAAATGTCAAAAAGACTTAAAAAAATTGCATATATCTTCATTTCTATATAGGCAACGCTGATAGTGTATGTTACTCTGTGGAATTAGGCTGAGTGTATAAACTTCCACCAAAATAAAATCAAAGGTGGACTGAGATAACAGAGTTCAAACATCACAGAGTACCACATATTGCTGGTACATCAAAGCGATCAACATAGCAAACGTTTATTTCTATACCACATTTTGTTTGGTAATCTCACCATTGAATAAATTTGAAATGTTTCAACCCGCGAGTTAATTACCCACTTCTCATTCACAATGTTTGCGGACTGTACCAGTATTGCTGTTCCATTACGGCTGGGATACAGTTCAGATTTGATGATTCCGATTAAATACCAACACGTTAGTTCAGAATATTTGAACTTCTATTGATATACATGTCATTGTGAGTGTACTTTTAGTACTAGAGTCCGACTACAATTTATTCTCACCACAAATTGATTAGCAATAAAAATTTAAATTTAAAAATAATACAAGTGCCATGTGGTAGTCATCATAGTTTGTGTTCAATATAATTTTAATGAGTATTGAACATAAGTATTTAACCCTACTTCTAAGATAGGGATTATGTAATTAAAACTCAAGTAAACTTTACTTATCTATCTCGAGCAGTGAATATATAATCGGTTTTATTCTTATAATATATTATTCTGTATTCAAATAAAAAAGTCAATTGACATGCAAATAAGAAATCTGAATTTTTTAATGTGAATGTTTCATTATGTTTTTGTTTACTAAATTTGACTTTTCAAGTCACATTTAGATTCTATATGAAGTGATTGCATTTGGAATAGGCTAACAATTCTGCTTTCAACTGATTAATAGGCTAATACAATTGGGACTTTCAAGGTTCGTACTCCACATCGATGTTAAGAACTTTTTTTGCACGATCTTTTGTGTTTAATGTTTTGTGTAAGAAAATTAAATAATATCCTAATCAGAAAATAATATAACTGGTGAAAAATAATATATTTCACCCTAAAACACACTGTAAGTATTATTCTTTAAACATACTCATGTTTCATTCACATCCGTATAGCAATGTGTACTTGGATGTGTCTAAAATAGATAAATGTGGTATGAAGGTCCATACGTCTGTATGTCCATCAATGTTTTGATGAAAATTTTGTAGAGATTTAAAACTTTTTTACTTGATTTTAGGGTTTAAAAAGTCAAAAGGCCTTCCGTTGGTCTGTCCAACATAACTCTTGATAAAAGTATTGAAGAGACTTTCGAAACTTGGTACTTAGCTCTTACTCAGGTACCGAAATCTCTTTCTGCCTGAATGTAAGATAACACTTAGTAGAAAACTTAGAAAAATAGAAGGACATTCCGTCTGTTTGCTACTTTTTTGTTATGTCAAAACTGCATTACATTACAACTGCATCAACATTGCTAAATTATATTCATAACATTTATTATAGTTTGGATAAACTCCTCGATCATAATCAATGTTATATTTATCGTGTGTGGTAATTTAAGTAATTAATGCTTATTGTGGTTAGGAATGTATACCTGGATTAAACTGCCGTTGTGTAATATGTAGTCATAGTTATATAAAACAAAGACAATTGGTTCAAAAACTTTAGTAATCCACTTTTCATGGAATTGCGTTTAATACATAATTACTACAAACTGAACACTTGGCAGCTTATTAGAGAAATAAACCAACCGAGAAGGAAAGTTAGGAGATGCGCAATTGTCAACTATTGTGTTGTCTTCTGTAATTAAACTTCGGAAGTAGCATTTTTATCTCTTTAATTAGATGCTACTTTAAATTTCATTCATTATTACAAGTTGTGAAACTTCCTAAAACACGAATGGATTTAGTTATTGTTCATTGTTTTAAGTTGCGTAACTTCAAAAAGGAAGGCATGTTATAAGTATATAAGATACATACTTTTTAATGTTCATTATGTTAAGTAACAAATACTAACAACAACTTAATGGATGTCACGAAACAAATCTTCCATTAATTGATGAGAAATTTGTAAGACTCGACATAGAGAAAAAGCAAAATATAGGAATAAAAACTGGAGTCTGGTAAAACTAGGATTTGCAATGGACTGATGTGCCAATTCAAAATTCCTTAACGACTTTACAGCGATCAGATTTCAGTCACGTATCGAGTTTAGGACAGCAAGACTGTTGGTAAGAAACGTCACTCACAATAAATGTGTTAATTTTACTATATTTAAATTATGTTCTAAATAATAAATTTCTTTTAGGATAGAATTAAATGTTTGAAATTAATTCGGATATGTTAAATTGCAGATGCGGTCTCTCAGAAATTTGATGAACAATATGATACCAATGATTAGTTATTTTTACTATTAACAGTATGAGATCGGTTTTGCCAATATAATATTTGGGGTCAAATTAACAGTTATAAATATATATCGCATATAATTTAGACTGAAGAGCATACTATAGTCACAATGCTTTACTTTCAATACATGTATTCCAATTCGAATATAACGGTAAATTAAAAATGTGTCTTATTCTTCAATAGACCTAGATTGGTGTTAAATGTTTGTACTTAACGTCAATCTGTTTTCAAGATAAGGTGGGGAAAAACCTACGCAGACATTTACACAAAGACATCCACTTTTCAAAACTGTCCTGATTCACTAATATATTTATGATTATTTTAATTCCTTAACAGAAAATGTGTACCTTGAGGCTCGCTGCCCATTTTATAACCTCACTATTTGTTTTACGAAGGTATTAACATAGGTATAATTTGATACAGTTTAATATGTGCTCTTGGTCTCCAATCCTTTTATTAGATCTTGCTATTATAACCTTGGTTAATTCAATTCTAATTTAGCATGACATGGAACGTATAAGTTCTAATGAAGAGCTAAAAAACCCAGAGAGTGTTTTAAATAAAACTCGAATGAATTTACTACATACACGTAGATTTTATGTTTCTATATTTGCTAAATCTGTTTGTGAATTAGTCCTTTTTTGTACTTAAAAAGTGTGTTTTTATAGTCCTCTAATAGTTTTTATAAAAAACTGTATACGATAAATTACCAGAACTTAGTAAAATAAGATTTTAATAAATTTTGTTTATTGACATTTTCACATGGGTTCTTGGGTTATCAGTTATTATACGAGTAACTACTTTAAAATGCTATTTAAAAGTATAGGATACATCCGAAATATTCTCTTGGCGAAAGCATTATTTTATTTCTAAAGAGAAAACGATGCATTTCCTTTGAACTGGCAAGTGTAGCTTTACTTAATATTTCATAAGCTTTCTTACATTCTCTGAAAACCTTTACACACGCTCACTGTCCTGAGCCTTTTACATATAATCCCTCTGTGTTTATTTTATTACAAAGTGCAGTAGAACACAATGTAGCCCTTGGTGACAGCTATGACTTCACTTTCATACAATATTCAATTTAGAAATACATCATTATGTTGTATTTATATTAAAAGTGTTTCATAAACAATGTGAAACTAATATAAAACATTGGATAAATGGATTGGCTTTTATGGGGAGGTTTCTCAAATGCAAACTTTTCAAAAGTTATTATTCTTGAAAAAAGAGCAGTCAGAATACAAGCTTGCCAAGCTGCAAAATTGAGCGTTAAGAATTTTGGTCTGATGGCACTACCATGCCTCTATATATTTTTTTTTATAAATTTATGATTGTATCTAAAATTAAGACATTAATATTATTCACTAAAATAAATTACACCTATATTTTACACAAGTCGGAAAACTTTAATATAAAAGTGTACAGCAACAAAAGAATTCTAGTTTTGAAGAACTTAATTGTATTAACTATTCTATATAGGAAGACATTTTAACGTGGGATGCATTGTATATTTTAATTCGTAAGATAGAGAAAAGCTTTAAATGATACATTACTATAAACTTTTAGTTTAATTTAAAAATAATATTCTAAATGTATCGGCTTTTTAACTTTTATTTTGACTCTATGATACATTTTGATTTAAAACGAGATTTTAAAATTTTATTGTTTTTGGGTTTTTATAAATTTATTAGTTTAATAGTGGTAAGTATTAAAGTTTTTTTTTATTCTAAAGTAAAAACGCTGCTACAAACGAACCTATTTTCACACATCCGATCATTGAATCAAAATTAATATTATAGTAGGTACAGCCTGAAATGTATGTTACAATAAAGTGATACAAACCCAAGTCGAGAAAATCCCCGAGAATAGCAAGTGCCTTGAAATTGAATAGATAAAATACATGGTGTTCTATTAGGAAGTTCTCTTGTAGTAAAACGTTGTCCAAACAATTTTTTAAAAATTATTTTTTTCTATTCATCAAAAAGTTAAAAACATTTATATATTTAAAGTTATTCATTAGACTTACAGTTTAAAAAATACTAGCAGTTACCTGCGACTTCACGCGCATTTTAGTGTGTTTCGAACCTGCGTGAGCATTTCTGGTTCAAATTAATTATATTTACGACGTTAATGTTGAATTTGACTCTTCCCATAATCATGAAAATATGTAAAAAAGTGTATATATATACATACATACATACGTACATAGATACACAGCTCTGAGAAGCCTACTTTTGTCAAAAGATATATTAGATATGTTTAATAACAGTATTTAGATGTACTGTAAAGATTAGATTGTATTGCCTCTTGTATCCGCACTTCTAGCAGTTAACTACACGCAGTTTAGTGCACGTGTATGCCCACTGCTGGTTCAAGTGAATTATATTTCCAACGCTAATGTTGAATTTGCATTGTGACGATCATTCAAATACATCAACATTTTATAATTAAGGCCTTTGTAAGTTAAATCGTTCTTAGTATGTTTTATTCCATAGTTGATTTGGTTTTGTTTCCCGATCAAGAAGAACATCACAAATCGGAGAAGCCTACTTCTATCAAAGGATAACTAATACATGTTTTATACCCATCTATAAATTTATAGTAGAAGTTTTTCAACATTTTATAACTTTTACGTAAAGCTGGAATTGGTATACTAGTTCAAAAGAACATTCCAGCGAAATTTAATCTAGCATAGTTCTTGTCTGCTTTAAAGGTTGTCTTTAGAGCCAAATTATGACCTTATTATGTTTCAGGACATTTAATAAGGTAGATTAGTACTTACCTAGTCTCTAGTCATTGATAAAATTTGTTTTCAGAAGCTTCTCTGAGGGGAATCACCCCGTATTCCACGGTTCAGTTCAGCTTACTAACTATAAATGTATACAAATTTAAAATATTAAACAATGTTTACAAAGAAAAGTTGATTACATTTGAAAGGCTCATTCAATTAATATTTGTCAACTATAGATACCAAGATGGGATGTTTCACTACTTTAAAGACCGGTGCAGCGGAGATTTTTTAAATCAGATTAGACATATATTCCTTCCAGGGAGCATAATAATGCCCATGTAAAATTTGCAACAGTCAGTTTTGTAGTTCATACGTGAAATAAAAACAAAGGCACTATCGCATTTATATTATTAGGATGTTACAATAGGTATACATCCTATGTGAAAATCACTCCGTTTGTATATTTAAGAAATAGTTTGCTATTCCTAGTCATTCAATCTGTTATAACAATAGCAAACTGCTTACAGAAACAATATTACAACAATGTAGTGTTTGTTTTGTAACCCAGAAACATTAAAAAAGCAGTTTACATAGTGGTAAGATAAAATATTATTTTGCCTTGGTTTGTCCAAGGAAGAAAGGTGCCCTTTCTTGCCAGATAATACCCGACCACTATGATATATTGAAGAAGCAATTACTTTAGGGCTCGTTTAAGCTTCATGTATATTTATAGGTTGGTTTTAGGTGTTCCGCTGCTCTCAGCCTTATGTATGATATACTGTTTTATATAATATAGACAATATATCTATGAAAAATGAACTTGTTGTTTTTACGCATTACACATAATTAAATAAATAATATTAAAACGTATGTCATATTAAACTCACACTAACAACTTGATGGCAGTATTTGAAAAGTGGCGTATTGTTCACATACAATGGTTGTGCTCAAAAAAGAAGACATTGATTTATTTCCCTATTTTAAGGATTTAAAATGGTTGTCATATTTTCCATATTACTTTACACCTTTCTTGCACCAATATTTGCCGATGATCTTAAAAATATCCATCGTTCTATGACAATATTTTGTATTATGATTCACGAGACACCCTACGTAATAAAGTTCCTTCCGCGTGAATTTTGGAGTCTATATCAACATTATACACAATGAATGCTTTATACCTTTTGATACATACGCACCAATATGTCGGCCCTTTTTAATGTTTCCGTATGTATCTAAGATATTACTTAAACATAACTTTAATATAAATACTGTTACATATGCAGCCACTGGTAGACGCCGCACTAAGCGGAATGCGAAATGAACGCAAGATTAGCATTGACAAACCCAATCGCATTATAGCAACTTAATGCGTAGAAGACTCGTTTTACCCCTGTATACTTTGTTGTAATGTCTAAAAACATCATTCAACACAATAAAAAACTGAACAACACTAAACAACAAGTTTTCTAAAAAATCGACGCCAATGTTGAATATGCCTTCTTCCCACGAAAACATTTAAAAGAGTGTATGTGTATGGTAATTTTAATTTATTCCGATTTATTTTACGTTCCAAAGTTCATTTTTGGAACCAAATCCCCACTCCCATTATTACCTATCCTGAGTATCCGCTCCTGAGAAAAGCAAGCTAGAGACATATGTACACATATAGATACTGACTTTTTAGGTAGATATATAAAACTAACACATTTATCTAGTTTAACTTATAAAAGAAATTCAAATAGCATTCTCTTAATAATACCTGATGGTATGAAACTCTTTTGGCGTTACCCTTTTTACTTAGGTAAAGAACGAAAAGATTATTCGATTTTCTTAATGTTTAAATTGGTACTTAGTAGATGCTAACTTTAGATTGGCAAGGTTTCGTAAGGCTGCAGTTGCACAAGTTCACTTTTGTCGGCATGTTATTGCCTAATTTAGCATGTTATTGCCGGCTTTTTCAAAGGGACTCTTTGGTGTAAAATTCTGATCATCTTATATTTCAGGGCATGTTTAAGGTAGATGAGTACTTAAACTTATCGCTGAAATCAAATATTATTAGGATGTAAATATTCCAAATATTCCTAAATATTCCAACCACAGTTGTAAATGGAGCAAGATCAAACAAAATAATAAGTTACAGTGGTGGTGCAGTAATCTAAGTTTATCTTTGGTTAATATTTAAAAAATATTCTTTGCTTCTTAATATTTAAAGACATAACAAAAGTATATAATTTTACTTAAACTAACATAATAGCAAATTACAACCAAATCGAGTCTTGAGAATAATTGGACATTTGATACCAACCATAGACCTGAAAAAATTATTTTCTTATATCTACTAATTTATAAGAGTTAGCAGAAGGTGCAAAAAACCAGCCCTCGCCCGGAATCCTTCCTCCAGCACTTGCAGGGGCCCCAGAGTCCCCTGAGCTTGCCCCAGACCCCTCCGTCACACCCACGTGTACTTTCCAGTACTCCTTCCTACACCCTGTAGTAGTTACAGGTCTATGCTATCTTCATAGGCCTGTTACAACTACTCTCTATAGTAGGTATAGGTCTATGTAATCTTCATAGTCATACGCCAACTATGCCCTATAGGTCCACGTCGACCTCCACAGCCTAGCGGTCGTGGGTGTGACGTCAGAGACCTGTGGACTAACCCCAGGGGACAGTGGGGACCTGTCAAAGTGACCACCAAGTAGCTGGATTACAAGACTACGCCACGAGTCCCGGCCGACAATGGTGTGAATTTAGGGGTACTTAGGTTTGTTGCTATAGAAATAAAAGAATCCACATTTAATTTCAATTTTTACTGCTGGATAGTGATAGCATCTCGCGTAGGCAGCCCGTGTAGTGACAGTACTTTGCAAGCATTACTGTAAAAAGTTATTAAAAATGTACAAAGTATATATGTACAACTATACTGTTATATTATTAACCCTAGGAATCTTCATTTCTAGACGGTTTATATCGTGTAGTTGAAACGATTACCCTGAATACAGGAAGCTAACCGATGTGTCCATTTTATCTCGGCAACCCCTATTGTGTCCATGAAACTACATTCCTACATAGACAAGAATGATTTCTATGATGTTACAAGTCCAGGTATGGAATTTTATTGAGCGTTATTGAAAGCATATCTTTCAGAGTGACACAATGTTTTATGCAAACAGATGTTTATCCGCAGGACATATCAAAATTAAATGAACTTATAGATTTTAGAAGTTGCAAGCAACTTAGCGAGGCATCTTATGCAACACGTGGTGTGGCATACTCCTACATTTTAATTATATTAGATTGGTAGTAAAAATGTTTAGATCATATAAAGTCAAGATAACCACTATGTATGATTATGATCTAAGTGACCTTTCCTTTTATTAGTTTATACTTTGTTTTTTTGTTTTAATTCATTAATTGTTTTTTAATGATTACTTTTTTCGTAAATATTTTTCAAAAAGTAAATGGCCACAAACATCTTTGAACCTACAACGGGGAAGAAAAGTATTTCTGTAGTGCTAGTCAAATACGGTGGTTGATGTATTAAGTGTAGTTACAGCTATTCTGTAGCAGTCTTAGTATGCACATATTTTTATTAACTTATACTGCACATATATTTCTAAATTTATTTTATTCTTTAGTGTAATGTGTTTCTTTTTTATCTTTCTTTCTGTCTTTTTATATTTGCAGTAAGCGCACAGTATTTTAATGGAACAGAGCCACGCACAGCATTCGTCCTATGTGGCTCTTTATTCATATTGTAATTTGTGATTGATTGGAAAAATAAAGACTATCTTTCTTTCTTTCCTCATTTTCATCACAAGAGGTTCTGAAGCTAGGTTATTTTGGATTATTTAAATCGAGGCTAGACATAGACCTTTAATTCTGGTGCTTTTGCCTTACAGCATTGTTAAATAGAATATTCTTCCAACAAAAGATGGCTTTGACAGTCGTCTAGGACTTTTCTGATGAAGTGGAATCCTTACATTGGATGCTCACTTATTTTAATATACAGCAATATTGTTTTACAAACGTAAAGAAAGATTTTCAGTCCCTGACCACAAATATCACCCTGCACAAAACAGATCTTATGGTAGAAAAATTTTGATTAACTCTGTTTAAAGACCTAAATTTTTTACTTTCGACCAAAACTGTTTTACTTAAATCCATTAAAATGTATAACGAGCTTAAAAATGTTTAAGTTCAACTTGAGGGCCCAGTTGATCGGAGAGACTTTCTACAGTCTTTAGGGGGTCCTTGATGAGCCTACAGGTATATGAAGTCAGCAGGTCACTTTAAAAATAAACTGTACATGGATGAAAAATATATATTTTTAGCATTACTCCATCCAATTGTATTTTATCTATCTAATTCAACTTTTATGGTTTTCTGTTTTGCACTAAAAACTGCAAAGTTCAACTGTGTCAATAAACGAGTATTGAGTATTGAATATTGACAGAGTAACAGGTACAAATGTCATACATACACACATGACACAATTGTAAGTGCAATTGCGACATGAAGTGATAGCAGTGGCATGCAGTTATTACAATAAGACGACTGATAACTTAGAAAGCCAGCGCGTATGAGAGATCATGAGGATGTCGGAAAATTTAACTGAAAATAACCATTATTGAGATATCTTTCCACGTGATACATTCAGATTTGTTGTTGAGTAATTTTAGTGTAAGTGTTTAAGTAATAAAAGTTCCGGTGAGGTAGGCAGGATACCGAAGCGCATGAGTGCGCCGAAAACAGATCTTGTGACCGATGTGTTTTATTGACTTTCACTCTATTTCTTTGCTGTATGAATGATATACATGTTTGTTAATACTTCAATGGAAGTATTATAAGGATATACTTAGCTTGTTTACAAATTCGTTCATTTTGTTGTTATCTGTTAGCATCGTGGCCACCCATGTAAAAACGTTCATTAACGCTCAGCAATTGTCGATTACAATGTTTCTTATTTAGTAGAAGTGAAGCTTCATGCAAATACTTCAAAGGTTAGTTCGTTCCTGAAATGTCGTGATGGATTTAAAAGCTTATTTTAAATGAAAGGATAATCAATGAAAGGAAAATTTTTGAGACGCAACTCAGTAGAAATGTCCATTCAAGAGTGAAATCACTTTTTTGCTGTAGTATTATGATCTGTAGTATTGTAGTATCTTTGTAGTATTAATATATCGATATTGCCCAGTAGCGTATTCATAGCAGTCAAGCTGAAAGTCAGAGAAAACTTTGAAGTAATCAGCAGTAGAAAAAAACATTTCGTTGTTGCGTTTTTACAGAGAACAACTGACCAGTAAAAACTTTATTGTGTTTTATCTCCTTGATTCTTATTAAATACCTTCTCAAAAAATATGAGCAACAAAAAGCGGAGCGATTTCCAAGATTAAGTAAAATTTACATTTTATAATGCATCCTTTTATAACTTGTGTGTACGTGTACTCATTACAAAACTGTAATCAACCTATTACAATATAACAAATATATATTGTGTATATATATATTATTAATTGCGGTTCTTGTGTTTCTGGCTATTACATGCTAGTTGCATATTAGTTAAGTTTTTAATAGTTAGTTTTAACTTGGTGTTTAACGTTGACCACTTCCTATGTAAAGAGACTGATACCTATTAGGCCTTAATGGGCCTCATGTACCACTGATCTCTGCGAGGATCGTATCAAACAGAATAAGGAGGAGAGTCGATACAGTACAAGGTCGATGGCACAGATAAACAGTGCTAAACCACAGACAGGATTGAACTTGCGCTATCTGTGAGGTCCAAAGATCAACGACGTCTCACAACCGCTTACTTGTAAGTGTGTTACTTAGTAGATCAGCCACGTTTCGGTTGACAATATAAACCTTTTCCACATATACCAACGTTAATGGTAAATATAATTAGACCTTTGCTTTTGTCACAAAAGTCGTGCTATAATTGTAAACACTGTCAAAGTAAACAGTTCTAAGAGGATATTGGAGTGTTAAAACGACTATAGTAGCATCGTTAGTGACTGGGGTAGTCTGTAGGGCGACAGAACGACATTAACCCTCTCAAAGATTTAAGTGATCCTGTTGTCCCCGTACAAATGGTGGGAGTAATTGCACTATAAAATATACTTTTATCTACACATTGTATTTTTAGCTTTATATGTTCCTAATAAGCCTTTCTTATCGAAGCATGATTTCTAACTCAATTAATTTAAGAAACCCAGTTCTTCCATATACTTGTATAATCTCTGTCTTTCTATATCGCATTTAATAGTTCTATAATATGTTACGAGATACCTGATTTTTTTTATAACATTTTTAACATAATATTTTTCCAAACTAAAGTATGTTGAATAGTTTTCGAGTAGAAACACAATTCCTAATCAGATGCAGTTTAATATTAGTCTGAATGAACTAGATAATCGTAAGAAATGCTAACAAGATCATAATTTTTGTAAACAGCAGATAAAAGCCTTATGTTGTAATAGTTATATTTTATAAAATATTATTAAAAAAATTAACAGTAAAAAGAAATTACTAAACATGTTTAAATAAGCTTAAAAATGAACATTGAGGATATGTACGGTATTGACTTAAAACAGAAAATTTGGGTTGTACAGTCGAAAATCGTATATGAAAGTATACATGGGGTAATTTAATCAGTATGGGATGAATATTACTATTCAAGAAATTCTGGGATTACCTTGTTATCATTTAAGCTAGAACGAGTCTGTTGAGGTCGAGTTTTAACGATTTAATTTAATTTACATCTCACTCAAAGTCTTATTGGAGATTTGATCTTGATTCCTTGTGGAGTATCGCCTTAAAAGGCGCCGGACCTTTCAATACACATTTTTGTAGCTTTTGATGTCCACCAAAAAATACAATTTAATATATTTTTTTTAAATAGTTCAAAATATACCAGTATTTAAAAGAGACTCTTTTATATCTTTCACTTTACTTCATCTACTTTTACATGAATTATTGTATCAATTTTAGTATTGTTTCATATAATTCTTGTTAAATTGATGATATAATACTATCAATATTGTAGTGATCAGTGCGTGCTTGAGACTTTTCAAAGCAGTAAGTGATAGACATGAGGTGATAGACATGAGGTAAGTTGAATAAATAGTGCTTCATAAGCTTGTTTACATATATGCAACATCGAATTCAATTATGGCGCTTGTCACTCCATGGATTTGGCTGAGCTTCAGCAAACAGTTTTGGTCCAAAGGATTTCCTTCATAGCAACAAGAAATTACATTTCACTGAATTCCTTCCGCAACACAGGTACAGTCTCGCCAGTAGTACATGTAAAAAAAACAACTATTGAGAGCAGGGGCGGGCGTAACGTAACATATTTGAGAGGGATAGAACCTCTCATTAAAACCCTAAAAATGATAAAAATATACTTACAAAAATTATTCTAAAGTGTTTGTAAAAAGCTGTAAAATGGTTACATTTTAAGTTGGCCTATGTCATAATTTTATATTTAGATGTTTACAATAATTCCATATCCCTTGGTGTGCTGTGATCTTCCATTATATTCATACTCCCCAAGGCCAAAGCTAAGACCATCTTTCTTCACTAAATGAAATTTGCAAAGTAATTTTTGTTCACCTTTCTTTTAGAGTATAATATTCTTACTGCCATATGAAGTTAGAGGTTTTATTATTCTCAAGAAGTTTCGACAGAGAATTTAAGGCTTGAGTTACTTTTTAGAAAATAACTAAAAAACCGATACAGCGAAATACGACAGGCTCGACTGAACGTAACGAAAGCCTTAGCAACGTATGAGACAAAGTAGCATCACTACATGTGTTGCAATATCACATAATAACATGTTATATGATTTTTTTTTAACTAATATATTCTATAATTTTTGTCGTTGCCATCAAGGTTGCCCACAAGACCAATGTGAAGCTATAAGAACATTATATTTACCTTCCATTTTGACACTTGACCTCAAATTAAACATAGTTTTTTTTTCCTAGAACCGTGACGACATATGTTCTTCTCTAAGAATTTTATGTCATAAGTTATTGCATGGAAAACAGAACGACATACAGACAGACGGACAGACGATGGCATGATTGAACAAAGATCGTATTGGTCTTAATAAGTATGTTATGTGTTAAAAATAAGTATTAATATGCCACACAATACACATCAGGTATATCTCTATAATTGGAAACATAAAATATTGTTTTCATTTTTATATAGGGACGGATTTTCCCACGATAAATTACAGATAGTTTGATGTTTTTGTATTACACAAAAAAGTATAATATTTTGTGTTATTTTGAGTAAACAAATTTTCTCTCGTATGTTAAGTTTAAATTTAAAGCTAATTTGCTCAAACGAAATGTTCATTTATCGTTATTTAAACCTAAACACACCCATATTTAGTACCCACATATACCTCAAAACAGCGCGAGTACACCGATTACTATTTAAACATTCATACGTGCCACACTAAAACTATAGATGGCTCAGCCAGTAGTAATTTTACTTTGATCATTCTGGTTTATGTAATTTCTATTATTAGGTTCACCTTTAGTTTTGTGGATTTTTAAGGTAATTGCTATTTGCAAAAACTTAAATAAATAAAAACTGCCAGCTAGCATATTATTTTGTTAGGATACTCATTTTAGAGTCTTAAATATGGACACTTGTATATATAGTCTAGGGAAATTGATAAGTGAAATATTTTTTTGTTTTTCTTGTAATATCTTATAGCTATATTTTATAAATAATAAATAAATAAATAAGGACTTTATTTTGGAGCGGTTTTCAACAATAATTGCTGGTTTACAAAACGACTCATGTCTTATTATAGTTCTTAAAAAATTAAAAGCTTATTATAATATTAGACATACAGTTATATATGGCTATATCACCTTGTATTGTACATTAAATACTTGTATATATTTTCTTTGTATGTCGTTCCAGATACACCCTGGCCTGTTACGCTGGAGGACAGTTCATTATATAATTTGGGAGCAAAGTACGCAAATCGCTTTCTTTCAAATTCACGGCGAACGCGTGGCATCTCTAACACTTGATCCTGTCTAGTACTGCGAGATCGGACTTGAGACCTGCTTTTTAGTTTTTCTCTCAGATATCCCGGCCTACCAGTGGTCAGGATTCTGTAAACCAGGCATGAGGAGCGCAGGGTACAAGTATCAGCTACAGTCAACAAACCCAGCGATCGTCGAGCCTCCGAAACATGGTCAAACCTTCTTAAACCACATACATACCTTACACACATATTTTGGACTCTCTGTAATTTTTCTAAATCTCCTTTAGACACAATGTTGCCATAGACAGGGAGGAAAATAATCGATCACAGAGAGCACAAGACCCGGACAAGGCGAAGCCTGGTCTCTCTAGGAAACATGTGCCTATGCTTGTACAGCATTCTCAGTCGACCAAGTGTTCGCCGACAAACAGCACTTAAAGTTGACCAGATAGTGTGAGGCCACTATCAAGCATGAGGCCCAAGAGCTTTGAGGATTCACACTCCTTCAGTCTCACACTGCCAAGCAACACCTCACCCACTGTCTCCGAACCCACATTGGAAGGAATCGACAACACCACTACACTTTTCCTTGTTCAGTTTAATCCCATGCCTCTCAGACCAATCATGGACAATGCTTAAGTCAGCATTCGTAATGGAAACTGCTGAGTCAGGTTTTCCGGCTTCATATGAAACACACAGTTTGAGCATCATCGGTGTATGAATACAAGCGACTATGTTGCAAGTCTGAACCCATAGTGGCGGAAAACAGGGTGAATAGAATTGGCCCAAGGCAACTTCCCTGTGGAACACCAGCAACTCTACTTAGAGATGAGAAGAAATCCATCCCAATTTTAACCTTTTGTCTCCTATTCACCAAATAGAAATCAAACCAAGAAACCACCTCTTATCGAAAACCATAAAAATGCATGACAGTCAACAACATCCTGTAGTCTATTGAGTCAAATGCATGTGAAAAGTCCAGCATTGCAAGAAGAGATGCTTTCTTATCCGCCCTTGCGTGAAGCAAACTCGTCACAAACGAGCAAAAGCGCAGTTGCAGTACTATGGTCCTTCTTGAACCCAGACTGTAAGGCTGGAAGGATATTCTCCGACTCCAGAAATTGTACCATTTGTGAAACAACCAGCTTCTCCATTATATTCGACAGGGCAGGCAAATACCGAAATTTGACGCAGCTCGGACACAGATGAAGGTGCTTTGACTTTGGGAAGAGGCAGTACAATTGCCTCCTTCCATGCATCCGGAAAAGTGGAAGTGGCCAATGACTGGTTAACTAAATGTGTTATGGCATCAATACAATACGAACTTATCATTTTAATCATTTTTATTGATATGCCATCAGCTCCAACTGCCTCTGATGTGATGCTATTCAAAGCCTCCTGCACTTCTCTCCTTGTAACACTCCTGAAATAGAAATCACAAGTGACACTCTCTGATTTGTTTCTTTCATAGAACTGTACGCAATCATCATTTGCCATGATACCTAAGCCCATACTAACGAAATACTTATTGATTTCTTCCAAATCTTTTACAAAGTTGGGTATGGCTGGACCGAATGGATCAGTGACACCACTTGTCCTTTATTTTAGTCCAAAAGTCTCTCGAGCTTTTACATTTCTCCATTTTGCGGTAAAACGATTCCGTTTTGTAAGAAACATTCCACAAGTGGTAACCTCTGGTGGTGAATGGAATAACTGTGACTCCCCTCCCCTCTATCATTCCTTCAACAACCCTATCTTCTCTCGCAACAGCTGCTGCCCTTTACATGCGCATGTGTTGTGTGGGCCAACTGTTACATGATGCTCTGAGAATGTTGCTCTGAATATATTAACATTCTTAATAAAAACTTTATATCATACATGTATTACATAAAATATTGTCATTCATTTTTATCTGCATGTCATAAATTAATAACGATTCTTCATTATGGTTGGTAATTAAACGTTTTAATCTAAAGTGTTCATTTCTCACTTTATTATCTGGGCTGATACGTGTTAATAATGACTGTCGGTCTACGCTACGTACGTGTAGAGTAAAAGTTCACTGAGTTTGTATGCGAAACTACTAGTTTTTAAATGTGGTAATTTCAATATCGAGATATCCTCTAGGAAAGTACATCTATAAGAAATATTTCCATCTCTCTGGTAGGCAAAAGAGAATCTCTGTCAGCTTTGATAACCGAATGATAGGCTTCATGTAAAACTTAAAGTTTTTAGTTTCGTTTGTTTTCGAGATATCGTGTGACAGTCAGAAAGAAATTACTATTTTCAGCTCATCAAGAATAACTTCGTATGCTTTAAATATAAATTAAGTATAAATCGTAATTAAGAATAAAGTACAACAGGCCTATGTTATCTATATTATAGGTGTCCCTGTCAGGATCATCCCCAAGCCCTGTCACTCAAGGCTAAAATAGTTCTATGATGAAACATAATCGTTACTTTTAAAACCCAACATTGAATTTCTGTTATAATTTAGTGAACCCATCATTTAGTTCATTTGTCTATCTGCATTATACAAAATAAAAATAAATTGGTTGTCTCTTTGCAGTTTTTTTATCGATAGTTGGTATAATGTAGATGTAGATGTAGATATTGTATTGTATATACTCCCTACTTATCAAATTTTTACAAAATAATCCAGTAATGTACTGTATCATTTGTAAGCTTTTTGAATTTATGCATTTACAGACATCAGTCTGTGTAAGGATTAAAAAAAAAAAACCTTACAACGTTATTTTTCCAAATATTTGACTTGTATTACTGATTTAATGAAAATCAGTTAATAGAATACTCGTTTTTATAGTAAGAAACAAAATACAAAATTAATCGTAAACCAGTGCATGGTATATAAAGAATGAACGTAACCAAATTTATAAAAGAATAAATTACGGATAGACTTCTGTATAAAAATATCAATTGTTTGTTATATCCTGTTAGCCTGAGGAAATGTTGGTGATACGTCAGTATTTTCGTTGCAGATATAACAGGGGTTAGAACGTTGCCTCTCTCTGTGTATATGTTGAGATAAGGCAGAAAAATCTGCCTGTGTGAAAATATTTTGTTACAATATAGCAATATACTACAACCAACATTGATATCCCAGCGGCAGTTTACCTTATTATACTCTGCCAAACGTTCATTGCATGGTAACATATCTCATTATTACGCTATTGCAATTTAAACTAGCAAAATTGTAAATCCTCGCAAAAGCTGTATTCTGACCACTCTATGTAGAGGAGGACGCCTGTCTGTGATGACCAAGACATGCGATAATCGATATTCCTTCATCTTGAAACTTTTTTAAAATATTTAATTGATTTATCGTGTTTCCCACAAGATTTAATTTAATTTCTAATATTGTGGACTAAGGTTCACAAATAATGTAAGTTTTTTAAATATATGATTGGCTGAGCGTCAGCAATGCCCATAAATCGAGGGGCTGCCAAAGTTTCATTTTCTGTCTGTCTGTCTACACGATATCTTGAAAACGAACTGAACTGCTTGGAAGTTTGCAAGACGCTTCATTTCTATGTAGACAAGAATAAGTTTTATAATGGTGCAGTCGAAACCACGGAATTTGGCTGGGAGTCTTTCAACCCTATCACTCAGTAGACTGACACAATTTGGCTCTATTTGCCAGGAGGATGTAAACATTTCTTTTTTGGAACATATTTTAACATATTTTTATTTGTTATTTAGTTTTAAATTATAGTTGACTTGAAACTGAAAAAAAAAACAGTTCATGTACTGAGAAACCCCTTTAAATAAATCCATTTTTATTTATTTATCCTACGGAATGAAATACGATATAGAAATTAAATTTAGCAGGCAACCTCAGCTAAGACTTATACGCCACTTCTGGTGTGTCGTACTCTTACCTAGGTAATAAGTGCAGTTTTAGTCAGTTGAAAGCTGGTAGTGAATCTAGTTAGAAAACAGTAACTAGATAAGGGATTGAGCTGGAAAATTCAGACTGTCATCTCTTGGTGCATGTATAGTGACGTATATTGGGAGACCCACTTTAGTTCATCTAAACCTAATTATTACCAAACGTTGTTATTTAGAAGGATGCCTCTTACAAGCATTGGACTACCTGAATAATGCCATAGCTTCTGATACTTATTATTTTATATGTTCGTGTTTATTTTATAATTATAATATGGTCGATTTTGAAATGAGCTTACATTTCGTCTAGTAATATTATATGTTACCGTTTAAATAAGGAATTAAATTTTACAACAACATTGGAACTACGCAAATTTATTGTACGCACTTTATGTTATTACAATAAAACAGAGGTAATCGATAGTAAAAGAAGTAAAACTAGAATAGGGAATGATTTAAGTCGCAAATAATGATAACAGACTGATTACGCAAGCCAATTTGCTAGAAATTCACATATTTGACCTAATAGCGTAGTCTGGCCTGAGAGAGGAGTTTGGTATTCACATAAATATGTAGTCACCATCTGTGACAGGCTCAGAAACCTTTCAACTGATTCGGAAATTGGTGACATTTGATTTCCGTTGCTGGGAAAATGAGGTTGGACTTGGAAGCTTTATTTGCGCTTCTTAGAATATTTCTATTAGGCAATTTGTATTAGATTTACTTTATGACAATCATCGTAACTGGTACTCTCTTATGTAGTATTTTAAAAACTGATACCTTTAATTTACAATGTCCTTTTATTTATACAATTTAAAATATATTTAAACATAATTATAGAAGAGAGCCATGAATTGACATATAGCTGGTGTGTAAATAACTATAGAGATGTTAGTTATGTATTGTACGTCACTGCCGAGGGTTGTACCACATCATCAGTAAAGTACCGCTGACGTCACTGCTTGTTTATTGTTAACGTAAATTATTGAGCTCCCCTCAACTTTAATAAAGTCAGCTTGTTACAGTTACACCACGTTACTAAACAATAAACAATGCATACCACATTAAACCTAACGGTGTGTTATGATTCAACATTTATGTTTACGTAAACTTCTTTTATTTACATTCATTAAATTTTTATAATGGTAATAGCGTAATTTAATTTCGCTAAACATTGAATCACAAAAAGTACTTGCTCCGCCTGGACCCGAACTCGGAATCTCTCACTTGTAGGGTTGAGTGCGCTACCACTACACACAGAGCCCTTACTTTTTACGATTAAATTATTTTGTATTTGGCCTTTCTGTCACATATGTGTTTAAAAAAACCAAACTAACATAATATCGGAAAAACCGCCAAACAATCTATTTACATTCATTCAACTCCTATAATGGTAATGGCTTAGTTTCATTTCATAACTCGAACTCGGATCTCTCATTTGCCGGGTGAGTGCGCTCCCACTACATCACATAGCCCTTACTATTTACGATTCAATTATTTTTTATTAGATAATTTCAGTAAAATATGTGTTTAATAACCAAACTAAGATATAGACCTTTCAAACGACTATGTGGTGTAGTGGTAGCGCACTCACCCGGCAGGTGAGAGATGTAGGTTCGAGTCCCAGCGGAGCCATTAATTTTTGTGATTCAATTTTTAGTAAAATTGAATAAATAGACTGTTATTTTAGTAAATTCTACATCCCAAAACTTATATTAGAATTTACATGGATTAATTAAATTGATAAATATTATACTATTTTCCACTTTGGCTACACATAAGGTAAATTAAAGCTTTGGGTTTTGTTACAAAAATAGTATTTACTACAGTACCCCTTACATATGTGTTTGCAGTATTACTCTTGGAAAAATATTGAATGGTGTAGTTTTAAAATTTACATCTCAACTTATATACTTTGTGAAATAAAATCAGGAAAGTTATACCGTGTTAAACATGTTTAATTATACTTTATGTTTTAGGGTACTTTTGAAAATATTGTCGACAGCTACGTTTACAATTTTTTAGTCAATGTTTTCACGCTTTACGCTTTAACCCTAGGAAATATAATTTTTCCACAATTATTATTACTAAAATCTGTCCTCCCGATAACTCTCAGACAATTTACCTATCCAATTAACTGTTGATAAAAAAATCTTTCCACGATTAATATTTGCTGAGCGTCAGCAAAGCATATAACTCGAGGGCCTGGAAATTTGTCATTTCTGTTTGTCTGTCTGCCTGCATGCTAGTCTACAGGATATTTTGAAAACAAAATGTCAAAAAGACTTTAACAATTGCATGTATCTTCATTTCTATATAGACAACACTGATAGTGTATGTTACTCTGTTTACTCATCCTCTAGGGCTGAGTGTATAAACTTTTCCACCAAAATAAAATCAAAGGTGGACTGAGATAACAGAGTTCAAACATCACAGAGTACCACATATTTCTGGTACATCAAAGCAATCAACATAGCAAACGTTTAATTCTAATCCACATTTTGCTTGGTAATCCCACCATTGAATAAATTTGAAATGTTTCAACCCGCGAGTTAAATACCCACTTCTCATTCACAATGTTTGCGGACTGAACCAATATTGCTGTTCCATTAGGGCTAGACCTCAGTTCAGATTTGATGATTCCGATTAAATACCAACATGACAGTTCACAATATTTGAACTCGGTTCAATAGATATACATGTCATTTGTGAGTTTACTTTTAGGACGAGTCCGACTGTAATATATTCTCACTTTAAATTGATTATCAATACAAATTTAAATTTGAAAATAATACAAGTGCCTCGTAGTAGCCATCATAGTTTGTGTTCAAAACTTTTTTAATGAGTATTGAACATAAATATTAAACCCTACATCTAAGATATGGTTTATGTAATTAAAACTCAAGTAAAGTGTACTTATCTATCTCGAGCAGTGAACATATAAACGGTTTTGTTCTTATAATGTATTATTTTGTATTCAAATAAAAAGTCAATTAACATGCAATTAAGGCATTTAAATTTTTAATGTGAATGTTTAATAACTTTTTGTTTACTAAATTTTACATTTCAAGTCAAATTTAAATTCTCTATGAAGTGATTGCATTTGGAATAGGCTAGAAATTTTTCTTTCAACAGATTACTAGGCCAATACAATTGTGATATCCGAGGTTCGTACTCCACATAAATATTTTGTGCAAGGAAATTCATTAATATCCTAATAAGAAAGTATTGTAACTGGTAAAAAATACTATATTTCACACTAAAACAACAAGTATTATCCTTTAAAATACTCATATTTCATTCACATCCGTATAAAAATGTGTACTTGGATGTGTCTAAAATAGATAAATGTGGTATGAAGGTCCATACGTCTGTATTGGCAAGACATTATCTATGTCTTGATGGAAATTTTGTAGAGATTTAAAACTTGGTACTTGATTTTAAGGTTAAAAGGTCAAAGGCCTTCCGTTGGTCTGTCCAATACAACTCTTGATAAAAGGATTGAAGAGACTATCGAAACTTGGTACTTAGCTTGCTCTTAGTCAGGTATTGAAATCACTTTCTGACTGTATGTAAGATAACTCTTAATAGAAAGATTTAGAAAAATAGAAGGACATTCTGTCTGTTTCCTACTTTTTTGTTATTTCTGTTGGGTCTTTCGATAAGGCGTTGTTTTTGTTTTTTAAAATATTTTTTTATTTTTTGTAACAACGTTTTTAAATTTTAAAATACCTTTATATTAAATAACCAATAAGGCTCAAAATCAGCACTAAACATACGATTTGTGGTTATTTTCTTAACAAATATTGGAAATTGTTACAACTGCATCATCATTGCTAAATTATATTCATAAAATTTATTATAGTTTGGATAACTCCTCGATCATAATCAACGTTATCATAGTGTGTGGCAATTTAAGTAATTAATGCGTATTGTGGTTAGGAATGTATACCTGGATTAAACTGTCGTTGTGTAATATGTAGTGATAGTTATGTAAAACAAAAACAATTGGTTCAAAACTGTAGTAATCCACTTTTCATGGAACAATTGCGTTACATACACAATTACTACAAACTGAACTCTGGCAGCTCATTAGAGAAATAAACCAACCAAGAAGGAAAGTTAGGAGACGCTTAACTGTCAACTCTTGTGTTGTCTTCTGCAATTAAACTTCGGAATTAGCATTTTTATCTCTTTAATTAGATGCTTCTTTAAATTTCATTCATTATTTCAAGTTGCAAAACTTCATAAAACATGAATGGATTTCGCTATTCATCTCATGTCTTTGTGTTAATCTAGCGCGTTATATTTTACAAACTAACTCGCCCGAAATAACTCTACAAGGTTCTATACAGGGAGTTGAAAATGTGTGGAACCACCATTTTATCTCTTGAGGGGTTAAAGAGAAAAATTGACATTTTGTATACGGGTATACTGTGGTTTTACTTATCTTTTGGTGCCTCATGTAATTATTTATCACTGAAAGGGAGAGTCCTGATGAGGATGTAGTAAAAAAGTGTTTTGAAAGCCTATAGCAAATAATACTTAATTTTACAGGAATTTTTTTCTGAATATGTAGCTACAAGTCTCATCTCAAAAGGACCACTCTAGCAAAAATGGTGGCTATTTGAAATTTATGAACATTGGTATTTGAGCGGTCAGGATCTGTTTTCTTTAAATGCTATTACAAGTCAGTTACGAAGTGGTGTTTCATTCATTAAACTGGAAAATGACTTTTGTGTTAATACGAAATTAAAAAAAATGTTCAAAATATTTTCCTTAAAGAAATAGTATAGTGGGGACAAATCAGGAGATCTTGGAGGCAATTTAACTGCCCTCCTTTGACCAAATCCATTTTTGAGGGAATATTCTATTCAAGTATTGTTGTACTTGTATTCCAAAGTGAGGAGGTGCTCCGTCCTGCTGAAACCGGACGGTAGGAAAGTTTAGCCCAAATAGATTCTCAATAGCAGTGAATATTTGGTTTTGGACCATATTTAGGTAAGTATCTGAGTGTATTATATATTTTCATAAAAATGGTAATAATTCACAAACCAATTTAGATATAGAATATTTTAAGTAATGAACTGAGAAATCCTGTGTGTGTATATAAGTTTCAATAAAAACATGTACGATATAAGTTACCAGAACTTGGTACAATAAAAATTTTGTTTATTCACATTTTCACATAGTTTCTTGGGTTATAAATGAACATAGTTGTAGGATGCATACCAAATATTCTCTTTTTGAAAACACTATTTTATTACTAAAGAGAATGCGATACTCCTTTGAACTACCAACTACAGCTTAATATTTCATAAGCTTTCTTACGTTCTCTGAAAACCTTTACATACGCTCACTGTCCTGAGCTTGTACATATTTTCCCCCTGTGTTTATTTTATTCAAATGTACAGTAGAACACAAGTCAGTGCTTGTCGACACGGCAATGGTACACTTTCATTTAATGTTTATTTATGTATATATATATATATATATGTTATATTCGCATTTAAACTATTTCAAAAATTACCATGTTAAACTAATATAAAACGTTCATTATCGATAGCAGTTTTATAAATTTGTTATCGGATGTAAAATTAAGTTATAATTCTTAAATGTAAGAATGCTCTGACACTTTAGCTTAATTTCAAAATAAATGTTCTTAATATCGGCTAACATTAACATTTTCAAAATAAAACGCTAAACTGCATGATTCATTTTGATTTAACACGTGGTGCTAAGACGTTATTGCTTTTAAATTTCTATAATTCTAGTAGTTACAGGAGCGGCACGTGTTCTAATTTTGTAATTCTAAAGTTGGAGCGCTTCTAAAATGATGCATTTTTTCACAAAATCATTAAATAAAAAATTAAATTAGATACAGCCTGAAATGTTTAAGTTCTAATGAAGGGCTAAAACCCAGATTGTGTTTCAACAAAAGTCCTTGAATGAATTTACTGTTGTTATAAAGTGCTTTTAAGGTCGAATTGCAAAAATTTTAATGCATACCGAAACTGAGCTAAAAGTTGTATAAAGAAAATACCCGGGAATATAAAGTTCTTTAATATGAAAATAATAAGATGCAGGGTGTTCTATTAGGGAGATTAAACTTGGCATCTTAATAATCAGATTAAGCAATTTATTTAAGTTAAATACGTGTTTTAATTAAAAAAACGTTAAACACAGTTTACTATTTAAAATTATTCAGTATTACAATATCAGTTGGTGTAAAAAAATACCAATACAACCTTTTTTAAAATCACTCAGTTTATATATTTGAAAATAGTCGACAATGTGGAGTTTGAGCTGTAAGCCAGAAAAATAATAAATTCAGTATACACAGTTGTAAGTCATATATATTTTGCCTTGGAATGCCCAAAGAAAAAATATGCCCATTTCTTGCCAGATGAAATCAGACCACTATGATATACTGAAGAAGCAATTACATTAGCGTTCGTTTAAGCTTCATGAATATTTATAGGTTGGTTTTAGGTATTCGGCTGTTCTCAGCCTCATAATAAATGATATATACTGTTTATATAATGAAGAAAGTTTATCGATACAGAAAAACTTCTTGTTGTTACATATTACGATTGTTAGTAAATTGATCATTTTACATATGAAAAAATAAAATTGTTTTGTGGCTATCTGTTCCAAATTCACTAAATACATATAAAACTTGTTGCATGTAATATACTAAATAACGTTCTACACAGAGGAAAACCATGCAAGATATTCTAATTGTAACCATATTCGAACTAGGGAAATAAATACTTTTAAAATGTATGTCATATTAAATTCACACTACTTGATGGCAGTATTAGAAGTGAGACATTACCCTCATATGACTGTGAGTCCAAAAAAGAAGATATTGACTTATTTCCCTATTTGAGGTTTTAAAAAGAGTGTAATATTTTATACATTCTATACAACTCTCTCGCACCAGTATACGGCCCTAAAAACATCCAACATCGTATGAAACTAATTTTGGAAACACTTCACTGTCCAATTATATAGATTCAATACACGAGCCACCCGATGGAATGAAATACTTTTGGCTTGAATTTTTTAATTTGTTTTGAAATTTTGACTCATTCTATATCAACATTTGAATGATGATAAAATGATGGATACTTTGTACCTTTTAATGCTTATGTACCTAAAACTCATATGGTTTATCCATATCGAGACTGTATGTATTTAAAACATTACAAAAAGTGACCTGTAATATAAATATTTAATACATTAATATAGTTATTTTAATTTAAGTGAACAATTAAGTACACAAACATTACTCTAAATTTCTACTGGTGCCCTGTAATATTGTAGCTTTAGAATATTCTGCACTCTGCGGAAGGCGAATTACTTGCATTGAACAACCTTTCCTATTACAGCTACTTAATGCGTAGAGGACTCATTTACTCCTCTATACTTTGTTATCATACCTAAAAATCGTTATGACCATACATCTTCGACAAGGTTACACTGGATAGCTGCTGAGTAACCAGACTGAACTACTTTGCAGACAATGTGTTAATGTTGAAACAATGCAGAGAGTTCGTTCTGAAAGTCTTTATAAAAAAATGTTTATGGATCTCATCAGACAGACTTGTACTCCATATTCTAAAACTCTATCTGAACAAGTAACAGATATCAGAAACGTTATAATCCCGTATTATACAGATTGGCCGCGAACTAAATGAAATTTAGTCAGTGACAGAGAGAACATTGTTACACCACAGCTCTTGGTCTCAAATGCCGAGACACTTTCTCAGTAATTAATTGCATTACGACTTTCAGCTAAGAATTTTAATTAGTTCTTAATTGGACTCCAATTATCCTGGTATTGTAGTATTCAACTATAAATTTAATTTGAAACTAAAATGACAATTTGGGCACAAAGAGTTTTTGTGTAAAAAACACTTGCATGTCCTAATTTATATTCATGAAGCTTTTTTAAATTAAAGTAATAGTCCGCATAAATATCTAAATTGCACATATCGCACGTGGCACAAAGAAATTGCAGGATACTAATAGAAATAAAAATGAAATCATCTTTAACTTTAAATGAATCCATTCAAACGTAGTCCGTAAATATTTACTGCCTGAAAATACCAAAATATTTCTAAAAAATTTTAATACATTTAATAATAAAAGTATTTTAAATAAATTCACCTATTGACACCGATATCAGTTGTGTTTTAAACAATACTTTTCTCAAAAGATAATGTGTCCTAAACTCTATAACAAATAAAATTGACTTTAATAAACTTTTTAATCAACTTTTTTACATTAACGAATTTAATTTTGTAAGATTTTAAGCTAATCTCGACTGGAAACTAATAATATAGAAAGTATCCATACTCGTCTAAGAGACAGACACGTTTATTGGCCATGCGTCAACAGCGAGGTTTCTGCGGTGCCTTGCACTGCAGTTAATTACGTAGATGTTCCTGACACTTATAAACTCCTATAAATATTACGTTTTACATTCAGGAGATACAATATAAGAGAGGATACAACATAAGTATCCCATGACCACGCAAGCAAGTTATTTATGAAATAATATTCGTAATGTGTTTTTACAGTTTTTACACATAGTGATATATTATCATCTTCAGAAATATTAATTGTTTTATTTAATGTTAACATGATTTTTTTAATTACACAGCAATCCATACATCAAATGTGGAGGGAAACAGAGTATAACAACGAGCACTTACCTGCGGTTTTGTACTTAGAGTTAACTATATTTCCGACGCCAATTTTGAATTTTCCCACGAAAACATGCTAAAGAGTGTATATTTAAAGTCATTTAAATTTAATCCAACCTTATTATTTTTTGCTACAAAGTTGATTTTGGAACAAAATCCCCACTCTCCCATTATTAATTATCCTGTATATCCTGCCCCTGAGAAAAACAAGCTAGAGACGTATGTACACATATAGATACAGATTTTAAGGCAATTTACCTACATTTGCTTAATTTTACAGGAGAAAGATGCAAGTAGTATTCTCTTAATGAAACATGATCCGATGATACTGTTATGGCGTTACCCTTTTTATTTTATTTTAAAGAACAAAATTTATTTGATTTTCTTAATATTTAAATTGGAACTTAGTAGATGCTAACTTTAGATTGAGTTGTATTAATTCATTAAGGCCATTTAAGCGGAAAGGTTTTGTAAGGTTGCGGTTTCAGAAGTTCAACTTGTTGACAATCAAGAAACAACTTAATTAAGTTGTTGTTATCGAATTAAAGTGAAATCTGTCATCAAGTCTCTTTTACTGCCGCTGGTTTCCGTGGGTGTTAATGCCAATCGCAAAGTCAGTGAGAAGTTCGTTTATAAAATGTGACGTTTCGGTAATTAGATAAATTTATTTAGAATGAAGGTGTAATTAAATGCAGATTTCTCAAAATTAAATACCTATCAGCGTGATAAATAATACGTGATTATCTTTCGTGATTGATCTTTGGATGAAATTAAACAAATACGGCTTTGGAATGCGTTTTTTTTTATATCAGCATCAGTACAAAGTACAGTACCTTTTGTAATGTATAACTCAAAGTACATCATTAGCAGCTATAATAATGCTATGTTTGTGTAATTTTGAGGTATGCAGAACACTTTGTTGCTCCACCATACTTAGAGACCGTCTCTGCAATTAATTGTGCACCTAATGAGACTATAGGAATATCTTCACACAACATTATATAAACTTGATGTCGAAACTATTTAGAGAGTTCATTTTGAGGTTTTTCGACACCGATGTATTTTAGGTCTCTTTAGAGAATCGTGATTCCAATCTTCACATTAATAATATGATTTTGGTTTTGAAAACAAACCTCAGATAATCCCAAATTATTGAATTAGTCTTTTGTTTTTTTGTTGTGAAAATATGACGATATGACCTCTTAATTTATTCGCATATAAATAGTAAAGTTAAATGTTTTTAGAAGAATTATAAATATGTTATATTCAGTTCTTAAAAGTGGGTTTCCTCGATATGTTTTTCACAGTTTTAAAATTTCTCAGTAACAATGAAAGAGTAAGAAATACCCGCACTGGATCGTATATGCTAGTAAATCCATGTCATAGAGCATCAATATTTAATTGTTCCTTATTCGCATGCAGAATCCAATATCAATAAACATCCAGAGACAATAAAAAGAACTGGGAAATCGGAAACGTTCAATTCAGCTTTGAAAAAAAGAATCTTCTGGGATTGAATGACTGTGGCTGCCTTCATCTAGTTATAAAGGAATTATGACTATGACTCCAGATTCCAGGAGTCAAGTCTGTGACAGCGTCAAATTCTAGACGCTGCACTAAGAAGAATGTTAACTGGAATAATACTCAGAAGACGTTTTTATACATTTACAATATGATTCAATATGATACGATGTTTCAGGGAATTTAACACCATCCTGCACTAAAAATGTTCCCTGAAAAATATGTGAAAATATACACCACAAGACGTATTACGGCGTTCATTTTTGAAGCTATGTAAGAATGGATGATTTTTAAAACAGTGCTTCTATTTGGTTCTTATGAACTCACACCTACTTCTCAGATCGAATTTTAAAGAGAAGCATATACTTCATAAAATTCTTTGAAGAGAAGGCCAAACACTATTTTGAATGTGTTTTGGTTTAATTTCACTTGTTTGAGATAATTTATCTTTTAGAGCTCCGGTTTTGGAATGTCCCAATATTCAGTCCTTGACCCAATTTTGTTTGCATAAAATAGTTTTCACCCATCTTAACATTGTTATCTTTACTGATAATTATTTAGTGCTTGAGTTTAAATGTCTTCTCAGTAATTACTATTAAAATACATTTAGCCTGGTAAAAACTAAACGTTTACTATAAGACAAGATAAATGCAGATAGGTTTATACTGAAAAAAAAAACACTACAGTTTCGAATAAAAGTTAAGTTGGAAATAGTAAAGATGTGTTAAATTCCATAGCCTGTGTGCAATGTTGAAATGTAAAGTGGAGCTGTGCATTATATCTGTTAGAGGCTTTGACGTACATTGTAGGTTTTAGGTAACTTCAATCTCATCTTCTATGGCTATTTAACAGACTTTGACTTTATTTGCACTTTCAATCAATTCAATTTTAAGGGTTGATTTTTGGGGTTAATACTAGTCTACTAATATTCTAATGTTTATAGACCATTTTTATAAGACATACTGTTTAGAAACTTTTGAGTTGTTTAAAAGTCTTTAGTTAAGTAAATTTATAAATGTTTTTCAGAAATGTGCTATAAAAAATATGGGAAATTTTCTATGAATCATTTCCAATAGGGTCTGATTTATTCGACATACAAGCATATTCAGACATGTTGTCAAATACGGGGCTGTTTACACATTTAACTTTCATACATGCAAATAACTACAACACAAATTATAAAATCAAATCGTTTTCGCTAATTTTTGAATTTATTTATTTATAAATAAGTTTTATGAAATATTTTAATATTTATTTTAAGGCCTAATATTTTAAGAATAAGTATGTCACTTGCAAGCCTACAGCTAGTCGTGTTGTTATAATTATGTTGTAAAAATTTCCTACGGTTGGAATTAGTATGTTTAAACATGTATTTATTCAGCTATTTTCTCGTTACCATCAAGCTTACTCATAAGAAAAATTCAAAATATTTGCTTGTGGTCAGCCAAATCCTATGGAGCGGCCATGTACTATCGTAAAATTCATCAAGTGTTTCCTCTTCAAAAATGGAGCTTTATGCAATACTCCAAATCTACACGTCAGCTCGTATTCGAAATATTGTACAGATGGACAGACAGATTGACAGAACGGCAAACAGACAGAAATAAACATCTTCCTGTCCCGAGTGATAGGGTTCTTTAACAATCGGCCAAATAGTGAGCAACAAGTTAAAATTATCGGTTAACTTGTAGAAATTATTAAATAAAAAATAGACGTAATGTTTTGTTTAATACATAAAAGAAACAATGATACCTAAAGTACCAAGTACCGGATAGAAGGGCTATACATTAGTAAATCTACCATCAGAACAAGCAAAGAAGTTGAGACGCCTTTGGCTGTTGGTGTGGGCGCGTCTAACAATTTCCATACTTATTTTCTCGGAAGGTAGAATTTGATTTGTAATACACCAAAGGCTCCCGTTCAAAAAATCAACTTATTTTTGAATCACCAGGTTGTAAATTGGAAAGTTTCCGGTTGTAAAAACAATATCGAGCATGACAAGGAAAAGTCTGCAAAGTGAACATTCGTTGACAACGAGAAACAAACAAGTTGGTAATGAACTCACTAATGCATTTCTCTCCGTAGAAGCCGTAGGGATGGGCGGACTTCCTTTCTGTCCCCAGTCGATTTATTCTGGGACTCAGTTATGAAAAATAAAATTTCATTGGTAGATTAATGCATTTTTTTATTAATGGCCTATAATAGCTAGATAAACTTAGACCATGACATATAGTCAGAAGACTGCTCTTTTCAACGGTCAACTTATTTAACCAATCTAACTATAGAGTTAATAATGACATCAGGTGAGCAAGTCGGAAGACGTCCATTTAGTTACCCCGGCCTGCATTCTTAAGAGTAAATCACGACTGCATGGATATCTTGATCACGAATACCCGTTAAGATTTGGGCACAACTCTCTTTCAATTCACTCACTCTCTAAATGCGATTCAAAATATAACTCTTGAGTGATTGGACTGATCTTGATCTTTATTGCACGTTTTAACACGTTTGATAAATGCGGTGAACCATGTACTAGGTTATCCTTCCTCCTAATGCCAAACGACTTTGAGTATTCACTGGGTCTGTAACCCAACAATATTTGTATTATGAATTCTGCCTGTACACAGTCTTTTGGAAGGATGGGACATTTTTCTGGGCCACAGCGTGCTGTGTGGAAAGTGAAGACGTCTTAGGTAAGTGGCATCATTTCATTATTTAACCCTTTCCTCTCTATTTACACTTTGCCCCTTACTATGCACTGTTGTTGTTAAAGTACTTACAATTTGATCCCAACATATATATTTGATGTTAAAGCCAAAAAACTTGTAATAAATATTATTCCACTTTAACAACTAAATGTACCTAACCATAGCAGTACATACAAATGGACATGAAGATTTTGTTCTATATATGTTATAAGGAAGTTATCTTGTGCAGTATTCTCATAAGAAAACATAAAACTTTTAAGACCGTATTTTAAAATATTTGCGCAATACGAAGTTCAAAGGGAGTTGACTGTTGGAATATGGAAGGTTTGTTATAAAGTTGTAGGTTCGCTTTATCCGTTAAACAATATCAACATGTTATTGTTCCAAGCGTAAGGGACCAATATATGTCATGGTCTAAGTTTATCTAGCTATTATAGGCCATTAATAAAAAAATGCATTAATCTACCAATGAAATGTTATTTAATACTGAAATGAACAGAGTTATAAATACTGTATAGCAAGAAAACTTTCCACGTTTACTATACCAGTAATGAAAAATTTAAAGGAAACGGTAACAGTATACTATGCATTTTAATCAATATAACAAATAAAGATATTTTTCATACTCAAAGTGTACTGCTCCAAACCACATGTCTCACTGCACATATCATTCCACTATGATGTCAACTTCATCGGGAATTCCATGACGTTCCATTGACGGCCAGCCTCTGACACCTACGATATTAGAAATACCCACATCCACACCGTATTCAAGTCTTCTACGACATATTTATAACGGATGACAGATGACTAAGAACACGTGTAAGGATCAGTTATATTGCAGACGTCTATCATCTTAATCTGTGGCAACATTTGTTACAGTAAATCTCTCGCCAGATGTGAGTTGGCTAACTCTCACATGTCGGTGTAGTGTCCAGCCTCTTCCTCTGCGATAATCTATGGACACAACCCTGTTTGATGGAACTTAATGCGAAAAGCTAGATTCAATCTGTACTAATAGCTTTGTTATTAAAACAAGTGAAATATACTGATGATTCAACAGCAAATTCATACATTATTGCACATTTCCACACCGTTTTTAGGTATGCGAAAATACATTTTTTATAACTCATAAACAATAAGTATAAGACGAGTTTATTCTATAAAGTTAATGCTTTTAATTACCTAATAACAGAGATCTCTAAAATCAGCTGGCACACAATTTATTATTCAAAACATGTTTCAGATCTCGGTTTCGCATTGTTTGTAAAATACGATTGCGCACCGGAAACGACAACTAGAGGTGAAAAATGTTATTTGAGACCGAACCAGAAGTTGAGATCCTGTAGTTAATGTCAGTCTCAATAACGTTTGGAGGATTGTTTTAGGTTATAAAGTTTATATATAGTTTGGCTGTATTACCTCAAACACGCAAAAATGATTTTTATGGCAATAAGAAATGTATCGAATGGATCATATACCAGTCTTAATGTGACGTAAGTTGTTATTTAACACTGGACTTTTGTGCTATACTAAGTCAGCGAATGTGGATTTGATTGGAGTAAAACTTTATTACAGATAATGTTTGTTGCGATACAAGTTGTGGAGTACTTCTATATTGTTAATATATATAACTTAGAACTACATATTCTCATCTTGTTTGCATATCGATATTAAATCAATGAATAAGTAATGCATAATAGCTTCAATACTTATATGAGCTGTTTTCAAGTTCCAAGTGTTACACGTTTGAACTACCCCAGGTTGGTGTTATTAGAAAGACAAACACAATATCTGCTTTCCTCAACGAAAATTCACTATTAATACATAGACCGTAAACATACAGGGAGTACGTCAACCGTGAATATGTAGCCGCAGGTGGGAAGGCTAATTGAATATGTAATGCACTTCACTTTCCCCCACATTTACCTCATTGTAACGCAGTCAGTCACTCTCTCGCTTGATCAGATCTCTCTCATATGAATTATTTGACAATTGTTTAACTACTTGGAAATGAGGTGTAAGAGATTCGTAGTATATACAATGTTTTTAACTGTCTCCTGCTTAGAATAAACTATATTTTTTGGATGTTAATATATTGCTAGTTCAGGTGTAAAAGTCAGTGTGACCACTGCGTATTATTGAAATCCTTACACAGAGCCTTAAGTACACACGTCACAATAGAATTGTAGGGGCTAGTCGTCAAAATGGATACCTATTTTGATTCTATTACATGTATGTATATATAAACTTAAATATTTTATATTATTTTTGGCCATTTACTTCTAACTACTGATATGAGGTGGTTGCACATCTACAGTGGCATGCAGTCCGAAAACGTAATGAAAGCCCTAGACGCCAATGAGGATTATTACGTTTCTAAGGATCTTAATAAGTTGTTATGAAATATGAAAGTATAAATGTCTTGGTCTTGGAGTTAATTTTCTCCATACAGTAAAATAATTACACTCACCTACTTACTTATAATTACCATTACTTTACAATACGTACTCATTATTCATAGTAAACCGTTTATAGTTGTTGTTATGCATTCGTATAATTAATTACACATTTTAAATTTGATCAGTCAGGCTAAAACTACAAAAAGAAAACAGTTAGTGACCTGAAATATTAATTAATGAAAACATTTAAGAATACATTAGAACGTCCTTATTATAAGTGTAGCATAGAGTTCTCCCTTGAAAATGATAAATAATTATCAAAAGAGCCTTTTAAAACGTGATCCCAGTAATATCACAAATGTGTACGTAAAGTATGATAATTGGATATTTGATACCAAATCACACTAAATCAAGTGAACATAACTAACAAAATTGGGAATGAATATTACTTGGTTATTAGATTAATACGCATACTTATTTTTAATTCTACAATACTATTCGTTTCAACATACTTTCATGGACAAAATACCATCTGTCGTAATTGTGCTGAAATAATTATTACAATTGTAGTATTACCTAGTTTGCTGTAGGAGGCAGTAGTGTGGAAGTATCTTTTTAAATGACTTACCAAACCATACGCTCCTATTGTAAGTGATAGTCACTGGAACAAATTGAAATCCTCTTTGAATTTAGGAATAATTTGAAATGAAATTCTCTGCAACAGTCCATGGATATATATTTTCTACTTAGAGCAACACATGAAGTATCTTAGGCCAGAGCCTACGAATAATAAACTCGAAGTCTGTAGCCTTTCTAGAATCTACGCTAAAGAGGATTAGAGGTTAATCAATGCTGGGGTTGTCTTTTATTATTAAGTTTTAAATACACTTCAATTGATGCAATAGAGTTTGTCTTCTTGCCCCGATATCAAAAATATAGATAAATTTAAAGTCTACGTCGGTCAAAAGCATATCAATCCGCTGCTAATAATCTACTTTGTTATATAAAATAAATACGGGCGTTCCTTCTATCATTCAATAGACCATTGGTGCTAAATATCATCACTGTAAGTCAAACGGTTCTCGATATAATGTCTTCCGACGTGCTAAAATGACTTATTATTATTTTAATCATCTAAAATTAAATTGCATGTCTACTTTATGGGACACCGACTTTTATACCTTTCCATGTACCCAAGATATTAGGTCTTGAAAAGTAAGAATATTTGTAAACCTGATAAAGTGCACTGAAGGGCCTTGCTTCAAATCTCTGTTCACTAAAGGGATATATCGTCCTAATTACGTGGTTCAAGCTAGGATTTATACACATTTGTATATAAGTTTAACTAATGGTATCTCATATCTGTTCAGTGGAAACGTACACGACTAACTCAATGTGCTTCTCTCATAAAAATGTCATTCTGTGTCTAGTGCTTTTTAAATAAGTTTTTAATGACCATCGGCTCACTGCATTTGCTACTTTGTAATACGAGCGAATGGTTCATTGATTCATGTTAATTTCCGGTTCCTCCGTTTTTTATCCTTAAACTGTTGTAAATATGATGTTCCTAAGAGCGAAAGTAAACTAAAATGTTGAGAACCTAAAAGAAACTAAACGGTTTGATTTCCACACTACTGCCACCTACAGCAAACTTAGGAAATACTACCATCATAATTAATTCAGCACCTTACGAAATATGGTATTTTGTTCATGCAAGGTTTTGTAACGTGTGGAGTAAAAATATGTAGGCGTATTATTTTAATATCCAAGTATGCAATATTAATTATATCCAAATTTATTCTAATCCTGTCCACTTGATTTAGTGTGATATCGTACCTTACATACTTTCACATTATTTGTGATATTAATAGGATGACATTTTAAAAGACTATTTTAAAGATCTTTTCAGGGGCGAACTATATTATACTCTTTTATTAAAGACGTTGTGAAATAGTTTCATTATTTAGTTTTTGCATTATTTAATATAATTTTCTAACTTATTTCTTTTTGTAGTTTTAGCCTGATTGATCACATATAAAATGCGTAATTAATTAACCGAATACTAATGAGTATTTATTGTCAATAATGAGGGTGTAGTTAAGTGTAATTATTTTACTTCTTGATATTATATGGAGAAACTGAACCTCTAAACATTTATACTCGGTGAACATCATGTGAATGTGAATGACGCAGCTGTCACGATGAGATAAAGGTATAATCCCACATATCCGAGGCGGGCTGTGGCTGTGAATCAGTATAAGGGAACATCTATTCCTCCTCTCTTGTCTTTTTCTCTGTTTACAATTGTGTTTTCGTTACAAATAAACAATGTAGAAGTACACCCTACCAACTGTCGTAACATGCTTTGCTACAGTTTCATGCAAATTTTCAAACCTATAGCTCACTTCTATCTCGTCCTTCAAGTACATAGAAAGAAAATCACGCAAAAGAAGTTCACATGAAAATGACGTATCATAAAACTCATACTTATAATAATGAAGTTTTATACAAACTTTAAAATCTGCCTATGAATTTTTTCTTGAAATGTCCTCCCAAATGCCTCTTTCTGATTGTTTTTGATTACATTGGGTTTAATATCAGTCATCAAATAATAGACTTCTACTCACTAAGTCACCATAAAATAATATTGCATGTGATGGGGTATTCAGGCTACGGTTTTTATATGGTACATGTTTTAATCTGTTATGGTTGTGTCGTGTTCGTTTACAAATTTATTTATTCGCTCCGTATACGTAAAACTATCGTGTCATGCATAATTACAATAATTTATAATAGATGATTGTATTTTAACCACTTTACACCCCACAATACCACACTTAATGCTGGAATGTTTAAAAAACTACTGTACCAAGCTATGTATGGTCTAGTCCAGTTAGTATTGGCGGTAAGGGATCTAAAGTTCTGCTGAACAAAACTTTCCTCCCTGCTCTTTCTGGACCGAGAGGATTGTAGACACAATTTTTGCTACACTCGTCCTCATACCTGAAACAGAAAACTCCATCTCGGATATCAGGAACCTTCTTTAATATGTTTAATATCAATTAAAATAAATGAGGAGAATGTTAGCTGCTCCCACACTAAGTCGTTAAGCAATTGAATTTGCTTGATGCAATAAAATAATAATGTAGGTCAATTGATTACTAAATGGAAAAACAATTTACATAATAATCCTATAGATCATTGTTGGTTATACAACTTTTTTGAAATTGCGAATCAATTAAAATTATCATGTTTAAGGATAACATCCTTAATCAGATATTTTGATCTCCTGCAACTGTTCAAAAGTGACTTTTACTTTTTGAGTCTCATGCTGAATGCAGCTTATTCTGAAAAAAGCTGTGGTATGATTACTAGTAAACACTCTCAAAGTAAACAGTTTGAAGCGAATGTTAAAGTGTAAAACAACAGTATCATTGTTGGCGGTAGAAACAGAGATGGGATGTCTGTTGGCGGCTAAACGTCATTAACCCTGTCAAAGATTTATGTTTAATCTGATGTCTCCGTTCAATTTTTGGGAGTCATTGTGCTACATAATGTACTCACGGATGGTGGTTTTATTTGACATGTTTTTTTCTAAATGTTTTTGGTACATTTTTCCCAAATACTACAGTTTCAAATGTTTTTGTCCTACTCCAAAATTACTATTAATAAATGCCTATATTATATGATAAATGTAATAATTTGGGGGTATTAGTGTAATATTTTGTATGGCTTCATCATAGATTTTACTGATAACAAAGTGTTCAAAACTCGTTTTGTTAAAAGGTCATTTCGAACTGAATAAACCTTCACTGTAGACAAATATTTTGAATTTTTACTTTATAAATCCTATCTTAAATATACTGCAAACATTATTTTATTTTTACAATTTTTTATTTCCTCTTGCCTATTCGGATCCTCCAAACAGGGGGCGTCAATATAATTTATTAATAATTATTCGTCCTCATAGTAACTATCAATAATAATTTAGTAATTAATTTAAGTATTCCACTTCTAGAAATTTCCCGAAAGTTTTATGAGAATTAATTAGCCTCCTTCCATTTCTCGCCACGATAAATGCCAATATTAATGGAGATAATTTTATGACGACTTTACGCCATTGATCCTATGCGTCGAAACAACTTTGTATAATGTGTAAAGGTAGCAGTACCCCATGTGTCGTGAAGGAGGTTTCACCAAGCCTGCGTTCTGCACCTTCTTTCATTCTTGAGATCTTGAGATTCCAGTGGAAAGAGACAAAAATATATACAAAAAATAACTGCTTACACCCTCCAGGAACACAAAAGAGAGGTGTGTTAGCATAATAAGCTTCAATGATGGTCATCAAAATTCTGTGATTTTAAATGCATCATATAGAACACACGTTTTCTATATAGAAAAATAAGCAGGGAATGCAAATACATAGTCAGAGACTTAATCCTTATGTATCTTTACATTTAAGGTTTTTTATAAAGATTCTATTGACAGTTGTGATTTGTTTTGTTTTAGATCTGAAGTGTAAGATTTGCGATTCTCTGAGGCGTGATCGAAGGATTGTGGAAGGTTTTTATGTATCTTACTAAGTATTTAAGGTTGCAAACCATGCTTTTAAATAACGTATATTTCTCAACAGAATTGAAATATGTTTTCATTCCTAAAATGCGTTTTAAAATAATTATTGTTGCCTGGTTTTGATGTAACATCCAAATCCTTATAGATTAGTATTTAATAAGTAGAAAAAAATCACACACAATATTGGATTGATTACCTACGAATAATTCACTATCACAAGCATGAATATAGAATCTTTAGATCATTAATTTTATGTGGAAGATATTTATTTTCAGTTGATGTCAGTTGCTGATAAAAAATTCCCTAAGTGTCACTGGAAGATATTCCTTTCTTAACCACATCAGCCATATTTTAGTGAAAAAATGTACAAGATAGTGTTTTGAAACTTTTAGTTTTTGGAGTAGATTTGACCTAAGTAAATTTTATAAATGACATGATTTCTTTGCAAATTATTACGACATATGGTTTTGAAGGTTCTTAGATCAATTCAGTTATTCTTCAATTGTTTAACTTACATGTTAAGTAAGTGCCTTAAGGCACACTTAAAGTATAACTGTTTTATAATATTTGTTCAGTACTTTCTGAAAGTGTTGTGTTCCTTTAATTCCTATTAAGTGTAGATTTAAAATCAGAGTAAAGTAAAATACCTCATGTATCATGCTTTGATATATTTTCTTTGCTTTAGTTACTTCAAAAAACTGACAAAGCCATTACGTAATAGCAATATACTCTAAGGAGGCAGTTGTTTACTTAGGATTTGAAGGGTAAAGTGCAAATCTTGAGGTAAAAGCTTAAGTATTTTTAAATTTTGGTTTTTATATAGACTATATGATACACAAATTGTGTTTGAGAATAATTAAAAGTTAAGTGCAAAACAAAGTAAATGTGACAAAATTTGCACGCAATACATCTGCATGTGATGGACGACAACTGAGAGTGGAGATAAGGTTGTGGAAGTGGTATGGAGGGAGAGGGGGTGATATCATTTATTGCGTTGTGGCAAGCTGCGCCGGAGGTTATCACTGGGCGAATATTTCTTACTGAAGGTTATACACGAAGTTGCCAGTATCCAAGGAAACGCCTATACATAATATTTTTCAATAAGATTTCATGTATACACATAAATATAATACGAAAATTACACATATTTCTGTAACAGATTTCGTAACACTGGCGCATTGTTTCAAAATAACAACTATAGATTTAGATCCATTAAATATGTTTCATGGGTGTTATTTTATCTTCATGGTTAATTGCGATAATTTTGTGAATATAGCAATATCTTACTGGTATTAATAAATAAATAAATAAAAATTCCTTTATTTCTTAAGCGTTTCTCAGTACGTAACTGTTTTTCACAGTAACGTACGTCATAACTACTTATCAACTAAATAACAATAACATACATTACAACACACAAACTAATACAAAGATTACAAAAAAAACTGTTAAAACGCTATAAATTAAACATTTGAAGGCAAGTCAAATACTTAACTAAATAAAAATTAAAATTATGTGAATAAAATATATAAAAGTTTTAAACCCTACAAACTAATATAACAAAATCATTACTTAATATGGAAATCCTTTATTTACATCTTAGTTATTGCTGTTGTATAATATTTAATTTTCTTTTTAAAATGCTAACTTTACGGTGTCAGGGAGGTCATTATACAAGGTCGGGCCAAAGTAGGTGAAACTTTTCCTCCCGACCTGAAACCGCACTTGAGGAAAATGAAGCTTTCTGTCTTGGCGCGTGCTTCTTTGAATGATCTCTTCCCGATACGACAGTTTGTGTCCAAGATACTGAGGCTCTACTAGACATAAGATTTTGTGAGTCATGCAGTTTCTCAGGACCCTACATACGTCTTCCATTGGGGCCATCCCAACTTTCTCTCTACAGTTTTAGTTTACAATAAAATAAAATTTCTAGAACTAGGCCTCATGTTTACTAAAACATTATCGCTTATAGGAGGTTTGGTGAAACCAGCTTCACATGTCCCAAAGGATTTAAGTTACCTACATATACATTATAATCAACTCGTGTATTTTGCACCTTGCTTTATGGAAAATAATGAATACTGCTTTAGAGGACAGATTTTAGCGAGTGGGAACAGTAATAATTAGCTGAGCGATAGCGAAGTTTATCACTTTGGGGCCTGGAAAAATTTAAATATTTGGGGTCTCTTCAAGCAGGATATAGATTACTAATTGAAATACAAATTTGTGGCGTTTGCCACTTTATTTTGTTGGTCTTTGGACGGACCGGGAGCTGTTTCCTTACAGCTGGTCGAGCCATCTGTTTTACCAGATGGTTGTTCTCTTTCTAGATGTTTCTGTGGCTTTCTGGCTTTTTGATTGGTTCTAGTATTTTCAGGTTTTCTAGATATCGGGAATTAGGTTTCTTGTCCTCTTCTCTTCTGACTTCCATAGGGCAAAGGACATCTTGGAGTTTTCTGTGGTCGGAGTTACAAAATCAAAGCTGGCTGCCCGCTCCCTCTACGAACCGGCACGGTGTTTTTGGTGTTAATATCGTAGTATGCCTACCTTCCAATCAACGTTTCACGACCTCGTTTATTATTTAGGACCCAGTCTTTCCAAATTCAGTTTTCGAATATAGTCGCATATTGGGTAGCAGAGCGTGGTTTGAAATGGAAGGCTAGGCTTGCCGGTGGAGCGGAGGAATTCTACACAGCTAATGAGAGCTAAGTCCTAGTTTTAAGTTTTTTTTAAAGGGGTAGACATTTTTCTAAATTTTTTTAGTTTTCTAAATTTTCCTTACACTGCCTTTTTTTTTTACTCAAAATGTTAAACTTTTTCGAAGTAGCTTGTTTTTAATGTGCAGGTCTGAGCCAAGCAGTTCTTGCAACCAACTGCTACCTAAGCCTAGTTGTGTAATAATTGAACATGTGAGTGGCAGTATTTCTTAAACTTTAGTAACTTATTCTCACTAATTATTTAGGCATAGGTTATTTGGTTGATTTTTTCTAGCTTAAAATTTTACTTTAAACCAATTTTAATAAAATTTTTTTTCTCTCACCAAGTTAACTCTTAACCTAACTTTTACTTTCACCTACAGTGTAGCCTGTTGCCTTAAACATACCTGGTACTTAATTACTTGTGCTTTCTAAACTTTAATTAGCACCTTTTAGTATTTTAATTTAAACTTTGGCTCAGATCTGTGCAAGTAAAGTCGAAGGATTTCATAGATGCTGTTGGTGACTGCGTATTGTACTGCCGCCTATGTATAGCCTACCTTTTGTTTTTAAAGTTCTTAGCTTTCTGGTTAATATTTGAAACCCCCATTCAGTTTCACCAGATTATTTACTTTGGGTTGGCTTATAATTAAAAGTGTTCTTTTTTTATATAACTTGCTTTCCTTCTGATATTTCATCTCTACTTCTGATTTAATTAAAATTTTTAACCTTTCCACACCTACCCTTAGTTTCCAAATGCAATTAATTGTATGTAATTCTAGGATTTAATTAATTATTTAGTTATTTATTTATTCTTCCAGCGGATTTACTCCACTTGTACATGTTTTAAGTTGATAAGAGTTTAAATTTTTAATAGCTCTAATTTGATGATTTTTGTCTACTGATGTTGAATTTATTCGAGTCTTACAAAATTTTTGTTAATTAATCTTAGTCTATACACAAGGTAAGTGAAGTGTTACTGTTAAATTTATCTGATAATTTTTCTACTTAGAAATATGTCAAACTTTTATGTAGGCCTATGCTATTTGATTGTTCGGGGCAGTTCAAGCTTAAGGGGTTGATTTAGTCTAACAGTTTGCAATTTTTTTTCTAAAACCTTCTTCAAAACTTTAATGTTATTGTAAAAATAGTAATTCTTTCATAGTCTATTATTAAAAGCCCTTTGCTTCTTTTGACTAGTGCCTGTTTAAGTTAAAACAGTTAAAGTTAATATGGAGTAACACCTTTAGTTTTCAACTAGTATTGAAAATAACATAGGCCTAGGTTTGTTTTGTAATTATTAGGAAGTAGCAGCTTGGGGTTGGATTTTGACGTGCTGACATAACATATAAGTGATTTAATTACTTACAAAGTTAAACTTTTCTTTCCAAAATGTTTAAACTTCCTTCTTTTACAAACTTTTAAAACTATAGTTTGCCACCCTTGAGGGTCACTGTTTTATAATATACCAAACCCTAGTGGACTCTTTGGATTGATTGATATGTCAGCTTGCTTGATTCAGCTTCGGGTGTTTAGCTTACCTAAATTTCAGTTTTAGCCTAATTTAAGCCTTAAGTGGTTAAATAATTTTTTTTTTCTTTGGTCTTTAATTTCTTAATTTTTAATTTTTCACTGGGGTTTTTTTTTGGATTCTTGGCCTCAAAAGAGATTTTTTTTGGGGGTGTTCTAAATTATTTACAGTTTTAAGGGAGAGTTTACTATTTAGGCTTGTGTCTTATTCACTTGGGACTTGTTGAACTTTATGTAGTAGTTACCTGTAGCGCTACTTTACGACTTGCTCCACATATTTTTTGCTCTTCTACGGTACAGTTGCTCTTGCTTTTGATTAATTCTTTTGTTTACTTTGTTTCCCTCTCTTATTCTTTTAGGTTTTGAAAGGTGTGTTGTTAGTTTTTTTGAATACTTTGAACTTTCCTCAACCTTTTGAGAGGAAACAAATTGAGTCTACCCCCGACTGATGGCAACCGACTTTTTTTTTGTTCTGAAAGCCAAACTTGTTGTATTTCTCTGCCTTCACCTGTTGGTGATACTGGAATTTGGTTTCATGGTAATAATAAGGAAATGTACTATATGCTTTTATTTATTTGTAATACTATAAATTTATAATAGTTTTTTTTTACAACTTGTACTTTTGCACACACCACAGTAAAGTTGCCCCTTATGTTTTTCTGAATATTATTTTGCTGTGACTTGAGGTGTCCCAATTCAGGGAAACTTATTGGGTGGACCCATGTTTCTCACCTGAAGAAATAATTTTGGGCCTATCTAAGACCAAAGCACCGCTGCCGGGACGTTTATAGGGATAGTTTAGGGCATAGTGATGTTAGTTTAGTTTTTTTCTTTCTCCTTCTTCTTATTCTCTTCCTTACACCACATTAACACTCTGATACTTTTACTCCTCTTCTTTTACAGTACATATACACGGGGGGATCAGGGTTAGCATTGGCTGTTTAGAGAATTTTTTTTTTGCTTTGGCAATTTTTCTAGGCTGTACATTGGGAGTGAACTTTATGTTTATTTATTTTTAACATTCCCTAATGCAGTCGCACAGCCTGCTATCCCTTGGTTCGGGCAACCCATTACATTTTACAACACAAGCTTACATTTTCTTTCCCTTTTCCTTTTTTGTTGTTTCTCTTGCTTAGTAGGGTCAGTCTTTTGGCAGAAAGGTGGAATTCTTTGTTATTTCAGCTAAGTTAGCAGCGATGGATAGGTTTAGTTTTTATTGTTGAAAATATTGTTGAAGTTTGTAGTTTGTCTATATATTTTTTGTAGTTAGTTGTTGTTGTTTTCTCTTTGTGTCTTTAAGACTTTATAATTTTGTCTCTGAAGCTGCTAAATGTTCCAGCAGCTATCTTATTTATTTGCTGTTTAGTGTTTATATTGGATTTGTTTTTTTTTACTGTTGTTACTGTTATCCTTTGAAGGCCTTTTTTTATTGTTTATTGTTTTTGAGGTTTATTGATTGTTAACCTAATTTTGTTGGGTTTTGGCCCAGTTAGTTTTTTTTTTTGGGTCTCTTTTCCGTAGGTTTCAGGGTTTTTTTTTTGCCTTTCCTGGCCAACACTTAGAAACTAGTTGTTTTTTTTTTGTTTTTAAAGTTCCTAATTAAACCACTTTACCACGACCAAATGATTTCCTTACTCCGTTAAGCTCTTCCCGTAGCTCTACAGTTTTTTCTTTCACGCCTTTTAAGAGCCTGAAATTTATTTGCTCCAAGTCTCTAAATTTAAAAAACTAGTATGGAAAAATAAAACTTTATTTTGTCTTTTCCCACTGGCCACCAATTTTTTTTCTCAGCCGTCCCGTAGGGGGAGGAGAGTACTGGCCCACACTTTTGCTAAATTTTTGCCAGTACCAGGTTTTTACCTAATTAGCCTTTACAACACGAACTTGGGTCTGTTGATATTATGATGGGTGTAATTTTCTCATATTTTTAATTTTCGCTTGGAATGGTCCCTCTTCATCCCTTCTGTTCCTCCCATCTTTGAAGAAAAAAAAAATACAGACCTTATGTCTGGAGTTATACTCTCCCGGTGGTCCAAGGAGTTCCGCCAGCCGTTCGGGGTTTCCATTCGGGTGCTTAAGTGGCCCTTGGGTTCCGGGGTGGAGATACCCGGATGGTGGAGACTTTAGGAAGTGCTTTGGCTAATAAGCTTTGGCTAATAAGTGTACACTTATTTAATTTCCTTCCCAACCTTACTGGAACACCCTCTTGTAGCCTTTTGACCACCAAGCGTATTAGTGATGTAGAAACAAACGAAAAAACCCATCCTTGTGTCAACACTTCAGACCTTTATTTATTGGTAGCTACCACAGAAAGTAGTTAATTTTGTTCAAGTTTTTTTTACTACTACTAGGCTTTTCCTCAAGCCTCTTTAAACAAAAAAGATTTAATCTTGAGTAGTGTGGTCAGTCGGAATGGATTCTAGCCGTTACGCTTTTGGAGCGCCTCGCGAGCGTGCAGGATATCCATACTAGAGCTATTTCTAGCTGTTTGCTAACGACAGCAGTACCAGTTGTAGTCTCTAATCTTTCCGTCCTTGTCTTCCTACCTTATCCTTTTGAGTTTTTTTTCTTTTCTCTCTCCGGGGGTTAGAGGGGAGGATGTGGCGTTTTGCCACTATTATTTTGTTGGTCTTTGGACGGACCGGGAGCTGTTTCCTTACAGCTGGTCGAGCCATCTGTTTTACCAGATGGTTGTTCTCTTTCTAGATGTTTCTGTGGCTTTCTGGCTTTTTGATTGGTTCCTAGTATTTTTCAGGTTTTCTAGATATCGGGAATTAGGTTTCTTGTCCCTCTTCTCTTCTGACTTCCATAGGGCAAGGACATCTTGGAGTTTTCCTGTGGTCGGAGTTACAAAATCAAAGCTGGCTGCCCGCTCCCTCTACGAACCGGCACGGTGTTTTGGTGTTAATATCGTATGCCTACCTTCCAATCAACGTTTCACGACCCTCGTTTATTATTTAGGACCCAGTCTTTCCAAATTCAGTTTTCGAATATCGTCGCAAATTTTTATACAAGTTTTTACATTGTAATTTTTCTACGAGCAACACGGAGTTCAATAATAGTGAGCGTATGTAGATTTGCTGAGCGTTAGCAAAGTCAAATGTTTCTAGGGATGACTCAAGAGAGAAATGAACTATAGATTAATTTTAAATATTTTGCTTTTACTCAGTGGGATGGTGAAATTCGTTTTATGTCTTTCTTTCAATACGACTGTATTCAGCAGGATATCAATGGAACGAAATGTCCTATAAACTATAAATTTGGTTTGTAGCTTCATTGATACATAACTAAATTCGATTTTCAATATGGTGCATACACATCTATGAAATTTGCTGAGCATTAGCAAAGTCAAACTTTTCGCAGGGTATCTGAAAAACAGAATGAGCTATAAAATCACTCAAAACATTTAGAATAACTTGGAAGGTATAGCTTACACTCAATAGGCAAGCAAAATTGTTTTTATGTCTGTCTGTCTTACGATAGATATTATGAAATTCGCTCTTAAATTTTTGTACGAAACTTCATTTCTAAATACGTAAAAACGTTTTAAGAAATGGTTCTTACAAGTCGATGCATTTTGTCTCAGCATTAGCAATGGTCATTAATTAAGGGTAAATCTCAAAAAACTATTGAGTTACATATTTGGTATTTTCTAAATCTACATTTCCACATAAATAAGGTCAAGTTTCAATATGTTTCATAAACATCAATTAGAATTGGCTGAGGCTTAGTAAAGACTATTACTTAGAAAAATAGCTCTAAATGTAATTTTTTTACAGCCTTATTTATAAATAGGCAAGATCTAGTACGTAATAGAGGTAGATATATCGAGCACGAATTTAGGCTATGTGCTTGAAGTTCCGATGAAGCTCTTATTTTTACATAGTCCAGATCGATATCTCTTCAAAGGACATCCCTCATCTGAACAGGATGGCGTCAAGGGTACCTCAAATAGGGTAGTTTAGGTGAACAGAAGTCATCCTAGTATTAAATGAAATTAACTCTAGACTCCCTATTAGAAGTGGGTGCAGTTAACTTTAAACTTCTAAAGTATTAAAGTGAAACTCCAGGTTGGTAACTCCAGGTTAAGTGACACTACTGAAATACGATGTGAAGTATGGAAATACTCTGACAGAAAAAAAATCTTAAGAACCACTTTAACAAAACAAAGACATTAATCCCCTGTTCAACACTCTCATTGCGGTAGTGGTTTTACCTCCTTACTGACAGATGGAACATTAGCTAAGAGGCGTTTACTTAGTGTAAAATACAAACCTCTCTCTCTCTCTCTCTCTCTCTCTCTCTCTCTCTCTCTCTCTCTCTCTCTCTCTCTCCTTCTCTCTCTCTCTCCCTCTCTCTTTCTGTTGTATCAATCTCACAGATTCAGTACATACTCATGTGTATTTGTTAATATATTTTGTACCAGTTGTGATGGTAGATTGGACCAATGGTCTAAATCAAAGCAGGAGAATTGAAGAAATGTAATGTCAATGTCAATATCTCTCTGTCTCTCTATCTATCTATCTATCTATCTCTTGCGAAAATCCTTTATTGATATAAAAAATTGCATCATACAAAAAGATTATTAATGAAATAGGCTGTTAAATATTAACAAATGTGTTAACATTGTTTTAGGATAGCACAACCATATTTATAAATAATTGAAATACTATTTTATAATCGTTGAAATTAATAATCTTGCAAAAATATAGTAAGCTTCATAGCTTTAACACATCTTATTTAAACCTGTCCTTGCAAATATGCCGCTTCCCCGGAAATTGGTGGTGGTTTGGAGGTCACCTTAATTAAGCCGTTAGTCAACAGGTTAAGGGTTAGAGAGGGCTTCTTAGTCATAAATTCGCTGGGTAATTCTAACGACTTGGATTGTAGATATTAATATTCCAGAATATTAAGATTTAAATTATCAATGAGATAATTATCAAGACGATATGAAATATTTTTTGATCAGTAAGTTCCGAGTGAATATTCAGCACAATTTATTACTAAATTTTTAAGTATTAAATATTATCAGGTTTGTCTAAAATAAAAATCCCAGTTCTAAAAAAAAATAATGGGTTTATTTTTAAAATGGCAAATTAAAAAGTTCAATGTTTCAGAATTTGTATCACTCTATTTTCCACAAATAATTGACAAACCGTTTAGTAATATTAAAAGGTCCTTTGGCAAGAAATAAAAATATCAGTCAAATATATCATGCTAAAAATCAGAGCTCTCTTCTGAAATAAAATAATAACATTTTAAAATAAAAATCAAATACCACTTGGAAATAACTAAAATAAAAATGTTCACATCTAACTAAGTTCAATCAAAATTTAAAAATAAAAAAATCAAACTTCTCTTTCCACTAGTTGTACCTTAACTTTCAAGTCTTTGCAATTTAGATACAACACTCTCAAACAACTATTAGAGTCCAATTAATAATTCACAATAAAACAGTTAAAATTAAATATTAATAAATTAATAAATTTACAAAATTCAATCAAAGTTATTAACAAAGTTCAATTTTAATTCACTTTTCTTTCAATTTTGAATCAAATTTAACTTGTTTGATTCTATTGTGCTTTTTTTGTTCATCAAGAATCAGTTATGCAGATTGCTCTGTAGTTTCTATACATTTAATTTTTCCTACAAAAAAGACAACAAAATTAATTTAATATCGGATCTGGAAGACTATTTCAATATAACGTACAATAAATTTCGTGCTTACCTCAAAATCCCTCGCTGAAAAAATTTATAAACACGGCGCGCAATGTCATCAACTAAATTCTCGATAATTACCCAAAAGAAGACCGAAAATTATAAGCTGGCAGTTTTTATAGTTCCCCTTCCACCCCCCTCTAATGGACATCCGCGGTGTTCTCTCATTGGCCCAGCCGTTTCCAACTCGAGAAACAATAGGCCTCTCAGATCTGACATAACTTCAGTACACAAGACAAGATCAATTCAAGGCAATGAACCACCTTCCTAATAATTTAAAGTTACCAGCACTAACTTGCCAAAGGATTACATATTCGTTTTTATCCTAATTACTCACAATCGAATTAAAATTAAATCCCAATATTAATTCTTTCCCACAATTTTATTTTATTTTAAGTTTTAATTAGAAAATCAACCAATGTAGCTTTAAAAACAATACAGTAATATAAGTCATTCTTTATTTTACTTTGGGCACATGTTATAAAATAAGAAAATTTAAAGTATAAAATATATATTTTTACCTGTAGGTTTTAGGAAATAATAAGTATGAAGTGATGGTCAGTACAGTAATACAAATACCAAAGACAAAGTTACTATCCACATTTTGCCACAAATAAAAATAAATATTAGTTGTATTTTGATAGAAAATACTCCTCATACTTATGTATGAATATGTTTTTTTTTCAGTATAACAAGGCATAATAATTAATGGCACATGGAAATACTAAGATAGGAGTAAATAAAAATTTTAAAAAATATAAGCTTTTTGCCATATTATTTTGGTCGTGACATCAAAGAAAACTGAACAATGGTATCGAAAATATATTACACTCTTACCACGAGTGTTCATACACGAGCAATGCCTACCAAGATCCTTGCACAGCCTTGCATAACTACTACTTTACTAATTGTAGTTATTTGTAGAACAGAATCGATATAAACTCAATATATATCTCTTTAATAAACGGTGTCCTATTAAAAGTAACGGTGAAAACGTGTTAATAATCAAACTGTTTAAAGTAATATCACAGTAAGATATATGTGCATTTTTACTGCTTGTGACATTCGAATTTTAAACAATCTAAGTAAAAATGTAATTTAGTATCTTAAAGGTAACATTATCAACGTATTTACAAAGTAAAATCTAGAATACACGTCATATATCGTGGAAATGTACATAGTTGTGGATATAGCACACATAATAATATCACACATGTTATAATATCACGGTATAAAATAATTTCTTAAAAGTTATAAAAACTATAACAAATTATAAATGAAAAGTTACATCTATAAGTGATACGAAAGCGATAATTAAAAAATATATTTACTATAATTCGCAATAATAAGGTTTTTCATGTATAAACGATGAGTTTGGAATGTACGAGTACGTGAAATTATATTTCATGAGACACCAATTTTTTATTTTTAAATCTAATTACCATTGTGCAAGAGTCATTTGTTTATTGTTACCTGAAAAACCTTGTTGCTGCAAATCTTATATGTAAAAACTAAGTTTTTAACAATAGTTGTCATAGTAGTATAACAATCATAGGACACTTGTTCTATGCTACTATTTCAGGTCACCCATTACACAATAATGGATCCTCTCTCTAAAAAATTTTGAATTGATTAAAACAAACATTTCATTAAAAGTGTTATATGATAAGTTGTATTAAACGTTATTAAGAAGTTTTGCTACTTTTCATTATCCCTGACATGACAAGTCGGGTTTACAGGAATAACTATACTGAATATGGTTTATAAGAAATAGGCTGGTCTTTCACGACAATCTCAAGAAGATAGCAGTTGTCACGACGTTATAATGTTGTACGAGAACGGGCTTAATTGACCATTATATATATATATATATATATATATATATATATATATATATATATGACAATAAGACTGAGGGATAGGATGCCATGAAATCTTGTTATCTCAATGAGCTGATGGTTAATTTCTCAAGAGAATTTCACTCAATCATTCACTCTGACCTAGACCCTTGGAGGCGTGTATTGGTTCTGTGGTGTGGTTGTTCTCGCTGGATTATATTCCCTCGCGACAGCCTGGAATGTGATATATTCATCTTCATCGTCATACTCCATCAAAGACCTACAAATAAATATATATATATATATATATATATATATATATATATATATATATATATATATATATATACTGGCGGTTACCCGCGGCCTCGCACGCAATATTTAGAACCGAAGTCCTTATATTACTTTGTGAAAGCAATTATAATGTAATATGATGTGAGTCCTATAAACATTTTAAAACGTAAGTGTATTACGTTTTAAAATGTAGATATTATTTAAAACCAGGTAGATATTATTTAAGTTCATGGTAAAAATATCAGAGTTTGACTTAATTATGATATCATGTTTGGTACGTGGAAGAGCATTTCTGGTTCAAATTATTTAATTATAACGCAATTTCACAGCTGATCCTGCATTATTATTCTGATTATGAAAATACAAATACACAGTCTCAGAAAATACACACATAAGTATGACTGAAAAGCCTATTATGACCTAGGGGGAAGTCCTGGCTACCTCTTATGTACTTTCGGTATAAGGGGGAAATCCTTATTACGTTATGCAACTTCAACGCAAAACTCTTATCGTTATAAGAGTTTTGCGTTGTACTTGTTTTTTGGACTGTAGTCGGGGAAGGAATGAATCGTTGAGTCATTTAAGTGTAGGCAGTCTGTTTTTCTAAAAGCCACTGTTAAAATGCCACATCACAATGTCAAGGAAGCCCACCAGTTTAATGTACCGTATGTAAAAAAATTCATAACTTTGTTCATTAAGGTTGGTTACATAGCAGTGTTTAAATAATTTTTAAAATGCATTTCAACCACAACATTATTTGCTCCGCCGGCACTCGAACTCGGATATCTCACTTCCCGGGTGAGTGTGCTACCACTAGACCACAAAACTATTATTTTAAGATGAAATTATATTGTATTTGGCTTTATCTGTCACATATTCGTTTAAATAATCTATTATCGGAAGAACAAATACCTGTCAACCTACTTTTATTAAAGTTAGCTAAATTTTTATAAATGGCAATAGCCGAATTTAATTTCAATAAACAATTGAATCACAAAACATACTTGCTCCGCCAGGACTCGAACCCGGATATCTCACTTTCCGGGTGAGTGTGCTACCACTACACCACAAAACCCTTACTTTTTACAAGTCAATTACATTTTCAGTTTTACAAGTATGAGTATTCCGACTTCTAATAGGTCGACTAATAATTACATTAGAGTGTAATTTAGTGGATATGATCATGAGTAGCTCTAGTATAATTTATTAGGAAACAAAGATTTTCATTAATGTTTGTTGAAATCGAATTAGTATATATATATATATATATATATATATATATATATATATATATATATATATATATATATATAATTTAAGTGTTAATTAAAGTAAAATAAATTGAAAATCTTTGTTTCCTGCTGAAATATACTAGACTTGCTAATGTTCATAAATATTAAACTCTAATGTCTTATCTATTTAAAGTGAGAATAATCATAGTTCACAATCTGAAAATCTGGTCCATTAAGAGGAATATTAATAGAAATGGGCCACCTTTGTATATAGATGTATCACCAAACGTTTTATCCCCTAAAGATCGCCCTTTACGATAGGCCTCTTTTTTAGTAAAGGAGAGGCCGATCCCCTTTTAAACCTTATTCTGTCCGTCCTCATGGGCTCCTGGCCTGTGCAAGGATATTATCAAACAGAATAAAGGAGAGAGTCGATACAGTACGAGGTTGATGGTACTGATAAAAAGTGCAACGGTCACAGACAGGATTTGAACTGATTATATACTTCAGCATAATAGTAAAAAAGTAATCACTATGATCAATATCTATGATCACAGTATCAATAACGATACAACTATTGTTATATTTTTACCCTAGCGTACGTCTATATCTATGATGGTTCTGATTTGAGTATCCACATTAGAAATAACCACTTTAAAAATGTAATATTTGAGGATTAAATTTGGGCATTCAGTTGTACCAGTAAAGTCTCTCGAGAGAAGAGAAGTTAGTTCAGCAAGAACGACCACAAGTCACAACTTCCATATTACGATTCCAGAGTCTTAGTCAGAGTGAACCACTTAGTGAACCAATCCAGAGAAAGCTCCTTTGTTTAAAAAGATCATACAATGTACTGTCCCTAGCCTCATTGTCTGAGTGTTTAGGGAAACCTCTCCCATCATTTCTAATGAATTACGTCCGATTCCTATACGTTTTTACGTTCGATAAGTGCCAAATGGGTTCACCTAGAGGGTCGACATTTTTTTATTTATTTATTTTTTAAGGACAGGCCGATCCCCTATTAAGCCTTATTCCTTCCGTCCTCATGGGCCACTGGCCTGTGCAAGGATATTAACAAACAGAATAAGGGGAGAGCCGATACAGTACGAGATTGATGGTACTGATAAAAATTGCAACGGTCACATACAGGATTTGAACTGCGCTATCTCTAACTCAGACCCAAGGTCCAACGACTTAGACCGCTCGCCCATCGCCACTCCTAATATATATTCTTTAGTTCGGTTTTAATAAGTAGTGTTTTTTAAGTTTAAGATATAGTGATAGCTATTGAGTATTGTTATTATTTAAGGCTATGTGGGAAATTTACTTCATGAAGGGTAATATTCTTTAAATATATTACTTGATTTGTTTAGGGTGTTAGTAAAATCGGCACTTTATTTACAGATTTAGATAATAGGAACACGCTAAATGATACCTCACATTTATTTTACAGGTTATGAATAATATATTCGTAATCATTTTTGGTTGTAAAGGGAAAAGGTATTCTTATTAAATTGGTTGAGAATTGAATATTGATCAAATTATAGATAATTTTAATCATCCAAGAGACTCCAGTTACTGCGTATAAAGTAAATAAGGTCCTGTTATAGTCACGTATACATAATATCACTCTAATGTATGTTTTATACTACTTCAATATTTATTATTGCACACAAATAATAAAGTAGAAATAAACGATTTACTACATTTTTACTGGATCCTTAATCGTGCTAGTAAACACTTATGTAGTGGTGAATTTTTTTATAGTTTTGTGTGAAAATATAAATAAAAAACTTCTGTAGTAACATACTACGTTAAACCTTGCATAAATAGATATAGCTGTTCATTAGAGTACTTCTAGTGTTCTAATACGATATTATTTCTTGGCAAGGTTGAAGGCAGTGATTGCACAGACCTCTAGCTTCCAAAGTTACTGGGGGCCGATGTACTCCTAGACGTTACGAGTCCAGAGAGCCGCAATCTTCCGGAAAGGGGTGGTCTCCTCACCGTAGGTCTCGGCCACCACGAATTACAGGGAGTGGCCTCGAGTGGAAAGCGGGCCACCGTTCACCTCGGCCACAGCTAGGCTGATGGCCCCCGAGATGGTCAGGCAGATAAGAAGATAACAATTTTCCTAGTCCCATGAAGATGAAAGATCGATTGTGCCAACCTACCAAGCAATTGGTGTCAATAACGCTCAGTCAAATTTCATAGGATTGATTCTTTTCTATATATAAATGAGGTCCATTAAAACTCTAAGCTGCAGATGAAATAATTCTAGGGATATCTAGCCACGTAATGCATTATAATGGGTTCATAGAAGTAAATAAATAATATATGTCTATAGAATAATAAGTCTTTAAAAGCAGAGCTGGATATATCTCTGGTCTTAAGGACCTATAACTTACTGTGGCATATTTCGGGGGGTGGTATGCTGTGGTGGAGAAACATCTCAATTATGTGATACATAACGATCCTGTCAACGCCTGCTCGGTATTTTAGGGGTGGTCCGGAAGTCAACTTTAAGCCGTTGGCTACCAGGTTAAATGTTAGAGAATGCGTCAAATCCCTGGCTTCATCTGGTATAATAAGATGCTTAACTTAATTTTGTGTTTATTGAGCCAAATAAAATTATAAGAAAATGCTAGACGGTTAAGAAGTCACTTTTTTAAGATCTTATAAAATATTTTTATGTAAATAGGTCTTTAAATCATCAGCCATATATACCAAATATCAAGTTCGACATGCCGTCCTAAAATTAAAAATGTATAAGCGAATATAAAAAGTAGACTTTTTGTGTTTAATTCTAGATTATTTTTCTCTCGTCCATGAATAACATCTAAAAAGGTTTGCAGAGAGTCCGGTTACACTTTCAAATTGATCATTCCTGTTTCGTATACCATTAAGCAGAGCAATATTTGTACGTTTCAGGAGGCAACAAATTATACCATTTTCGCGCACTATAGCATTAAACCTATTTTCGAATCCGCCTCTAACTAAATGATCTCTTAAGTGCTGGAGTAGTTAGGCTACATATTTTTTATGTCACATAGTAACATTTCGTATGCTTGTACTCTGTTTACTTACACATTTATTTATTCTGCTACTTTATCTATGGCATTATAATTACCCATAAGAAGATATAAAAATATTCATTAACACTCAGCCAAACCTTTTAGAGTGACAAACACCATGATCAAACCCATTAGTGCCTATATGGAAATGAAGCTTCATGCAAACTATTAATATTATACGTCAGTTAATTTTTTAGATATTTTGTTGACAGACAGAAATAACCAAATAATTTTTCCACGTTTTGCCATCGTTCACGCTCACCGAAAAAATTAATCACCCTAAACCCGTATGATTAATAGACGCGCGAAAGAATAACGATCTAACTTCCACGCTAAATTACGAGTGTGTTAAATGCTACACCACAAGCCACCTGTTGCAAATATAAATTAACCTATTGTTTCTCCAGGCTTTGTTCCGGCTGAAAAACACTTCTTGATTTCTCAAGACACTTGATTAAAACAATTGCGTCTTTTCAGTAATTGCCCAAAATCTATGCAATGGCAAAAAATATAAATATCTTCTAAATGGATAAATATTCAAACAAACTAAATCGTTTGATTGCGTTTTATCATTTCATTTTACAAAAGTTAACTTTAATGTTATTGATCCCTTATGAGATGATGTAAAGTTCTATTTCTGTCGGTTACAGGGCTAATTGGGCTTAAAGGTTAATTAATAAATACGGTTATCAGAAGGTTTCACATCTATTTAACACATATTATATTTAAAATGGACTCGAGGACAGAGTAGAACTATTGTAGAAGAAGAGGCCATTGCTTTTGGATATAAACACTGTTGATAGTTACTGGGACCTTATTCATTTGTATATCCTATACAATTAGGTATTTGGATTAACTTTATGCGAAAGATGATTAGATAACATTGATATATTTTGTTCGGTTAAAGTGTTTCCCTGCAATTTTGTTTGATTTAGGTAAAAGTTTCTGCCACAAATCAAAGCATCCCCTGACTGCTGCACAGCATAACCTCCACACAGACAGAACAGAGTTGAAGATTAAAAGTTTCTCAAATTATATAAATCAATAATTTTATTATTTAATAATTCATTTATTCTAGCCGCGTTTTTCTTAATACTAAAGATTCGCTCCTTTTTGTCTTATACGCGATGCAGACGGATTAGGCCATAAAAGCCATTTTTAAAACGTCACAAGACAACGTATAAGCGCTTGATCAGACGGTAATTGAAATAGTTAGTCTCGGGGAAATGTGGCATTTGTGTTCCCTCTTCTGGGAAATAAATAGGAAGGAGATGGATGAGCTGCAAGGACATTAAATGCTTTTAACGGAAAAATTGTCATCCGTATAAGGTTTATGCAATTTTGAACCTTCTAATTGGATGTGGATAGTGAAAATTATATAAGTTTAAATATACTTAGAAGTTATACAGATAAATGTGAAAATTTTAAAACTTATATTACATAGCATAATGGATATAAATTGATGACTATAATAGACATTTGAATATAGAGAACGTATTTCTTTTATTTTAATACAAGTAAGTGATTTTTTATATTAAAACTAAACCTGAAAGAGGTATTTTTCTTAGACAGTATTAGAGTTTTTTACAATTTTAAAACTAGTTTATTTTCATTTAATTTTGAGTTATAACTATACTAAGTCTTATATTATTTTTTTATAAACCTCACCGTGGAAATTAATAAGAAAATTTAGTATTTATGTACTAATTAAAAACAAATTAAATTTTTGAATTGAAAACTGTACCTGACATGAAAATTTGCAAAACTGTTATAAATTTTATTGAATGAACAGAGTTACAAATACATTCTTGTTTTAGTATATCTCTCCATTATTATTCTATTGTAATAATAAGTGAGTTACTGAATAGAATAACATATAAAATAATCAAATTCAAAATAAATAAATAAATAAATATATATATATATATATATATAAAATATATATACATATAAAATATATATATTATTTATAATATATATATATATATATATATATATATATATAAATAATATATATGCTAAAATGTTAAGAATGCTTTATTATAAAATATTTTATATAGTTTTAAAACTTCCTTTGTTAACTTTTAAAGATATAGAGTAATAATTATAACTCTATAACGTTTAATTAAACAGATTTACCTTTGCAAATGTTTGATGTTATAATACCATTATAACGATTTGCAGTCGTTAAGATAATTGGCATTATCTGTTAGAGGATTAAAGTATGCAGGATTAAAGGTCAGTAAGAGAGTTTTAAACTGTTTTGTAATTCATTGACTTTCTTTATGGTTTATTCCATTACTTACCTGTAGTCACATTATCTAATTGTTAATTAATACCTGTATGAGTTCTTTAATCTTGAATATGCACCATTGCATGAAATATGTATAACATGGATTTGACCCAGAAATGGAGTATCGACTTCCCGGATGCTTCTGTATAAATATCTAAACTGTTTGTTCTTCTCAGATAGTCTATGGAAATATTGCAGATTTGTCAATATTTCAAAATCTACCGGCACTCGTACTGGAACGGAACTCAAACTATTTTTGCAATTTCTTGTAATAGTAACATCATTGATTAATTAGCCATAAAAGAATATGAGCCGTTACGTAGTATAATATGCTAACTACTTTGTAACTTGAAATTATTAATAGAATGATTTTGTAAAAACAGATTTTCAATACGGCATTTTTAAAACATAAACTTCATTGATATAATAGAGCAGTTTGGCCTTACGAGGTTTATGTTAAATATAAGATTGGTATTGGCCGTCTACAAGATTCTTGGACCTGATATAAGAGTAAATATGTAGTCACTATATGTGACAGGATCTGAAGCCTTTCACTTTCTCGGAAAATGGTGATATTTTATTTCCGTGGCTGGGTAAGTGAAGCTTGTTTCGGTAGCTCTAATTTGCATAAATTATTTGTAGAATATTTTTCATTTAAAATTGTTACAGCTTCTTATCTTATGATAGTGAACAATTTACACATTGTAATTCAAATATTTTAAAACACAAACATTTATCTAAATATTCATAGGAACCACCTGTTTCAAATTAACTTTTAGTAATCTCTTTTGTATTTATTTGTTATCATACTGCAATAAAATTATTGTAACATGTAATATAAGAATCGTATGAAAAATATAATTTATTTCTTATTTTAGAAACAATATTGCCTTCAAAATTTAAATGCAAATCACTTGTGGCATGGGGTTATCACAACACACAATACAATGTATTTCCTAGACCTTTTAAACACAGGAAACATTAGTTTATAAATATTCTGGCACAAGCGGGAGATGTATAAAATTAGAAACCAATCGCAAGTATATTATAAGTAACCTAAAAATATGTTTAATATCCTATGCATTCAAAACAGGTTAAGAATTTATACATAGGTAGTCCTGGCATTCTGTAAGTTATTTAAAAATTAACATCTTACAAGTTTTAAAAATTATTGGGTACATAATTTAATGTTGAAACACCAATAAAATTATTATTACTAATCAGTGCTTGATTACAGTACATTTAATTAATAGTATAGTTATTAGTATTTTTAAAGGTAAAGTAAAACACTTATTTAGTATTCCTGTAACTATTATTACAATTTTTAAATTTTTGAACAGGAAATCATTATAATTTGTACACTCACATTGTATATATGATAATTAGATAATATATATTTAATCTTTAAAACAGCAGCAAATTATACAAATAAATAACTGAAACTATTTAATATAAATAATTTTAAATATCAAACGAAATCTATATAGTTACATAATTAATTACTGTTTCATAGCAATAGATAAATGCATATGTTATTCTAGATAAAAAAAGTGTTGATTCTAGAATAGCCCGAAAATTGTAATATTTGGTTCCATTAAACCTTAAGTGCGACGAGATGCATTCCATTAGAACAGGATTGAGTTACATTGTTGTCCAGGCCTGTTCACCATAAAGCATGACAATTCACCTAATGTTTCATTTCATCAGGAATTGATTAATGCAATTAAATATAATTTGATTAATTTTTGTTTATATCTGTCTTTTACAAAAATATTTTTTTATATAGAATTATTCAATATCCCCCAGAAAAAATATTACATACATCTCAAAATATCTTAAATGCCTGATTATGATACTTATTTTGTAAATGAACCAGTTTCGAAAGGTAATAAATACTTGGTAATTTTTACTATTTCATGTTATTTAATTAAATTAAAAATTAAATTTCCAGAAACGTTGTGGTTTCACTTAATTGTTTTACTACTGAAGCACGAAAAATAACAGTAGTTTTGTAAACTAAGTAATCAGTGTCATGAACTATCACTAATATATAGTAAAGGAAAACAAAAGAGAAAAGTTTTAGCAAGAATGATATTATGATATCATATTCATAATGATGATATTGATATTATGATAGTTTTGTATTTTAATGCATTTATCATGTTTCTCTACTGAATAAAAAGTCTTGTTCTGATTTCTGATGATAGCGGGCCATACAAATGTTCCACATGGGTGGAAATGCAATTTTGCTCTCTATATTAGCTGTTTAATTAGGGTAGGAATTCAATTCGGTGGGCTATATTAGTTGTTCCATTAGAGTGGGAATCCAATTCGGTAAGCTATACTAGCTGTTCCATTAGGGTGGGAATTCAATTCGGTGGACTTTAATAGGGAGGGAAACAATTAGGCATTGATTATTCCATTTAAATAACAATGAGGCTGGTTTCTTTATATAACATTTAAACTCCAGTCAGAAGATGATTTACTAGAAATTTTGCTTGAGAGAAATTTGGATTTGGAAATTTCTCTTCTCAAAAAGTCTCTTGAGAGAGGAAAAGGAAAGTCCATAAAGCATTTAGCAAGTCTTAAAATATTCTAAATCGTTTAGTAATATGCAAAATATGCATTTTCATGCAGTGCGTTTTGTGCTATGATGGTTTTTTAACATTACCTAAGCATTACCTATTTCATTTAACATTTTCTGTTCTCTGAGAAAAAGAAGTTGAGAAATTAGAAATTGTACTACTCCTAAAAGTAGCTTTATGCTGCTTCCGGATTGGCAGGATATTCTGGATTGGTGAGGGTTGTATTTGAGGGTATTCTGTCAGAATCCATGAGGATGGATTTTGGGCATCTCAGTCGAGTGTCCTTGGAAGAAGGGGGAGCTAGCTCTGTACCTGTCTCTCCAGTCGGGAAGGGGTGGCACGGCTTTATGTCTAGGATAGCACAGCCCTTAACACATCACCTAGGGAGCCCTACCAACTCCAACATACATCTACCACAGTAGACTAAACGTATTGATCTACATTTGCACCCCAATACATCGACATTTGTGGTTAGTAATGTGAAGCTCCTGATCGTAAAAAAGATTAAAGTGACAATCAATTTTCGCTGTGCCCAGTATAGGTTAAACTGGAAGGTAAAGACCAGCCAGAAGTGAGGCCTCATTGAGACTGAATATTCCTGACTATTCAAGTATATACAGTTTTCCATGGTATCTTCATAAACCGCAAGTTTACTGAAAATTAAAACACAGACCTCTTCTACTGAATAGAGGAGCCGTACTTATTTAGTCCTCCCATTGATATAAACGTGATTTTTCGAACTTGAGTTAATGCCTCTACGAATGCATTCCCAACTGCCATTCTTTAAAAGGCTGTTAATTTTATTGCACATAATAATACAGGTTGCCAACCAAGCTACCTTTATAATAAGTGAATGAAAAATAGTTTTAGATTACACATTTGAATGGGCATTTGTGTTTAAATGTAATGTAATTGTAATTTTAATGTGTATAATTAATTTGTACTTAAAATTATAGCACAATAACTGTTTTAATAGCTATTACGTTTTTAGCAAAAATAAATAATGATTTTATGACAATTTTCTCCAAATTAACTGAAAAATGCCAGTTTAATGTTTATAATGGCTTGAACATAAAATATTTCAATAAAGGAAACAAAGAAATAGTTCTCATATTTCCATAGTGAATTATACATTTGGGCAGATATATTCATCTTGTGTCATACCTATTTAAAAGTTTTAAGATTTAAAGTTTGTTATTGGCGAAGAAAATTTTAACAGGATATCAGGATTTTGGGATTTTTGCCTTCGTTATATCTTCCAGGTTAGAATCTATTATCTTCGTCAGGGGGGGAGGTATTAGTACATACATAAATGAAAAACAGTAAAGAAAAGAAGGGACGGAAAAGGTTTCAAACATAACCAAAAGCTGCCTGGAGCCTAGTCCAGGAGTATCGAAGAGTATCCAAGGAGAATTCAAGAGTATCCCACTTTCATCCTTCCTGGTTTGGTGTATGGTGTGTGTTTCTTGTACTCGTGACTTGTGCTCGGGACTTGCATTCTCTGCAGTAACAATGCCTAGATTAGGCTCTAATCAGGTTTTGGGTATGTCTGAACCCTTTTTTCTTCCCTTTTCTCTTCCTTATTTTCTCCTTTCTGTTCTTTATTTTTGTATGTAATAACACCTCCCCCACCTGACGAAGAGGATAGATTGAAATCCTCGAAACGTTATGTTATACCTTTTGGAATATATAACGGTGGTAAAAGTCCGAAATCCTGTTAACTGTAGAATTGTGAAACAGTTTAAATATGATCAACAATGAAATAAGTACGTTTTTGCGCTACCATTGCATTAAATATTCTATTACCACACCGCAAGATCATAGTAAAACATGTCTGTATAAATAAACAAACCGAGAGAAGAAAATGTGAGGCAAGGAATTACGACTTCTCATGTTATCTTACTTAATTAAGTTTAGAATTAGCATTTTTACCTTGTTCATTAGAGCTAACATTGAAATACCTTAAACACGAATGTCCTTTGCATTTTGATGTTGTTTTGTATACAGCTATTGTGTTTTATTTTACACTCGATCTGTGTTATAAATTTGTTATATTATATTATCGTAGAATAACTTTGTGATGCTACAAATGCTATAAAGACATACCTTTATTGTACTTAATAACTCTGGTATAACATTAGTATAATATAATAAAAACAATACAACATTAAATGATCGTAATCTTAGCCTTTAGTAAGACTTGAGGTTCTGAAATGTTTTTAGATAAAAGAAAACTAAATATATGATCAAATACAAGCATATCACAATAAGACAATATTATAGCAAAAATACTTTGTTCATTAGAGCTAACATTGAAATACCTTAAACACGAATGTCCTTTGCATTTTGATGTTGTTTTGTATACAGCTATTGTGTTTTATTTTACACTCGATCTGTGTTATAAATTTGTTATATTATATTATCGTAGAAACTTTGTGATGCTAAAATGCTATAAAGACATACCTTTATTGTACTTAATAACTCTGGTATAACATTAGTATAATATAATAAAAACAATACAACATTAAATGATCGTAATCTTAGCCTTTAGTAAGACTTGAGGTTCTGAAATGTTTTTAGATAAAAGAAAACTAAATATATGATCAAATACAAGCATATCACAATAAGACAATATTATAGCAAAAATTTAAGTAATGGTATATAACTGGGCTAACAAAATCGAGAAAATGAGTTGCAATATTATTAATAATATATATATATGTAATATATACCGGAGATCTAAATGGCATATATCAATGTAATAATGTGACATGGGTTGTATTTTATATATATATATTATTTATATATATATATCTTTTATATATATATTATTTCTTGTGTGCGTGTGTATGTTAATGAACTCCTCCTAAAACGGGTGGACCGATTTTAATGAAACTTTTTGTGTGTCTTCAGTTGGATCCGAGAATGGTTTAGATTCATAATTCAGTCCAACTTTAATAGTTTATTTAATTAAAGTTTTAATAATAAATTGTTGTTGATGGTGGAGTGTTTTACATTGGATCCGCCAGAATGCGCCACGAACGGCACGTAATACAAAGTGAACTGATACTTAACAGCTGTGAATATTTTCAGCTGAAGTTCATCAAAGAGGCAGAAACATTTGTTCACATTATAATTAGAAAGTTCATTTGTAAAGTGCTTGATCAGTAGTGTAATGCAGATTGCAAAGATGAAGTTTCACCAATTGTTCTAACGTAAATATTATAATATTACAACACAGCCATAATGTTTTTCTATTTTAATTCCAGGTTTTCCCGATATTTTGTGCTGCTATCAAATTTGTGTGTTGTTTTGTAACATTCTGTAATTATTGTGTGAGTGCTAATTGTTATAATACATTAACACGCGAGAGATCGCACTCACTTCCTGGACGCGAGAGGTCGCGCGACGGCAAATTGCTCACGCTCGTCTTTTACTCAAATTGCAGCTTTAATTTGGTGACAAAAGTTTCAATAAAAAAACTGTGTGTTGTATCTATTACTGTCTTTCAGTATATACTAATAAAAGTAATTGGGTACTTAAGTTCTAACAAAGAGAAATATTATTATGATACACTGGTATATCTGGTTCGGAAATTGAGTGACTTTTTTGGTACGAAAAAGGTCGCGTGTGAGCAATTTTGCCGCAATAATATAAATTAGGCTTTTAAATGAAAACATTTTATTACAATAAAGTATTTTATTATGAGGAAGAAATAAATTTTATAATATGTATATTTCCTTAAAACAAAAACAAATTGCCTCAAAAACGTTATAATATAATAATAAATCAATATTTAGGCAAAATATTACTAATTCGATAAAATATTATGTGCAAATGAAGAAACCTATTTTATATCAAAAGAAAAATTATAAATGTTAACGAAAAATTAAAATTTCTTTCTAAGTTTCATAAAAAGTTAAAATATAAAAACCCGTAAATTAGTACAAGTTTACTATTTTTGTTGTTCAGTGGACATTATCGTCTAAGCTAACTGAAGAAGTGTGTATGTATTCGAAAACGTTACCAAAAACACAAGAACATTAAAATATTGAAGATTTAGAAATATTTCCAATATTCGCAGATTTAACAGAATGCACTACGGGAGAGATCGCGCGAAGGCATATTGCCGCGGCAGGTGTAGAGCTACAACAAAAAATTTCCACCACTCGCAAACAAAGCCAGCGACAGACTAACGGTTGTCAAGGTCAGGCGCAGGGATGTACTGGAGGAGGGATAAAAACGAGACCCTGTTATCCTGGGGCATCACTGCAAACGAAAATATAAAGAAATAAAAAAAGCGCGGCAAACTGCCGCGGGCGCGATCTCTCGCGTGTTAATAGAGATTGAAGATGTTTAAAGTGCATAAAAAATTATAGTTATTTATTAAAGTTATTGAACTCATTTTGCACATTTATTGAAGTGAGTATATTGGTCGCATACCTCAAATAACCTAAGTAGCATACAAATCAAAAAGTTGTGTTTCTATGTGTAAATATTGTTAACAGTTTAGATAATCAAGTTTTAAACTATTGGATTTAAAATAATTTGTTGTAATTTACATTTTTTTAATATGCAGTCAGAATTGGTCACATAAGATTCAAATTAAGTAGCATACAAAATCACATGTGTGAATAACTACTTATTGTTAATAGTGTAGGAATTGGTTTTAAAATTAAATTCTGTCGGCCAGTTCCGACATTATACTGTAATTTTAAATTACTAATTTATAACAAGTATATTTTTTAAATTTACAACTTAACTTATCGTAATGCTATTGAATGTACAATATTTTTTGTTAATCCCTCAGGAGTGTACATAAACAAATTAGATGGGTTTTCCGATAGGGCTGAAGTATAATAAGTGGCCTCCATCACAATCGATTATTATTGATATTTCTGAATAGCCTATCCTAACTACTATCCGAATTGGATTGTAGTTATTTAAAGGCTGAAGTATAATAAGCAGCGACCATTACAATCGAATTATTGATATTTCTGAATAGCCTATCCAAACTACTGAATTTCATTATAGTTATTTATTCGGTCAAATTTAATTAAATTTTTAATTATAAATTGTTGATGTTGGATCCGACAGACTGCGCTACGACACGTAATACCAAAGTGAACTGATACTTAACAGCTGTGAATATTTTCAGCTGAAGTTCACCAAAGAGGCAGAAACATTTGTTTACATTTAGATTACGTTATTATAACGTGCTTGATCAGTAGTTTAATGCAGATTGCAAAGTTGAATTTTTCACCAATTGTTCTATGTAAACATTATAATATTACAACACAGCCATACGTTTAATCAATTATAGCCTTGAAAGCAGAGTAAGCATAAACATATAAAAAATTATAAACACTTCTTATTTCAATATATTCTGTACTCACTTTGGGAGAGGATAGAGATTTATCCAGATATAAAATTGGAAGTTTTAGCTTTTTAAGTGAAATTCTTAGTAAATTATTAAGTGTTGATCTTGGAAAAATGCGCTACGATCGCAGTTTCAAATGTTTTTTCTATTTTAATTCCAGGTTTTCCCGACAGTTTGTGCTGCTATCAATGTGTGTGTGTTGTTTTGTAAGGTACATGTTTCAAAAAGTAAATACGGAAAATAACATTTAAAAATATAATAGAATGAAGTTATAAAAAGTGTACTACGTGGCCGCGTTATAAGTTTATAAAGGCCAGCCAACAGGCAAAAAAGAAGAAAATAAAAAATAAAACATCGTGTAATTATTGTTGTGAGTGCTAAAATTGTAATAGTACATTAATAGAGATTATTGGTCGCATTACCTCAAATAACCTAAGTAGCATACAAATCAAAAGGTTGTGTTTCTATGTGTGAATAACTATTTTTAACATTTTAGATAATCAAGTTTTAAACTAATGGATTTAAAAATAATTTGTTGTAATTTACATTTTTAATCTGCAGTCAAAATTGGTCAGATAAGTTCAAATTAAGTAGCATACAAATCACATGTGTGAATAAACTATTGTTAATAGTGTATGAATTGGTTTTAAATTAAATTCTGTTGGTCAGTTCTGATACTATACTGTAATTTTAAATAACTATAATGAAATTCGTTAGTTTATATAGGCTAATCAGGAATATCAATAGAGGTTATCCAGATATAAAATTGGAAGTTTTCCGTAAAATACACTTTAAAACTGAAATTCGTAAATATTAAGTGTGCAGTGATTGAATCAGTTAATTTTTTGGTTTATAAATAAATTGTTTGTTATCTTGGTATGTTTTAAATTGGATCCAGCAGAATGCGCTACGATCGCAGTTTCAAATGTTTTTATATTTTAATTCCAGGTTTTTCCCGACAGTTTGTGCTGCTATCAAATTTGTGTGTTGTTTTGTATCATCGTGTAATTATTGTGTAAGTGCTAATTGTAATATTAAATTAATAGAGAATCACATGTGTCAATAACTATTGTTAATAATGTAGAAATTGGTTTTAAATTAAATTAGGCTAATCAGAAATATCAATAATTCGATTGTGATGGTGGCCATTTATTGTACTTCAGACCTATAGGGAATACTTATTTAGTATATTAGATAAATTAAATTCTGTTGGCCAGTTCTGATACTATACTGTAATTTTAAATAATTATAATATAATTTGGTAGTTTAGATAGATTAATTAGAAATATCATAATTCGATTGTGATGGTGGCCACTTATTGTACTTCAGACCTATAGGGAAATACTTCTTCAGTATTTTAGATACTGTAGTCTATGTTGTTATACATTTTTATCTAGAAGTTACTTAATTAAAATTACATATTCAATAAGTTACTCATATTCATTGTGTATTATTATACAGAATTTTTTTATTTTTACAGAAAAATGCCACGTCCTTCGTGGAAGGGGACGAATAGTTATTCAATCATGTGATTTATATGCTACTTAATTTTAACTTACGTGAACAAACTGTTAACAATAGTTATTCACACATAGAAACACGACCTTTTGATTTGTATGCTACTTAGGTTATGCGACCAATATACTCACTTCGTTCAATAAATTTTCAAAATTAGTTCAATTAACTTCAATGAATGACTGTTAGTTTTTTTTATGTACTTCAAACATCTTCAATCTCTATTAATGTAATATTACAATTAGCACTCACACAATAATTACATAATGTTACAAAACAACACACATATTTGATAGCAGCAAAAACTGTCAGGAAAACCTGGAATTAAAATAGAAAACATTTGAATCTGTGATCGTAGCGCATTCTGCTGGATACAATGTAAAAACATTCCAAGATGGTCCACCCATTTTAGGAGGAGTTCAGCTCCATACACACGCACACAAGAAATATAAATATAAAGATAATGAAATTCATAGTTTAGATAGGCTAATTAGAAATATCAATAATTTGATTTGCGATGTTGGCCGCTTATTATAATTCAGCCTTTAAATAACTATAATCTAATTCAGTTCATCATTTTAGTAGTTTAGATAGGCTATTCAGAAATATCTATAATTCGATCGTGATGGTGGCCACTTATTATACTTCAGCCCTATACAGAATACTTATTTAGTATTTTAGATAAATTTAAATTCTGTTGGCCAGTTTCCGATACTATACTGTAATTTTAATTAACTATAATGAAAATTCGGTAGTTTAGATAGACTATTCAGAAATATCAATAATTCGATTGTGATGGTGGCCGCTTATTATACTTCAGCCTTTACATAACTATAATCTAATTCGGATAGTAGTTATATAGGAGGCTATTCAGAAATATCAATAATTCGATTGTGATGGAGGTCACTTATTTATACTTCAGCCCTATCGGAAAAATCATCTAATTTGTTTGTGTATACTCCTGAAGGATCAAACAAAAAATATTGTACATTCAATGGCATTACGATAAATTAAGTTGTAAATTGAAAAAATATACCTGTAACAAAATGTTGGCGCTTTTAAAATATGGAAAAAGAGGAAAGGTGGTTCTAGGATCTAATTTTTAAAATATATATATATATATATATATATATGTATATTAAAGAAACCTCAACCAACAAAATTCATACACTCACCATAACACTAAGTTTTGGACATGGGCTGGAAAAAGCGTTTTGCCTTTACCTCTTCCTCCTCCTAAACCATCGACTTCCTAATTCAGTGTACAGATGACACGACGTGGTGCCAAAGAAAGAGGCGACATCGATCTTCGTTTTTAGTATCCCACTTTCATACGTGGTGGTGTGATGTGTGATTGTGTTTCTCGTACTCGTGACTTGTGCTCGGGACAACGCCTGGAGTAGACTCCTCCAAGCAGCTTTTGGGTATGTTTGAAACCGTATAGTTTGTTGCTGCAAGCTTTTTTACCTTCAGATTAAGTAAGTTTTCATTTTAAAAACATCCTCTACATTTCACATCACTCATGTTATACTCACACACTATCGGTTGGTCGAAGTGTGATTAAATGTACATGTGATGAAGTTAGATATTGTAATAACTTTTTAATAGACATTTTTATCAAAAACGTGTGTACAGGACAACGTCTGTCGGGTCTGCTAGTATATATATATATATATATATATATATATATATATATATATATATATATATATATATATATATATAATGTGTGTGTGTGTGTGTGTGTGTGTGTGTGTGTGTGTGTGTGTGTGTGTGTTTTAAAATAATTATTTGAGTTGCCTTATATTGTTTTACTAGTTCAATAATTGGAATGGTGTTCATATTTAAACAGTTAATATATTTTTAGTTTATAAAAAGTGTTAAAAATTATACTTCCAGCTCAGTCTTAAGAGGTAGATATACGAGTATTTTGTAACAACTGCAGTATTATTAATCTATTCTCATGGTATGTCAACTTATATACCGAAAGCCAATCAAGATACGAAAATGCTTTTAACCAAAGTTTAGGAAATACTATAAGCATTCCAGAGCAGTTTCCGTTTTCCTCTATTTTCATAAAAAATACCGTTGGGAAAGGTTGAATTGTCACCATAATAAAACGAAGCAGAGTATCTTGCGCTTCATAAATGTCGCCAACAAACGAAGGCAAGGCTTTAAAAATTAAATTATGTACCTATTTTTAACTTGTATGTTCTTTTTTGTCACGGTTACCGTTTCCACAAGCCATATAAAAGAATATATAACATTTTATAGGGAAAAGGGGATGGTTTTGTTATCTGGGGTTATATTTGGCGAAGCTGTGCAGATATGATCGGTAAGTGTACAACGACAGCGGTTTGAATAAACTGATTTTTTAAATACATAATTTACGTGATAAACACACAAAAAGACAGACAGAAAATCAAATAATATAGGACTTTACTTTATGTAATATTTCTGACTTATTATATCATGATATATTATGCTTGTTGAACTTAGGTAGAGTGATATCTGAACGCCCTTTATAAATTGAACATAGCAGATGGTGATGAGAAAAATTTGAAAAGTGAATTGTTGTTAACTTTGCTAATAAGCATTGAAATAACAACTTTCTCTGTCATAGGTTTTTGATATATTTCGTAAAATTTTGTTATTATGGTTATATAACGGTTATACAACTATATGTCACAAATGCAGTGAATGAAATATGAAAACATAATCTCTGACTGTTTATAACCAAAGTTTTCCATTTTCAATTTATTACGCCTTGAAGGCTATCCATCGCATTAACAGTTTCATTGTGGGCGCACTTATCCTGAAGCTTGTTGAAACTGCAGCATCCTTATATATTATTTAAATATTGCTCTCTGTTCCTGTACAGCGTACATTAAGGGTCAAACATACGAATTTATGTCTACATAATGTCTTTCGGTTAATTAATTATCAGAAATTTTCAATGGTCTGTGTCATGGCCATTAACTTCAAATATATTAATTTTTAAAAATAATTGGAAAGCAATATAAGAGAATGCCTAAAAATAAAATGAAAATTTATTATATTTCAATTTATTTAGCACTTAATCTTATCACATTTTTATAGAGTACTGCACTTAAATTTGATTTTAAGTTGTAAAACCTTTTGGAGTTTTATTACTTTTATCAGTGCAACACATCAACTCTATACCTCTTTATTCAGCACCATTAGTGTTGTTATACTTTTAGCAAAACCACTGAAGTTTATATAATTTTTAGTATAAAGGTATATGAATAGAAAGTAAAAGTATACATTAAGTAAAGAATATGCCGTATATTATTCTGTATTGTATTTAGGCAAGTATTCGATGTACATAAAAAGCAGTTTTAGAGACTATTCTAATTTTCCATTTATAATTGAAAAATACACACAAACAAATGATTCTAACCTAAGTATCCCTATAAATCAATTAAAATTCACTGTATTTTTCAATACTGATATTAAGACACTGAAAACCTTTGAGTAAATGTGTAAGATACTGTGTATATAAACGGGACTACCAAAATTTTATAACACTATTTCCTTTCTTTCAAAATCAATTTTTACTTTTATGCCTTACTATTTTTTAACGACTTATATTATAGAAGAATGTTAATGGTAAAATTTATAAATGAAACAACATGAATAGTGAGATAGAAAATACCTCTTGAAAATTAAATATCATGACTAGCTAGATGCCAATGGCGCAGTGTAGCGGGTACGGCGGTTATCGCAAGATATCCAGATCAAGCACCGTCGAGCGTGGCTGCTGCTTTGGTGGTAATCGTTGAGCGATCCTGTCCTTGCAATCAGCTCGCCTGCCCGACCATTGGTGGTAGTTTTTTACTTTACTGTTTACTTTAAATAAATGTACATTATTTTGGGGATGCATCGGCATAAATAAAACTGGAATGAATGGGGCTCTGCAATGTTTGAATTTACAATGTCATTCTGTGTTCTAATTGAGATCTTGTTGCTGGTTTAACCTACCAAGAAACCAGGAGGCAGTAATTATATTCAAGTAACAATCAAGATATTAAAACCCTAACACACATTGTTTCCTAAACGTCTATTGTCTCTATTTGGTCTCATTTGTTGCGGTAACAAACATGCAATTTGATGTTGATGATAATTTACGTTTACAAAAAAGTAACACAATTTATGGTGATAAAAGGCTACAAAATATCTGAACACAACAGTTTTTGCTTAAACGTTATATATTTAGATTTTAAATGTTTCTATAATCTCATGGGAAATAGAACCTATCGCTACCCTAATTAGCAAACGTCATAACTCAAAAATGCCTACATTTTCAGAGCTCAAAATAACAATATATAAATTCAATGGACACTTGAAAACATATACAAATACAACCAATATATGAATTGGTTTGATTTCCTGTATTGTTTAGAAAAAAACAACTAATTTTACCACATGAACTTTTTAATTTTGGACTTAAGAGTTTTTCGTGTTATTTATTTTGGAGATACGAGGTTTTCTTGCAAAATAACTATTGAGTAAAAGTAATAGAGTTGGTGGGCAAACAACAAAACAAAACTTTCTCCTACACAATTAAACTTTTAATTACATTGCAGAAGTATGACAAATTAACTAAGATATTTTTATACATGGTTTTACAGTGTTAAAAATCAGGAAGGACACTTAAACAAAGGGGATACTGTCGTAGAACTCATGATAGTCTCCTGGTAAAATTGATTTAAGATCTTGCAGATCATTATACTTTCTTCTTCTTGTTATTGGCAGTCTTTCCTTGTAGAGTTCGGTAAATTTTTCAATCTCTATCGCACCTACTGCCTTGTTTTTTCCGTTGTGGGAGAACCTGCCATTCTTCTGAGAAATTGAACTTAAAATTGATTGTTCCATTACGGATGTACTGTAAAGCACGAATGTCTGTTATACCAACAACTTTGCCTGGCTAATGTTTTTGAAGAACAGATCACCCTCAAAATTCTTGATATACTTGTGATTTAAGTATTGAACATTTTACTCAGCTGGATTTCATCTGTTTCTGTCTGGAAAAACTTTCATAATCTGCAGGAACATTAATTTTCATGTTCTTTTAGCCTCCGTTCTATTAAGGAGTGCATGGAATCTCCTTCCATTTTGGTATGATCCACTTCTAAGTATTTTTTGTTCTACAATAACTTGGTTTGTGCATGAAAAGTACAACAGAGCGTTTTCTACATTAGCACTTCTGTTTTTGTATGCGCACCCATCACTATACATGATTATTTTAGTTTTTTCCTCGGGCATAGGGAAGTTGTGATTGTAGAAACTTTTAAATGTTTTGTTGCAAATGCATTTGATGTAAGCCCACCTCCATTTCATTCCACAGGAAACAAAAACCGTCGTGTGTTCCTAAGTTGTACACTGTGAAATTGTGTGTAGAGAGTTTAATTTTATAATGTAATGCAGAAACGTTAGATCTAGGACTTATAAAGATTGTAAGTCCATAGTGTAGGTCAAAATTCTTTTATCTTTTTTATCAGCTTCTTTTTCAAGCCTACCTTCATCTTTTCTTAATATATGGGCTTCATATTCTTCCTCATTTAAATTCCCAGTTTTGAAAGATTCACAATTGTCACAGACGTCTTTTTTGGGCTTGAACCAACCTAAGTTGACATTTTCAAATAGTTAATCTAACTTGGATTGAGAAGGTGAACCAACTTGTTTTTGAACGCACCAATCATTTTTATAAAACAGAAAAAGTTCTTGTTTAGATTTCCAGTTGGGCTCAAGGTACAATTTACTGGTTATTTTTCGACAATAGTGCGATTTAAACCTTGGGGCAATGAACGAAAGAACTCCTCTAATGATTCTACCTCAACAGACTTTCTATTTTTTTCGTCTTGGCTCTTCAACCTGCTCACCTCCATTCAAGATAACCTTCACCATCACTATTTACAGCTTCCTCACTATTTTCATAGTTATCTTCACCTTTGCCATCGGAGTGTCATCCATTTTCCAATGGACAATGTGTTCAGGAACATAGTTTTGCATACTCTTACGTTAGTTCCCATCTTCTTCAAAAAGTACTTGCAGGAATACTTCCTCTTACTTTTTAGCATCAATATTTCGATCTCTGGCTCTTGAGGTTTCATTTTTTTACGTGAGTAATTTCACAAACACCCTTTTCCCCTGCCAGTCAAGTTTTCCAAAATGTATCAAAGTTGGTCTTTCGGTCATTTATAGCTAATGACGTACATTTTAACACACTATTGTCTTTATTTTTACAATATTGAAGCGTACTTTCATTTAAACGGGCGTTTTTATTAAAATCATACTCATATTTTCCCCACGTCATTTTACTTTTTACCGCAATATTCTCGCCCATGCTTTCTCGCTTCTTTCCTCTCAATTAACTTCCATGTGGTAGCAGTTGTTACCTGATGTCGTTTCTTTCGTTTTCGACTGACTACATTGTTTCTCATCATCCATACGGCGACAATCAATGTTGCCAATCAGATTCAGATTGCTCAGGGTTTCATCAGGATCTTCAATCTAGTACTGTGGCATCTTTAGGTAAGTTTTTATCCTCAGAACTAACAAGAGAATTCTCAGGTAGGATTAAGTAATTTTCGGGTGAAGTTTTGTTCTTTTCGAGGTGGTTTTATTTTGTTTTCGGGTAGGTTAGTGTCATTATCAGGGAAGTTAGTTATTATCTTTAGGTATGTTAATGTCATCTTCAAGTTGGTTTGTGTCATATTCATGTAGGTATAAGTTATCATTAGGTACATTTCTTTGGTCAGATATGGGCAAACTTTTTGTGTAGGTTATACAGTTTTCAGGTAGGTTAATGTCAAACACTCCGGGTAGGGTTGTTCGGTTAGTACTGTTATATACTTCAGTGAGGGATCCATCAGTATTGAATATGAACGTCATAGGCTGGTCCAACGTTTGCACGCAAAGCCAAATCCAATAGTTTCTGTCTCCTTGATATTCTGAAAAAAGAAGGGGTATTGAATAGCTACCGTAAAAGTCAAACTGAGAATGCCTTGTATCCCCAAAATAAACAAATAAATAGCCTTGGTGGTTTTCAGTGCCGGGCGGAAATTAGAATAGGCTAGTCTATTTAGTTTACAATAGTAGCATAATTTTTAATTGGCCTAGCCTGGGCTAACAATTTTTATTAATTTTATAATATGACTCAATTGCAGTAAGTTATGACTTTGTATGGAGTATGCAAAAAAATGATACAAATAACTAAATAATTCACTGAACTCCATGGTGAATATAACATAAACCTCAAAACTGTAAACATGCAAAACATGTAACTCCAACTAAGAGTTTTCAACACACTTTAAGCCTCTGTAAAAGTAAAAATATGATTAAAACTAAATTGAATGTTATTGTCTAATACTTACTTTTTAACTATAGACGATCATTTGAATCAAAAGAGTAGAAAATTGTCACAAAACAGTTCAAATCAAAGCGGCACTTCAGTTTGCGTTCATCTGTGATACACAACAACATGGCAACTAGGAGTTACCAGGTTTGCCAACTATAAAAATGAAAGACAGGAAGTTAAGAGGTTTGCACTATGTAAAATAATAAATGAACTACATTTTTTGGAGTTCCAAGGTTTTGAAACATGTGATAGAGTATTTTTTTTTTCCTGAGAAGTTGGTATAGAAATGTCAATTTAAGGAAAAAAGTGGAGTTAACGAGGTTTTACAAATTAGGGTAGCGCTATATAATGGATTGTAAAATGTATGAGCTATTAAGCAAATTAATTGAATACTTTTCGCCAAGGACCGCGGCCACTAAATTCAACTTTACTCACCGTTAAATCGTGAACAAAACGTGTAATATATCTTCACTTTATTCGATTTATTTATTTTTTAAAACATTCGGGTGTTTTATAATACAAAAAATATTTAAGATTATTGCCGAACTATTTCATTAGATTTTAAACTATTGATTTATAACCATGAAAATATTAGTAACTGAACGAGTATACTAGATTTAAGTACTCATTTTATAGTATAGACCTATATGAAATAACCTTAGGTGTTTAAGAATTATTCGTGCCATTATCGATTTATCGTTACATTATCAGTACCATACCTCCTTTCGTGAGTAATTATTGTAATTTAATAATTAATAATGACCTACCTGACCAACATTATTCCAATTTATGAATATATAAGTTCAACACATATAAATTCTTTATTTAAAGTTTGTTATTGACGATGGAAGGTTTGATAGGATAACAGGAATAGAACTGAGTTACGGAGTCCGGCAGGGATCCATCCTCAGTCCTGTGCTTTTCCTGCTTTACGTCAACGATGTAAAATCATCGCTTCTGCATGGAAAATTAGTGCAGTTCCCGATGATACGAATCTTTTTCGATGCAATATCAAGTGAAGTTTGGGAAAAACAGGCTTTTTTGACGTCAACAACTTTGTCCAATATTGCCACAGCCTCAATCCTACAACAAACTCTTCAAAAACCAACGTTTTGAATATTTCCTTGCGCACTGCGGGCAACCAGTGTGGGCCTGCAATTTTGTTAGATGACTCCACACTGAAAGAAGTCAGCTCTTCGAAATTCCTAGGAATGCACCTTGATCAAGGGTTGACTTCGAATGAGCTTATTGATTATGTTTGCGCCAAAGTCTGCTCAGGTATTTTTGTTCTGAGATCTTTAGCCAAGTACTGCCCGTTTCAGGCACTGATTACGGCTTATTATGGACTGATTTACCCCCATCTACCCTACGGAGTTGTCCTTTGGGGAGCTTGCGCAAACACACAGTTTCAAAGAGCATTCAGACTCCAAAAAAGTAATTAGAATAATCGCCAAAATTAAATTTAGAGAGTCGTGCAGGGAAGCTTTCAAGAAATTGCAGCTGTTTACTCTGCCATGTCTCTACATTTTGGAAACTACTTTGTTTTGTATGAGTAAATGTGCCTTAACCAGAGGCCGAGACATACGCATGTATGAGACACGTGGTAGAGCAAACTACCTTATTGAGAGATACAGAACGGTGGTTTATGAACGCCTGCCCTCGCAGGGTGTTCACTTCCTCAACAGACTGCCCAATTCAATTAAAGATGCTCCAACGCCCAAGGCATTAAAGGGATCGCCTTAAATGCTTCTTGGTGTCACAAGCATTCTATAATGCAGGTGAGTTTTTGGCATTCGACTGAGAAACCGCCCAATTAGAAAACTGACTCCGCTGTATTAAGTGGGTTGTATTGGCGATGTATAAAAGAAGCGTAACTGTGAAAATGTATATGTGAGTGTGTATTTATGTTTGAATGTCAGATATTTAAAAAAACCATGACGTTTACTATACAATGTACGAATTATCGATGCAATAAAAAAGATTTGATTTGATTTGGATTTCGCACTTTTGCCATCGTTGTATGTTACAAAAGTATAACACAACGTTTCGAGGATTGGAACCTATTCTCTTCGTCAGGTGGAGGAGATATTAGAACATACAAAATTAAAGAATAGAAGGAAGAAAAGTAGGAAAATAAAACGGTTCAAACATACCAAAAAGCTGCTTGGAGTCTACTCCAAGCGTTGCTCCGAGCACAAGTCAATAGTACGAGAAACTGAATAACACATCACACCACAACGGATAAAAGTGGGATACTAACACGAAGATCGATGTCGCCTCTTTCTTTGACACCGCGTAGTGTCATCTGGAACTCAGAATTAGGAAGTCGATGGTCAGGAGGAGGAAGGGACGCTTCCGGCCCATGTTTTGGTCCAAAACCTTAGTGATATGGTGTATGTATGAATTTTGTTGGTTGAGGTTTTTTTTATATATATTCAACCTTTTTAGGTTTTCTCAAATAACTTTTTGATCCCGACAATTCATTTTATTTAAATCCTAGAACCTTTCCTCCTTTTTCCATATTTTAAAAGCGTCAACACTTTGTTAGTATTTAATTTTATTTTGATATAAATTAGTCCACTTAACTTTTAATTAAACCCCAAATTATAATCAACAGCATCCGCACATCATCCTAGTGGATCGTAATTGAACCTTTGATCGTCCCACGTCACACCCTGTTGGATAACACCATCTGAGGAATCGGATATATGATCATCCGACCACGAGCAGCACTGCCACATTATGCCTATCTGTGAGACCGTTAATTTACTATAATTATCTGATTTCTTTCCATTTATTAAAAACGTATTGATTACTCCACCTAAAAGCACAAAGCCACAATTATTGTCAATTGAAGTCATACCTAATTAAATCTTGCATGCTTTTATTAATTCCAAAGTTATATTAACCCTACTCAATTTATTCCATTTATCAATTGGATTTGTTTCTGTACCTATGTTATTAATAACAAAACTTAGTATTAATACATTACAACCATTTGTTTAAAAAGTGTATTGCTTCTTTTTTATTTTGAAGGAAATAAAATGTATAAGCTATATTTTTTAATTTAAGTACGTACATACTATTCCATAAAGAAATAACATCATCATCAATTATTTAAGTTACAGCAAAAAAAATTGAAAATGCCTTTTTCGGTGTTTGTAAATAATTAAAATTATGAGAAAACATAATAATTATGATCAAAAAATATATTTTAAAAGATAGCGGACAGTGATGGAAAACAACCTCAAAGCCGCTATAAAGTCATATACAACTATTTCCATACCTATTACATTTTTATTCATGTTCCTATGATTTAAAAATATGTAAACATTTTAAAAAGTTTACTTTGGTTTTTAATAATAATATTTTGTACTTTTGATAATATAAAAAATTTAGATATATTTTAGGATTTCGATGCAGACACTGCAACTTTCACCCCTTTTTTACTTTTTGCTCGGCTATGGGTACATCTGCAGGAATAACTAATGTTAGTTTCTTGGCAAATCTCATCATTTTCACAAGCAGGATAGTTTCATCTTGGCATCAGAGATCTAACATGAGGTACACGTTTACTAACAAAGTCCTCTAACAAACTTGATTTCGCTATAAAATAATGAGACCAAATAAATGAAACCATCACATTGATGACGTCACCGCCGCGAATATAAACGTATTTAAATGTGAAATACACGATCAGTTCAAGAATAATTTGGTAATCCCAATGCTTGAAAACTTCCATACGCGACTCTCTATAAAACAAATTGGCGATTATTCTAACAGCCTTTCCTTGGATCCTAAAGAACTGCTTTATTTTTTAGCATAAAGTAGCTCATAAAGCCTCTCCCTAAACGCAAAATATTAATAGAAGTCATATTAGGCTATTATTTTAGTTCTAGAGAACATAGCATTGCTAGATTTCGCAGGACATCCATATGCTAGCACAATCCATATGGACATTCTCACTCCAGGTAAGCCACATATGTTGGATCATTCCTAGGCATTTTGTGGACTTAGTCTCTTCTAAAAGGACACCCATAAATACAGACGCATGACAAAATCAGATGACTAAGGCAGAAAATTTTAGACATGAGATTAAGACTGATTGGTTTGTAATTAATTTCAGTGAAATATTGAATGCTTGTATTTAACTCCATGGAAGAAATGATTTCTAATTCTTTTATAAACGTTTAAAACGGACAATCGTGACATCAGCATACTGAAATAGATTCCTTAGCTGGGTTACAGAGTTCAATCTGCCACCGTAGATCAGAATAGAAGAGCTCCAAGACCTGTTTGCCAGTAAGGTAACTTCTTGGCCTTTCCGGCTAAGACCAAAGTGTAGGAGCTGCCCCATGTGCTATTCTTTTTCTAACTGCCTTCTCCGTTAGACAACTTAAATTTTAAGTAATATCTGCGTGAAGCAAATTTTTTTTATGGTGGCTAAAGACAGTTAAGACACCATTAGGTGTGTCCTGTCTATGTACCAGTAGGATAATGTGGGTTAAATTGTTGCCGTTAACTTTCATAATGAGTCCCAGGCATCCAAGTCTTGATTAAATCTTTAACTAATTCCATTAGCTCATAATATGATTTAGATGATAAAATTGTGATTGGAATTTGAAGCATCAGTGGTACGCAATCGATTGAGTAATATTTTTCTCTTTAATTGGTAATAATTTATTTTTTGAGTATCAAATTGATATGCAGTTCCATAAAGTATTGGACTATCACATTCTCGTTAAGTGGATGCCAGAAGAGGCTGGATTGCATGAAGCCTTCAATTTTCGCTTTCTATAGGAATTACTGGGAAAGTGTTCGAAGTCTAATTGGTTTTACTGGCACTTAATCGAGCTCTTCTACGAAAACTCTATATTTACTTTATTTTGATATAAACACATATTTAGTTTACTAAATTTTCTTTAACCACGTTTTAATATACCTTACAAACAGTATACAGTGTTAAGAAAATTAATTAAATAAACATGACAAATCATTTTAAGTTACATACGTGCGGAGGAGTTGATGAAAATGAGAGATTATTAATTAAATAGTTTTACATTTAAGATTTAGTTTAAGATATTTGTATTATTATGATGGAAACCAGAAGAATACTACAGGCTAATATATAAAATAAGAAAATCATATAAAATTACTCTTAAATTAATTTAAAGTGTCTTACTAAACACAGTTTTGTTATCATTTAATTCATTAGAAAACTCTTAATATCAGTAATCAGATCATATTCTTCCCTTTAAAGCTATAAATATAAATTGAGAATAAAAGTTACAATAAAAATATTGAATAGTGCCAATTCCCACAGTAAAAACCTTAATTCAAATATTTTTATTTTGTTATTGATGTTGGCGAAAGTCTGTACAGTATTTACCAAAATTAATAAAAAAATGTATTTAAAAGAAATTTACTACATTCTTTATTGACAGGCTCATTGATATAACGTTATATAATCCATTACCATAATACTATAATGATTATTAAAAATATACTCCATACAAAATATACTAAAAATTATACAGGAAAATCAACATGTCTTTGATCAATAAAATACATTACGAACAAACTGGGTGTCTTCTTCCTTATAGCATGAAACATTAGGAACAAGGGTAGATCTTTTACATTTGTTCTACCCTAGGCTGTAAATAAATAAAAATCATTGTATGTAATTACCATTTATTGTGCAGCCTCTTTGTATGTATAGTTATATAAACATAATTTTTAAATTGATTCTCAGAATAAAAAGTGAGTTTTACTCAAATAATCATGAAAGCTACTCACGTCAATTCGTGGAGATACGTGTCCGACATCGTTGTGTTGTTTCCTGTTGCAGTGTATAGAAGGACAAGAGATCTCAATTTAAAGCCAGTCCACACAGTTCTGTAGATATAATTCAATTTTCTTATTTAAGAACTTAATAGAAATAGTACGAGTGTTATTTACATAGGCGTTTCGTATCTAATTGCATCCTTTTGAAGATAAGCATAAATTACTTTTGTAATGTGACAACGTAGTAACGATACTATTAATTGACTTTATTTTATAAAAATACAACTTTGTTATCAGAAGAAATAATTGTATTTGTAAATTATCTCCATCACACGCAGTACTTAGCCAAAGTCATAGTTTAGTTTGAGGTTAGGTAACCTCTCTCTCCCGGGTAAGTCCAGTTAGAGCTCCTGTAAATCTACTCTAACACATGCTCAGTAGATAGTTCTAACACATGGATAGTTCTGCCTTTTTTCAAGGGCAAAAGTAATACTCAGCTAAAGTCATAGTTTTTTGAGGTTAGGTAACCTCTCTCCCCAGATAATTTTGAAGTTAGAGCACCAGTGTGGCAAGGGCAAACGTAATACTCAGCCAAAGTCATAGTTTATTTTGAGGTTAGGTAACCTCTCTCCCAAGGTAATTGAAGTTTGAGCTCCTGTGCAGCAAGGGCAGACGAAATACTTAGCCAAAGCCATAGTTTATTTTGAGGTTTGATAACCTCTCCACCAAGGTAATTGACGTTAGAGCTCATGTGTGCAAGGGCAGACGAAATACTTACCCAAATCATAGTTTATTTTGAGGTTAGGTAACCTCTCTACCAAGGTAATTAAAGTTAGAGCTCCTGTGTAGCAAGGACAGACGAAATAATTAGCCAAAGCCATAGTTTATTTTGAGGTTTGATAACCTCTCTACCAAGGTAATTGAAGTTAGAGCTCCTGTGTAGCAAGGGTAGACGAAATACTTAAACAAAGCCATAGTTTATTTTGAGGTTAGGTAACCTCTCCACCAAAGTAGGCAGTACTTATCCAGTAATAGTTTAGTATGAGAAGCCTATTTCGGTTAAAAAGTGTATACCTATAGCCATTGTAATGTATTCAGGTTAACGCTATTTCTGGTGCAATAGCTTCAGTGTTTCTAAGAGGCCCATATCAGTTAAAAACAACTTATATGTTTTAAAATATGTCTTTTAAAATGTTGCTTAGGTTACATAATAAACTTTGACTTTGATATCTGCACTATTTCGATAATAATTAATTGAGATCGTATATTTGATAACGGACGTTAAGTAACACAGGTTAGCAGTATACAGACTTACATGAGTGTTCTCAGTAAAACTGAATTCCACATTGATGAGTGTGTTCTAAATCGTGTATATTTAAACATATCGTGTGTTTCTAAACTATTGCTATTTCAGAGTTTAAAATATTGATACCTAATTTGAATTCTCCAGTTTACTAAAATTTTTGTGTAGTATTGTGTTCCTTTAAAAGAGGGAATTTTCAGATTTTCATGACGGCTGCAGTTTCTGCAATACTCCTACTAGGAGGTAATATGTTGAGGATTATAAAAGTAAAGTACAACAAAGAATGAAAGAAAGAAAGAAGAAAGAAGGTAAAGTAAGAATGTCTTAATTTACTAGACAACATGGGCACCAACGGCTAAGGTTTATTTCAAAACCACGCCCAATGGCCGGGCAGACGAGCTGCTTGCAAGGATAGGATCGCTCACCGGTCGCTCATCCAAGCAGCAACTACGCTAGACGCAATTACCTCGGAATAACCGCCGTATCCGCTATACTACTCCATTGGGATTGCATCTTTTAAAGCTAAAGTGAATTAGTGTAAAATATTTGAAAATTTGAGTGGTGACTACAGGAATGTGACATTATAAATTAGAATCGAGGAGTTCAATGTTTTTGCTACTTCATAGCTTCGAAACCACAAAATATTTGTAAGGTACAGAAGATACAGCTTTTTTCGTGGAAAACGTATTGGACGATGTACAGTCCAGTTGGTATCAAAGGGCCAAATGTATTCCATGGATTGTTTAAATTTCTTTCAGATAACATCGCTTCGTCGATAAGAATCCAGGAGATATTTTTATGAAAACTTGTATGGGTCTCCAGTCCCATTTCATGGGCCCTAAGTGCGTCTATCTAACATCTACAAAAACCGGAAATGAGTGAGAAAAAGAGGAAAGTTGCTCATATTAATACTATCCTTTTTATTGATAGAATTACATGTAAGAGAATCAAAGAAACAAGTTTTGTGCATAATTACTCGACATATCACTGGAGTGCTAATAACAAATAGGCCGTCGCTAATTTTATGGATCGGGTTTATTACTCCATTAATATGGAACAACTGCTCTTGTGTTACGGTCCAGCTAACATTTGTCAAAGCTGCACCCATCGTGTAACACGCAGCAATCGCTTTGATTAATGCTACACAATACGTCATATGGTAGTCCTGTAATACTGGTGCAGCATTTCCTGCAACTTGACACCACAATAGAATTGGTCACCTAAATGTCACTGGATTGGTTGTATGAACTCGTATTATTTTTGAGTGACATTTAATAACTCGTGGACAGAATATACTTAATCCTGAAGATTGTACACAAGCGAACAAGACTGGCAATATGGAATCTCGCCATTTGATAATGATCCTTGAAGCTGTCCTCTTTCTACTTAGTTTTTTATGTTTATTTTATGCAAGAAGCTGAGAAACGTCTCATTGCCCTTAGTCCTAAAAGGATCCTTTTAATCTGCGGAGCGACACGATATTTGGAATCAGTCATCGCTCATGTCACCTTGGAAAAAAGGAAGGCCAGCTCTGATCTTGCCTCTCCAGTCTATGCGGGTGGGGACACCACCTCTTCATTTCCAGGAAAGTCTTACTCTAACAGTCATCTTCTGTAAGAGACTAGTCAATGCTTATACCCGATCTCAACATTTCCCATTGGAGGACGTCAGTAGGGTTGCCCAAATATCAGTGCCCATCAGATTTGCTGTACCTAGTATGGGTTATCTGGAAGATATTAACAATCCAGAATTGAACCGTCTTGAGGCTGCATATTTCCTCCACAGGTACTTATTTGAAAGGATATTAATTCTCTCAAGGACACCATTCCAAGCAAGGGCACCCCGAGTCCAAGCCTCTCAACCAACTAAGAACGTAAGAACTGTAGTTAGAATACATAAAACGTGGCTATTTGGAAGGATTGATTCAATTTGAATTAAAGATTTAGCTCCAGTTCGACTTTCTTTTATTGCAGATCCTGGTAGCTGACGCTGTTTCAGACTTTAATCCTGTAATCTGGAGTAATTTTAGTCTGAAGAGATCCAACAAAATTGGATGAAGAAGAATCTTCAAACGAAAATTCACATTGTTTTGACAATAGAGACACCTATAATTAGGTGAAGTGGCAGTCTCATTGTCTCATCAGGTGCAAATGAGTGCACAACGATATTCCTGACACGATGTCTAAGCACGGTGGAGCAACCAGATTTTCTACACATAACAATGGCATCCAAGTGGCACCTGATGTGATAATGAGACTTTCAATTCACCTATTCAAAGGGATCTCTGATGTCGGAACGATGCGAAGGTTCGTTTGAACCGTTGTCGTTGTCGAATTTATTTGGATCTCTTCAGACCTATAATCCAGATTCCAGGAGTCAAGTCTGAAACAGACTCAGATACCAGACGTAGCAATAAAATGAAGATGAACTGCAGCTAATTTTTTAATTTTGTAAGAATGTAAGAAAATTATGACATTCGAACTTTCCACGTTCATCCTCATTAAGATAGTATGGAATCCATTGGTTAAAAGCCATGAATTTTTGATTCGTGCCTGGAGTCCAAACGGTTTTGTAATTGTGTCCATTATGTTTCAGAATCATCTTTGGATTCAAGTTTTTGATTGAATACCCATGCTCAATCGGTTGGATCCGTGTAAACAAACTCTATGAGGGTTTTTTAAAGATACCTGTTGTCCCAACGCCTTCTCCCCTTTTGGGTTTGACTTCATCATCAGCAAGGTGTGTTTAAATTCCTTACAAGTTTCTTAAAATATGTCATGAATTAGAAGCTAACCTTTATAATACACTATTAGACACATACGATCATATGTCATAACATAGTTTTGTATTTTGTATTATACAACTTATGTAAAAAAAAGATAAGACAGTAATTTGCTATTTGCATGGAACTGAACTTGTGTAATTTATAATACTTCAAAAGTATATGACCTGTTAAAAGTGCTTCTTTAAATTTAAATGAACAGTTACAGGATGAGTGTAATAGGTTCACGAAATTACTTCGTTAAGAGTACTTTGAACCGAAAAGTTCCGTTAAGCTGGCAGTTACAGAAGTTCAGCGTGTTGACACTCGGCAAACAACTTAATTAAGTTGTTATTGGATTAAAGTGAAATTTGAGATCAAGTCTCATTTACTCCCTCTGGTTTTTTTAAGTGTTTACGCTAATGAAAAATCAAGTAAAAGTTTGTATGTAAAATGTGATGTTACAGTAATTACAATTGCTTGTTTAGAAACGAAGATGAAATTAAATAGGAGATGTTCTGAAATTCCATTCATAATGATAAATAAAGCTGTCTAAATTCAAACTTGGCTTATAATCAACAAATAACTTCTCAAAGCGATATAGTATTTTATATATTTATCATCAACTATATCTTAATCCAAATAATATTATAAATGTGGAAGTGCCTTTGTTTGTTTGTCTTGCTTTCACATGTCAACTATTCAACTGATTGTACTGGAATTTTACATCGACATTATTAAGTTGCCTATGATGAATATAGACATTCTTATTTCTAAAATTCCTCCGAGCTACACTCCACTGATCTCTAAAGTGGTTAATAACATCATCTTGGCCATTAAAGTTACGAAATATTAATTTGAATATCCTGTTAAATGTAATCAACTGTTCTGTGCGAAAATTGTACCATAGCAGCACGATTATGTGTCAACTCCAAATTCCAGGAGTCTAGTCTGTGACAGCGTCGAATTTCAGACACTACACCAAGTGAAAAGTGAAATAGAGCTGAACTCAACATTAAATTTAGATTATTCTTCCCACTATAGCTACGTCGGGTGTATAAGACTCAATCCTACGTATATAGGTACTTTTAGGAAGGGAAAAATTGCACTAAATCCAAGATTAAATTATTTTATAAAAAATTGTAAAGAATTATACCATTATTCTTTAGACTTACTAGTATGATATCTGTGACAAGAGACGCTACGAACATGTTATCAACCTTCATTCGATAAGATATCCAGATAACCATAAAAAGAAAAATTTTCATGAAATAATAATTTTTTCAAGTAACTACGCAGTAATGGTTGTGTAATTATTTAACTTAAGTTAAAATCTGTAACATTGCCTTGAGGCATAACATTGATAAAGCACATCATTTCAATTAAAATGTTTCAGCTAAAAATAATATATGAAAATGTGTCAAAGAGGGGCCCTACGAGTAAATTTAATCAAATTTTAAAAAAGAAAATATTTTGAAATATTTAACATTTGTTAAATGTATTTTTGATTATATTAGCTGTATACTAATAAAAGCTGCACTCTTAGCTTGATATGAATAATTTTGCTTTAGTTCATTAAAAGAGTAATATTTGAAAATTGAAAATCTGTAATTATTATATTTATACAGCATAATAACCCGTAGCTTTCCAAGAAAATATCCCTAATATAATACTAAGAATAGTATTAAATAGTACTACTGATGATTATACATGAATGTAATAGATTTATTTGATTTTTGTATGGGAAAACATAATATAGATTTTTGGAACACACATAAAATTTCCAACTTCGCAGGTGCAACGTTCTAATCTGCATCGGTCTTGCTAACTATCGCTGCAAGTTAAAAGACTGTCTGATTTTTTACCTCTGGCACGTCTATTTGATTCCTGCATAAAACCCCCTTGTTTTCAAGCTCATGTGTTTTATAAAATATTTTAATAAGAACTATTTAATCTAAGGTACAAATTGTGCTCGGGTAATCGAAGCAAACAGCTCTGATTATAATAAACCACCAATATAATGAATATTGGCAGTATATTGTTTTCAATTTATTGAATTTAGACATTTATACCACACAGCTATTCGTGCAATAACTTATTATAAAGCAAAAACGTGACTGACAGCAATAGATTTAATTTTGTCTGTATATTATTAACTTCGGGAGCAAGATAATACTCTGAGTTTTATAATTATTTCAAGGGTTTGGTTTTGGGACAAAATAACCTAATCATTAATTTCCATTTTTTAAATATAAGAGCAAAGGTTATATAAAAACTAATAACTGTACAAAGAACTGAACCCAATGAAAAAACGGTGCTATGGTAATTAATTTATGTTTACCCAAAACCAATTTCATATTATACGAGCAAGTAAGGTATTTAAATCATTACTCGTTAACATAAATTATTTCTAAGTAAAATATCATTAACTAATTACTAAGCCAAATTCACTTATTAACATCTGACATGTGCTTCCATGCCAATCAGCGTTTAAAAGATACGTATGAAAACGAGTTGAAAACGGGCGAAATCTTGTGTTCTTTAAATCTTTAGACACACTGTCTCGAGTGCAGAACGTCTTTTTGAGATTACTGCAAGTTAGACGTAAATACGTGCTCTTCAGCAACTTAAGCTATTAAAAATTCTGCAATATAGAATAAAAATGTACCAAAAATGGCTGTCTACATGTAAAAGGCAAATTGGATATCTTTTAGGCCACAAGACATAACATGAGGCTACCTCTAGTGCAATATTCAGTCACTATGCAGATGTGGAGAGGGTCAGTACAAGCTCCAATCAAGGCGTTAATGTTATCATGTCGTAGGTCCCTAAGAAGTGGAAAATTACACATCAAACATTAAATTATGTTAAGGAAATCATTAAAATATATAAGAAACTAATAATATAGTTTTTATTTACGTGTCATAAATTTTCAGTTTTGTAGCTTCTTTCTTAATTTTTTCCTTTCGTCTTAGTAAGTCACTATTTGTAGAGTAGCCTAAGGTTCGATCCTAGGACTAGTGATTTTCTGATTAGCATTATACTTCTTTATGAAATTACCGGTGTCAACACAGTTTTATGTTTGTTTATGAAAATATTTAGTTGAGTTCAAACTTTCAAAACCCAAAAATCGCTATCACGGTCAATATTTTGCAAAATTTAATAAAATTCGTAATAGAGAAGAAAAGCACTAACATACGTCTTTGGAATTTCGATGCGTTTAGAATAAATCATACATATAGTATCACTCTATGAAAGTATATTAGACTAATGCCGTCTGGTATAAGTGTATGGGGCCTAAATCAGAGAATGTTGCTCGGTCTTGCTGTAGCATTCAAAATAAATAGGGGTCAGACTAAACTAAATGTATACGTAACCTAAACTCCGTTTTGCTAAGATCATGTTGGCTTTCGCATATACCAGTGTGGCAGTTAAATTTGGGGAGATATCGCTGTCATATATTTTGTAGACCAATACACCACATCTGTAAAATATTAAAGTTGATTTCCAATACAATTTCCCAAAAATTTAAATAGGTTAAAAAAAAAAAAATCGTAAATGTCGAAAAGATATACTTATAAGTATTCTGACTCATGCTAATAGTTTTTAACGTTTTAAGTATTAAACCTATCTAAGGTCATGCACGTGTTTATTCGAAATCTCCACCATTCTTGCTGCTAGAAACAATGTTTTTTACCTATAGCCTACCATCCAGTACTCGTTGGGTAATACATTCCACATCATTTAGAGAAGTGTGTAATTCTAGTATTGTGCAACTAATATTTTATGAACTGGAAAGTTGGATGTTATGTGAAAATTTAGGACACGTGGTACAATTGGTGCATGAAGTGCTTCTATTTATTGCTAACTGGGGCGTTATTGAAACCAATATAAGCGTATGAGGAAGTGGTGGATTCTATTGTTAGTTAAGGGTAATCTGCCACCATATCATCAATAATGTTAACTCTATGCCATTTATCTCTAAAAATAAACAAGCAAGGAGTCTGATTTTTTTCTGTTCATTATTTAAAATTGTGTTACGACATCCACACAAGATAAACAAAATTAAACAGATATTTGTATAAAAGTGTATATTATGTAAATAAATTTCCCAAAAAAGTGTATATTATCACCAATTAAACCTATATTATTTTGTCCCTATGTCTGTGATTAGCTATATTACAAAATTATAAATGTAGGAGTTTCCTGAGCTGCAAAAAGTGGCTTAAAACACAAGTTGGAAATCACAAAAAGAAACAAAAGTAAAGCTATGTAACTGTTTAATAATGCCAAAGACAGAATTCAGAGTTGTCTGAATCCTGTTCATAAAATAGATCCTCAATCTTTATTTTCTTAAGAGTCTTGGCATGTCTGGTTTTCTTTTCGAGATCATTAGCTGCTTGTTCAGCATTATGGAGTTTAATTCGTCGCAGAGTTTCGATAGAATTCACCAGATGTTTCCCTTCACTGAAACCTAAATGTCCCATGATTTTTGCTCTAATTATGTATCCATCATGAAATGCACAAAATTTAGTAAAAACTCCATAATTCAGTCAAGTGTCTGTTGCGTGTCATGAACTTAATTTTAGGTCGTTTCAGTCTGAGTTAAGGAAACTTCACTTATTATCCTTTAAATGTAATTGTTATTATGTTAAAAACTAAGCTAACGTAAGCAGGATGTGTCTATGAAGTCTTTTATTTTATGGTAATGATAAAAACAATGAACTCTCCCAACTCAAGTAAAACGATATGAAGAGTATATTTTCTGCTTCTTCTCGATGTGCGACAGTTTTTGAGATTATCGTGAACAATCAGTCAGAAATCTGAAATTATGATATTTTAGTTTTCTTGTTTTGATGTAACAATTTGAACATGCTCGATTCATCTTATTACTACATGCTTTTTCATTGTAATTCATTTGGATTCCCTTAAAGTCCACTTTCCGGAGCATATTGTCCAGCTCCTGCTCGTAGCGCCAGTTCCGGTAGACCAGCAGCAGCACAAGGATCATCACTGCTGACGTACCTCCCAGCACTCCCCCAGAATCTCCATAGTCTGAGCTGGAGAAGAGAGACAGAGAGAGATTATAGAAGATGCCATGGGAAAAAAACTATTTATTAGATACAATGTTTCAGTAGACAGTCTCAGCGTTGTATTTTAATTACAGTAACAGCTGATTTAAATAACAGCTGTTCAGATTCTGTCAAATTATGGGCTATTTCGTTTGCATGTGTAATACGAAATCGTACAAATGATCATGAAGTCTTAAAAATGTTTTTTTTCTCATTTTATAAATTTCTATTTCGAAACTTATGTGCATAAAAACGACGAGCATTAACACAGTTCCAATTTTCAAGACCTGGTACATGTCCGTTATCTCTTGAAAAGTTTCCGTAACAAAACTACCAATTGCAAACTGATATTAACAAACGAGTTAATTTTGTCATGTTTACATTTATTAGGAAGTAAAGGTTCAACACTAAGTTTTCAGTGTTGAATATCAATTACATTAACAGCTATTCAAAAACTGTCAAATTATGGGCTATTTATTTTGCCTGTGTATTACGAATCCTTCTCATAAAATATTTAGTTCATATATTTTTTAAAGAATCAGGAATCCCTTGAAATTAAATATTATTTTATAACTGTTTTGCGTCTTATAACATTTCATCGCTTTATATATATATATATATATATATATAAAACATATAATAAAAAAACACCTTTTATATAAATAAAATGACCGTCATTCTTAAAATACCAAAATTAATAAAATTTAAAACATTAAAAAATGTAATACTTTTTAACGTTTAACAATTGTTTTGTGACAATCGTAAGATAACAACAAAGATAAAATTGTTTTAATATTCCGTATAGCTGCATAATTGGGAAAAAGTATTCCTTTTTAAACTTAAAATCACGTATAGAATCTGAAATGTTTATAATTTGAAAAATTATAGAAACATTAATTATAATGGTTGAAAACATATTAAAAATGTGTTATTCATATTTATTATTCTTTATTTACCCCTAAAGAATCTTATACTGTATTTAAGTAATAAATATTTACAGAATGCAGTGCTTTTTATAATGGTAATTTCGATCAATTGTGATTTAATGATTGAGAGAAACTCCCCTAAGTGTTCTCCTTAATTACGAATCCCTCACAATGATCGAGTAATTACTCTTATGTAGCAATCTAGTTAGCAGCGGACTAACTACTAGGTTTAGTGTCGCATAACCAAAGCTGGCCAATTATGTCACTTGCTTTCATCCGTCAGTTTAATGGGAATTGGGTAGTATCACGCTCTAGGATTACATAACCAAGTGGTCTGAGCAGCGAAATATAAACTCTATTGTGTCAAGCGTATTATTGTTGAGAGTTACGAACGTAAAATAATCGGCTGAGCGTTACAAAAGCAGCACTTAAGGGGCTGGACGATTTTCATGTCTGTCTATCAGTTTATCTTTGTGCACGGTATCTAAAATAATTAACAGGGCTATAAACTTTAGATCTTTCATGCAGCTAAGAGTGTTCGATAACTGAGCATTAGACAACATTTTTACATTGGACTTAAGGGAAACTATAATGTCATTTCAAAAATCACATGATATATAAATGTCTTAACAAATTGAAAATTGGAAGAAAAATAAGCCACATTGGTATATTTAAATATTTCCGGTAATTAGGCCTTTAAAGCTCAGCATTAACATAGAATCGACCCATAGCTACGTTATGTATTGAAAGGTTTGTGCTCGACCGTGTTCAGAGATGATGGATAACTCAATTCTGCACCTGATGGGACAATGAGAACGGGTCTTCACCTCCATTGCACTATTTTTTTGTATTTTTTCAGACGAACATGACTCCTGCTTCCAAGAGTCATGACTGCGACAGCGTCAGGTTTAAAACGCAGCAATTAGAGGAAGGTGAACTGGAGTTAAACTCAACATTTACATACCGTACTATTTTGGATAGTAGTACATATTTATTTTATTTTTATTTGAGTACACGAAAACATAATTGTAATTCATAATTAACTATTGTGGAAATATATTGAGAGTGATATACGAGATTTATTTTAAAAAGTCATAGAAACATTCCCTTTGTTGAAATCATTATTTGAAACTACGTTTAAATTATCTCTCATACTTAAATCGTGTGAAAGCAACTGAGATAAAAATTTTGCAGGATATTTAAACTTATACTTTTTGAAAGTAATAACTTTGGAAGGTAGTTTTGTGGAGAGATTTACAAAGATTACAACTTGTGCAATAACACTGTTGTATGTGATCGCACAGCTTTATCGTAATGAAATGGGCTTTAAATCTACTGGAAAACTTTGCCTTATAAGTCACTCTTCTTTTATATGATCTCTGAGCTGAAAAGTAAAGGATTTATTATAAACATCATAAAAAAATTAACATCTTTTGTTTGTAAATGTTTTCGACAAAGTAAATTGACTTAGGAAAAAAAATATCCAACCTTAAAAGAAAAATTCTTGCACTACATATTTTTATCAGAGGATACACTTTCTCATCAAGATGTTATTTCTGAGCATTACCAAAGCATATTGCTCAAGGGTCTGGAAAAAGTCATATATGTCCTGTTTGTCCACAAGATATCTCAATAATGGAGCTACAGACGTAAATTGATTAAAGTTTACCAAGGAGTGCAATTTTCAAAATACCATAACATCTTTAAAAACGGGGAATGTATAAATTTAAAAATATTTTTCCGTATAGCATAGTTGCAAGGAAGTGTACAAGGAAAAATTGGAAACCAAAATGTTGTAATGGCAAAACATATACCTTTACTACCAGTGTAATTAAAGTCTGCTTTTATCATCTACGAATTCGAAGTAAAAATTAAATCAGTTTTTGTAAAGGTTGTTTTAAATAGTGTCATGCTAGAGAGTTAATAAAAGTATTTTATATTAATATATAAACGATATCAATACATAATTAAAACAGATTCAATATACCATTTGCCTTAAAATATTACAACACGACTAACTATGATGTAAGCATAGAATATTTTTAAATGTTCAAAATTTTAAGGTTCTGTAATTTAAACGTAATTTGCATAAAGCCTCTGTTTGAATGCGAATAACTGCAATTAAAAATTTTAACGCAAGAGAAGAGGATATTAGCACAATTACTTTGTTTTTATTTTGAAGTAGCTAAACTATTACGAAGTAACTCTTGCCATTCGTCCTCTATTATGAGGAGTTAATAATAAATAATCACAATTGTTTTCAAAAGCTAAGAGAATTTAATATGCATTAGTTGCACAAAAACTATATGTATTTTTTAACAACATTGAGTACTCATATTGACAAAGTCTTAGACAGTATAGTTAAAAATAATAAAATTGTATAAAAGCGACAGTGTTCTATACGTATTGGCTAAGGATATGAAAGTTTACCCCTGTATTTTAGTATACCCCTGTAAGAGTACAATATTTTTAATTTGTCCTCAAAAGAACTCAAAGCACATTTCGAAATTTTCGCGTTGTTAAATCATGTGTGTGTAATATAACTTTATTTCTTTATACACGAAACATTCTTAACTCCAGACTAAGTGTTAACCTAATTAAAGTAATTTTGTAGTAAGCAAGCTTGAAACTGTCGGGGGAACTTTTTTTTACTCCCAGACAATTCCAGCCTTCCTCAAACTTTGCACTGGAGAATGTGTTCTCGAATTAACTTTAACACGTTCTCTTACAAAATATTAGGAAAAGTGATTTCGCTGCAAATTTAAACACTTTATTCATTGCAGCATTAGTGTTTGGAAGATAAAGTGTTTTAAAGTATGCCTAAAGTGTTAATCAATCTTTAGATGTAAAAAAACAAACACATGACTAACCAACTGTTACTTTTCCGTATGCGTAAACAGCTCAATTATAAACACATAAATTATGAAACTCTTAAAGTGATTCAATAGGAAGATAAAATGTTTAAATATACAATTTGAGGCCATGGAGGTGTTTAACCATTAAAGTTTGAACCTGGATTTATTAGGAATTATTTAATCAGATAAGTTATTTTTGGATCGCCGAGTTTTACTATTTGCTTCAATACTTCCTAACCAAACCTACCAAATAAGTGAACTTACGTACCACTAAGCAAATTAATATCTCATTTACGAGTGCCAAACCTATCAAATAAGTAAACTTCCCTATCACTTAGCTAATTTATATCTCATTTATGAGTGCCAAACCTACCAAAAAAGTAAACTTTCGTTCCACTTAGCAAATTAATATCTCATCTATGAGTGCCAAAACCTACCACATAAGTAAATTTCCGTACCACTAAGCAAATTAATACCTCATTTATGAGTGCCAAAACTACGAAATAATTAAACTTCCCTACCACTTAGCAAATTTATATCTCATTTATGAGTGCCAAAGCTACCAAAAAAGTAAACTTTCGTTCCACTTAGCAAATTAATATCTCATTTATGAGTGCCAAACCTACCACATAAGTAAATTTCCGTACTACTAAGCAAATTAATACCTCATTTATGAGTGCCAAACCTACTGATTAAAGTATAATTAAAAATAATCAAACAGGACGAAAGCATCAAAATACTATTCGTAATGGTCTACATTATTACATGTTCAATCTGGGATTGTCAAACAAGCCAGTATTTTCCTAAGAGTATAATATTTGATAATCTATTCTTAAAATTAAAAAACAATGTAAAAACGCCACTTTAAAATAAAAATTCTAAATTTACTCCAATATTGTTGCACTATTAAATAATATTTATATAACGCAACGTTATTTTCTAATAAACGCTTTCTAAAGGACAAGTCTTTGCCTCCTTACGAAACAAGGTTAACTCTAGACTAAGTGTTAACCTCTTTAAAAATAAATTTGCAGTTAAGGCAGGATTACCAACATGTCGTATATGCCTAGTAATGAGTAAATGGACTTATTTCCTTCAATATATTTCCAGCAACAAGGTTGTGTCCATAGATTATCTCACAGGAAGAGGCTGGACACTACACCGACATGTGAGAGTGAGCCAACTCACATCTGGCGAGAGATTTACTGTAACAAATGTTGCTACAGATTAAGATGATAGACGTATGTAATGCTCCTGAGCCTTACACGTGTTCCTAGTCATTCATCACTCATTATAAATCTGTCTCACTTAATACAACTTTGTTGTGAAAAGTATTTGTATTTATTCTATTGAAGAAAAATAAGTATAATAGACGATTGCGGCTGCTTTGATTGGCTGAGACTTTTAGAAACTTATCATTCTGTGTGTAAAAGTTAATTTATATATGTAAGTTCATCTGTTTTTCTGTACGATATGTCAAGAATGAATTGGACCGTTGGACTCTAAATTTGGCAAGAAGCTTTATTTCTACAAGTGCAACCAAATTCAACATCGAATTCGGTGCATATAGCTCCATGGGATTTGGCTGAGCGTTACGGAAAATTTCAAATATTGCTCATAAGGACAACAATCTTAAGGAATTATCATGCGACATAGTATTACATTTAGATACAGTTTTCAAATTTGGCATACACTAACCGAAGCCTGTTACGGGGCATACTCCTGCTTTGTTTTAGTTAATTATAAGTCAATCGTGCCTGAATGAATAAAGTTCACACAGGAATGTATTCATAAAATGTTGCAATACTTCTTGTACTGGTTCAAAAATAGTATTTTTATTCTTTATACTTACCATATGATTACTAAAACATTCTAATTTAATGATTTCATCATAATTTAAGGTGATTTCATCATTATTTATATATGAAACTGTAGCTTCAGGTGAAATATCCCTCATATGTAAATAATAGAATTTTACGTACTAGTAATATAATTTATACTGTATAGTATAATGGTTTTCGTAACATATTATTTTTATTATTATCATATAAACCATTATCAAAAATAATCTGATATTTCATATAAAACACTGCAAATTATACAAATGAGGATTTATATCTGTCCATTGTGTACTTTGCTAAAGATGAAAACATGAGTTACGGAGATTTAATTTGAATGTAAATATCTTTCGTAAATTACGCGAAATAAACTGTATTATTTTGAGTAAGTAACTCAAAAACAATGTCCACGCCCACCCATATTCCTAATACAGTACTAACCTGGAAGCGTAAAAATTTGAATGGTAGTTGGTTAATTGGTTGGATAAATAAGAACTCTTTTCTGTTTATATTAGCGTATTGCATGTTTAGAAATAAAATCAATAAAACTTAATAACGAATACTAATGATAGTTACACTCCAAGCTGTGAGAATCTGAATTTCTATAGTTTACAATTTTTAAAATTACATCAATACATTAGCCTGCCTTTCAACCTACCATGACAAAACTAGGCATGGATCAAATAACCTGAAAGTCAAATAAACCGGGAATCGTATAAAACAACCTCACACAGGTACAAAATATTGCAGTTATTTAACTGATCACATGTAACTAGATAGAATGATGATTATTACAGTATTTCGGAAATTTGCTTTCATGGTATGTTGAAAAAAGTATAGCACAACGATTCGGGTATTGGAATCGATTCTCTTCGTCAGTTATGAAGAAAATAAAAAAAACGTCAACTTTGCAGCAATGAAACTGAAACTAAAAAAAGGATTAAAACCAATTTTAATTCTTGTCTTTCCTTTATTATTTCTATTTTTCCCCCCACCCCCCCCCCCCCCCACCCCCCCCCCCCCCCACCCCCCCCCCCCCCCACCCCCCCCCCCCCCCACCCCCCCCCCCCCCCACCCCCCCCCCCCATTGTGAAATGTTTAGTGTAAATATAATAAAACACCGACCTAAGTCAGTATTATAAAATTGCTTAGGGAGTATAATTTTCTCAGGAGTGTATCTAGTCATGCCAGGAAATTCTCTAGGGGAGGGTTTAATGTTACCGGGGGTTAAGTCATTAGGGGATTTGATTTTACTCAGAAGAGTATCTGGTCAATACCTGGTAATTCCAGGGGGTTTAATGTTAAGACACTTGGGCCGCTTTTGGAGGGTGTTTGTTCTGTAAACATTCAGGAGTTAATGTAGTCATGCCTGGAAATTCCCAGGGGTGAAAATGTTACTGGGGTTAAGACATCAGGGGGTTTATTTTCCTCAGGAGGTTATCTGGTCAAACAAGAAAATTAAACGGGGGTGGTTAGTGTTACCGGGGGTTAAGACAACAGAGGATTTAATTTACTCAGGAGGTTTTCTGGTCAGACCAGAAAATTTCAGGGGGGGGGGTTAATGTTACCGGGGGTTAAGACATCAGGGGGTTTAATTTCCTCAGGAGGTTATCTGGCCAAACAAGAAAATTCCAGGGGGGGTTAGTGTTACCGGGGGTTATGACAACAGAGGGTTTAGTTTATCCTGGAGGTTATCTGGTCATACCAGGAAATTTCCGGGGGGGATAATGTTACCTGGGGTTAATGACACATGGGCCTATTTAAGAAGATGTGTCTGTAAACATAGTAAAAATTAACTTTATCCCTATCTACTATTGACGCTTAGCTAACGTTCAGCCAATTTGTAATGTGGGGTATATTCACACACTCGTTAACTGGATTAGCGGTATTCAGGGAAAGTTTATGTCCGAGCATTACATTAGGGATTCTTGGAGTTAAAAGGAATACCTATTTTATCGAATTATCCAGATTTAACCAAAGTTTTGAATTTAAAGGCATTTTGCGGCTAAACCGTTAGAGATACAAGAAAAAGTGACTGGACCTTTCTTGTCGGAAATTTGATTTTTGTCTTTCGATTATGCCATCAGATTTAAGCTACGACATATAATTTAGGCAGTACAGAGCTTAGGACAAAAGACTGCACTGGGCAGTTTAAAAATATCACGTAAAACATAAAAATCAATACTTTAAAACGCGTTATGCGGCCAAACCGTTGAGGATAGAGCAAAAAGTCACTGGGACCTTTTTTGTAGTTCACTCCATTCCTGACCATGAATTTTTTCGTCAGATCCGAGCTAGCTCCAACGGTTCGCCCGCTATCGGGCTTACAAAAAAGGCCTGCAAGGGTAAAAAAATGCATGAATTTTCCTCGAATTTTTTTGAGGGTTTTAAAAGTAAAAAAGTCCGGTTTTCAGACTTTTCCTCCGGGTCATATTGTGAAAGGTACCTGCGTGCCAAATTTCAAGTTTCCAGCACTTCTAGAACTATGTTAGAATTTGTATCTATATATCAGTGAGTGAGTGAGTGAGTCAGTTTCACATGCCGGCTGTATATATAATTAGATAGAGATATGACAAAAAGTGACTGCACATTTCTTGTCGGAAATTTGATTTTGTCTTTCGATTATGCCATCAGATTTAAGCTACGACATATAATTTAGGCAGTACAGAGCTTAGGACAAAAGACTGCACTGGGCAGTTTAAAAATATCACGTAAAACATAAAAATCAATACTTTAAAACGCGTTATGCGGCCAAACCGTTGAGGATAGGGCAAAATGTTACTGGGCCTTTTTTGTAGATCACATTATTTTGCTAAATCCTGTTGAAAATTTGTTTTGAGCTAACGACCAACCGTTTAGCCGCTATCAAGCCCGGAATGTAAATTTGTAGGCGAAAAATTTCCAAATCTTTTCACTTAATCGCATTTTGCGGCCAAACTAATGGAGATAGAGTAAAAAGTCACTAAACCTCTTATGTAGATCACTTCATTTCCTATATCTAACTGTTGTTTTATTTTGCCCTCCGACCAATAGTTTCGCCTCTATCGACCTCAAAAACAAACTTTTCACGTGAAAATTACAAAATAATTGCACATAATCACGTTTTACGGCCTAACCAATGGAGATAGGGCAAAAAGTCACTAGACCTTTTCTGTAGATCGTACAATTTGCTAATTTGGATGGGTCAATTCAGATTTGAGCTACGACCAACGGTTCGGCCGCTATCGGGCTCGAAACATTATTTTTATCGAAAAAATCTCTGGAATGTCAAAATGTTCGAGCGTTTTGTCGCTTAAACCATGGAAGATAGAGCAAAAAGTCACCGGACCTTTTTTGTAGATCACTTCATATCCTGACCATGAATCTTTCGTCAGATCCGAGCTAGCTCCAACGGTTTCGCCCGCTATCGGGCTTACAAAAAAGGCCTGCAAGGGGTAAAAAATGCATGAATTTTCTCGAATTTTTTCGAGGGTTTTTAAAAGTAAAAAAGTCCGGTTTTCAGACTTTTCCTCCGGGTCATATTGTGAAAGGTACCTGCGTGCCAAATTTCAAGTTTCCAGCACTTCTAGAACTATGTTAGAATTTGTATCTATATATCAGTGAGTGATGAGTGAGTCAGTCAGTTTTCACATGCGGCTGTATATATATTAGATAGAGATATGACAAAAAGTGACTGCACATTTCTTGTCGAAAATTTAATTTTGTCTTTCGATTATGCCATCAAGATTTAAGCTACGACCTATAATTTAGGCAGTACAGAGGCTTAGGACAAAAGACTGCACTGGGCAGTTTAAAAATATCAAGTAAAACATAAAAATCAATACTTTTTAAAACGCGTTATGCGGCCAAACCGTTGAGGATAGGGCAAAATGTTTACTGGAGGCCTTTTTTGTAGATCACATTTATTTGCTAAATCCTGTTGAAAATTTGTTTTGAGCTACGACCAACCGTTTAGCCGCTATCAAGCCCGGAATGTAAATTTGTAGGCGAAATTTCCAAATCTTTTCACTTAAATCGCATTTTGCGGCCAAACTAATGGAGATAGAGTAAAAAGTCACTAAACCTCTTATGTAGATCACTTCATTTCCTATATCTAACTGTTGTTTTATTTTGCCCTCCGACCAATAGTTTCGCCTCTATCGACCTCAAAAACAAACTTTTCACGTGAAAATTACAAAATAATTGCACATAATCACGTTTTACGGCCTAACCAATGGAGATAGGGGCAAACAGTCACTGGACCTTTTCTGTAGATCGTACAATTTGCTAATATTGATGGGTCAATCAGATTTGAGCTACGACCAACGGTTCGGCCGCTATCGGGCTCGAAACATTATTTTTTATCGAAAAAATCTCTGGAATGTCAAATGTTCGAGCGTTTTGTCGCTTAACCATGGAAGATAGAGCAAAAAGTCACTGGACCTTTTTTGTAGTAGTTCACTTCATTCCTGGACCATGGAATCTTTCGTCAGATCCAAGCTAGCTCCAACGGTTTCGCCCACTATCGGGCTTACAAAAAAGGCCTGCAAGGGTAAAAAATGCATGAATTTTCCTCGAATTTTTTTGAGGGTTTTAAAAGTAAAAAAGTCCGGTTTTCAGACTTTTCCTCCGGGTCATATTGTGAAAGGTACCTGCGTGCCAAATTTCAAGTTTCCAGCACTTCTAGAACTATGTTAGAATTTTGTATCTATATATCAGTGAGTGAGTGAGTGAGTCAGTTTCACATGCGGCTGTATATATATTAGATAGAGATATGACAAAAAGTGACTGCACATTTCTTGTCGGAAATTTGATTTTGTCTTTCGATTATGCCATCAGATTTAAGCTACGACATATAATTTAGGCAGTACAGAGCTTAGGACAAAAGACTGCACTGGGCAGTTTAAAAATATCACGTAAAACATAAAAATCAATACTTTAAAACGCGTTATGCGGCCAAACCGTTGAGGATAGAGCAAAAAGTCACTGGACCTTTTTTTGTAGTTCACTCCATTCCTGACCATGAATTTTTCGTCAGATCCGGAGCTAGCTCCAAACGGTTCGCCCGCTATCGGGCTTACAAAAAAGGCCTGCAAGGGTAAAAAAATGCATGAATTTTCTCGAATTTTTTTGAGGGTTTTAAAAGTAAAAAAGTCCGGTTTTCAGACTTTTCTCCGGGTCATATTGTGTGAAAGGTACCTGCGTGCCAAATTTCAAGTTTCCAGCACTTCTAGAACTATGTTAGAATTTGTATCTATAATATCAGTGAGTGAGTGAGTGAGTCAGTTTCACATGCGGCTGTATATATATTAGATAGAGATATGACAAAAAGTGACTGCACATTTCTTGTCGGAAATTTGATTTTGTCTTTCGATTATGCCATCAGATTTAAGCTACGACATATAATTTAGGCAGTACAGAGCTTAGGACAAAAGACTGCACTGGGCAGTTAAAAATATCACGTAAAACATAAAAATCAATACTTTTTAAAACGCGTTATGCGGCCAAACCGTTGAGGTAGCGGCAAAATGTTACTGGCCTTTTTTTGTAGATCACATTATTTGCTAATCCTGTTGAAAATTTGTTTTGAGCCTACGACCAACCGTTTAGCGCTATCAAGCCCGGAATGTAAATTTGTAGGCGAAAATTTCCAAATCTTTTCACTTAATCGCATTTTGCGGCCAAATTAATGGAGATTAGAGTAAAAAGTCACTAAACCTCTTATGTAGATCACTTCATTTCCTATATCTAACTGTTGTTTTATTTTGCCCTCCGACCAATAGTTTCGCCTCTATCGACCTCAAAAAACCAAACTTTTCAACGTGAAAATTACAAAATAATTGCACATAATCACGTTTTACGGCCTAACCAATGGAGATAGGGCAAAAAGTCACTAGACCTTTTCTGTAGATCGTACAATTTGCTAATTTGATGGGTTCAATCAGATTTGAGCTACGACCAACGGTTCGGCCGCTATCGGGCTCGAAAACATTATTTTTATCGAAAAAATCTCTGGAATGTCAAATGTTCGAGCGTTTGTCGCTTAACCATGGAAGATAGAGCAAAAAGTCACCGGACCTTTTTTGTAGATCACTTCATTCCTGACCATGAATCTTTCGTCAGATCCGAGCTAGCTCCAACGGTTCGCCCGCTATCGGGCTTACAAAAAAGGCCTGCAAGGGTAAAAAATGCATGAATTTTCTCGAATTTTTTCGAGGGTTTTAAAAGTAAAAAAGTCCGGTTTTCAGACTTTTCCTCCGGGTCATATTGTGGAAAGGTACCTGCGTGCCAAATTTCAAGTTTCCAGCACTTCTAGAACTATGTTAGAATTTGTATCTATATATCAGTGAGTGAGTGAGTCAGTCAGTTTCACATGCGGCTGTATATATATTAGATAGAGATATGACAAAAAGTGACTGCACATTTCTTGTCGAAAATTTAATTTTGTCTTTCGATTATGCCATCAGATTTAAGCTACGACCTATAATTTAGGCAGTACAGAGCTTAGGACAAAAGACTGCACTGGGCAGTTTAAAAATATCAAGTAAAACATAAAAATCAATACTTTAAAACGCGTTATGCGGCCAAACCGTTGAGGATAGGGCAAAATGTTACTGGGCCTTTTTTGTAGATCACATTATTTGCTAAATCCTGTTGAAAATTTGTTTTGAGCTACGACCAACCGTTTAGCCGCTATCAAGCCCGGAATGTAAATTTGGTAGGCGAAAATTTTTCCAAATCTTTTCACTTAATCGCATTTTGCGGCCAAACTAATGGAGATAGAGTAAAAAAGTCACTAAACCTCTTATGTAGATCACTTCATTTTCCTATATCTAACTGTTGTTTTATTTTTGCCCTCCGACCAATAGTTTCGCCTCTATCGACCTCAAAAACAAACTTTTCACGTGAAAATTACAAAATAATTGCACATAATTCACGTTTTAACGGCCTAACCAATGGAGATAGGGCAAACAGTCACTGGGACCTTTTCTGTAGATCGTACAATTTGCTAATTTGATGGGTCAATCAGATTTGAGCTACACCAACGGTTCGGCGCTATGGGCTCGAAACATTATTTTTATCGAAAAAATCTCTGGAAATGTCAAATGTTCGAGCGTTTTGTCGCTTAACCATGGAAGATAGAGCAAAAAGTCACTGGACCTTTTTTGTAGTTCACTTCCATTCCTGACCATGAATCTTTCGTCAGATCCAAGCTAGCTCCAACGGTTCGCCCACTATCGGGCTTACAAAAAAGGCCTGCAAGGGTAAAAAATGCATGAAATTTTCTCGAATTTTTTTGAGGGTTTTAAAAGTAAAAAAAAAGTCGGTTTTCAGACTTTTCCTCCGGGTCATATTGTGAAAAGGTACCTGCGTGCCAAATTTCAAGTTTCCAGCACTTCTAGAACTATGTTTAGAATTTGTATCTATATATCAGTGAGTGAGTCAGTTTCACATGCGGCTGTATATATATTAGACTCGCCTTCGGCTCGCTGGGGGCTACGCCCCCAGGCCCCCAAAGTAAACGCTTGCAAATTCGGGGATAAGCGGAATTCGGTGACTGGTTAAGTCCGGACATTAAGTAAATGACAAGGGATTAAAAATTGGACCTTTTTCATAGATTTTTTTCCGGATTCGTAAACACTTTTGACTTTGAGGGCATTTGCGGTTAAAACCGTTAGAGATACGACAAAAAGTGACTGGACCTTTCTTGTCGGAAATTTAATTTTGTCTTTCGATTGTGCCCTCAGATCTGATCTACGACCTATGGTTTAGCCAGAAATGAGCTCGGGAGAAAAGTCTGCACGGGTCAGCTATCTTGAATTGTTTAGTATAAAACATAATAAAAACCGACCTCAAGGCAGTATATTTAAGTCGAACAGGGGGTTTAATATCACCAGGAGACTATCTAGTCAAGGCGAGAAATTCCCTGGGTGGGTGATTAATGTTAAGGAGGTTAAGACAAGAGGGGGTTTAATTTCGTCAGGATATTGTTGGTCATATGAACAAATTCCCAGGGGGGGTTAACGTTACCGGGGGATAAGTCTCCAGGGGGTTATCTGGTCATACCAGGAACTTCCCAGGGGGGGGTTAAGAGATTTGGTGACTGGTCAAATTCGGACATGAGGTCATGCCAGGAAATTCCCTGGGGGGGTTTAATGTTACCAGGGGGGTTAACACATCAGGGGGTTGAATTGTACTCAGGAGGTTATCAGGTCATACCATGAAATCCCCGGGGGGGGATAATATTACCGGGGGTTAATGACACACTTGGGCCTTTTTTAGAGGGTGTTGTGTCTGTGAAACATAATAAAATCTTTCTCTGTCCCTATCTACTATTGACGCTTAACTAACGCTCAGCCAGTTTCTAATGTGGAGTTGTATTCACTCGTTAACGTAGCAAAGCAAGTGCAAACTGAATCTGGAATGAATTACACAAATATTAGTCACATAATAATTTAAAAACTCCAAAATTGCCAATCTACGACAAATATTTAGCTATTTATAGCGTTTTTCTGGCTTATTAAAGGACAATCAACAAATTAGTTACATTACCTTTTTTGTAGATCCCATCAATTTATATCCATAAAAGTTTTTAGATTTAAGGTAGAAACTAACCGTTTGGCCGCTATCGACTCTAGAAACAAAAGTTATTAAAAAGAAATTACGAATATATTACATTTATTAGCCGAACCCATTGAGATAGAGCAAAATGTCACTGGACCTTTTTTGTAGATCGCATTAATTAGTAATAAAATAAAATTTTTATTCTCTGCTAAAATTAGGAGTTTGGCCGCAATAAAACCCAGAAAACAAAATCTCACGTAAAAACTTAGAAAATCAATACTTTAAAACGCGTTATACGGCCAAACCGTTGATGATAGGGCAAAATGTTACTGGGGCCTTTTTTGTAGATCACGTGATTTCCTAAATCCATTGAAAATTTGTTTTGAGCTACGACCAACCGTTTAGCCGTTATCAAGCCCGGAATGTAAATTTGTAGGCGAAAATTTCCAAATATTTTCATTTAATCGCGTTTTGCGGTCAAACTAATGGAGATATAGTAAAAAGGTCACTGAACCTTTTATGTAGATCATATCATTTCCTATATCTGTCCTTTGTTTTATTTTGACCTCCGACCCAATAGTCTCGCCGCTATCGACCCCAAAAACAAAGTTTTTCACGTGAAAATTACAAAAATAATTTGCACATAATCACGGTTTTAACGGCCTAACCAATGGAGATAGGGCAAAAAGTCACTGGACTTTTTCTGTAGATCGCGCAATTTGCTAATTAATGGGTCAATCAGATTTGAGCTACGACCAACGGTTCGGCCGCTATCGGGCTCGAAACATTATTTTTATCGAAAAAATCTCTGGAATGTCAAATGTTCGAGCGTTTTGTCGCTTAAACCATGGAAGATAGAGCAAAAAGTCACCGGACCTTTTTTGTAGATCACTTCATTCCTGACCATGAATTTTTCGTCAAATCCAAGCTAGCTCCAACGGTTCGCCCGCTATCGGGCTTACAAAAAAGGCCTGCAAGGGTAAAAGAATGCATGAATTTTTTGCGAATTTTTTTGAGGTTTTAAAACTAAAAAATCCCGGTTTTCAGACTTTTCCTGTTGGTCATATTGCAAAAGGTACCTGCGTGCCAAATTTCAAGTTTCTAGCACTTCTAGAAGTAGGTTATAATTTGTATTACATATCAGTGAGTGAGTGGTTTCACATGCGGACTGTCCTGTATATATATTAGATATATATATATATATATATATATATATATATATATATATATATATATATAGCTATCTGTTCTTCGATGTATATCTAAAATGTACAAAATTAATTACAATTCAATTTTAATTCTGTTAGTTGAAAAAACAATAGTAACACACTTTTCATTGCAATTTTATATGTAAGCCAGAGGCGTTTGTGTTACTTATAGCCATTTGGAAATAAACTATTATTGAATTAAATTAAATAAATCTCAAATTCAATTTAATTCAATACAGAAAAAAGGAAAAGATGATTAAGTTTGTAAAATATTTCTTATACTTTTACTATACAAATTTTTACGAAATAACATTTTTATAGCTTCATATAATAACAATTATTGTACTACGGTAATCAACTTTTATCAATAACTAGCTGTTTGCCGCGGCTTCGCATGCTTTTCGAAAGCTTTGCCCGGGTAAGTGCACTTCTGGTTCAAGTGAATTAATTCTATTTCAAAGCTGATGTAGAGTTTGCTTTGTTGCATCAATCAAGAACATCTGTATGTGTATAGCCATTGTATACGTATATGTACTTTTGTACTTTATTAAGGTGGTTTAACAGTCAAGCATTAAGTTCAAGCAGAAATGTATTTTAAAGAGAAATATACATCATAACTTAACGCCTTCTAATAGTGTTTGGCTACACAGAAAACTGTCTCGTAATTGCAGTTTATAATGTACAGGCGCTTTGATAACATTTATCTTTTGTATCGCCGCGCCGCCTGGTAGCGAGTTACATCATTGCTCAAAGCATAAAAACCTTGCCCGTAGAAAAATACATATACAGGTAAACATTCATTTACATATATAGCAATATGTATTTTAAATCTTATTTTCCTCTTATATTTAGGAGTGTTGTAATGGTCATTATTATTTCTGAGAGTTACATGTTCAGAAGGATTATAATGTATTTCAAACCAAAAGCCAATTGATACGTAATTCAGCAGGTGTGTTCGATCAGCGGTAACTCCCCTTGTTTCTGCAGTTCTACGTACTATTAATTAGTGCGTAATTGGCAATCAGACTGGAATTCATAGAAAACTTAGACCTAGTCAGGACCAATGGGAAACATAAAATACATTTACACGGGCATGTTATAATCTCTCAATCAACGGAAATATAGTTATCATGTTGGAAACTCCAACTTAGAATACATTTATATAAAATAGGTAACGTTTTTTTAAAACTAGCTATACCCTATGTTTCATGTTCACCTTATACCGTATAAATATTTAGTTTAAAAATGTAAAGTGAGGCAAAGTAATTTTATCAAACCAACCCCCTGGGGGATAATATCTAATGTGATATTCACTCTTACGTACAGGTGTGAATATCACATTGGTTTTCAAAGTTTACGTAGCCTACAGTAGTACAGATTAGCAATACACTACAGCACGTCTTTACTGAGGTTTTATGCACAGTTTTATGTCTTTAGCTCCTTCCATTCTTAAGCTACCCTGCAGACAGACACCAATTCAATGTAAAATATCAGCGTTATTGCCGTACTTTGTATTTTGAATATGACCTGTATCTCATTTTAGTGAGCTACTCATGAAATTCACTGACGCTGAAATCTCGTTAATTTCATTTGAGAACTAATTACAAAGTCTATTCATGCTTTAAATACAAACAGCGAACAACTTATTACAATTTGAAAATAAAAAAAAAATGGCAAGGAATATAAAAGGGAGCATCATAAACATTACTATGATTGATCAAACACGTGAGTAGATATGAATATGGGGGTTCCTAGACCACTTTTGGGACAGTCAGAAAATCAATGTAAAATACTGTTCATTGAACCATAAACGAATCTATAAATCATGAACTAAAAATAAACGAATCTATAGCTGTTTGCTTCTACTTTCTTAAGCTGAAACTTAGTCAAATATGCTTCGAAATGATCTCATATCTGCTTCGAATCAACGAAAATTCTGTTGTAAATATATTAAAATCTTAATGAAAAATCTTGGAAAAGTTAAAGAAAAAATTATTGAAAAAATAGTATAAAGAATTTAAATTACCTCATACAAAACCAATATAGTAATTAAAGTACTATTTTGTCCTATAAATATACTATTTTTTCAATAATTTTAAGTCTTAGTTTACAGATTTTTTCTATAATAAATAGAAGAATCTATCACTGTTTCACCAGAAATTGTGCTGATTTCTGTCAAATTCAAGTAAAAATCATTACTTTTTCAAATTCATAGTTAAGAAATTTTCCCTATTTAAATGGAGAGGAAAAAGGTATCATGTCCATACTGCAAAAAAGATATTTTTGAAACACCATTATACCCGACATTATAATTCGAAAAATCATCTGAAAAATAAAGATATTTATGACAAAGAACTAAATTATTTGAGGAATTGGGCTAAAGAAAATCAAATTGTAGATCATGAAAAGATGTACAATATAGAAAAATTGCGTGAATTAAAGAAAAGCTTTAAGGAAGATAAAAAAGATCTCAATCTATTTAAAGATGAAAAAATTCAATCAATCGCTGAAAAATTGTCCATAGAAACAAACGATAAAACTAAGTCTGAAATGATCGAAGAAATTGATAAAACTCTTAAAGAAAAATCCGAAAATATCATTGATGTAGAAGTTTTATCCTCAATACACGGTCTTTTCAAGCAATACATTTTAACAAACTTGAACGACAATTCCATGTCAATTTACAAATATCTATCAATTATGATGCCAGAAATTAAAAGTTTAATAGAAAAAATTTCAAGAGAATGTTAAAAATATGAAAGGATATCTCTCTTTGGAATGCGAATACGAACGAACTTTAGTAAACGGTGAAACACAAACGTGTCCAATGTATTTTACTATAAAAGCAGACGAAATCTTCGATGTAAACGATTTTATCACCAAACAATTTAATAAATTAACACATCGTGAACAAACAAATCATCCAAATAAGGGTTCTGGATGGACATTTAAAAGCTGTAAACAACTAGTTTTGAGCATTAATAAACACGAAATAATGAACGCAGGATCATATATCGATTTACCACAAGAGATCAAGGTAAAGAAAGCTTGTGTGAATATCAAAAATAAAGATGATTTCTGTTTTATTTATTCTATCCGATGTGCTATTGAAAAACCAGAAACTCATGTAGACAGAGCAAAACAATATGAAAAATTTGTAAATGACGAGATATTTTCAGGTTTCGAGTATCCAATGTCCTTAAAGGATATACAATTATTTGAAAAACGAAGTTACAATTCCAAGTACAAATATCCAAAAATGTCTATAAATATCTACAGTTATGATGAGAAACTCAATATTGTTCCGTTACAAATTTCTGAAAAATATGATGCCGAGTTAGAAATCGATTTATTGTATGTTAAACAAGAAGACAAATCTCATTATGTTTTGATAACCGATTTAAATAAACTCGTGAGTTCTCAGTTATCCAAGCATAAGGAAAGAAAATTTCTTTGTAGAAGATGTTTAAAGCCATTTCTACAAATCTGGAGATTTAGCAGATCATTTAGAAATTTGCAAGCAACATGAAGTATGCAAACCTATTATGCCATTTCCAGGTCAAACAACTAAATTTACTAATTATCAAAAGAAGTTTAGCCATCCGTACGTTATTTATATGGATTTTGAGAGCATATTAGAAAAAATCCGACATGCAAGAACAATCCGCAAAGATCGACTACAACCAAGATTCAGAAGCACATTCCTTATGGTTTTACTCTATATTTAGTGTCAAATGTGACCAATCGTATGTACAAGCCGATATGTTATCGAGCAAAAAATGAAGAAGATTTGCCAAATGTTCCTGCAAAATTGTTTGAAGAACTCAATAAAATATCAAAATACATAGCTACAAAATATAATTCTAAGAACAAAAAACCTATGAAATTGACTGAAGAAGAAGAAATTTCATACCAAAATGCAAACGTTTGTCATATTTGCGAATGGTCTGCTTATGATGTTGAGTCAATTCAGTATGGTTTTACTCCTGATAGTTGGAAAGATAAGAGTTATAATAAAGTAAGAGATCATTGTCATTTGACTGGAAAGTTTCGAGGAGCAGCTCATAGAATTTGTAATCTAAATTTGAAATTTCCACAAAATATTCCAGTTTTCTGTCACAATATGTCAAATTACGATACTCATTTGTACATAAAAGAATTGGCTAAACAATATGGAAATGTTGATTTGATCGCAAACACCGATGAACGATATATAAATTATTCTGTAAATTCAGGATATGGGTATGAGTTTGAAGATGATAAACCAAGAAAGTTCATCAAGTTTTCATTCGTAGATACGTTCAGATTTATGGCATCGTCTATTGAAAAGTTAGCTAAAAACCTCAAAAAAGATGATTTCAAGCATACAAATAATTTTATACAAGATGGTCTGAACGCAATTCTAGATAGACAACCAAATGACGAAGAAGAAATCTTTAAAATTCTATCTGGAAAAGGCATATTTCCTTACGAATTTATCGATAGTATTGAAAAACTTGATTACACAGAAGACCTGAAAATTCAAGATTTCTATTCACTATTGACAGACGAGAGCATATCTGAGAAAGATTTTCAATATTACTTGAGCGTTTGGAACAAATTAAAAGTGAAAAATCTAGGAAATTACTCTGATTTGTACAATATCCAAGATGTATTATTGCTCGCTGATATATTTGAAAACTTCAGAAACATTTGTTTAAATTGTTACAAACTTGATCCAGTACATTATCTAACAGCTCCAAGTCTCGCATGGGACGCTATGTTAAAATTAACGAAGATAGAATTACAGTTAATTAGTGATTATAATATGTATTTGATGATCGAAAAAGGTATTCGCGGAGGCATTTCTCAATGTATTAAACGATATGTTAAAGCAAATAACAAATATTTGAAAGATTTTGATAAGACAAAGCCCGAAAACTATCTGTTGTACGTCGATGCAAACAACCTTTATGGGTATGGCCTTATGCAAAATTTACCATATGGCGATATCAAGTGGATGGATCCTAAAACGTATACAAAAGAAGAGTGGAAAGAAGCAATTTTGGAACTCACTGGCGACGAAGATTATGGCTATATTCTTGAAGTCGATCTAGAATATCCAACAAATTTACACGAACATCACAAGGATTTACCTCTTGCTCCCGAACATTATAAAAACAAACTTTGCACAACTTTACTGGATAAAACTGAATACGTTGTTCATTCAAGAAATTTGAAATTTTACCTCGAACAAGGTATGATTTTGAAACATGTGAATAGAGTTATTGCATTCGATCAGAAGCCTTTTATGAAAAAGTACATTGATTTTAACACAAACATGAGAACCAAAGCTACAAGTGACTTCGAAATGGACTTTTATAAGCTGATGAACAACTCAGTTTTTGGAAAAAGTATGGAAAATGTGCGAAATAGATGTGATATCAAACTAGGAAATGAAGAATTTTCAATTAAACAGGCCAAGAAAACAAACTTCAAATGCTTTAACATCTTTGACGACAAGTGTATAGCGAGCCACATGTACAAACAAAAGGTTAAATTTAACAAGCCAATCTACATAGGATTTTCAGTTCTTGACCTATCAAAACTGCTAATGTACGAGTTTTATTACAACAAATTAAAGAAGTTTGATCCAGATTTGAATCTTTGTTACATGGATACAGACAGTTATTTTCTAGAATTGAAACGAGATCCTTTTAAAATTATTAAAGAAAATATAGAGGACTTTGATACGAGCGATTATCCAAAAGATCACGAATGTTTCACTACTAAAAATAAGAAGGTAATAGGGAAATTTAAAGATGAGTTAAATAGCGAAGTTTTAGAAGAATTTTGTGGATTGAGATCGAAAATGTACTCGTACAAATATCTAGACAAAAATCCAGTAAGATGCAAAGGGATTAAGAGAAGCGTTGTAAATAAAACAATAAATATCGAAAACTTGAAGAAATGTTTGTTCGAAGATAAAGAAGAATTTAGAGAGATGACAGTAATCAAAAGCTACAAACATGAGTTGTACACCGTCACTATAAACAAGTTAGCACTGAACGCTAAAGATGATAAGAGAATTGTCCTAGAAAATAAGATCGATACAGTACCTTATGGCTATAAAAATGAAGCGAAATCTGATATATTAGACGAATTAAATAAACTTGGAAACTTTGATATATAAATGGAATATGATTTAATTCACTGTCACAAGTGTAAAAAGAAAACGAAAAATATAGATTCTAAGATTGTTCAAACTCAAAACGGATTTTATAGAATTGCAGCAAAATGTTCAAAATGTATGACAAATAAGAATACATTTATAAAGAATCCTTATGGAAAACAAGTAAAGAAAGAATATTTATTAAGTAATAATTTGTTAACAACTTCTTTAAAATCTTTACCATCACTCAGTTCATTCAACACAAAAACACATAAATGACCACAAATTGGGGGATCTTTATAGTCTTGAATCTGAGAATCATTGTAGTAGACGCTTGATTTTTTCAAATATTTAATCAATTCTATAGGTGGTTTGTTCTCAATTCTTCCATACGAATCAAAATAACATGCATTCTTATCATTTTTATAATAACAAATCCAATGCGTTCCACTTCCCATAATCGAGTCTAAATTCACAATTCCACATTCACATTTCTTAACTTTTTCAGGTAATGTATCTCTCATGAAGATTCCTCTAAAATGTTTAATATTTTTGCAGATTTCTTCCAATTCCCCGAATGTTAAAGGTTTGATTTCAAATTTTTTTTAATGTTTGATTTCACGTAATTCAAAGTTTTTTCATCTAATCCAGATCCTGTAACATCTTCCAACTCTTTATCTAACCAATTTAAAATGTTTCGAACAATAGGAATCACATCTTTTTTAACGATTGGAGCAGCTTTACGAACATAAGGAACAACATTTTTAACAACTGGAATATTTTCTCCAAAATCTAATAAATCTTTCAAAAGTCCACCATTTTTAAGTTCTTTCAACTGATTATAAGAAAATTCTATTCTGGTTCCTTTATTGTTTTTCTTATGTTTTTCGAGTTTATTGTATTGTCTATTTGTTAAAAATATCTTATCTTCGCCATTTTTTAGTTGATCTATTTTAAATTGAATACTAACGGGTATTTTCTTCTTAAAAGCGGATTTTATTTTTTCTTTCTGATTTTTGCTGAAATTTACATTCACCTCCATTTATATAGTTAAAATTTCAAGTTCTCTTCGATTCCCATTCCTAGTTTTCTCTTCAAAAACATTGCTCCAGCTGTTGGAAGCGCAACAAATCTTTCACCTAAACTAGCATCTTTTGATAAAAAATCTATCCATTGCTTTATCTTGCAAAACTTTATCTGCTATATGTCTGGAATTTGTGTCTCTATGTTTTGCATAAAAAATATCGTGTTCCATAGCAGCTTGATCTAATTTATTTATACCAGGATCTCCTCTTTTTAGTCTTTTTTCGAGTTTTGTGCCAGGCCCCAGATACTGATAAGTTGGTACGTGTAATTCAAAAGGTAAATTGTTGATAAAATCATTCAAAAGTCCACTACCCTCAATCATAGATGAACTTATTGCCGGCAAAATTCGTTTTAAATATTTAATTCCATCAGGTTTTTCAATCATTTCTTCAAGTTTGTTCGAAATAAAATCTTTAATTGCTTTCTTTTCATTCAAAAAATTGTTATTTCCAGCCTTCTCTTGAGCATAAATATAATTAATAATTCCATCGAGTTTTGTCAAATCGTCGATATATCTGTATTCAATCTTATTATCACTGTATTTTCTCACACCTGATCCTTCGATTCTTTTTTCCCAAATTGGTTTAATTAAGTTAATATATTTTTTACCTCTACTTGACTTAGGCTTCTTAGTAGATGGATCATTATTTTTGTAAATTGAGTCAGATTCCCATAAAATTTCTGTATACTTTTTCAAATCTTCTCCAGAATATAAATTATCTTTTGGAGCGTCATAGTCTGTTAATAATCTCCATAAACCTTGAGTTCCTTCATATGTTTTTTCATTAATAATGATATCATTATGTTCAAAATTAACGGGTAAATTTCCAATCATAAAACTTCTCTTTTTTCTGTCCCAATACAAACCAAATTTATCATCCTTTGCTCTAGGAAGAAATTTTTTACCAATTTCACCAATTATTATATCCGTTGTTCCAGGACTTATTGGTTCAACTATGGTAGAGTCTTCAATGATTCGAGGTCTAAATGGTGTTGAAGATGGTAATTTTGGCAATTCAAACTCTTCCACTTCAGATTCTGGAATTGAAATATCGGCAAATTGTCGTACAACTGGAACCAAATTCATCAAATTTTGATTATCACTTAAAACATTTTCAATTTTGCCGTCAACGTTTTTTATTGCAGAAGTTACAGGTTGATTGATTTTTTGAATAAATTCTTGTTCTTTTTTCATCAATTCGAATCTGTTCTTTAAATTCTTTGATTGATTTCTTTTTGATTTGATCAAGTTTTTTCGCTTCTTCAGAAGTTACGTTCACCATTTAATTAGAAAAATTTTGAAACGTGAACGTGGAACGTATAACGTGAACGTGGAACGTAAAAACGTGAACACGAAACGTAAAACATGAACGTGAAACACGAACGTGAAACACGAACGTGAAACGTAAACACGAACGTAAAACATGAACGTGAAACGTAAACACGAACGTGAAACATGAAACGTGAAACATGAACGTGAAACATGAACGTGAACGTGGAACGTGAACAGATTTACCGTTTTTCTGTTATTTTCATAATGTAAATAAAAAGTAAAGATAATGTAAAAATAATTGTAACAAATATTTTATCAAGTAGATTTGCCAGACCACTGAGCAGCATTTATATTAGAAAATTTATTCAAATATTTACCATTTTTAGGCTTCAAAGTTAGATTAATAGTTAAAAATCCATAGTCTTCTTTCCAAATTTTATCACACAATTCATTAAAGTGGTTAAAACTCATATCAGATCCCACATAATTGTTGTAAATCTTTCTCTAATAGTGATCGTCTTGCTTAAAAACACACAACATATTCAAATTATTTCTAATAACTTGTTTATCAACCTTTGAAAAGCATTGGGAAAGATAGATACAAGATATGTTTTTGTGACGAGACTTTCGTGGAATATGAGTGCAGTGCAGTTCCAGGCTCAACAAATAATTGAATAGAACATTACCTTTAGAGATTGCAATCTTTTACATCCGGTGTAAAAAAAAACCTTAAGGCATGAGGTTAAGCATGCATAAAAAATAATATTCTAGTACACTTGTGGTGATGCACTCACCGGAGTCATGGATGACACCTTTGAAATATTGTACGTCAATAAAACTGAAGCATACACCTGAAGGTGCAAGATGATGCTGCAACCACCAACCATGTTACTGCACTGAACAAGCGCACTGAATATCACATCAGTACCCCACCAGCGACGGTGAAAACCTGATGAAGAGTCTAGATTGCCATCCTCGAAATTTATTGTTCTATTATTGCAATTTATGAGGAGTGCTAATGTCCAAAATCTTATTGTTTCAAAATCATCCAATGTCAATAGTAAACTTAGGCAAAGTAACTATTAAAATATTGTTAGCAGTATATTTAAATTTAAAACATTCTGAACATGCTTATTTCTATTCGTGGATATATTTATTATTAAGACAAACAAACATATTTTTCTTTCAGTTAAATAAATGTCTAATTACTTTGATAAGAAGATCGTAATAGCTTGACAGGACCTTTGTAACTTTAGTGCTAAGCCATGAAACATTTCCATGATCCTCATACCCTGATGACTCTTCTACGAAGGTAAAATCTCAAAAGATGTCGTACTTTAGATCTGAGTCAGAGATTTATATCCTTTCTGTAACCGTTGCACATTTTATCAGTACATTCTACCTTGTACTGTATCAACTTTCCTTATTCTGTTTGATAAGTTTCTCGCGCAGACCAATGGGCGATGAGGATATAAGGAATAAGGCTCAAAAAGTGATCAGCCTCCCTGTTTGAAAACAAATATGAAGATAATTATTCCTAGAAACTATAAATCTAATTTTAACAATTACCTGGACATCTACTTATAAAAGTAGAAGTTGAATATAAAATTTAACTAAAGAATCTTCTAGTAAAGTTTGATTTAAAGATCAAAATCTTACACTGAACACCCATTCAAGAATTTTTTATTATCAGATTGTTGTTTTCAACAAAAGTTTTAATATCAAATACAAAAAGATGAGTTATGCATCGGAATATGTAAAAGTTATAAAGTAATATCAAACCCTCGAGAAACTTACTGGAGTCTACTCCAGAATTAACAATACAACTTCTCAGAACACTGCAGACCTATCGGACTGTGGATGTTTCATTCACAGCTAAACAAAAGGTGGAAATATTACGCACTATTATGTAGTATGTAGGCAGGACTTTTCCACAAAAGAAGTCCTTGCACAGATACATGATCTGCAACAAGGTGGTGACAGGTAAATTCGTGGTACAGGGATGTTTGGGCGTCCGTCAAGGATAATCGTTAGACACAGCGTTCTTCACAGATAGTAATCACGTACATTGGTCTTTTCCAGTACCCCATATACCCTCAAACTAAGATAGTTAGAAATCTCATTGCAGAATTCTTTATAAGTTTTTACAGTTTGACTGCTACGGTGTCTATATTGGATAATCTTATATTGTAACGTCTGAAATCCGACTCTGTCACAGACTCAACTCCTGAAATCTGGATTCCACGTCCATCTGAAGAGATCTAAAAATAAGTCGGTGGCGAAGACAGTATCAGATTTCAAACGCTGCATTAAGCTGAAGGTGAAATGGGACAACATTCAACATACAAATAGATATGTCTTGTGAAACGCGTGTGCTAGTATTGAATCAAATTGATAGTTGAATAGAAAAACAATATTTGTCATATCATGATGGTCAAGATGCATCGTTGTGTTAAGACAATAAGATTAACAAGTTTGCTCAGTTTTAAAATATGAAGACGTGGGGAAAATATGTCTACTATCCTAATCGACGAGCAATAGTTGTTTCCAGAAGTATATTTAACTGTATACATTTGTTGATTTTTTTATCATATTAATATGAAAAATCCTTGCTGTATCATAACAAAATATAACTTCATAAAAATACAACATTAAAACAGTATGTAGTTGCAATGTTTAACTAAGCATTTCAAATGCTGGCCGTACAATTATTATGGAAGGAGCAGATACACGGACACGTGTTGTATGTTCCTAAGAATGGTCCATTTATCATCGAATTGTTCGTGTACGTGACCACAATGCAGAGTACGTGACTCTCATATCGTCTCGGTTATACTACGCGGGTCTCTCAATAAAAATAAATAAGTGTTGGTCATACCTAAGTTGTGGAATATTTATATGGAAATTTCTTGAACTCATCAAGCTCCATTCAAAGGCAAATCGGTTCAGTTGTGTTCTCCAGTTGCTAGATATTATTTATTTAGTGCATGCTTTATAACATCTTTTGAGTCATAAATTTTAAGGATTGGAAGTAAAATGAGACTATTAAAGTATAAATTATGCTTAAAAACAGTAACACCTCATCTAGAGCAACATTTAGCTTAAAAGTGACTTTCTTGTTGACATCCCAACCTAATGACACGTCTGTTGTTCTTTTCGTAAATTGATTTCGAGTTACGAGTCAAACTTAACACAAAAAAGATCTGAGTTGAAATCACATGCTACACCCTACATATCCTATAGCACCTAGCTTTTGTGAACCTTTCGTACTTTAATTTTCAACCGTAATTGAACATTTAAAATTATCGTTTGACTTGGAGTAGTCATATCGTTTCCTATCCAAAATATATTGAATTGTATTAAAAAGCGTATACGTACAAATGTGGAGTCATCGAGGTATCTTATATATTTGTGAAGAATAGAACTTCCTTGGTGTAACCAATTGTTTGATTCGAAAATTTATAAAACAATAAATCAGTGAATCATTTTCTAGAACACGGAACTACAGTTCTTTTCTGCCTTATTTGGAGCAAACCATTATGATCGATCAATTACATTTGGCTGAGCTTCAGCGAAGCTTGTCATTCGAAGAGCTGGAACATGACATTTCTCTCTGCGTGTCTTTATGATATGAACTCTAAAATGAACTGACCTACAGATTTCAAAATTTTGCTAGAAGTTTTATTACTATAAAGGCACCACTGATTTCAATGGTTCTACATGTCACTTCATAGAATTTGGATAAACGTTAGGAAACATCTTTAAATTGGTCTTATCGGTAACCACGATAACTACGAGATAATCGCAGAATAAATTAACTTTTAAACACACAATTCAACAGAATGAAATGGCTAATGAATTCAATTATAGACTTGAAACTGTGCATGCAATCTAATCGAAGCATGTTATGCGCCACGTGATGTAGCGTATTTCTGCCTTGTAGATAGATGGTACTCAGATATATGTGACCATAAATGTGAGGCTTCTATAAACTGAACGACTCCTTGCTTATATGATCTGAAAATACGATATACTGTATAGCCCGTTTGCAATACCTCACTAATGAAATAGGGTGACTGATTCAAGAATACTGATTTATTCAATTTATTTATATCTGACATCAATAATTGAAGTTTAAACTCAGACTATTTTTAATTTTTTAGAATGGGTCAGTTAACCTGGTTTCTCAATCCAAATGAGTGGTGCAATTTGAGTCCCAAAAGCAGATAGGACAAATTTGCCTAGTAATTTTAGAATAGGTGGTTTTCCTAACAAAGATCAGTCAATGTTTGTCTAAAACAAAATTAGCCATAATTTTTAAATTTATAAATGAAAATCATTCGTACGAATAGATTATTTATAACAGCACTTGATAATACGTGGAAATAATTTTAAGGCTCATTAAAATTTGAGGTCACTACACTCTCTCCTGATCTTCATGACATGGATTTTTTAATATAAAACATATGTATCCTGGTTTATAACGATAGCATCTACTGTGGCAGACAATCTGCAGCCATACATCATGAACAACAGCAGGCTTGTCGGTCAGTTTATACAGGTTATATGGTAATGTACTGGCTACACCAATACTTTGTAGTACTAATGTGAATAACAAGCTATAAATAGCTTCAATAACTATAATAAAATAATGTAATGTCGCCATCCAATAAACATTTTGCTCTTACAGTAGTTATTTTTTAGAACATAAAACACTTCCCCTTTCATAAGTTTTCAGTGTAACTCAAATCCATATGGATTTCAGTCTAGAACACTTATATTAGGAAACAATCCTCTCGACATTCAACTTTAAAATTAGTTTTAGGTATTAACTTTTTGTTTATAGTGGCATAGTTCAATTGGAATTCAGCCCAGAATTTTCTGGATGTTGGACAACTATACTACAAGCTGTTAAACTTAGCAATGCAAAAATCAGTAAAGAAAATTAAATGTCAATTGTAACACTCCTTTACCAACCATTTTGTGGACTAACCATTGCAGTGGTCGATAATGGATAGCAGTTATATTCGAACTCGTACTCCCAAACTCCGTCAGTAGCAAGTTCCAGGAAAAGAAGGTCACTGGGGAAGCGATGGAGATGAATCAACCATGGTCATAAATTCTGTGTAGTTGCAAATATATGGTCTAATAAAACTTATTTCTGCTTCTAAAGAGGGTTTGAGCCCTGAGAATATTTTTAAAGAATACAAAACATCTTAGATATAATTTTGTATGCAAGATCAAAAAGTGGAACATTAATTAGACACCAATACAGTACAACAATTTCCTCCTTAAGCACAATTATCGTGTTATATTATATTTTATCAGTTACAAAATTATAATTTACTGTTGTTTAAATAAATAAAACTAGTGATAAATTAAGCTTGTTTCTTCTCAAACAACCATTTGACAAATAATGGGAGACGCTTTGCTCTGTTGTATTGCAATCAAACAGCGAATCATACTTCTGCCTGTTATTGCACAAAGAGACATGATTGTTTGTTTTGATGTTTCAATACTGGCTGTGTTTGGTCAAATGAGTCCAATTTTACATTACAAATACCCAAACGAGTTTTGTTGTTTACACCTGTCTACATCATTGTGTACCCTTAACATGAATCGGGACTTCAAATTGAACTTCCTATATGATACTGTAATAGTAACATACATTGCCAATAGATTGCTATTACTGGCATTTCATCCTTTGGGTATTAAGTCAGGATATTCGGACGCGTGAAGAAATGCCCAGAAATACTATTATCCTGTTACACGGACATGCTTGTAACTGTTGATAAATACTGACCTCCAAATATCAGAACGTTCCGATTTTTTTAATGTCTTACTTCTATTAATTAACTGCACTAATACCACCTGTCTATATAAAAATTAATGTTTGTGTTTTTGTCCTTTATGGAATCGTGAACTATTTGACCGATCGTTATGGAAATTTTTATGTATACGTATTTTTCCATGGAGAAGGTTTATAAGCTACTAGCTGTTTCCCACGGCTTCGCACGCGTCTCTTAAGCTTTGCCCGTATATTTCTTTGCCTTCAAATAGTGTTTGGATATTTTAATATACGTAACTACTGTGTTGTAATTGCAGTTTATAATGTGCAGGCGCTTTGATAACTTTTATATCTTGCAGTACAGCCTGGTGGTTAGTTACATCAATGGGCATTGCGTATAAACCTTCTACATAGAAAAATACAAATTTTCATAGTGATCGGTCCAATAGTTTCTGAGTCTATAAAGGACAAACACACAAACATTCATTTTTATATATTATGATTGCAGAAACAGTTTAAACAAAATTTGTCGTTTCTCTTAAGCTTACTCTATGCTTTTAAAACTATAAGTGTAAAGAAATTTATATATAAATATATTTTTTGTCGCATTATATATGTTTACAAAGAACAGCTGATTAAAAATTTGAAAAGACTTTCACTTAATAACATATGTTTGCTGCAATGCATTTCTTACGGGTATTTCTGTAACCAGTGGGGCGGAATCCTGAATCGGGAAAGGGATAAAAAGTATCCTATAACCTTCTACAGATCAAGACGAACAAATTTAAAAAAAAAATTAGGCGAATCCGTCCAGCCGTTTGTGAGTGATGCTGTTACACACGAACAGTTTCATTTTTATATATATAGATGCCCATTGATGTAACTCACCACTAAGCGGCGCTGCAAAAGATAAAAGGTTTCAAAGCACCTGCACACTATAAACTGCAATTACGAGACAGTTACGTATATTATATAGCCAAACACTATTTGAAGGCGCTAAGTTATTATGCATATTTGTCTTTAAGATACATTTCTGATTGAACTAAATGTTTGAGTGTTAGACCACTTTATAATAAAGTACATGTACGTGCACAATGGCTATAAACATATTTTCTTGATCGTGGCAACAAGGCAAACTCTACATCGGCGTTGTAAATATAATGCAATTCAACCAGAAGTTCACATACACGGGTAAAGCTTACGAAAAGCGTGGAAAGTCGCGGGAAACAGCTAGTACTATATAAATATACTATATCTTTGATATATGGCATTCTTCTGAAATTTTGTAGATGTCAATACACTACGAGTTATCAACTTAAAAACGGGTAACAAATTCAAGATACAAAAATATTCAAAGTGTCATAAACATTGTATTGTTAATGTAAAACAGCAAATATTTGTGAATTTGTACAATTTCATCTGTGCATAGTGACATAAAACTATTTATATCTAGAAACTTTTGTAAGTAAATTTTGTACTACTACTTTTAATTTTTACAATTTTCTGATGCACTATGTTTAATTTGAATAACTTTATTTATGTTCAATTAATTACAAAAAATTAAGGGAGTCATGGGCAAAAATGGTAATAATGCTCAACATCTTAAAACGAGCCCAACATTCATATTTACTAGAAGTTCCGGGAGGTGATATTGTGATAGAGTGAGGGGTGGGAGGGTTGGTGAAGTTCCTGATTAGTCCTACGGCTGACACAAACTAAGGCTGTAGTTGAACTACTCTTACAACAGTTCTGGTCTAATTATAATGTAATCATTAGTGTCATTAACTTTGTGATTAAATTTCATTTTAAAATTAATGCGTAGATCAGATATTGTGAAATAAAATCTAAACCATTTGATAGTAGAGAGAGGAATATAACGAATGTAAAGTTGTTTCCAAAAAAATCAGTCATATTAAAAGTGTAACGTTTAAATATTAGCTTTTTATTTTAAAATATAAATTAACTATACTTAAATCTTACAATAATAAATATTAATAATATCTTTTAATATTTTAATTCTTTCAACTTTTATATAGAATATTTACCCGACATTAACCTTCATTAGTACTCGCAATAGGAAGATTTGCGTTGTCTTGATTGAATATTGTTTCTTTAAAAATAATAAATGTGTTGTATTGAAAAAATAAATAACCTATTTATACTGAAAGTTACATCACCATTTTAGAGCATTCACATTTTTCTAAGTATATAAATTGTTGTGTCTAATTTATGTTTTAGTCCGGCATTTCTAAGAAATAAAACTACATACTAACTTTACAGTAAAACTAACCACAGTGTGAGTGTATTACTCTGATAATTAAAATATATTACTAATTGATAATCTATTATCTATAATCAAAATAATGTCGCAAGAGTTATTTGAGTCGCTAGTTACAGTTACTAGTTGTTAACTTAAATTTAATATCACACAGTTACTTACACTGCACTTCGTAAACGGGCCTAAGACGGACAAGTAATTTTCAAACTCTAATGATCATATTGCTCTGATTAGAATGAAAGTTATGAACAGTGTATTATATAACGCTGGTTTCACCTAACCCGCCATACGAAAAACAATGTAAACACTATATGAGGCTGTAATGAATTCATGTATCTAAAGAAACTTTTTTAACATTGCTCGACAAACTTTCAACCACTGCAAGGATCTTTCACACAAGAATTTCTTGACTTTTAATTCTGAAACATTTACTTGCTTATGAAACTTGTTATTCCCAAATTAAGAAACACAATGTTTTTATTTGTGCTAATGGATATTTGTTATTATTACTTTTCTCAGTTATTAGGTTCAATGACTGAACTGATGTCTCCGTATTGTATTTATACCTTGTAGTTTTGCTGTAGATGTTTTTAATAAGTCTTTGTTATGGATAAATAGTTCACAAGTTCGATTTTGTTACACTCAATTTATTGGGGAATTCTTGCATAAAACCTGTCGGCAGTATTTCTGTTGCAGAAATTGTCATCAAAATTTAAGGTACATTATTTAATGTTTCCAACGAATGTGCAAACATTTATAACGATTTTCTGACTTATACATACGTGATGGCCGAACAAAAATGTGAACACTTTCGTAGGAAACATTGTATATACATTTTAATAGAACAAACATTAATGAAAATTCACAACTATTTGTGAAGGAAACAGGATTTTTTCCGGACATTTGCCATCGTTCTGTGAAACTAAAAATTATTAACACTACGTTTCGAGATCTGCAATCTGATCTCTTCTTCAGGTAAATAACTAACCTAATACATAATTACAAGCTGGTTTAAAATAAACCTAGGTCGTAAGTTGTTGGTAGACGAATGCATACTTATTGTGGCCTATATTCTCTAGTACAGTTTTATTGATTACTATTGTGTATAGTCTTTTATTAAATGCATGCTTCAGAGTTAGTGCAGTTGACACACAACATGGTGGATGTGATTCCTGACTTGGGCGTGCCACAACTCTTTGGTATGATTTGTTTATTTTAACCTAGTTTGTAATTATGTATTAGGTTAGTTATTTACTTGAAGAAGAGATCAGATTGCAGATCTCGAGACGTAGTGTTACTGATTTATTTTTACTGAACAACGATGGAAAATTGCCGGAAAAATCCTGTTTCCTTCACAATCCTTCTATTTTCAAAAATAAACTTCAAACAACTATTTAATATGAATAACAATCATGATTATCATATCATGTGAAGGAAACTGGGTTTTTCCGGACATTTTCCATAGTTCAGTGAAACCAGAAATCAGTAACACTATGTTTCGAGATCTGCAATGTGATCTCTTCTTCAGGTAACGGTATCATATCATGCTGTACTAAATCTGCGATCATTACACTAAGGGATTTGTAAACACAGTGTTACTTTTAAATACTAAAAATCATTTCAGGAAACAGGACATCCCCATTCCCCGTTGGATTGTTTTATTTCCTCCAATAATACGAATAGATAGTGAAATTTATTACTCCTTCCCCTTCAAAAGAACATTAATGGCCACCGTACTTTCATCTCCTGCTACCATAAAAGCTTTTACCACGTCTCACCTCTTCACATGTAGTTGCCCACGTACTCCAGTAGTTTAATCAATTTACATTCTCCGCACTATCTGATCAGTTCCTTTATTTCGTTTTCGTCACTTTATTTCAAAGCATGATGTAGTGCTGTGACATTTTGTAAATTTACAATCTACATTGATAACACTCAATGAGCCGAAATATTTTTCTACGCAACACGAACTCAGTCTGTCTCCCTAAGATACCAATGCAAGGTTTCCATGGATAACACATAGGGAATAATGGAGGGGGACGTTTACTGAAATCAATAAACTTAATTGCCACCGACCGTGTTCATATTTCAAATTCTGTTAAACATATCCTGTACATTTGATTGCCATCTACTACGAATTTTACTTAAGTATTACATTAGTCTAGTTTGCACACTCTTTGGTCAGTGATAATAGACGAATACAGATGTTTGCTCCAAATGTATACCACTGAAGACGATGGTAACTATACATTATATTATTATATTTATATTATATAATTTTTAATTTAATGTAACTAGATGTCAATATTCCGTCCCTAGGCCTTTGTTGAGCGTAAATCAATATATTTTGTCTAATGCGTTATATATAAGCCACCAAATTTTATAAAAATTTCAAACCTTTCTAATTAAAAATCTGTTCAAAATCTATGAAATTTATTGAAATCCTGTACTGGTTTTTGTCAAAACTTTCTAGAAAGAATAAATATTCTTTATAATTTGAATAAAAAATCTGCTTCGAATAATGAAAATTCCGTTTATATTCAATACAGATTGAGTGAAAATATTTAAATGAAAAAAAGTCAAACAAGAATGTTATCATATCTTTTTAGAATCAATTTATAAACTAAAGAAATTGTTTCCAAAGCCAATTCGAATCTTTCGCTGGTGGAGAGACTCTATAAGTATAGATTTAGGATTTCTAAATATGGTTATGGATTAATAGAAATTCTTTAAAAAAATGTAACATTTTAAATATTTGAATTTTCTGTAATCGAAACAGAATTTTAGCTCATTCGAAACAGAATTGTTATTTACTTCCAACAAAATTTTCATTATTCGATGGGGCAGTATTGCTATTAATTTTCAACTGAATTTGCATTATTCAAAACAGAGATTTATTTCATTACCAAATGAATTTTCTTTTTTCAACACAGAATTCTAATTCATTCGAGAGAAATTTTTTATTCATTTTTAAAATAGTTTTCATTATTTGAACAGGATTTTATTAGTTTTCAACAGAATTTTAATTTTTTTTAATAATTTTAAATTATTATAAATATAATTTTCTATGTACGGAGGAAACTTTTGATATTCTTAGTTTCGATATTGTTTCAATTTTTTTGGTAATATCGATCTAAACTACTTTTATGTATCTATTCTAAAAATTTTTGTAATTTTTTCAATTTCTTTTCCGAATTCTGAAAACTTACTAAAACGTATTTTAAAGGACATGTTCTCTCCTCACCTCCCCATGCCTTAATGAATGACCCGACTTTGATCCTTCAGTTATAGGCCAATATTATGTAGTTTGGTTTTAATTGGGCTATTGTATAATTTATGTATCAAGCTCTGATCACGAACACAGAAATTAAAACTATATCCAAACATCATATAACTTGCTGTATCATTTCATCACTACACAATAATATGATTTTCTGCAAATAGTTTATAAATTAGAGTTATTTCATAGTTATTTTGTAACTTGTAAGTTCCCTAACAGTCCAATCACATTTCGTCACTCCACGAGAAACTATTCACATTTTAAGTAGTCTTGTTGGGCCGTTTGAACTCCCACTCAAAGTACAAAGGGAGAACATAACAAAATGTATTTTTACCTTATTTATAAAATTAGAAATAAGAGTTATTTTCCGGTAAAATTAGCAAACAGGATTACGAAAATTGGTACATGTACAAAAAAGTTTAAATATGCCTTTATTCAAGAGGCGGAGTTAGGGCTATTTAGCACTCTCTACCACTCAACCTCACATAATATACAGATATATATATATATATATATATATATATATATATATATATATATATATATATGTACATCTAATGACCTTAAATAATAACAAATTACATTTTAAATAAAAATTTAAAATTAACCCAAGTATATACATACTATGTAATAATTAAAAATAAAAATTTATCAGCTTAATATGCAGAAAAAATTAAAACAAAGATAAATTAAAACTTAAATTAACAATTTACTTTTTAAAGAATTTCTCTTTATTGCTACATCCATTCTCTCAAACACACAGCCTGACCACAAGCACGCCACGAGCACCGCCACCCATCACCCCCCCACAGACCGCCCAGCAACATGTCTTTGACCCCCGCCTCAAAACGAGCTCGAACTTCTATAATACGGATATTATCAGGAAGAGAGTTACAGAGGCGAAATGCCTGAACAGTGAACGACTTACTGAAGAAGTTCTATCGATGAACAGGAATTGAAAGTAACGTGGATCCCCTTCTCGTAGGTCGCTCACTTATATCGGAAATAAATTTGAAATTTTCGGACAGGTAAACAGGTGACTTGTTTTTGATAACTGAATGTAGAATTGAAAGAATGTGAAGTTGGCGAAGTTTTTGAAGTTTCAGAAGCGATAGCTGTTTTAAAAATGGAGTCACATGCTCATAACGTCTGAGATTGAAAATAAATCTGATACAATAGTCTGGTACATGTTTACCAGGGTAATAATATAATTATCCAGTGTGAAGGGTGAACTAAGGAGGGAAGGTTGTCCAGAGGTACGATTTGTGAATCTGACATGCTTCAAAAATGTAAAATATCAGTCAAATTTAACATTAAAAACGTGATTAAGAGAAAACTCTGATATTTTGATAATGTGAATTTATAGTAATTATATTTAAGTAATTTACGACTTTAGGACAATTTCCTTTACATACATCACGAATAATATTAACTCTGTAGCATTTGCTACATAGAAAATTTAAAATTTATTTATTAAATATTTAAAGGAGAAAATATATGTGAATATTTTAGAATTTATTTAGTGATGTCAAAGTATAGGTAGATTAAATTATGTAATTTCTCAAGAAAGGGTCTGACAATCTCTCTACACAAATTCTACGACCCAAATGCATAGTAACTTTATACAAATTGTATGTTTTCAAATTATTACTCTATTTTTGGTGCTACACGTAATATTACTTTGGATGATTGCAAAAAACTGTATCTGTTAATCCTCTCCAGGGATAAACTATGATGACCACATGTATACTCTCGAGAAGTTTTTAATGCATTCCAAACACGCTTTGTTTAATCCAACTCCAGGGATGAACTATAATGACCATATGACGTATACTCTCGAGAAGTTTGTAATGTATTCCAAACACGCTTTGTTTAATCCAACTCCAGGGATAAACTATAATGACCATATGTATACTCTCGAGAAGTTTGTAATGTATTCCAAACACGCTTTGTTTAATCCAACTTCAGGGATAAACTATAATGACCATATGTATACCCTCGAGAAGTTTGTAATGTATTCCAAACACGCTTTGTTTAATCCAACTCCAGGGATAAACTATAATGACTATATGTATACTCTCGAGAAGTTTGTAATGTATTCCAAACACGCTTTGATTAATCCAACTCCAGGGATAAACTATAATGACCATATGTATACTCTCGAGAAGTTTGTAATGTATTCCAAACACGCTTTTTTAATCCAACTCCAGGAATAAACTATAATGACCATATGTATACTCTCGAGAAGTTTGTAATGTATTCCAAACACGCTTTTTTAATCCAACTCCAGGGATAAACTATAATGACCATATGTATACTCTCGAGAAGTTTGTAATGTATTCCAAACACGCTTTTTTTAATCCAACTCCAGGGATAAACTATAATGACCATATGTATACTCTCGAGAAGTTTGTAATGTACATTCCAAACACGCTTTTTAATCCAACTCCAGGGATAAACTATAATGACCATATGTATACTCTCGAGAAGTTTGTAATACATTCCAAACACTAATCCAACTCCAGGGATAAACTATAATGACCATATGTATACTCTCGAAGTTTGAAGTTTGTATATGTATTCTCATTCCAAACACGCTTTGACTAATCCAACTCCAGGGATAAACTATAATGACCAATGACCATATGTATACTCTCGAGAAGTTTGTAATGTATTCCAAACACGCTTTGTTTAATCCAACTCCAGGGATAAACTATAATGACCATATGTATACTCTCGAGAAGTTTGTAATGTATTCCAAACACGCTTTGTTTAATCCAACTCCAGGGATAAACTATAATGACCATATGTATACTCTCGAGAAGTTTGTAATGTATTCCAAACACGCTTTGTTTAATCCAACTCCAGGGATAAACTATAATGACCATATGTATACTCTCGAGAAGTTTGTAATGTATTCCAAACACGCTTTGTTTAATCCAACTCCAGGGATAAACTATAATGACCATATGTATACTCTCGAGAAGTTTGTAATGTATTCCAAACACGTTTTCTTTAATCCAACTTCAGAATAAACCCAATTTCAAATAACATCCAATTTAGTTAAAATTATAAATGTTACAAAAGCCAGAATTTGATATTTGGCAAACATACCACGAAGAAATTATTTCGAACAAATAAATTTTAATATTTTCCTAATTTCCTTTTAATTAGTTTCATAAATACTTGTTCCACGAGTCATAACAACAACCAAATTTGACTAAAAATAGAACATTTCAGACTCGACCACACCGCCAACTCCCCCGTTTCAGTGGCGGAAAACAAGAACAGCGGCATTTAATAACTGTTGTGATCAATTTAATATTGTAAACAGGTATATCACAGTAGTTATTTCACTGCTAATAATACTTAGATCATTTCAAATATTAATAGTCGTAACACTCTTCAGTACAATATAATTACGATATGAGTACTGTCGGTAACAAACAATCTAGTTAAAAATAAAAAAGTATGTAGAGAAGTATGAAATTCGCAACTAATTGTAAGTATTCATAAAAACGTAAATCAATATTCAACAAAATTATATTCTGACATTTTCACAGTCTTCTTTCTATGAAAATAGCATTGAATTAAATGCATATGTATTAACAATGATTAAAACTATTTTGCTTAAATATTTTGTTAATTATCTTTACAATTATATTAGCCAAAAAATAAGGGATTAAAAATATCAGAAGTTTAACATTGTTCTAATTAGTTACAATTCAAGCTCGTTTCACCACAGCGAGGTCTAATTAATCAATATACTCGTATTTTTATTTTCGAACGAGATTGACAAAGGCTAAATGGGTGTGTAAAATACGTTTTATATTTTCAAATTTGAGCGTCGTGGGGTTAAGATGATAGTAACAAACGTTTGAAAATTTAATTATCAGTAGACCTGCTATGAGTTGCATAAATCATTGTTATGAGCCTTGAATATTTACGGATAATCATGTTATAACACTACCACGCGTAAATTTGTTTCCAAATAGAATTGGCACTTGGCAAAATCTCATATGGCTATGTACAGTATGTTTACAAACGTATTTATTCTGCTATTTCCTCATTGCTATCGTGGGTTACCAATAAAACCAATTTCGTAAAAATATTCGATAATGCTCGGCCAAATCCCATGGGATGACAGGCACCATCATCGAAATCAGTCTTCATTCAAAATTCAAGTCTAGGTCACTTCGTTTTTGAGACATCGTGCTGAAAGAAAGACGCACAGAAATGTAATTTCTCCAGCCCCTCAAGTGATAGGCTTCGCTAACGCTTAGCCAATAACACAAATTAGAACGTGTTTTGGCTTGGCTATGTGTTACTGAATCCTCTCACTCGAGGGGCTGACAAATTTCCGCAATGTACAATAATTGCAGGGTTGTTCCTTTATAAAAGAAAGTAATATTACAATTTATTAAAATTTAAAATAATAGTCAAATTATGAAATTTAAAAATGTTTCCATCTATAAAAACTATGTTCGCAACATTAGCAAACTTGCGTAATATTATTAATCACTACAATCCTAAAATTTAAAAGGTAAATTTTATTTACGATTCGATTTTCTTTCTGGGTTAATACAAACTTACATACTACTACTATTAGTATATACTAATACATACTATATACTAATATTACTGAACTGTCACAGAAAAGAAGGAATTTAATCGAGGAAGGAACAAAGAGAAGCTGAAATATACGTTAAAATGCACTTAATATGATGATATCGTCAGGATAGCGGGAAATGTCATTTCCGTATTCCCACTTCATCCTGGAATTTTCAGATCCTTCAATAAATTGGCACATGAAGGCCATATCTGAGGCTATTATCTTTCAATTTCTTTAAAGTTTGTGTTTAGTAATGGATGATCGAAAGGATGACATTTTTTGAGACATTTGCTATCGTTAATGTTACAAATATAAAAGATTACGTTTCGAGGATATCAACTATTTGGTTTGTTGTATGAAGAATATTTCCCAAACAAATGAAACTTCCTGCCGGAATGGAGTGTTTACAGTACAATACATAGTCAAAAAAGTTTATTATTTTAGTATAATTTTAGTATTTCTTATCAACCTTCCGACGCGCACAAATTTTTGTTTGGAATACTTAAAATAAATTTAACTCTTTGAAACTGCTTGTATATTTACATTTAGGCATTTAAGTAAACTTAGTTTACTCAATGGCGGATTAATCAAATTATCAAGTGAGCTTTTTAAGTAGATGTTCACCAGAATATACAATACAGGCGTTTTCCAAATTTTCACAAAATTTAATATTCATGTAAAATTTCTCACCATAAATTTATTTACAGTATTTTGAAAAATAAAACTGCTATTGAAGAAGAGGATCAATATACAAATTTAAAAACTTGTAAATTTTAGAATATGAATGTAATCAGTGGCCCACTTGTATCCCGATAGCACGCATGTTTACACTTTCGCTCCTGCGCGCACATGCACCCAGTTGAAGGCTGATACTGATTCAAATCCAAAGCTAGTAATAACTATCTTATTAAAATTATTTCCATTGCTGAATGTGAATTTTTGATGATAGATGATTTAAAAGACCTTGGACATTTGTCATCGTTATATGTTAAAAATTTCCTATTCTTTGTAACATATAACGTACATTAATGTAACCATTAGCTATTCGTATACAAACCCTTAAAGTTGCGACTTTATCCATGTTTAAAATTTGTTATTGACGATGGAATGTTTGAAAGAATAATAGTATTTTGGACATTTGTCATCGATATATGGTACAAAAGAAGTATAACACTAATCCTCCTTATTTGAAATTTGTTTTTGACGATGGAAGGATTGTGAAGGAAACAGGATTTTTCCGGCAATTTGCCATCGTCGTTCAGTGATACAAAAAATCAGTAACACTATGTTTCGAGATCTGCAATCTGATCTTTTCTTCAGGTAAATAACTAATCTACATAATTAAAAACTAGGTTAAAACAAACAAATCACTCTAAAACACTAAAACATGCACTTAATAAAAAAACATTTAGTCAGGCAGGTGGTTGGCTGGCGAATGCAGACCTATTGTGACCTGCATTCTGTAGTTCAGTTTTAGTAGTTAGTGTTATAAATTGCATGTTTTAGATTTAGTGAAGTTGACACACAACATGGTGGTTGTGATTCTTGAATTACGCGTGTCACAATGCTCTGGTATGATTTCTTTATCTTAACCTAGTTTGTTAGTTATTTATTTACCATTACTTATTTACCTGAAGACGAGATCAGATCGCAGATTTCGAAACGCAGTGTTACTGATTTTTTGTACTACTGAGCGATGGCAAATGTCCGGAAAATCCTGTTTTCTATAACACTACGTTTCGAGTATTGAAATCTAATCTCTTATTCAGGTGGGAAAAGACCCTAATGTATTTAAAAACTAAAAAAATGCGGAAAAGGCTTGCCACTGAAAGGGTTAGGTGATACCTGACTGGTACATCAACGTCATGGTCCAGACTGGAGAGAATGAACCCAACACAAACAACACGTCACACCGAACTAATGAAGGTGAGCAATTCAAAGCTTTTCATATCGTTGCTAAACCATTTTTAATGGCTTAGAGTCTTTTCCACCTGAAAAAGATGGTGGATTTCATCCTCAAAACGTGTTGCTAAACTTTTTTGAACATATAACAATAGCAAGTATTATACATGTGCTGTATGTCGGTTTTTAGAGTATCCAGATAGGAAACACATAAAAAATATTATTAACCTTTTCCATACCCTGCAATTTCCATACCTTCCAAACTAGCGGAGATATCCATCGATGTTTTACTCAGAAAACATTTCTCTGTCGATATCAGGGAAATTCAGGCTATGCGCTTATACTAAGTCGACTCCCAAATCCCACACTATAATTTCTGTTATCATTTCAAAACCATAGTCTTTTCAATTTTTAGCAGCCATCTCATTGACAAATTTGATTTTTTTAATTCAGTTAGATGTATTCTTTTTCTATATAACACGGCGCCGGAAGAATATATACTTCTCTCTGAGCATCTTCTAAAAGTAATGTACCTAAAAATATCAATATTGACAACTGCTCTAAATACACCCATTAAATTGAACGTTTTGAGCACATATTAGTTCCATCTGGTGTATTAAAGTGAGGCTCTCACAGGATGTCCCTATCACATCAGGATTGATAATGTTTACTCAATCTACGAGAGACAGTGTTGACTGTGGGCAGTGTAGCAAACATCAGAGGCTAAACTACTTCGGTTAGGTTAGGTCCTAGGTCAATCAAAATTTATTTATGTACTTTGAATTTCAGCATATCCTATGCAAAGAACTCTAAAATTGTCTCCCAAAAGTCGACAAAAGAAAGGAATATGCAATATAATTTCTAAGGGAGTTCAAAGTACTGATAAAGTACAGATTTGCTCGGTGTTGAGGTAGAACAATCGATTTTGAGTAGTAGAAAAAGTAGAATTTTTATCACCTTATGTGAAATTAAAGACATTTAAAGTATGATAAAATAAAAACGGCTGAAAATAAAGATGTGAAGTTTTTTCAGCATTCATACAAAATTTTAATTTCGTTAAAAAACATGTACTTAAGATTATTTTGTTTCCTTTTATTATATTATTTTTAATAACTTCCTTATGATAATGGAAAATAGTGTACTTTAAAAAACTAAAAATAAGTTTTAAACAATACTCATTTACCTTTATTGTTTATTAATCCATATAGCGGCATAACAAAATTCCTTTAGATTAATTAAATTTGGAAAATTCAATGTGTATTCTTAACTGTACGTGTACATTATAAAAACTATCGTAAGTCTTAATTCTGGGAATTAAAATCTCCTGACGCCTTTGCTGCTTGCAATGAATAAGACATTTTATAGGAAAATAAAGTCCTGCGAAATAAATAAGCTTAATTAATATGGGCAAAGTTGAAAATTCACAAGGTCATTTTTATTTTTAATATAAATTCATCCATGTTTAAAAAAATCTTGCACCAAAATTGTTATAAAATCGTGTTCAAGGCTTGAGGAATGCCACCTGTTCTTTATGTCACAGAGACTCCAAGAATAGAAGTATCATTTTAATGTTCTGCTTGCAGCAAACCCTCTCAATTTGTTACATGAGCAATATGATACTGTTTGTAAGTTTATCAATATATACAGCAGTATAATCTCCGCATGGGAAGGGTTGAATCAATGTGAATTTTGGATATAGCCCCAATTTATTTTAAGTAAATGTATATATTCTTTGTCAGCATTGGTCAGTGTTAGCCTAAAATAGTGATCACCAAAATAATTTAGGATAATTAGGACTAAAACATGGTTACGGCAAAAATAAATTTTATCCTAGTATTTTGAAATCATTACACATTATTAATATAGATTTATAAAGTTTTCTGAAGAAAGAAATTGTAGTTGATCCAACTGTAGAATGGATCTTCACAGCTGAAGTTGTACTTATGCAATATCAAAGCTTTAACACAGAAGGATAAGCTCCATGAACTGAGGGTATTTGAATAGAATGACTAATACAAACTAGGAGCTAATTCTAAGAGTAAGAGACAAGTAATAAAATTAGCAATAATCCCCCTTATGTGATCAGTAGTATTTCTAAAACACCAGAACAAGTAGTAGATCCTTGATTGTTCATCCTTTTGTCTGTAGATAGTTCCCTATCCAGGCACAATACTCCATAGTAGAGTTGGTCCCTGACTCATTTACAGCTAACTCTTCGTGCTTCAGATTGCCCAACTGCACCAACAGAACCTCGTAGGTGACCAGTGCGCTCATTATCTGTAACAAAACTTTAGTCTGTAGATATTTCCCTATCCAGGAACAATACTCCGGAGTAGAGTTGGTCCCTGACTCAATCACAGCAGCCAACTCTTCGTGCTTCAGACTGCCCAACTGTACCAACAGAACCTCGTAGGTGACCAGTGCGCTCATTATCTGTAACAAAACTTTAGTCTGTAGATAGTTCCCTATCCAGGAACAATACTCCGGAGTAGAGTTGGTCCCTGACTCATTCGCAGCCAACTCTTCGTGCTTCAGACTGCCCAACTGTACCAACAGAACCTCGTAGGTGACCAGTGCGCTTATTATCTGTAACAAAACTTTAGTCTGTAGATATTTCCCTATCCAGGAACAATACTCCGGAGTAGAGTTGGTCCCTGACTCATTCGCAGCCAACTCTTCGTGCTTCAGACTGCCCAACTGTACCAACAGAACCTCGTAGGTGACCAGTGTGCTTATTATCTGTAACAAAACTTTAGTCTGTAGATATTTCCCTATCCAGGCACAATACTCCATAGTAGAGTTGGTCCCTGACTCATTCGCAGCCAACTCTTCATGTTTCAGACTGCCCAACTGTACCAACAGAACCTCGTAGGTGACCAGTGCGCTTATTATCTGTAACAAAACTTTAGTCTGTAGATATTTCCCTATCCAGGAACAATACTCCGGAGTAGAGTTGGTCCCTGACTCATTCGCAGCCAACTCTTCGTGCTTCAGACTGCCCAACTGTACCAACAGAACCTCGTAGGTGACCAGTGCGCTTATTATCTGTAACAAAACTTTAGTCTGTAGATATTTCCCTATCCAGGAACAATACTCCGGAGTAGAGTTGGTCCCTGACTCATTCGCAGCCAACTCTTCATGTTTCAGACTGCCCAACTGTACCAACAGAACCTCGTAGGTGACCAGTGCGCTTATTATCTGTAACAAAACTTTAGTCTGTAGATATTTCCCTATCCAGGAACAATACTCCGGAGTAGAGTTGGTCCCTGACTCATTCGCAGCCAACTCTTCATGTTTCAGACTGCCCAACTGTACTAACAGAACCTCGTAGGTGACCAGTGCGCTTATTATCTGTAACAAAACTTTAGTCTGTAGATATTTCCCTATCCAGGAACAATACTCCGGAGTAGAGTTGGTCCCTGACTCAATCACAGCCAACTCTTCGTGCTTCAGACTGCCCAACTGTACTAACAGAACCTCGTAGGTGACCAGTGCGCTCATTATCTGTAACAAAACTTTTGTCGGGGGCTTTTATTACTATCAATGAATCAATCTACGTTTATTACGAAGTCGTGATTTACATGTATAGTAAGAGCCAATATTTAGAGTTCGGAGCTAAATTTTGTACTCCACCATACAATTAACACTCATTTATTTTTCATCCATTTGCCAATTTTCCACACACAGTGCCGAATTTAATCTTCTGATTTGGCGATTTCAGTCAAATTCCAAAACTCGGTAACATTATACAAGTTTAATTACTCGTATGATGCTTGTGACGTTAAAAAGCACGAGTTTTTACCACAGTGTGTGCTGCGGCATTCTTTATCCCATTGGGCAGCTTGTTGATGAAGTGAACACCTGCCTGTGAGGGCAGATGTTCGTAGACTACCGTTATGTGTTTACCTTGCATGTTGAAGATTCATGCGCTGTTTATTTTGCATGGAATTTCATTTCTGCATAGTCAGGAATGAGTGATATGATGGTGCATGTTGAACCATGGAATTTGGCTTAGCGTCATTGAAGCACTTAGTAGGCTAACACAGTTTGTTTTATCTGACGTGGCGATGTAAAAATTATTATTTGTTTGATTTATGTCTGTCAGTCTAACTACAGGAAATCTATAGTCAAATGATCTATAGGTTTGAAATTTTACATGCTTCTTAGCAAAACTTGTTATTGTCATGGGTCATTAAATGGATCAGGATCACCTTCATTCAAATACGCTAACAAATTACTGTCGCTCTATACTAATCTGGACGTAAGAGAGCGTCACAAAAAATCTCCTAAGCCATCTCTTCTTTTCAATAACACAAGCTCCTAGCGCAAGCTCCTCAAGTATTGACATCTAGGAAAGGACTGAAAAATATTGACATCAAATTTTGCTGACAGACAAACTCTCGATGGCTTGTGTCAACTTTTCTTATAAACGTGGCTTGAGAGGTAGGAATCTGAAAACATTAAAAAATGTAAATTATATATGATCTATACTCGAATAAGACGAGATAAATTTATCTTTTATTTTATCCCAGAATCTATCCGAGAAAGGTTAGGTCAGGGAGTTTTCTATTGAAACAAAATACATAACGAAAACAATTTTTGGACACAAAGCTAATACCAGATGCGAAATCCTGCAAAATAAAGAATACTTTAATCAATTTATTGTAAATAGTACTAATAACACAAAACTTTCCAATATGGTTTTTTTGGGACGATGCATTTCGAAACCAAAGGTTTCATTATCAGGTGACTTTACAAATAAATATTTACATTATGTTTCTTACAATTAATATTAAAATACCATATGGTGTAAATATGCAAATGCAAAAATTTTGGAAATATTTCAGCCAGTATGAAAAATATGAGATATGACTACAGTATAATTTTTGAATAAATTGAGAAGAAAGAAGACTGGAATCTTCAAAGTCTATTGTAACTTTAATAAGGTTATAAATACTTTCACTCTGATTAGTTATTATCTTTTATGGGTGCTCGTTAGGAGAGGACCGGATATTATGTAATTTCTTCTGATTGCGTCATCAGAAAAAGTTTCGACTAAGTGCTGTAAAACACAAACTCAACCTAGCTATGCACATACCTTTCAAAAGTTACTCATTAATGTGACATACCAATGTTTGCTCTTGTTTGATTCAATTCTGTGATAGCAACGTAAAGATAAATACCAGAACTCTTAAATAAATATTGATTGTTGTAATAGATCTCACAGATAAAATGGTGGTTTGGGATACAACGAAGAATCTACAGCCTGTGAGCGCAGCAGTCTCTTTCCTCACTTGTGTGTAGAGACGTCTGGCCTGAAAATAAAAAAAAACATTCTTTACGAGTACATGTAACTACAAAAACAGAAAATATTTAATATTTTTTTATGAACTAAGTTTAATAAGAATCTGTGGGATCGTTGCATTTCTCCAAATGTGGGTTTATGAAAAAACAAATAGCTCATGTTCTTAGGTCACGTTTTGTCCTATCAATGTGATCATGTGAGACTTTTCGTTACATTCATAGAACTGTTTCCATTCAGCCTATTAAAACAGTAATTATAATGGATTATTCCACGAAACACATAGTATAACTCATTTCATGCCAACCCTTAATAATCTTACAATAGTTTGACGTAGGGAATGGACGGAAATTATTCACCGAGTGTTGAGAGTGAAGCCTCGCCCTCAGCGCGGCGAGCCTCTGGGGTTGTGGCCAATCGGGAAGCAAGACCTGGGTAAGTCCAAGTAGACTGTGCAGATTATGAGAACATCACCGCGCCAAGTTCGTAGCCGGCCACCCTCGCCTTGGTCTTTTCACTAAAAAAGAGTGACCCTTGACGTTGTGGAAGAGAATGAAGTTTACTAACGGGAATATTGCAAATGATCCATCGGCCATATCAGTGATGAAAAGTTTACTTGTGTTGTTGATCACATGTACACTGACTCACCACAGGTCACGGCTATGATAACTGGTATCACTCCCAACACTCGTTGAACCGTTTATAATTATATATGACAGCCTATTAAAACAGTATTTATAATACATGATTATTCCACCACAAACATGATGGAACTTGTTTGGTGGAATAGGTCTTAGGTAATATTTTTAAACAGGTAGGGAATAACATGAAGACCCAGCTCAGTCTCCATTTACTTTACTGTAGAACATCGCTGTGGTATTCTCAATTATGTACCTGATTCAATAACGAGATTACACTATATTTTGTAGTCTGGTGGCGCAACTATGAAAAGAGTGCATTTTTGCTTCTTCGTCACCGACCTTCTTTTGGATCTCTTCAGACGAACATGACGAACAGATTCCAGGAGTCAAGTCTGTGACAGCGTCGGACTCCAGTCGCTGGACTAATAGGAAGGTAAAGTGGAGCTAAATTCAACATTCACGTTGTTGCTATATTTGAGCTCTTATGGTAAGAGGTCTATGTACAACAAAACAGGGTAATGAAGATCATAGATAACTTCAACATTGGCCAAACCTCCCTTTCAGTGGATCTTGATACTAACTCCCCTCCCCCTGCCCCTGGAAAATTCAATTCTGACTGGTTTTCTACACGTAACGCGGCTATGATGGAAAAAAGTCGATTTGATGTGAATGTTTAGTTTAGCTCCAGTTCACCCTTTTACTTTTAATGCAGTATCTGGAATCAGAATTTAAGATTATCTGAAGAGAGCCAAAGAAAGTAACCGAAGAAGAAGCTCAAAATTAACTCTTTGTATAGTTTCGAAATCAGAGACACCTAGACTACAAAACATAGTGTAATCTAGGTGAGCAGGTGTTCTCACTGTCATATCAGTGATAATTGGACCTAATCTTATCATTCACATTGATCAACCATTCTCACCATAGCTACGTTATGTGTAATATTTCTATAATTCTAGTTAATACAAGTATATTGGTAAGATTAATTCTAACTAAAATGTTTGCATTAAGTTGTAGGCTACTATTCTCGACTGTAACCAGAATTATATTGTAAATCACACACATTGTTAAGCATACGTAACATTATTTAAGCTTACTATGTATCAAACGACTGATGCAACTAAGATGTAATTAACATTAATTATAATTAATATTCGAGTAAATTTTCTCATAGGTCCAGTTTCAACCACTCGACTAAGAAATTAAAAACAAAATACTTTAACACCAAACACATCTTTGTGCAGAATATTGTGTTGGACTTAAACCAATGGTAAACACATTAATTTTCATGGTATTTTCTGAAATTTTGAAGATATTTAATTGTTCGAAGTATTAGTGAATAATTAAACATTTAGAACAGCTGTTGTTGTAAGACAGGAATAATAACTTTGAGTATTAAAAAAAAAAGACTTAATGAATGACAAAATGATTACTATAATATAAAAAATACTTTCTCAGTATTCACGATAAAGTTATAACACACGCTTTCCAGTACTGCTATATTTTATTGTATCATCTAAGAAATGATTGTATATATTTATATATAAACTGATAAAATAAAGGTTATTCATTCATTCAAATACAAAATCTTAAATACACCTATGGTCATTTTTAATTAAGAGGTTGTACATGTAAAACAATAATTTTCGTAATACTCATGGAGTGATTAGCAACATTTTCCTATCTTATCTGCCTTTAGGAAATTTTCTCTTAATGGCCTATGAATTTTAAAATAACAAACTAAAAGGAAACCCATCGCACCATCTCAGCAGCATTTTGCTATAGCCACATCGTTCAGTTCTGAATGATCAGGTCACTCATTCAGATAATCTTACATCATAGTTAAGATAAGTTTCAAATTAGGTCAATAACAACTTAGGTAGACAATACACTGTGGTTTCGCCAACACAAGGACGTGGCCAGCTAGGAAGTCCAAGGGGTCCGGACCCCCCCCCCACACAAATTTTCAATTTTCTTTTAGTAAACTATTATTATTATGTAAATAATTCAGTATTACTGACTGCTGAAATATCGTTCTCAACAAAGAACCAGGTCAAGAACTTTTTAAGGAACAAAATGGGTCTTGCTCTGTGGAAACTACGGGAAAATATCAGTTTTTTGGACCCTCCCAAAATGTTTTTCCTGACTACATTCTTGCAATAACGGAAACGCCATAACACAACAGTTAGCATAACCTCCAAGCAGAAGCCGTAGGTAGGAACGAGCTGAAGGACTTTGATAGGTTTCTTGCTCTCGTCCAGCACACTTGCCATGGCCACCAGACAGTAGCCGTCCACCCCCAGGTGACTGGAGAAGAAGATGGCGAAGTAAAGGTAACTGAGCACGGTATATGCGTGGCTAAAACACATCATAACACAACAGTTAGCCTGACCTCAAGGCAGAACCCGTAAGTAGGAACGAGCTGAAGGACTTTGAGAGGTTTCTTGCTCTTGTCCAGCACACTTGCCATGGCCACCAGACAGTAGCCGTCCACTCCCAGGTGACTGGAGAAGAAGATGGCGAAGTAAAGGTAACTGAGCACGGTATATGCGTGGCTAAAACACATCATAACACAACAGTTAGCCTGACCTCAAGGCAGAACCCGTAAGTAGGAACGAGCTGAAGGACTTTGAGAGGTTTCTTGCTCTTGTCCAGCACACTTGCCATGGCCACCAGACAGTAGCCGTCCACCCCCAGGTGACTGGAGAAGAAGATGGCGAAGTAAACGTAGCTGAGCACGGTATATGCATGGCTAAAACACATTATAACAATAATGATATATGTAGAGTCCAAGTGTCCAAAAAGCACAATTTTATACAAAACATAGTTCATAAAAGTAAGTGGGGAAAGAAATATTCTTATTGGATTTAAATTAATCGATTTCATTAAAACTATTCAAGATAGATAAAAATAATGTTTACTGCAAAATGTTTATGAAAAGTTGGCTCGCTGGCGATCTTAGCCAAGATATATTTATTATGGCAACATTTGTATTAAATGCAGTCCACTAAAACGAATTGGGACTTCACCCTTCCCGAAATGGTTCTCCAGGGAGTTGATTAATCTGGTGATACAGAAGAAGATTGCACATAAGCGTTATAAGCAGTCATTTCAACCATCAGCCTACTCACGCTTCTGTGCATTACGTCATGCTTGCAAGATACTCAGCCGGACTTGTTACAGAAATTACTTGAACCACATAGAGAACTCAATCCCGCATAATCCAAACAGTTTCTGGAGTTTTGCTCGTTCCTCTGGAGAAACATCTGGTATACCATCTATTGTAACTCTTGGCGATCGTTCCTCACTCGATCCGCAGGAAAGGGTTGATATGTTCTCCGAATTCTTTTCATCTGTTTTCTCACAGCCTGCAACTGCATGTCCTCCCTTCGATTTTAATTCCACTTCTTCCTTGGCGAGTATCTCCTTCTCGGTCTCGGAAGTCTTGCAGGTCCTCAGGGGGCTCGACGTGAGGAAGGGTGCCGGCCCCGATAGCATCACACCGTCCCTCCTACAACACTGCAGCAACCTCTTGGCCCACCCTTTGACCTTCCTATTTAACTCATCCATTTTGCTTGTAAAATTCCCAGATACTTTTAAAGTGGGGCATATTGTCCCAATATTAAAGGGTGGCAGCCCCTCGAAAGTGGAGAACTATAGACCAATCACAATTCTCTCTGCACTTGGGAAGGTGTTTGAAATGCTTATTCTCTCTCGTCTCAAACCATTTGTGAAGTCTCTGACTTGCCCTAATCAGCATGGATTCACCTCCTCTAGATCTACAGTAACCAATTTACTGGTATTTGAGGATGCCATATTATCAGCAATGAGGGAGGGGAGGCAGTTGGATGTGGCCTTCGTTGATTTCGCCAAGGCGTTTGACAAAGTCGATCACTCTATCCTCATATGTAAGCTGAAAGCTTATGGGATCCATAGCCCACTGCTCTCATGGCTCCATGATTACCTGCAGGACCGACGCTTGAGGGTGAAACTGCCGGGCTCTATATCCAGAGAATTTCCTCAAACCTCGGGTGTACCACAAGGCTCCTTGCTCGGCCCCTACTTATTCACTGCATTCATCAACGACCTTACGTCCATCCTGCTAGTAGAGGCCCTTCTCTTCGCAGATGATGTCAAGATCTTCACAGTAATCTCTCACCCAGATGATTTTGCAAGGTTGCAGACTAGCCTTAATAGTGTCCTTGATTGGTGCAATACAAACAACATGAAGTTGAACTCTTCCAAGTGCTATGTGATGACCTTTGGCCGGTTGCGCGACCCACGCTATTTCCAGTACACCTTGGATGGCCGAGATCTGGATAGGGTGTTCACGGCGAGGGACTTGGGTGTTACCTTCTCTGCTGATTTCTCCTTTAACGCTCACGTGGATGATCTGTGCAGGCGGGCACACAGGATGTTGGGGTTCATCTCAAGGTCGACTCGTGGCATGACGAGCCCTGTTGTTTTAAAAACTCTTTATTCTTCCTTTGTGCGGCAACTACTGGAATATGCTAGCCCCGTTTGGTCACCCTACCGCTTGACTCTCATCTGGAAACTCGAGGCTGTCCAGAGGAGGTTCTTAAGGCTGGTGGGAACGAGGCGGGGACATCAATTCAGGGAAGTTCCTCTCGCGGATCTGCAGAACGAGCTACTCCTACCAGATCTCCTAGCCAGACGAAAGGCTGCAGATGTCCTGTTCCTTGCCAAATTGCTGAATGGTCTGCTTGATTGTCCTTCTATCCTCGCACAAGTGGATATCCGCATTCCTTCAGCTACTCGGTCGCGTGATCTGTTCGGCAGGCGTCACTCTCGGCGTGATTATGACTTTCATGGTCCCCTCGGCCGAATGATGAGGCTGGGAAATAACTTCTGCCACCCTGTCGATCTTTTTCACGACAGTGCTTCGACCATCCGGGGAAGAGTGCTGGCATCCCTCCGCGGTCCTGAGTAGTGTATTTAGTGTGAGAAGTACTAAGTTGGTAGGTATCCATAGTGATATTTAATGTCTGCACCAGTGATGTTGGCAGTATGTATTGTCAGGCGATGTAACATACGATGTGGTCTAAAAGAATAAAGAAATGCTCATAGGCTGCTCTCCTGTGACGTCACATCACGCCACTACCCTACAACCAACGGTCCAAGCTGGCCAGCAGGCAGTCCACCCGGAGTCCACCACCAGACACCGTCATGTAACCTCCGCGTCCCGTCCGTTCCTTTACGAGCGGTCCTAGAGCAATGTTACTCTAAATGTGTAGTTTAATTATTCTTCCCGACCCATAGAGATTACAGTGTCGACCCGCATACATTACAGTGGCGAACGAGGAAAACAACTGCAACAGTGGAACGTCGCTTACAGTGGCGACGAGGAAAACAACTGCAACAGTGGAACGTCGCTTACAGTGGCGACGAGGAAAACAACTGCAACAGTGAAATTACAGTGATTTAGTGCGGAAGGGCAACAAGCGTAATGAACACGTGCAAATAACAACGAATGTGCAGGGACATTCGGGACATTGAAACAGTGAATTACAGTGATATAGTGCGGAAGGGCAACTATCGTAATGAACACGTGCAAATAACCGCGAATGTGCAAGGACATTCCGGACATTCCAACGGTCGGGAGTAGTAAGGTACGCCGATCGATATAAACTATTCTTGGTGTAAGCAGCGCACAAGCTGATTTTAATCGTGTGCAATTATAAATGCCGTTAGACGATTATTTTTACCGGGGACATTTTTAAAAAAACAGTTATTACGGAGTGTACAAGAAAACAAAATGGCAACTATCGGGTCTATGGGTTATTTTGATAGTGCGGAAGAATCGTGGCAGTCTTATATAGAGAGATTTGAGTTTTTTATTGATTGTAATGATATCGATAATTCAAAGAAACTAAGCACTTTGTTGACAGTTATGGGTGTAAGGACCTATACGTTACTGAAAGACTTAATTACACCAGACAAACCGTCTGACAAGTCGTACAAGGAAATTGTGGACACTATAGCGAATCATCTGCATCCCAAGCCTTCTTTTATCACGGAAAGATTTAAATTTAGTAGGCGGAATCAATTGGATCATGAAACGGTTAGCGATTATATTGTGCATTTAAAACAGTTATCTAAGTATTGTGAATTTGGTGATAAATTGCCAGACTACTTAAGGGACAGATTAGTCGCGGGTCTGCGAGACCAACAGATACAGAAAAGACTTCTCGGGGAGGAGAACCTCACTTATGAAAAAGCCGTGCAACTAGCTACTGCAATGGAATTTTGCTGAGAAGGGGCGGCCCAGATGACAACTGCCAGGAGGACGTATTCACCGGATGCAGAGCAGCGGGTCGATACCGAAAAGGGACAACAGGCGGCGAGCATCGCAGCGAGACGGTCATCGGACGGCGGGAAGGCGCTGGGAGACATCACCTGCTATTGTTGCGGCAAGCGAGGATCACACACAGCATCGCAATGGTCGGTTTCGTGAGTACACGTGTAATCATTGTAAAAAAGAAGGGACACCTTGAAAGAGTTTGTAGATCGAAAAATTATGTTAACAAACCTAATGAGAACAAACCAAATGTTTTTACAAATAGGTCTAAGGAGCCTTCAGCTAAAGGGAAACAGTTTTACAGCAATAAAAAGCAATATGTTTATAAAGGTAGGCAGCACTATGTAGAGGAAAGTAAAGAATCAGCAGAGTCCGGTTCAGATAATCACTGGAAACATAAAGACAATGACGATGTGTATGACATTTCCAATCTATTTACGGTTAAAGAAATAGAAACTAAGATTAATAAAATTGAGCCAATAACGGTACAGTTATTAGTGGAAAGTAAGGAAATTGTATTTGAAGTCGATAGTGGAGCTTGTGTTTCAGTTATGTCAGAAAAAGATTGTAAGACTAAGTTAGGAAATATAAACATGTATCCAACAAAGCTTAGTATTAAGTTCATATACACATGAAAAGATCCAGGCCTTTAGGTAAGGGTTCATGGTCAATGTACAACATAGAGGTAAAGAGAAACAATTAGCTTTATACATCGTAGCTAATGGGGCTAATCCCTTGTTAGGGCGTGATTGGATGCAAGCATTAGATTTAACAGTTTAGAGTGCCTAGTAATGTAAACAATGTACAGTCAGCTGATCGCACGAGCATGGTGGGGGTTGTGCCAACTGCAGGCGGCAGCGCGGCAGACGCATGCACGCCTGTCAGTGGAAGCCACAACACACCTGTAGAGGTAAACAAACAAACATCTGTCAATCCGTCTGTTGTCAACAACAACAAACAAGTAGAATTACTGTACAATGAGTTTCCAAATGTATTTACGGATAAGTTGGGATGTTTCAAGGGTGCACCAGTTAAATTAAAGTTAAAAGAAAATGTAGTACCAAAATACTTTAAACCTAGGACGTTACCTTTTACACTTAAAGAAAAAGTAGAAGCCGAGCTGACTAGACTAGAACAAGAGAACGTTTATTTCACCAGTAGATACCAGTGAATGGGGGACTCCCATTGTACCAATTATTAAGGCTAATTGGGAAAATAAGAAATTTGTGGGGATTATAAAATAACTGTAAAATCCTTTCTTGGAGGTAGACCGACACCCCGTTACCGAAAATTGAAGAAATATTTGCCCAGCCTACAAAACGGAAAAAAAATTCTCTAAAATAGATTTATCTTCAGCTTATCAGCAGCTTAAACTAGATGTAGATAGTCAAAACGTATTGTACAATTAGCACACACAAAGGATTGTATGCTTACAATCGCCTATGTTTTGGTATCAGTTCAGCACCGGGAATATTCCAGAGAATAATAGAACGAACATTACAAGGTATCCCGGGGGTAACTGTATTTTTAGATGACATTCTAGTAACAGGTAAAAACAATGAGGAACACATGCATAGACTTAGACTAGTGTGTCAAAGACTTGAAGACAATGGGTTCACAGTAGCAAGAACAAATGTAAATTTTTCTGTGACAGTTTAGAATATTTAGGTTTTGTTATCAGTAAACAAGGGTTGCATACCGCACCTAGTAAGGTTGAAGCAATTGTCAAGGCACCTGAACCTCAAAATGTGACACAGCTTAAAGCCTTCCTTGGTCTTGTTAATTACTATTCACGTTTCATTCCTAGGATATCCACTATTTTAACCCCAATGTATCAGTTGTTAAGAAAGGATACCGATTTTGTATTTAATTTAGCATGTAAGGAAGGCACTACAAGAGATTAAGCAAAAGTTAATCTCTGCTGAAGTTTTAGCGCATTATGATCCTGCATTACCACTAGTGGTAGCCAGTGATGCTAGTCCATATGGCATTGCATCAGTTTTGAGTCAGATTCAATACGACGGTACAGAAAGACCTATATCATTCGCAAGTAGAGTGTTAAATAGCGCTGAGAAAACTATTCACAAATAGATAAGGAAGCATTAAGCATTGTAATTTGGTGTTAAGAAATTTAGTCAATATTTATATGGTACACAGTTTTTTGTTAAAGACTGATCATAAGCCTTTAGTGGCTATTTTTGGACCAAAGAAAGGGTTACCTGCTTTCGCAGCCAGTAGGTTACAACGATACGCTTTGTTTTTTAAGTGGTTTTCCAATATGAGATTGTGTATGTTAAGTCCCCAAAACCATGGCAATGCCGATGGTTTTATCTAGATTACCTGTAAATAGTGAGATTAAAGATGAAATCTCGGATGATGACCTTAATATTAATGTCCATAGGTACCTATTTGCAGTGTTTAGCTGAAAATGACATACCATTAAGCTATGTAGACATAAAAAGAGAATCAATGGTAGATAGTGAAATCAAAAAGGTAATATCCTATGTAGAATTAGGTTGGCCTATTGTAAACTGAACCAGATCTAAAGCCATTTGAAATTAGACAGTCGGAATTAAACCTTGGAGCAAGGAATCCTAATGTGGGGGTACAGGGTGGTAATACCTAAAAGGTTCAGAATAAACATTCTGAACGAATTGCATACTTCACACATAGGGTATTGTTCGCATGAAGGCATTAGCCCGTGCATATGTATGGTGGCCTAATATCGACCGGGACATAGAACAACTAGCTAAACAGCTGTGCAGCCTGTTTGGAGGAACGAGGCAAAACCGCCCAAGGCTTTCCTGCATCATTGGAATGTTCCGGAACGAGTTTGGTCTCGAATTCATATTGATTTTTTTGGACCCTTTTCAGTCCAAGTTATTTTTGGTGGTAAAAGATGCGTACTCTAAGTGGCCAGAGGTGTTTGCCCCGTTGCTTCAACGGCAGCTGTCCACACGATTGTGAAATTAAGGGAATTATTTAGTAGGTATGGGATTGTAGGACCACATAGTGTCCGACAACGGACCACCTTTTACCAGTCAAGAGTTTAAAGAATTTTTGATGTCAAATGGTATCAAACACACGTTTTCACCACCATACCACCCAGAAACCAATGGTTTTGGCAGAACGGTCAGTCAGAACTATTAAAAAATAAATTGAAAACAGCTCTTCATAATTCCAAGGATTTAGAATTAGCTTTGAGTAACTTCCTGTTCACTTATAGAAATACAGTGCCATTCTACTACCAATCTATCGCCAGCTCAATTAATGTTTGGGCAGATCGCTAAAGTCTAGGTTAGATTTAATTCGCCCAAATGTTAAGGCAATAATGTCAGATAATCAAGAAAAACAACGATTGTACTATAGGGGTAGTAAAACTAGACAGTTAGCTATTGGACAACCAATCATAGCCAGAGATTACAGAGGTAGAAATAAGTGGATACCAGGTGTGGTAGTTTCACGATTAGGACCAGTCACGTATTTAGTTGAACTGAATACGGGCATGAGGTGAAACGACATATCGACCAGTTGGTAGGTTTACAGTGTAGTCCGGAAATGTCTGAGTTGACAACAATGCCTAGACTCCCAGACGCAAGCGTGGCAACAGAGCACACGCAGGAAAACGATCGATATACAGTCGCGGGACAGAGCGAGCGCAAGGTCGCCAGTACTTTTAGCAACGACCTTGCCCCCCTCTCCGCAAAAACCATAACAATAACAGAAACGCTCAGGGGCAAAGCCCCAGCCCCACGTACAAATGTAAACAATAACAGTTCCAGCGTTTCACCCAAACAAATGACACCTGTTAGACGATACCCACTAAGGGATCGTAAACCTTTAGTCAAAATGGACTTGTAAATACAAACCCAATTGTGACTTGTATATAATTAATTTTGTTTAAGCATTATTATTATCGATTTGTTAATTGTGTTCATTCAATGTGTTTATTAATTGCTATATTCTGATTTATTGGTTTTGATTGAAGTGTTTGTGATTTGTGTTAAATGATTATATTGAGTTTGTATTTTGTTCTCTATAATCTATACTTACAAAAATAAAAGAGTATAATGTCAATTTTCTTATTCATTGTAATTGATTGAAAATTGGAGAATTGTAAAACAAATTGTAATTGATAAATTTCTAAAATTGTAGGGGGACTTATGTATTTAAGGGGGAGGATTGTAGTGTATTTAGTGTGAGAAGTACTAAGTTGGTAGGTATCCATAGTGATATTTAATGTCTGCACCAGTGATGTTGGCAGTATGTATTGTCAGGCGATGTAACATACGATGTGGTCTAAAAGAATAAAGAATGCTCATAGGCTGCTCTCCTGTGACGTCACATCACGCCACTACCCTACAACCAACGGTCCAAGCTGGCCAGCAGGCAGTCCACCCGGAGTCCACCACCAGACACCGTCATGTAACCTCCGCGTCCCGTCCGTTCCTTTACGAGCGGTCCTAGAGCAATGTTACTCTAAATGTGTAGTTTAATTATTCTTCCCGACCCATAGAGATTACAGTGTCGACCCGCATACATTACAAGTAGAAACACAATTTCTAATCTTCACATGTTGTATGGTAATTTATTTCATTGTTATGCTTGTTACCCCTCATATTGACTGTTGTGTTCCTGAATAGTTTACTGCTTTGTTGTTATGTATTATGCCGTTTGTTGTTACTATTTACTTGTATTATTAATTGTTATATTTAATCATTTATGTTGTTTTTTTTGTTAGATTGTTATCACTGTCAACTTTATTGTTATTTAACTCATTGTTTCTTCTTTCAGTTGATATTTAAATATTTATATATGTATACTATAAGCTTGTACTTTGGCTTGTTTGCCGTTGGAATGTAATATATATATATATATATATATATATATATATATATATATATATATATATATATATATATATATATATATATATATATATATATATATAAAATTATGAGGTCAGGTCTGTAATTTCAACTTATTGTTTGGGTTTTTGGGATAGTCATCGTTTTCAAAAGCCTCGTTATATGGCATAGATACGATATAGGCTATAATCAACTTTAGAAAGAGAGGTAGGTATTGGGCTATGGTGAAGTTATGTAGAACTTTACCTTAAGTGCTACCATGTCGCAACAGATTGATTTTGTACACAAAATATACCTAAACACAAAGACAAGAGTTATAGAACTAGTTTTTCCCCTGTAGACTCACGTCAAGCCTAAGTAGATGAAGAGTGTGACGTTGACCGTCTCCAGGATTACAGAGGCAAAGACCATGGGACTGAGGAGAGAATCTGTGACGTCACAGAGGAGGCTCAGACGACAGAACTCTGCTCTCATTTCCCGCCAAAACTTGGAAGTAGCGGCCTATAAGTATCAATCAAACCTTTGTTATACAATATTACACAGTGTCACTAAAATTTGGTATTTTGTAAGAGGATAAAGAAATCTATTTAGAATGTATTCAAGTAAACCATTTCTTTTGGCTCTTACTAGAACAGCAATACATCTTCGAGTAACATATTGTCATTTGCTGCCCATTTGTGCTACATGTAAATAATTCCCTGTTGTTAAATGAGTCATTGCGTTTATTTGTAGCTTATAAATAAATTTCTGTCGTCTGTAACAGTTTGCATCCCTAGACCTCAACCTGATCAGAAATCCAACCCGGTGATTTTTTTATATAGCTATGTCAAAATACCCATAAGTAGTTTACACTGATAGTATAATATGTACTGAAAGAAACGTAACTAATAGCAATCCTTTGCAGCTAATGTTTTTAGAACGGTAACACCCACTTGAAGTATAATGCTGCGAGAGAAGAGTTCCCTTCCATTAGCTATTTTATCTCCCTTTACTTGCAATCTCAGTGTCATATTTCCAATCAGTACAGAAAGAATAAGACTCTATGCGCTTTCCAAACAAACTATACAACAATCAGAGACAAGTGACTCGTAAATGTTTTAACTAGCAATTGTTACATTCAAATGTTTATTCATTTCCATTTCTCATTTATTGTTATTAGTACCTTTCCCACTTTGACGAACATCGATCCAGTTATTTTCCCCCCTATTTACCACTTTACCTCCTATCCTCAGTCTCCATCTTTGGTTTTTTATTACGTGCCAACAGTTATTTTATTTTTATTAAGTACTGTATTAGGGGGGAGCCGATTTCCACATGGTCTAGGACGTCAGACTTTGGATCTAAGTTAGAGATAACGCAGGATCAATCCTGTTGTGACCAGAGCCTTTTAACTGTGTTATCGACCTTGTACTGTAATAACTCTCCTCCTTTTTAAATAGTGCTACATTTTGATAAAACGATACTTTCCAATATGGTTTATTTTTTGGACGAGGCCTTTCGAAACTAATGGTTTCATCATCAGCCGACTCAACAATTAAATCAAACTCACAAACAATGAAGAAGGCCCTATTGAAAATTCCAGTCTTCTTTCTTCTCAATTTATTAAAAAAGTATACTGTAGTCATATCTAATTTTTTATACTGGCTGAAATATTTCCAAAATGTTTGTATTTGAATATTTACATCATATTGTATTTTAATATTACAAAACAATGTAAATATTTATTTGTGGAGTCGCCTGATGGTGAAACCTTTGGTTTCGAAAGACCTCGTCCAAACATAAACCATATTGGAAAGTATTGTTTTATTAACATTTAGTACTATTTAAACATTTTTCTCAATTGCTCCAAGAGTCTTCAACTCTTCTCCTTGTTCTATTTTATAAGATCCTCGCACAGGCCAGAGAACCATGAGCACGGGCAGAATAAGACTTAGAAGGAAATCGGCCTCTCCTTTTTAAAAGGACTTTATCGACCTTTTTTCATTTTATATTTCTTATCACTTTAAATACCTGCTTTCGCCCTTCTGTTTGGCCACTTGCATCCATTATCACTTCTGGTTTTTATTGAATTTATTACCTTTTCCCTATAAAATCCATAATCAAGTAACTTTTCTCTTATACTACTCTTCATCCCACCCCGTCACACACTACCTCCCTACCACCGCAAGTTACCTTCCCCTTCCATCGGTCAAGGTGGCAGTTGAAGGTCCGGAAGTTATCACTGAGAAGGAGTGACAGGTCGAGCACTAGCAGGTGTACGGCGAGCCACGCCCAGGTGGACGTAAGTTCCAAGAACATGAGCAGAATGTGTTTCCAGTATGCAGGTGGAGTGATGGAGTACACCTGGGGAAACCGGACGTAGAACAGTGTGTGGATCAGGTCGGAAACACTCTTCAAGTCCACGCATTGGATAACCCGAATTGCAGTCACCATGTAGCCACTCATGAAAAAAGCTGTGGACCATTATATAGTATAGTATGTTTTCTGAAGTATAGTATGGTTTCTGAATTATAGTATGTTTTCTAAAGTATAGAATGTTTTCTAAAGTATAGCATGTTCTCTGAAGTATAGTATTTTTCTAAAATATAACATGTTGTCTGAAGTATAGTATATTTTCTAAAATATAGTATGTTTTCTGAAATCTATATTTGTTAAATTTAGAACTATTTTAATAACTACTAAGAACTATACGTTACAGGCGATCTGTAAGAAATGGCAACGCTATTATTGACATAGTTTCATCCTTTAATAATCTTTAAAATGATAAAAAAATCATGTAGTTGTCTATATGCCTAGTGAAAGGTATAACAAACGTAAGACATTATATACAATTACAAAGTTTTGTCTCTCCTGTGTAGACAGAGACGTTTAGTATCCACACAAGTGATACACACATTATACACACGACACGTCAAGATGATGAAAAAATGGAAAGGCAGTCGCGGGACTGATCGGCAGAAGTGACTACTTCTTATAACGAGCTGTAAATAAAATCAAGCCCAGACAAAACAAATAAAATAAAAAAACTTGTTTTAATAAATCTACGAACTACTAATTTGTTTATTAATGAATCCAACGTGAAACTGATTAATTTACTGCACCATTTAAAGCAGTATTTCAGCACGGTCAATATTAATTCCTGTTACAGTTCACAACTAGTTTTCGTCCTGACAAGATTTAAAAAAGGATTCAAAAATAAATTGATTAGATATTTTCCAGCTAACAAAGCGGTAGTTTAATTTAAGTCTAGAGGAAAATTAGTCCTTCATTTCAGTATCACTTCCACTACAATATTACATTTCCGAAACAAGAAACAAAAATTAGCCGCCCCTAGCGGCTACAGAGCGAACAAGCGTGACGTGACGTAATGTGACGCGATACGAAAGATTTCCCGTGCAAAACATACATCATCGCTCGCCAAAAGAAATAGTTGATCTTACCAGAATACAGTTGTGAAAATACCCTTTTATTATCCAAGGTTAATGAGAGAAATACTCAAGAACGAAAATTACTTCAATAAAGAAGATATGTGAAGTTGTCTTCGCATATACAGAAGACTGCTTACTATTGGTAGTTTCGGTTTACCATCTGTTGACAGAAGATTTCTCTCCACAGGAAGGTCAAGATATTACAAGACTTTAAATCAGTTCACAATGTTTCGACGTGGTTTGAAGCGTAAAACTTTGATATTAACATTGGTTTTAACTTTTTACAATTTAATTTAATTCCTAAAACTAAAAATGTTCTAATTATCTAGCTATCCACGAGCCCTTACCTAGTCTCATGGCAGCAAATATTATTGTAAGAAAGATGATCTTGTAGTGTAGTCGGTGGTTGGTTCTTCCTACCATTAATTGGTCCTCAAACATCTCCCACGTGCGGACAAAGTGAGGCCATTTAAAAGAGAGATGTAAGAAGAGGGGGTACACAACCAATGGAGGAATCGCGCAACGCACCAGTGTACCTATAAACAAGGGAATCTGTTATAACAACTGAATATATGTTAAAGTATGTAATTAAATTTGAACCACTGTTTTATTTCGAGTCAATGTAAAACTGGAACCCTTGAAACTTGATTTGTTCAGAAGACGAATGCCAATTTGCAGTTTATATGGACAACACGGTTTACCTTGAAATCTGTAGGGACAATTTCTCTAAAAATAACATCGATCACCAATCGCGGAAATTTTGGTGGAGATCCAAATGGTAGGGTATTAAAGAATTTAAAATATGAGCCAATAATTCTTTCTCGGATTATATTTGTTAAAAGCTTGGCATATACAAAACTAACTGTATGGGCCTTAAACTAATGTTAAATTCATCGTCATCCAACCATTTACAGACCCAGAAACAGGCAACTTTCTTTTTTATCTAGTTGTCTAACGATGATATACAGTATTTATACAGGGTTTTAAGGCTAGTGCAAAGCTAAGAAATGTACGACTTGGGAAAATTTAATTTTAGAATGTTGTTGTTCCAAAAACCAGCTTAAGGATTCGATTTTGAATATTTCATATTTTAATAATGTTTGTAACCAGTCATTGCAAATTACTTACTGTTTTTCAACAACTATTTGTTGTTTTTATTCGTGAAAATCACTCCTTTAATACATTATTCGTGTCAGTGTTGTCAATTTTCGACATGATATAAAGTTTATTTAGCCTTTTGAACCTCAGGCAAGGATTTACCTAACACTAAGCATCACATTTACTGTAAAATAAAATCTTCACAACAAATTGGTAGCATAGAAAAACTTTTTAAAAAAACGCTTACGTCTTGTCTAGTTTATAGACGTTGATATAAAATGTTTGATAATGTTGAAGCAATACAAAACACTGCAAATGATAAATTTAAAAAAATATATTAATTAAGGATTTCCATAACAATTGCAATGGAGAAAGTTCTGTAGATTTTTTGCTTCATTTCTAGAGTATAATTACATTTTGAAGTGTACAGCACCTAGCAGCACTGCAAGTACAAAACACATTTTAAACTTTGTTTGTTAAACTATGATTAAACAAAATTAGATAATATTTCCAGATTCCAAAATTTTAACTAATCATATTTCATATCGAGCTAACTAATGATTCCGGGCATCAACATGTACGACATAACACAGAAGGTTGTGCGTAATCCTCTCTGTTGGCGTCGAACCTAGTTATTTTCGCTTATAGGAACGGATGAGGGGTGTATAGTTCAGTTAGTTCTAAAGACCAGCTCGTGTTCGGTCTCCTTCTATGATATTCGCAAGCTATCAAGAAAAAAACAAACTCTTAATAGTTAATGAAGTGTCATGCCGACTGACAGCGCTAGCGTCGCGGTCGCCCTACGCAATCAACAGTGCTGCAATTGGAAAGCGTATTATATGTAGTTTCGATTCTCGTGAACCGACTCGAATATAGAAAACTCATCAATTGCTACGCCACCAACGGAGCGAGTGAGAGAGATGATGTTAGTTCATTTCATGGCAGGCAGAGAGCGCCCCTGTACAATCATTCCATTTCAAAGAAAACGATCGGATGCTTGCTTTGTCTCACCTATAAAGAGGGTTCAGTAAAAGTGTTCCAATACTTTGGGATTTTGTTCTACACATAAAAATGAGAAAAATTAATATGAAGTTCGTAAAACCTTTAGTCTTCCTTTTATCTGCCTGTACGTGTGTTTTTTTTTTTTTTTTTTTTTTTTTTTTTATTTTTAATCAAATCTTTTGAGCAGTGAAGATAAAGTTATGCAACTTGAGAATTGTATTAACTTTTGGTAGATTTTTAAAAATAAAATATTAACAAAATCCTTTTACCCGTTTCAAAATGGCGTCTGTTTAAAATGTTTAAAGTCAAATAACAAAAACAACGGAATAGTTATAAAAATGTATTGGATACCAACTACTTTGTCATTTTCATACCGTTGGAATTGCTATAAATATCTGTAAATATCTTGGGTAATGAAACGGATAAAAGGATGTTGTGAATATTTTCTCTTCAAAAAGTTCTACCAAATGTTAATACAATTCTTAAGTTTCATGACTTTATCTCAACTGATTCAAAAGATATAATTTTTGCACAAAAACATAGACAGATAGACGGGAAATAAAGGTTTTAGGACATACCTTCAAATGAACTGTTTTGCTCATTTTTATGTGTAGAACAAAATCCCAAAGTATTGGAACACTTCTACTGAACGCCCTATAGAGCAATGGATGCGTTAACTCTTGTGTAACTAATACAAGAAAAGATTTCAAGTAACATATCAAAATTCTAACTGTTTTATTATAACTACGAGCAAAACTCGTGTAACTTCCTAGAAAAAGTTTAGGTTTTAGGGGAAAATAACATAATCACTACGTACTATTGGATATCGCCGATAGACTGCCATTGGGTTCTCTGAAGTGTACTGTTGTCCAGGATCGTTGTAATGTGTATAATTGTCCCATCCAGACCACCAGCCAATACAGCATACTCAAAGAGCACCACTGAAATCTAAACTTTAAATCATCATGTAAATTTCTTACCATTGTCAAATTTGTAAGAACACAGTCCTAAAGTAAAAACCTTTAGTATGTAAAACTCGGTTGGTTACATATTGTAAAAATCTGCAAAACAATTCTTTCAAACTGGTCAATTGAAGCTTCTAAATTTAATGTTGACTACAACGAATGGCAGGTTTTTTGAGTTGATCATTTCTTTTAATTGTGGGTAACAGTTAATGCAGAACTCAGTTACGGGACATTTGGGGCCAAAGGGTGATGCGGGTTAGAAGTGTTTTCAAAAAGGCTACTAATAAAGTTTTGATGTTTCTATAATGAGTAGCTTGATATTAGGTAAATTTGTAAATGTTTGCTCAACCAATTTCAATGCTGACAAATTCTTTGTAAGAACCAGCTGTACTGGTGACCATCTTGATTTTAGCCCCCTAATAACAAAATAAAACCCTCAAACCCTTTTGCTCCCTTATTTTTAGTTGTAGAGTCATTGGAGATGTATCATTTTAAATATTAGTATCCACACAAATAGTTTTTTCAAATACTTTTGTTAGGCTTTCAATAGATAAAAATCCTTACTGTTTAACCTTTATCATTTGAATACCCAAACATTTTGCATATCACAAGAAAAACTTTTGTCATCAAACCCACAACAGCCGCCTCTTATTGTATAATGTGTAAGTGTCAATGTCATTCATTACCTTGCAACTATTGTATTTTGGTCCAGATGTAACTATAATATTGAAACATTTGGTAAACAGATGCAGGTAACTTTTTCGTAGTTTCAGTTTTACTAGGGTTAGATGTGAGTTTGTCTAGAAGTACAGTTCAATATCTGAATAAAAACTAGAAAAAAATGTAATTCCCAAACTAGTTTTAATAAATAAGATCAATGTAGCATTTCTTCATTATATACCAAATTATTTGAAAAATGAAATCAGAGTTCTACGAAAATAAACTATACTAAGCAGAAGTTCTAGCAGAATTTAAAAGACTACTATGAATTAGGAGTTTGGCCTTAGATATTACAAAAAAACTTACTAGGTAACATTTTCCGGGCACCTTTCTCAGACCAAGTAAAAAACAAGTTACCACTCAGAAACAAATTTATTCACTCATCATTTTTATCACATTGAGAAAAATTAGAAATAGCTTAACATTGACATCACATTCTCTTATTTTTACCTCAATCTGGTGCAGTCTGCAGCCAGAAGCCCTTTCACTGGTAACAGTCCGCAAAACTTGGCCAGAAGGAGAGTAGACCTCATGTGTCTATGTATTGAGAGACTCATTATTGTCATTACTGCTCTCAGAATCTTCCCCTTAAGATTATTTGAGTTACTTTCTGAATAATCACTTCAATCTATAAGATCAGTTGATTGGACATTTGGATCTTCCAAGAGCGAGTATATCCCTACTATAAAAGAAAGAGTTATATTAGGTTTAATTCAAATCCTTATCACGGTGTTAGTATTTACAACTCTCAGAATAGAACTTACCATATTTAAAACTAGTTTCTACATACCTAATTCAAACCGGTAAGTTCTTTATCTAGATCAAATCATGTGAAAGAACTTCAAAACCTGTTGCAAATAATTTGTTGGGAATAGCCATGCTAATAGTACATTCAGTATTGGAATTTTCTGAGACCATGTAAACCTTTTGAGGTTATATTCATGAGTTTTATCTTTTTGGAAACCTTGGTCAACGAATGCCTACTAACGAATGAACTACAGGCAAGACCACACTAATCTGGCCTTACTACAGGGTTCCAAAAGATATTCTCACAAATCAGACTTTCATTATTGCGAGCACTACTAAATTACAAAATTCAATACAAGGAAATATCTTCATGTCTAAATTGGTTATGGATTTAAAACATTCTGTAAATAATTCATCAAAATTATTTTGGACATTGTTATACACATTTGAAAAGAGAACACTGAAATGATAAGAATTAGGTAAGAGAAGAGCTAATTGTTAGGTATTGGCTTGTAAACTTATAAATAGCTTACATCAAATTTGAAACTATAATCAACAGCTCAGATTTTATAAATTAGACACTTTTAAAATGTTGAGCACCTTTATAAACGTGACCTGCTCTTCTGCAGGCCTGTGAAAGCGGCCAGGGCATCAATTAGTAAATGCAAATGCTATCATCATTTCAATGGTGCATAAGGTAAGAAGGTGAGAGAGTTCGAGTCTCTAATATGTAAAATCTAATACTTCTTTTTAGAATCCTTAAAATGAGTTGATTTCTTTAATTCGAATAATCTTCTTCTAGGCCAGTGAATTAGGTAATACGTCCTGTTGTAGCACAATAAACTACGCGACACATTTAAATAAGGCACATGGACAAGAAATGTTTTCCAACCGTATACACACATCCAGTGAGGCAGAAGGTTGTGGTCTCTGAGTGCAACATAGCTGCCTTTTAGGTTGTTTTTCAAACACATCGGCAAAACCGGAGCTGGGCGATTCTAATCTCTGATTAGCCCAGTAAACAGCTTGTGTAAAGTGAGGATGCCACGAATGAGGTATCTCACCTTGCTTTTTTATTTGAGGAGAAGTTACCGAACGCAAAATTAAGTTTATTGGCTCCATCCCCTTTAAGTGTGCGTTTCTACGCCCTTTTTGATCAAACTTGGCAACAACAATATATTTTGTAATTACTTTCAGTATGAGTAATTAACATCCCTGTTACCTCAAGTTCAGGGGCATCACATTACATTTAAATTTCGCCATGACTATCCATTGTAAAGACACTAGTGACGCGCAGATCATGAAAGAACCGGCTCACTGATCCGGGCCACGAAATGATCTGAGATCGGTTTGGTGAGCCGACTCCTGATTGAACGAACCATCGCGCCGCGACCCGTGAGCTGACAGTCGCCAGCCAGTTTAACGTTCTTCGATTCTCGTAGTTCTTTATGATCTGAGTGATCTGCTAGCCAAAGAATAAAATTGTTTAAAATCTAAATTTAATATGGAAGACAGTTACACCTTGTTGAAAACTATTGTATTTCACTTACAAAGCCTTTGAACCATTAATATTTATTTTACTGTACAGATAATACTAACGATGATTTTTTATCAGTTACATTTCATGGTGCAGAGTACGAAAAACAATGAAATTAATTTTTTTACATTATATTTTTAATAGTAACAGCAAAATATAATATTTTAACTAATATAATTGATTTCATCAAGATAAAATAATTATTTAGTTTTAATTGGTTTATTCGATGATCTGATCGCGCAGACGAAGTGAGTGACGTCTGCGATCTGAATGATTTGAAGATCCGGCTAACGAGCCGGTTCATTTCAGTGATCTGGTCCGAATGAGCCGGATCATTCCAAAAATCCGTTCTTCCCATCACTAACAGATACCACCAATACTGACAAAAACAAGTTTTCCCGCCGCAGCCCTTCCGGTACATCGTGTACCTGTGTGAACTGCACGTAAAAAATCATTGGTCCTGGGTGCCGGATGCTGGTCCGGCTCCCGCCAGGTTTAGATACAGCTGGACTGCATGGACTGCATTCCCGATCACCGGATGCCGGGCTGGTAAATTTACTAAATAGTGTGAACTGTTCCAGGTAACAGAACCGGATCTGGTTTTACCTGTGTGTGTAAAAATGCCCTGAGTTCATTATGTTTACTATCCTACGAAAACTCCTGTGATAAGTTAGATCTCTTCCAGAATTGAAACATATGTACCGATGCGGCTTAATACATTGCCTGCGGTGGAAAATCACAGATACTATCCTGGCTGTCCTTAAGTGAGTACATGATAGGTGTTTTAGTGATGGTGTTAAATCACTTCTAATCGTCTTCTTGCTTAAAAAGTGAATTAATACAGTTTTTACCAGTATTGGGCTCCTCTTCAGTGTTTATTAACATGAAATTCAAATAAACCAAGAAAACTTAAAGACAAATTAGTCTTAACCTGATGGAAACTAACATCACACAGTCTCTAAAGAAGGTAACATTGTGAAGAATAATGAACTTGAAATGGGCGTCTTCAAAGTACTTTATGTTAGTACAAAAATTGGTTTGTCAGCAAACAACACATTACCTGACATCCTCAAAGAGGTAATTGGACAAATTGAACAATTCAGTTCCATTATTTGTCACAAAAGAACCCGACAAAGAAAGTAATTTCCCTTATTTCCAGACAAAGACAGCATCCACACACACACACACACACACACACACACACACACACACACACACACACACACACACACACACACACACTCACTCATATAATTCACCTTTTTACTTTGATGTTGGAAAATGACTAACATACGACTGAGCTTCCAATGTATACATCTGTGAACTCACACGGTTGTGTTGACTGATTGAACACAACTTCAGTGACCCAAAAAAAACTTAGCATCTTGTTTTCCACATTCTATGAAGTTTGACAAAAAACAAAGTGAAACAGGTGACGTGTGGTGTTCATTGAAAAAATTAATATATTATTTTTGTTCAGACAATAAATTATAGCTCATCGTTGAACTAGCATAATATGGGTTATGTGTAAGATATAAGATCGACGTTTGTGTTAGTGAGATTAACTTGTGGTTGCCAACTATCGTTATCCATACCTAACCTCACAGACCGTTATCCAAATATTTATATTTCTAGTATTTTAGTTTTATGTTTACATTGTAACTTTCTTCTTCCATAGTTTACTTTCGTTAACCCTTCTTTCATTATTTTTAGAAACATTGTTATAATCTAATCCTGTTCACCCAAATTTAACCTATAGAATAGTTTATTCCGCGCACGTTTAGGCTGGACCTGAGATGTCCCGAATCAGGTCCAGCCAATCCAAGCCAAATGGCTACTAAATGATTTGGAGCTTGAAAAGCCGTGGAATCTATTGTGAATCCAAATGACCCCATTAATATGGATTTAGATCACACTTATTGTAGTAATGCTAACATTGACAGTAAAGAGTTAAAAAGGAAAAGAGATCAGGCCAATGAGGAGTATAATTCTAATAAAAATGGGTTAGCTGCCAAAACTAATGCTAAAAAAAAAAGTTTTATCAAAAGGTACTATACAGCTAAAAATAAAGGACCATATGAAATAATTATTCAACATAAAGATAAACATAAACTAAATCCATTTCAAGTGGGAAAAATAATCAAACAACACCACAATGATATAGATTTTATTACACGTGCTGGTAATAATCTATCAGTCATTTGCAAAAATTACACTGCTGCAAATAACTTAATTGATTCACATCAATTAATGAACTACAATGTGTTTTTGTAACCACCATCAGATTTATTCTGTAGGAGTTGTATATGTAGAACCTGAAGTAAGCGAGGATGAAATACTAAATGAATCTGTAAGTGAACACCCTCTAATTCAAGTTCATAGAATTAAAAGAAGGGTAAACAATAATTTGGTTTGATACAAACTTTGTAAAAATAACATTTGAATCAGATAATCTTCCAGATTTTATTAAACTTAATTATGTTCGTATGAAGGTTGAAACTTTTGTTATTCCTGTTAAACAGTGCTACAGATGCTTTTCATACGGACACGTGGCTAATTCACCATGTAAAAATGAAAGATTATGCAGAGATTTGTGGAGACAAATTCCATTCGGAATCTGAACCTTGTTCACAACCTAAGAAATGTGTACATTGTTATGGTCCACATAGTAGTTCATCGAAGTTTTGTCCGGAGTTCAAAAGGCAGAAACTTATTAAAAACAGAATGAGCGTCAATAAGGAAGATTATTTTACTGCTAGTGCACACTATCCTATAACCTATAAAAAAACAAGAGATAACCGTTTTATAAAACAATCTTATGCAGAAAAAATTAAAACAAACAATGAATTCGGGATTACCCAGAACTACCTGTAACTGGCAATAACAAACCATCTTACTACCATCCTAATAATCAGATTTTCACCTCTGAGTAATTTAGTTGAAAATGATAATAGTGCTAGTTTTATAGTGCCTACACATACAGAAAACCTAAATCTAAAGTAAATACCTTCAGTTACAGTAGTAACATGAACTCCAGACAAATCCCTTCAAATAGATTTGGTAACACAAACAAGCCAAATCAAGGTACAGGTTCAGACAACATCGAAGAAACATACTCTACGCTATCAACAGACAATGAAAGTAATAGAGAGCAATTAAAAACCCTTTTGCAGGATAAAATTTACGAGTTAAGGGGTAAATGCCTTAAAATTAACCTATCAAATACTAACACAGCAAAAAAAACAAATTGAAGAGATCTTTTTCTTCTTACCTTATAGGCATAAATAAAGATAACACAAGCAAAGGTGAAAATGTAAGACCTCCTGAAAAACCGAACAAATTAGGTATAAATAGTAAAGGCAATAGCTTTACTAAAAATAAATAATGTCATCCTTACTTAACCTTCATCACTCTATTTTGAGATCACTGAAACTAAATTATTAAAACTAACAATATTAGCAACAATGGAAATACTTAATTTAAAAGTATTTCAGTGGAATGCCAGGTCATTGAAACATAAATGGCCTGAGGTAATGCAATTCTTTTCCAATCAGGGCATTCATATTGGTGCGGTACAAGAAACTTGGCTAACCAATCATGACAAGTTGATTGACAACAATTATTATCTACTAAGACTAGACAGATTTGATGGATATGGTGGCATAGCACTAATAGTACACAAAGCCATAACTACTCAAGTAGTTAGAGAAATTAATACAGAATCTACCCAACTCCTTAGTATTACCACCACCAATTTTGAAGTATCCAATTAAAATCATAAACTTGTATAGCACCAAGAAGAAAATAAACAAGGAATTTTGGTTTGAAAATTTATTTTTCTGATGATAAAGGGTATACTCTAGTGTGCGGTGATTTCAATGCCCACCACCCTTTTTGGGGTTGCAATAAAGCTAACAGTAGAGGTAATGATATATACAACCATTACAATAACTCCCTATTCATACTTGCAAACTCAAATAATCCAACCACAGCTCCAGCTTTATACCATCAACAGTCTATAATAGATTTAACATTTGTTTCACCTAAGTTATACACAACGATGCTCAGTTGGGATGTATTGCATGATCCAATGGGGATGAATCATTTTCCAATTATAATCAGCATTTCAAATTAGTCAATTGTATTCTAACATAAATCTAAACAAGAATTATACTAGAAATGTTAAGAGAGCTAATTGGGAAGTGTATACAAACTACATAGAGCAGGTGTTAGCGGATATCCCTGACCATTCATCGGTAGATAAAAATAAATTTTATAACTTAATGACGGAGGCAATAAATATGGCAACTCCTTGTGCAAGAAAGGCAAACATTGCTGAAAAGTTAGGTTTTGTTCCTAAAACTTGGTGGACTGAACAGTGTTCTCTGGCAATTGCTCAGAGGAGGCTGTCTTTTAAAATATTTAAACAAAATATGACTGCACTTACATATAGAAATTATCAAATTGCTCAACACAAAGCTCAGTTAGTAATTCAACAAGCGAAAAAACAGGGTTGTCTAATCTATGCAATCAGATTAGTGACAGAAAGTCATCAACCTATGCTTGGAAAATTATTAACAAACTAAGGAACAACACAATGGCCCACAATCATGAATTTGATAATAATACTGAATTGGCAGAAAAATTTATGAGTCATATTGTTCCAGATTATGTAGCTCAAGTCAATGAAATTAACTACCCCATAATCAATATTACCAGTCAAGGAAGCTTTTCTTGAAGATAGTTTTTAATATGAAAGAACTTCATAATGCTATTTATTCTAAGAAAAAGGATACATCCCCAGGATGGATGTCACATATAGTAATATAGTCACACATATAGTATGATAAAGAACCTCCCAATGAGTGCACTCTGTATTCTGCAAAATTGTTACAATAATATATGGAACTATAAAGTGGAATTAACCTAAACAATGGAAAGAAATTAAAATAATAGCTATTCTTAAACCTAATAAAAATAAAGGTAATGAACAGTCATATAGGCCTATCTCATTAATCTCCTGTCTAATGAAGATCATGAATACAATGATCAAGAATAGGTTTGAGTGGCTAATTAACAAACAAAAATTAATTCCTGAAAATCAATTTGGATTTCGGAAGAAGCGTGGCTGCTCAGATTATTTACTTACCTTAACCACAGATATACAGGTTGCGCTAACTCAAAGAGAAAATGTTATTGTTGCAGCACTTGACATTTCAGGTGCTTATGATAATGTAGCTATTCCACTCCTACTGAGAAAATTATACATGCAAGGTATACCAACAAAGTTTATACATCATTTTAGTAAATGGCTCATAGGAAGAAGTCTACATCTGATTCTTCCAAATGAAACAATTATCAGACATGCCTACAAAGGTTTGCCTCAAGGAAGTGTAAGGAAGTCCTCTTCTTTTTTTTTCATTGTACGTCTCTGATTTAAAGAACATCCTACCTGAAGAAATACAGACAGTACAGTTTTGCTGATGATATATCTCTTTACACTTGTCATAAGAACTATGACACAGCATTCAACAATATGCAAATTGCACTCAACAACATTGTTAAAAGCTTTGATAAACTAATCTTGAGCTTAATGCCACCAAAAGTAATATTACAGTATTTTTCAGGTAAAAGAAATAATGATAATGAACAGTACGGATATTTTTATGTTAATGGTCACAAAGTAACACCTAAAAATACTATCAAACTGTTAGGTGTGACAATAGATAATAAACTGTCATTTTCAGATCATATAAATAACCTATGCAACCAATGTCAAAAAGACTTAAATATCCTTAAACTGTTAGCATGTGGAAGACAGGGATCTCATCCGGACTTCATAATTAAAGTATACAGAAGTCTCATACTGGCTAAACTGGATTATTGTAGTTTTTTTGTTTGGTCATGTATCTGCAAAGTTTACTAAATAAACTTGAAGTTATACAAAATCAAGCCTTGAGGATAACCATGGATGCATTTAAATCTACACCTATCATAGCTTTACAAACCGAAAACCTCTACATTACCATTAAGTATGAGGCGTACTGCCATTGCAGAAAGAGTCATATACAAAATAATATATGATGAAGAACATCCAGCACACTATAAAATTAATTATCTCAATCTATTAATCAGCATGTCAAGTTATTGGAAGAATAGGAAAATCCCTCTGTATATAAAAGCCATACATAAGATTGGTGAAGTGGATCATAATTACTTTGACCATAAACTTAAAATACCAAACCACTGGGATTTGGAACTGTCCCAATTTTATTGACTAATCCAAATGTAGTATTTAAATACATTAATAGATAATGAAAGTTACAGTAAAAAGACCTGTAATGCGGCGGTAATCCATCAGGGAATAAATAGAATGTTTTGTAAACAAAATATAAAGATTGTTTGGCAGTTTTCACAGATGGTTCAAAATGCAATGAAAAGGTTGGAGCTGCTGTTTATATTCCATCACTACAAATAGAACACAAATTTAAGCTAAGCCAGTATATGTCGAGTTACTCTGCAGAAATATATGCAATTTATTTAGCAGTTGAGTTTTGTTCTACCATTAAATGAAGTCAGCATAGTTATATGCACTGACTCTTTATCAGCCATCATGGCATTGGAAAACTGCAGTAAGGGACATAAAGAAAATGGTATTATCATGATGATTTTTAAACTGTTGGTGGAAACACAGAAAAGAATATATATTCAGTGGATACCTGGACATATAGGAATCCATTATAATGAAAGGGTGGATAAATTAGCTAAGGAAGCAGCTAATGATGGAGTGGAAACACAATACCTGCCAGTACCTATTGATGATTTTAAAGCCTTCCAGAAAAAATTGTATGGTTTACAATTTACAAACCTCTTACAACAATCCTCAAAAGCTGGGTGGTTTAAACAGATACAGAGCCAATTTACAAAATACCCATGGTTTAAATCATGTAAATTTTAGCAGGTGGGAAATCATTAATATCAGTAGATTGAGGCTTGGTCATGGCAAATGTAAATTCATGTCTATACAGAATAAAAAAATACTTCACTCCGCTATGCCTAAACTGCACAATGGCTAAGATAGAGACAATGGAACATGTTTTTGCTGGAATGTCCCAAGTACTCTTATGCCAGGCAACTTAGTTACAAGAAATTAAATCAATCAAGATACAAAGCCAATCAACAGAATTCGAATATTATATTAATCGATTTTCTGCGAAAAGCAGACACTCAAATTTATAAAGAAATTAATGATTTTTTTTAAAATAGTAAGTAGAACCATGTAAATTTGATTAGGTTGTGGAACACTTAGAATACATGCAGTGGCAGTGAAAAATATCAAAATCACTATCATATAATCCAATCAAAGAGATTTCCTTAGTTTTTCCTTCTCCTAACTAACCATAAAATTACACAGAACATGTTAGAAATTATGGTTCTAGGGTATGGATTTTACTCTACATAACCTTCATAGAAAAACAAACAAAATGAAATAAACATCTGATAAGCTAAATAGCAATATAGTAAATTACAAAAAAAGAAAAAGAAAAAAAAACACATGAATTTGGAAAATGCAAAGACTAACTAATTGTTCATAGCTTTGGGCGGCAACCACAAGGTTCATATGTAAAAAGTGAATACGGCAAATAACTAGAAAGAAGACATAACAAGTGTACTACGTGGCCGCATTATAAGATTATAAAGGCCAGCCAACAGGCAAAAAGAAAAAAAAAAAAAAAAAAAAAAAAAAAAAACTTAGGTTAGATTAGTCTAATGGATCAATATTCTCTTAAGTATCAAAACTACGACAGTTATTTCAAGAGCCTGCAATATGAGGTTAAGTCTATTAAGGCCTTAACATACAAAATATTGGAGCAGGTACAGGAAAAGCACCCTGTATTGTATCACATCCAGAATCGTACATTTGGAATCATTACTTCTTCTTTGTCACCAGAAGCACAAATCAGCGAAGAATTGTACGGAGGGTGAGTACTTAGAAATCAAACAGCAACAAGATTTCTCCTTTTTGTTTCTGGCGTCTGGGCAATACAATTCCCTTGCCCGTTTTATTACTCTTACATTACTTACTTTATTTTGAATTCAGTTCTCAACATATTTTGTGAACTTTACTATATGTACTTTGCATACAAGATAAGAAATGCTTTATTGTGTTTTAACATGAAATCCCAAAAATTGCATCATTGGGTGTTCAACAAAACACATGCAAATAACATTTGAAATGGTATATTTATAAAAGTAATTAAACGCTCATGGAAAACAGTGGTACAAAAGTAATAGAAGTATATTATCACAGCAAAGTAACAATCATAATGAAACAGCAGATATGCAACAGAAAAGTTATAGTGTGTTGCATCAAGAATGTAGACAGGACAAAATTTTGGGGGCCCATACATCTGATCCCGTAGTGGACAAAGAGTAAGGCCCCATATTGTTCCTAACAAGATCTTTACCCGTTCGTTTGTTGAGAACATTCTTTCAGTAGTATATATCAGTAATACTCAATTATTTAAATAATAATAATCATTTACGAAAAAAGTTAAAAATTGGAAATTTAGGGGCCGGACCCCTTGGACCCCCTTGCTGGCTATGTTCAGGCGATGCATTTTTTTCTAATTTATGGGTAGTAACAGAAGAAATAATACAGTTATTACAAACAAAGGAGTAGTTGAAACAATAACACCAAGAATAAATTACACAGAATACAACAACACTCACTAGGCAAAGAGCAAAAGTAAAATTACAAGCAAAGGAATATATTTTCAAACAATACATTTTAATATTAAAATTGTATAGGTACAACAAATTTCAAATATAATCCCAGAGAAACGACAAAATAATTCAAACTGTGTTGAGAAACTGTATTAAAGATTTTAGAGATATTAAAAATATTTTTCCGTACACATTATAAAATGCATGTAATTTATATCTGCATGAAGGTTTAAAAAGCAACATGGCATCTATTCCATTATGCCTTACCATCCAACTACAGTTTTGATCTATTCTTAGCTGCCTTGCTGTTTTTATCTGTAGACTTCCCTTTTCAATAGTCTATAGTGGACGCATGGGCGTATATAGAGGAAGCTCATGGGGCTCTTGCCCCCTCCCCCAAGGAATTTTGAAAGACAAACATTAAAATTGCACACAGTAACTATTTTTAATCTAATGTTTATGAGAATTAAGTTCAACAATTCTTCGTGTGAAGAGTCCTGGTCCCTATATTTTAGGCTATTTTATACTTCCTGAACAATCTAGTTTGTCAGCCTCCCCTGAAATAATGCTCTATACATGCAATTTGATTGAAAGTAGTCCTTAAGAATTGTATCTCTGGTTTTTCACTGCTGGCATGAACTGAATATGAGTTAATATGTGTTTTATAGCAATTTTATTAGACACTAAACTTTTTTATTGGATGACACTACATTATACTTATAATAAAAGAGTTCTATTTGTGATCTAAAATTGTCTATCACGAGGTACTTGTGTTTAAAATATTCTATTTTTTCCTAAATTATGTGCATTACTTTTCGCTTTTAATATTTATATAATATTTATAAAATGCATGTAATTTATATCTGCATGAAGGTTTAAAAAGCAACATGGCATCTATTCCATTATGCCTTACCATCCAACTACAGTTTTGATCTATTCTTAGCTGCCTTGCTGTTTTTATCTGTAGACTTCCCTTTTCAATAGTCTATAGTGGACGCATGGGCGTATATAGAGGAAGCTCATGGGGCTCTTGCCCCCTCCCCCAAGGAATTTTGAAAGACAAACATTAAAATTGCACACAGTAACTATTTTTAATCTAATGTTTATGAGAATTAAGTTCAACAATTCTTCGTGTGAAGAGTCCTGGTCCCTATATTTTAGGCTATTTTATACTTCCTGAACAATCTAGTTTGTCAGCCTCCCCTGAAATAATGTTCTATACATGCAATTTGATTGAAAGTAGTCCTTAAGAATTGTATCTCTGGTTTTTCACTGCTGGCATGAACTGAATATGAGTTAATATGTGTTTTATAGCAATTTTATTAGACACTAAACTTTTTTTATTGGATGACACTACATTATACTTATAATAAAAGAGTTCTATTTGTGATCTAAAATTGTCTATCACGAGGTACTTGTGTTTAAAATATTCTATGTTTCCTAAATTATGTGCATTACTTTTCGCTTTTGAAGATTTTACAAAATAGAAAAATGTAATAATAACCACATTAGTTATAATTGATATTGACTTACTTCAAAGGTGCATTATTTCATGTTTTTTTTTTTTAATTATTGAATATTAAAAATACTTTATTGAACTTAAATTTTAAATCATCAAAGAAAATTCTAACTTTTAATATTGCAAATTTGACATGCTTGTTTTTAGTTTTAACTCACAAAACAGTTTTCTATTTACAATATAACATTTTTCTATCACAAGGTACTTCCATTTAAAATATTCTAAGTATTCCTACATTTTGTACATTATTTTTCTTTTTAGGGTTTTACAAAATAGAACAATTTAATAATAAACACCCTAGTTATAATTTATATTGACTTATTTCAAATATGCATTATTTCATGTTTAGAAAAAAAACATGATTGAATATTACGAATAACTGAACATAAATTTAAAACCATCAAAGAAAATGCTGAAAGCTTCCAATAAAAACAAGTTTGTCGTGCTTATTTTTAGTGTCAAACTGCAGTAAACACTTTAACATTTAATAATGTTTTGAACTTGTGTTTAACATCTTGGAATACCAAATTGTGTTTTACAGTTAAAATTTTAACTGTTACCAAATTTAACATACAAATACAATTATATGTTTAGCTAAAGACTTTGATAAACTAAATAAAATCACATAATATTAAAAATTATAATATAAGACTCTTGAAAACTAAAAAAGTACATACTGTTTGAAAATGTACGTTTATTGTGTAAAATAATGTAATAACTGAAAGTAATAAGAAATTCCAACCAAAAGTAGAGATGTCAAAACCGTTAATACCAACTATGAATATCTGGTATTGGCCATTTTTCAGAATACATCACTTTCTAGTGACACTAACCGATTATCTCATCAATAAGTGTGGTCTTCATCTACAGTTCTCTTTGCCAGCTGTTGTTAGTGTGCCCCAGTTCTCTTCACTCCCAGTGTATGTTCCTTGCTCTGGAAGAGATTGGAGGCTGTTTTTGAAACAAATTACCCTAAGAAACCTGTAAGTTGATAACAATAATTATGACTATTATGAATTATGTTATTTGCCCATAACTTTTGCTAGGATCGTCATAGAGATGTTTTGTTCCTGTCATTATGTTTCTATTGAATAGGCCTTTAAAATGACATGTAATAAAAAGGGGTCGCAGTGTGAAAATTTAAAGTTCTACCGCCTTTGAAGAGGGAGATGAATTTTTTTACCCTCAAAAAAATCAAAAAAGTAATTTAATACGTATGGTGAAGGTTGTACATTGATATCTCAATGTATTTGGAATATATCCAGGGTTAAAAGGACTTAGTTTACACACTGAATATATGATACTGATTTATATTTTAAAAGATAAGCCATTTACTGGTATATTTATTGAAAATATAATAATTGTTTGGTTAGGAACACAAGATTCTTGATTTTATACTGTAATGTTTTGAAGGCAAGAGCAATTTGAGGTTGACCCATAAAATGAGGAGGCATGTTATAATTAAATGAATTTTTTTGTTATTAGGTGAATATTCAACTGTCATCCAACAGTGATGATAGGATGTCATCATATAAAAGCACTCAGACAGACATCAGCTGTTTGACGTATTGCGAGAGCTGCCATATGTGTTTTATTTTTTATTTTACTTTTCTTAACATTTATTGCAGTATAGCTTGGTTACATCTTAGTGTGTTTGTCATACTTAGATTTGAATATATTGCTTTATTCTGTTACCAATAGTGTTAATACCAAATGTTTTTGTTATTGCTGAATCATCTAAATATTGTATGTAAACCTTTCGTATTTTACAAAGCTATTTTGTAAATGGGTTACCGTTGAAATTAATAAAATAAGAAATATGACTATGAACTATGTGTAATATCCCACAGTTTTTAACAAACCATAACTAATTTCTAAATCACAGTTTTAATCGACTTAATATGTAATACTTAATAACTTGACAGTTTATTGGCGGCTTTTTATACTAAAATTTTGTTCTGTTTATTTACAGGTGGCATTTTCTTATTTTTCACAGAAAAATAACTATTTATAAACTATTCATCTATGTTTTTTGAGTCAAGGAATTTAAGGTCATCAATGGTAAGCGGAGGGTGTTATGACAAATGCTAATTTTCAAATGAAGTAAACTACGATTTCGTTCACAGTACTTTAACTTTGAAAAGCCAAAATTTTAGTTCAACATGTTGCACATTGTTAAAAGGTAATGGTAAATTAATCACACTTTGTTTTTGTCATAAAACAAGAGCCCCGCTATAATTACTTATAAGCACTATCAATGAAAACAGTTTGGAGAAACTTTTGGGGTGAAAACGTCAACAGTATCACTGTGAAGCGACAGGACGACATTAACCCTCTCAAAGATTTATGTGTTTCTGATGTCTCCGTACGAATTTTGGAAGTCATTGCACTACAAATTCTACTTTGTTATACATTATATTGTGTGTTTTGCTGTAGTTGTTTGTAATAAATCTTTCTTATAGAGAAATTATTATACTTTGTAACAATAAAGTACTGAAAACTGAAAATTATAATTTTACTATAAAATATTTTTATTGTGCTTTGCCAAGTTTAGGAGGATGATTTTTATTTCGGGAGTTTTGAGACAGCCTATAGTGAATCTTGTAAGGTTGAGTTTGCACTCTAGTATGTATTCTAGTGATATTGATATGTTATGGAAATATTACCAATACCATGATTTATGAAATAGATTTTCTTTATTACATTTTTATAGTACGCCCCCCAATATATTTAACCATTCTGAGATTTCAGGGCACATTGTGTATGACTAGTACATGACACATATTTTATAACCAACTAATACACTCGTACAAACGTAAAATAGCTACTGAAAATTAATATGGGTTCTGGAAATCTACAAAGTAAAACCGTGTAAAACAAGAAGATAATTTTCTCAGAGAATATTTGGTCATATAAATTTGCAAGCCGAAACAAAAAGTAAAAGAAGTCGACAGAGTGATTAGAGGCAACATTACTATTGAGGCCAATAATGAATGGCGATCGTCACGGTATAAACAAGATGACGGCAAAAAGGGGGGGAGAGTGGGCTATTTTATCCTTTGTTATCAAATAGTCCATTTAAGGGAGACTTGAAAACATGTTTCAATTTCAATTTTTGTTTCTTTTTGGATTCTGGGGTTCATTAAGAAAATGTTAATGCATAAATTATGACTCAGGTGTTATTAGAAGTATTTTATATATTAAATTTAGTGAAAAATGTCCCGGTTTATGCCGTACGTAGCCTAAAATATGCGCAGACACGTGCAGTACCTACAGCTTCCTGATGACTTTCATACATAAACTTGTATTTCTTTACTCTGGTATTTCTACTCTATGGAGTACTACTCTCTGTTGCTTGTGGACTTCTTGTACTTTTGGATTTTGTTTTGACAGCTGACAATTCGTTATTCATCTTTCAAGTTCGATATGTTGTAAAGCGTTTAGTTTTCATATTTTGTGATAAATAGTCTGAAAATGACAAAACTAGAAGGAGTTTTCAAGAAACGGGTGAATAAAGGTAATAGGTATTATAGACTAAGTAATAAATCAGTTGTTCAATATAGTGACGGTAGTGAATCTTCTGCTGCTAATCAAAGTAGGCCTAGTCCTAGGCTAGACAAAAAAAAACACGTATAAATGTGTGCAATAGGAAATTATCTCACGAATTTAGTGAAACTAGTAAAAATACCAATGTCATATTAGGTTTTGATTTACTTGTATCTGGTATCACAAAAGAGTGTGGGGGTGAGGTTATGATAAGCGAAAAGTGTTTGAAACGGTTCGGTTTGCCGAGCTATTTTAAAATTGAGTGCAGTAATTGTAGTGCTACTACACAGTTTTGTAGTTCAAATATCTGTGATAACACTAATGTGTATTAAATTAACACTAGACTCTTCTATGGTATGAGATAAATAGGAAAAGTGCTCACATCGACTAAAATACTTTACGGTGTCAGCCCCTCTTTGACGAAAACTGACAAGCTTTCAGGAGCTTTAGGATTAATTCTACATTCAGTAGCAAAAGACATCAAAAAGGCAACTATTTTTGAAGCTGTAGAAAGTAATACAGAAAGTGATAGAAACTTAGGCATGAACATGTTTCAACGGTCAGAAAATTCCAGAGGTGTTCGCTACACTAAGTGTCGGGGATTCATCTGCATTCAGCTCTGTTGTTGTTTCAACTCCTTACAATTTGGTCATCTCAAAACTTGAATGTATTGGCCATATTCAGAAGCGCATGGGTTGTCGGCTTATAAAATTGAAAAGTAAATCTGGTATCCAAGAAAATTCAGACGGAAAGCCAATGAAAGGGGCCAATAGGCTTACTGAGAGTTTAATTGACAAATTCCAGTACTATTATGCTAATGCAATTAGGAGTAATTCTGATGATGTGGAAAACATAAGGAAAGCTGTGTGGGCCATCTGGTTTCTCAGATTGAAAAGCCACAACACTCAATATGCGACAAGAGTTTGTGCGGTTACCTGAAATCTAAAACTGCTAAAGCAGAGTACAGGCACAAACCGACTCCTGAGCCTATTATGATGGCTATTAAGCCTATTTTCAGTGAATTGGTTAAAGAACTATTGAAAAAGGGTACCTATGGAAAGACTCTAAATTGTAACGAATCCTTCAACAACGCCATTTTTGATTACGCATACTTAATTTACAAATACGCATACGCATAACGCATACAAATTTTGAGGGCAAGAAAATGTTGGAAGTGGGAGTGTGAGATGCAGTTTGCATTTTCAATGACGGTTCAATATCTCGTCTGAATATTTTTAAAAGTGTGGGTTTAGTCAAGAAGGAAAAAACACCTTAGCTGCCATGAAAGCTGTCGACGAATTACGAATCAAGAAAGCAGAGATTACGATAAAACAGCTGACAAAGAAGCGAATACAGAAATACGAAGAAAAATATTGCAGTTAGATTCTAAGGACAATGAAAAAGGCTATCAGGTTGGAGGATTTTAAATACAGGTATGTATATAATACAATTTGATATTTTTGCGTTTTTCTCATTTTTCGAAAGTTTTTTTTTCAGATAAATGATCCATTTTCTCAAAAACTCCATAAGTTACAGAGTTTAATTTTTTTTTTTCAATTTGTTTACTATGTGTAAATTATTATGTAGATCTAGAATTATGATAACTGAACTATTGGAATTAATTTTGGTATTAAAAATTTTCAATAAATCCAAAATAATATATGAATTCATAAGAAAGTCTTTTAAGCAACTTTCAGTTGTTACAATTATCTAAACGTTGTTCAGTAGTGTCAGCAAATACAACTTAGTACATGTTGAACATTTAAAGGGAATAGCTATAATACTTTCTAAAAATGGAGTTTTTATGGACCTATTTTAACATGGGCAGTATATGATGCTGCAGTCTCCCCTTACGGAAGGATAAATTAACACAAAGAAAACATAATAATAGAGCTAACAGAAATCTAAAACTTGCACATCATTATTGGTCGGAAGACCATCGGTATAAAATAGGGATAAAACTAACATAATAAATCGGGAACCCCATTTCTTTAAAAATAAATTAATTCAGGCAAACATATACGTACATTGCATTACAAACCAACCGATCAGCCAACCATCAGTTGGTTGCCAATTCTGAACAATTAACTAACAATAAAACCTACAATTTCAAACAGATTAGAGATTTGTAATACACAGAAGTCAAAGTATGGTTTTAAGAAGTTCATTTCTAAAAATTCACAATATAAAGGCCCACTTTCCTCCCCTTTTTGCCGCCATTTTGTTTTTGCTGAATCAATCTCCATATACTTGTTGGCATCTGGTCAATTCTATTTGGTTGACCGGTTGAGTGCAGACCTAATGTAAACTGTATTTTGTAGTTCAGTTTGAATTTAGTGTTTGTTTTATGAAGTACACGTTTTAGAGTTAGTGTACAAGGAGTAGACATGGGTGTTGTTGTTTCCGACTTATGGGTATCACAACGTTCTGGTATGATCTGTTTATTTAACCTATATCGTAATTATGTGTTTGGTTAGATATTCACCTGAGGTAGAGATTAGATTACAGATCTCGAAACGTAGTTTTCATATTGTTTTGTATCACTGAACGATGGCAAATGTTCGTGGTTCCTTCACGAATTCCACTAGTTGCTACGTTATAGACACACATTTTTTTAGTCTCATAAACTCTTAATTTTCTCGAGGCCAATTTTTATTTTTACCGTTTAATCTTAGTAAAAGCCATTTTTAAAATAATATTTCACAATTTTTGTAGACCACATTTTTATTGGGCCCCATTTCTCCTACAATAGGACATTGTTTATTGATAAAGCTGATAGTAAAGTATTAAAATAAATAACAAATATGTTCTCTTCACAGTAACGTAGAGGTAAGGATGTGGTTCTCTAACCGAGACGTGACGGGTTCGATTCCCAGAGAGGTCAATAAATATTTGTAAGTGGGTTTGGACCGTTTTGCCGTAAAAACGCTTAGTGTGCTCAAATTAAATACCATTGATGTAGAAAGAACTCCCTAAAGTAATACGTATGTTTATATATAGCCTGTGCACTACAAAACAAGATATTTATGTGTTTTACTCTGTCACTTATAGATATATTCTGCGGTATAACATTTTCGTAAGAAACGTTCCTTTCGGGCGGTGATAGCTTTAATGCAATAACTTTAACGTCACTCTCTCCGCACATCTTCTTTACCACCCCTTCAACATCCCTATCTTCTCTCGCAACAGCTGTCACCCTTTACATGCTGATGTTTTTGTGAGCCAATGGTATATATCCGAACGCGTTGCTTTTAATATATAAACATTCTTAATAAAATATGTACTTTGTCCATTCGTTACATAAAGTATTGCTATTATTTAGCGATGAATTTATAATATTTTTTGGTTTCTTTTTAAACCTAAACGACATAGCATTGGAAGAGCTCATATTTGAAAAAATTGTGGCTCTAGAAGAAAATAAAAATTGTCCAACAATTTAAAATTTTTTCAGGAAGCCTTTCAAGATCAAAGATATTATTTTAAGGTGTAAATTAATGGATTTGAAACCGTATGAATACTTTTACAATTTATAAGAATTTGTATTTATATGACTTAATCAACTATGGCAGTGTTTTTAGGAATGTCTTAGCTAGTGAAACAAGACATTATGGATAACAGTTTTCACATTGTTATGAAAATTGTATAAATCGTGTACACCTATCTTCTTTCCATAGTTCTGTTTGATATGTAATTTATTCATCAAACAAACTTCAGCTATTATTTATAATTTTAGCAAGATGACTAATCAAAATTAATTCTAATTATTTTATTTTAAATTATTTATTAACAGCACTTAAATCAATATTCATGTAATATGGAATGAAAACAAAATTAGATGGAGCGTTGCGTTGTAAAGAATGTCGGGAAAGAACGTAAACAAATTCATAAAACTAACTATTGACTTAACGAAGCCGTCTTTTTAAATATCTCGAGCATTTTTTCGGTCAAGGTAGCCTGAGGAAATGTCGAGAATACGTCAATATTGACAAAGCTGCAGATCCTACCGGCGATAGAACATTATCTCTGGTGTAACTCTTGGGCAAGGCAGAAATATCTGCCATCACGCAACTGTTGTTTTAAAATAACAGGATATTACTACCAATCCAACTCAACTTGCCAATAGTTTTAGATCAGCATCTTATTATTATATGATTACAAGTAAATAAAAGTAACGTTTAAAATTCACAAGAGCCATATCCTTTCTAGGTGTACATTCTAGGGCCCTTTTGTTTCTCGTTTAACGTAAAGGGTATGATCTGTCTGACGTGTCCCTTAATCAATTTAATGTTATTTATTATGCTTAGGCTAAAATATAAGTATAATATAAATTTGTTAATATATAGTTGATAAGTTCATGTTATGTAATGGGAAAGCCGATAGTGAAACTAGTGTAAGTAAGGAAAGTAACTTGATAAATAAGGAAATTTGCTGGAAAGGTCAAACTGTTGTCTCATTGTTCGTTGTTAAAGGAGGTATAATTATTTGGATAACTACTTCAGTTCTTCTTAACCTTATTAGTACCACTACTGGTATATAGAAATGTGCTTCTTCCTAGTCTTTCACTAGTTGCATGACGTCATAGCTTCTTGTCCCTTGTTAGTTGATTTGTTCATTTTTTGGAATCATGTAATGGTCAGTTTTTAAGTGATGAAGATCATAAATAAATAATGATTTTACTTTATGTTGATATCAAAATAAAAATTTAATGTTTTCAAAACAGAGCAAGCTTGATAACAATCCGCAATAGGGGCACTTTATGAACTTTTCTATGACTAATAAAATATTCAAAACACAATTACAAAATAACCGTAAATTCTAATTATTATACTGGGGTGTCTCAAAAATAATGTCTTCTTCAGAAACCACTCTTTTGGTCCAACCAATGATGCGTTTTTATTATTTTATTACTTATTAACTAAACACGATTAAAAATTGTTCTACAATATTGAACATATTGTTATGATTGCTATTATCTGTAGATTACTCTACTCCGTATATTCTAGATGCCGAAATCCAATTTTTTTATTTTATAAGCACAACTTTTGGAAAGAATGACATTCACGCTGGTTTTTGTGTTGAAATGGGCGGGTCTCAAAAGGTTAAAAATATTAAATATTATTTATTTATTTATTAACGCAACTCCATTACGTAACAGGTACAACATTCAATACAAGGAACAAGAACGGTACAACCACAGTGTTAGAGAAAGGATTTGTACGTATACTAACTAAATAATGACAACAAATCAATAAGATAGTAACAACAATATTAATAATAAATTATAACAACAGCAGATAATATAATAAATAAAAAATAATACAGTAATATATAAACATACAACAGTAACAAAATAAAACTCACTGCATTGGATATAGTAAATATGGTTAATAATATATATAATCGCAAAATCGCAGTAGTAAATAACAATTCGATGCTGACCAGCAACAAATAAATTAAATGATTAGCACTGCAACAATAATAGTAACAACAGTCGTAATTAAAAGAAGGCTAATTATTAATATACCTTAACACAATGAGTAAGATCAATAACACAATAAAACTATAACAGTAATAAATATAATTCGATAGACAACCAGAAACTTGTAAATAAATAAATGGATTGTCGATTCAAAAATATCATAACAATAATCGGTAATAAATAAAACAATATATGTTAGACACCGTATCGAACATCAAATATACTATCCATTACATATATACGAATAACTTTCCAACTGTGAAAGAAAATCCTGACAAAAATCACCACCACATATGGCTCAGCCTACAATAGGCTGGGTGGTTTTAGCAAAGTTCACAGGAAAAAAAATTAAATAACAGGAGTGATGGCTTTTAAGGGTGCGGTTTATACAAACTCACCGATAACCAAGTTCACTATCTTTCGCAATGTTATAACCTCTGCCACAACCAATTTGCGTAGGACAACCGTAGGTTGATGCTAGGGCTCACAGATGTATACCGACCGATCTTTTTAAACCATAGTATGAACCTTTCCCATGCATAAGGAGTATCAAATTCACTACACCTCACATAGATCTTTGCTGTCATTCCTTTAAGATAATTATTGAATACTATACCTAAACAACTTTGATCTCCACTCCCATATACTTAGACGAATACAAACTAGTCTGGAAGACAGTTTTCCACTAAATATTGTTACCTAAATATCTCTTCTCTCGATGATTCTCAGAAATTCTTCACCCTAAAGTTAACTGTGATAATTCAGAATAACATTGTAAGTATTTCCTTGTAATTGTTATTTATATTTAAATATGAAATTTCAATCTTATTCAAAGTCCAAATTTAATACACAGAGTCTAAAACTACCTTAATGTTGTTATGTTTGAGTAAACCCGTACTTTTTAATAGTTACAAAATTATTTTAAAGTTAAAATTTGAATTTAAAGATAAAATCTTTTTGTGTAGTCCTGCATATGCTTTTAACCATTCATTCCAAAATAAAAAGTGGACTGGGGTAACAGAGTTCGATCATTGTGTGTCACACGTTATTACTAACCTTTGAAACACCAAAGCAATAAAAAAGCAAGCGTTTATTCCTAATCCACATTGATCATGGCAATCGCACCATTGAATGGAATTGCAATGTTTGTTTCACCCGCGGGTTAAATACCCACTTCTCATTCTCAGTGTTTGCAGACTATATTGCTGTTCCGTTAGGGCTGAACTGCAGTTTACCTTTGATGATTCCAATTAAATACCAACATTACATGATTTATTTTCGCAGTACTTCAATTCCAGTCTGTATATATTAAGATAAAAATGTTATTTAAGTGAGTATTTAAACCTTATGAATAGTTGGCAATGACTCATACTCACTTCACTCTAAATGTAAACAAATACTCGTATATTCTTTTGCACTGGCGTGTTTAGTGTTATCAAAGCGTTTAACAAGGTACAAACATAGAACAATGATTGTTTTTAAAATGTACTTTATTCACACAATCCTGGCGTACTTACGAGTTGTGACGTCATGGACTTGGTCGCGTCCGGCCAGGCTATACAGGGTGTCAGACGGCGCGGCGTGGGGTGTACTTTATTTACTTTAAAGCCACTTTTCAAACTTATCACTACATTAATCTATATGCATTTTTATACTTATTGAAAGTTTATAAGTTGTAATACAACTTCTATTTCAAAAGTTTTATTGAGTAATTCAAAATAAAAAACTTAAAGTACAAAACTTTAGATTAGATCACGTTTTGGAAATAATCTGGTGAAATAATGTGTTTAAGGAAGCTAGAACATTTTGCAAGAAAAATAAGTTTGAGGGATTGTACTTTACAATAAATTATTCATCATATGGGGTGTAAAGCAAAAACAATAAATTTAAGGGCAAACTTTTATAAGAGGGATGCAAAACTGTTAGGGGTCCGGCCTTTTAGCTAGACCAATGACAACTAAAACTACGTATAATATTCTAAGTTTATAACCCTTTGAGACCCACAACAAAAATATAGGAAAATTGTTTAAATAATACAAAGTTATAAGTTTAATTAGCAACCAAAATAAGACTAAAATATTATTTTTTTTAAATTTTTTTTCATGGGTGGAGGGTGGGGAGGGGTGTTACAATTGTGACACCTGGGGTCTGAGTGGATCCTACCAAAAAAGTGTAACAATTGTGAATCTTTTTTAAAACATTCATTTAAAAAATAGAAAAAAAACTACAGTCACACTTACTACTGGTTAAGAGTAATTTAAAAAGAGAAAAATTTAAACACAAAACTTTATGTCACCTCACATTGTTAAAATTACTCATTTGTATGAAAATTTTACAAAGCATCAGCGTCTTTGTTTCAAGCAAAGGTAAACGTTGCACCTCTTACATCTGGTCCTGGATCTGGACTTGCAACCTTCTAGTCGACATGTGTGGGGATTCTTGAGATTGTCAACACATAGCCAATGGTTGTAGCCATCATATCGCTTGTCTTGAGATGGTTTCGCCACTGGAGCGACTATTTTGTTCACACGCCGCATTGGTGGTTCTTCGGCATCTTCTAGATGTTCTGAGGTCCGTTTCCGAGTTGGTCCACCTACAAGATACTCAGCAATCGACAGCCTGAAATCCATCAGCTGCAATTGATCTTTTTTCTTAGATGTTAGATAGTTTCACAAGGCCAAGCGGTACTCGAACCATGAGTTCACAATTGCTAGGTCGAAAAAAGTGGAATGATCACCTTCAAGGGCCATTTTTTGGTACGAAGCCAGGACCTCCAATACTCCATCATCTGATCAAGTACGTCTACACCCCCCATACATTCATTTTACTTTCTTACAATGGCAGGGCACTGAACATCAATATGTCTTTTTTTGCTTGTTCCATTGTTTGACAGTTGCGACTGGCTCTGATCCTGTACTAGTCGAGCCCATGATTATGGCTTTTACTGTCCTTCCACATTAGTAGACACAATTTTTTGTCATCCCTGGTGTATTCATCATACTCCCCCTCTTTTTAGTTGGCATTGCCTACTTTTGCTCAAGTCAAGATTTTTGAACTGATTATCTTTCTTTGAAATTCTGTTTGTTTGTAACGTACCCGTGCCATCAATTTGCATCTGAGTTAGTTTTTTCAAGCAAAGGAATGGTGGTAAAATACCTATCAAAATAAACAGAACTTCCTGGAGGAAGTGTTTGAACAAGGCGCAGAATCACAGCGAGTCCATGTCCTAGAGTAGTATCCGGAAAAGGTGTAGTAGGGCCTTGTTGAACCTCAAAATCAAGCATGAGAAACCATTACTAGTGGTCATAACATAGTTTTTTTCAGACCCACAGGCCTTGGTTTATTTTTTAACAACTTGTCGCACTGGACAACTTCCTAAAAAGGGGATGATTTGCTCATCAATTGAGTATGTACCACTGCCTCGTTCTAGCTCTAGACAGCGTTTGCGAACTGCATCGATGATGGGCTGAACTTTCCACAATCTGTTGGATTTTTTTTAATCTTGAGTCATTGATAAGTTGTCAATACAATGTAAATTGACTCTTAGCTGAAAGAACCTGTTCCTAGACATCGATTCAATTATTTCTTTGAAAGGGTGTTTCATTGGCCAATACATGGCGTATTTTAGGATATTTTTAAAAATCCCCATCAGCCCATGAATGCCAAAAAACTTTTTTATTTCAGCTGCTGTGCATGGAATAGTCCATGGGCGCACCATTTTGTTGTTGAAAATACTGATTAGTATGGAATGCAAATAAATCAAATATTTCTTGGGTGAAGTATTTCTCAAATTACTGGGCTGGACTGTAAATAGTGAGGTCTGTAGTATCATAATTTTTTTATCAACATCTAGCTTGGATGAAAACTCTGCTTTTTTCCATGAATTAGGTTTTAGGCTTACTTGCTTGGGCTACTGGTGATGTGGGAGTGGGAGTAACATCTCCATCATCATCTGGTGAGTTGTCATCATCGTCGGCCTCAGACGAAGGTTTGTAGTTCTGATCCAGGTCTTCATCATCCTCCGAGAATCCTTCGATGTCTGAATTATCTAACTGTTCTATAATTAAGTCTTCATCGAAAGCTAATTTGGCCATTACTAAAAGTTTTTAACTGTTTGTTCAACACATTCAAGTTTTAAGGTTAGGTACTACCTAGACCTAGGTATCACAATCGTGATAGTTCACAAAAAACACAGATTTTAAAACTGAAAACTAAAAGAATTAACACTAATACATCATATAGTATGTCGATCTACACACTTTAATAACACATAAACACAAACTTTCATGTGGATACGATGTAAAACGTGTTTTCCAAGAAGTATAAACAGACCACAGTGCATCAGACTGTCTCAAAACAACAAAAACAACGGAAGCAGGCAAACAGGGTGACCAACAGCTGCGCGGTAAAAATCCCCAAATATTTACAGCAGTGTTTCAGAACTGTCACGACCATGTGAGGTGGGTCTAGCCGCTTCCTAGCGATATTTGCCCATATGAAAATATCATTGAAAAGAAAGTGTAACAATTGTGACACCAGGGTCTTTAAGGGATAATGCATGGTTATTTTGTTAACCAAATTCTTATGGTTAAAATAAATTTTAATTTTATGCTTTTTATTTAAAAATTGTTAATACAATTAGGAGTATATTAATATTATTTATTATAAAAAACATTAGTGCTAAATCATAATCAGTGGTATTTTTTTTTAATGGAAATAATTTACAACGTACATGAAACACAACGTAGCATGGAATTAAAATTTGGGTTAAAGTATTATTGCATACTATTTAAGTATAAATGTATAAAAAACTAATGATTAAAACTTTAATGATTCAATTTTAATTGTTTAATTGCATTACATATCCAATTACCACAAAGTGAACTTGGCAGCTCATTAGAGAAATAAACCAACTGAGAGTCCAAAGTTAGAGGCACGGAACTGTGAGCTACTTGTTGTCTTCGTAATAAAATTTCGTAATTAGCACTTTCACATCGATAATTAGCTGTTACAGTAAAATCATTCTTATGTCGTCAACTTCCTAAGGACACTAATTTATTATGCATGTTAATCTGATTTTGTCTATAGTAATAGTTATAATTTCATACTCGACTTGTTTTACAGGGGTTTATTTACTATTATTGCTATACGAAAAAACTTGTTGTGACTTTGAAACACCTATTAGTCCATGTTATACCATGCATTGTCATGTAAACTACCTCAATAATATAGGCACTTTTTTAATTCTACAGTAATTTAGCATAAGCAAAGACAATACTGATTTTTAGGTTTTGAACATACATAAGTAAGGGTTACGGTTAAGAAAAGCTTGTTAGACTAAACAAATGAAACCGTCATTCATTAAACTGAATAAGTGGTCGTGTTTTTTATTTAATTTTTTTATTAAAACAATAAATAATGTTATATTTTATTTTATTTCAATACGTTTTAAAATATAAGCGAAATAAAATTACTTCAAGGACGTAACATTTATTTCCTAATAATATTTAATTTTGAACTCAAATTACTTTAAAATAGTTACCATTCATTTTTATGTTATCAAAATAATATTCATGAGTTATAATCCTATTGGACCATAGGTGTGTAAATACGTCTGGTATGAAATAAATACGTGATGTAATGAAAGCGAAAATTTTTAAATCTATTAGTCTAAAAATTGTTTTTAAATTTACAGTATGAGTGTAATCATAATCATTTCACTTAACTAAACATTAGTTACTCGATTAGTAAAGAATTTGGAATTTCTCAAATATTAAAATTAATCACATCATGGGGACTTATTTTGGATAAGTTTTATTAGGCAGTCACATTAAAATAATTGTTTTCAATTCATAAAATTTGGTTTCCATATTGAATGTAACACAAAATGAATTAAATATAGAGCGTTTGTCAATGAATATGAATAAATCTTAACCCAAATTCATGGTAGAAATATTTTATATCTCCTAAGGTACTGATATGATATAAAATTCTCGGAAATTTTCCTTTACAACAAATGTTCTTCTTATGCATTATTTACATACACGTCTTTCAAGACAGCTATAGAAAAAAATGTGTACAAATCTAAAGACGTGTAGGAACAGTATAAACAAATATAAATCTAGCATGATCCTTAATTGATTTCAATTATATTAAAAATAGTTGTCTACTAAATATAGGCCCTACTACACTGTTTTAATTCACAAGCCATTGGATATAAGTTTACTACTTCACTGGCTATTTCGAGATATGCTATTATGGAACTTGACTTCAAGTCAAGATTAAAGTAATAATGATTAATGTATTTAATAATTCATTAATCATATAAATAAATTCAGAAAATAATAAACGTGAAGTTTTTTATCAGAGTTATTTCACCAGATTAATAAAATGTTGGTCATTGAAGTGTGCACTATTATTAAATACGTTGACTTTAAATCCATTAATGTATCGCTATTAATTCATTAAGACTGGTTTATCAATTAAAAATATAATAAACTCTAAAATAATTAATTGTTGCAAAGCTGTAATATTAGAACTGCTAACAAAAAATACGCGAAAATGTTGAGTTTGTGGTATATAATCGAAAATGTAATATATACAATGTACATAGTCTTGAGACAAAATTTTGATGATTTAGTACGCCCAAGGAAAAAAATGTCCCCTCTTGCCAGATAAGACCAGACCACTATGATATATTAAAGAGGCAATTACATTATCGCTCGCTTAAGCTTCATGAATATTTATAACTTGGTTTCGGGTATACTGTTGCTCTCAGACTCCATATATGATAGGCTATACTGTTTATACAATGTAGACAAATGTATATACAGAAGAAGTTCTTGTTTTTTTCACGCGAGGTTTTTTCAGTAAATAAATATTGTAATATTGGTTCCATATGTAATACATTAAATAAATTTCAAATTGGTTGGTCCATAATGTATACTAAATAATCTTGCAGAATTTTAGAAATTTTAATAAACCTGTTATTAACTTTTGGCAGGGAAAAACTTTAAAAGTTTATTTTTTATATATGAATACATATCATATTATTTGTTTAGCAAAACAAATGACCTGGACTTTTAAATATTACACAAAATTAATCTTATTACGTTTTTGTTGTTAATTCTTATTGGAAATTATACTTGAATGGGTCCTTGACATTTTTCGTGCAAATGTATATAGTTTATTGGAGCAAGGACATACACCCAGATGATTTCATAATTATTAAAATTAAACTTTCGTCTAGTATTTTAAACTATTCAAGAAATTAACCACTTACGTTATAGTAACTTCGTGAAAATTGTTAAATTTCAGTCATTTTTAGCTTGGTTTTTAAACAAGTTTGTCTCTAAATTACAACACTCTTTAATTTTATGCCGCTATTTATTTTATTTTCATAAGGGGATGGATTTATACTAACCACGTTATATTAGAATAACAGTATAAAACTGTTTCAGGAATCTGATATAATAATAAAATCAAAACACCTTTTGTAAATTAACAACTTCCATACAGTTTCATTCATTTTGGAAAATCTGCAACATAAGAATTTGAAGTTAATATGAAAAAACGTTTAACTTTTAACAGTGAAATGGGCAATCAGTATTCTATTTCACAAACGTTTGTAATTTAAACCATGAAATAAGAGATAGTAACTATATATTAACAAAATTAACGTCGATTCCACATCAACAACACACAACACTCTCTAGACGTTCCGTCTCTAGATTGTTCCCTCCAGACTTATCTCATTTGCTGCGGTAAGCCCACAATAAACCTGCGTGGTTATTGGATGTCTAACAGAATAAACATTAACCGCGAAAAAAATTAATTCATGTAGATAAATATTTATAAAAACTACTAGCAGTTACCCACAACTTCGCACTGAAGTTCTCAGGTTTTGAACCTGTATGATCAAATCTAGTTCGAGTACATTTTATTTCTGACTCCATTGTATAGTTTGCCTTCTTAGTACGATAAAGAAAATGTGTTAAGAATTAAATATTGATGGTGATTTCAATTTATTCCGATCTTTGTATGTTTGTTCCATAGATGGTTCTGCCTCTTTCCCGATCAAGATAAATACACAGCTCTGAGAAGCCTACTTTTGTCAAACGATAAGTAATTTAGGTTTCATAACAGTCTTTAAATATAAAGCAAACGTTAGACTACACTCTCTCTAATATCTGCACTGCTAGTAGTTACCCGTGGATTTCATGCAGTGTAGTAGTTGCTGCACGAGTATGCCCATATATATATATATATAACTTATATATATATATATATATATATATACATATATCAGCTCAGGGAAGTCTACTCCTTTGAAACTAAATTAAGATGGGTTTGATATCAGTCTATAAATTTAAGGTTAGGTAATAATTAACAATTTTATAAAAAAGTTTACAGTTAAAAGCACATGAAAATTACACTACACGTTTGATTCTTTATAATCAGAAAACTATTATTAATATTTTAGAATATTTCAGAGCTGGAATTGGTACTTTAGTCCAAAAGCATAGTCCAGCGAACTTTTATTTACCAAGTTATTACCGGCTATTTCAAAGGGTGTGAAATTCTGACTTCATTTATAGCTGAAATCTAATATTATTAGGATGTAAATACTCCAAACATTCCTAAATATTCCAACCACAGTTGTAAATGGAGCAAGTGCAAACAAAATAATAAGTACAGTGGTGGTGCAGTAATCTGAGTTTATCTTTGGTTAATATTTAAAAAATATTCTTTGCTTCTTAATATTTAAAGATAAAACAAAAGTATATAATTTTACTTAAAACCAACATAATAGCAAATTACAACCAAATCGAGTCTTGAGAATAATTGGACGTTTGATACCAACTATAGACCTCAAAAAAATTATTTTCTTATACCTACTAATTTATAAGAGTTAGCAGAAGGTGCAAAAAAACCAGCCCTCGCCCGGAATCCTTCCTCCAGCACTTGCAGGGGCCTCAGAGTCCCCTGAGCTTGCCCCAGACCCCTCCGTCACACCCACGTGTACTTTCCAGTACTCCTTCCTACACCCTGTAGTAGTTACAGGTCTATGCTATCTTCATAGTCCTGTTACAACTACTCTCTATAGTAGGTATAGGTCTATGTAATCTTCATAGTCCTACGCCAACTATGCCCTATAGGTCCACGTCGACCTCCACAGCCTAGCGGTCGTGGGTGTGACGTCAGAGACCTGAGGACTAACCCAGGGGACAGTGGGGACCTGTCAAAGTGACCTCCAAGTAGCTGGATTACAGGACTACGCCACGAGTCCTGGCCGACAATGGTGTGAATTTAGGGGTACATAGGTTTGTTGCTATAGAAATAAAAGAATCCACATTTAATTTAAATTTTTACTGCTAGATAGTGATAGCATCTCGCGTGGGCAGCCCACCTAGTGACAGTACCTCGCAAGCATTACTGTAAAAAGTGGTAAAAATGTACAAAGTATATATGTACAACTATACTATTATATTATTAAGCCTAAGGAATCTTCACTTCTAGACGGTTTATATCGTGTAGTTGAAACGATTACCCTGAGTACAGGAAGGTAACCGATGTGTCAATTTTATCTCGGCAACCCTATTGTGTCCATGAAACTACATTTCTACATAGACAAGAATGAGTTCTATGATGGTGCAAGTCCAGACATAGAATTTTATTGAGCGTTATTGAAGCATATCTTTCAGAGTGACACAATGTTTTATGCAAACAGGTGTTTATCCGCAGGACATCTCAACATTAAATGAACTATAGATTTTAGGAGTTTCAAGCAACTTAGCGAGGCATCTTATGCAACACGTGGTGTGGCATACTCCTACATTGTAATTATATTGGATTGGTAGTGAAAATGTTTAGATCATATAAAGTCAAGATTACCACTTTGTATGATTATGATCTAAGTGACCTTTCCTCATTTTCATCACAAGAGGTTCTCAAGCTAGGTTATTTTGGCTTATTTAAATCGAGGTTTAAATATAGCCTTGAATTCTGGAGCTATTGCAATACAGTGTTGTTTAATATTCTTCCAACAAAAGAGGGATTTGACAATCGTCTTGGACTTGGAGCAACGGGACAGTTGTAGGGAGCATTTCCGATCAAGTGGAATCCTTACATGGGCTGCTCACTTATTTTAATATACAGTAATATTGTTTTACAAACATAAAGAAAGGTTTTCAGTCCCTGATCACAAATATCATACTAATCAAAAAGGATGTTACGGTAGACAAATTTAGAGTAACTCTGTTTAAAAGCTCAATATTTTACTTTGAACCAAAACTGTTTAACCTAATTCCAAATTTACCTGAAAATGTTCAAGTTCCACTTGAGGGCCCACTTGGTTGGAGAAGCTTTTTACAGTCTTCAGGAGGTCCTTGATGTTTATATGTCAGCAGGTCACTCTGTAAATAATCTGAACTGTACATGCATGAAATAATATTTTTAGCTATATTCCATCCTTGAGTGTATTTTATTTATAAAATGCAACTTTTATGTGTTCTGAGTAGCACTAAAAAACTGTTAGGCCCAACTGGGTCAATAAACGAGTATTGAGTATTGAATATTGACAGAGTAACGGGTACAAATGTCATACATACTCACATGAAAGAATTGTGAGTGCAATTGCGGCATGAAGTGGTAGCAGTGGCATGCATTGATTAAAATAAGACGATGAGATAAAATAATGAGAGATCATAACGAAGTCGAAAAATTTAACTGCTTCAATAATTAGTTAATATTTGATTCCCCTTTATACTTCATGGTGTTTCAAACGTTATTTATCTTTTCTGAACCACTGCAAAAGTAGGTATTACATTTTTAACATCCAAACAGAAGGTCTATTATCTTTTTTGCGAATTATTTTTACATTTTTGTCTTATGTAATCATTCTAGACTGGATACGTTAACTAGTCTCAAATCAACATTAAATGATTTAATTAATCACTATAAACTATTTATATTGCCTAAGTAATATGACTTGTATGATAATGGCGGCGAAGATGAGTACTAGTTATCTTACTAATTTATGGTGTACAGCGAAACTGAAACTCAAGACATACTCGGTGAACATTAAGTGAATGTGAATAACGAGGCTGTCACGAGGAGATAAAGGATTATTCCCACATATCCTGTTTGAGGGAATTGAATAGGTTTAAGGTGAAGTATTCCTTCCCTCTCTTTGCTTTGTCTCTGTTCAAAGATAAGCTTTGTTGTTATTAAAAAATAACCTATAATTGTAAATAATCCTACTGAAAATAAAATAATGAAGAACAAATGATGGAAGAAATTAAAGACTTTGCAATCATTTCCACACAAATGAACACAATCCCAAAATTTTGCTTTGTATTTAAGGCAACCTATAATATTACGCTTCTAGCTTATAAGCACTGTTCTTGATTACAAGCTCTCCAACGTAACCTAACCTAATCATTTTTTACTTTCATGAGGACTAGGCATACTGATAAAGAAAGAACATTTCATTATATGTAAAACAATTCCATACAGAATGTTGTAAAGAAAATACTTTTACTCGAATTTTCTTTTTAGTTTGAGGGTACTATGTTAAATGTTTCTTATCAGCCTTCAAAGTTATTTTAATTTATTTCGGGAACATTTTAAGTGTCTTCTGAAATCAACCCAGATGGTAGAACTTGCTTAATATGGAGCTGATTTCAAAACTTCCCCAATGTAATAGGTTAATATGTGTGTTTAATAATAATAATATCGTTTATTGTGAAAAGACAATATAAATGTTGTATCACAACCGTCCTAAATATAACCTAACCATTCTCGCAGACAATAAACCACTCATACATATGATCTCATTGAAACTTCTCTCTTACAGTTTAGACAATACGATTTTGTGAATGTTTGTGTTTGAGTTTGTGCTCTTAATTAATCCAGCTATTCATTATAAACTCGTCAATAAGTTAAAATGTCTTTGACGCCAAAACGGTTTCAATTTGTTGTGTAATGCCTTCAGGGAGACTGTTGATTAGTCTGACACCAATTTGAGAAAACGAATTTATGAAAGCATTTGTGCTGTTGTTGGACTCGAAGGTTATCCCTCTAGTCCCATGATGATGAACATCCCCGCCTCGAACAAAAGCGCACTTTCATCTGGAGTAAAGGATCACCTCGAGAATATAGAGACAGGGCAAAATCAGTATCCTCAGCTGCCTAAAAACATCTCTGCATGACTCTCTGGCTCTCAAACCCAAAATCACTCTCACGGCTCTTTTTTGGAGCCGTTCCAATTTTTCTTTTGCACAGCTACCTCAGAGTTTAATTCCACGCCCTAGATGAGGATAGATTAGGCTAAAATAGGCCGTCTTCAATACTCCGATGGAGCAATACTGTACCAAGTTGCGAAGAGCAAAAATACCTGATGCAATTTTTGCACATGCGTGGTCGACATTATCCCAAGCCAGACCCAGATCTAGGTACATTCCAAGGAATGTTGTAGATTGCATTTCCTGGAGTGGAAAACCATCCAAAACCACTGAATGGTTTGTTTCAGGTGTTTAAAAATTGCAACTTCATAAAATAAAATCTATAGATTAGAGTAGTAATGGACTATATCAATACTTAATAACTCTAGTAGCAAAAACAGACTTCTTGAGAAATAAGATATTCTTATAGCATATTCACAAGTATGTTTTAATTTTTGTCATTTTAACTAAATATTGTTACGAAAATAAAGCTAAAGACCTGGCGGATATACGAATAACACGAAAGATGGTATTAATAGAAACTGAGATAGGTATCTTATACTTTCGTCATACTCTGGATAAATATAAATCCAAAATGATTCTTGCTTTTTATAAATTAATTAATATAAGAGCAACAATACCTTATTAATATAAGAACAGCAATACTTGATCATAACAACATTCTAAAATTATAATATACCATATAATGATATTACTTCGAAGTCTTGCAATATATATATTAATTCCTTTAAGATCATAACACTTTTCAATTTGGTTTTTTTGTACTCAACTGTATGTTTAGCCAATGACTTCTCCTTGTTTTTATGAAAAATATCTAATGTTTTCCCAATGTATTGTTTGCTACAAAATGCACAACTAATATCATAAATAACATTCTTAGAGTCAAAATTTACTTTGCCAAGTAATAATATATATATATATATATATATTGGTTTAACATATCCCACCATTGGCAAAGTAAAGTATTTTGTAGCAAACAATGCATTGTCCAAACATTAGATATTTTTGATAAAGACTAAGCGAAGTCATTGGCTAAACATGCAGTTGACCACAAAAAAAACAAAATTGAAGAGTGTTATGATTTTAAAGGAATTAATAAGGTCTTCCCTTGTCCTGAAGAAAATTTCAATAGGTTAAAAATTTAAAATCTAGAACGAGGCTATCAGTTAATTCTAAAATCAAAACACCCAATTGGTTCGAATTTACGATGAAAATAATTTTCCCAAATATCCTTCTGTGCCATTAATGGTATATCAGCTGGATCTTTGAATATTTAGTTGCGTATTTACATTTTGTGGTTGTTTTCTTATTTGTTGTGTTTTTTTATTTCTATAAGTGAAATATTTTATATATATATATATATATATATATATATATATATATATATATATAATATGTAAATATACATAAGTACTTTTTGTTCTCAATTTCACGAGTAAAATATATTCTATTAAAAAATATTAAAACCAGACTTTGTGTGTAAATAAGTTTCACCGCAAACAGAGTTGACACATTAAGGTGGCTAATTGAATCACTGTTAATTTTAAAACGTCTCATATTTTTGCATCAAAAGCCTGTTGAAATTTGATACCAACTGCTTTGTTAAAGGAAATGAGAACCTTGTTTATTATGTCAGTATAAATATTGTTTTAAGTTCTCAGGTGATTGGATCTAGACGCTATCATTTAACTAACGCCGTACAACTGGCGGGATAGAGATGAAGTAACGTTATAATTAAATTGTGTTGTAACATTTCTCTAACAACGATACCATTTCGTCACATTTTATACCTCATTTATTAATTATTTCCAATAACAATATGTCGCAAGAATTTTAGATGTGCTATAACGGAACTTTTTTTATTAAACACTTGTTGTATAAAAAAAAATATCTGAATACAAAAATTAGTATGAACATAAATGAAACACGTATATACAAATGTTTTTATTTCTTTATAAGTCATATAAGAAAAATAAAATCAATATTCTTTGGTGAGAATGATGTCAAAGATGATGCTACAGTAAGTAGAGAACAAAAATATTTAATCGTTTCAAAAACTTGGTTTTTATTACAAATAGCATTTCAAAGAGATAGCATATTTAAAAAAAATGTAAATTTGTATTTCGTAAATGTTTAAACATACATACAATCTATACTTCCGAACATGAATTTGGCGTGCTATAAATTAAAATATTTACTCTACTATTGATCTATTCATAGTCTAGGAAACAAACTATTAAATATTTTTATAAATAAATCTACATTTTGACCGCTCAGGGGCAAGAACAATGAAACCCCATTTTTAAAGCTTCTGAACACTGTAATAATTGGTGTACTATCGGGTAATTTTCATATTAGTTGGTTTCCAGTACACTCCTTCCCCCAATTTAAGCGTTCAGGCTTTCATATCGAAGGTAACGAATACGAGAACAATACACACTGAACTATTGAATTTAATTATAGCATTACTAGAAATCTATAACCAAATGACAATGTCAGTTTAATTTACATTTAGTTCGTGTTATTTTATGATCTACCTCTTTGCATTTGTTTAAACCACTTGCTTTGGAGAACCTCGATGATGAATCCTTACTATTACTTCAGGACTACAAAAATAAATTCAAAAATATTTCTGCTCATCATAATATTGTCATGTTTACTGATGGCTGCTTTGTATTTAAGTTTAAATATATTATTAGATTTTAATAAATGCCCAAAATAAATAGAATAGGTGGTATATATTTATCAATATCAAAAAATCAAATTATGAAAAAGAACCCTCTTCGACTTATGCTATAACAACGTGAATGACCTCGGAGCGGCCACAGGTAAACAGCACAGGCAGGGTAGCCAACCTTTTTAGACTAATAAGTAAGTAAATATAGGTTACACTTCTGACCATTCAGGGGGTGTGGATTTGTGTAAGCAAATTTATAATTATTGCCATTCTGATTGTTTTGTTATGTTGTTTTGTATTTTGATATTTAGATTTATTTAAATTTTATTGTTATACATGTTATTTATAATTTATTTGTTAGTTAGCTATATTTTTATTTATTAGAAATAGTTTATTTTTAATAGTGTAATTATTACATTGTTGCTTTTTTATTTGTAGTTATTGTGTCCTGCTATGTACAATTTATAAGTTCTCGTCAAATTTACAATTCATAAATTTATTTTTTTGGTTCTAATTAGTTTCTGATGTTAATTTCAAGTTTATACTATTGTTTATACGTATTGATTTATTTATTGGAAGTTACCAAGTTAAAAATTTATTTGGTACCCCAAAAACTCCTTACCGTTAAAGAGTAATCATGTTTACTTGATTTTCTATATGTTTATGAAATCGTTTTTATTTTCCTTGAATATTATCTAATTAAAAATATATATTTTGGTATAAGTATGTATAAAATTTTACCACAAAAACCTTTTGTTTACATATGCCACCCATTTACATATTGAAAGGAACTGCATATTCAAGTCTATATTGTTCTTATTTAGTTAAAATCAGGCCAAAACCTAGTTATATGACCAACTGTGTGCAAACTTTAGGTCCTTTGATTTAGGCTTGATGGTTTTACAAAAATAAGTCAATCGTAGGTAGCAAAGGTTATATAAAAAACATATTATAATAGCAGAATAGAAGAAATATTACAATTACTTAGAAATCTAGAAATAAACAAAATATCATTACGGTAATTTTAGTCATATCATCCAACTGACATAATAAGGTATGAAGTTTGATTTTATTGAATGTAGACAACCCTCAATTACCGTCACTGATTTTATATTGTAAAAAAACTGTATATCAATGACGAACTGGAATTTTGATAACAGGACAGTTGAAAAATAAATAATAATAAGAAACGATAACATGTTTTTGACACCTGTTATAACGCTAGAAGTGTCATGGTAAAAAACGATGTAAAAGACCTAAAAACCTGTTATCCTTTTGAATTATTTATTTTCAATAACAAACTTTAAAGAAAGAAAAAAAAAATAGTCTGAGATATTGCCCTAATGTGCCAGTTTATTCAGGAATCTGAGCTAACGCAATTCCAGGATGTTGTGGGAATACGGAAATGACATTTCCCGCTTTCCTTCCATCATATTAAGTGAGTGTTAACGTATATTCCGGCGTCTCTTACTTCCTTCCTCGATTGATATCCCTCTTTTTATGAAAGTTCAATAAAAATGTACAGATTACTGATAAACGTAGTATTTAATTCAGAATGATATCTTGAAAAAAGTTTTAAAGATAAGTAAAATTAGGTAAATATGTTAATACTATCGAAAACTCTAAATTTAATGTGATTGTAACGAATGGGAAAAAGTTGAAAATACATAAATCAATTGATATTTCAAGATTGAAATCAGTAATAATGTTACTTCCATTTATAAAAGTAATTCTCCTAGAATCATTGAACATTGTTGTTAATGTTTATATTGTAAATTATAGCTGAATCGATTAATTTTCATTCATACAACAAATGATCCTAGGATTTTAATTACTTGAAATATTACATGTATAAGACACATATGTATAAGATGTATAAGTCAACCTTATTTAATTGCAACGTTCATTGAACATCTTTAATGTCTTACATTTTGTTAGCTTGGTAAATTTATGTCTTTCAAACATAAGCTTTTAAAATCATTATCTCGTTAATATAAACATCTCTTACATAAGTTTTTTTCCTGGGCTTGGTACTCAATCACATATTGATATATAAACTAAGCACTACGCTCACGCTCCTTTGCTCCTTTTCAGAAAGGTGAGTGGTTTTTTCGGTGGTCTTAAGAGACCATGCCCAGCTATAGCTTTTTATTTAACTCGGCTATTGCACAATTAGAATATATCATAGGTATTAATCGTAAGTAGGTCTACGCCTACTAAAAGTGTTATAAATTGATACATTTTTATTACTAGCTCAGATGATCTGTTTCTTATGAATTACAATATTCCATTGAAATGGTGTAACTACTTTTCAGTTGGACTATTAAAAAACCATTTAAAGTCACGGCCATTAAGATATATACTCTGACAGGAAAATCAGTTTTACGAGAAATTGTAGATGTTAGACCATTATAATTGGAGATGAAGGAAAACGACTGAAGGTTCAGAAGTGTATTTTTCCGTATATTAGAGATGTATAAAACTCATAAACTTCACCTTTGAACCCCCACCTTCAACCCTTAGCACACCCCCTCCCATCACCAAGGACTTTAGGTATAGTATTTTTAATAGGAAACTTTAATATGCACATTAACCATTTTTTGAATTTTTTTTCCTAACCAGTGTTTTAATGAGTAATTTGGATAAATAATTAAAGGAATTGCGTGTTACTAAATAATCATGTAATAATTATTTGCAGAAAGTATTACATACTGATTAAATGACAAAGTAAGTTACATGATGTTCAAATTTCGATGTTTGTGATGGGACATTGGTATATAAATAATTAAACAATAGCTCAATTCTACTCGTACCACACAGTATCAGCTTAAAACATTGGGACCGCAGTCGGATCATTTATTAAGGGATGGGAGGTGCGGAGAGGGGAGACGCAATTAGTATTCCAGGCCCAGCTACTTTAGTGGGCTTCAGTTTACCGCTGATACAGTCATATACACAAAACGAATTAAGAATTTTCGCTATATTTATTTAACCAAGACAATCTTAGAAATTCAGCAGGTTGCTTTAAACTATAATAATTTAATTTCATTTACATTTACAATCAGTTTTAATCAGCCTATAGTATACTTGAAAATGTCCGCCCGTGATATGTTTTTCGTGCTGTTATTTTCTCCCCCAAGCAACATAAGTTTAATTAAACATATTTAAATCTGCCACGACTTGTGCCAAACCATTAGGAAATATTTAAATATATTTCTTAATTTACAAAGGGGACGTCTACAGATCCCCTATTTATTAGCGGCTCACATTAAAAACTGAACTCTACACACCTTGTTGTCATCTTATGAAGTACTTCTTGGGCATAACTACTAGTTTCATCCGCAAACCCAAAATGGGGGATTTTAGGGATAACTCAATAATTTCAAAGATCCTCATAAAATAAAACTAATAACGCAAACTAGAGGCGTCTATCTTAACCCAGTTCGAAATGGCGGCCAATTTAAAATTTTATAACTAAGTAACCTTTTTGAGCAGCTAAGAATTGTACATTTTAAGCGCCATTCAGTGAGTTATCATGTTTAAAGTATGCATTAAAGGTTACAAACTAGGCCTTAATTAAATTAAGTTATATAAATTTGAAAGTAAATATTTCTTCGTAACTCGTACTTTAACATTAACGATGATGGAAAAGAACAATGTGACTCGAGTCAGTGTGGTAAGTCACTAATTTTATTAAAGCTAGTAAGCTTCTGATAAGACTATTAAACACAACTGATTACAACTTGTGGAATGTAGTTCTACTTCAGATAAGAATTTCCACTAATTCTTAGAATTTTGTTATTTGTTAGATTTGACATTTAACCCTTATTGTGTAAGTAAACTAGTAATATAGCTTAGTTTATAACAAAATTTTTTAAATTACAAATGAAAACAATTAGAGATAAAGAACTGGAGGATGATGACATTGTTGTGCTTACAGTCTATAATTCATAATATTTCTTCAGTTCAAAAGTTGAGTTGTGGTGATATCACTGAGTGATAATGTCTTTAACGAGATAAAATTTATCATCGTCTAGGGTTGGATTTAGCCAAACATTTGTCTTTATCACTTATCTCAGAGCAAACAATTGGTAGGCGAATTAAACAAAAAAAATCAAGTCTTGATAGGATGAAAAATGTGAAGAACATTTCCACAACAGAATTTTAAATAAGAACAAGTTTCGGTGGTGATAAAGTTTATTGATTTCGGTAAACGTTCCCTCCTTATCTAGTGTTATTCCTGGAGAATATTGTGTAGGAATAAACCGGCTCATAGAGTAAATTGTAAACATTTTGCATCAATAGATCAAAATTTTAAATGAGAATCGAAAGCGGAAAGAAGGAACTGATTGTATGGTGCGGAGAATGTAAATAGATTAAACTAATAAAGTACGAGGGCAACTCTATGGAGATGCGAGACGAGCTAAAAACTTTTATGGTAGCAGGAGATGAAAGTACGGTGGACATTAAAGTACTTTAAAGGGGGAGGAGTAAATTTCCTTGTCTACTAATGGAGGAAATAACCAAATGGGGATGGAGATTTCCTGGCTCCTGAAGTGAATTTTAGTATTTGGCAGTAAAACTGTGACCACAAATCCCTTAAGACAATGATTGCTCATCGGTACATTTGGAAATGTTAATCATAATTTTTATTCATATCAAATAGTTGAAATTTGCATTGTTTCATGAGAAAAGATGTTTGAGATGATTTAATATTGTTTTGTTATTAAACTATAATGACTAGTACAACATTTATTAAGAAATATTGTTTCATTGTAGTGCATCATAAATGCATAAGATGTTCAAACATTTTTTGTTAAGATTCATTCTTGTTAGATTACACAGGGAACTGGTTACAGCTTAAATATTGAAATACAATGTGCTGAAATTTAAATGTATTCTACAGATTGCTACTAAACATTCTTTTACAAGCAATGCTTTCGATAAAAAATTATGGAAAATTAAATATTTGGAAAATTGCTTATGCTACTTCTTTAATCTATAATTTAGAACCTACTCTTCTTAAAAATGCTTTCCGTTCAATCCACTAGCAATCGTAAAATATGAGAATTTTAAATTGAGATTAAAAACTAAATTATGCAAATTATATCGAGATATATTACGACAGCACATCTTAATCCGCTTGAAATAATAAGTAAAGTAGTGCAGTTAATATATTCTAACTTCTGTCAAACCAGATTAAAAAGGTATCTAAAGACTCGCAATACTTATTGCAGCGGAGACGCAGAGGTTTACAAAGTAATAATACATTCTTGATTGTAATCTACTTGGAGGAACATTAACTTTTCCTACAAAACTTTCTTGAATATCTAGAGAATGCTTTAATTAATTAAACCAAGTGGATTCAAAGTGAATATTATTACACCTGGTATCAGGTGTTTGCACACAAATATAACTTACTCCAGTTTCCATATTACCATTATTTATGTAACATTACTGATATTATTTTCATATTCTGTAATTTAAGTCTTTATTAGATCTGTGAAAATACTAAAACAATTTAGGCGTGTTAAGATAATATGTAACAGAATATTTTGTTACTGTCAAATGGAATAGATTAATTGAATTTTCTTTCCTAGTTTCACAGATTTTATAAAAGTTTAAATAGATTAAATAAACAACAGTACATAAATAAACGTTCCTTGAAAATGTTACAAAGAAATGTAACAAATATGAAATATATATCATGCATTCATACACATGTTTCTTGCACGAAAAGCTGAGTTGAATGTAATATCTGGCACTTATATCAAACGTAAAATCTAACATGAAACTACAATGTCTACAGCTCCTGGGAGATACTTTTATTAAATTGTTTAAATTTTCTCTTATTGGTTGTTGTTATAATACCCTAATTTGTAATATTTTAGTGTCACTTATGTACACATAGTATTGCTACTTTTTTTTTACGATAGGAAAATGCATTATACACCGTCAGGGACAGGTGTTCGCCCTAGTGTGTGGGACTCTCACCCACTAAAAACCTACCGGTCCAGGCATTGGAAACCCTCTCGGGAACGCATCTCTGCAACTACTTCAAGAGAGTGCCATCGTTCGCCCAATGGGCATTACTTCATTCTAAAATCCACCAGCATGAGCTATTCTGGTGCTTTATAGCTGCTCTCTTCTTTTTTGCCTTAGCACCCTCTTGCAGAACGCAGCGACAGCGCTCCACGATTCGGGACTGGACAACATCTCTTCTATAAGAGTCTCCGGCGAAACATGTCCGATAGCTGCCTCAAGCTCCCTTCTCTCCGTTTCCCACCTTCTACATTTGAAGAAGGTATGCAGGGCATCGTCCGCATCCGAATCCCCGTACTGGCATTCCGGACTCGGGATCTTCCCCATTCTGTTAAGGTAGAAGCCGAAACAACCGTGCCCAGTGAGAATCTGGGTAAGGTAGAAGTCTACCTCTCCATGCTCTCTTTCGGTCCATCCCCTCAGATCACCTATGAGCCTAAAAGACCAACGTCCTCGACTCTCCGTTTCCCATCGAGTTTGTCACTCATCCATTGTGTACGAACGGGCAGTAGCACGGCTGACAGTGCCATTCCCATCGTATACACGCTTCCGCTCAAGAGTAAGAAGATCGATGGGAATTAGCCCCGCAATCACAAGGACGGCAGGCTCCGAAACGGTACAATAGGCAGATGAAATCCGGAGAGCTCCTCTCCTCTGCACCGCCACGACCTTCTTCCTGTAACGCTTCTGCCGCAAGGCATCCGCCCATATCTCGCAACCGTAGAGGATAACCGAGTTCGTCACGGCATGCAGAGGGGTCTGTATGCTGACGGGCTTGTGGGGTCTCCTTTTCCCTTGCTGACCAACACTAGGCGCTGGATCTTCCAACGAGGAGGGAACACGCCTTCCAGCAGGCAGCGGTTATACATATTAAGCAGCAGCTGCGGTCAACCACTAGCCACTACTCTAAGCACTTCCACTGGGATTCCATCGGGCCCGAGAGCCTTCCTACAGCGCATCGAAGCGATGGAGCTTTTCAGCTCTAGTTCAGTGAACGGAGGTACCTCTTCGGGACGAAACTGCGATATGCTCATACAGCCTAATCTGGTGAGACGGAAACAGAGCATCAACTATTACCTCCAGTTCGGCTGCGCTCATGTTAGGGCTAGCAGATTGGGCACCTAGCCGTCGCATGACGATTTGGTAGCCCAGTCCCCAAGGATCGGCGTTTAGATCGTCCTTGAGTTCCTTCCACCTGGAGGCCTTGCTCACCGTGATCGCCTGCCTGAGACCTCTACGGGCATCCCTGTACTCTTGCATTAGAGCTTCGGGAACCAGACTCCCCCTCCTTCTTCCCCGGGTGACCTTCCGTCTAAGCCTCAAACAAACTCTCCGTCGATTGGCGATATCCTCCATCCACCAGTAAGCCGAGCGTCTGTTTCTCCCCAAGGATCTTTTCCGTGGCATTGCGGCGTCACAACCGCGCGCAATGAGACTCATAGTGGCGTCAACAATGTTTGTGGTACTACCCGCTAAAGAGAGAACTGTCTCCTTGCCCTCGTCAATCGCCAAGGACAAGGATTCAGCACTGAGCCTAGAAGCATTCCAGCCTGAAGCCCGAGTTGGTACGATTCGGCTCAGTTTGCTTCCGATAAGACTGAAGGTGATGTACTGATGATCGGAACCGGTATAATAATCCTCGATCACCCTCCAGTCCGTGATTCTTCCTGCGAGGCCCTCCGACGAAGAAGTGACATCGGGGATGGTCTGTCTGTAACCTGGTCTTCTGAACGTGCGTGCACTCCCCACATTAGAGACCACTAGACCGGTCCGGGCTGCCATCTCCAAAATCCGGAAAGCCCTTACATCCGTCGCAGGCATGCCCCACTCTACAGACTTGGCGTTGAAGTTTCCAGCTAAGATTATCCTACTGTTACCTAGGGTCAAGATAATATCCTCTAGGTCATCCAGCTGATTCTGGAAATCTGCTATGTTAACATTAGGTGAGAAGTATCAGCTCACAAAAATTGCGTCGCTGGCATTCACCCATACAATTCCTCTGCTCCTACCGTGACCTTTAACCAACACGTTGGTATTCGGGACCCAGATGGCAGTGGTCCCCAGATAGTCCGGAAACCAGTTGGGTCCAACCCGGTCACGATAGTGCTCGCTTAAGATGAGCAGATCGATCTGTTTTTTTTTTTCAGAATAAGCTGGGAAAGAAGATCGTTAGCTACTCGACTACGATTGAGATTGCCTTGGAGGACACGCATCACTTTTTTGTTCTAGAAGCCTCAAGAGCTCTCTTAAACGTGAGACAGGTTCTCAAGCCAGGAGTGTGCTTGGTGTCAACGGTGTCCTGATCTTCGTTAGCACACAGAAAGCACTTTGCTTTAGCAGCACAGGTATCTCGCTTGTGTCCGCTCTCCCCGCACTTCAGGCAAAAGTTCAATGCCTTCCTGTCGGGTCCCTTGCAGTCCGTCTGCAGATGGCCGTAGCCGAAACATCTGAAGCATCTGGTCACTTCCACCCTTCGACGAATCCTGCAATTGACCCACCCAATTTTGATTTTTGAAGTCCTCAGCAGCTGATTAACTCCCCGCTCAGACAGAGAGACAACTGCGAGTTTCTGCTCCCTTCTGTTTGGTTGTGTCAGGAACACCTTGACCACCCCTGCGCTAGCACCGAGCTCCCTTTCAACAGCCTCCGGAACCTCCTCCGCCGCAGAGAGACTGCCCAGGTCTCGGATCTCTATCGAGGCTCTAGGCTCTAAAACACTGACGGTGCCGCTCTCGCCAATGGCCGTCTTCAAAGCCGAGCTGAACCCGTCTTTGTCTGTGGTCTTCGACCCGAGCTCCACCAGAAGACCGCCGGTGCGAGTCGGACATATAGCCCTGACTTCCGCCCCCGAATCCTCCGGTTTTATCTTTGAACGGATGTCCTTTAGCAGGTCCGCATACGACTTACCAGTGGTTGGTCGAATGAGGACTGCATCCGGACGCGTCTTCCTCCTCTCTTGTTTCCTCAGCTTTGCCGTTGCAGAGGAGGCGGCAGGAGCTGCCTGTTTCTGCACAGCCTCGGAATTCTTCTTTACGGTCTTCGCAGCTTTCTTTTCTTTTCTAAGCCTTTTCTTCCTATTCTGACGGTCTTCTTGCCAGAGTTGCTCCTCTGAGTGGACCCGTTCGGCGTTAGATGGGCCCTTTTTCAGGTGTAGGGTGACCGGCTCAGGACTAGCCCTAGCCGGCGTGCCACTCCCCACCGAGTCACTTATCGTTAGAGGAGGCAAGTTGACCTCTAGTCTTGCAACTTCACCTGGCATTGCCCTCTTCCTCTTACCACTCCTCATCTCAACTGGAAAGGTAGTGGCGCCGACCAATTCTCGTTCCGAGGTGACTGCCTCACTACGCTGCTTCCGGCTCGTGTGCATTCCGTACAAAGACTCCCTGATCCTCGCCACGCCACTCTTAATTACAGTGGGGACTCGATGGTTCGTCTTCATAACGGCTTCAAATTCTTTCAGGACTTCTTCAATGGCTTTGAGGCCCTTTTCCTCTTCAGTGTTTGCCGTGTCAGCCAATTGCCTAAGAGATTCTAAATTGGAGACTGCTCTCGCAAGACTCTTAGGCTGCTCCGTCACATTCGTACTTTCCCTGTTATCTTTCCCATGTAGGTTCTCATTGAGGGAGAATAGTATTGCTACTTAAAATTGTATTAATCAGTTATTCAAATTCGTATGTAGAACTCAAAAATGTATCAAATCCTATATGAACACAAGAACATCTCTACCTCGTCTTTCTAATAGTACTGAAATATTAAATGTCTTTCAAGGCATTAATTTATTTGAAATTTAGTACCAAACTATGAATTTGAACCATGAACTACGGCGAGATAGAATTTAAACTACGCTTGTGCTTGCTGTTCCTTCTAACGTTTTATTTTTTCTGTGTGTGTAACTTTAACTAGAAGTTGTCTAAACCTCCTCGAATATTAAAAAGGCTGTTCCATAATAATTAAAAACTAGAGCAAAGGTTGTATGCTTAATATACAAAACTAGTAATTTAATCGGTCACAGAAATATAAAAAATACTAGCAGTTATCCGCACCTTCGCACGCGATTTCGCAGATTTTGCACCTTTATGAGCATTTCTGGTTCGGGAAATTTTTATTTTCAACGATAATGTTGAGTTTGCCTTCTTCCCACAATTAATAAAATGTGTAATAAAGTTTATATTTATTGTAATTGCTATTGTAATTTACTGCAGTTTTAGTATATTTTTCCTATGGTTGATTTTGCCTTATTTCTTATCAAGAAAATATATATATAACAGATCAGAGAAGCCTATTTCTAGAAAAAGTAAACTGAGATGAGTTTTATACCAGTCTTAAAATTTGTAGTAAAAGTTAGATTATAACATTGTCTTTTAAATCTAATACTCAGTATTTTATAAAAATGTACAGACAAAACTACACTAACAATGACCATTTTTTTCTATATAAACAGAAAAAAAATTATTGTTAATATTTTAGTACTTTAGAGCTGTAAATGGTAAATTAGTTCAAAAGCACAGTCCAGCGAATTTTCATCTAGCATAGTTCTTGCCGACAGCTTCAAAGGGAGCCTTCAGAGTAAACTTCTGACTATCTTATGTTTTAGGACATTTTTTTAAGTAGACGAGTACTTAAGTAATCTAAGCACGATCTCTAAGCGCGGTAGAGCAACCGAGTTTTCTTGTCAAAACATAACTATGGTGGGAAGATTTGAAATGGAGCTAAACTCAACATTCAAATATTATCATGGCATTTAGAAAGATAGTTAGATGCTTTAAATTTCATATGAAATTAATCAGATAACATTTCAATTAGTATTTGAAAGCAATTATTGGAAATTAAAGGCTACGGCTATACCAAGAGGTCACGGGTTCGACTCCCAGGGAGGAAAATAAATATTTGAAAGTGGATTTAGTCGGTTATCCTGTAAAAACGTTTAGTGTGATTAATTAAAATGCCATTGGTGTACAAGGAACTCCCTTAAAACAGCTACACATTTATGAGATCAATACGAACACTGACCTGAGAGAAAATTGCAAATATTTTTCAAATATATTTGAGCACTTTGAGTGATATAATTTGGTTTTTTGACCTAGATAATTAAATTATTTATGTATACTTGTACAAAAATGCTCCTCTAGGGATTTCGTATTTTACTGTGAGAGTGGAGGTTAGTGTTTTGTATTCCAAAATAGAATTAATAAGCTTTTTTACAAGTTTGAAAATGTGTACACACCGAATATGCCAAATTTAAAATGTTCATAAACCCTTGTATACAATGAAATAGAATTTCACACAGTGCCTTCAGGAACAACAATTAGTCATAGAGTCAAAATAACATGTTTATTGAACTGCATACATTTTGTATTCATTAATGTTTAAAAATCCGATTTATAAAACCGTTCCAATAAAACATCAACCGTAACATAACGTACTAAGATACGTACTATATATTCAATTCCATATTGAGCGAAACCATAAATTCAAAAAGTGTCCATTTTCTCAACTAAAAAGAAAGAACTATAAATTCGAAGTTTAACTTTCCAAGCCTTATGATTTGTACGCTGTCTTAGATACGGAGTTGGGGAAAGTTTATTGCTCTGCAGTGTCAACATTCCAGAACTTTAAAGTTAAATGAAGATAAAGCCGTTGAGTTTTCTTTACCAGCTGGTTTATAAAATTTGGACTTTTGATATCTATTCAAAAAATACACTCACCAAGCGTCTTTTAAGGAAAAAAATGTGAAAATTCAGTTAATACAAAATAAAAAAATATAAATTCACGTTGCAACCCTTTAATTGCTTGTGTTTTGACGATTCCAACTTATAGAAGCTTACTATTTTCCCACAAGAAGTATTTATTTTCAGTGTCTCCAGCAAAAATCCAGCAATTTAGAAAAAACGTATAAATTCTATTATTCTTCAAACCTGCAGTTACGTAGAACACATCACGATATCAGCATTATAACATATGACCTCATTATACAGATTATTTCTAGACTTATTTTATGATCCTAACAAATTATTAATGGTATTATTTTAGGAGTACGTTGTGCCTGACCACATGCCACGTAAAAGTCTTCTCTGAAGTTGCATATAAAATCTCAAGTAGACTATTTCATTTTCAATATATCCAACAAGCATTCATACAGTCGGATATAAGAACGATTTTCCAGTCTCCAGACCGAGATTTACTCATAAACCACACAGAAAGACAGAACAGAAATTCTAATAATTTAAATTTGTATAAAATGTGTTATTTTCCATGTAGGTATCTGATAAAAAAAAAGCATCAATACAAACAAAGACTCGACCTCCTTAGCCTAAATGACAGGATTTTATTAACATAATAACATGTAAGTCGTAATTTGTATTAATTTTAATATTGGATCCACCGTTCACAAAGAAAGAAAACCCATAATTTGGTAACTATATGTAAGTTAATTAGATCTGATTCTCACTCAAAACACGCAGTGGGGTAATAGCAGTTAATGAATAAAACAGAATTTAATTATTCAATTTGTTTTAGATGCACTCATTTTTTATTTTCAAGTACCTACTAAAATATGCAATTATTTTTCAAGCAATAAATTTTACTCCAAACATTAGGTTAAGGCTTAGAAACCTGATACACAGGCGTCAAATAAGTACACTTAAATAAAAAAATAGTCACGTTAAAATAAGAAAAAAGCCAATTTTTAACTTTATTTATGAAACATTTACATGGCAGGTTGAAGCCAAATATTTCTCATGGTATAAGGACACGTGCCTGTGACAAGCTGAGGCTCAATTACTTAAATATCTGGGTGTAAACTGTAAACACATCTAAGCCCAGTTACCCTGTCACTGCCTGATACAAGATAATACCTGGGGTTAACCAACACTGTTTTTATTACCTTTACCGACACGTGTCCGTTGAGTCTAACACGTTGTTTTATCGAGATACATTTTTTGCTGCAAGATACACTTCCATAAACAAAATTCCACCATGGTCAGTAAAGTACGCGTTCTGTTAGAAATACCGGATACTAGTAGGCGATTTTTGACAAGTATTTTGGTTGTCGAATTGTATTGACAACTTTTATTGGAACTGTCTCATGATGTAAAAATTTTTTCCGTATTTCATTTCCAAGAGTAATTTATTTATTCAACGGCCACAACAATTTTCACAAGTTATTACAAAAGAATATTCTAACAAATGGCAATAACTGCTTACATTCACAACATGCATATTGAGATAATAAATACAAATAACAAGGTGTGATAATGTTAAAGCATAAATTATCGTATACCAATAACAACAACCAACAATAACTTCATTCTACATAATTAAGAAGAAAAGTATTTAAAATATATAATTTAAATAATCAAGAACTGTAAAAGTAGTAAATAGTTTTTTTTTTAGAGTATTACTCTTGATAAGTAACAAGAACATATAACAAATTAATCTAATGTTGCTTTGAATGATGCGATAAAAAAAAAAATTAACAAAATGTGACATTCTACGAATACAATTTGCAACGTGCAAAGATAAAAATATTAACTTTTAAGAAATTAGTCAAACTAAGGTCTAATGGCCCAGTATAAGCAAAACAATGAACAAGATCAACAAGTACTGATGTGCAAAGAAAGGAGAGCTAATGCTAAATAGTTACTGCACAACAAACTGATTGAAAAACAATAATAAATATTGAAATAAAGTTAGAAAGTAACTAGAGAAATTTAAGCTTATTGAAAAGTGAAAACAACTTCACGAAGAAGATAATAGCGTGAAGTTGTCTATAAGTTTCCAATCTGTGATATACGTTGGAAACTTATATCATATACCACCATATTCACCATAAATTATCGGTTGTTGGGTTAAGCTTCAGCCAATCGCAAGAGAGATCCGCCTCTTCAATCGCCTGTACAGATGGATGTTTATTATTGGCAATTAACTGAAGATATCTCTTCACAGCGAGGCTGAAATATGTGTAGGAGATATATGTGTGAGCAATATTTCAAAGCAGTGTAATTCGGAAGCCTTTAATGTTCGTACAAATTATATACACCCACAAACAGTACGGTTAAAAAGTTCAAATCCGACTCCTTCAAGTCTGTGAGGGATTTTATTATATTAGAAATTATATTAGAAATTTCGTCAAATCTCCTACATATAAACTGCAACATAAAATCTATTGGAAATGCAGTCCAATCTACTAAGTATAAATTAAAATTATATTACAAATTTCATCAAATCTTCTACATATAAACTGCAACATAAAATCTATAGGAAATGCAGTCCAATCTACTAAGTATAAATTAAAATTATATTAGAAATTTCGTCAAATCTTCTACATATAAACTTCAACACAAAATCTATTGGAAATGCAGTCCAATCTACTAAGTATAAATTAAAATTATATTAGAAATTTCGTCAAATATTCTACATATAAACTGCAACATAAAATCTATTGGAAATGCAGTCCAATCTACTAAGTACAAATTAAAATTATATTAGAAATTTCGTCAAATATTCTACATATAAACTGCAACATAAAATCTATTGGAAATGCAGTCCAATCTACTAAGTATAAATTAAAATTATATTAGAAATTTAGTTAAATATTCTTCATATAAATTTAAAATGTATTGGAAATATTATAAAATATGCTATGAATAATCAAAAATATTTTGGAAATATAGTCAAATCTGCTACGAATAAAATTAAAATCTATTAGAAATGTAGTCCAATCTGCTACGAATAAATAAAAAAAATGTATTTTAAATGTAGTCAAACCTTCAAAAATTAATGAAAAATGTATCGGAAATTTTATCAAACCTGCTACAAGTAAAAGTAAACTCTATTGGAAATGTAGTCAAATCATTACACGTAATCATAAAAAATAATCAGTAAAATAAAATAAACGGAAATATCTATTGAAAATGTAGTCAAATCAATACCAACCAATATACTAAAAATCTATTCAAAATGTTGTCAAATTTACTGCGAATTTTGTTAGTTCTGATCCGATTCAATGAGAAATTTATTGGAAATATTTAAAAATCTGCTTCAAAAATCTAATGGGAATGTTATCAAACCTGTTGGAGGGACTGCTTTATAAAAGAACATGAAAAATACGTGTGATAACGTAATACGTGAAAGTGTAAATCTCAAACACGAAACGCATTTGTTTCAAGTTTCATGTTTATGCTATACAATCGAATGTGTATGTTATAAATTATTATCTAATGAAGCGATAAATCCATTAAAAATGTTCTAATTGTAAAATAGAAAGTAATATTACAGAGTTTTAAAAACAACTCGAAAAATCTAGATCATCATGTAAAATATTTATAAATAAAAAAGTCGATATTATAAAACTGAAACTTATAAAAAAAAGCTGGAATTTGATGACAGAAATGAAAAAAAATTGACTTCAATCTTGATCATAAACGCCTATAATTATTACTTAAAAACAAGTTATAAATTTGTTAAAAAAATATAGAGAATCATGCCATTTTTTAAAAACTTTGAACTTTCTAAATTGTATGGATATAGATCTTATTATTGAAAATAAATTCTAAAATCAACATTAATAATACTTGCACATTTTAATACTTACTACATAAGACAGTTTTTAACCATATAAATATGGCACATGATACAGTAAAGTACTAGTATACGTTCTTGCTTCTCAATAGCATACCATTATTCATATAATTGTACGCAATATCAAACTATTTCCTCGGTCTAGTATAAAAATTATAACAGTATTTTTATATACCTAATAAGTATCGTATACATCATCAGTGAGAAGTAGATGTAATGTCCCCTAAATGACTTTCTATCATAAAAATTGCGTTTAATGTCCTTGTATTGCCTTATGATTCCACTTACTATAATCACGGCCTCATTACTCTGAAATGTAGCCATGGAGCGAACGGTTTGTTGAATGAATGTACGGTAATGCCCAATCCCTCCGATTTCGGTAATTCAGCTTCTTTAAATTTTTGGTGCCAAAATGTCAAAGGAAACCAAATTCAGTACCTTTTTATGTAGACATTACCAATTTAGTTAATTATTTAAAATCCAAAATAAATCAATTGTTGCCACAATTTTGAAATAAGAAGTCTTGATATACTGTCACCCTTAATATAAAAAATGAAAATATTGTTTAAATTAACGAAACATATGATCGAGCTGCCATAATAAATTTTTCAAACAGAACAGTTTATAACATTTAACAGACACTTTAAATTTATATTACACAACTTTAGAGAATAAGCTGGAAATTGTCTAAAGACCAATGGGGAGAAGCCCGAGGGATTTTCGAAATAAGTAAAGACCTATATTCATACCAGGTACCTTAAGAATTTATTTTAATGTAATCAGTTTTAATAGTTTACATGTGAAAGCGAAACGAACAAAACAAAGTCGCTTTTGCATTTATGTATATTGTTACGATGTATAAATAGAGTTTTGGAGGTAAAAAGCTGGAGATGAAAAGCAAACGTGGAAGTGACGGGTTGAGCCTCAATTACTCCAGAATCTGGGTATAAACTGTGAACACCTCAGAGTCACTGTATAATTTGAGAGGAAAAATGAGGTTGTTCCCCGACTTTGCGATATATTACCTTTTCTGACACTTGTTTGCTAAATATTACACATCACATTATTCTACCAAAACATTATGTATTCAGTAGCCTAGCATTAATTCATGAAATCCATTAGTCAGATAAAACATCTCATGGTGGGGAATATTTTTTTCTATATACAGAATAATATTGTTTGTAACTACACCAAAAGTGTAAACACCACACGGTTGGAATCTGAGTTTCATGGTTCTGGTACCCACAATGTTGGTTTATTTATGATCCCAGAGAAACATGTCTGACCAACTTGAGAAAATAAAAGTTCTAGAAAATCTTGATATAGTAATACTGTGTGAACACAGTTCTGCTCGTTCTTTATAATTTCATCACTGAGAGACATTAATTAATAATCAACTTTATCCTATAGTTTTTTACTAAATAATAGGGGCTTTATGATAGTAATCAATTCAATAAATGTAAGATACTCTTTTTAGCAACGTTGAATGACGAAAAACAGAATAGAACGCAAACACTTCTATACATTAGTATGTACATAGTAGATATAAAAAATGTTGTATTTTATCATTCAACATATGCTGTCGTATCAAACACTTTACCATGATTTTTTTCAAATATTTCTACAATAGATTGGTTGGAAATAAGATCTACATATTACTAAGGTGTACAAATAACATTCTTAAGGTGAATATTCTTACTTTTGTTTCATTATGTTTAAAAGGTTTTTAACACATTTCAATGGTAAGAACATCCTGCTGTTTTGAATGTACCAAAATATAACCAGAAAACTTAAGTATTAGTAACTTAATAATGGCAAATCAATCAAGGTGGAATATAACTAAAACTGCTTTATTTGTAATGCTTATGTCACCCAGCTAGAATGGGTAAATAGTAACAAAGATCAGTATTTGTAGTGGTTCTTGGTTTAGTAAAATATATTGAAAACATTTAAATTAATGCTATAAGAAAGTAAGTTTTAACAAATATACTACATTAAATGTAGTATAACATTAAATTTTAATGTTTGTTCTTATCTGAATTGAAAAGTAATTAATTTCAAAGGAAATTGGGTCTCACAGACTTGAAGGAGTCGGATTTGAACTTTTTAACCGTACTGTTTGTGGGCGTATATAATTTGTACGAACATTAAAGGCTTCCGAATTACACTGCTTTGAAATATTGCTCACACATATATCTCCTACACATATTTCAGCCTCGCTGTGAAGAGATATCTTCAGTTAATTGCCAATAATAAACATCCATCTGTACAGGCGATTGAAGAGGCGGATCTCGAAAATATGAAAAAGATTAAAATTAAAATTTTCATATTATAACTAAAGTTTAATGTAACTATTTTTATATTTCTTAATCCTAATATCTCAAAATACAGTATATGAAATTTCTTTTGTAATTGCCATGAACTAAAAAAGTATGACTCACACATTTTATAAGCAGTTTTATATAGCCAATATATTAAAGTGAACCTGTGTGTGTTCATGAAATAATAAGCATCAGTTTTCAGCATTCATGTTCATAAAACAAGTTTTCTTATGCACAGTAATTATTCTTCCCACAGTCAGTTAGTCCTTAGATTACATAAACTGTTTAGCCTTATATAATTTTCAGAGATAGCGATAAGAACAAGTCAGCTGCGTCTGACACAAACGTCATAGAAAAACTGCTTAACAGTTATTCAGTTGCAACTCTGGACTCTAGAAATAACTTTTCTTTTTATTGTTATCGCCGGCCAAGATACTTGAAAATTTAGTTGGTTTGGCTCCAGACAAAATATATGTTTGTGTACTTATTGTTAATACCTGCTGGAAAAAATCAATACTTCATATATCCTAACAAATACTGTAAGCTACGTCGAAGACTATTGTTGGTATTTAGATCAAATGAAAAAATATACAGTAAATAGTATTTGTACAGTCTATATTGAATAGCTATAAATGAACGGTAGAGAAAAGGGAAATTGTATGTAATTTGCTGTTTCAATAAAGCGCTCCAAAAAAACTTTTCAAGAAACACTGCGCAATTCATTGTCAAAGAAAGGATGTTTCATGGCTCATAACTTGTTTTTAATTGTCAATTTACCAATTGGCAGAACGAACTAAGTTTTTTGAACGAGTAATTTGAAGAGATTGCCTTTAGAGGAAGTTCTGCGTGCACCTCTACCACTATCTTATTCTGAAATAGTCATTTGGAACATTTAAAAATACTAACGAGTTTGTTAATTATCTATTGCATAACATACTACAAATATGTGAATAAAATATATATTCATAACTTATTTCATATTCATAAATGTATTCATACTATTCATAAATAATATAATAATATTATTTAAATATTTATAAATGTTTGACTCCCCTTTCACACTATATCTTACTCTTTGTCGATATTACTGTTACTTTTGCTGTTGATATTACTGTTTGTTGAATTAATATGATTCAGAACTCTATACAGACGTGTATCACACTCTAATACTAACTAATAATAAACCAACGCGGAGTATCAGTATTGTTTAAGAAGTTCATGTAGCATGAAACGATAAGAAAAAAGGCCCACTCTCACTCCTGTTTTTTCTACCTTAACGATCACCATTTAATACTGGTTTACCACCATTTCTAGATGGTTCTTGTGATTCCTGACATCCGTTTCACAACTATCATTTTAGTATGATTTGTTTACTTTAACATAGATTTTAGTTATTGTTAGGTTAGTTATCCACATGAGGAAAAGATCAGATTGCAGATCTCGAAACAGTGTTACTGATTTTGTGCGGATAAATTCTCCAGTCATATAATTAATTGACTCTCCCAAAACAAAAATGAACCTCAAAATTAAGCCATGATTATTATTCATCAGAGCAGTGTTCATTCATTTATTTAATTAGTAATTACTGGACAAAGTTCTCTACTGTATATGCTAATCTCGATTAGGATTAAGTTAGTGCTTTTTATATACGAACAGAACTGTTATTATATTAAACGCTACAATTCTCTGCATTTAATAGCACACATGCTGAGGGGTTCGCTCTCCGGTGCCTCGGTTTGTGGTGACACTGAAATATATTTATTTCAAGCGGTTAACTAAAGCAGGTCCTGCACGAGTTTCTGAAGTTATAGCAGTGATAGATATTTAAAAGCGACGCATTGAGATTAAAAGCTGTTAACAACGATCATGCACCTAAATAACAGAATGGAAATCAGCCAGTAGTTTTAACCTACGGGTAATTGGTAAGCACAATTCTCAAGATTCCCAGTGATATGGAATTTTTAATATATTTAGTGCTGTATTTTAGTTTCGACAATGTTCTGTTCTAAAACACGGTAGAAGTGCACCACACTTTACGTCACGCAACAGGCTTCGCTGAAGTTCTATACCAAATGTCTAGCACATTTGTAAATGAACTCTCTATATTTTCTGTGAAAATGTAGACGGACAGATAATCGTACAAAAAGTAGTGTTTACTTTCCGTTTTTTTATTTTCATTGGATGATTGCGAGTGCTTTATGGAAATTTTTGAATTAAATAATAAATAATGTGTACATTTTAGTTCGTTTTTTAATACCTTTTGTAGTTTATTCCAATTAAAAGTTTTAATTTTAATGTCCATGACTTTGTAGGAATTTCTTGTTAATATATTATTAATGTAGCGTTTCAATCCTTCTTCGAGTTTTCTTTTACTATGTTAGTTTTATCTGATGTGCATCCTTCAGGGCTTTGCCTATTGGATGTTCCAATTTATTTTACAATTATCGAGTTTTGTTTTTTTCGCAAGTTCTTTTTTATTGTTAAGTTTATATTTAGTTTGTTTGAAGATTATATTATATTTATTTACTTTTAAGTTTGTAAATATTTCATGATTTTCATGTTTTATGTTGTTTCATGTTTTTTTTTTCTATCAGTCTCTTGCAAATTTTGTTAATACCGTATTATAAAAATCTTTTTTTAATGAATGAAGGAAATCATAGCTTGAATACAAAAAAAGAGTGCTTAAGCTTACATAAATTAAATAATAACAATAATAACGTTTTTAACAAAATCAACAACTAAACTAGTAAAGCAACAAAACTAGTAAATTTTACAATCTGTGTGTGCTACCTGATCAAAAGAATAACATCGCGAAATGCAAGATTCTTTGATAACGTCAATTTACTTAGAATTAATTTAAATAGATAATAAGTTACAATTATACTTCAAGATTAACAATAATACCTGAACGATAAACAATGTAACTAGGGGTTTCAAAAAACTTAAATAATTATAATAAAATTCAAGCACTTAAACATCATAAATATCAACAAGATAATGCATGGGTTATTAAAAAAATAGGTAAATACTGCATCTAGGTTAGGCTTGGATGAGAGAATGACAACAGCCGCGCCGATTTATGACGCTGATAAATCTTATGTTTGACTCTTTTCAGGCTTTTGTGAAAGAGATCAACTTCTGCAGGGAAAAGTGCACATTTTGTAGGAGGTTAATAATACCATTCTACACACAAATTCACCATAACATAACGTGTTTAGGATATGTAGGTAACATATATGTCACTTGTTAAAATCTCTTATGAGTTTTTTTTATCGGTTTTTTCGGTTTTTTTATTCTCCTACGTTCTTGATGCCATCACAGTTCACCTTAACGTGTAAAAATATTTCCTAATACTCAATAAAATCGCAGGGAGTGACATCGAATTCAGTGTTGCTATGTAGAAATAATTTTAAATGTTGCTTCATAAAAAAATGTCAAAAGTCAGTTCGTTTTCAAAATATCGTGCTGACAGTGGACAAAAATGATAAGTTTCCAGTCCCACGAGTGATAGGCTTCGCTAACGCTCAGCTAATTAAAACACGTAAGCAATTATAAGCACAAGAATACTTCTTTCTTGAAAGACATACAAGATGGAAATAGTTCTTGTAATTGAAACTCTCCTGTGACTGGAGAAACCGTAAAGTGTTCTCCAGCTTAGACAAAGCTTGGAGAAACAAAAGCTGCATTGTTGTAGAGAGTGGGTTTTGTAGTGCAGCATTCATGACAACTGTTATAATTTGATTTCAGAATCCTTTGTACTTTATACTACACAGAATATTGTTTAGACATTTGAATACTTTGAAGAGAGTTAAACTTACATAGACGTTCCGAAATTAAGATAGTAGTGGGTTGCATTAGTTTTTCATTAATATTGATATACATTTACTTATTTGTAACGTGTACTACTATAGAATTAAATAAAAATTGTTAATAGAAATAATACTTTAGAAATAACATTATGGTTTCCTACTTTATGTAATAATGGGCTGTATGGAAATAAATAGCTTGGACATTACGGACTGTAATCTTGGATTTATTCCCTTAAGAACAACATTATACAATATTGGGTTTATGGTAAAATTATGGTAGATCTTTCATTTTATGGGTTCAATCATTTCTCACCAAGCCTTGTTTTTTCAATATTTTTATTAATTATTCAAAAAAGTACATTGCAATTTATTGTACTTTGTCATTTCGATATTATAATCGTTTACATATTACGAGAAAACATGTTTTTTAGTTTGGACACAGTTAAAAACTAGACACCGTTCATAATTCTACACCAAAAATAAAATATAAAAGTGTTTGGGTTTAACATAATTCTTATGGGGTCTTTTCAGAACTGGGTCTTAAATCTTATCTTTCTATTTCTTGTCGTGTATCAAATAATGTTTTATATACCTGTACTTTGACAAAGTAAAGATAGAATAGTTCATAAATAGTAAAATACTACTGTAGTTACATAAATAATATATAACAATTGTTTTAGAAGTACAGATAAAAAATAACTATTATTAATTTAGTTTTTATTGATTTCAAAATAAAACAAAACCTTTAAATAACAGCGACATGATCATTAACATTCCCAACACGTGTGGTGATTGATTACGCCAGTTCAGAATGACACGCTAAATGACGTAGTAAACGGTTACTCCGTTAGCGAAGAGCTGACGCTAATAAACGTTAAGAGCCTGCTTGAGCTAAGCTACTAACGGCAACGAGATTAAATCGCTTCTAATGACTTGTTGAAGCTCAGCAATATTTTGGTGTAAATTGTGAGTGTCAACTCTCAAGTTAATTGGAATATAAGTGAACAGAAACGTTCTACGTGTCAACCTTCCACTGTAACCATGGGTCAGTCAGGCACGGTTATAAAAAGATATTCAAATTAAGGGATGAAAAACTTTCGAACAAACGCCAAACCAGTTAAAGCTTGACTAATACTTTAAAATATTAAAGAATATCCGATTAAAAAAGATTTGGGGATTTCAAAATATATCCAAAACATGTTCAAAATGTTCTTTTTTAAATATGGTAAATACTATAAATTTTAGTATTTTTTCTACGAAAAGGGATTTAGATTTATACTATAAACAGCATTGAAACCACTGAAGTGTATTAGAAAACACACACAAAGTTGAGATCTTACAAATTTTTTCTAAACTAACCATAGATAAATATATTTATGGGAGAAAATAATTGCTTAGGGTATTAAAAGAAACTAAAATACAAATTAAAATCCAGTCACAAAATTTTGAAAAAATGTTAACCTCAAAACATTTTCCGGGTTGTCAGGCGTCAGGCCCAAGGTTACACGTATGGGAATAAAACCTAAAACCCCATTCCTCCCAACAAATCTAGGATTTAGCACAAGTGAGGGAAATATTTAGAACTCAGTACAGAATAACTCTTACGCAATTTTCCTTCTTTCATGAATTTCCGCACAACAGAAGGCTCATCTGAGAGTTACGATGGTCAAAACCATAATTTTAACTTTTTCTGGCATTCACTGAACATGCCTTTGTGGTTACAGTACGAAAATGTTTAACTTTCTTCTGTATTAACGTTTTTTAATCTGTTATGCTGTTTTTAGCTCAGTTCGTATGTTACTGCAAAAGTTCGTTTTCTATCATGCTCTTAGAAACACTTCCTTATGACATCATTTGTTCAATAACTATTTATTAAAATATGTTATGTTATTACTTATTATTATAACTATCGAATTATTGACGATATCGGATTAACGGAAAAAATACCAGAAGAAAAACAGAAGAGGGTTGTGGTGTATTCAGGTCTATATACTTGATTTAAATATTTTACTTAGAAAGATACATTGATACATTTGATTTAATATTTACCAACATCGAAGTCTTTTTCAATATTCTCTATCATACAAATTAGTAATATTACCCGTAATTAATATAAGTAGTTTAATTTCGTTAACTGCAACGTAGTGTAAGAGGACAACAAATGCTTTGTATTTTGAAAGTTTTACATAGTAAGGGAGACGTAAAAAAATTGTTCTCTGGTACCAGTCGTCACAATTAAGAGAACTAAAGTAAACACGCCCTCTGTGTGGGAGGGTTTGTAAACACATCTCAGATTCGTTCTGAGCGAACTCGCGTATATTCATCAGTATAGTGGATAGATTCCTATCTTGGTGGATTCGGTGCCAATAAAGGTGAGTGATCAAATTCACTTGTACATTGATTGGACTCCTTTGAAAACCCCAACATCACATGAAAACTTTACAGTTAATTATCTTCCCAAACCATTATGGTGTGATTATATATTTCATAGTGTGATTTAATCACGAAATTTATGTTACCGAAATAACTACTATATCATAAAGTATATTTCCGTCAACAGAAAATTTGGGAGAATCATTTTACGAAGTAAGTGAATACCATTTCAGTAAATTAGATTCAATTTTTTTAAAGCACTTAATATTATGCATAAGATTTATATTAAAATAGTTAGAAAACAATTTATATAAAAAATGTCCAGGTGCTTCATGGAAAAATGATTCCTAGTTTTATAGTAAGAAGAAACTATGGCATTATTTTGTCAAAGAAAGCCAAAAATAATATAATGAGGATATATAATGATTTTGGAGTCAAAATTTCAAATGACAGTCCATTTGTCTGTATGTGCAATAACTCTTGATATGAAGATCCTAGAGACTTGAGTCTTGGTACATAAAATCTTCTTAATCCGAGGAAGAACTAAGCCATTTGGTTTTGGAGTCAAAATTTCAAATGACAGTCCATTTGTCTGTATGTGCAATAACTCTTGATATGAAGATCCTAGAGACTTGAGTCTTGGTACTTAAATTCTTCTTAATCCGAGGAAGAACTAAGCCATTTGGTTTTGGAGTCAAAATTTCAAATCACAGTCCATTTGTCTGTATGTGCAATAACTCTTGATATGAAGATCCTAGAGACTTGAGTCTTGGTACATAAAATCTTCTTAATCCGAGGAAGAACTAAGCCATTTGGTTTTGGAGTCAAAATTTCAAATGGCGGTTCATCTGACTATATGTGCTATAACTCTTGATAGGAAGATTGTAGTGACGAGTCTTGGTATATGGATTCATTTCCATCCAATGAATAACTATAATGATTTTAGAGTCAATATGTAAAATGACAGATCATATGTCTGTATGTGCTATAACTCTTCATAGGAAGATTATAGTGACGAGTCTGGGCATATGGGTTCATTTTCTTCCAATGAATAAGTTTTTACATAGTAAGGGAGACGTAAAAGAATTAAAGTAAAAAAACGAACTGAACCCGCTCTCTTACAAAAGAGTTCAGGCCTCAAAGATTAAAATCAAATCGTGAGCTGCGGCCTGAGGCTTCGCATTCTTTTGTTGTTCGTTTGATATTTTTTTCTTTCACTGAAATCTTAATCAACAATCTTTATCTAAGTGCATCAATAAATTGAAAGTGGAATCTCAGGAAACTCTAAATAATTGAGGAGGTGCCATCGGTACATCGGTACATGGACATTCCTGTAATCAAGCTAAGTGTTTTGTCTCTTGTATTCCCTCGTACCAGTCGTCACAATTAAGAGAACTAAAGTAAACACGCCCTCTGTGTGGGAGGGTGTGTAAACACATCTCAGATTCGTTCTGAGCGAGCTCGCGTATATTCATCAGTATAGTGGATAGATTCCTATCTAGGTGGATTCGATGCCAATAAAGGTGAGTGAACAAATTCACTTGTATATTGATTAGCTCCTCCCGAAGGGATTTGATCTCTTCAGTCTCTCTGAGATTCAACCACCTAATCTAACTTTACGTCGTCTGCAAACAGAAGATAACTACTTCTCAGCCTCATTCCAATATTGTTAATGAAAATTATGAAGAGCAGCGGACCCAAGTGAGATCCCAGGGGAACTCTAGATGTTGCCGAAAACTCCTAAAAAGACATCCCGTAAATTTGATCACAAGTCTCCGATTGTACAAATAGCTAACAAACCAGTTGAGAAAAAGGCTAACTATACCATAGGCTTCAATTTTAGCCCATAAATGAATGTGACTTACTCTAGAGTGTCAAAATATATATAACGTCAAGTTCGTTTTACTACTAAAAGATTTTATAGCTTCTCAAATCAAATCCAAATCAAATCAAATCAAATCTTGATCCTCTTTTTACGGTTCAGAAATCAATTTTGAAATTAGCTTTTAAAAAATGTCATAGGTTTTCAACATCCATTTTATTTCAAGAAACTAAAATGTTTACAATAAGACAACTTTTTATAAAATCTCTTTTAATACACATGTTTAAAAATTTAGATGATTTATTTGTAAGAACTCAACACACCCACAACACACACTATTCTAGATCAACAGGAATTCTACCACTGCAATTAACTAAATCGTATTCAAACACCAACTCATACTATCTAGCTCATGTGCTTTTTATAAATATGAGTAAACAGTTTCCAAATTTTAGTTTTTTCAATGAAATTTCTACAATTATTTTTAAAAGGAAAGTTAACCAGTGGTTATTATCATTGTCTATTGAGGAGGCCGAGGCAGTGTTGTCTACGAACTACGGGCGGACAGTTTGACATGTAAACAGCCACCACTCCTATCCCATCATCATTCATTATCACTAACCTATTATAATCTGCGGTGACCCTGCTTATTTACCATTGTTTCTAATATGTATATGTTTTAAAATTAATAATATTCAATGCTTTAAAACAGGTACAAATCAAAATTACGCGGTTTTTTTTCCTTTGAATATATTCATTCCATATTCACGTATGTATGTGCATGCATGTATATGTATATATGTATGTGTGTGTGTATGTATGTATGTTTTATATAATAGTGTATTATTTTGTATTATATTTATATTCATTTTTTTTAGTTATATCCAGTCCGTTATTTTTTCAGGCGTGAGCAACTCGAGTCTGCGCACAGGCATCATAGCCCATGCAGGCTCATTTCCCGAGGACAATGTTTTATACATGACATGATGTTATTTTATGATGTTTATTCTATGATGATTATTTCTTATGCTTTGTTCACATTTCAAACTTCATTCGGTAATGTAAAAATTTAGAAGTTAATTGTACAGATTGTATTGTAATATTGTACACATATTTGGGAAATAAATCAATTCATTCATTCATTCTTCTTAAAGGACCACAAGGTTGCTGACTGTAGATCTTCCAGAAGTAAACCCATGTTGGGTAGGACACAGTAAATTCCTATAAAGGGGGTTGATCTTGATTAGAATAAGTTTTCAAGTAAATTTGTCAATCCTGGTTAGATTACCATTGGTCTGGAGTTAACAGCATCTTATTTGTCCAGAATTCTGGAAGAGATACCTGTTTGAGGGACTGGTTTGAAAAGAGACTACATCAGTTTACATATTAATATATTTTAAATATCCATGGAAACAACAAATAACATGTATTGCAAAGTTTTTGATAAATTCAAAAGAAAAATTTGTTGATCTCACACCACATTAGGTTGGAGAAGCACGACTAGGAACAAGTGCGATGGCCGAAAGCTTGATAAGGGCTAGGACCTTTTTCATTGTTCAGTTTAATTTTCAAAGTCTTTCAACACGCAGGACATTGAAAATCTAAACCAGGAGTACTATGGCGAAGACCAGGACCTAGACAAGGACTTATGGATGAGTTACTTTAATTATTTACAAGTCAAAGATTTTTCTCTAACTATTCTTCTTAGAATATCCCAAGCTGTTTTAGCTATTATTCATTAGCAGTATTCATCCTAGTTTTAACTATTTCACAGCAAAAACGTTGAAACAGTTTCTATATAATTATAATGTTTTACAATTAATAGAATCTTAATATTTAAGGAACTTTAGAATGATTTTATTTTTTTGTTTAGTGATCAACAAATAAGTTTCGTATGATTTTTGGGAAAACAGAAAGAAATTGCGATCTATGGTTTTAAATCCTTGCAGTATTCTTAAGTGTAAAAAAAGAATAAGTTTTAAATTATTTTCTATACAATGTCCAAATATTTTAATATCATTTCATACATATTTTATAAAAATAGTAAAGATGAACAAAAGAAACAAAATAAATTCAATTTTTAACCTATTTATGCTTACTCGTTCCTTACAATTATTTGATAAAAATATAGACTCCAAGGGTTTCAGGTGTTCACAAGCAATGGTGATTTTTAACAATCCCAAGATCATTGGATTGGGACTCTGCAAAAGAAACTTTAACTTAGTTTTGTTCGAATACAAAAACTTTATCTCTAGATGCATAATAACGCCAAAACAAGTGATATTTATATTATTTTAATTATACCCTTCAAAACAGTAGTTATAACGCTGAACAAATGGTGTTCGCAATTTATCTTTAAATCAGCAGAGGATGAAACAAACTATCAATCAAAGTCATGTGTAACAACGGTCTAATTTAAAATATAGTTAGTTTGAGTTCGGGTTGTGAGTTTAAAGTGTATTATAGTCAACCTAGACTGATTTAGCCCAAAGAGTTTTCTTGTATCAGTACTGCAGGGTATGTTAATGTTCCCTGCGTTTTGTCATCACTTATTTTGAAGCTACTCCGTGGTCACCTGAATTAATCATCTCGATTGATGATTTTTTAAATTTTCTTTCCGATGAATCAACTTCCAAAGTTTTATAAAACTCTAATTTCGAAATGATTAACGTCGTCCATTTAAATATTCTAACTGGTACATGATCTTCCTCCGAGGGTCGGGAAATACTAGTGGTGGCATTTTGACTTTACCTACAACACTTGTAGAATTTACAAAGACCTTGAAAAAATTCATCAAAGAATAACTTCTAAATTGTATTAATAACATTAAATTACTACATACATTAATACTAGTTTTAACACACTGAAACTGGTGGACACTCATTTCTACTACTCAGGAAAAACTTATATTTCACCAAATTTTTACATTGCTTGTATACATTTGTAAATACGATTTACAATCGTGATTTTTTTTCATTTCGTAATTTTTATTGTACGGTTTATAGGGATTAACAGTTTCCTTTGAAGTTGAGTAGAATTGTTCTTATTCACTCTTAACTGCTTTGCATGGTAACATTCAAATTAAATTACGAATATTGTAGAATAAAGCATGACGAAACCTCATTTTAAACAAGATATGGTTTATGGTGTTTCTTATAAAAATATTAACGGTTTATATTAATATTTATCATATCATATATGGCTTATTAAAGGTCATGTTGCTATATCTGGCTATTGACTTATTTTTTAGTTAAACATGAACAATTTTCAAAATGCTTTTTAAACATTTACATGACCAGTTTAAAGTTGGAAAGACAAACCGTGATGAGAATGATCCTTTCATTAGATCTGCAAATAACAGAATATAATATGTTTCGACGGAGCCTTGTCTTATATAGGGGCCTAAAATATATTGAGGCTTTATATAGTTAGGGATGGACTTGTTACGTTCTGACTCTTTATGTTGCTATACAATTTATTTTACTGTACATTAATTGTGGCACAGTTAAAAACGACTTATCTAACAGAATTTGTTAGCAACCTTACGTACTTTTTTATCTATTAAGTAAGAAAAAACGACACTTGTAATTAATATTCATAAAGAATTACAAAATTGCTCGTGATAGGGTACAATAAAAGACATGTATAAGAAATATTTTGTCACTCGAGTAATATATCTCTTTTTGTACTCCAATAAATGTAAACATTTATTAAACATAATCATAAAACCATTCTGTACTACTGTATGTTTAGAATCAACCATTTTAACTATTATATTTTAACTATATTTAATATGGGATTATTATTATAAATTCTAACATAAATATAACTACTGCGTTGCTAGTATTATCAATTCTAACAAAATCGAGAATAATGTTTCCATTTTTTTTCAACAGACATAACAATTTTACCAGCCTCTCTATCTTCGACTTTTAAATTACCATTCATCAAACAATCGAACCTAAAATGGAGCTCCAAACTGCAATAAATTACTTTGTGAACTGGATTCAAGTGACTTAAATATTTAAAAAGTTAGTTAATGTATTTTGCTCTCAACATTCACAATGAGAGCTGTGACACTTGACCGACTTGTTTACGTAACTTGTCCTTGTTATATTGGCCTGCAAAATGTTCAGAAATCTATACCATCGGCACAACTTTCTTTGTGATTTGTAAAGGAATTGATCCTGGAATAAGTCCGGAAAAAATGTCTTTTCTGATACGTTTTAGATTAACTTTAGCCGTTTCGCCTCGTTTTTCACATCAGTTTGTGACAAGTCACGATGATGCTGAGGACTAATTAGTCTGACTTTACACAGCCAGTCTTGACTAGCATCGTAATATATACCTTAGTCCTCAAGTTGTTTTCCTATATATTTACTTATAGGGACTTCTCATCTTTCACCATTACGTTAACAGATTTTCCTTATCGCCACAATCATTTTTGGGTTGCATAAAGATGCTTGATTTTTGCATGATTTTTGCATGCCATTTCTCTGTGGTTGCTTGCAAAATTTAAGATCTATAACTCTATAAAAGATATAACACAACGTTTTTGAGGATTGGAATGTATCCTCTTCGTCATGTGGGGGAGAGATATTAATTTATAAAAAATAAAGAACAGAAAGGAGTAAAGAAGGGGAATTAAAGGGTTCAAACACATCTAAAAGTTGCTTGGAGTCCATGCTTAGGTTCTCCCCCCCCCCACCTGACGAAGAGGATACATTCCAATCTTCGAAACGTTGTGTTATACCTTTTATAACCTATAGTGATGGCAAATATCCGAAATCCGGTTATCCTTTCAAACCTTCTATCGTTAATAAAAAAATAACTAAAATTGTACAACTCGTTTCATTTATAGAAGGAGTCCTGTGGACAGACGTACAATCACAAAAATGATCATGTTTCATCCTCCTGGTGATAGGCTTTAATGGTGTTTAGCCAAATCATGATAGACATGAACAATTGTTGAACTCCTTTATTCCCTGTGTGGAAAGTTACATAAAAAATCTACAGATGGGATATTTCTAGATATATATTTTAGATAGTTTTGTTGTATGTATCATTGTATCATATGTAATATTATTGTATTCAGTCTGTTTACAAATGTATTTATTTAATTATTTTCTCATTGTCATTATGGTTACCTACAAGACCAATGTAGTAAAGTTCACTAACGCTCAGCTAAATCCATGGATTGACATGCACCATCATCGAACTCGAGGTTGCCTATATTCTTAGGAAGTTTCATGTAACATTTGAAACCTATAGGTCAGTTCTTATTTAAATTTCGTACGTGTAGACAGGCAGGTATTAATTTGTTTCATTCCCTACAACGATAAAGAATAATGATTCAAAACGTATGGAGAGCTTGTGAAGTGCCATCATGTATGCAAGGTTGTGAAGCGGCGCTTGGTGGATAATATTTGTCTATGTATCTTTAGTTACGGTAGATTGGTCCTGAAGAACTATTATTATTCAAACATTAAAAGTTCCCCAGGATTTGAGAGATGAGTGCTTAAAATTGGAAAATCATCTCACCCTTCATCCTACTTAAAATCGCAGTAGATTGGATTTTAAAAAAGTTTTATTCCATCGTAAAATTCATATTAAACCTTTCAGTAAAATGTGATAGAACCTTTAGTGAAGTAATGAAGTAGGTTCCTCTATGACGAAACAGATCTATTCTCCACAACTTTGGACCTTGAATCTAAAAAGAGACAGTAATACTGAGAAATCGGCCAGAGCATCTTGTGTTTGTGAGTACTCTAACAGATATTTCTAATTAATATGTTTTTTTTACTTATCCACGAATATTATATTTGATTGTCTATATGATTTAAATATTGAATTAAAACCTCGTTAAAATATATTTCTGGTAAATAATACCATTAATAACACAATTAATGAAATCGGCTTAGCGTTGGCGAAGTGCAAAATTCATTTAAAGGGGCAATCCTTTTTTTTGATGATTACAACTTAATTTTAATTAAAGGTAACGATTGGTTTTAAACTTGTTCTAAAGCTGTACATGACCTCATGGCCTTAAAATATTTTAACCAAAATATTCTTTCGCTAAATTCATCGAAGACTAAGTTTATGCCCATATCTCTCCAGGAGACCACAGACTACGCCATAGGCGACCTTATGGTTCATAACTGTGGCATTTACAATAATGAACTTTGCTCTTGTGAAACTATTGAAAATGTATCTTCTTAAAAATATTTGGGTGTCGGTTTTGTTTGACAAGCGCTTAAAATGGTCTTCTCCTGTTGACTATGTAAAGACTTAACTAGAAGTAAGATAATGGAAACTTGATAATAAATTAATGTGCATTTAATTAAATCATTTAATTCCAATAACTGTATACTAGCTAACTGTATACTTTTTTATTTTGGAGTTTTTGTTGCATTTTATTTTTCTCAAGGAAGTTTATTTTATTAAAAATACTGCACGCATACAGGTCTTTTGGAAATTAATTATGATTCAATTCAATTCGATTTTATACTTTTTATATCAGTGTAATTATGTCTATCTGTGCACAGGACATCTCGGGAATCAATTGAGCTATAGACCTGAAATTTTTTAATCAACCTCAGAGAAGCCTGTTACGTGACACATGGTGTGGGGTATTACTACCTTGCATTTATAAAACACATTGCGTGTGTCCACTTGTGTTTATTGTTGTCAACTTAACTGCCTGTCAAAACCATAAATAAGTATATATAACATTCTTATGGATTTCTAATTTCAGTTAAAGACTATATTTGGCTATCTGTTCCTCGATGAATATGTAAAATGTATAAAATTAATTAAAATTCAATTTTAATTCGATTAGTTGAAAAAACAATATTAACATACTGTACATTGCACTTTTATATTTAAGACAAATGCGTTTGTGTCAATTTATAGCAATTCGGAAATAAACTATTATTGAATAAAATTAAAAACATTTCAAATTCAATTCAATTCAATACAGAAAAAAGGAAAAGATGATTAAGGTTGTAAAATAATTCTCATATTTTTACTATGCAAATTTTTACGAAAGAACATTTTTATAGCTTAATATAATAACAAATATTGTACTACGGTAATCAACTTTTATCTATAACTAGCTGTTTGCCGCGGCTTCGCATGCTTTTCGAAAGCTTTGCCCGGGTAAGTGCACTTCTGGTTCAAGTGAATTAATTATACTTCAACGCCGATGTAGAGTTTGCCTTGTTGCATCAATCAAGAACATCTGTATGTGTATAGCCATTGTATACGTATATGTACTTTTGTACTTTATTAAGGTGGTTTAACAGTCAAGCATTAAGTTCAAGCAGAAATTTATTTTAAAGAGAAATGTACATCATAACTTAGCGCCTTCTAATAGTGTTTAGCTATTTAATATACGAAACTGTCTCGTAATTGCAGTTTATAATGTTCAGGCGCTTTGATAACATTTATATTTTGTATCGCCGCGCCGCCTGGTGGCGAGTTACATCATTGGTCATAGCATAAAAACCTTGCCCGTAGAAAAATACATATACAGACAAACATTCATTTATATATGCATATATACAGCAATATACATATTTTAAATCTTATTTTCCTCTTACATTTAGGAGTGCTTGTAATGGTCATTATTATTTCTGAGAGTTACATGTTCAGAAGGATTATAATGTATTTCAAACCAAAATCCAATTGATACGTAATTCAGCAGGAGTTCGATCAGCGGTAATTCCCCTTGTTACTGCAGTTCTACGTACTATTAATTAGTGCGTAATTGGCAATCAGACTGGAATTCCTAGAAAACTTTGACCTAGTCAGGGATAGTGGTAAACATAAAATACATGCACACGGGCATGTTTAATCTCTCAATCAGCGGAAATATAGTTATCATGTTGGAAACTCCAACTTAGAATACATTTATATAAAATAGGTAACGTTTTTTAAAACTAGCTATACCCTATGTTTCATGTTCACCTTATACCGTCTAAATATTTAGTTTAAAAATGTAAAGTGAGGCAAAGTAATTTTATCAAGCCACCCCCCTAGGGTCTAACTCTTACGTACAGGTGTGAATATCACATTGGTTTTCAAAGTTTACATAGCCTACAGTAGTACAGATTAGCAATACACTACAGCACGTCTTTACTGAGGTTTTATGCACAGTTTTATGTCTTTAGCTCCTTCCATTCTTAAGATACCCTGCAGACAGACACCAATTAAATGTAAAATATCAGCGTTATTGCCGTACTTTGTATTTTGAATATGACCTGTATCTCATTTTAGTGAGCTACTCATGAAATTCATTGACGCTGAAATCTCGTTAATTTCATTTGAGAACTAATTACAAAGTCTATTCATGCTTTAAATACAAACAGCGAACAACTTATTACAATTTGAAAATAAAAAAAATGGCAAGGAATATAAAAGGGAGCATCATAAACATTACTATGATTGATCAAACACGTGGCCATATTATGTTACTATAGAACAAAAGACAACACATATATATACATGCCTTGCGGTTATAACATGTTACACTAGTTAAGTTCAATCATAGACTACTTATTCTTTATTTAGACAGATACCCTGAATAGATTGTATCGCGTTCCATTAATATACCGATATAACGGAGTATCGAAGAATCAGGTACGTTTTGAGTTACGGAGAAGGTAGCAAACATACGGACAGACAGACAGACGGACTCATATTTTCATATTTTGATCTTTAAACCAAAAGAGCCTTTCTTTCGACCAAAAGGAACCTACGTATCTAGCTTACAGTTTCTAGGGCTTTTCTAACGAGATTTATCGAACAAACGAGTAGATGGACAGGCAGACCGTTTTTTTCTTGAAGGAAGAGAAACTCATTTGCCAAGTTTCAAGTTTCTGAAACCTTTCTATACTAAGTTACCTCACATATCGTCACACAGACAGACCTAGGAACGACACTTTGATCAATAAGAAAATCAGTAAGATTTTTCTTTGAACCACAAGGAATCTATTTACTAAGTTTCAATTATCTTCATTCAATCAAGAGGTATGGCAGAGACGGGCGCACAGACAAAGACACTGAATAAAGCGCTGTCGTATTCTTTTAGTGTGTTCATTAAAAATAATGGAAACAAGATTCCTTTACTAAGTGAAATATAAGATTATCGATGCATTTTATCAATAATCTTGTATTTAATTAACCAAAGAAATGTATTTAGTACGAAGCGCTGCACTCTAAAGCAGTTTCAGACACGATCCAATAAACAACATAACTTGTCTGCGCTTCATTTAATCTTCATAATAAATTGTTCTTCATTGCGCCCTACAGCATCTGTGAGAAGAGAGTTAAGTTTAGAAAAGTATTTTGTAATATAACTTAATGACAGTTGAGTTGTTTCATTCGTATAGACGGATTTTCGTATTTTATTTATAACGCATCATTCCTACAAGATCAATTAAATGGTTTAGATCTTTCATCTTTCTAATTCATAAAGTACCGTGTAATTGTTCCAAGTTCGATGTTATAAATAAATGAACTTTTTATTGTACAAGGCGAAGTTGAATACGTGGTATTCTACAAAGTCCTTCCTTAAACTGTATATTCCCAAATCAAAAATAAAATAAATTTTACATTACGAGTAATGAATGTATTCATACTAAGTGTAAATCAAGGGAATATTTTCCAAACCACAAAACATACAGATCTAATATTTAAGATAAATTGTAAGTAAAATGAACAAGCCTGGTGGGAGTAAAGGGCCTGCACCTTCAAACTTGTCGACAAATTAATTGTAAAATACGTATGCAGTACTATATTCTTTAAATAGTTCTTTAGTGTCGAAGACATTAATTATGAAAAAGTTAATAATGAGACAATAAGATTGCCTCTTCATCTAGATCACACTTCATGGCTGGGAAATCCAGGCAGACCTATTTTGTAGTCTATGTCTCTAGTGTCGATAATATACAAATTGTTCTACTTCTTTGGAGTTCTTCAGATTTATGTGGACTCCAGTAGTTGAGTCAAGTCTGTGACAGGGTCAGATTTGAGACGCTGCACTGCGGAAGGTCTAAAAGAGCCACACTCAACATTTGCATTTACACCCCGAGAGTTGGGGGAGGACGTTCCCCAACCGACAGCCCTCGCTTTGAAATCGCCACCGACGAAGACTGTCGTGAAAAAGAGCCCTAAGAGCATAGGGCAAACTTAGGTAATAGATAAACAGTGTCCATGCTGGGAATTTCAAGCAAAGATGAAGTTTTTAGTGGGTAGTTGACGTTACTAAAAGATCCACAGTACTGGCTTGTCACCAGTGAGCGAAAATGCATTTTCATTCCTGTCCCAAAAATAATTTATTGTTTTTCCTACAATGTAGCTAATGAAAGGTAATTTTATGCATTTAATTTCCCGTATAATATTTTTCCCCCGGCAAAAACAACCTGATTGGACACACAATCTCTAGCATGTGGGAAGCGTAGGGGCCATAAGTCAATTCCAGGACAACAGACGATTCCTTTAAGCTTGATGAAGTATCTCTACTACGTGCGCATTTTTAGTTATGATCTGCCTCCCTTGTGATTTCGAATTCTCTGTATGTATTCTCAACAATGTAAAAAAATAAGATTTATATTTTTTAGAATATAAACTTTGATCTCATTCAACTCAAAAGAATACACTTAATAAACAATATAATTAGGATGAAACATTTTGCTCCAGGGATTTTTTGCATACATAAAAACTCTCTGCAGCACGTACTGATGTGTTGTCATTATCGTGGAATATTAGTGCAGTGCAGTTCCATGCTCAACAAATAATCAAATAGAACACTATATTTAGAGATTGCAATATTTTACATCCGGTGTAAAGAACCTTAAGGCATAAGGTTAAGCGTGCAAAAAATATATTCTAGTACACATGTGTTGGTGAATTCACCGGAGTCATGGATGACAACTTTAAAAGATTGTACGTCAATAAAACTGAAGCATACACCTGAAGGTGCAAGATGACGCTGCAACCACCAACCATGTTACTGCACTGAATACCACATCAATAACCCACCAGCGACGGTGAAAACCTGATGAAGAGTCTAGATTGCCATCCTCGAAACTTAGTGTTCTATTATTGTAATATATGAGGAGTGCAAATATCCAAAATCTTATCGTTTCAAAATCATCCAATGTCAATAATAAACTTTACCTAAGTAACTATTAAAATATTGTTAGCAGGATATTTCAATTTAAAACAATCTGAACATACTTATTTCGATTCGTTATTTATTAGATTTATTATTAAGACAAACGAAATTATTTTTCTTTCAGTTAAAGAAATATCTAATTACTTTGATAAGAAGATCGTAATAGCTTGACAGGACCTTTGTAACTTTAGTACTAAGCCATGAAACATTATTTCCATGATCCTCATACCGTAATGACTCTTTTACGAAGGTAAAATCTGAAAGTTGTGGGACTTTAGATCTGAGTCAGAGATTTATATCCTTTCTGTGACCGTTGCACATTTTATCAGTACATTCAACCTTGTACTGTATCGGCTCTCCTTATTCTGTTTGATAAGTTTCTCGCGCAGACCAGGGCGATGAGGATAGAAGGAATAACGCTCAAAAAGTGATCAGCCTCTCTGTTTGAAAACAAATATGAAGATAATTATTCCAAGACACTATAAATTTAATTTAAACAATTACATGGACATCTACTTATAAAAGTAGAAGTCAAAGATAAAACTAACTAAAGAATATTCCAGTAAAGTTTGATTTAAAGATCAAAATTTGACACTGAACAAGAATTCAAGAAGTTTTTATTATTAAATTGTTGTTTTCAACAAAAGTTTTAATATCAAATACAAAAAGGTGAGTTATGCCTCGGAATATGTAAAAGTTAAGAAGTAATATCAAACTCTCGAGAAACTTACTGGAGTCTACTCTAGAATGAACAATACAACTTCTCAGAACACCGCAGACCTATCGGACTGTGGATGTTTCATTTACAACTAAACAAAAGGTGGAAATATTACGAACTATGATGTAGTAAGTAGGCAGGACTTTTGCACAATAGAAGTCCTTGCACAGATACATGATCTGCAAGAAGGTGGTGACAACCTGCGGCGTGTAATCCGATTCTTGATAAATTCGTGGTACAGGGATGTTTGGGCGCCCGTCAAGGATAATCGTTAGACACAGCGTTCTTCACAGATAGTAATCACGTACATTGGTCTTTTCCAGTACCCCATATACCCTCAAACTAAGATAGTTAGTAATCTCATTGCAGAATTCTTTATAAGTTTTTACAGTTTGACTGCTACGGTGTCTATAATGGATAATCTTATATTGCAACGTCTGAAATCCGACTCTGTCACAGACTCAACTCCTGAAATCTGGATTCCACGTCCATCTGAAGAGATCTAAAAATAAGTCGGTGGCGAAGACAGTATCAGATTTCAAACGCTGCATTAAGCTGAAGGTGAAATGGGACAACATTCAACATACAAATAGATATGTCTTGTGAAACGCGTGTGCTAGTATTGAATCAAATTGATAGTTGAATATAAAAACAATATTTGTCATATCATGATGGTCAAGATGCATCGTTGTGTTAAGACAATAAGATTAACAAGTTTGCTCAGTTTTAAAATATGAAGACGTGGGGAAAATATGTCTACTTTCCTAATCGACGACCAATAGTTGTTTCCAGAAGTATATTTAACTGTATACATTTGTTGATTTTTTTATAATATTAATATGAAAAATCCTTGCTGTTTCATAAAAAAATATAACTTCATAAAAATACAACATTAAAACAGTATGTAGTTGCAATTTTTAACTAAGAATTTCAAATGCTGGCCGTACAATTATTATGGAAGGAGCAGATACACGCACACGTGTTGTATGTTCCTAAGAATGGTCCATTTATCATCGAATTGTTCTTGTACGTGACCACAATGCAGAGTACGTGACTCTCATATCGTCTCGGTTATACTACGCGGGTCTCTCAATAAAAATAAATAAGTGTTGGTCATACCTAAGTTGTGGAATATTTATATGGAAATTTCTTGAACTCATCAAGCTCCATTCAAAGGCAAATCGGTTCAGTTGTGTTCTCCAGTTGCTAGATGTTATTTATTTAGTGCATGCTTTATAACATCTTTTGAGTCATAAATTTTAAGGATTGGAAATAAAATGAGACTATTAAAGTATAAATTATGCTTAAAAACAGTAACACCTCATCTAGAGCAACATTTAGCTTAAAAGTGACTTTCTTGTTGACATCCCAACCTAATGACACGTCTGTTGTTCTTTTCGTAAATTGATTTCGAGTTACGAGTCAAACTTAACACAAAAAAGATCTGAGTTGAAATCAAATGCTACACCCTACATATCCTATAGCACCTAGCTGTTGTGAACCTTTCGTACTTTAATTTTCAACCGTAATTGAACATTTAAAATTATCGTTTGACTTGGAGTAGTCATATCGTTTCCTATCCAAAATATATTGAATTGTATTAAAAAGCGTATACGTACAAATGTGGAGTCATCGAGGTATCTTGGTTATATTTGTGAAGAATAGAACTTCCTTGGTGTAACCAATTGTTTGATTCGAAAATTTATAAAACAATAAATCAGTGAATCATTTTCTAGAACACTGAACTACAGTTCTTTACTGCCTTATTCGGAGCAAACCATTATGATCGATCAATTACATTTGGCTGAGCTTCAGCGAAGCTTGTCATTCGAAGAGCTGGAACATGACATTTCTCTCTGCGTGTCTTTTTGATATGAACTCTAAAATGAACTGACCTACAGATTTCAAAATTTTGCTAGAAGTTTTATTACTATAAAGGCACCACTGATTTCAATGGTTCTACATGTCACTTCATAGAATTTGGATAAACGTTAGGAAACATCTTTAAATTGGTCTTATTGGTAACCACGATAACTACGAGATAATCGCAGAATAAATTAACTTTTAAACACACAATTCAACAGAATGAAATGGCTAATGAATTCAATTATAGACTTGAAACTGTGCATGCAATCTAATCGAAGCATGTTATGCGCCACGTGATGTAGCGTATTTCTGCCTTGTAGATAGATGGTACTCAGACATATGTGACCATAAATGTGAGGCTTCTATAAACTGAACGACTCCTTGCTTATATGATCTGAAAGTACGATATACTGTATAGCCCGTTTGCAATACCTCACTAATAAAATAGGATGACTGATTCAAGAATACTGATTTACTCAATTTATTTATATCTGACATCAATAATTGAAGTTTAAACTCAGACTATTTTTAATTTTTTAGAATGGGTCAGTTAACCTGGTTTCTCAATCCAAATGAGTGGTGCAATTTGAGTCCCAAAAGTAGATAGGACAAATTTGCCTAGTAATTTTAGAATATGTGGTTTTCCTAACAAAGATCAGTCAATGTTTGTCTAAAACAAAATTAGCCATAATTTATAAATTTATAAATGAAAATCATTCATACGAATAGATTATTTATAACAGCACTTGAAAATACGTGGAAATAATTTGAAGGCTCATTAAAATTTGAGGTCACTACACTCTCTCCTGATCTTCATGACATGGATTTTTTAATATAAAACATATGTATCCTGGTTTATAACGATAGCATCTACTGTGGCAGACAATCTGCAGCCATACATCATGAAAAACAGCAGGCCTGTCCGTCAGTTTATACAGGTTATATGGTAATGTACTGGCTACACCAATACTTTGTAGTACTAATGTGAATAACATGCTATAAATAGCTTCAATAACTATAATAAAAGAATGTAATGTCGCCATCCAATAAACATTTTGCTATTACAGTAGTTATTTTTTAGAACATAAAACATTCCCCTTTCAGAAGTTTTCTGTGTCTTGAACTCAAATCCATATGGATTTCAGTCTAGAAAATATTATGGAACAATCCTTTCGACATTCAACTTTAAAATTAGTTTTAGACATTAACTTTTTGTTTATAGTGGCATAGTTCAATTGGAATTCAGCCCAGAATTGTCAGGATGTTGGACAACTATATTACAATCTGTTAAAGTTAGCAATGTATAAATCAGTAAAGAAAATTAAATGTCAATTTAACCAACGAGTCACTGGGGAATTGATGGAGAGGAATCAATCATAAATTCTGTGTAGTTGCAAATATGTGGTCTAATATAACTTATTTCTGCTTCTAAAGAGTGTTTGAGTCCTGAGAATATTTTGAAAGAGTACAAAACATCTCAGATATAGTTTTGTATGCAAAATCAAGAAGTTGAACATTAATTAGACACCAATACAGTACAACCATTTCCTCCTTAAGCACAATTATCGTGCTATATTATATTTTATCAGTTACAAAATTATAATTTACTATCGTTTAAATAAATAAAACTACTGATAAATTAAGCTTGTTTCTTCTCAAACAACCATTTGACAAATAACGTGAGAAGCGTTGCTCTGTTTTATAGCAATCAAACAGCGAATCATACTTCTTCCTGTTATTGCACAAAGAGACATGATTGTTTGTTTTGATGTTTCAATACTGGCTGTGTTTGGTCAAATGAGTCCAATTTTACATTACAAATACCCAAACGAGTTTTGTTGTTTACACCTGTCTACATCATTGTGTACCCTTAACATGAATCGGGGCTTCAATTGAACTTCCTATATGATACTGTAATATTAACATACATTGCCAATAGATTGTTGTTACTGGAATTTCATCCTTTGGGTATTAAGGTCAGGATATTCGGACGCGTGATGAAATGCCTAGAAATAGTATCGTCCTGCTACACGGACATGCTTGTAACTATTGATAAATACTGACCTCAAAATATCAGAACGTTCCGATTTTTTTTATTTTTACTTCTATTAATTAAATGCACTAATACTACTTGTACTATATAAATATCATATATCTTTGATATATGGAATTCTCCTGAAATGTTGTAGATGTCAATACACTACGAGTTATCAACTTTAAAACGGGTAACAAATTCAAGATAAAAAAATTTTCAAACTGTCATAAACATTGTATTGTTAATGTAAAACAGCAAATATTTGTGAATTTTTACAATTTCATCTGTGCATAGTGACTTAAAACTATTTATATCTAGAAACTTTTGTAAGTGAATTTTGTAATATACTACTTTTAATTTTTACAATTTTCTAATCCACTATGTTTAATTTTACTGACTTTATTTATGTTCAATTAATTAAAAAAATTAAGAGAGTCTTGGGCAAAAATGGTAATAATGCTCAACATCTTAAAACGAGCCCAACATTCATATTTACTATAAGTTCTTGGAGGTGATAGTGTGATAGAGTGAGGGGGGGAGGGTTGGTGAAGTTCCTGATTAGTCCTACGGCTGACATAAACTAGGGCTGTAGTTAAACTACTCTTGCAACAGTTCTGGTCTAATTATAATGTAATCATTAGTGTCATTAACTTTGGGATTACATTTCATTTTAAAATTAATGCGTAGATCAGACATTGTGAAATAAAATTTAAACCATTTGATAGTAGAGAGAGGAATATAACTTATGTAAAGTTATTTCCAAAAAAAAATCAGTCATATTAAAAGTGTAACGTTCAAATATTAGCTTTTTATTCTAAAATATAAATTAACTATACTTAAATCTTACAATAATAAATATTAATAATATCTTTTAATATTTTAATTCTTTCAACTTTTATATAGAATATTTACCCGACATTAACCTTCATTAGTACTCGCAATAGGAAGATTTACGTTGTCTTGATTGAATATGTTTCTTTAAAAATAATAAATGTGTTGTATTGAAAAAATAGATAACCTATTTATACTGAAAGTTACATCACCATTTTAGAGCATTCACATTTTTCTAAGTATATAAATTGTTGTGTCTAATTTATGTTTTAGTCCGGCATTTCTACGAAATAAAACTACATACTAACTTTACAGTAAAACTAACCTCCATGTGAGTGTATTACTCTGATAATTAAAATATATTACTAATTGATAATCTATTATCTATAATCAAAATAATGTCACAAGAGTTATTTGAGTCGCTAGTTACAGTTACTAGTTGTTAACTTAAATTTAATATCACACCGTTACTTACACTGCACTTCATAAACGAGCCTAAGACGGACAAGTAATTTTCAAACTCTAATGATCATATTGCTCTGATTAGAAAGAAAGTTATGAACAGTGTATAGTGTTATGAAAGTAACAGTGTAACGCTGGTTTGACCTAACCCACCATACGAAAAACAATGTAAACACTATATAAGGCTGTAATGAATTCAAGTATACAAAGAAACTTTTTCAACATTGTTTTATTTCCTCCAATAATAGATAGGAGAAATTATTACTCCTCCCCCTTCAAAAGAACAATAATGGCCACCGTACTTTCATCTCCTGCTACCATAAAAGCTTTTACCACGTCTCACGTCTTCACATGTAGTTGCCCACGTGCTGCATTAGTTTAATCAATTTACGTAAATTCTCCGCACCATCTGATCTGCTCCTTTATTTCGTTTCGTCACTTTATTTCAAAGCATGATGTAGTGCTGTGATATTTTTTAAATTTACAATCTACTTTGATAACACTCAATGAGCCGAAATATTTTTCTACGCACTCAATCTGAAAACATCCGAAAACATGCACTCAATCTGTCTCCCTAAGATACCATTGCAAGGTTTCCAGGAATAACATATACGGAATAATGGAGGAGGGCGTTTACTGAAATCAATAAACTTAATTGCCACCAACTGTACTCATATTTCAAATTCTGTTAAACAGGTCCTGTAGATTTGATTACCATCTACTTCGAATTTTACTCAAGTGTTGCATTAGTCTTGTTTGCACACTCTTTGGTGAGTGATAATAGACGAATACGGATGTTTGCTCTACATTTACACCACCGAAGACGATGGTAACTATACATTATATTATTATATTTATATTATATAATTTTTAATTTAATGTAACTAGATGTCAATATTCCGTCCCTAGGCCTTTGTTGAGCCACAGTAAATCAATATACAAACTTTGTCTAGTGCGCAATATATATAATCTATTAAATTTAAAAAAGTCAAACATTTTTAATTAAAAATCTGTTCAAAATCTGTGAAAATCTTTGAAAATTATTGAAATTCTGTACTGTTTGATGTCAAATCCTTCTATAAAGAATAAAATCTCTTGGTAAATTGAATAAAAATCTGCTTAGAATAATGAAAATTCCGTTTAGATTCAATATAGATTAAGTTAATTTTTTTATTAATAAAAAAGTCAAACAAGAATGTTTTTATATCTATTTATAATTTATGTATAAACTAATGAAAATGTTGTCAAAGCTGATTCGAATATTTCGCTGGTGAATACTCTATAAATATTGATTTAGGAGTTCAAAATATGGTTATGGATTAATACAAAATTTAAAAAAATTTATAACATTTTAAATATTTGAATTTTTTTTATCTAAACAGAATTTTAATTCATTTAAACACATTTATTGTTCACTTGTAACTGAATTATAAATATTTTAAACAGAATTTTAGCTCATTCGAGACAGTATTGTTATGTACTTTCCAACAAAATTTTAATTATTCGAAACAAAATGTTTAGTAATTACGGACAGTATTACTATTAATTTTCAACAAAATTTGCATTATTCAAAACAGAGATTTATTTAATTTCCAAATAAATTTTCATTGTTGAACACAGAATTCTAATTCATTCGAGAGAGAGATTGTTTATTAATTTTTAACGTAATATTCATTAATTGCAGCAGGACTTTATTAGTTTTCTACAGAATTTTTAATTATTATCGATAGGATTTTCATTGTACGGAAGAGAGATTATTAATATTCCAAGTTTCGATATTGTTTCAATGTTTTTTTTTTTTTTTTTTTTTTTTCCTAATATTGATCTAAACTACTTTTATATATCTATTCTACATTTTTTTGTAATTTTTACAATTTATTTTCCAAATTCTGAGTACTTACTACAACATATTTTAAAGGATTTATTTACTTCAAGGGTTTCAATTTTTTTTATTATTGAATTCATTGTCTTTTATTTCCTTATTCTCTAGATGCGTCTTAAATAGTAGTTTAAATAACGTTCACAGTTTTTCTTTAAAATATTTTTACTTTAATACGAACAATCACTTTTTTCAAAGTTTATTATTTATCAACAAATAATTCGACAATTTTTATCAGAAAATAAATTGAAAACAATTTTTATCATCATGGAAAATGAAAAAAAAATTTATTAGCAAAGAATTTAACAACATAAAAGATGTCAGCAGAGAATTTGACATTCCCAATAGATTTTCATTGATTTGTAACAGATTTGACCATTCCCATTTGAGAGCCGCTAGCCGAACGACGCCTACTTTAAATCTAACTTAGAGATTTAATATATATATATATATATATATATATTTATATATATATATATATATATTATATATAATATAATAATAGTGCAGGTTCAAACTTGTCTGTGTCCGTTGCACTTCTTATCTATAACATCGACCTTGTTCTGTATTGACTTTCCACCTTACTTTTCTCGAGAATATCCACAGACAGGCCAGTGACCAATGAGGACAGGCAGAATAAGACTTAGAAGGGGATCGGCCTCTCCTTAAAAACAAAAACAACAAAATAAATTATGAACATAAATTTAATGCAATTAAATTCCATCCATAGCTGATGATATTTGGAAACCTATGAAGTGTCGAATAATCCCATTACTTAAACCAAATTGTGTAAATAAAATTTTATAGAACCCAATTCGATTTCAGATATTTGATTGTGTTAGTGGTAAATTAAAGCCCACTAGAGTAGTTGGGTCTGAAATTGCAATTGCATCTTCTCTCCTCACCCCCCCATCCCTTAATGAATGACCCGACTTTGATCCTTCAGTTGCAGGCCGATATTATGTAGTTTGGTTTTAATTGTGTTATTGTATAATTTATGTATCAAGTTCTCATCACGAACACAGAAATTAAAACTATATCCAAACATCATATAACTTGCTGTATCATTTCATCACTACACAATAATATGATCTTCTGCAAATAGTTTATAAATAGGCGTTATTTCATAGTTATTTTGTAACTTGTAAGTTCCCTAACAGTCCAATCACATTTCGTCACTCCACGAGAGACTATTCACATTTTAAGTAGTCTTGTTGGATCGTTTGAACTCCCACTCAAAGAATAAAGGGAGAACATAACAAAATGTTGTTTTACCGTATTTATAAAATTAGAAATAAGAGTTATTTTCCGGTAAAATTAGCAAACAGGATTATGAAAATTGGTACAATTTACTTTTTAAAGAATTTTTTTATTGCTACATCCATTCTCTCAAACACACAGCCTGACCACAAGCACGCCACGAGCACCGCCACCCGTCACCCCCACAGACCGCCCAGCAACAAGTCCTTGACCCCCGCCTCAAAACGAGCTCGACCTTCTATAATACGGATATTATCAGGAAGAGAGTTCCAGAGGCGAAATGCCTGAACAGTGAACGACTTACTGAAGAAGTTCGATCGATGAACAGGAATTGAAAGTAACGTGGATCCCCTTCTCGTAGGTCGCTCACTTATATCGGAAATAAATTTGAAATTTTAGGACAGGTAAACAGGTGACTTGTTTTTTAAAACTGAATGTAGAGTTGAAAGAATGTGAAGTTGGCGAAGTTTTTGAAGTTTCAGAAGCGATAGCTGTTTGAAAAATGGAGTCACATGCTCATAATGTCTTAGATTGAAAATAAATCTGATACAATAGTCTGGTACATGTTTACCTTAAAGGGTAATAATATAATTATCCAGTGTGAAGGGTGAACTAAGGAAGGAAGGTTGTCCAGAGGTACAATTTGTGAATCTGACGTCCTTCAAAAATGTAAAATATCAGTCAAATTTTACATTAAAAACGTGATTAAGAGAAAACTGATATTTTGATAATGTGAATTTATAGTAATTATATTTAAGTAATTTACGACTTTAGGACAATTTCCTTTACATACATCACAAATAATATTAACTCTGTAGCATTTGCTACATAGAAAATTTAAAATGTATTTATTAAATATTTATAGGAGAAAATATATGTGAGTATATTTTAGAATTTATTTAGTGATGTCAAAGTATAGGAAGATTAAATTATGTAATTTTCAAGAAAGGGTCTGACAATCTCTCTACAAACTCCACGACCCATATGTATAGTAACTTTTTACAAATTGAATTGTTTTCAAATTATTACTCTCTTTTTGGTGCTACACGTGATATTACTTTAGATGATTGCGAAAATCTGTATCTGTTAATCCTCTCCAGGGATAAACTATAATGACCATATGTATACTCTCGAGAAGTTTGTAATGTATTCCAAACACGCTTTGTTTAATCCAACTCCTGAATAAACCCAACATCCAATTTAGTTAAAATTATAAATGTTAAAAAAGCCAGAATTTGATATTTGGCAAATACCACGAAGAAACTATTTCGAACAAATAAATTTTAATATTTTCCTAATTTTTTAATTAGTTTCATAAATACTTGTTCCACGAGTCATAACAACTACCAAAGTTTACTAAAAATAGAACATTTCAGACTCGACCTCACCACCAACTCCCCCGTTTGAGTGGCGGAAAACAAGAACAGCGGCATTTCATAACTGTTATGATCAATTTAACATTGTAAACAGGTATATCACAGTAGTTATTTCACTGCTAATAATACTTAGATCATTTCAAATATTAATAGTCGTAACACTCTTCAGTACAATATAATTACAATATGAGTACTGTCGGTAAGAAACAAGGTAGTTAAAAATAAAAAAAGTATGTAGAGAAGTATGAAATTCGCAACTAATTGTAAGTATTCATAAAAACGTAAATCAATATTCAACAAAATTATATTCTGACATTTTTCACAGTCTTCTTTCTATGAAAATAGTATTGAATTAAATGCATATGTATTAACAATGATTAAAACTATTTTGCATAAATATTTTGTTAATTATCTTTAAAACTATATTAGCCCAAAAATAAGGGATTAAAATATAGAAGTTTAACATTGTTCTTATTAGTTAAAACTCAAGCTCGTTTCACCACAGAGACCTCTAATTAATCAATATATTTTTATTTTCGAATGAGATTGACAAAGACTAAATGGGTGTGTAAAATACGTTTTATATTTTCAAATTTGAGCGTCGTCGGGATAAGATGATAGTAACAAACGTTGAAAATTTAATTATCAGTAGACCTGCTATGAGCTGAATAAATCATTGTTATGAGCCTTGATTATTTACGGATAATCATGTTATAAAACTAGCACACGTAAATTTGTTTCCAAATAGAACTGGCACTTGGCAAAATCTCATATGGCTATGTACAGTATGTTTACAAACGAATTTATTCTGCTATTTTCTCAGTGCTATCATGGTTTACCAATAAAACCAATTTCGTAAAAATATTCGATAACGCTCGGCCAAATCCCATGGGATGACAGGCAGCATCATCGAAATTAGTCTTCATTCCAAATTCAAGACTAGAACACGTTTTTTGAGACATCGTGCTGAAAGAAAGACAAACAGAAATGCAATTTTTCCAGGCCCTCAGTTGATAGGCTTCGCTAACGCTTAGCCAATAAGACAAATTAGAACGTGTTTTAGCTTGGCTATGTGTTACTGAAGCCTGTCACTCGAAGGGCTGGAAGATTTCCGCAATGTACAATAATTGCAGAGCGGTTCCTTTATAACAGAAATTAATATTACAATTTATTAAAATTTAAAATAATAGTTAAATTATGAAATTTACATTTTTTTCATCTATAAAACTATGTTCGCAAACTTAACTAGCATACTTGCGCAATATTATTATTCACTACAATCCTAAAATTTAAAAGGTCAATTTTATTTCCGATTCGATTTTCTTTCTGGGTTAATAATACAAAGTTGTACAATACAAACTATATACTAATATTACTGAACTGTCACAGAAAAGAAGGAATTTAATCGAGGAAGGAACAAAGAGAAGCTGAAATATACGTTAAAATGCACTTAATATGATGATATCGTCAGGAAAGCGGGAAATGTCATTTCGTATTCCCACTTCATCCTGGAATTTTCAGATTCTTCAATAAATTGGCACATCAAGGCAATATCTAAGGCTATTATCTTTCAATTTCTTTAAAGTCTGTTATTGGTAATGGATGATCGAAAGGATACATTTTTTGAAACATTTGCTATCGTTAATGTTACAAATATAAAAGATTACGTTTCGAGGATATCAACTATTTGGTTTGTTGTATGAAGAATATTTCCCAAACAAATGAAACTTCCTGCCGGAATGGAGTGTTTACAGTACAATACATAGTCAAAAAAGTTTATTATTTTAGTATAATTTTAGTATTTCTTATCAACCTTGCGACGCGCACAAATTTTTGTTTGGAATACTTAAAATAAATTTAACTCTTTTAAACTGCTTGTATATTTACATTTAGGCATTTAAGTAAACTTAGTTTACTCAATGGCGGATTAATCAAATTATCAAGTGAGCTTTTTAAGTAGATGTTCACCAGAATATACAATACAGGCGTTTTCCAAATTTTCACAAAATTTAATATTCATGTAAAATTCCTCACCAAGAATTTAGTTACAGTATTTTGAAAAATTAAAAAATGCTATTGAAGAAGGATCAATATGCAAATTAAAAAACTTGTAAATTTTGGAATATGAATTTAATCAGTGGCCCACTTGTATCCCGATAGCACGCATGTTAACACTTTCGCACCCACGCGCACATGCGCCCAGTTGAAGGCTGATACTGATTCAAATCCACAGCTAGTAATAACTACCTTATTAAAATTATTTTCCATTGCTGAATGTGAATTTTTTATGATAGATGATTTAAAAGACCTTGGACATTTGTCATCGTTATATGTTAAAAATTTCCTATTCTTTGTAACATATAACGTACATTAATGTAACCATTAGCTATTCGTATACAAACCCTTAAAGTTGCGACTTTATCCATGTTTAAAATTTGTTATTGACGATGGAATGTTTGAAAGAATAATAGTATTTTGGACATTTGTCATCGATATATGGTACAAAAGAAGTATAACACTAATCCTCCTTATTTGAAATTTGTTTTTGACGATGGAAGAATTGTGAAGGAAACAGGATTTTTCCGGCAATTTTCCATCGTCGTTCAGTGATGCAAAAAATCAGTAACACTATGTTTCGAGATCTGCAATCTGATCTTTTCTTCAGGTAAATAACTAATCTACATAATTAAAAACTAGGTTAAAACAAACAAATCACTCTACAACACTAAAACATGCACTTAATAAAAAACATTTAGTCAGGCAGGTGGTTGGCTGGCGAATGCAGACCTATTGTGACCTGCATTCTGTAGTTCAGTTTTAGTAGTTAGTGTTATAAATTGCATGTTTTAGATTTAGTGAAGTTGACACACAACATGGTGGTTGTGATTCTTGAATTACGCGTGTCACAACGCTCTGGTATGATTTGTTTATCTTAACCTAGTTTGTTAGTTATTTATTTACCATTACTTATTTACCTGAAGACGAGATCAGATCGCAGATTTCGAAACGCAGTGTTACTGATTTGTTGTACTACTGAGCGATGGCAAATGTCCGGAAAATTCTGTTTTCTATAACACTACGTTTCGAGTATTGAAATCTAATCTCTTATTCAGGTGGGAAAAGACCCTAATGTATTTAAAAACTAAAAAAATGCGGAAAAGGCTTGCCACTGAAAGGGTTAGGTGATACCTGACTGGTACATCAACGTCATGGTCCAGACTGGAGAGAATGAACCCAACACAACAAACACGTCACACCGAACTAATGAAGGTGAGCAATTCAAAGCTTTTCATATCGTTGCTAAACCATTTTTAATGGCTTAGAGTCTTTTCCACCTGAAAAAGATGGTGGATTTCATCCTCAAAACGTGTTGCTAAACTTTTTTGAACATATAACAATAGCAAGTATTATACATGTGCTGTATGTCGGTTTTTAGAGTATCCAGATAGGAAACACATAAATAAATTATTAACCTTTTCCATACCCTGCAATTTCGGCATCCACCAAAAACTAGCGGAGATATCCATCGATGTTTTACTCAGAAAACATTTCTCTGTCGATATCAGGGAAATTCAGGCTATGCGCTTATACTAAGTCGACTCCCGAATCCCACACTATAATTTCTGTTATCATTTCAAAACCATAGTCTTTTCAATTTTTAGCAGCCATCTCATTGACAAATTTGATTTTTAAAATTCAGTTAGATGTATTCTTTTTCTATGTAACACGGCGCTGGAGGAATATATACTTTTCTCTGAGCATCTTCTAAAAGTAATGTACCTAAAAATATCAATATTGACACTTTTGCTCAGTCTGCTCTAAATACACCCATTAAATTCAACGTTTTGAGCACATATTAGTTCCATCTGGTGTATTAAAGTGGGCCTCTCGCAGGATGTCCCTATCACATCAGGATTGATAATGTTTACTCAATCTACGAGAGACAGTGTTGACTGTGGGCAGTGTAGCAAACATCAGAGGCTAAACTACTTCGGTTAGGTTAGGTCCTAGATCAATCAAAATTAATTTATGTACTTTGAATTTCAGCATATCCTATGCAAAGAACTCTAAAAGCCAAAAGTCGACAAAAGAAAGAAATATGCAATATAATTTCTAAGGGAGTACAAAGTACTGATAAAGTACAGATTTGCTCGGTGTTGAGGTAGAACGATCGATTTTGGGTTAAGAGTTTTTTTCTATATTAAATTCTCTAAATTCAAAAAAGTAGAATTTTTATCACCTTATGTGAAATTAAAGACATTTAAAGTAGGATAAAATAAAAACGGCTGAAAATAAAGATGTGAAGTTTTTACAGCATATAATTATAACAGTTATAGCTTCAAGGATTTACATACTTTTTATTAATACAAAATTTTAATTTCGTTAAAAAACATGTACTTAAGATTATTTTGTTTCCTTTTATTATATTATTTTTAATAACTTCCTTATGACAATGGAAAGAGTGTACTTTAAAAAACTAAAAATAAGTTTTAAACAATACTCATTTACCTTTATTGTTTATTAATCCATATAGCGGCATAACAAAATTCCTTTAGATTAATTAAATTTGAAAATTTCAATGTGTATTCTTAACTGTACGTGTACATTATTAAAACTATCGTAAGTCTTAATTCTGGGAATTAAAATCTCCTGCCGCTTTTGCTGCTTGCAATGAATAACACATTTTATAGGAAAATAAAGTCCTTCTGCGAAATAATTAAGCTTAAGTAATATGGGCAAAGGATGGGTTTTTTAATACATAAAGAGAATTTTGAGTGTTCCCATTGGATAATTTTTTCACAGTAAAACGGATTTAATGGCTTGTAGCTAAATGTTTCCAAACTGATAGTAAGGTATGTTATCTATCAAGTACAGTTGATGTGCGGACTAAACAAAACTACAATATTCCAAACATGGTTCGACAAGACAGGAATACAGATAGGTACCTCAAAGAATCAAAGTAAGTATAAGTCCTCAAAGTCTTAATAGGAGACCAATGATACATAAGGCCTTGTTGTATATTGTCCGGACATGTGCTTCCCAACTCAAAAAGGGGAAAAGTGTGCATCCAAAATCTCTTACTTCTGTCACACGGGATAGGAGAGTTGTTTTTTAGAGAATAATTATAAATAATTGGTAGATTGCTGCATAGTGACCAGGTCTCCCAGCGCAACATGGCGATCTGCTTCATTTTCGCAAAGTAAGGCTTTAGGTGGGAATAAGTGGCTTCTCTTACTTGAGCCAATAGTGTTTAAGTACCATTAAAACTTTTTATGAGGCACATAATTTCATTTAGTTGTATATCATTATAAAATTAGTTTTTTGGATGCCTCTAAATGATTTATTGATATTGATTTTTGTTCTAAACCATTGTATACAAAAATTCAGACATTTGCAGTCATAGAAATTTTTATATGTCTATTATACGGAAATGTAAAACGAGAAAAATCAAGAGTGCTAGAAAAACTCCTTCAAGGGTTAAAACAACACCTTGTAATAAATTACATTCCTTTTGATTCAACTGAATTGATTGGATCAATAATTCAAGGCATTTCTTTCTTTACGAACAATACGAAGCCAACATTCATGTTTTACTATACATCCTTGGAAGTGGCAATGAATTATAGTTTTGGGGGGGGAGGTTGTGAAATTCTTAACAAGTAACAAAGCCCTGGGGCTGGCACAAACTAGGGCTGTAATTAAACTACTCATGCAACAGTTCTCGTCTGATTATGATGTAGCTATTAGTGTTATTAACTGTGTTATAAAAGGCAATTCTAATATTAATAGGTAGATAAAATAATGTAGTACAAAAAGTACACCATTTGAACCACTTATGAACCAGATGAGTTAATAAAAACACTTTTATATTTCTTAAATATTTATTATTTATTTATTAACAAATTTATGATGAAACAATATTTTGAGAGTGTTCTGTTCATATCTTCTTATTGTAAAATATAAAATTCAATATATATTGAAAAAATACAATAATAAATATTTATTTCTTTAAAATATTTAATTACATTTCCTCCACATTCCATTTTAAATAGAGACAATAGGGACTTTTGCGTTGTGTTTATTTTTGTTTTAATACGATTCTTTCAGTATAATAAATCCATTCTACAACAAAAAATATCATTGAACCTATTATTACTGCAAATTAAGTCACATTTTTTATCATTGATTTTTTTATTATTATATAGCTTTTGTTGTCTAATCCATAATATTTCTTAATTTATGTTTTTGACTGGCATTTCTACAAACTAATTTCACACACCTTTAAAGGGAAACTATCTACCTTATTAGTGTATTACTCTGATAATTAAAGCGTATTATTAATTCAAAAACACATTTGCTATAGTCCAAATAATGTCACAAGAGTTATTTGAATAACTAGTTCAAGATACTAGATTTTAACGATTTTAAGTCTAGTAACACGACAGAATTACTTACACTGCACAGTTCATAAATGGGCCAGTAATTTTCAAAGCTCCAGTGAACCCATTGTTCTGATCAGAATGGAAGTTATGAACAGTGTATTATAAAACACTGGCTTGACCTAGCCCGCCATTTGTATAAAAAATGTAAACTTTAAATGAGACATTAATGAATTCATGTATCTAAAGAAACTTTTTCAACAATGTCGGACAAACTTTCAACTCCACAAAAAGTCCACAACGCAGGGCATCGTCCTCCACAAGAGGTGAATTTTATTTCTGTAAAACAGAACTGCTTTATTTTCTTACAGTCCTTATGAAACTTGTTATTCCCATTTAACATTAATATAATGGTATTTATTTGCTAAGGAATATTTACTAATAATAATTCTCCAGATTATTTGGTTCAACAGATAATCCACGAAAAACCACTTAAATGGCTGGTTAGGTGACGTCGATATAAATACAATTTTAATATAAATGTTATTTTGGCATAGAGGGAATACAGATGCGCAAAATAATGAAAGTTTATATAATGGCACTTTATGAGTGCTTTGTAACAGACTTTGTAATAATGATTGAAAATATGTTTCCTATAGTAAAATTATACATTAATAATGATATTTTACAATCAAATGTCATCGTGAAGCAATTTAGTAAACTCTATAGCAATGTTATTTATTTGAAATCGATTTCATCTTTAAATAATACACATTAAACAATTATTTAGTTTTACTATCAGTATTGTTTTTGTTCAACATTTACTTTTAAACTGAGTTCTTTAATATAATCAGATTCAATTATGAAGCATAATGGTTCACACACCGAATCTACGTTTGTTCAGAAATCACTAATGATCGTTGGATTTTAGATCATTCTTATATAATGTTTGAAATTAGGATATATCTGTATAGTTATTGGTAAAGTATTTAAAGCCTTCCCTAATCTATAGAAATATCTTTTCTTTAGCCTTAGTGGTTTAATATTAGTAATTGCTTTAAAAATTTACGGAAAGCGAATAATCCTGATATTTGTATTTTATTATATGTACTTTTACAGCTTTGATCTGACTATGTAAAAAAAGTACTAAAGTAGATGGATCTGTTTGAATTTTCTTATAAAATATTGAAAAATCATATAAATTTGTAATCATGCAATGTCTTGCAAATCTTCAGAACTGATTTATAAAATGCTCTAAAACAAATGTAGAGTATTCAGTAAATATGAATAGCTTTAACAGAGAAGGTTGAGGCGATTAATGGTCATCATTTATTTTGTGAGTATCTGTTGGCATCATCGTTACCCATAAAACTAATACAAAAAACGCTCAGCAAAATCCATTACCGAACTCAACGTAGAAGTTGAAGAAGAAGAAAATTAACCTTATGTAAAAGGTCAAAGGTTAAAAAGTCAGTTCGTTCTCGAGATATCGTGATGGATTAAAACGTGAAGTTCGGTTAAATAAAATTTAAATAAAAGGAAACTGTTTGAGACTTAACTCAGCAGAAATGTACATTGAACAGTTAAATCCCTTTGTTGCTGTAAGTCTTTGTAGTATTAGTTAATCAATATTGCCCTGTAGCGAATTCATAGCAGTCAATCTGAAATCCAGTGAAAACTTTGAAGTGATTAGCAGTAGAAAAAACATTCCGTTCTTCTGTTTAACAGAGAACAGTTCACCAGTAAAAACCCTATTGTGTTTTATCTTCTTGGTTCGTATTAAATACCCTCTCATAAAAACTTTGTGCAGCAAAAAACGGATCAATTTTCAGTATTAACTAAAATTTACATTTTACAAAAGAACTTTTAAACATCTTGTGTGTATGTGTACGCATTACAATATTATAATTAACCTATTACAATATTACAGAGTCTAATACCATTCAAGGCTTAAAAAGCCCGTCCTCAAGGGCCACTGGTCTGTGCGGAAATTGTATCAAACAGAAGAAAGAGGGGAGTCAATACAGCACAAGGCTGATACTAGAGAAACAGTGCAACGCCACAGAGAGGATTGAACCTGCGATATGTCAGGTCCAAAGATGGAGAGAGAGAGAGAGAGAGAGAGAGAGAGAATGTCCTCACATCTTATTTGTTTTTGGTGGGTTTTTAGCTCACTTTTTTAGGTTTTCAAATAAATTTATTACTCTTGTATATCATTGGATTACTACTGTTATTTCTATTTTTTAAATTATACATGTTGTCAAATTGCCGTTGTGTATCATTAATGGTTGGTCATTGTTCTTTCTTTAAACTATAAATTTTTTATACTGTGTTTTATTTTTTTATTTTACTTTGCTTTACATTTATTCCAGTATAGCTTGATTACATCTTAGCGTGTTTGTCATACTTAGATTTGAATATATTGCTTTATTCTATTACCAATAGTGTCAATATCAAACATTTTTTTTATTGCTGAATCATTTAAATATTGTATTTGAAGCTTTTGTATTTTACAAAGCTATTTTTGTAAATGGGTTACCGTTGAAATGAAAAAAATAAGAAATATAACTACGAACTATGTGTAATTCACACTTTTTAACAAACCATAACTAATTTCTAAACCACAGTTTTAATCGACTTAATATGTAATACTTAATAACTTGCCAGTTTTTCGGTGGCTTTTTGTACTAAAATTTTGTTCTAGTTATTTTCAGGTGGGATTTTCTTATTTTTCACAGAAAAATAAACTATTTATAAACTATTCATCTATGTTTTTTGAGTCAAGGCATTCCTTAAATTTAAGGTTATCAATGGTAAGCGGAGGGTGATGTGAAACGAAGCTAATTTTCAAACGAAGTAAACTACGATTTCGTTCACAGTACTTAAAATTTGAAAAGCCAAAATTTTAGTTCAACATTTTGCTTAGTGTTAAAAGGTAAATGGTAAATTAATTACACTTTGCTTTTGTTATAAAACAAGCGCCGCAATAAAATAACTTATAAGCACTATCAATGAAAACAGTTTGGAGAGACTTTTGGGGTGTAAAACGTCAACAGTATCACTGTAGAGCGACAGAACGACATTAACCCTCTCAAAGATTTATGTGTTTCTGATGTCTTCCTACGAATGTTGGGAGTCATTGCACCACAAAGTGACCTTGTATATATAGTACATTGGTAGTTTTGCTGTAGATATTTGTAATAAACCTTTCTTATGGAGAAATGATTAGATTTTGTGACACTAAAGTAAATGAAGAATACCAATTCATAATTAAACTTTTATATATATCTTCTTTACCAACCCTTCAACAATCCTACTACACTGGCAACAGCTGTCGCCCTTTAACCCTTCAACAATCCTACTACACTGGCAACAGCTGTCGCCCTTTACCCCTTCAACAATCCTACTATACTGGCAACAGCTGTCGCCCTTTAAACCCTTCAACAATCCTACTACACTGGCAACAGCTGTCGCCCTTTACCCCTTCAACAATCCTACTACACTGGCAACAGCTGTCGCCCTTTACCCCTTCAACAATCCTACTACACTGGCAACAGCTATCGCCCTTTACATGCTGATGTTTTTGTGGGAACCAAAGGTTTCATGATATATCCGAACGCTTTGCTCTGAATATATGAACATTCTTAATGAAATATGTATTTCATCTATTCTTTCAGTACTACTATTGTTTAGTGACATGTAAATAATGAATTTAGAGTTTTAATGTGGCCAGTATTGTTTATTTTTTAACACAAACGGCATAGCATTGAAGGAGGAGTTCTTCATGTTGGAAAGCAAGTTGTAGCTATAGAAAAAAATACAAAATTCCCCAATAATTTTAATTTTTTGTACGAAGTTTTCAAGATCAAAGGTATCAATGTCAGATGTGAATTAAACTATTTGAAACGGTATAAATAATGTTACAATTTATAAGAAATCGAGTTTAAATTACCTGTTTAAACTATGACAGTTTTTGGGAATGTCGGAGCTAGTAAAACATATCATTACGGATAAAAGTTTCCAGATTGTTATGAAAAAATTTATACATCATGTACGCCTATCTTCTTTCGATAGTTCTCTTTTACAATTCACTTTAGTGTTGCTTGGTACGGAATTGTGTATACAAAATTGTGGGTATGTAATTTTATTCATCAATCAAACTTCAGCTAAATATTTATTAATTTAAACAAGATGACTAATCAAAATTCATTTTCATTATTTTATTTTCAATTAATTATTTGATTAATAGCATTTAATACAACATTCAGGTAATATGAAATAAGAAAAAAATGAAACGTGAGCAATTGTAAGGAATGTCGGGAAAGAAACGTGTACAAACTCTTCTGAGTCAATAGTCAGTTTTCTAACTGACTATTGACTTAACGGAGCCGTCTTTATAAATATCTCAAGCGTTTATAGCCTGAGGAAATGTCGAGAATACGTCAATACTGACAAAGGTGTAGATCCTACTGTGGGTAGATCATTAGCTCTAGTGTAACTGTTGGGCGAGGCAGAAATATTTGCCGACACGCAACTGTTGTTTCAAAATAACAGGATATTACTACCAAGCCACCTAAACTTGCCAATAGTTATAGATCAACACCTCATTATTATATGATTACAAGTAAATAAAAGTAACGTTTAAAATTCACAAGAGCCATATCCTTTCTAGGTGTACATTCTAGAGCCCTTTTGTTTCTCGTTTAACGTAAAGGGTATGATCTGTCTAACGTGTCCCTTAATCAGTTTAATGTTATTTATTATGCTTAGCCTAAACTCTAAGTATAATATAAATTTTTTAATATATAATTGATTAGTTCATGTTATGTAATGGGAAAGCCGATAGTGAAAACTGGTGTGTAAGGTAAGTAACTTTATAAATAAGGGAATTTGCTGGAAAGGTCAAACTGTTGTCTCATTGTTTCGTGGTTAAAGGAGGTATAATTATTTGTAGAACTACTTCAGTTCTTCTTAACCTAATTAGTACCACTACTGGTATATAGAAATGTGCTTCTTCGTAGTCTTTCACTAATTGCATGACGTCATAGCTTCTTGTCCCTTGTTAGTTGATTTTTTTCATTCTTTTTAATCATGTAATGGTCAGTTTTTAAGTGATCAAGATCATAAATAAATAATGATTTTACTTTATGTTGATATCAAAATAAAAATTTAATGTTTTCAAAACAGAGCAAACGTGATAGCAATCCGCAATTTAGGGACACTATGAACTTTTCTATGACTAGTAAAATATTCAAAGCACAATTACGAAGTAACCGTAATTTGTAATTATTATACTGAGATGTCTCAAAAATAATGTCTTCTTCAGAAACCACTCTGGTTGGTCCAACCAATGATGCGTTTTTATTACTTTATTACTTAATAACTAAACACGATTAAAATATAGTTCTACAATATTTAACATATTGTTTAGTTGCTATTATCTGTAGATTACTGTCCTTCATGTATTTGAGGTGCCGACAGTCATTCACGCTGGTTTTTGGTGTTGAAATGGGCGGGTCTCAAAAGGTTAAAAATTGTAAATATTATTTTATTTATTTATTAACGTAACTCCACTCCACTACGTAACAGCAGGTACAACATTCAATGCATGGAACAATAACGGTACAACCATACTGTTAGAGAAAGCATTTGTAACTACATAAACAAAACCCGGGGACCGGGTAGGTGAAATAAAAAAAAATTTATCAATTTTCTGTTTATATTTTTTTTCTTGTAGCTTGGTTCTTTACGCAACATTTCGATATATAACAAAATGATTTATTTTGCTACTAGAAAGTAACAAAAAAATTTTTTAGTCTATCCCATACCTGTAAATTCAGTGATGTGTTTGCGTCAAACTCAAAACACAGCAGAAGGTTTAGTTATAGTATGTGCTTCAGACGTGTGGGACATTATACTTTGTCAGGTTAGCCAACCTGTATATTCTGAGCAATTGGATGTCAGCTGTAAGTAAACAGTTCAGCTGACACTATTCTTGTGTTATTATTTGTTGTTGTTATGGTTTCATATTTTTACTTTCATTCTTGACGGCTAAATGAAACTTATACAATATTGAAGTGTTTTATTGTGCTTTTATTGTGATTATACAATGCCAATGATGCCCAGAAAAAACATTTAGGGTATTCAAGAAGCGAAGGAATGTATGTAAACCTTTGTTTAGAAAGGAAAATGAAATCACCCTCAAGGAAACAACATTTCTAGGCCTAGGCCTATACCTTTAAGTAATAGGACTGTATTATCAGAGTTGGAAAAGTGCTTGTGCGGTATTTTAAGTTTTTATGGCATATGTAGAAATATTAGGAAGCAGTGCTGAAGATGTATGCTTCAAAGGTATGAAAGAAGCTGGTGAACAAGCAGTCGACCTAAATGACGGGAGTACGTGAACATCCCTGTAGCCATCGATGGAACATGGCAAAAAGGGGCTATACGTCCCTAAATGGTGTGTTATCACCGCTTACTAGTTTTGAATTCTGGCCTTGTTATTGACCTAGCTATATTAATCTAAACCCTTGTATATGCCCAAATAAGCTGTCTGGGGCACATGAACTAACATATATAGCCAATTACAGGGAGGAAGTGGAGGCATGGAGGTTGAACGGGCAAGACAAAATATTTAGTAGATCCGTGGGATCATATAATGTGCGCTTACACACGGCACCTTCGTGACGGTGATTTCAAAGGGATTTGGAGCTGTTGAGGAAATGTTGTCCCCTATGGCCCTGACTGTAAAATTAAAAAATTAGAATGCATAGGCCATATCCAGAAACGCATAGGCACGCGGTTACGAAGACTGAAAGCTGAAAACAAATCCGTAAAGCTCTCTGACGGCAAAGGCTTAGGAGGTAGAAACCTTAGGAGGTAGACTTACTGTCATAGACCAGTTGCAGACATACTATGGGCAAGCAATTCAGGAAGAACAGCCATAGTGTGCAGGATATGAAGCAATCTATTTGGGCACTGTATTATCATAAGGTATCTACAGATGAAGATCCTAATCACGGGTTATGTCCGGCAGGCACGGATAGTTGGGTGTAAATGTAATAAGTCCATTGCAACTGGAGAACATTACACTCATAGATCCAGTATCTCCCTAAGCCTATTATGGAGTTTATAAAGCCTGTTTTCAAGAGCTTATCAGATCCTAAACTACTGGAAAGGTGCCTTCATGGGCATACCTCAAAATCCTAATGAAAGCGTCAACCACGTGATTTTGGTCAAGAACTCCCTAAAACTGGGTTTGTGGGTTTAAATACTCTTCACTTTGGGATTTGTGATGCTGTTGCTACCTTCAACTGTGGACAGATAACCAAGTGTCAAGTGCTTTGCAAAGTGTGGAATCTGTGTGGGGAAAAATATAGTAGCAGCAATGAAAAAACTAGCCGATAAGTGTAGGCTTATTTGATTCGCTTTCGAGCAGCATCTTAAATTAGTAAACAAGCAAAACAGAAGAAAAGATCGAGTAAAAAACATAGCTGGAAGACAAAGAAGAAGTCCCAGATGACCCAAGTTATGGAGCTGGTCTGTTTTAAATCAATAAAGGTATGATTACATGTGTTTTTAAAAGTAGGCCTACTTTGATTTGCGATTCTCGAAAACACTATTTTTGAAAACTTGGTGCACACACTTTTCTCAGAAAGTTACTACAGCTACATAGATTAAAATTTTACCCACACGTTTATATGCATATTGAACTATACTTTAAAGCAGGGATTTATTTTTTTCATTTTTATTTTTCAAGTTATAATTTTTTTTTATTTGGAAAAAAAACATCACAAAAAAGGCACTTTTGAAAACAAAATCATAACTTGAAAAGTAAAAATGAAAAAGATAAATCCCTGCTCTAAAGTGTAGTTCAATATGCATATAACATGTGGTATAAATCTAATGTATGTAGCTTTAGTACTTTCTGAGAAAATTTGTGCACCAAATATGCAAATTTAACATGCGCAGCATAGGACCTACCCGGTCCCCTTAATGACAACCAAGCCAATAATATAGTAATAACAATATTAATAATTAATTTTAACAACAACAGTAGATAATATAATGAAATAAAAAATAATACAGTAATATATAAACATACAACAGTAACAAAATAAAAATAACTGCTGTGGATAAAGTAAATATCGTTTATAATATAGAACATCGCAGTAGTAAATACATCGATTCCCCCCACCCCCCCCCCCCCCCACCCCCCCCCCCCCCCACCCCCCCCCCCCCCCACCCCCCCCCCCCCCCACCCCCCCCCCCCCCCACCCCCCCCCCCCACCAAAAAAGGTTAATTGACTTTTTACTATATCTCCATTAGTTTGACCGCAAAACGCGGAATTAAGTGAAAATATTTGGAAATTTTCGCTTAAAAATTTACATTCCAGGCTTGATAGGCGGCTAAACGGTTGGTCGTAGCTCAAATAAAATTTTCATTAGGATTTAGGAAATCACGTGATCTATATAAAAACTTTCAGTAACATTTTGCCCTATCCTCAACGGTTTGGCCGCATAACGCGTTTTAAAGTTTTGATTTTTTGAGTTTTACGTGAGATTTTGTTTTTTGGGGCTCTATTTCAGACAAAATCTTAGTTCTAGGCCAGAATAAAAATTTGATTGTAATACAAAATAATGCGGTGTATCACAAACGTTTCAGTGACTTTTTACTCTATCTTCCATGGTTTAGCCGTAAAACGTGATTATCTCGAAAATTTTACTTAAAAACTTAAAAACTTACATTTCGTGCTCGATAGTGGCCGAACCGTTGGCCGTAGCTTAAAATGTAAAACTTTTCATAACTAGCTATTTATGAAATCAACAAAAGAAGGTCCAGTAGCTTTTTGTCGTTTATCTTTCCGTAAGCCTGGTTAATGCTCTAAAAGGCAAATTCTTTGTCGTCAATTTTAGGGGTTTTAAATCTTGCAACTATAATTAGTGCGATTCGTGCTGGTTCCAGATTGACCTTGTATTATTACTACGTTACCGAGTGACTAAAACCCCCCTCCACGTCGGGAGTTGGCTGAGCGTTAGTGAAGCTTCAATAGAAGATAGGGACAGAGTGTTTTTTATTATGTTCACAGACACAACACCCTCAAAAAATAGGCCGAACTGTGTAATTAACCCCCGGTAACACCCCCCCCCCGGGGATTTCCTGGTATGACCAGATAACCTCCTGAATAAATTAAACCCCCTGATGTGTTAACCCCCCAGGGAATTTCCTGGCTTGACTAGATAATCTCCTGATGATATTAAACCAACTGTTCAACTTAAAATACTGCCTTAAGGTCGGTTTTTATTATGTTTGTACTAAACAATTCACGATAGCTGACCAGTGCAGACTTTTCTCCCGAGCTCATTCCTGCTAAACCAAAGGTCGCAGCTAAAGTCTGACGACTGAATCGAAAGATAAAATTAAATTTCCGACAAGAAAGGTCCAGTTACTTTTTCACGTATCTCTAACGGTTAAGCCACAAAACGCCCTCAAATTCAAAAGTTTGGGTAAATCCGGAAAATTAAACTATGGTATACATACGTCCTCTGACTTTGGGTTAAAACCAAATTCTTCTTGTCTCCAAATTTCACGAACACATAACTTAACTCTTCTACCACATCAATTGATTAATATTATACACTACACATCTTTTGGCTGAGCGTTAGCGAAGCATTACGACCCATAAGATTCTCGAGAACGGATACATAAAATTTGGAAACTTCACGTCTGAATTTAACCAATCACCGAACTACGCTTATCCCCGAATTTAGCCAACACCCAAATGGGGGCCTGGGGGCGTAGCCCCCAGCGAGCCGAAGGCGAGTATATATATATATATATATATATATATATATATATAGTGTTTAACTAAAATTAGGAATCCATAAGAATGTTATATATAACTATTTATGGTTTTGACAGTCGGTTAAGTTGACAACAATAAACACAAGTACGTACACAGTCAATGGTTTTTTTTAAATGCAAGGTAGGAATACACTACACCATGTGTCACGTAACAGGCTTCTCTGAGGCTGATTACACAATTTCAGGTCTATAGCTCAATTGATTCTCGAGATGTACTGTGCACAGATAGACATAATTTACACTGATATAAAAAGTATAGATCGAATTGAATTGGATCATAATTTATTTCCAAAAGACCTGTGTGCGTGCCGTATTTTAAATAAAATAAAACTCCTTGTGAAAAATAAAATGCAACAAAAATTCCAAAATAAAAAAAGTATACAATTAATTACTATACAATTATTCCTATTAAATTATTTAATTAATTCCAGATTCATTTATTATCAAGTTTCCGTTATCTTATTACGAGTTAAGTATTTACATAGTCAACAGGAGAAGACCATTTTAAGCGCTTGTCAAACAAAGATGACACCCAAATATTTATTAGAAGATACATTTTCAATATCTTCACTAGAGCAAAGTTCATTATTGTAAATGCCACAGTTATGAACCATAAGGTCGCCTATGGCATACTCTGTGGTCTCTCGGAGAGATATGGGCATAAACTTAGTCTTCGATGAATTTAGAAAAAGAATATTTTGGTTAAAATATTTTAAGGACATGAGGTCATGTACAGCTTTAGAACAAGTTTAAAACCAATCGTTACCTTTAATTAAAATTAAGTTGTAATCATTAAAAAAAAGGATTGCCCCTTAACGTGAATTTTGCACTTCGCCAACGCTAAGCCGATTTCATTAATTGTGTTATTAATGGTATTATTTACCAGAAATATATTTTAACGAGGTTTTAATTCAATATTTAAATCATATAGACAATCAAATATAATATTCGTGGATAAGTAAAAAAAAACATATTAATTAGAAATATCTGTTAGAGTACTCACAAACACAAGATGCTCTGGCCGAATTCTCAGTATTACTGTCTCTTTTTAGATTCAAGGTCCAAAGTTGTGTAGAATAGAGATGTTTCATCACTAAGGAACCTACTTCATTACTTCACTAAAGGTTCTATCACATTTTACTGAAAGGCTTAATATGAATTTTACGATGGAATAAAACTTTCTTAGAATCCAATCTACTGCGATTTTAAGTAAGATGAAGGGTGTGAAGATTTTTGAATTTTAAGCACTCATATCACAAATCGTTGGGAACTTTTAAAGTTTGAATAGTAATAGTTCTTCAGGACCAATCCACCGTAGCTTACACATAGACAGATACTATCCACCAAGCGCCGCGCCGCTTCACCACCTTGAATACATGATGACACTTCATAAGCTCTTCATACGTTTTGAATCATTATTCTATATCGTTGTAGGGAATGAACAAAATTAATACCTGCCTGTCTACACGTATGCACGAAATTTTTAAGATGCTGACCTGTAGGTTTCAAATGTTACATGAAACTTTGTAAGAATATAGGCAACCTCGAGTTCGATAATGGTGCATGTCAATCCTAGGATTTAGCTGAGCGTTAGTGAACTTTACTAAATTGGTCTTGTAGGTAACCATAATGACAATGAGAAAATAAATAATTGGATACATAAATTTGTAAACATACTGAATACAATAATATTACATATGCTACAATAATAAATCGAACAAAACTATATAAAATATACCTCTAGAAATATCCCATCTGTAGATTTTTTATGCAACTTTCTACACAGGGAAGAAAGGAGTTCAATAATTGTTCAATGTCTATCCAAGGGATTTGGCTAAACGTCATTAAAGCCTATCGCCAGGAGGATGAAACATGCTCATTTCTGTGATTGTACGTCTGTCCACAGAACTCCTTCTATAAATTAAACGAGTTGTACAATTTTTGTCTAGAATATTTTATTAACGATGGAAGGTTTGAAAGGACAGGATTTCTGATATTTTCCATCACTATAGGTTATAAAAGGTATAAAATAACGTTTCGAGGATTGGAATATATCCTCCGTCTGGAGGGGGGGGGGAGGACCTAAGCATGGACTCCAAGCAGCTTTTAGCTTATGTTTCAACCCTTTAATTCCCCTTCTTTACTCATTTCTGTTCTTTATTTTTTATGAATTAATATCTCCCCCACATGACGAAGAGGATACATTCCAATCCTCGAAACGTTGTGTTATACCTTTTATAGAGTTATATATCTTAAATTTTGCAAGCAACCACAGAGAAAAGCACGCAAAATGTCATGGAAAATCATGCATCTTTACGCAACCCAAAACTTATTGTGGCAAACAGTCGATATTGAAAATCTGTTAACGTAATGTTGAAAGATGAGAAGTCCCTATTGGTAAATATGTAGGAAAACAACTTGAGGACTAAGGTATGTATTACGATGCTAGTCAAGACTTGCTGTGTAAAGTCAGACTAGTTAGTCCTCTAGCATCACCGTGACTTGTCACAAACTGATGTGAGAAACGAGGCGAAACGGCTAAAGTTAATCTAAAACGTATCACAAAGGACATTTTTCCCTGGAATATTCCAGGATAAATTCCAAGACAAATCGCAAAGAAAGTTGTGGCGATGGTATAGATTCTGAACATTTTGCAGGCCAATATAACAAGCACAAGTTACGTACCAAGTCGGTCAAGTGTCGCAGCTATCATTGTGAATGTTGGATAAGAGCAAAATACATTACCTAACTTTTTTAATATTTAAGTCACTTGAATCCAGTTCACAAAGTAATTTATTGCAGTTTGGAGCTCCATTTTAGGTTCGATTGTTTGATGAATGGTAATTTAAAAGTCGAAGATAGAGAGGCTGGTAAAATTGTTATGTCTGTTGAAAAAATTGGAAACATTATTCTCGATTTTGTTAGAATTGATAATACTAGCAACGCAGTAGTTCTATTTATGTTAGAATTTAGCATAATAATCCCATATTAAATATAGTTAAATAGTTAAAATGGTTGATTCTATACATAGTACAGAATGGTTTTATGATTTTGTTTCATAAATCTTTACGTTTATTGGAGTACAAAAAGAGATATATTAAATGCAAAATATTTCTTATACATGTCTTTTATTCTATCTTATCACGAGCAATTTGTAATTCTTTATGAATATTAATTAAAAGTGCCGTTTTTCTTACTTAATAGATAAAAAAAGTACGTAAGGTTGCTAACAAATTCTGTTAGATAAATCTTTTTACTGTGCCACAATTAATGTACACTTAAATTGTATAGCAACATAAAGAGTCAGAACGTAACAAGTCCCTCACTGACTATATAAAACCTCAATATATTTTAGGCCCCTATATAAGACAATGCTCCGTCGAAATATTATATTCTGTTATTTGCAGATCTATGACAGGATCATTCTCATCACGGTTTGTCTTTCCAACTTTAAACTGGTGATGTAAATGTTTAAAAGCGTTTTGAAAATTGGTCATGTTAACTCAAAAATAAGTCAATAGCCAGATATAGCAACATGACCTTTAATAAGCCATATATGATATGATAAATATTAATATAAACCGTTCATATTTTCTAAGAAACATCATAAACCATATCTTGTTTAAAATTATGTTTCGTCATGCTTTATTCTAAAATATTCGTCATTTAATTTGAATGTTACCATGCAAAGCAGTTAAGAGTGAATATGAACAAGTCTACACAACTTCAAAGGAAACTGTTAATCCCTATAAACCTTACAGTAAAAATTACGAAATGAAAAAAAATCACGATTGTAAATCGTATTTACAAATGTATACAATTAATGTAAAAATTTGGTGAAATATAAGTTTTTCCTGAGTAGTAGAAATGTGTGTCCACCAGTTTCAGTGTGTTAAAACTTGTATTAATGTATGTAGTAATGTAATGTTATTAATAAAATTTTGAAGTTATTCTTTGATGAATTTTTTCAAGGTCTTTGTAAATTCTACAAGTGTTGTAGGTAAAGTCAAAATGCCACCACTAGTATTTCCCGACCCTCGGAGGAAGATCATGTACCAGTTAGAATATTTAAATGGACGTTAATCATTTCGAAATTAGAGTTTTATAAAACTTTGGAAGTTGATTCATCGGAAAGAAAGAAAAAAAATCATCAATCGAGATGATTAATTCAGGTGACCACGGAGTAGCTTCAAAATAAGTGATGACAAAACGCAGGGAACATTAACATACCCTGCAGTACTGATACAAGAAAACTCTTTGGGCTAAATCAGTCTAGGTTGACTATAATACACTTTAAACTCACAACCCGAACTCAAACTAACTAGATTTTAAATTAGACCGTTGTTACACATGACTTTGATTGATAGTTTGTTTCATCCTCTGCTGATTTAAAGATAAATTGCGAACACCATTTGTTCAGCGTTATAACTACTGTTTTGAAGGGTATAATTAAAATAATATAAATATCACTTGTTTTGGCGTTATTATGCATCTAGAGATAAAGTTTTTGTATTCGAACAAACTAAGTTAAAGTTTCTTTTGCAGAGTCCAATCCAATGATCTTGGGATTGTTAAAAATCGCCATTGCTTGTGAACACCTGAAACCCTTGGAGTCTATATTTTTATCAAATAATTGCAAGGAACGAGTAAGCATAAATAGGTTAAAAATTGGAATTTATTTTGTTTCTTTTGTTCATCTTTACTATTTTTATAAAATATGTATGAAATGATTAAAATATTTGGACATTGTATAGAAAATAATTTAAAACTTATTCTTTTTTTACACTTAAGAGTACTGCAAGGATTTAAAACCATAGATCGCAATTTCTTTCTGTTTTCCCAAAAAACATACGAAACTTATTTGTTGATCACTAAACAAAAAAATAAAATCATTCTAAAGTTCCTTAAATATTAAGATTCTATTAATTGTAAAACATTATAATTATATAGAAACTGTTTCAACGTTTTTTGCTGTGAAATAGTTAAAACTAGGATGAATACTGCTAATGAATAATAGCTAAAACAGCTTGGGATATTCTAAGAAGAATAGTTAGAGAAAAATCTTTGACTTGTAAATAATTAAAGTAACTCATCCATAAGTCCTTGTCTAGGTCCTGGTCTTCGCCATAGTACTCCTGGTTTAGATTTTCAATGTCCTGCGTGTTGAAAGACTTTGAAAATTAAACTGAACAATGAAAAAGGTCCTAGCCCTTATCAAGCTTTCGGCCATCGCACTTGTTCCTAGTCGTGCTTCTCCAACCTAATGTGGTGTGAGATCAACAAATTTTTCTTTTGAATTTATCAAAAACTTTGCAATACATGTTATTTGTTGTTTCCATGGATATTTAAAATATATTAATATGTAAACTGATGTAGTCTCTTTTCAACCAGTCCCTCAAACAGGTATCTCTTCCAGAATTCTGGACAAATAAGATGCTGTTAACTCCAGACCAATGGTAATCTAACCAGGATTGACAAATTTACTTGAAAACTTATTCTAATCAAGATCAACCCCCTTTATAGGAATTTACTGTGTCCTACCCAACATGGGTTTACTTCTGGAAGATCTACAGTCAGCAACCTTGTGGTCCTTTAAGAAGAATGAATGAATGAATTGATTTATTTCCCAAATATGTGTACAATATTACAATACAATCTGTACAATTAACTTCTAAATTTTTACATTACCGAATGAAGTTTGAAATGTGAACAAAGCATAAGAAATAATCATCATAGAATAAACATCATAAAAATAACATCATGTCATGTATAAAACATTGTCCTCGGGAAATGAGCCTGCATGGGCTATGATGCCTGTGCGCAGACTCGAGTTGCTCACGCCTGAAAAAATAACGGACTGGATATAACTAAAAAAAATGAATATAAATATAATACAAAATAATACACTATTATATACCACATACATACATACACACACATACATATATACATATACATGCATGCACATACATACGTGAATATGGAATGAATATATTCAAAGGAAAAAACCGCGTAATTTTGATTTGTACCTGTTTTAAAGCATTGAATATTATTAATTTTAAAACATATACATATTAGCAACAATGGTAAATAAGCAGGGTCACCGCAGATTATAATAGGTTAGTGATAATGAATGATGATGGGATAGGAGTGGTGGCTGTTTACATGTCAAACTGTCCGCCCGTAGTTCGTAGACAACACTGCCTCGGCCTCCTCAATAGACAATGATAATAACCACTGGTTAACTTTCCTTTTAAAAATAATTGTAGAAATTTCATTGAAAAAACTAAAATTTGGAAACTGTTTACTCATATTTATAAAAAGCACATGAGCTAGATAGTATGAGTTGGTGTTTGAATAAAATTTAGTTAATTGCAGTGGTAGAATTCCTGTTGATCTAGAACAACGTGTGTTGTGGGTGTGTTGAGTTCTTACAAATAAATCATCTACATTTTTAAACATGTGTATCAAAAGAGATTTTATAAAAAGTTGTCTTATTGTAAACATTTTAGTTTCTTGAAATAAAATGGATGTTGAAAACCTATAACATTTTTTAAAAGCTACTTTCAAAATTGATTTCTGAACCGTAAAAAGAGGATCAAGATTTGATTTGATTTGATTTGGATTTGATTTGAGAAGCTATAAAATCTTTTAGTAGTAAAACGAACTTGACGTTATATATATTTTGACACTCTAGAGTAAGTCACATTCATTTATGGGCTAAAATTGAAGCCTATGGTATAGTTAGCCTTTTCTCAACTGGTTTGTTAGCTATTTTTACAATCGGAGACTTGTGATCAAATTTACGGGATGTCTTTTTAGGAGTTTTCGGCAACATCTAGAGTTCCCCTGGGATCTCACTTGGGTCCGCTGCTCTTCATAATTTTCATTAACAATATTGGAATGAGGCTGAGAAGCAGTTATCTTCTGTTTGCAGACGACGTAAAGTTAGATTAGGTGGTTGAATCTCAGAGAGACTGAAGAGATCAAATCCCTTCGGGAGGAGCTAATCAATATACAAGTGAATTTGTTCACTCACCTTTATTGGCACCGAATCCACCTAGATAGGAATCTATCCACTATACTGATGGAATATACGCGAGCTCGCTCAGAACGAATCTGAAATGTGTTTACAAACCCTCCCACCCAGAGGGTGTTTTTACTTTAGTTCTCTTAATTGTGACGACTGGTACCAATGAATACAAGAGACAAAACACTTAGCTTGATTACAGGAATGTCCATATACCGATGGCACCTCCTCAATTATTTAGAGTTTCCTGAGATTCCACTTTCGATTTAAGTGATAGACTACTTAAAGCATCACAATTGTAACATCTTACCGGGGCTGATATTAAGCAATGCAATAATACCAACTGTTCTGAAGGAAATACAGCTAAAATGACAAACGCTTGTTTACTTGGAAGGCTGTTTGAAGTATTTTTTTATCGCATGAGTCTATATAAGTTCCTATAAAAATTATAACGATATGAGCAATCATAATGGGAAGTGTTCCTGTGGTACATCGTTAATCTATGCTATCTCTAAATGAGATCCAAAGTCTGGTGTCTTAGACTGCTCGGACATCGGAACTTAAAAAATGATAAAGATTGTTGATTAATATTCCAGTGAAGGACAAAAAGACTACAGAAGGGAAAGTTTTCAAACGGACAACAAAAGAATGTGAAGCCTCAGGCCGCAGTTCACGATTTGATTTAGTCTTTGAGGCATGAACTCTTTTGTAAGAGAGCGGTTTCAATTCGTTTTTTTACTTTCATTTTTTTACGTCTCCCTTATTATGTAAAAACTTTCAAAATACAAAGCATTAGTTGTCCTCTTACACTACGTTACAGTTTACGAAATTAAACTACTTATATTAATTACGGGTAATATTACTGATTTGTATGATACAGAAAGTTGAAAAAGACTTCGACGTTAATAAATATTAAACTAAACGTATCAACGTATATTTCTAAGTAAAATATTTAAATCAAGTATATAGACCTGAACACACCACAACCCTCTTCTGTTTTTCTGCTGGTATTTTTTCCGTTAATCCGATATCGTCAATAATTCGATAGTTATAATAATAAGTAATAACATAACATATTTTAATAAATAGTTATTGAACAAATGATGTCATAAGGAAGTGTTTCTAAGAGCATGATAGAAAACGAACTTTTGCAGTAACACACGAACTGAGCTAAAAACAGCGTAACAGATTAAAAAACGTTAATACAGAAGAAAGTTTTACATTTTCGTACTGTAACCACAAAGGCGTGTTCAGTGAATGCCAGAAAAAGTTAAAATTATAGTTTTGACCATCGTAACTCTCAGATGAGGCTTCTGTTGTGAGGAAATTCATGAAAGAAGGAACATTGTGTAAGAGTTATTCTGTACTGAGTTCTAAATATTTCCCTCACTTGTGCTAAATCCTAGATTTGTTGGGAGAAATGGGGTTTTAGGTTTTATTCCCATACGTGCAACCTTGGGCCTGACGCCTGACAACCCGGAAAATTTTTTGAGGTTAACATTTATTCAAAATTTTTATACTGGATTTTAATTTGTATTTTAGTTTCTTCTAATACCCTAAGCAATTATTTTCTCCCATAAATATATTTATCTATGGTTAGTTTAAAAAAAAATTGTAAGATCTCAACTTTGTGTGTGTTTTCTAATACACTTCAGTGGTTTCGATGCTGTTTATAGTATAAATCTAAATCCCTTTTCGTAGAAAAAATACTAAAATTTATAGTATTTACCATATTTAAAAAAGAACATTTTGAACATGTTTTGGATATATTTTGAAATCCCCAAATCTTTTTTAATCGGATATTCTTTAATATTTTAAAGTATTAGTCAAGCTTTAACTGGTTTGGCGTTTGTTCTAAAGTTTTTCATCCCTTAATTTGAATATCTTTTTATAACCGTGCCTGACTGACCCATGGTTACAGTGGAAGGTTAACACGTAGGAACGTTTCTGTTCACTTATATTCCAATTAACTTGAGAGTTGACACTCACAATTTACACCAAAATATTGCTGAGCTTCAACAAGTCATTAGAAGCGATTTAATCTCGTTGCCGTTAGTAGCTTAGCTCAAGCAGGCTCTCCACGTTTATTAGCGTCAGCTCTTCGCTAACGTAGTAACCGTTTACTACGTCATTTAGCGTGTCATTCTGAACTGGCTTAATCAATCACCACTCGTGTTGGGAATGTTAATGATATGTCGCTGTTATTTAAAGGTTTTGTTTTATTTTGAAATCAATAAAAACTAACTTAATAATAGTTATTTTTTATCTGTACTTCTAAAACAATTGTTATATATTATTTATGTAACTACAGTAGTATTTTACTATTTATGAACTATTCTATCTTTACTTTGTCAAAGTACAGGTATATAAAACATTATTTGATACACGACAAAAAATAGAAAGATAAGATTTTTGACCCAGTTCTGAAAAGACCCCATAAGAATTATGTTAAACCCAAACACTTTTATATTTTATTTTTGGTGTAGAATTATGAACGGTGTCTAGTTTTTAACTGTGTCCAAACTAAAAAACTTGTTTTCTCGTAATATGTAAACGATTAGAATATCGAAATGACAAAGTACATTAAATTGCAATGTACTTTTTTGAATAATTAATAAAAATATTGAAAAAACAAGGCTTGGTGAGAAATGATTGAACCCATAAAATGAAAGATCTACCATAATTTTACCATTAACCCAATATTGTATAATGTTGTTCTTAAGGGAATAAACCCAAGATTACAGTCCGTAATGTCCATACTATTTATTTCCATAGATCCCATTATTACATTAAGAAGGAAACCATAATGTAATTTCTAAAGTATTATTTCTATTAACAATTTTTATTAAATGCTATAATAGTACACGTTAAAAATAAGTAAATTTGTATAAATATTAATGAAACAGTAGTACAGCCCACTCTTACCTGAATTTCGGAACGTCTATGTAAGTTTAACTCTCTTCCAAGTCTTCAAATGTCTAAACAATATTCTGAGTAGTATAAAGTACAAAGGATTCTGAAATCAAATTATAACAGTTTGTTGTCATGAATGCTGCACTACAAAACCCACTCTCTGCAACAATGCAGCTTTTGTTTCTCCAAGCTTTGTCTAAGCTGGAGAACACTACGGTTTCTCCAGTCACAGGAGAGTTTCAATTACAAGAACTATTTCCGTCTTGTATGTCTTTCAAGAAAGAACTATTCTTGTGCTTATAATTACTTAACGTGTTTTAATTAGCTAAGCGTTAGCGAAGCCTATCTCTCGTGGGACTGGAAACTTCTCATTTTTGTCTGACTGTCTGCAAGATATTTTGAAAACGAACTGACTTTTGTCATTTTTTTATGAAGCAACTTTTAAAATTATTTCTACGTAGCAACACTGAATTCGATGTCACTCCCTGCGATTTGATTGAGTATTAGGAAGTATTTTTAAACTTTAAGGTTAACTATGATGGCATCAAGAACATAGGACAATAAAAAAACCGATAAGAAAACTCATGAGATTTTAACATTGTGACAAATATCCTAACACGTTATATTATGGCGACTTTGTGTGTAGAATTGTATTATAAAACTCGTAAAAAATTTGCACTTCTCCCTGCAGAAGTTGATATCTTTCACAAAAGCCTGAAAAGTGTAAAACAAGATTTATCAGCGTCATAAATCAGTGCGGCTGTTCTCATTCTCTCATCCAAGCCTAACCTAGATGCAGTATTTTTTTAATACCCCATGCATTCTCTTGTTAATTGTCTTGTTAATATTTACTATGTTGAAGTGCTTGAATTGTATTATAATTATTTAAGTTTTTGGAAACCCCTAGTTACATTGTTAATTGTAAAGGTATTTTTGTTAAACTTTAAGTATTATTGTAAATTATTATAAATTTAATCTTATTTTAAGTATTGATCATATCGATAGAACATTGCACTTGTGATGTTATTCTTTTGACCAGGTACACACAGATCGCTAAATGTACTAATTTTGTTGCTTTCTTTATAGTTTAATTTCTTCGATCAAATTTTTACTATTGTCATTATTTAATTTATGTAGGTTTAAGCATGCTTCGTTGTTATTTAGGTTATGATTTTCTAAGTATTATTGTTCAATACTGATTGATTATTACTTGTGTTAAGTACAAAACTATTACTGACTTTCTCTAATATAATGACATTGCGTCGAGAGCTAATAATTAAATAAATAATAAACAATAAATAATAATAAATAAATAAAACGTAACTCCTTGAAAAACATTTGTATCAAAAGACAAGATCTCGAGAAAGATCATATGTAAACTTTAAAAGAAACTTCATTTCTACATAGAAAAGACTGGCTATATGGTGGTGCATGTCCAACCCTGAAATTTGTCTACACTAAATTGTAGCCTGCCAATCATTAGGCTGAAAATATTTCTGTTTTATCTCCCTGGGGGAAGTAAAAAATAATTTTCTGTATAATATTCTGTTTGTCTATTTCTCCACAGAACGAACGTCTATACTAGAGAATGAACTTCAGCGAAACCTGTTGTGTGACATGAAGTATGGTTCACTAAACAGGGTGATACAACAGTAGATTGTTGAAAAGATACAGTACTAGTTATCTTAATAGTTCCATATCACTGTGAATCATCAGAACCGTGCTTACCAGTTACTCGTAGTTAAAAACTACTTGCTGATTTCCATTCTGTTATTCCATGCTTGTTGTTAACAGCTTTTAATCTCAATGCGTCGCTTTTAAATATCTATCACTGCTATAACTTCAGCAACTCGTGCAAGAACTGCCTGCCTTAGTTAACAGCTTGAAATAAATATACTTCAGTGTCACCACAAACCGCGGCACCGGAGAGAGAACCCTTCAGCATGTATGCTATTACATGCAGAGAATTATAACACCTAATATAATAACAGTTCTTTTCGTATATAAAAAGCACTAACTTAATCCTAATCGAGATTAGCATATACAGTAGAGAAATTTGTACAGTAATTACTAATTAAATAAATGAATGAACACTGCTCTGCTGAATAATAATCATGGCTTAATTTTGAGGTTCATTTTTGTTTTGGTAGAGTCAATCAATTATATGACTGGAGAATTTGTCCGCACAAAATCAGTAACACTGTTTCGAGATCTGCAATCTGATTTTTTCCACAGGTGGATAACTAACCTAACAATAACTAAAATCTATGTTAAAGTAAACAAATCATACTAAAATGATAGTTGTGAAACGGATAAGTCAGGAATCACAAGAACCATCTAGAAATGGTGGTAAACCAGTATGAAATGGTGATCGTTAAGCTAGAAAAACAGGAATGGGAGTGGGCCTTTTTTCTTATCGGTTCATGCTACATGAACTTGTCAAACAATACTGATACTCCGCATTGGTTTAGTATTAGTTAGTATTAGAGTGTGATACACGTCTGTATAGAGTTCTGAATCATATTAATTCAATAAGCAGTAATATCAACAGCAACAGTAACAACATATCAACAAACAGTAAGCTATAGTGTGAAAGGGGAGTCAAATATTTATAAATATCTAAATAATATATATTATTATATTATTTATGAATAGAATGGATACATTTATGAATATGAAATTATAGTTATAAATATATATATTTTATTCACATATTTGTAGTACATTATGCAATAGCTAGTTAACAAACTCGTTAGTATTTTTAATTTTTCCAAATGACTATTTCAGAATAATATAATGGTAGAGGTGCACGCAGAACTTCCTCTAAAGGCAATATCTTCAAATTACTCGATGAAGAACTTAGTTCGTTCTGCCAATTAGTAAATTAACAATTAAAACAAGTTATCAGCCATGAAACATTCTTTCTTTGACAATGAATTACGCAGTATTTCTTGAAAAGTCGTTTTGGAGCGCTGCATTGAAACAGCACATTACACACAATTTTCATTTTCTATAACGTTCATTTATAGCTATTCAATATAGACTGTATAAATACTCTTTACTGTATATTTTTGTAATAAGTTCACAAAATATATTTTGTCTGGAGCCAAACCAAGTACATTTTCAAGTATCTTGGCCGGTGATAACAATAAAAAGAAAAGTTATTTCTAGAGTCCAGAGTTGCAACTGAATAACTGTTGAGCAGTTTTTCCATGACGTTTGTGTCAGACACAGCTGACTTATTCTTATCGCTATCTCTGGTATTATATAAGGCCAAACAGTTTATCTAATCTAAGGATTAACTGACTGTGGTAAGAATAATTACTGAGCATAGGAAAACTTGTTTTATGAATATGAATGCTGAAAACTGAACACACACAGGTGCACTTTAATATATCGTCTATATGAAACTGCTTATGAAATGTGTGATTCATACTTTTTTCAGTTCCTGGCAATCACAAAATAATTGTCATATACTGTACTTTTGGGATATTAGGATTAAAAAATATAAAAATAACTTCATTAAACATTAGCTATAATATGAAAATTGTATTGAACTAACATTACATTGCTTTGGCTATTTTGTTTTGATATGATTAAAAGGCGGTCGTAAAGGAATATCAACGTCAAAAAACTTCACAGCTTCATCTAAAGATTAGAATGGGTTACATTGTGTTATTGATAAACATATGTTATTTAGTCACGGTACAGGTTTGTGAATGTTGTCATGCTATTCTAACATGGTACTAAATGTAGCACTGATCTCCGATTTTAAACTGTGTTATTTATTAATTTTCAAATTTCATAAACCACACACTTTAAAAAAATGAACTGGAATATTTAGATAATTTTCCCAAATTTACTACTTGAAATACCTGTTATTTCACCAGGAATGATCAAAAACAAATTTCTTTATTCAGGGAAGCTGCCTTAAAGGGCAATGAATTTTAAATAAAAGGTACTGTAAAATCGACGGCATTAACTTAAAACCGCCGTACTATTGTTGCCAAATCCAAGTCACAATGAGGTACATACCTGACAAAAGCATCGCATTTCGAACCTAAGGTAATAAAATCTCGATGTCTATCTAAACTTAATTAACTGAGCTATTGAGCAGGAAGCAACATAAGTGACACCATTAGGTCAAAGAAGCAATCATCAATAGCATTTACATATGTGATTCTAACATAGAATATGCTTATTTGTAAAGTTTTGTACAGTATCTTGAAGAGCTTTACTGTTTAGCAGAGGAAATTAACTAATATTAAAACTGGTGAATGACTCTGGTCAAGATAGTTGAGAAATCTTTCTTTTTAGACATCAATTTAAATATATAAAAATTAATTTATTATTTTTTTCAGAACGATTACAGTTGGTTGTTTCTTGTCTAGTGAATAAACTTTAGGAACAGAAAAATCAGAGGTGGTGAACTGAACCCTAGCAAAGCTTACAACTCCAACGGTTGGTAAAATTTAGTTTGTCTGTTTATCGCACGATATCTGGAGAACGAACTGTCCTATAGACTTGGAATTTTTCTTGGAGCTTCATTTATTTGTAGAAAATACCAAGTTCGTCGATGGATGTTGTCACACCAAGGAATTTGGCTGATCGTCATTGAATACCACCACTCAAGAGGCTGGCTCAATTTCTCTTTAGACTTCAGGGGAATGTAAACTTTTATTTTCTGTATGTCTTTCTGTCTGTGTGATAAAATCTCTGGAATGAAATAAGCCATATACTTAAAATTTTTAAATTACCTTGTAGTTAAAAATCTATGTTTGTTTTCCATTATCAATTTTTATTCTTCCCCGCCTTTTTCATGACGTCTTAGAAAGTTAGTGAGGTTTTTGAAAATTTAATTTTATTCAGTTTATGTGACCTCTGAGTAAAAATTATCTAAGTGATATTGTCAAGTCAGTAGATAGTCAATGTAATTTACGAGTGTACGATATTTACAACTCTGTTTCTTTTTAGTTTAAAATATATAGCTTCAGTGTTTAGATTTATTTAATCTACATTTCTATTTTTTTGTACTCAATTTTATACTGTCTGCACTGTCTGGATGGACATAAACAAGGACTAATAATTAGGATAGGTGACTGCTCTTTTGAGTGGTCAAAGTTTTTGACAGATTTCTCTTGGTATTTTTTGTTTTAGGACAAGAAGCTTAGAAAATAGCACCTAGTCCTATACGGACCTTTGCGCTGCTTCCGGAGTGACAGTATATTTTGGATGGGTAGGGTTGGGAGTAGGGCCTCCTCCTGTCGAGTTTCATGAGGAAGAATCAGAGCACTAATGTCAGTCATGTCCCCCTGGAAGAAGGGGAGGCCAGCTCTGAACCAGCCTCCCTAATCAAAGCAGGTTTGGAATGGCTGGCAAGAAGTTTTGACTCTTACTGAAAAAACACCAACAACTCCAACAGTCATCTCCCGCAGTAGACTAAACCTATCGAATTACTATTGCGCCCCAGAATTTCGACTCACATCCATTTTCGACATAGCCTATATATTAGTGATATGCCGCTTATAAACATCCACAAGAATGCCCAGACTTAAGTGATAGATTGGTTTATTCTGTACCCACTGTGGGATCAACTGGGAAGTATAAAACAGCCAGAAGTGAACGCTCTTGGGGAGATATTTCTCTGGTTGGTAATGAAATCACTTAAGCGACGGAACGGCTACGCGTCGCTGCCCCGGCTGGCGTGAATGAAGACATATTTGATCTTGACGTCTTTCCTCATTTTGGGCCAAGCATATATCCGTTGCCCTTTTCTCTCTTTAAATATTACCAGTGGTTAACTCATAGTTTCCTCTTGATCTGCTTTAAATTTTGTGGAGTTCATATTTCGTGACTGAGAGCAGATTTGGATTCTCGCCTCATTGGATATTCCTACCCTTTGATGCCGGAGGATTCTGAGTGTGAAATGTATTCTGATATCAACTCTAACATTGACTATAGACAAGTGTCGACTCTGTGATGTCCTTTGGGAGGATAAGACGTCTTAGCTGTGCATGTAGCAGGTGAAGACGACTTCGGTGAATGGCATCATTCCTGTAATCAACCCTTATCTCTCCATGTACCTTTCCCATCCACATTTTGTTCTTAACTGTCTAAAAGTTTCAACAAGGCTATTTTTAGAATAGAAGGACATCTTATAATTGAATTGGAAATATCTATACTTATGGCCTTCATTCCTATATACTCTATATCGCTAGTAAGCATTATCAAGTTTATAATCCAATGATCTATTCTGCAATCCTATCGTTGCTATCTTGGGTAGCCATCGTTGGATCAATGTAAAATTATTCCCTAAAGCTCAGCCAAATTCCATTTAGTGTAAAGCACCATCTTACAACTCGATCTTGCGTGTACATAAATAAAGTTCCATGTAAATTTACAAATTTACAGGTTTGTCTATTCTCGAAGTATTGTACGTACTAACAGACAGGTATATAGTCAGACAGACACACAAAGATTTAAGTTTTTCAGCGTATTATAGGATTCAATAATGCTCAGCCAATAAACGGTAGAGATTGTGTGGTGAGTAATATTCCTAATTAACATGACCGACATGACATGACATGACACAGATGCTTAGATACTGTTAGGGTTAATTAAGGATCTGACAAGCCGATTGCTCATTGGCAGAGGCTTAATTAATGCTCAGCACTTAATGTTTAACGCTAATCGTCTTATTAATGAAGCGTTAGGCCGGTTCAATTCTAACGAGTCTGAGTTACTTTAATATGATCAATGTTAATCTTTAACCAAAACACTAGTACAGTTTGGTTACTGTGTACATGATCTGTTGGAATATTTTTATAATGCAATAATCTTTTACAAATCAGTTATAATATATAAAAATTAAAATCATTACGCCTATTTTTAAACATGTAGTATTACCCCATACCATGGCCACGCAAAGACTTCCCTGAGGTTTCATGCAAAATGTGAGTCTATGTATTACTACGGCACATGTTAAAATGCCATAAGACTGTACTCTGTTTGCTTACAAGTTTCTAGCTGCCATCATGCTTACCCACAAGACCAATGTAAAAATGTTTGCTAACGTTCGGGGAAATCCCATGGCGTACCAAGCACCATCATGGAACGATGTTGCCTATCTAAAGAAATGGAGCCCACGCAAAACGTTATGTCTACAGGTCAGTTCGTTCCAGAGATATAAATTAAATCTCTCCGGCCCCTCACATGATAGGCATCGTTAACACAGCCAATGAGATTCTATCTAAAACCGTAATAAAAAAATAAGGAAATTCCGTTTTAGAACTGATCAATGTCCTTACAGGACGAAAATAAATATGACTGACAATATAGGTAACCCTTGTTTATTTAGGTTCAATAGCACCATGAATAGATTTATTTTATAAATAAAAATAGACGATATTTTAATTTAATATGAAATACAATCGCCCTAAATGTACGAGCTTTCTTGATTGAATTATGGATCGCTAAAAGTAACTCTTGTATGAACACGAGACATCTTATCTCAATTAGCGTAAGATAATTTATATTGGATATGTTTTTGGTAATCCTAACCTTTTTAGATGATTTAAAATTTCAAAATTTAGAATATTTATTTTACAGGATTGTTGAATTATTAAGTAAAAAATACATACTTCTTATCATAAATTATTTCTTACTAAGAATTGTAGCTCTCCTATACAAGGAAGATTGTTCTCCTAAGCTAGTAAAGTATGTATTAATATTAGAAATGAGAATATGTACAGAACTTATAAAGCAACTTGTAAAGGACACAAGCACGCTACGTATAAATGATAAAAAATAAAAATAATCTTCAACAATATTTAAAAATTTTTCATGCAATGTAATTAAAGGTTTTTACAATCATAAATAATATCCATGGTAATACATTTTACCCAATGGAAATTACAAATTAATGTTAGCAAAATTAAATCCATCTTCACTAGTGAGATCGCGTGGCAGATAGGGTGTCAAAAGTAAACTATCAATATATATATATATATATATATATATATATATATATATATATATATATATATATATGCAGTTTAATAATGATCACATGCACATGAAGCAAGCTCACTTCCTTGCACACAGTTTTGTCGTAATACCACTGAAGCGGTTAATTTGTTTTATTTACTTGTATTTCTTTATAGTTACACCCCTTTAAGACAAACAAGCATCCCTGAACGCAATTACCAATAAGGCTCTCACAAAAGCTGTCAGTGGTTTGATTTTAATTGAAAAAGTGACTATTTCAGAAACCAATATAGACTCGTATGCACTATTTTATATGGACATTGTTTTACTTATGCCAAACAGGAGCCCTAACAAAAATCCCAAGAGAATTCCAAAAGATCCTGAAATAACTCTATAGTTACTTGGAGGGATTATAAACAAAAATCCAACTGATATTTCTCTACAATGACAAAATCTCCTGCCTCCTCTTGGTGAGGGTTTCCACATTTTTTGGGGTCAGTTATGGTTGTTCGAAGGATGTCTCTCATTAGCAAGTCGACCCAGATTTCTCCACGAGGTTTAGGAAATTGTAGCAAGGACTAAGAAGTGTTATACTGCTTTCTCAACAAACCTTCTTTGAATAACACTTGCACAACAGTGTGCTCGAGGTTATGGGTGATTCCAATTATATATAAAATAGAATAGGATTAATGAAATGTATTGTTGTATTGTAACTAAATATGTATTTTAACCAAATAAACCGATGCAAAACAGTATCGGAGCCAGCAAATCGTAACGAAAAATTCATCACACAGACGGACGGGTGGGTCAACTGTCATTAGCACTTTTGCCACCAATGTCAGTAGCTTTCTTCCTTGGATGAAGATGAAAATATGTAACAAGTTCAAGTCTTTTAGATCTTTCTGTCAAGAGTTTACTCATATGGATGGCCGTGTAAATCACGTACCTGCCAGAAAAATTTCATTAATGTTTGTATATCTGTCTGTCTGTTCGTACCCTATAGTTGTATAGTTAATATTTTGATATTAGGTTTAATCAACACTTTTAGAGTGGCTTCACGTAATTAGGCTAAAAGAATTTAGTTAAAAATAACAAAATACAAAACCTTAGTACAAATAAAGATTATCGGGTTATATAAATACTAACATTTACGTGCAGTTTTGCACTAAATTTCATTCTGCAAAACAGGAACCTGATGGGAGTATTATTTGTAACGATATTCTAAACAACCCAAGCAATTATACTTATTTAGGCTTGTTTGGAGGAATCTTAAAGCCGAAGTCCTTATGTTTTCAAATAAAATAATAAATGCTGAGATATCCGTAATTTATAAACGATATAATGCATATTTCAGACAAACAGTATTTCAGTGTCCCTGGTAAAGAGTATGTGATATTAAAATCGAAACGCTAAGGGGTTTTATTCTATGCTATGCGAGTTTATGATCACTTCTGGTTCGAATAATTTATATTTGTTTCAATTAAGTTTACCTTTTTGCCCTGATAAAGACAATATATACGTGCTTAAGGCATTTATGTTATGTTATACAGCTGTAAATTTACACTTCATAACGTAATAGATGAGCAAACCAATAGAAATTAATGGGTGTAGTAGCACCTCCTTTATTGAGTTTTTAATCTTCAAAGCCTCTATATCCAGAATACATGAACTTAAGCCATTTAGAAAGATGGAGGATGCAATAAAGGCATTGTCAAATTCCTGTGTAATACTTCACTATGAGGCAGCACTTATGAGTTTCTCACAAAGGTATGAAAGGATTATTAACATGAAAGGGACTTATACAGTGTGAAAAACACTGTAAGGGTTTAATAATCTGCTGTGACAAGACAACCACTTTTACTAATACAAGGATAAGGGAAACTCGTATAGCATTAACTTTACAAAAATTACTAGGGTGATTAAAATGCTGGGATAGATGGAAGATAAATAAACATAGTATAAAAAGATAATAGTTACAACCAACATAGAATTATGACAAGGGAATAAAGATGTTGATCATATAATCAACGATCTGCTAACGATAATCGGTTGTAAAGAATACATGTTAGTATTATTTTACAATAATGTTCTCCAAAATCAAATACAGAATTGTGAGATGAAGAAATAATTGATGGTTGTTTAGAGGTGAGGTGGAGAGGGATACAGGGACATGAAGAGTGAAGAGGAATAGAGTGAGCGGGGGGAAAGAGAGGGAGAGAGCCCAATTTGACCCTTCATTTATGGATAATATTTAATTATGAGACCCCTTTTCTTTCAGCTTCGTCCTTTCTTCTTGTATCTTAACAAAATGTTTACCTTCCCTCCAGAACCCTGATACTGACGACAAACAATGTTACTAGTTCTCATCTAACTTTATACTCCTTTTCATACACCTTTATTTACTTACATCGATTGATTCAAATGCTACCTTCTTTTACTTCCGATTCAATATCTTCCCTCTTTCTATTTACTGACACCAGTGAGAGCTTTTTGTGATCCTTTTAGATTAAACAAAATCATCTATCAAATAATGTTTCTCTAACATTTCACTACTTTATTCACAAAACTCACAATCCATTCACATACAGATTTCGCTCATCTATAATGTTGTGACGTACTGTCCTGTCAACTTCGGTTGGATTTTACCTTTGTCTACACCAATTTTTCCTTACAATAACATAATTGATGTTGAACGTAACGTATTTAAATCTGAATAAATAATAACGTAGTCATCCCCTAACAAAACTCATATCCTTATTCCTCCCTAACTTTTAAGTATTTTGAAAGCTCTCTAGTACTTCCTTTCCAGAATTGGTAGTAAATTAGCTTTCAACTAGAAAACAGAACATTCTTCTTCATAAAGGTATGCTTAAACTGAAAATAAGAGCCATGTAAACCAACCACGCAATACTTTCAAGAGCAGAAGTCCCAGAACCGATCCTTGGAATATCCTCTTGCCATCCCTTTTAACTTTTATTTATTCCCCATTTTGATCATAACACGTTTGTTGTTACAGATTGCGTAAGTTATTGTAAATAGCCTGTACCAACGTTCGAGTACTGTTGCTTAGGATGAACGAGTGACATTTTGAGGTACCAATGCGATGTCGTTGATCCACAAATGTTTATAAATAATCAGATAATTATATATTTACTTGCACATCTTTGTCATGACACAGTGCGTGAGATGACAGGAATGGTATTGATAATTGATGTTATCCTACAAAGGTCATCAAACTGACTTGACACAACACGATCTATATGAAAGATTTCAAACTGACACTTTATTGCTCAACAACGCCCTGTTCTATTTTATTTGTAGGTTTCGGTGAATAGCCAACAATACCAAAACTGAATAAAAGGCAGAAAATCTGATCTAAATAAATAGTTTATTCTTCATTTAAAGATTTGAGTCTGCTATATTTATTATTTTTGTATTCTGAATTCAAATTTATATTCAAGTCCTACTTTTTAAATTTTGACTTTATTGTTGTTATAGGTACATTTATTATGGTATATAATTAGATTTATTATTATATCATTTGTATTCACACTGTTTTCATATGTTCAGAAAGGCATTACCGTTGGTCAAACGAATAAATAAATATGCATACACAGCATGGTGAAGTATACGTCAGCTAAAAGACTAGCAATATGTGTTATATCTCAGCATTTTAATTTATAGTAAACGTTAGGTAGTAAATTTGTCTTTTAAACCTGAACGATTACTGTACTGCCCAAGCACTTCATACTTAATAATATACTAAAGTGCGCAGTTAAAATTGTGTTTTTACTGTATATTTTAATTTTTTAATCTGGATTTTATCTTACTCTGTGTTCAAAAACGTCTGCAGAAAATGAAACGATAATAAGAAGATACTAATATGAGGTTGCTATCACATTTTTGGGACAGACCGAAAATCCGTATAAATATCTGTTTTTAAAGGACCATAAAAATTAAAACAGATAATCTGTTAAAATCAACTGTAAAATCTGCTTGAAACCAATAAATAAATATGATAAATCAATAAAAATCTGTTTGAAATCAATGTAAAATCAATCGCAATGCAGTAAAATCTGCTTGAGATCAATAATAAATCTATTAAAATGTTGCAAAATCGATGTATAATATATTGGAAATTTTAAATATGCTTCGAAAAGTACAAATAAAGTTAAACCTGCTACGAATAAACGAAAAGCTATTGATAATGTTTTAAATATTCTATTAATAAAGCAAAATCTATTGGGAATGCAGTCCAATCTACTATGCATAATTAAATTTGAAATTTAGTAATATCTGATACGAATAAAAGAAAATCTATTAGAAATGTGATCAAATCTACTAAAAATAAACTAAAAATCTATTGGAAACGTAGTCAAATCTGGTACTAATATATCTATTCGGAATGTTGAAAAATCTACCACGAATGTTGTCAATTCTGATCGGATTTAATGACAAATACATTGGATGTTTTAAAATCAGCTTCAAAAAATCTGTTCAACAGCAAATCAGCAAGTCAGTGCTTCACGAGAATGCTTCATAAAAGAATATGGAAAACGTTAAACACGAATATGATAACATAAAACATGAATGTGTAAATCTCAAACACGAAACGCTTTTGTTATTAAATTTACATCTTGTTATCAAGTTTCATGTTTATGTAGCAAAATCTTATGTGTATATTATAAATCTTTATCTGGTAAACGGATAAATCCGTTAAGGAATGTTCTAATTTTAAAATAGAAATAAATCTTACAGAATTTGGGATATAACTCGAAAAAACTAGACCTTCATGTATAAGTTTACAAATAAAAAACGTTTAAATGGATACTACAAAGCTGAAATGATAACGCAAACCCGGAATTTGATGACAGAAATGAAAAGTGTATATAAGTGACTACAAGAACAAGGTATAAATCTGTTACAAAAATATAGAAAATCAGGCCATTTTATGAAAAAAACTTTAAACTTTCTAAGTGTATGGATATACATCTTGTTATTAAAAATAAAAACTAAAATCAACATCAATGGTACTTACATATTTCATATACTTATTAAATTTGACAGTTTTTAACCATATATAAATATGACACACGATACAGTAAAGTACGTTCTTGCTTCACAGTAACATACCATTATTCATACAATTGTACGCAATATCAAACTATTTCCTCGGTCTAGTATAAATATTATAACAGTATTTTTATATACCTAATAAGTATCGTATACATCCTCAGTGGGAAGTGGATGCGATGTCAACTCAATGATTTTCTGTCATAAAAGTTGCGTTTAATGTTTCTAGTATTGCTTTATGATTCCACTTGCTATAATCACAGACTCATTAAACTAAATTGTAGTCACGGAGCAAATGGTTTCTCTGCGATTTGGGTAATTCAGCTACTATAAATTTGGGTCTCACAACGTCTAAGGAAACCAAATTCAGTACCTTATACGTAAGTATATTCCCAAATTAGTTCATTAACTAAAATCCAAAATAAATCAATTGTTGCACAAATTTTGAAATAAGAAGTGTTGTTACTTATATTATGCTTTCACTCTACAAATTTAAACAATGAAAATAATGTTTAAATTATCTAAACATATGATTATGCTGTCATAATGAATTTTTAAACACAGAACAGTTTATTACATTTAACAGGTTCTTTCAATTTATATTACACAACTTTAGAAACTAAGATGGAAATTATCTATATACCAGTGGGGAGAAGCCCGAGGGATTTTCGAAATAAGACTAGGCCTATATTCATACCACGTACCTTAAGAATTTCCACATAAACGTTCAGTGTAATCAGTTTAATAGTTTACGCGTGAAAGCGAAATAAACAAAACAAAGCAGCTTTCTCATTTTTTGCATATTGTTACGATATACGAATAGAGTTTTGGAGGTAAAAGGCAGGAGATGAAAAGGAAACGTGGAAGTGACGAGTTGAGCCTCAATTACTCCATGATCTGGGTATAAACTGTGAACATCTCAGAGTCAGTGTCTAATTTGAGGTGAGAAATGGGGTGGTTCCCCGACTTTGCGAAATATTACCTTTTCTGACACTTGTTTGCTAAATATTACATGTTATATTATCCTACCAAAGAATTATATATTGTTAAGGAAACAGGATTTGTTCGGACATTTGCCATCGTTCAGTGAAACAAGAAATCAGTATCACTACGTTTCGAGATCTGCAATCTAAAGTTTTTATTAAGTGCATGTTTTTAGAGTTAGTGAAGTTGTTAAACAACATGGTGGTTGTGATTCCTGACTTAGGCGTGCCACAACGCTTTGGTATGATTTGTTTATTTTAGCCTAATGTGTAATTATGTATTAGGTTAATTATTACCTGAAGAAGAGATCAGATTGCAGATAATGGTAGCACATTCACCCGGCAAGTGAGAGATCCGGATTCGACTCCCGGAGGAGCAAGTACTTTTTGTGATTCAATGTTTATTGAAATAAAAAAAATAAGGCTATTGCCATTTATACAGTTGAATGTAAATAAAAGTCGTTTGACAGGTATTTGGTCTTCTAATCATACGTTAGTTTGCTTATTTAAACGCATATGTGACAGATACGGCCTAATACAAAATAATTGAATCGAAAAAAGTAAGCGCTCTGTGGTGTAATGGTAGCACATTGACCTGGCAAGTGAGAGTTCCGAGTTCGACACCCGGCAAGTACTTTTTGTGATTCAATGTTTATTGAAATTAAAAAAAAGAAAAAAAGGCTATTGCCATGTATACAGTTTAATGCATATATATATATATATATGCACTCCCGGCGGAGCAAGTACTTTTTGCGATTCAATGTTTATTGAAATTATATATATATATATATATATATATATATATATATATATATATATATATATATATATATATATATAATATATTCCTAAACCTTGCGTTGCTTTAAATTACGTATGCTTAATTCCTAAAATCCAGCAGTCAGAAAAAAACATCTCTCTTGAGAAATATTGTTTTCTATATTCAGAATAATATATTATTTGTAACAACATGAAGTATAAATACCACACGGTTGGAAACGGAGTTTCATGGTTCTACGTACCCACTATGTCGGTTTATTTTTGATCCTAGAGGAACATGCCTGGCCAACCTGAAGATATAGAAGCTCTAGAAAGTCTACATATTGTTAAGTTTTAGATCAATATATGCGTCACGACGCACTGTTTGTTCTTTATAATTTTATCACAGTGAGACATGTATTAATAATGAACTTTATCGTATAGTTACTTACTAAATAATAGGGGCTGTATGATAGTAATTAATTCACAAAATGTGAACTACTATTTTTAGCAAAGTTGAATGATGGAAAACAAAATAGAACGCAAACACTCTTATACATTAGTATGTACATAGTTGATATAAAACATGTTAATGTATGTTATCAGTCGTCAACAAATGCTGTTATATCAAGCACTTTGTCATGAATGTTTTCAAATATTTATTTGGTTGGGGATAAGATCTATATAATACTAAGACATACACTTAAAATTATTAAGGTGGAATATACTTATTTTTCAGTTAAAAATTTTCAAACATATTTCAATGCAAAGATCTTTGATGTTTTTAATGCACCAAAAAATCACCTGAAACCCTAAATGGTAGTAATGTCGTAATGGCAAATTAATTAAGGTAGAATATACCTAAAACTGTTTTATATGTAATTTTTATGTTACCCATCTAGAGCGAGGAAATAGTAACAAAGATCAGTATTCGTAGTGGTTCATGGTTTGGTAAACATTTATATTAGTGCTATAAGAAAGAACAAATTACCAAATAGACTATATTTAATGTTTGTTCTTAGCTAAATAAAAAAAAAAAATCAAATGAAATTGAGTCTCAGAGACTTGATGGAGTACGATTTGAACGTTTTAATCGTACTGTTTGTGGGCTTATATAATTTTTACTAACATGAAAGTATTCCGAATCACACCACTTTGAAACATTGGCCACGCAATTATCTCCTTGTAGCGTTTTTAAAGCTACATTGGTTTATATATTTTTTTTATTAAAACTTAAATTAAATGAAAATATTGGGATCGAAATATTGGGATTTAATTTTAGATTAGATTGTGAAAAGTCAGGGTAAAAACGAACATGTAATCCTTTGAAAAGTTAGTACTGGTAGTTTTAAATTGTTAGGAAGGCAGGTTGACTTGGTTAGAACTTGTCTTGTTGCGACTATTTTTCTCCTTGTTTGATACATCTGGACCAATAAGAGAACACCGCGGATGTCCTGCATAGTTGATTGGAAAGGGAAGTATTTAAGCGCCCGCTCATAATTTTCGCCGCTTCTTTTGGTCATTTTCGTGAGTTAAGTTAATTACAGTGCGCCGTGTTTCTAATTTTTTTTCCGCGAGGGATTTTCAGGTAAGCACAAACTTTATTGTACGTTTATTGAAATAGTCTTCCAGATCTGATATTAAATTATTTTTTTTGTCTTTTTTAAAGGGAACAATTAAATTCATAGAAACTACAGAGCAATCTGAATAACGTATTCTCGAGGAACAATAGAGCATAATAGAATCATGCAAGTTACATTTGGTTCATGCTTGCAAGATAAGTGAATTAAAATTGAACTTGTTAATAATTTTGATTGAATTTTTGAAATGTAGTAATTTATTAATATTTAGTTTGAACTGTTTTATTGTGAATTATTAATTAGAAATTAATTGAACTTTAATAATTGTTTGAGAGGTTTGTATCTGAATTGCAAAAATTTTGTAAGTTAAGGTAGAACTAGTGGAAAGAGAAGTTTGATTTTTTATTTTTTTTTATTTTGAGTGAACTTAGAAGTGAACATTTTCATTTTAGTTATTTCCTAGTGACATTCGATTTTCATTTGAAAACTTTATTATTATATTACAGAAGAGAGCTCTGATATTTTAAAATTTGATATATTTGACTGAAATTTGTATTTCTTGCCAAAGGACCTTTTTAATATTAATAACCGGTTTGTCAATTCATTGCAGAAACTAGAGAGTGATGAAATTCTGAAACATTGAACTTTTTAATTTGCCAGTTTAAAACAAACCCATTATTTTTAGAACAATCTTTTAGAACTGTGATTTTATTTTAGACAAACCAGATAATATTTAATAGTAAACAAAATTTAGTAATAAATTTTAGTGAATATTCACTCGGAGCTTTATTTTATTTTTATTTTAGTTATTTCCAAGTTTTTTATTTTTAAACTTTATTATTTTAGTTTAGAAGAGAGTTATGATTTTAGTTTGATATATTTAACTATTATTTTTTATTTCTGGCCTAAGGAACTTTTACATTTACTAAACGGTTTGTCAATTCTTTGTGGAAAATAGAGTGATAAAAATTCTGAAACGTTGAAATTATTAATTTGCCATTTTAAAATAAATCCATTGTTTTTATTTATAACTGTGATTTTTATTCTAGACAAACCAGATAATATTTAATAGTTAACAAATTTAGTAATAAATTGTACTGAATATTCACTAGAAGCTTACTACTCAAAAAATATTTTATTCGTCTTGGATGTCTCATTGATAATTTAAAAATTAATACTCTGGAATATTAATGGATATACAATCCAAGTCGTTTTACTCCTGGAAATATTTCAGCCTCGCTATGGAGAGCCATCTTCAGTCAACTGCCAATAATAAACATCCGTATTTACAGGCAAGTCGAAGAGGCGGAGCTCTCTCGTGATTGGCTGAAGTTTAAAAAAAATCACCGACAATTTATTATGAATATCGCCTTTATCGCCGGTTGGAAACTTATAGACAACTTCATGCTATTATCTTCTTTGTGAAGATTTTTAATCTTGATTATTCTACAGTTTCTATTATTACTGTCTTACTTTATTTCAATATTTATTGTTGTTTTTTTCAATCAGCTTGCGTAGTAACAGTTCTTTCTTTGCACATCAGTACTTGCTGATATTGTTCATTGTTTTGCTTATATTAGTAAATTAGATCTTAGTCGGTCTAATTTCTGGAAAATTAATCTTTTAATCTTTGCACATTGCAACTTGTATGCTTAAGGTGTCATATTCTGTAAATTTTTCTCTTTTATTGCATCTTAAATTTAAACCAACAGTAATCACATAATTCTTTATATTTTCTTGTTACTTATCAACAGCAAGAATCCATCAAACAAACAAAAACTATTTACTACTTTTACTATGTTTTAATTAAACAGTTTTTGTTGTAATGTTTACTATACTGTGTACTGTGTACTTTTTAACTATGTAGAATGTGATTTTTGGTGGTTATTGCTATTGGTCTATGGTAATTTATTATTACATATGGCATAATCTCACAGTGCATGTTGTAAATGTAAGCAGTTCTTGCCATTCGTTAGAATATTCTGTTGTAATAACTTGTGAAACTTGTTATGACCGTTGAATAAATAAATTACTCTTGGAAATGTAATACGGAAAAATTGGACACAGCATGAGACAGTTCCAATAAAAGTTGGCAATACAATTCTAAAACGAAAGTCCTTGTCAAAAATCGCCTAATATTATCCAGTATTTCTACTGGATGTATCACGATAAAACATGTGTTAGACTCAACAGACACGTGTCGGAAAAGGTAATGAAAACAGTGTTGGTTAACCCCAGTGTATTATCTTGTATCAGGCAGTGACAGGTTAACTGGGCTTAGAGGCGTTTACAATTTACACGCAGATATTTAAGTAATTGAGGCTCAGCTTGCACAACCACTTGTCTCAGTGAACCTTAAACCATGAAAAATATTTCGCTTCAACCTGCCATCCAAATTTGTCACAAATAAAGTTAAAAGTGTGGTTTTTTTCTTATTTTAACGTGACTATTTTTTATTTATGTGTACTTATTTGACGTCTGTGTATGAAAGATTCTAAGCTCAAATCTAATGTTTGGAGTAAAATTTATTACTTGAAAATAACTGCACACTTTTATTAGGTAGCCTACTTGAAAATAAAAAAAATGAGTGCATCTAAAACAAATTGAATAGTTAAATTCTGTTTTATTCATGTTAACAGTTATGTTATTACCTCATAGCATGTTATGAGTGGGAATCAGACCTTATTAACTTACGTATAGTAATCGAATTATGGGTTTTCTTTCTTTCTGAACCAATACTGCTGTGGAAACGTCTCACAGTAAACCCATTAAAGACTAACTTAAAGACCATTAAAGACTAGGGGGATCCAATATCAAAAGTAATACAAATTACGACTTAAATGTTATTATGTTAACAGAACCCTGTCATTTAGGCTAAGCAGCTCGAGTGTTTGTTTGTATTGATGCTTTCTTTCTATCAGATACCTACATGGAAAATAACACTTTTAATACAAATTGAAATAAAATATTGCATATGAGATTAGAAAGGCAGAATCAAGAAGTAAGTTATTTTAGATATTTATAGGCTACTAAGGGAACTCATTAGTTTGATAACAAAGCAATACGTGATTTTTACTGAGGTTATCCACGTAATTCATAAGATTTAGATCTGTATCTATTGTTAATCTAAGGAATGTGAGCTAAGCTAAAATATTGAAATCAGGAATGGCTGGAACTTCTAGCGCTCTCCTTCAAAAAGTAGTCTGGTTAGTCTTTATTTATTTATTTCAACGGCAATCGCCAATTTTATACAAAAGTAACAAAAAAATAATTATGGACAAGATGTACTTCTTAGGAGCTAATAAAAGAGAGAGTAAATAGTAACATACAACAAGGAGGCATGACCAGCAAACAACACAGGTAACAACTGTACAAGACTGGAAATTGTAATGGGTTTACTGCGAGACGTTTCCACAGCAGTACTGGATGGCCATGTTGAGGGCAATATAGGTTTAGACTGCAAGGATATCTGCAGAATATTGGCTCAGGAATAGCAATGTGTTCGGCATATATTAGAGGGGTGCAAACTTTTTTTTTAATTATTTGAATAGGTCATTAGTAAACAGATTGAAAATTACTGGTACTAATACAGAGCCTTGTGGCACACCTCTTTGGCAAGGAAGAATGAGTCTATGGAGTCCAATTATTTAACATAATATGAAATCTGTTGATATCAGTGAATTTAGGCGTTTAGACATTTAAAATTAGGAAATATTTTTAGATCCCTTCGGACATTTATTCTTACAAACGATTCGTTGACTATAACTACTAATGTGGGGCTAGTTCATCAACACAGCTTTAATTCTTTGAAGAAAAGTTCATAAATTTCTACAGAATTATTGGATTTTAGTTTATGAATTGTATCTTTAACTTATTTGATGCTAGTTTTGGTCACTGTATCTTTAAACCTGTATCATGTAGCCTAGGTCGAAAGATTGCAATTCTATGCTCCCATTGACTGAACTATCGTGTTGTTCTACCATATTGACATGAAAATAAACTTAGATGATCAGCACCTTCTTGAAGGTTTTGTGATACTTGACCACTTAGTTTGTCCTCTGCAGAGCAACGTTCAGTGCGTGATTCGGCGACTGGGAAGTCTACACATAAAATCCAGAAGATCCTGAAAATTATCCTTGATATACAATTTAGCATGAAACTTCATTGCTATATAGACAACATTACGTTTGATGGTAGTCTATATCCCTCCATTACATTTTGGGATTGGAAGAATTTCTGTTCTGTCTTTCTGTGTGGTTTATGAGAAAATCTCGGTCTGGAGACTAGATAATGTTTTATTTATATCTGACTGTATGTATGCTTGTTGGATATATGGAAAATGAAATAGTCCACGTGAGATTTTGATGCAGCTTCTGAAAGGACTTTTACGTGGCTTGTGGTCAGGCATAACATACTTCTAATAGTACCATTAATAATTTGTCAGCATCATAAAATAATTCTAGAAATAACGTATATGACGAGGTCATATGTTATAATGCCGATACCTTTATGACTTCTACGCAACTGCATCGATAAGTTTGAAGATTTAAAGAATTTATATGTTTCTGCTAAATTGCTAGATCTTTGCCGCAGACACTAAACATAACTACTTCTTGTGGGAAAATAGCAAGCTTCTAGAAGTTGGAATCATTAAAACACAAGAAATTAAAGGGTTGCAACGTGAATTTATATTATTTTATTTTGAAGTAACTGAATTTTCATATTTTTTACTTAAAAAACGCTAGGTGAGTGTATTTTTTGAATGGACATCAAAAGTCCAAATTTTATAAACCAGCTACTAAGGAAACTCAACGGCTTTGTCTTCATTTAATTTTTAAGTTTTGCAATGTTGAAACTGCATAGCAATAAACTTTCCCCAACTCCGTATCTGAGACAGCGTACAAATCATAAGGCTTGGAAAGTTAAACTTCGAATTTATAGTTCTTTCTTTTTAGTTGAGAAAAAGGTCACTTTTTGAATTTATGGTCTCACTCAATATGGAATTGAATACATAGTTCCATTAAGATACGAATACAAAAGTATTATTATAATATTTGTATTCCTACAGTATGAATCAATAATGCATGGTTATACTGAAATTAAATTAAAATTTTAAACATATTTTTTTTGTAAAAGCATTTACTACATCTTACCGATGTTATATTCGAACGGTTTTATAATTATCAGCTTTTTTAAACGTTAACGAATAAACAATTTATGTAATGCAATAAACATGTTATTTTGACTCTTTGACTAATTGTTGTTCCCGAAGGCACTGTGTCTAGAGTTTGATTGTACAAGGGCTTAGGAATATTTTAAAATTGATATATTCGGTGTGTACATATTTTTAAACTTGTAAGAAGCTTATTAATTCTATTTTGGAATACAAAACACTAACCTCCACTCTCACAGTAAAATACGAAATTCCCAGAGGAGCATTTTTGTACAAGTATACATAAATAATTGAATTATCTAGATAAACAACCAAATTATATTAGTCAACGTGCTCTAAAACATTTGAAAAATATTTGAAATTTTCTCTCAGGTCGATGGTTATATTGATCTTATAAATGTGTAGCTGATTTAAGGGAGTTCTTTGGCGCCAATGGTATTTTAATTAATCGCACTAAACGTTTTTACAGGAAAACCGACCAAACCCACTTACAAATATTTATTGACCTCCCCGAGAATTGAACCCGTGACCTCTCGGTATAGTCGTAGACTTTAATTTCCAATAATTGCTTTCAAATACTAATTAAAATGTTATCTGATTAATTTCATATTAAATTTAAAGCATCCGACTATCTTTCTAAATGCCATGATAATATTTGAATGTTGAGTTCCATTTTACTTGTAAACCTTCCCACCATAGTCACGTTATGCCAAGAAAACTCGGTTGCTCTACCGCGCTTAGAGATCGTGCTTAGATTAGTTAAATACTCGTCTACCTTAGAAAATGTCCTAAAACATAAGATAGTCAGAAGTTTACTCTGAAGGCTCCCTTTGAAGCTGTCGGCAAGAACTATGCTAGATGAAAGTTCGCTGGACTGTGCTTTTGAACTAATTTACCGTTTACAGCTCTTAAGTACTAAAATATTAACAATAATTTTCTGTTTATAAAGAAACAAATGGTCATTGTTAGTGTAGTTTTGTCTGCACATTTTTATCAAACGGTGAGTATTAGATTTAAAAGACAATGTTACAATCTAACTTTTACTACACATTTTAAGACCGATATAACACTCATCTCAGTTCATTTTTGCTAGAAGTCGGCTTCTATGATCTGTTATATATATATTTTCTTGATGAGAAATAAGGCAAAATCAACTATAGAACAAAATGTACTAAAATTACAGTAAATTACAATAGTCATAAATATAAACTTTATAACACATTTTATTGATTGTGGGAAGAAGGCAAACTCAACATTAGCGTTAAAAATGAAATTCACCCGAACAAGAAGTGCTCATAAAAGTGCAAAATCTGCGAAATCGTGTGAAGGTGCGGATAACTGCTAGTATTTTTTATATTTCTGTGACGGATTAAATGAATAGTTTTGATAATTAAGCACATTAATAAAATGTTAGAAGGAACAGCAAGCACACACGTAGTTTAAATTCTATCTCGCCGTAGTTTCATGTTTCAAATTCATAGTTTAGCACTAAATTTCAAATAAAGTAATGCCTTGAAAGGCTTTTCATATTTCAGTACTATTAGAAAGACGTGGTAGAGACATTCTTGTGTTAGGATATATAGGATATATAGAATATAGGATTTGATTCATTTTTGAGTTCTACATACGAATTTGAATAACTGATTAATACGAATTTGAGTAGCAATGCTATGTGTACATAAGTGATACTGAAATATTACAAATTAGGAAATTAGAACAACATCCAATAAGATAAAATTGAAACAATTTAATAAAAGTATCTCCCAGGAGCTGTAGACATTGTAGTTTCATGTTATATTTTACGTTTGATATAAGTGCAAGATATTACATTCAATTTAGCTTCTCGTGCAAGAAACATGTGTATAATTGCATGATATATATTTCATCTTTGTTACATTTCTTTGTAACATTTTCAAGGAACGTTTATTTATGTACTGTTGTTTATTTAATCTATTTCAACTTTTATGTCTTCTTTGAAACTAGGCAAGAAAACTCAATTCATCTATTCTATTTGACAGTAACAAAATATTATGTTACATATTATCTTAACACGCCTAAATTATTTTAGTATTTTCACAGTACTAATAAATACTTAAATTACAGAATATGAAAATAATATCAGTAAAGTTAAATAAATAATGGTAATATGGAAACTGGAGTAAGTTATATTTGTGTGCAAACACCCGATACCAGGTGTAATAATATTCACTTCAAATCCACTTGGTTTAATTAATTACATAATTCTCTAGATATTCAAGAAAGTTTTGTGGGAAAAGTTAATCTTCCTCCAAGTAGATTACAATCAAGAATGTATTATTACTTTGTAAACCTCTGCGTCTCCGCTGCAATAAGTATTGCGAGTCTTTAGAGACCTTTTTAATCTGGTTTGACAGAAGTTAGAATATATTAACTGCACTAGTTTACTTATTATTTCAAGCGGATTAAGATGTGCTGTCGTAATATATCTCGAGATAATTTGCATAATTTAGTTTTTAATCTCAATTTAAAATTCTCATATTTTACGATTGCTAGTGGATTGAACGGAAAGCATTTTTAAGAAGAGTAGATTCTAAATTATAGATTGCAGAAGTAGCATAAACATATTCTAAATATTTAAAGTTCCATAATTTTTCATCGAAAGCATTGCTTTTAAAAGAATGTTTAGTAGCAATCTTTAGGACACATTTAAATTGCAGCACCACTGTATTTCAATATTTAAGCTGTAACCAGTTCCCTGTGTAATCTAAAAAGAATGAATCTTAACAAATGTTGAACATCTTATGCATTTATGATGCACTACAATGAAACAATATTTCTTAAAAAAATGCTGTACTAGTCATTTTAATATAGTTTAATAATAAAACAATATTAAATCATCTCAAACATCTTTGCTCATGAAACAATGCAAAATTTCAACTATGTTATATGAATACAAATTATGATTAACATTTCCAACTGTACCGAATGTGTAATTATTGTGTTAAGGGATTTGTGGTAACAGATTTACTGCTAAATACTAAAATTAACTTTAGGAGGACATCACCGTCCCCATTAGATTTTTCTATTTTTTCCAATAGTAGATAGGGAAATTTACTCCTCCCCCTTTAAAGTACTTTAATAACCACTGTCCTCTCATCTCCTGCTACCATAAAAGCTTTTACCACATCTCACCCCTTCACATGTAGTTGCCCACGTGCTCCATTAGTTTAATCAATTTACATTCTCCGCAACATCCAATCAGTTCATTCTTTCCACTTTCTAAATTAATTTTAAATTATGATCTATTGATGCAAAATGTTTGCAATGTACAATGATAACACTTAATGAGCCGGTTTATTCCTACGCACTATTCTCTAGGAATAACACTAGATAAGAAGGGGGCGTTTACTTAAATAAATAAACTTTATCACCACCGAACATTGTTCATATTTAAAATTTTGTTGTGGAAATGTTCTTCACATTTTTCATCCCACCAAGACTTGTTTTTCAGTGTTTAATTCGCCTAACAATTGTTTGCTCTGAGATAAAGTAAAGTAAAGTAGTCTTATTTTACCAGACGAAGTTAGGGATAAGAAGCCCTCTCTAACACTTAACCTGGGGACCGACGGCTTAAAGGTGACATCCGAACCACCACCAATGGCCGGACCAGCGGACTGCTCGCAAGGACAGGATCGCTCAGATGATGATAACTTTTATCTCGTTTAAGACGTTATCACTCAGTGATATCACCATAACTCAACTTTTGAACTGAAGAACTATTATCAATTATAGACAATGAGCACACAGCCAGTTCTATATCTCAAATGGTTTTTATTTGTAATTTGATAAATTATGATATTAATCTGAGCTACATTACTCGGTTACTTACACAATATGTGTTACATATCAAACCTAACAAATAACAAAATTCAAAGAATTAGCGGGAATTCTTATCTGAAGTAGAACTACATTCCACAAGTAGTAATCAGTTGTGTGTACTAGTCTTATCAGAGGCTTATTAGCTACAATAAAATTAGGGACTTACCATACTGACTCGAGCCACATTGTTCTTAACACTCATCGTGGAGTGGACGTATTACATTGTTAGTGATGCATGTTTATGTTGATAGAATTTTTATCATAAGATCAAGAGGGATATTTATTTTCAAGGAAAATTTTCCCAATAGAAACCTTAAATTAAAAATTGCTGTTGAAAAACATAAACACATGTTAAAGAAGTAGATTCAGTGAATGGGCCTAGATCTGGAAGATCGAAATAGCAAAAACCGAGGACTATTGTCTGGAGGTGTTGGTATCTGTGGTTTAAAACCCACATGTGTCAACTACTACCCTGTCAATAGATGATTTCTCAGGGACCCATTTTTAAGATTTTACATGAAAATAGAAAAAGAATACAAGTCATTCATCTTGTTCACGAGGTGAACGAAGATGACTTCGATCGAACGGTACACTATTGTGATAAAACGAAGAGTAAAATATAAACTTAAATTAAGTTAATACAAAGTTGTATTAACTATTTATTTTTATTTATTTATTAAGTATTATTTAATAATACTATTGATGAAGCTACCTTCACACTTGACGTGGATGTTAATAGATACAATTGTTGTCCATGGGATATTCAGTCAGTACTTAAGCTACTGGGTGCTAGAACACCACACTCAACATCCCGAAAGATTAAAGTTAGGCTAGGTGTGATGGGGGTTATTGGACCACTCTTCATTGAAGAAGAAATTACTGGTGATGTGTACTTAAATATCTTCATCACTATCAGATCATTCCAGAAATCCAGGCATCCGGAGGAAATTTTGCAAAAATGTGGTTTCACGAAACACCTCCACATTATAGGAGGCAAGTCCTCCACTACTTAAATAATCTTTTCTGAAACGATGGATAAGGTAGTCGTGGCCTGTCAGCTCACCTGACCATTTGATTGTACTTCAGATAGGGTTTTGTCAATGTAGAGTGTACAAATCAAAGCCACAAGTTATTGATGTTCTAAGAAATCGAAATGTATAGGAAATAGAAGAGATTCCTCAACAAACATTGCAACGAGTTGTATATCATGTTTGCACCACAAGGCGCTGAGGGAAATGTTTGAAAATTTCTTGTAAATAAGATATTTCGGCTGTTCAATGGACATTACAAATACACACTGTAACCTCAAATAATCGTTTAAAGAAAATAAGAATATGTGACTTATACATTTAGTATTCAAAGTAATTAAAATTCTAGAGTCATGTGGTGTAGGGATGAAAATAAATCTAGAGCTATAATTTGTTATTTAAAATTATCTTAAATATACAATGTTTCTAGGGGGTTCCTTTTATAATAGAAAGGAATATTATCCTGAATTAAACCTTGAAATGATAATAAAATTAATTTATGTTTTTAATGTTTTTCTCATTTATTAAAACTAGATTAAAGTTAAGGATTGCGACAATATTAACAAACGTACTTAATATTATATATATTATACAAATCAAAGTCTATAATTAAAACATAATTTTTTAAGATCTATCTCAGAATTAAATACAACGTTTGTAGGGAAGCTGTATACTATTATTGAACTTTTACAAAAAGAGGGATGTCAATCAAAGAAGGAAGAGGGACGCCGGAATATACGCTAAAACTCACTTAATATGATGGAAGGAAAGCGGGAAATGTCATTTCCGTATTCCCACAACATCCTGGAATTGCGTTAGCTCAGACTCTTCAATGAACTGGCACATTAGGGCAATATCTGATATAATTATTTTTCTTTTTTTAAAGTTTCTTATTGGCCATTAATAATTCAAAAGGATAACAGGTTTTCAGGCCTTTTAAATCTTTAGTTTTAAAACTAGAACACTAACTTTTTTTGTTTGGAGGACTAGTTTTTAACCATGTATTTGTTTTTTGAAGTAATACGGTTGGTATTTGCTTAATGGCACTGAAGGTGGTATCGTTTGGATGTTTTAAGTAACTTATGTTGCTATATATGACTTAAGCGAGTTAATTGCCAAATATGATTAGGTTTTTATAATTACCTTATGCCTTAAAGATTTTTTCCAGCTGAAAAAAAAAATGACAGATTATAATCCCCGATACTTAGTTATAGTGCTTTATATTAGTTATAATAAGTGTCAAGAATATGTTATTGTTTCTTATTATTAGTTGTTATTCAAATTTATTTTAGCTTTGCCTTCGCAGTTAAAAGTAATAGGATTGAATGGAAAGTTTTAATACAACTATGATTACCAAGAGTGGTACCTATTTTTGATGTAGGTAAAAGTTTTGTAGATAGATGATGATGGTACGCAGAAAACCGTTCGAGGTACGGACGGTTGGCCCAGAACAGTTACGTGCTATCCTCGGCATTCAAAGACTTAAGACAAGAGACAAACACAATAGCTCTGGTGTTCTATGTTAACTTAAGAGGAAAGTTTTCTATCCTATTTCGTACCTATTGACCTCGTATCTTTGACTTATATTTGCTATAGAAGCTCCTGGTTATTGCAATAGATCAGTACGTCCCTTGATCTTCGATGTTAGAGCTTTTCTTAGAAATAATCCCTTGTACTTTTTCGTGGTAGAAGGAATACAAGGGGTCCAAAAAGTTCACCTCGTCTACTGTAAATATTTGTTAGAATTTCCCACCAAGAAGCCATGGTGTATGGAATGGTTAGAGGTACTCACTCAGTGGACAGTGCTCGGCCGGCAGTCGGAGTGGCGGCGGGACAGAGTTGACAACTACAGGCAAATTTACCTCAAGGTGCTAAAGAAGTTTGAAGCATGATTAAGGAATCATTTATCATCATGCCCACAGAAAAACTGTCGAAAAATACATGATGCACTACATATTACAACGATGACTGGAGAAAATGCACGCTTTTTATTTATAAAATTAATTAACTTAAAACATATATTTAAAAAATCATGAAATTTTTTTAATTGTATCAAACTTAAAAAACAGTTCTCTTAAGTTATTAATCATAAAAATAATAACGATTCCTAAACCTGTAAATCCTTTACATACTGTAAAAGTTACATAATGTAATCTTAAGTCCTACGTTTTATTTGTTCATGATTACAAAATTTTCAAAATTTCCATCCTACATTAAATACCTTAATTATTCGTGGAGTGATAAGAAAATGTTCTACTTTTTTATCTAGATGGAAGTTTTCTTAGATGGCTATGACTTAAAAAATACACAAAAATTATATTGTACTATTTAATAAAAATTGCAACTGGAAACCTCTTGGTCGGAAGATGTGGTATGTTTCCTGACTAACTTTATTTTAATTGCGGTCCTTGGTACCAAAATATGTGTTATAAAATGATTCATAAGTTAATTCTTGTCAAATGAACTAGATTGAGAAATGAACCACTCATATAATGTGGAATATAGTTGTCCATATGATGTATATTTCATTTCCCTACGTAGAAGACGTACGGTCCATAGAACAGTGTTATTGTACAAGTTCTCATCCTCTTAAATCTCTTTCCCTTGAAACTCCAGAATTTATAACGTTATAAAAGTTTAAATCTCTTGGAATGATTGTTCCCTCTCATATGAAAGCCCTTTATGTACAAATAACAAAGTAAGCTGCGTTGGAGATTTTGCTGACTCGATGAGTAAATCCTAATAAAACGATATTTATTATTTTCTAAACATAAGTAGAGGAATTAAAGTTGGATTTTCACGCAAAATTTCAACTTCCTAGCTTTAACTCGTTTGAAAGTTCAGACCCTCAAACAGACAGAACAATTTAGATTTCGCTATCAACTCGCGTGTTTTATTTATGCATATACTCATGCTTATATTCCGTTAATTAACTTTTCTATGAATTTCCGTTATAGCACATCAGAAATTCTCGCATTACCTTGTTGCTATTGGAATTAATAAATGAGGTATAACATGAAATGATATCGTTGTTAGAGAAATGTTACATCACAATTTAATTATAACGTTACGTCATCTATTTCCCGCTAGTTGTATGGCGTTCGTTAAGTGATAGCGTCTAGATCCAATCACCTGAGAACTTAAAACAATATTTATACTGAAATAGTAATCAAAGTTCTCATTTCCTTTAACAAAACAGTTGGTATCAAATTTCAACAGGCTTTTGATGCAAAAGTATAACAGACGTTTTCAAATTAACAGTGATTCAATTAGCCGCCTTAATGGATCAACTCTGCGGTGAAACTTATTTACACACAAAGTCTGGTTTTAATATTTTTTAATAGAATATATTTTACTCGTGAAATTGAGAATAAAAAGTACTTATGTATATTTACATATTTTATATATATATATATATATATATATATATATATATATATATATATATATATATATATATAATATTTCACTGATAGAAATAAAAAAAAACAACAAATAAGAAAACAACCACAAATTGTAAGTACGCAACTAAATATTCAAAGATCCAGCTGATATACCATTAATGGCACAGAAGGATATTTGGGAAAGTTATTTTCATCGTAAATTGGGTGTTTTGATTTTAGAATTAACTGATGGGCTCGTTCTAGAGTTTTAAATTTTAACTTATTGAAATTTTCTTGAGGACAAGGGAAGACCTTATTAATTCCTTTAAGATAATAACACTCTTCAATTTCGATTTTTTGTGTGCTGAACTGCATGTTTAGCCAATGGCTTCGCTTAGTCTTTATGAACAATATCTAATTTTTGGTCAATGTATTGTTTGCTACAAAATGTTTGCTACTAATATGATAAATAACATTCTTAGAGTCAAACTTTACTTTGCCAATGGTGGGATATGTTAAACCAATATATATAACAATATAAACCAGTATATGTAATTATATATATATATATATATAATTACTTGGCAAAGTAAATTTTGACTCTAAGAATGTTATTTATGATATTAGTTGTGCATTTCGTAGCAAACAATACATTAGGAAAACATTAGATATTTTTCATAAAGACAAGGAGAAGTCATTGGCTAAACATACAGTTGAGTACAAAAAAACCAAATTAAAAAGTGTTATTATCTTAAAGGAATTAATATATATTGCAAGACTTCGAAGTAATATCATTATATGGTATATTATAATTGTAGAATGTTGTTATGATTAAGTATTGCTGTTCTTATTATATTAATAAGGTACTGTTGCTCTTATATTAATTAATTTATAAAAAGCAAGAATCATTTTGGATTTATATTTATCCAGAGTATGACGAAAGTATAAGATACCGATCTCAGTTTCTATTAATACCATATTTCGTGCTATTCGTATACCCGCAAGGTCTTTAGCTTGATTTCCGTAACAATGTTTAGTTAAAATAACAAAAATTAAAACATACTTATGAATATGCTATAAGAATATCTTATTTCCCAAGAAGTCTGTTTTTGCTACTAGTTTTATTAAATATTGGTATAGTCCATTACTACTCTAATCTCTAGATTTTATTTTTTGAAGTTGACATTTGTGAAACAAAACATTCAGTGTTTGAGGATGGTGTTCCACTCCAGGAAATACAATCCACAACATTCCTCGGAATGTACCTAGATCAGGGTCCGACTTGGAATAATAACGTCGACCACGCATGTGCAAAAATTGCATCAGCTATTTTTGATCTTCGCAACTTGGTACAGTATTGAAGACTGCCTATTTTAGTCTAATCTATCCTTATCTAGGGCACGTGGAATTAAACTCTGAGGTAGCTGTGCAAAAGAAAAGTTTGAACGGCTCCAAAAAAGAGCCGTGAGAGTGATTTTGGGTTTCGGAGCCAGAGAGTCATGCACAGATGTTTTTAGGGAGCTGGGGTTACTGACTTTGCACTATCTCTATATTCTCGAGGTGATCCTTTACTCCAGATCAAAGTGCGCTTTGGTTCGAGGCGGGGATGTTCACCAGCATGAGACTAGAGGGATAACCTTCGAGTTCAACAACAGAACAAATGCTTTCAGAAATTCGTTCTCAAATTGGTGTCAGACTAATCAACAGTCTCCCTGAAGGCATTAAACAACAAGATCAAACCGTTTCGGCGTCAAAGGCATTTTACCCTGTTGACGAGTTTATGATGAATAGCTGGATAAGAGCACAAACCCAAACACAAACATTCATAAATAAGAGAGAAGTTTGAATGATGTCACGTATGTTTGAGTGGTTTATTGTCAGCGAGAATGGTTAGGTTATATTTAGGACGGTTGTGGTACAATGTTTATATTGTCTTTTCATAATAAGCGATATTATTATTATTAAAACCATATATTAATCTATTATATTGGGGACGTTTTAAAACCAGCTCCATGTTAAGCAAGTTTTGCTATCTGGGTTGATTTCAGAAGACACTTAAAACGTTCTCGAAATAAATTAAAATAACTTTGAAGGCAGATAAGCAACAATTAACATAGCAGAGTAAAGAACTTGTTGAAGTATAGTATATCGTCCCTCAAAGTAAAAAGAAAATTAAAGTAAAAGTATTTTCTTTAGAACGTTCTGTATGAAATATGTTTACATATAATGAAATGTTCTTTCTTTATCAGTATGCCTAGTCCTCATGAAAGTAAAAATGATTAGGTTAGGTTACGTTGGAGAGCTTGTAATCAATTACAGTGCTTTTAAACTAGAAGGGTAATTATAGGTTGCCTTAAATACAAAGCAAAATTTTGGGATTGTGTTCATTTGTGTCGAAATGATTGCCAAGTCTTTAATTTCTTCCACAATTTGTTCTTCATTATTGTATTTTCAGTAAGATTATTTACAATTATAGGTTATTTTTTAATTACAACAAAGCGTATCTTTGAACAGATACAAAGCAAAGAGAGAGAAGAAATACTTCACCTTAAACCTATTAACTTCCCTCAAACAGGATATTTGGGAATAATCCTTTATCTCCTCGTGACAGCCTCGTTATTCACATTCACATAATGTTCACCGAGTATGTCTTGAGTTTCAGTTTCGCAGTACACCATAAATTAGTAAGATAACTAGTAGTCATCTTCGCCGCCATTATCATACAAGTCATATTCCTTAGGCAATATAAATAGTTTATAGTGATTAATTAAATCATTTAATGTTGATTTGAGACTAAACGTATCCAGTCTAGAGTGATTACATAAAACAAAAATGTAAGAATAATTCTCAAAATAAATAATAGATATTCTGTTTGGAAACGTTATTATTAAAAATGTAATACCTACTTTTGTAGTTATTCAGAAAAGATAAATAACGTTTGAAACATCATGAAGTATAAAGGGGAATCAAATATTAACTAATTATTGACACAGTTAAATTTTCCGACTTCGTCATGATCTCTCATACGCGCTGGCTTCTCATCGTCTTATTTTAGTCATTGCATGCCACTGCTATCACTTCATGTCGCAATTGCACTCACAATTCTTTTTATGTGTGTGTATAACATTTGTACCAGTTACTCTGTCAATATTCAATACTCAATACTCGTTTATTGACCCAGTTGAACTTTGCAGTTTTTAGTGCAAATCAGAACACATAAAAGTTGCATTCGATAGATAAAATACACTCAAGGATGGAGTATTGCTAAAACTATTTTATCATCCATGTAAAGTTTATTTTCAAAGTGACCTGCTGACTTCATATACCTGTAGGCTCACCAAGGACCCCCTGAAGACTGTAGAAAGTCTCTCCGATCAACTGGGCCCTCAAGTGGAACTTTTAACGCTCGTTATACTTTTTAAATGTATTGGATTTAAGTTAAACGGTTTTGGTCGAAAGTCAAGAATTGAGGTTTTTAAACAGAATCAATCTAAATTTGTATACCATAAGATCTGTTTTGTGCGGGGTGATATTTGTGGTCAGGGACTGAAAACCTTTCTTTATGTTTGTAAAACAATATTACTGTATATTAAAATAAAGTGATCAGCCAATCTAAGGATTCCACTTGATCGGAAATGCTCCCTACAACTGTCCTGCTGCTCCAAGTCCTAGACGACTGTCAAAGCCCTCTTTTGGTGGAAGAATATTCTATTTAAGAATGCTGTAATGCAAAAGCCCCAGAATTCAAGGCTATATCTAGCCTCGATTTAAATAAGCCAAAATAACCTAGCTTGAGAACCTCTTGTGATGAAAATGAGGAAAGGTCACTTAGATCATAATCACACATAGTGGTAATCTTGACTTTATATGATTTTACTACCAATCTAATATAATTACAATGTAGGAGTGTGCCACACCACGTGTTGCATAAGATGCCTCGCTAAGTTGCTTGCAACTTCTAAAATCTATAGTTCTTTAATTTTGAGATGTCATGTGGATAAATATCTGTTTATATAAAACATTGTGTCACTCTGAAAGATATGCTTCAATAACGCTCAATAAAATTCCATACCTGGACTTGCACCATCATAGAACTCATTCTTGTCTATGTAGGAATGTAGTTTCATGGACACAATAGGGTTGCCGAGATAAAATTGACACATCGGTTACCTTCCTGTACTCAGGGTAATCGTTTCAACTATACTATATAAACCGTCTAGAAATGAAGATTCGTAGGGTTAATAATATAATAGTATATTTGTACATATATACTTTGTACATTTTTACCACTTTTTACAGTAATGCTTGCGCGCGGTACTGTCACTAGGTGGGCTGCTCACGCGAGATGCTATCACTATCTAGCAGTAACAATTGAAATTAAATGTGGATTCTTTTATTTCTATAGCAACAAACCTAAGTACCCCTAAATTCACACCATTGTCGGCCGGGACTCGTGGCGTATTCCTGTAATCCAGCTACTTGGAGGTCACTTTGACAGGTCCCCACTGTCCCCTGGGTTAGTCCTCAGGTCTCTGACGTCACACCCACGACCGCTAGGCTGTGGAGGTCGACGTGGACCTATAGGACATAGTTGGCGTAGGACTATGAAGATTACATAGACCTATACCTACTATAGAGAGTAGTTGTAACAGGACTATGAAGATAGCATAGACCTGTAACTACTACAGGGTGTAGGAAGGAGTACTGGAAAGTACACGTGAGTGTGACGGAGGGGTCGGGGGCAAGCTCAGGGGACTCTGGGGCCCCTGCAAGTGCTGGAGGAAGGATTCCGGGCGAGCGCTGGTTTTTTGCACCTCCTGCTCACTTTTAGGAGTTAGTAGGAATAAGAAAATAATTTTTTCAGATATAGGGTTGGTATGAAATGTCTAATTGTATTCAAGACCCGATTTGGTTGTAGTTTGCTATTATATTAGTTTTAAGTAAAATTATATATTTTGTTATATCTTTAAATATCAAGAAGCAAAGAATATTTTTTAAATATTAACCAAAGATAAACTTAGATTACTGCACCACCACTGTACTTATTATTTTGTTTGCACTTGTTCCATTTACAACTGTGGTTGGAATATTTAGGAATATTTGGAATATTTACATCCTAATAATATTTGATTTCAGCGATAAGTGGAGTATTCATTTACCTTAAAAATTCCTTTATATATAAGATGGTCAGAGTTGTACACTAAAGGCTCCATTTGAAAATGCCGGCAATAACTTGCTAAATAAAAGTTTGCTGGACTATGCTTTTGAACTAAAGTACCAATTACAGCTCTAAAAATATTGATAATATCTTTCTGTTTATAAAGAAACAAACATGTGGTGTAATCTTCATATACTTTTAACTGTACATTTTGATCAAATTATTGTTTATAAAAGACAATGTTACTACCTAACCTTAAATTTCTAGACTGCTATCAAACCCATCTTAATTTAGTTTCAAAGGAGTAGGCTTCTCTGAGCTGATATATATATATATATATATATATATATATATATATATATATATATATATATATGTCAGTTTTATTGATTGGGAAACAATGCAAAGTCACCATTGGCGTAGGAAATATAATTCACTCGAAACAGCAATGGTCATAGACGCGCAACAACTACTATACTGTGTGCAAAGCGACGGGTAACTACTAGCAGTGCAAATATAAGAGACAGTGTATTCTAACGTTTGCTTTATATTTAAAGACTATTATGAAACCTAAATTATTTAACGTTTGACAAAAGTTGGCTTCTCAGAGCTGTGTATTTATCTTGATCGGGAAAGAGGGAGAAACATCTGTGGATCAAAAATACAAAGATCGGAGTAAATTGAAACCACCATCAATATTCAATTCTTAACACATTTTCTTGATCGTTGTAAGAGGCAAACTATACAATGGCGATAGAATAAAATTTACTCGAACTAGATTTGATCATACAAGTTCAAAACATGAGAACTTACGTGAAAAGCCTTAGTAGTTTTTATAAATATTTATATCCAGGAATTAATCTATTTCATGGTAAATGCATATTCTCTTAGACATCCTACAACGACGTAGTTTATGTGGGTTTACCGCTGCAAATGAGATAAGTTGGAAAGGAACAATCGAGGTCTAATGAGTGTTGTGCGTTTTTGGTGTAAAATTGACGTTAATTTTGTTAATACATAGTTACTATCTCTTAGTTTATGGTTAACGAGATTTAAAAAATATGTCAAATAGAATACTGCTTGCACATTTTCTGTTAAAAGTTAAATGCCTCTTCATATTAACTTAAAAATTTTATCTGCAGATTTTCCAAAATTAATAACACTGTATAATAGCTATGTGGTTGTTAATTTACAGAAAGTATTTTGTATTTATTATTATATTAGATACCTGAAACTGTTTTACATTGTTACGCTAATATAAGGTGGTTAGCATAAATATATCTCCTTACGAAATAAAAGAAATAGCGGTATAATATTAAAGATTGTTATAATTTAGAGAACAACCCGTTAAAAAACTAACCTAAACATGATTGAAATTAAATAAGTTTAATTAAGTCATTATAAAATAAGCAGATAAATACTGGATTAGTTATAAATACTAGACGAACGTTTAATTTTGATAAGTATGAATCATCTGGGTATATGTCCTTTTACGAAAAATTTCACGGACCATTCAATTATAATTTAAAATACGAATTAAGAATAATTGTTTGTGACATTTAAAAGTTTTTCTTTTTTGTTTTGCTAAACAAATAATGTTTATTGATATAAAAAATACACGATTTAAGTTTCGCACTGCCAAAACTTAACATCACCCTGTATAAGGTTATAAGTATAAGTATTTTAAAATCAATTGGAAACATTTTTTATAATTCCTTAAGAAGAATCTTTTCTAATGGAATCAAAACGAATATATCACGTTATGTAGAATACTGAGTGACTAGCCTGATTTATAATCAAATTTAAGACTTTTTATTGTAAAATATTCATTGAAACGAGTTGCCAAAATATATATCATAACTCTTTGAAGCACTGAATAAATAGTGATATTGCAGGCTGTTAAATACGAATTATTCTTTACAAAATAGAAATACAAATAATAGTATCTGAAAAATATTGACAATCTTAAAATCTGCTTTTAGGTTATTTTTTTGTACAATAGTAATGGGAAAACTGTTTTTCTCTATTTAAAATGTGGTAGCAAACAAACATGCAAATGTTTATCAAGTTAGTTTTGAAGTAACCTCTTAGACCTCAGTGTTGGGCTGAATTAATCACTGTCATCATATCCTGGGGATTTTGAAGGCAGAGACCCTTGTCAGATTCGCCAATAAATAAACCTGATCACTGTCACATTTCATCTCACTGTCTACTTGAGCACAAAGTCTCCGAATCAGAAGAGATAAACATACTCAAAACTTACAGTTTGTTTATTGAATGTAAAATCACAAGCTACAACAATAACATCTTGCACCAATAACATCCTGTAACAATAACATCTTGCAATAATAACATCTTGCAGCAATAACTAGCTATGCAGATCGGCGGGCGACATCTATGACCAGTTGGGTCGAGGCATAGAGGAAAAAATGTTTATATTTAATTGGGTAAGTATATTATTTGCTGATCATTAGCGAAGTCTATCACTCGAGGGGCTGGACAAATGACCTGTATATATATTTATATGTATATCTGTCCACACCATAACACAAAAACAAACTGATATGAAGATATGAAATTGAGTATGAAGCTTCTATTTGAGGAAACCGATCATGGTGCATGGCACTTTATGTGATTTGGCTGAGCGTTAGTAAATATTTTTACATTGATCTTACGCGTGACAATGAAAAAATAGTAGAATAAATATTTTTTAAACAAACATAATACTATAATAAGATATTTTAACATGTGGCATATTAACACCTAACTATCGTAAACAAAACCTTTTATGGTGACGTGTGTGTACACTTTTATTATTTAAACACTGATATTAAACCTAATTTAATTAACAAAGTGTGAATGTATAATATGTTATATGATGTAGCATGATGCCGGAACAATGTGACTTGTAACCGTAACCGTATGGTCGCCTGACGTACAATAATGAAATGAGTTTAGAAGCACGTTACGTGACGCTTAGTGGGGTGTAATCATACGCAATACATTACATACAGTATTTAGTAATTTATGTTACAGGGGCCTTTAAGTAATGTATCAAATGCATAAATACTTATTAGTACTGATGAATTGTATAAGTTGAATGTCCAGGTTACAGGCAGCAAACAGGGCCGACATATCGGCGGGTACTTGTTTCACATAAACCATCGAGGCCGACTTTTCCGCCCGAAGAGACAACCTCTAAGACCGATATATCGGCCTTTAGACTTCAAAGGGATAAAGGCTTCAACGTAAAGTTTACAGTTTATATTCCCATATTTTATTCCCAAGATGTTTTAGTAAATAAGGTAACTCGTATATTTGATCTCTGAATTTTTTAATAAAGTAGACGATCCCTAAAATTGATTTAATATAATATTGAATATTTTCGTAAAATAATTTTAAAATTAAATCAAAATAGTGTAGGTGTGACGGTTGTAAGGTGTAAAATATATTATATATCTTAAAACTTTCAATACGATTACAACTCTATATCTGCCTACTTGGATACACCATTATATTTGGATTCATTTCAATTCCTGCCCCCAAATCCATTGTTTGAGCTTAATAACATAAAACCAATATGATTAATTGAGTAAAACATTTGGACTATTGTTACAGTAAGGACATTCTACAAGATTATTTAGTATATTTTATCAACCAACTAATTGTAAATGTATTTTACAGTATTACATCAGAAACCAATATTACAATATTTATTTACTGACAAAACCTCGCGTGAAAAAAACAAGAACTTCTTCTGTATATAAATTTGTCTACATTGTATAAACAGTATAGCCTATAATATATGGAGTCTGAGAGCAACAGTATACCCGAAACCAAGTTATAAATATTCATAAAGCTTAAGCGAGCGATAATGTAATTGCCTCTGTAATATATCATAGTGGTCTGGTCTTATCTGGCAAGAGGGGACATTTTTTTCCTTGGGCGTACTAAATCATCAAAATTTTGTCTCAAGACTATGTACATTGTATATATTACATTTTCGATTATATACCACAAACTAAACATTTTCGCGTATTTTTTGTTAGCAGTTCTAATATTACAGCTTTGCAACAATTAATTATTTTAGAGTTTATTATATTTTTAATTGTAAACCAGTCTCATACAGCGATACACTGGGAGAATTTGGATTTTCCGAAAACGTATTAATAATAGTGCACACTTCAATGACCAACATTTTATTAATCTGGTGAAATAACTCTGATAAAATCTTCACGTTTATTATTTTCTGAATTTATTTATATGATTAATCTGAATACATTAATCATTATGACTTTAATCTTGACTTGAAGTCAAGTTCCATAATAGCATATCTCGAAATAGCCAGTGAAGTAGTAAACGTATATCCAATGGCTTGTGAATTAAAACAGTTTAGTAGATATATTTAGTATATCACTATTTATAAATATATTTGAAATCAAGGATCATACTAGATTTATATTTGTTTATACTGTTCCTACATGCTTTTAGATTTGTACACATTTTTTTCTATAGCTGTCTTGAAAGACGTTTATGTAAATAATGCATAAGAAGAAGATTTGTTGTAAAGGAAAATTTCCGAGAATTTTATATCATATCAGTACTTTAGGAGGTATAAAATATTTCTACCATGAATTTGGGTTCAGATTTGTTCATATTCATTGACAAACGCTCTATATTTAATTAATTTTGTGTTACATTCAATATGGAAACCAAATTTTATGGATTGAAAACAATTATTGTAATGTGACGGCCTAATAAAACTTATCCAAAATAAGTCCCCATGATGTGATTAATTTTAATATTTGAGAAATTCCAAATTCTTTAGAAAACTAAAATGTTTAGTTAAGTGAAAAGATTAAGTACACTCATACTGTAAATTTAAAAACAATTTTTAGACTAATAGGTTTAAAAATTTTCGATTTCATTACATGACGTTTTTATTTCATACCAGACGTATTTACACACCGGGTTCAATAGGATTATAACTCATGAATATTATTTTGATAACATAAAAATGAACGGTAACTATTTTAAAGTAATTTGAGTTCAAAATTAAACATTATTATATAAATGTTACGTCCTTGAATTAATTTTATTTCGCTTGTGTTTTAAAACGTATTGAAATAAAATAAAATATAACATTATTTATTGTTTAAATAATAAAATTAAATAAAACACACGACCACTTATTTAGATTAACGAATGACGGTTTAATTTGTTTAATCTAACAAGCTTTTATAACCGTAACCCTTACTTATGCCTGTTCAAAACCTAAAAATCAGTATTGTCTTTGCTAAATTACCGTAGAATTAAATAAACATATTTTTGAGGTAGTTTACATGACAATGCATGGTATGACATGGACTAATAGGTCTCAAAAAGTTAGTCGTATAGCAATTATAGTAAATAAACCCCTGTAAAACAAGTCGAGTATGAAATTATAACTATCACTACGTATAGACAAAATCAGATAAACATGCATATAAATTAATGTCCTTAGGAAGTTGACGACATAAGAATGATTTTACTGTAACAGCTAATTATCGACGTGAAAGTGCTAATTACGAAATTTTATTACGATGACAGCACGGTAGCTTTTAACTTTGGACTTTCGTTCGTTTATTTCTCTAATGAGCTGCCAAGTTCACTTTGTGGTAATTGGATACATAATGCAATTAAACAATTAAAATTGAATCATTAAAGTTTTAATCATTAGTTTTTTATACATTTATACTTAAATAGTATGCAATAATACTTTAACCCAAATTTTAATTCCATGCTACGTTGTGTTTTATCTACGTTGTAAATTATTTCCATTAAAAAATACCACTGATTATGATTTAACACTAATCTTTTTTATAATAAATAATATTAATTTACTAGTAATTTGGCAATGAAAATTTGGTTTAAACACTCCCATTTAACAAATTGTATTAACAATTTTAAAATAAAACCTATATAACTAAAATTTATTTTAACCATGAAACTTTGGTTAATAAAATAACCATGCATTACAAATTTAGAATATTATATCTAGTTTTATTTAAGTACGTATACTGGATGACTACTATAATCATCTTAAATTTCAACAATAGCCAATCTTAAATTTATTGGTCTAGCTAAAAGTCCGGAACCCTAACCGTTTTGCATCCGCCTTATAAACGTTTGCCCTTAAATTTATTGTTTTTGGTTTACACCCCATATGATGAATAATTTATTGTAAAGTAAAATCGTTTCAAACTTATTTTTCTTATTAAACTTTCTAGCTTTCTTAAACACGTTATTTCACCAGATTATTTCCAAAACGTGATCTAATCTAAGGTTTTGTACTTTAAGTTTTTGTTTTATTTTGAATTACTCAATAGAACTTTTGAAATAGAAGTTGTATTACAACTTATAAACTTTCAATAAGTATAAAAATGTATATAGTTCAATGTAGTGATAAGTTCGAAAAGTGGTTTTAAAGTAAATAAAGTACACTCCACGCCGCGCCGTCTGACACCCTGTACAGCCTGGCCGGACGCGACCAGGTTCATGACGTCAGGACTCGTAAGTACGCCAGGATTGCGTGAATAAAGTACATTTGAAAAACAATAATTGTTATATGTTTGTACCTTGTTAATCGCTTTGATAACACTAAACACGCCAGTGCAAAAGAATATACGAGTATTTGTTTACATTTAGAGTGAAGTGAGTATGAGTCATTGCCAACTATTCATAAGGTTTAAATACTCACTTAAATAAAATTTTTATCTTAATACAGGGTGGGGCAGGGAAGTATCCCTAACTTTGAAGGTAAATAAAAAAAAAACGAAAAGTGTTAGAACAAAACTTTATTGTGGCATCAAAAGGGTACAGATGGAAGTTAATTCTTACTTTATTTTAAACAATACATCATTCAAGTGATGTCCCTCATTGTCAACACACTGATCTAGTCTGGTTCTGAAGTTCTGCATAACTCTGCGAAGCATTTGTTGTGGAATGCGGGCAACTTCAACGCGAATTGCATCCTTCAAGTCTTGTAGGGTTCTGGGTCGATGTTTAAACACTTCACTCTTGAGGTATCCCCATAAAAAGTAATCACACGGAGTTAAATCCGGCGAGCGCGCAGGCCATGGAATGTCACCATACCGGGAGATTAATCGCCCGTGGAACATTTCCCTCAAAACAGCCATCGAATGTCTAGCAGTATGGGCTGTGGCACCATCCTGCTGAAACCACACTACTCCAAAATTATTCTGTTGCAATTGTGGTGCAAGAAATTGTTGGAGCATGTTTACATACCGCTCGGAATTGATGGTAACACAACGATTGTCCTCCTCGAAGAAATAAGGCCCAATTATGCCTTCACTGCTGATTGCACACCAAACAGTCACTTTTTCACTGTGTAGATGCCTCTCATGAACTACCCTAGGGTTTGCACCACTCCAATAACGCATATTCTGCTTATTAACAACTCCAGAAATGTGGAAGTGCGCTTCGTCACTAAACAAAACTCGTGCGTCATGAGGCAAGTCAGCAATTAAAGTTTCACATGCCTGTACTCGTTGTTGCCAGTCCCGTTGTGTGAGTTCTTGAACGATGACCATCTTGTATGGATGGAAGTGGAGTTCTTCGTGGAGAATACGACGCACAGTGCGATTAGACAATGCAAGGGCGGATGCATGCTTGCGGGCAGAACACTTAGGTGACTGCAAGATCGATCTTCTGACACGGTCAATGTTTTCTGGAGTTCGGACAGTTCTCCGAGCCCCAACTCTCTTTTTCACTACACTACCACATGCACGGAAGTTTTCCACCCACAACAAAATGGATTTGCGGTCAGGAACAGGGTTGCGAGGGGGAATCCGATAACGAGTTCGCAGCGCACGCTGCACTGCAACAATACACTTATCTGAGAAAAATACGTCTCGACAGCAAAAGCGTGTTGCTCATTCGACCAAGCCATGTCTACAACTGACAGCGCTACTATCGGAAAATTCCGTGGCCACAGCGTCATTCGAACCTACCCCCACTCCTCCAACATGTCCCCACTACTCACAATGCCACCTCGAAAGTAGGGATGTTTCCCTGCCCCACCCTGTATATACAGACTGGAATTGAAGTACTGCGAAAATAAATCATGTAATGTTGGTATTTAATTGAATCATCAAATGTAAACTGCAGTTCAGCCCTAACGGAACAGCAATATAGTCTGCAAACACTGAGAATGAGAAGTGGGTATTTAACCCGCGGGTGAAACAAACATTACAATTCCTTTCAATGGTGCGATTGCCATGATCAATGTGGATTAGGAATAAACGCTTGCTTTTTTATTGCTTTGGTGTTTCAAAGGTTAGTAATAACATGTGACACACAATGATCGAACTCTGTTACCACAGTCCACTTTTTATTTTCGCATGAATGGTTAAAAAGCACATGCAGGACTACGCAAAAACATTTTATTTTTAAATTCAAATTTATAATTTAAAAATAATTTTATAACTATTAACAAGTATGGTTTTACTCAAAAATACAACATACATTAAGATAGTTTGGAAAATTCTGATTAAATTTTGGCTTTGAATAAGATTGAAATTTCATATTTAAATATAAATAACAATTACAAGGAAATACTTACAATGTTATTCTGAATTATTACAGTTAACTTTAGGGTGAAGAAGATCTGAGAATCATCGAGAGAAGAGATATTTAGGTAACACTATTTAGGGCAAAACTGTCTTCTGACCTAGTTTGTATTCGTCTAAGTATATGGGAGTGGAGATCAAAGATGTTTAGGTATAGTATTCAATATTTATCTTAAAGGAATGACAGCAAAGATCTACGTGAGGAGTAGTGAATTTGATACTCCTTATGCAAGGAAAAGGTTCATACTATGGTTGAAAAAGGTTGGTCGTTATACATCTGCGAGCCCTAGCATCTTCCTACGGTTGTCCTACGCACATTGGTTGTGGCAGAGGTTATAACATTGCGAAAGATAGTGAACTTGGTTATCGGTGAGTTTGTATAAACCGCACCCTTAAAAATCATCACGCCAGTTATTTAATTTCTTTTTTCCTGTGAACTTTGCTAAAATCACCCAGCCTATTGTAGGCTGAGCCGCCTGTGGTGGTGATTTTTGTTAGGATTTTATTTCACAGTTAAAAAGTTATTCGTTTATATGTAATGGATAGTATGGTTGATGTTCGATACGGTGTCTAACATATTTTGTCTTATTTATTACCGATTATTATGATATTTTTGAACTGTCCATCCATTTATTAATACAATTTTCTGGTAATCTATCGAACTATATTTATTACTGTTATCGTTTTATTGTGTTATTCATCTTAGTTATTGTGTTAAGTTATATTACTAATTAGCCTTCTTTTAATTACCACTGTTGTCACTATTGTTATTGCAGTGCTAATCATTTTAAATTTATCTGTTGCGTGTTAACATCGAATTGTTATTTACTACTGCGATGTTCTATATTATTAACGATATTTACTATATACACTGTAGTTATTTTTATTATGTTACTGTTGTCTTTTTATATATTACTGTATTACTTTTAATTTATTATATTATCTACTGTTGTTGTTAAAATTAATTATTAATATTGTAATTACTATCTTCTTGGTTTGTTGTCATTATTTGGCTTGTATACGTGAAAATGCTTTAAATGGAGTTCCATTAATAAATAAATAAATAATGTTTAATATATTTAGCCTTTTGACCCGCCCATTTCAAGACGACAACCAACGTGAATGTCTTTCTTTCCGAATTGTGCTTATAAAATAAAAAATTGGATTTCGGCTTCTAGAATATAAGGAGGACTGTCATCTACAGATAATAGAAATCATAACAATATGTTAAATATTGTATAACTATTTTGTAATCGTGTTTGGCTAGTTAGTAATAACATAATAAAAACGCATTATTGGACCAACAATAGTGGTTTCCGAAGAAGACATTCTTTTTGAGACATCTCAGTAGTATGATTACAAATTATGGTTACTTCGTAATTGTGTTTTGAATATTTTATTAGTCATAGAAAAGTTCATAAAGTGTCCCTAAATTGCACACTGTTATCAAGCTTGCTCTGTTTTGAAAACATTACATTTTTATTTTGATATCAACATAAAGTAAAATCATTATTTATTTATGGTCTTCATCACTTAAAAACTGACCATTACATGATTCCAAAAAATGAACAAATAAACTAATAAGGGACAAGAAGATATGACGTCATGCAATTAGTGAAAGACTAGGAAGAAGCACATTTCTATATACCAGTAGTGGTACTAATTAGGTTAAGAAGAACTGAAGTAGTTCTCCAAATAATTATACCTCTTTTAACCACGAATAATGAGATAATATTTTGACCTTTCCAGCAAATGCCCTTATTTAAGAAGTTACTTTTCTTACACTTGTTTCACTATCGGCTTTCCCATTACATAACATGGACTTATGAATTATATATTAAAAAAATTATATTATACTTAGAGTTTAGTCTTCACATAAGAAATAAAATTAAACTACCTAAGTAATAACATTAAATTTATTAAATATTCAGTATTTTTGTAGATGAAATAACGTGGATTTAAGTCATGACTCGGACACGTAAGACAGACCACACCCTTTACGTTAAACGAGAAACAAAAGGACCCTAGAATGTACACATAGAATATGGCATAGGATATGGCTCTTGTAAATTTTAAAAGTTACTTTTATTTACTTGAAACCGCATATAATAATGAAGTGCTGATGTATAGCTATTGGTAAGTTGAGATGGCTTATAATATTCTTGATAGTAATATCCTGTTATTTTGAAACAACAGTTGTGTGTCGGCAGATGTTTCTGCCTTGCCCAACAGTTACACTAAAGATAATGTTCTACTGCCGGTAAGATCTGCACCTCTGTCAATATTGACGTATTCTCAACATTTCCTCAGGCTATCCTGATAGAACAAACGCTTAAGATATTTATAAAGACGGCTCCGTAAAGTCAATCGTCAGAGATTGTTCACGTTCTTTACCGACATTCTTTACAATTGCTCACGTTTAATTTTTTTTCCTTATTTCATATTACGTGAATGTTGTATTAAGTGCTATTAATGAAATAAATAATTGAAAATAAAATAATGGAAATGAATTAGTTATCTTGTTCAAATTAAACATATTAGCTGACGTTTTATTGATAAATAAATTACATACCCACATTTTTATACACAATACCGTACCAATCAACACTGGCGTGAATTGTAAAAGAGAACTATCGAAAGAAGGTAGGCATACATGATTTATAAATTTTTCATAACAATCTGGAAACTTTCATCGGTAATGTTATGTTTTACTAGCTCCGGCATTCCCAAAAGCTGTCATAGTTAAACAAGTAATTTAAACACGACTTCTTATAAATTGCAACATTATTTATACCGTTTCAAATGGTTTAATTCACATCTGGCATTGTTATCTTTGATCTTGAAAGCTTTGTGCAAAAAAATTTAAATTATTGGACAATTTTGCATTTTATTCTATAGCCACAACTTGTTTTCCCAAATGAAGAACTCCTCCTTCAATGCTACGCCGTTTAGGTTTAAATATAAACAATACTGGCGATACCACAAAAACTCTAAATTCATTACTTTCGTGTCAATAAATAATAGCAATACTTTATGTAACGAATGGATGAACTACATATATTATTAAGAATGTTCATATATTCAGAGCAACGCGTTTGAATGTATCATGTAACCTTTGGCTCACAAAAATCATCAGCATGTAAAGGGCGACAGCTGCTGCCAGTGTAGTAGAATTGTTGAAGGGGTAAAGGGCTACAGCTGTTGCTAGTGTAGTAGGATTGTTGAAGGGGTAAAGGGCGACAGCTGTTGCCAGTGTAGTAGGGTTGTTGGAGGGGTAAAGGGCGACAGCTGTTGCCAGTGTAGTAGGATTGTTGGAGGGGTAAAGGGCGACAGCTGTTGCCAGTGTAGTAGGATTGTTGAAGGGGTAAAGGGCGACAGCTGTTGCCAGTGTAGTAGGATTGTTGAAGGGGTAAAGGGCGACAGCTGTTGCCAGTGTAGTAGGATTGTTGAAAGGGTAAATGGCGACAGCTGTTTATTTATTTATTTTATTTTATTTTCATGCTATGAAACAGGAAATACACCCAATTACATTATAGCAGTACAAACAAATCAAAATGTTAAATAAGTGGTTTGAGTCCAAGTCCCATGTCCATTGTATCACTGGAATATTTGTAAGAAAAATAACTATAAATAAATATTATTCTAAACGTTACATAGGCACTATTATAAAGAAATAAACAATAAATAATACACATTCAGATAAATCACAAATACAGTATATGGTAATGACTAATCAGGAAATTAGTTTAATAAATTAATGGAATTTTAATTAATAAATTAATAATAAATCAACATTTAATAAATATGGCTTGAGTTTAAGAAATTGTTAAAGGATAAATATACTATGAAGGACTGGTATACAAAATTAACGAAATGCATTTCTCTTTAAAGATATTCAAACTGTCAAAGTCAACATCAATGTCGGATCCACCCAAAAGCATAACCCCTCATCATCCGCAACAGAGGAAAAGACGATCGCATCACTGTGCGTGAGTGAGGTAAATTAAACAAAAACTTGTTTCTGCTGTTAAAGTTCGGTACGCGATAGCTAGGGTCCCCAAACAGTACGCGTCATCCACCCGACCCCGGATCAGGCCCCACAAATGTACTTGCTCCAGGACCCGCCTCCTCAGGCTCAGGCTCATCAACCCAAACAACTCCAACAGCTCATTGTATGGAACTAAATAAGTGTAAACATTAAAACACTTGAAATATAAATATCTCAAAAACTTCTTTTGCGCTCTTTCAAGCTTATCATTATAAATTAAACGTGTAGGATTCCATACAATGGCGGCGTTTTCAAGTCTCGATCTGACCAAGGATGTGTATACCACCATAAAAGACCCGATGTTTCTAAAATTCACACCTTGTCTCATAATAAAGCCCATCATTCTACTCGCAGTATTCACGCAAGTTTCTATATGAGTACTGAACGATAATTCGTTATCAACTGTAACGCCCAAGTCTTTAACTAAATTGACTCTTGTAATTGACTGTCCATTTAAATTGTAGTTGTGTATTATGGAAATACTTGATTTGGTAAAAGACATTACATGGCACTTTGCGATATTAAAATTCATTTTATTGTGGCTAGCCCATTTATACACATTACCCAGATCAGCTTGTAGTATTTCAGTATCCCTTATTGAAGAAATGTAATAAAAAAGTTTTAAATCGTCGGCAAATAACAAAGACTTTACTGTTTTAACGTGGTCACACAAATCGTTAATCGTAATTAAGAATAAACAAGGACCTAAATTTGACCCTTGAGGTACCCCAGATTGCACCAAGAAATTAGATGACAAATAACCCTTATAACATACAAACTGTTTTCGGTTTATTAAATAAGAATGAAAAAAATATATTAAGTTACTTGACAATCCATAATGGTGCAGTTTTTTCAATAAAATCAAGTGGTCCACTGTGTCGAATGCCTTGGACAGATCAAGATATATTGCATCAGTCTGTGTCAACGAGTCCAACCCCAAGGAGAAGTAATCCGTAAAATTTAATAGGTTTGTGTTAATTGAGCGTCCAGGCAAGAAACCATGTTGATTAGGAGATACGTATTTACTAAAAAAGTTAAATAAATATTTTTAAATAATGCTTTCAAATATTTTAGCAGGTGTTGACAAAACGGCTACAGGTCTATGATTTTGTATTTGGTATTCCTTCCCGCTTTTAAAAATAGGCGTTACTTTAGTCAATTTCCATTTTTCAGGAAATGTGCTTGATTTTAAACTTAAATTGTATAAAAATTTAACGGTTTGATTAAAATATATTCACAGCTGTTGCCAGTGTAGTAGGATTGTTGAAAGGGTAAAGGGCCACAGCTGTTGCCAGTGAAGTAGGTTTGTTGAAGGGGTAAAGGGCGATAGCTGTTGCCAGTGTAATAGGATTGTTGAAGGGGTAAAAGGCGACAGCTGTTGCCAGTATAGTAGGATTGTTGAAGGGGTAAAAGGCGATAGCTGTTGCCAGTGTAGTAGGTTTGTTGAAGGGGTAAAGGGCGATAGCTGTTGCCAGTGTAATAGGATTGTTGAAGGGGTAAAGGGCGATAGCTGTTGCCAGTGTAATAGGATTGTTGAAGGGGTAAAAGGCGACAGCTGTTGCCAGTGTAATAGGATTGTTGAAGGGGTAAAAGGCGACAGCTGTTGCCAGTGTAGTAGGATTGTTGAAGGGGTAAAGGGCGATAGCTGTTGCCAGTGTAATAGGATTGTTGAAGGGGTAAAAGGCGATAGCTGTTGCCAGTGTAATAGGATTGTTGAAGGGGTAAAGGGCGATAGCTGTTGCCAGTGTAATAGGATTGTTGAAGGGGTAAAAGGCGATAGCTGTTGCCAGTGTAATAGGATTGTTGAAGGGGTAAAAGGCGACAGCTGTTGCCAGTGTAGTAGGATTGTTGAAGGGGTGGTAAAGAAGATGGGCGAAGAGAGTGACGTTACAGTTATTGCGTTAAAGCCATCACCGCCAGAGAGGATGTTTCTTACTAAAATGTGTACAGAATATATCTATAAGTGACAGAGTAAAACACATAAATATATTTTTGTAGTGTGCTTAGGCTATGTATATATATATATATATATATATATATAAACATGTCTAATTTGTTTTAGTGCGTTCTTTATATGCAAATTGCCTTTTAATTTGAGCATACTATAAACGTGTTCACGGGAAAAAGGTCCTTACCTACTTACAAATATATATAGAAGTTTCATTAAAATAATCATTTCTCCATAATAAAGATTTCTTACAAAAAACTACAGCAAAACTCACAATATACTATATAAACAAGTAGAGTCTGGAGTGCAATGACTCCCAACATTCGTACGAAGACATCAGAAACACATAAATCTTTGAGAGGGTTAACGTCGTTTTGTCGCTCTACAATGATACTGTTGACGTTTTACATCCCAAAAGTCTCTCCAAACTGTTTTCATTGTTAGTGCTTATAAGTAATTATAGTGCGGCTCTTGTTTTATGACTAAAACAAAGTATATATAATTTACCATTAACTTTTAACAATGTGCAACATGTTGAACTAAAATTTTGGCTTTTCAAAGTTAAAGAACTGTAAACCAAATCGTAGTTTACTTCATTTGAAAATTAGCATTTGTCATAACACCCTCCGCTTACCATTGATGACCTTAAATTCCTTGACTCAAAAAACATAGATGAATAGTTTATAAATAGTTAATTTTCTGTGAAAAATAAGAAAATGCCACCTGTAAATAACGATAACACAATTTTAATATAAAAAGCGGCCAATAAACTGTCAAGTTATTAAGTATTAATTATTAAGTCGATTAATACTGTGGTTTAGAAATTAATTATGGTTTGTGAAAAACAGTTTCATACAAAACACATAGTTCATAGTCATGTTTCTTATTTGATTAATTTAAACGGTAACCCATTTACAAAATAGCTTTGTAAAATATACTTTGTATAATATAAGCTATACTGCAATAAATGTAAAGCATAGTAAAATAAAAATTAAACACAGTATGAAAAAAGTATAATAAAAGAAAACAACAATGATCAACCATTAATGATACACAACGTTAATACCACAAATGTATTTTCAAAATAGAAATAACAATTGTAAGCTAATGAAAACAATTGTAATCCCAAAGAATAATAAATCTCCTTCAAAACCTAAAAAAGTTAGCAAAAAGACACAAAAATCAAATAAGATGTGAGAAATCTCTCTCTCTCTCTCTCTCTCTCTCATTCTCGATCGTCGATCTTTGGACCTGACGTATCACAGGTTCAATCCTCTCTGTGGCGTTGCACTGTTTCTCTATTATCACCCATGTGCTGTATCGAATCCCCTCCTTCTTCTGTTTGATACGATTTTCGCACAGACCAGTGGCCCATGAGGGCGGGCTTATTAAGCCTAAAATGGTAATAGACTCTGTCATATTGTAATAGGTTCATTATAATATTGTAATGCGTACACATACGTACACAATATGTTACAAGAGTTCCTTTTTCAAATGTAAATTTCAGTTAATCCTGGACATTGCTCCGCTTTTTGTTCCACACAGTTTTTATGAGAGAGTACAATAAGAACCAAGAAGATAAAACACAATAGAGTTTTTACTGGTGAATTGTTCTCTGTTTAACACGACAACGGAATGTTTTTTCTACTACTAATCACTTTAAAGTGTTCACTGGATTTCAGATTGACTGCTATGAATTCATTGCAGGGCAATATTGATTAATTAATACTACAAAGACTTACAGCAACAAAGGGATTTAACTGTTGAATGGACATTTCTGCTGAGTTAAGTCTCAAACAGTTTCCTTTTATTTAACCGAACTTCATGTTTTAATCCACCACGATATCTCGAGAACGAACTGACTTTTTAACCTTTGACCTTTTGACCTTTTACATACAGGTTCATTTTCTAATTAAGTAACGTTGAGTTTGGTAATGGATTTTGCTGAGCGTTAAAAAAAATAGTTTTATAGGTAACGATGATGCCAAAAAATGTATATGATTTTTCAATATTTTATAAGAAAACCCAAACAGATCATCTACTTTAGTAATTTTTTACATAATCATATTAAAGCTGTAAAGTAAATATAATAAAATACAACGATCAGGATTATCCGCCGTCTGTAAATTTGTAAAGCAATTAATAAGTCTTTACCACTAAGTCAAAAGTAAAGATATTTATATAGATTAGTGAAGCCTTTAATACTTTACCAATAACTATAAAGATATCGTAATTGCAAACATTATATAAGAATGATCTAAAATACAAAGATCATTAGTGATTCTGAACAAATGTAGATTCGATGTGAACCATTATGTTTCATAATTGAATCTGATCATATTAAAGAACTTAGTTTAAAAGTAAATGTTGAACAAAAACAATACTGATAGTAAAACTGAATAATTGTTTAATGTGTATTATTTTGTAGATAAAATCGAATTCAAATAAATAACATAGTTATAGAGGTTACTAAATTGCTTCACGATGACATTTTATTGTAAAGTCTCATTATTAATGTATAATTTTACTATAGGAAACATATTTTCAATCATTATTGCAATGTCTGTTACAAAGCACTCATAAAGTGCCAATATATAAACTGTCATTATTGGCGCATCTGTATTCCCTCTATGCAAAAATAACATTTATACTAATATTTTTTTATATCCACGTCACCTAACCAGCCATTCAAGTGGTTTTCGTGGATTATCTGTTGAACCAAATATTCTGGAGAATTATTATTAGTAAATGTTCCTTAGCAAATAAATACCATAATATTATTTTAAAAATGTGAATAACAAGTTTCATAATCAAGTAGGACTGTAAGAAAATAAAGCAGTTCCGTTTTACAGAAATAAAATTCACCTCTTGGAGGACTATCCCTTGCGTTGGTTGAAAGTTTGTCTGACATCATTGAAAAAGTTTCTTTAAATATGTGAATTCATTAGTGTCTCATTTAAAGTTTACATTGTTATACAAATGGCGGGCTAGGTCAAGCCAGCGTTTTATAATACACTGTTCATAACTTCCATTCTGATCATAACAATGGGTTCAGTAAAGCTTTGAAAATTACAAGTACGTCTTAGGCTCATTTATGAACTGTGCAGTGTAAATAATTCTGTCGTGTTACTAAACTTTACTTAACATCTAGCATCTTGAACTAGTTATTCAAATAACTCTTGTGACATTATTTGCACTATAGCAAATGTGTTTTTGACATAATAATACGTTTTAACTATCAGAGTAATACACTAATAAGGTATATAGTTTCACTTGAAAGGTGTGTGAAATTAGATTTGTATAAATGCTAGTCAAAAACATAAATTAAGAAATATTATGGATTGGATTAGACAAAAGAAGCTATAATTATACTAATAAAAAAAATTAAATGATAACAAATGTGACGTAATATGCAGTCTTAATAGGTTAAATGGTATTTTTTTGTATAATGGATTTATTGTACTAAAAGAATAATATGAAAACAATAATGAACACAACGCGAAAGTCCCTATTGTTATTTCAAATAAAATGTGGAGGAAATGTAATTAAAGATTGTAAACAAATAAGTATTTACTAATGTAATTTTTCAATATATTATATTGAGTTTATATTTTAGAATAAGGAGATATGAACAGAACACTCTCAAAATATTGTGTGATCATAAATATTTTAATAAATAAATAATAAGTATTAAACACATATAACAGTGTATTATAAGTCATCTGTCATCTTTAAAATTGTTTAATTTTTGTACTACAATATTTTATCTACCTATTAATCTTAGAATTACTTTTTTTGTTTGTTTGTTTGTTGAGGGGAGGAAGGAAAAATGCAATTTATTACGCACGCAGGTGGCCAGCCTGTAGTGTGGGACTCCCCTAAAAACGGGTTTACCCACTAAAAAAAACCTCCTCTACTCTTTAGGATTCTAACCTGGGATTGTTTATCACATTACTTCAGGCTAGGCCTAAATTTGGCTTAAGCCCGTGGGGCTCGCTCCTTATCCAGCCGCTCGGTCAAGGGATCTGGGCTACTTCGCGGTCCAGATCGGGTTTCTTTTCCAGGAGGATGCCTCGGACGAACTGTGACAAACAATCCCAGTCCCCCTCATCCTCCATAATATTTTCGCAGACCGTGACCACCGACAAAACACCGGGGTTTCTTGTGGCCTCCAGGCGGGTCCTTTCCCAACGCGGAGAAGGTGTGTTCCGCGTCGTCGGGAACGCCCGGGCAGTAGATGCAATCCGGTGAACAGATCTTGCCAGGAACTGCGTGAGGTAGTAGTCCACCTCGCCATGCCGCCTTTCGACCCATGGTTGAACCTACTCGATGACTCAGGCAGACCATTTTCTCGGGTTTCGTGCTCCCAGCTGTGTTGCCACTGCTGGAAGGTTCGGGCACGCTCTTCGGATCTTGCTGCGTCCTTGCCGATCTCGCCTTGTCTCTGATAAATCGCCTTCCTCTCCCCTGCCAAGAGCTTGACAGGGATGACTCCGGCAACCACCAGGACGGCAGGCTCGGATACTGTCCGATAGGCGGAACACACCCGGAGCGCAGCTTGACGCTGAACCCGGGCGAGTCGCAACCTATAAAATTCCTTGGTGAGAGCGTCTGCCCACACCTCTGCCCCATAAAGGAGCACGGACTGGACTGAGGACATCAATAACCGTGTTCTACTGGACCGAGGACCCCCGACATTGGCCATCAGCTTACTAAGATAAGGGACCACCTTAGCAGCCTTGTCCGCCTTACGGAAGATCTGGTCTCTTCAGCGTAACTTGTTGTTCACCATGAATCCGAGGTACTTGGCGGCACGCGTTGACTGGACCACTTCTCTTCCCACTCGCAGCGGGACGAAAGTGTTACTTATCTAACGATCTCCGTCTTGCTCAGAGCAAGCGAAAGAACAAAGCCTGGCGGATGTAAATATTTCTTTATCGTATGTTTGGCTATCGTTCCATTCACCGATAGTGAAACGAACTAGAGACTATAAATTTTTCATTAACCTCAACGAAGCCACATGATACGTTACGTATGTTACGTGATACGTGGAACACTTTTTAAAATCTAATTTAAGCCTCAGCGTCAGCCATGTCGGCTTCGAAGTGCACTGGTTTTTTTATTAAAGTACAAAGTACATGTTTGGACCTCCTCGGGATTTGAACGCGTGATCTCTCATTAATTAATATTAATTAATATATTATTGATATCTTTTTCCTATTTTTATCAACCTGTTGTATTTTATATAGCTTACAAAATGTTATGAATCTTATCTTAAAGATGATAAGAAAATATATGAGTTTCAATAACCATTTTGGTCTCTTTTTCAAGGATTTAGAGACATTTAAATCATCTGGCAATGGTTAAATCACTTATAATTTACATCTGTGATTATACAATGATATGTTAAATCTATGGAGTTTTAGGTAAAATTCCACCTACCATTTTCCTGTCAATAATTTTTGGACTACATCACATTTGTTTATGTATTTATTTAACGTCTTCCACAAGGAAACCCTACGAAATAATGGAGGTTATACTTAGTAATCCAGTTTAATTGCTCATGTAATCCATACCTGCCATTTTAGGTGGTTCCTATTAAAATTATTCATTGAAACAAGCCACATAATTGGTCGGCTTTGGTTATGCAACTTTAAACCTATTAGTTTGTCTGATGTTAACTAGATTGTTACATAAGAATGATAAATTATCAGAAAATATTTGTGAGCTCTAGCTTTCTCAAAGATTTCGGTGACTGCTCTCAAAGAAGTGATTAATGTGTTTTCACATATATAATAAAATGACTATTGGTTAAGATAGTCAATATAAACCGCTATAAAGACCAGTGGTTAAGTAGAACCATTTAATCAAAGGAATGATCGTAATAAAAACATTATATAAAAATAATTACTTAGATAATATTGTACTCACTATACGTACATCAAGAACGTCGTACCTTCTAAATTAAGTAGTTTAACACTGCTGGTATCGTTCAAAATTTATTGAATAGGTAACCAAGTGTCCGATTTTAATATTTTCTGTTGCATTGATTTTTGTGACGAAATAGTCAATCAACCACATCAAACATTCTTCCATGATTCTAAACTAGGCAAAGTCAGTTGTATAAATCGTAACACTCACTCAAACCTGTTTACCTAAACTTTGGATTCAGATTTGCTGCATTAGAGTATCTTACCTTTTGTACTTGATATAACTTATTTCCTGTACATGATATAACTATGATCGTATTATAAAATATTCAACTTTGCATTCAGTTTCACCAATGATTGTATTAGCTCTAGGCCAGGACGAAATTAAAAATGCATACATGGTTTTTACGGCAAATATATTTAAATACGTAACGATTTTCTCCTTATTCCTATACTTTTGTGAAACTTTTTAAGACTACCTTGTGTATTACATAACCCTCAAGATGTATTATGATATACTGATGAATAGAAGTTGGCCCTTACATCGTCTTGATTTCACGTTTACACGTTGAAAGACCTAAGAAAGCCTGAATGTTAAGATTCTATATTGTAATAATCTAGTTAAAATAATCAAAAAGTACTTCACCACCTAGGAGGGGTCTCTTCTGTCTGGTTTATACCCTCCTGAGCAATTCTATAGATGTCTAGGAGCAATTGTCTAACCGAAAATGTCGAGGTATTAGCGTGAGTGAGTTATAAAAAAAATTAAATAATGTCAATTAAACTAACATGGCTATTTTGTTATAAGTAACCATACATTTCACCGAAAAACTTACTAATCAATGTTTTTGTTGTCATATTTGCTATTTACTACATTACAGACTTAATACCTTCACAGGGGCTAGAACTCATACATTTTTAAAGTTAACAAAAATGCACCAACCAGGGTATGTGTCTATAAACTTCAAAATTAAGCAGGTTGGCTTCATATTTTTACTGTCCATAAGTGGCCAAAATTTTAATAGTTTAAAAGAACAAAATAAATGTTTCATAGTTTATACGCATTATGTGAATAAATGAAGGGTTGGTATTTAAAATATTTGCATTTTGTAATAGAGATGTTTTTAACCAAAGACTTCATTCTTTTAACATTATTTTGTAGAATAAACCTTTCAATATAATCTAATATACTTTTTTAAACAGGGAGAAAAGGACGTTTTTATGACATGATTCTTAATAACAAATAATGATTTATATATAAAAGTCAAAGCTTTCGAATCTCAGTTTTTATGATGAACTCATATTTTTATTCGTTTTTCACAGCACTTAAAAAATGTAACTTGAATGATTAATAATTCTTTGTTTAACGTTTTTTACTGACGATGGCAGGTTTTAAAGGATAACAGGATTTCGGAAATTTGCCATCGTTATATGTTACAAAATGTATGACACAACTTTTCTAGGTTTGAATCTATCCTCTTCGTCAGGTGGAGGTGGTATTATTAGTCCAATGTATATAAATATACGTAAATAAATAAATAATTTAGTTATTTCTCATATAAATTAACATCTTGTAATAATGTAAAATCCGCTATATATTGTTTTATTTTAAGTTAATGATATAGCCTATAACAGGAACAGAACAGAACCATTGTTGTAGTCCTGTTGGGTCATAATTAATTTATTCATCCACCGTCATCCATCTCCAACCATTCCAATTAATGGTGAAAGTAAGCAATATTTATATTGGTAATATAAACAATGTTCTCGTCTTCTTCAGTAGCAAAGTTTGCATCGAGGATAACAAAGTTCACTAGGCTTTTGATGCAAAAATATCAAATATCTTTATTAAAGTTAACAGGGTGATACGATTACCTTCATTAATGGATCAACCCAACCTTACTGTGAGAGCTTAATTAACAAAATATTGTGGAAACCCACTTTTAAGAATGGAATCTTACAAATTGAAAATTCTTATCAAAACATATAATTTTACTATTTATATGTGAATATAGTAAGAGGTAATATGGTCAAATTTTCAAACAAAATAAGAGTAATGCAATAATTTGGGATTCTCTGGGGTTTGTTGTTCAAAACCACAATCATATTATTTATATGAAGATTTAAGTCACGATTGTCTGAAGAGGTCTATACGTCGGCTTTGAAGAAGCTCAAAACTAACTCTTTACATGGTTTCGACACAAGAATATATAGAATTGTGTGAAGAATATTCCCATTGCCTCATCAAGTGCACAATTGATTGCAGAGACGATCTCTAATTAACCAAGTGTTCTACACATACCTTAAAATTACACAATCATAGCATTATTATAGCTGCTACTGATGTACTTTGAGTTATGTTCCGAAAGAGAATGTACTTTATACTGATGCTGATATCAAAACTGCATTCCAAAGCCGTGTTTGTTTAATTAAGTATAAAGGTTAATCACGTATTATTTATCACTCTGATAGTTAATGAATTTTGAGAACCTGTATTTACTTCCACCTTTATTTTAACGAACCTTTCTAATTACAGAAACGTCACATTTCATAAACGAACTTCTCACTGCCTTTTGCAATAGCATTGCCACCCACGGAAACCAGCGGCAGTAAAAGAGACTCGATGACAGATTTCACTTTAATCCGATAACAACAACTTAATAAAGTTGTTTCCTGAGTGACAACAAGTTGAACTTCTGTAACTGCAGCCTTACGAAACCTTGCCAATCCAAAGTTGGCATCTACTAAGTACCAATTTAAACATTAAGAAAATGGAATAATTCTTTCGTTCTTTACTAAATAAAAAGGGTAATGCCATAACAGTTTCATACCATCAGGTTTTATTAACAAAATGTTATTTGCATTTCTTTTAGAACTTAACTAGATAAATTTGTTAGTTTTATATATTTACCTAAAAGTCTGTATCTATATGTGTACATATGTATCTAGCTTGCTTTTCTCAGGGGCGGATACTTAGGGTAGGTAATAATGGGAGTGGGGATTTTGTTCCAAAATCAACTTTGGAACAAAAAATAAATCGGACTACATTAAAATTACCATATATATACACTCTTTAACATGTTTTCGTGGAAAGGAGGCATATTCAACATTGGCGTCGGAAAATGTAATTAATTCCAACCAAAATTGCTCATACAAGGTCAAAGCCGCGCGCGAAGGAGTGGGTAACTGCCGGTTGTTATCATAAAAAATGAGACAGAAAAATAGTGTTTCCAATTCCTTCCAAATAATTCCGGATGTTTAAAAGACATTCGTTGGCTTATACAGTTCCTAGTAAGATAACACGTGCCTGAGACACATTTGCACGTCTGTCGATAACAAGCCTGATACTAAATCGATTTGCTATACGATTTTTTATGAAACTGTTTTTGCAAGTTGGTCTTGGAATAGATTTAAAGATCTTTCTAAAAACCACACCATCTGAATGGGATGGAGAACGTGCCTCAAATATAGGAATGATAATTTTGTATCAGTTGGAATCTTATTTTAAAAAATATGATGGGCGTGGTTCACCTAATTTCTTTTTTTATCCGAACCTCAAAATAAAATTCGGTAAGTTTCGTGTTATCTCATCAGACTATTACCAACATTGTAAATTTTTTCTCTATATTTGATGTATAGATGGCTGTGTAACTAAACAAATGTTAAAATTTATTAGAACAATTACTATTTCTGAATATGAGACTATGATTATTTGTGAAAACTTTGAATACACATTATAAATATTATTTCATGAATAACTTGCTTACTTGAACATGGGATACTTGCCTTTCTTATATTCCATGTCCTGAATGTCAAACGAAATATAGAGATCATGAGTGACAGGAACATCTACGTAATTAACTACAGTGAAGGTACCGCAGAAACCTACCTGCTGACACATGGCTAATAAACGTGTCTGTCTCTTACATGAGTATGGATACTTTCTATATTATTAGTTTCCAGTCGATATTAGCTTAACATCTTACAAAACAAAATAATTTTATGTAGAAAACGTTTAATTAAAGTAAATTTTTCTTTGTTATAGAGTTTAGTACGCATAATCGTTTTCAAATAAGTATTGTTTTAAAAATAATTTAAATAGGTTAAAATAGTGAAAGCTATTTAAAGTACTTTAATTGTTTTAAGTTTCTAGAAATATTTTGGTATTTTCATGCAGTAAAATTATATTTAATACGAGTGAATGGATTCATTATAAGTTAAAGAATCTTTAATTTGTATTACTAGGAGTATCCTGCATAGTTTTTGTATCACGCGCAATAAGAGTAATTTAAATATTTATGTGAACAATTAATTTAATTCAAGAAAAATAATTTCAGGAATGTAAATTAGCAAATGCAAGTGCTTGTTACACAGAAATTTTTGTGTAGTGACGTCGTTGTTCCAAATTAAATTTATAGTTGAATGCTATAATACCAGGGTAATTGGAGTGTAATTGAGAACTAATTAACATTCGTAGCTTATTGTCGTAATGCAATTAATTACTAAGAAAGAGTCTCGGTATTTGAGACAAATTGTTGCGTTGATGAAGACTTTCAGAACGAATTCTGTGCATTGTTTCACATCAACCAGACTACAAAGTCTGGTTAACCAGCAGCTTTCCAGTGTAACCTAGTCGAAGATGTATTGTCATAACAATGTTTTAGACATAACAACAAAGTATACAGGAGTAAACGAGTCTTCTACACATTAAGTAGCTATAATAGGAAGGGTTGCTCAATGCAGATATTGCATTAAAGCTAAAATATTACAGGCTACCAAATAGAAATATAGAGAATATGCTTGTATTTATCTGGTCACTTAAGTTATAGTAACTATATTGAAGTATTGAGTATTCATATTACAGGGGTCATTAAGTAAAGTCTTAAATACATAAAGTCTTATTACGGATAAATTGTGTAAATTTAAGGTACACATTACGAAAATTAAAACAGACTGTTATATGGGTCCATATGTATCAAAAGGTGCAACGTTTTCAGTGAGTATAAGGTTGATATACACTCCAAAACTCATGCGGAAGGAACTTTATTAAGTCGGGTGTCTCGTGAATTCAATCTATATATTAGGGCATAAGGCAAAAGTAGTTTCATAGATCATTGTATATTTATAGGGTTAGCGGCAAATATTGGTGCGAGAGAGGTGAATGAAATATGGAAAATAAGATAACCATTTTAAAACCTTAAAAACGAAATAAATCAATATATTATTTTTTGGACACACCACAAAATGTGGGCAATGTGTCACTTTTCAAATACTCCCACCAAGTTGTTAGCGTGAGTTTAATACGACATACATTTTAATTGTATTTATTTATTTAGTGAAATGTTTAAATACAAGAAGTTAATTCTGTATGGATAAAATGTTCTACATTATATAAACAGTATATCATATGTTATAAAGCTGAGGCCAGCGGAACACCTAAAACCAAACCATAAATATTCATGAAGCTTGAATGTCCGCTAATGTAATTGTTTGTTCAATATATCATAGTGGTCTGGTATTATCTGGCAAGAAAGGGCATTTTTCTTCTTTGGGCATGCCAAGGCATAAAATATTTGTATTACCACTATGCATACTGCATTTATTATTTTTCTGCGTTACAATACAAGCTCCACGTTTTCGTAATATTCTTTCTGTAAGCAGTTTGCTATTATTATAACACATTAGATGATTAGAGAATTTAGATTTAACTATTTGTAAATAATTTTCCCAATAAATAAACGGAGTGATTTTAAGAAAGTTTGTTTTGACATCTTTTAAACTGTATGATGAATAAATGTAAACAGTGAACTGTTTTTCACTTTTTGTTTCGTTAAAAAACTTCAAACAAAAATTCTAAATCTGACTATTAAGATGCCTCGCTTTAATCTTCCTAATAGAAAACCCTGCATTTTATAATTTAATTTTAAAGAACTTTCTATTCCCAGGTAATTTTCTATAAAGCTTTTAGTTAAATGTCTTAAGGCATTTAAAATTCTACAATTGTACCTATGAAGCATTTTATTACTTAGTAGTAAATTCGCTCAAGGAGTTTTATCGCTCCGTGATTAAATTTGAGTAATCGCGACCTCAGTGAGTCCGTCACTATAGTAAGTGGAATCACAAGGCAGTACACGAACAGAAATCGTCGAGGGAACATCGCGTCCATTTTTTACTGATGAAGGATACTGTTCAGATTAGGTTTATACATATAATTAATTAATTATAAGAGAATTAAACCAAGGAAATAATAGCAAGATCTGGCAAAACTATTGGGAAGCGAGAGGACATATTATTAACTGTACAAAGTTTACAGTTTGTTTTACCGTAAAGCAAACAGTGAGGTTAAAATAGGGGTAGTGAGCTGGAGGTATACATTTGCTGTTAGGAAACTATTACTATCATAAATAATATTAGTGAATTTAAGTTTTAAATGTGGATGTCTTTTTTTGAGTGTCTGCGTAGGTTTTGTTTACACTTTATCTTGAAAACCGATAGACGTTGAGTGAAAATCGTTTTTCATTTTACCCTTATATTCGAATTTAAATTCATGTATTGAAAGTCAAATCATTTTGATTGTAGTAGGCTCCTCACTCTAAAGTATATATAACTGTTAATTTGGACCAAATATTATATTGGCATAAGAGCTCTCTCACTGTTAAGTGTAATAAAACCTAATCATTGTTGTGTAGTAATACCATATATTGTCATAAAATTTCTGAGCATCTGCAAATTTGACATACCCAAATTAATATTGAAATTTCATCAAACATGAAATAAATTGTATGATTTAAAACATAATTTAGATACAGGAAATTTAACACATTTACTGCGGTAGACGTATCTTACCAACAGTCCGGCTGTTCTAAACTCTATACATTACTGAACTCTGATCGCAGTGGAGTCGTTAAGGAATTTTGAAATCGCACATATGTTAGTTTCAAATCCTAGTTCTACCAAACTGTATAAATATAAGATTAATCTTTATTCCTCTATTTTAAATTATGTTCCTCGAGACTTACAAATAACTCAACAGTTAATAGAAAGTTTGTTTTTAAGACATCCATGCGATTATTATTTATTGTTCCTTAAAATCAGGAACATTGAAAAATCTGTACCTTAAATACTGGAATGTGGCTTTTTACTTTCAGTAAAACAAAATATGTAAGTTTCCCATAAATATCCCATAATATTTTTACATAAGATGTGTTTTCACTAAAAAACGGACTTCGACTTAAAGTTCCTTAAAATTAGTTAAAAAAAAATAAAAGCATCTCTGATACCTTTTGTGCTTTTCAATGTAATATATGGAACGTTGTAGAGAAATTTGGGGCGAGTTCGTGTCTAAAATTATGTCGCGTTACATTAACGCAAAAATATGACTTGAATAGCGAAATCCATTCATTTTTTATGAAATCGTACAACTTGTAATATTGAATGAATTTTAAAGTAAAATCTAATTAAAGAGGAAAAAATGCTAATTCCGAAGTTTAATTGCAAAAGAAAACACGAGAACTGACAGTCACGTGCCTCATAACTTTCCCTCTCAGTTGGTTTATTTCTCTAATTAGCTGCCAAGAGTTCAGTTTTTAGTAATTGGATATGTAACAATTGTTCCACGAAAAGTATTTTACAGGATAACAGTTCAATCTATTCTGAAAACTGTTATTCCTACCCAGAAAAACGTATTAATTACTTAAATTATACGTACTAAAAATATAGCATTGATAATGATCGAGGAGTGATCTAAACTCCTCATATATAAATAAATGATACATAAACATATTAATAAATGTTACGAATACAATTTAGCAATGGTGATGTGGTTGTAAAATTTTCCAAAATGTGTAAAAAAATATCACAAATGATATTTTTAGTGCGGATTTTGAGCCTGTATTGGTTATTTCATATAAAAGTATTTTAGCAGTAAAAATGAAACAACAAAATATTAAAACAACCAAAACAATGGAGTATCGAAATACCCGATAGATATAACAAAAGAGTAGCGAACAGACGGACTGTCCTTAAATTTCCAATCCTACAATTAATGGACCACGGAGAACCTACCAATATTTAAGTCTGTAAGTACTTTCTACTCAGTGTTATCGCACAGAGAGGCAGATGGGAGGACATAGACAGATTTCAAAATCTACTAAGAGAAAGCTATTTTCCAAGTCTTGAAAGTCTCTTCGATCTATCTATTAAGAGTTGTATCGGACAGACGAAACGGTTTTGACCTTTTAACCTTAAAATCAAGTACAGTACCAAGTTTTGAAAGTCTCTTTGATCTATCTATCACGAGTTGTATCGGACAGACGAACGGTGTTTGACCACCTTTTAACCTTAAAGTCAATTACAGTACCATGTTTTAAGTCTCTAGAACCTTTCCATCAAGTGCATAGACGGACAGACGGACGTCTGGCCCTTAATAACAGATTTATCTATTTTAAACACATCAAAGTTATACAGTGTTATACGGATGTAAATGAAATATGACTATGTTTGAAGCATAATACTCACAGTATTTCTAGTGTAAAATATAATATTTGTTACCAGTTACAGTATTTGCTTATTAGGATATTAATTAATTTCCATAGAAACAAAACAAAAAAATCGTAACAAAAAAGTACTCGAAATTATTATGTGGAATACGAACCTCGGAATTCCCAATTATATAAACTTAGTAATCCGTTAAAATCCAAGTTTTTAGCCTATTACAAATTCCATCACTTCGTATAGTAACTAAATGTGACTTGAAAAGTAAAATATAATAAACAAAACATTATCAGGACGTTCACGTTTCAAAAACTTAAATACCTCAATTGCAAGCCAATTTATTTTATTTTTGATTACAGAATAACACATTATAAGGACAAAACCGTTATTATGTTCAAGATGGATGAGTACATTTTGCTTTGATTTCAATTAAATAAACCCTATCTTTAATATGTATGTTTAATACTCATTAAAAGTATCTTGAACACAAACTATGATGGCTACTATTAGACACTTGTAGTATATTAAAATTTAAATTTGTATTGCTAATCAATTTAAGGTGAGAATAAATTATGGTAGGACTCTAGTCCTCAAAATATACTCACAAATAACATGTATATCCACTGAACTGAGTTTCAAATATTGTGAAACTAACCCAGTCGTGTTGGTATTTAATTGGAATCATCAAATATGTACTGAGGTTTAGCGCTAATAGAACAGCAATACAGGTACAGTCTGCAAACACTGGAAATGAGAAGTGGGCATTAAATAACTCGCGGTGAAACATTGCAAATATATTCAATAGTGGGATTGCCATGATCTGTATGGATTAGGAATAAACGTTTGCTTTGTTGATTGATTTGAAGTACCAAAAGGTAGTATAAGTGATATTCTGTGATGTTTGAACCCTGTCTACCTCAGTTCACCTTTAATTTGTGGTAGAAAAGTGTATTCAATACTTAAAAAATAGGTCTTTTCTTAAAAAAGAAAAATAAATTTTTAAATTAAAAGTTTTATTTTCCAAGGTTAATAATTGAAATAACGGCTTCACACGCGGTTCTAAAATTTAATCCGAAGCCTCACTTTTCAAAACATCAAAACACTTACGATGCATATGTGGTTATCAATATCAGGTTCAAATTGTAAGACGATCATTACAGTTCACGGTTAGGACGATCAGAGGTTGAGAAGCTAACTCTTATATCAAGTTTGGTGTGTATAGGAACATTTATTGTTTAAATGAATTATATTTCAGATGGCACGACACTGAGTTTACCTCGTTGTCCCGATGAAGGATATATATTTTCTTAATTATGACTGAGAAACCTACTCCGGTCAAAAAGTATAAATTTCCGAGCGTTTAAATTCACTTCTAACCTAATGCTTTTACGATTCTACAGTTGATTTTGCGTTATTTACTCCATCTACAAAAATGTTTATATCTATAAATGTATGTGTGTGTGTGTCTGTCTGTCTGTCTGTCTGTCTGTCTTCTCTCTCTCTCTCTCTCTCTCTCTCTCTCTCTCTCTCTCTCTCTCTCCCTCTCCCTCTCTGTGTGTGTGTGTGTGTGTGTGTGTGTGTGTGTGTGTGTGTGTGTGTGTGTGTGTGTGTGTGTGTGTGTGTGTGTGTGTGTGTGTGTGTGCGCGCGCGTATTGATCTAATAAACTTACTCCTGTTAAAAAGCATTGACTTCTGGTCTAAGATATATCCAGTCCTATATTACAATTTACAACGTTGCCCTGATAAATAGAATATTTATTGATCTTAAAAGCCTTCTTCGTCTACTTAAATTCAAAAGCGTCTACTTCGAATCGTTTAAGTTAACGATCTATGTATTCAGGGGTCAAACTTTAGTTTACTTCATTGTCCCTAGCAAAAAAATGTATACATATTTAGAAGTACTTCTGTAAAAAAGGGTATACTTACGTCTGTACCAGCTTCTTTTGTTCTAAGATATTTTCAGATAGTTTTTTGATTTGTTATCACTATCAAGAAAATATTCATACTTCTTAGGACGGAGAACAGGAGGTTAGTGTAAGTTAAATTTTTATTATGAAACATAAATATTACATTTAAAATAGTATTTTTATTAAATAAACATATTGTCTTGCTTTCGTAATATAATGCTTACACGGAACAGATGATTACATTTGACAGTCTCTTTCGATTCATATTAAATAACTGTAGAGACCAAGATGGGATTTTATTGCTGCATTAGAAACTAGTGGAGTTGAAGCCTGGAGGGATTTTATAAATGAAAATATGCCTATATTCACACCAGGGACCCTAAGAATGTTAATTTGTCAGTTCATTCGGATGAATAGTTTGGGTTTGAAATCAAAACAAAGAATCAAAGGAACTTTAGCATTTATGTTATTATCAGGATACACTTTAATTGACTTTTGTAAAATACGAATTAAGTTTGGTCACTAATGTCTTGAACAGTAAAGAAATTTTATATTTTAACACAACATGTCGCGTAACACACTTCGCTGAGGTCTCATGCGAAATTCCAAATGTATATCACACTTCACTTTCGAGATACTCTGCAAATAGATATCAAGCAATTATACAAAAAATAAATCTTTACATCCACCTAGCAGACGAATGAGAAAATATATTACACTAATGAGTGATATGTTTCAGTTACATTTAGCCAACTTCCATGCTTGGACCAAGGGAACTGTCATAAAACTCAACTATGTATTTGTAGAAATGAAATTTCACTCAACATTTAAAGTACTCAGTTGAAATTTAACTCAAATTACCTTGCCACGTAATAAATTTTTATTTTTATTAGGATCATGGACTTTAAATCACGAAAGTCTACGTATTAAAACTTGGTATTGGATATTTATACTACAAGCGTTATTATCTTAAATCTCTTACGGCTTAACATTGTTTGCTTATACATTTTTTCGCTACTATTTTCTCAATGCTGTTATGGTTACCTGTAAAACGAATTCTATAGTATTCGCTTAAGCTCAGCATAGAGTAACGTACATTATGAGAGTGTTGTCTATGTATAAATGAAGATACATGCAATCTTCAAGTCGTTTTGACTTTTTATTTTCAAAATATCAGGCGGACCTTAATACAGGCAGACAGAGAGAAATGCCATCTTTCTAGGCCCACGAGTTATTGACTTTTTTGACGCTCAGCGAATATTAATCGTGGTAAGATTTATTTATCGACAGTTAATATCATAGTTAGGATGTCTGAGACTTATCGAGGGATAGATATTAGTAATAACTATATTTATATTGTATATGAATACAGCATTCAAACATCGACTAAACAAGTTTTTGAGCCTAGGTACCGATAATAATTTCAAAAGTAAAGTAAAAAATAAAGTATAATGAAAGGGTTACACGGTATAACTCTCCTAGTTTTATTTCTTAAAATATATGAGCTAATATCTAAATATTTTAAGTACCATATTCAATATTTTTCAACAGAAAACATCAATATGAGGAAGAAATACTGTTTTTGTAACGAAACCGAGAGATTTAGTTAGTTAATGTGTAGCCAAAGTAGGAAATAGAATAATTATTCATCAATATATAATTAATCCGTGTAAAGTCATATATAATTTTTCAGATTTAAAATTTACTAGAATAACATTACTACTTTTATTGATCCAATTTTAAGTGAAATTAAATTAGGCTATTGCCATTATAGAAATCTAACGAGTGTAAGTAAAAGTCGTTTAACACGTAATTGGTCTTCCGATCATATGTTAGTTTAGTTATTTAAATACATATGAGACAGAAACAGCCAAATACAAAATAATTGAATCGTAAAAAGTGAGGGTTATGTGGTGTAGTGGTAGCGCACTCACCCGGCAAGTGAGAGATACGGGTTCGAGGCCAGGTGGAGCAATTATTTTTTTAAATTCAATGTTTAATAAATTTAAATTAGGCTATTGCAGTAATAAAAATTAATTGGATTTAAATAAAAGAAGTTTATGTACACAGAAATGTTGAATCATAACACATCGTTAGGGTTAATGTGGTATGCATTGTTTATTGTTCAGTAACGTAGTGTAACTGTAAGAATCTGACTTTATTAAAGTTGAGGGAAGATCAATAATTTACGTTAACAATAAACAAGCAGTGACGTCAGAGGTGCTTTACTGATGATGTGGTACAACCCTCGGCCGTGGTATACAATACATCACTAACATCTCCATAGTTATTTACACACCAGCAATATCTCAAAATGAATATCTCTTTCTTTAATTGTTCTTATAAAATACATATTTAATTGTATAAATAAAGAGGACATTGTAAATTAAAGTTTATTATCAGTTTTCAAAATACTACATAAGAGAGTTTAGTAAGTACCAGTTAAGTAAATTGCTATAAAGTAAATCTCATACGAATTGCCTCGTAGGAATATTATAAGAATCGTAAATAAAGCTTCCATGTCAAACGTCCCTTTCCCAGCCACGGAAAAAAGTCACCAATTTCCGAATCAGTTGAGGGGTTTCCGTGCCTGTCGCAGATGGTGACTGCATATTTATGTCAGAACCTATCAATACCAAGCTCCTCTCTCAGGCTAGACTGCGCTATTAGGTCAAGGTTGTAAATTGTATTGGACAATGTCTTGTGTAATTTTTCCGTTATTATTATTTGTGTCTCAGTCACTCACTTATCTAGTTATAATTGTTTGACTATCGTTTAACTCTGTTTTATTTTAATAACATAAATAACAAGTGCCTACAATACATTTGTGTAGTTATTTTCTTGTTGTGACATTTAATTCTTTGTTTAAACCGGTAATCTTTTATATTACTCACGCCAAAAGAAAGGTCATTTCAAAATAAACCATAATATTACGAAGAAAGAAACGCGAACATATCAGATTATAAGTAACAGAATCTAAGACATTATGCAGCTAGTCCAGTGCTTGTAAGAGGCATACTTTAATACACCAGCGTTGGTACAAATTACGTTAAGATGAACTAAAGTGGGTCTGTAACAATACTCGTATACACCAAGAGATGACAGTATGAATCTTGCTGCAAATTCCCTTATTTATTTAATTACTGTTTTCACATTAGATTCACTATGAGCTTTCAACTGACGTAAAATGCACTTATTACCTAGGTAAGAGTACGCCACAACAGAAGTCGCGTATAAGTCTTACCTGAGGTTGTATACAAAGTAGCGTATTTAATTTCCTAGATAACTAAATGCAAATGGCTGCATTTATAGGAGTTTTTCAGTAAAGGAACTGTTTTATTTTAGGGTTCATAAACTAAATAATAGAATAAAAATGTGTTAGAATAAAATCTAAAACTTAACTTTAATTTATTGTACATGTCCTGTGGATACAGACAGGAAATCGTTCAAAAAAGAAACGTTTACATCCTCCGGGAAGATAGAGGGAAACTGTGTCAGTCTACTGAGTGACTCCCAGCTAAATTCCGTAGTTGCAAATGTACCATCATAGAACTTATTCTTGTCTACATAGAAATGTAGTTTCATGCAAACTTTCAAGCAGTTCAGTTCAAGATATCGTGTATACAGACAGACAGAAATGAAACTTTGGCAGCCCCTTGATTAATAGGCATTGCTGACGCTCAGCCAATACTATGTTAACAAATGTGCATTATTTGTAAACCTTAGTCTACACATTAGAAATGTCAATAAATCTTGCGGGAAGTTACAATAGATCGGTTACACGTTTTAAAACGTGGGAAGATGAAGGAATATGAATTATTGTATATCTTGGGCATGAAAGACAGATAACCTCTATTACAAAAAAAATTAACATCTGATCAGGATTCAGGTCTTACGAATTTTACAATTTAGTTGAATGAGATGTCAGCATGCAGTGTTTGGAAAAATAATAAGATAAAATAATGCTGGAATATCAATGTTGCTCATAGTATATTGCTTTTTTGAAACAAAACATTTTTCACGCAGGTATATTTTTCTCCCTCATTTAAAGAAATTCACAGAAACAACGTTCTAAAACGTGTTATATCTACACCGGCAAATACTGAATTTTTAATAATTTCGTGTTACTATTAAATTTGTTATGAATGTTGTATCAAATATAACAATTACAGCCTGATTTTTTTTATCTGCTGCTTATAAAAATTACTAACTTTGTATTATTTCTTACGATTATCTAGTTTGTTTATTAAGACTAATATTGAAGTTCATCTGATTTAAAAAGATTATGTATGTGTTTCTTCTCATAAGCTGTTCAAAATACTTTCGTTCGGACAAAATATTATATTAATAGTTAAAAACAAACTTTCAGGAACATATAAAGCCAAACTGCCATGTGTAAATAAAAAGTAAATTTTATAGTGCAATTACTCCCACCATTCGTACGGAGACATCAGGATCACATAAATCTTGAGAGGGTTAATGTCGTTCTGTCGCCCTACAGACTAACCCAGCCGCTAACGATGATACTGTTGTCGTTTTACACTCCAACATTCTCTTAGAACTGTTCACTTTGACAGTGTTTACAAGTATAGCATGGCTTTGATGACAAAAGCAAAGGTATGATTATATTTACCATTAACGTTGGAATATGTGGTAAGTTTTTAATATATTGTCTACAAAAACGGTGGCTGCTCTACTAAGTAACGTACTTACAAGTAATCGGTTGTGAGGCCGTCGTCGATCTTTGGACCTGACAGATAGCGCAGGTTCAATCCTGTCTGTGGCATAGCATTGTTTATCTGCACCATCGACCTTTTACTGTATTGAATCCTCTTCTTATTCTGTTTGATAAGATCCTCGTAAAGGTCAGTTGTTCACGAGGCCCATTAAGGCCTAATAGGTATCAGACTCTGTAAATAGGAAGTGGGCAACGTTTACCTACAAGTTAAAATTATCTATAAAACTCTTTTAACTAATATGCAACTCGCATGGAATAGCTAGAAACACCAGAACCGCAATTAATAATATGTATATATATATATATATATATATATATATATATATATATATATATATAATAAATTTGTAATATTATAATAGGTTGATTACAGTTTTGTAATGAGTACACTGTACACACAAGTTGTTAAAAAAGGTTGCATTATAAAATGTAAATTTTAATTAATCCTGGAAATCGTTCCGCTTTTTGCTGCTCATATTTTTTAGAGGGTATTTTATAAGAATCAAGGAAATAAAACACAAAAAAGATTTTACTGGTGAGTTGTTCTTTGTAAAAACGCAACAATGAAATGTTTTTCTACTGCTGATAACTTCAAAGTTTTCTCTGACTTTCAGCTTGACTGCCATGAATACACTGCAGGTCAATATCGATAAATTAATACTACAAAGACTTACAGCAAAAAAGGATTTAACTGTTGAATGGATATTTCTACTGAGTTGCGACTCAAACATTTTCCTTTTATTGAAATATCCTTTAATATAACAAAACCTTTTAATCCAACACGACATTTCAGAAACGAACTGACCTTTGAAATATTTGCATGAAGATTCACTTCTACATAAGAAACATTGAAATTGACAATTGACTTTGCTGAGCGTTAATGAACGTTTTTACATGGGTAGCCACGATGCTAACAGATAATCACAAAATAAATTAATTTGTAAACAAGCTAAGTACATCCTTATAATACTTCCATTAAAGTATTAACAATAATGTATATTATTCATACAGTAAAAAAATTGAGTGAAAGTCAATAGAAACATCGGTAACAAGATCTGTCTTCGGCGCACTCATGCGCTTCGGTATCCTGCCTACCTCACCGGTACTTTTATCACTTTAATAATTACATAAAATTACTCAACAAAAAATGTGAATGTATCATGTGGCAAGATATCTCAATAATGGTTATTTTCAGACATTTAATTTTGCATGAACCAATTTCTAGATAGAGAAGTATGGGTATTGTGATTGTTCCTATCCAAAAATGGTATTTGGCTAACCGTCATTGAAGCCTGTTGCCAGTAGACTTGCACAATGTCTCTTTTGTCTGCCGGCGATGTAAACAATCGTCTGCCTGTCCGTAGGCCATCTCAGATTAGAAATGTTTGTCGCGCGTCAAGTCGAATGGCGTACAGCTGCCCTGTAAAATATGTTTTTACTTTATCTACTATTGACTTTTGGACGTTTTCTCCTACCTAACCCCAAAGAAATTTAATTAAAAATTTATAGTAAAATTATACATGTTCGACTTTGAATTGTCAATACTCGTTTAAGTCTAGTCCACTTAGGTAAAAGTTGCACCCTTTACTGTTTCAATCTTGTCTGTAAAAGATATTCATATTTACTGAATAATATAAATCTATTTCAGTTTTCGATAAATCAGTAATATGTTTGCGCGAGTAAAGAAAATACAAAGAGATAATCGATTTTAATAATTTTTTACAAAATCAGCTTAAAGTTGTAAAAGTAAATATAATAAAATACAAAGATCAGGATTATCCACTTTCCGTAAACGTTTAAACCACTACTCTAAAAAATTTACGTAATTGCGTTAAAAAATGTATTATACTTACGTAATAACGTTATACTACTAAGTCAAAAGATATTGCCATATTAGTGAAGTTTTGTTATGTTCTTCTCACTAAATCCTATACAATAAGGAGAACTTTCACTAATATTTATTACAAAATTGTCAGAATAAAAACCGCTTAAACCGATAAAATAATTTGATTCTTCCTCTAAGTGTATAGGATGTTCCAAGTTTAAAACTAATTTAGAGCTTTCTGAAGTAAACTTGAACAGCTTCATTTTCGCAAGCGTTGGTTCAAGATGAAAATCTTCTATTTAAATGGAGAAATTTTTAAAGCAAAAAGATCAGATAAAACTTCAAACGTTTGAAGAAAATAAGAAAGATCAACCAATCAGATTGTTAATTGTTGGTTCAAGTGGATGTGGAAAAACAACTTTATTATTGAATTTTATCTACAATAGGTTGATTCCTTATTCCAATTTGTATGTTTTTAGTAAATCTTTAGAACAAGACGCCTATAAAAAATTACAAGAAAGATTTGAAAATATTGAGAAAAACTTAAACAAAAAAATATCACATTTTTATAATGCTTCTGAGGACATAGTTCCGTTAAGCGAATGTAAACCCAATTCGTTAATCGTTTTTGATGATTGTATTTTAGAAAATCAAGACGTTATTAAGGAATATTTCGTAATGTCTCGTCACAAAAACATATCTTGTATCTATCTTTCCCAATGCTTTTCAAAGGTTGATAAACAAGTTATTAGAAATAATTTGAATATGTTGTGTGTTTTTAAGCAAGATGATCACTATTCGAGAAAGATTTATAACAATTATGTGGGATCTGATATGAGTTTTAACCACTTTAATGAATTATGTGATAAAATTTGGAAGGAAGACTACGGATTTTTAACTATTAATCTAACTTTGAAGCCTAAAAATGGTAAATATCTGAATAAATTTTCCAATATAAACGTGTGATAACCTAGTTGTTTTCATGTTTTTACGTTCACGTTTACGTTTCGTGTTCTCGTTTTTACGTTCCACGTTCACGTTTTACGTTCCACGTTTCGTGTTCTCGTTTCGTGTTCACGTTTCCACGTTCCACGTTCACGTTTTTACGTTCCGTGTTCACGTTTCGTGTTCTCGTTTTCACGTTTCGTGTTCACGTTTCCACGTTCCACGTTTACGTTTCAAAATTTTCCTAAATAAATGGCGAACGTAACTTCAGAAGAAGCAAAAAAACTTGATCAAATAGAAAAGAAATTAATCAAAGAATTTAAAGAACAGATTCGAATTGATGAAAAAGAACAAGAATTTATTCAAAAAATCAATCAACCTGTAACTTCTGCAATAAAAAAACGTTGAGGGCAAAATTGAAAATGTTTTAAGTGATAATCAAAATTTGATGAATTTGGTTCCAGTTGTACGGACAATTTGCCGATATTTCGATACCAGAATCTGAGTTTGAATTGCCAAAATTACCATCTTCAACACCATTTAGACCTCGAATCATTGAAGACTCTACCATAGTTGAACCAATAAGTCCTGGAACAACGGATATAATAATTGGTGAAATTGGTAAAAAATTTCTTCCTAGAGCAAAGGATGATAAATTTGGTTTGTATTGGGACAGAAAAAAGAAAAGTTTTATGATTGGAAATTTGCCCGTGAATTTTGAGCATAATGATATCATTATTAATGAAAAAACATATAATGGAAACTCAAGGTTTATGGAGATTATTAACAGGCACTGATGTTCCAAAAGACGGTTTATATTCTGAAGAAGACTTGAAAAAAGTATACTGAAATTTTATGGAAATCTGATTCAATTTACAAAAATAATGATCCATCAACTAAGAAACCAAAGTCAAGTAAAGGTAAAAAATATCTCAATTTGATTAAACCAATTTGGGAAAAAAGAATCGAAGGATCAGGTGTGAGAAAATACAGTGATTATAAGATTGAATACAGATATATCGACGATTTGACAAAACTCGATGGAATTATTAATTATATTTAGGCTCAAGAGAAGGCTGGAAACAACAATTTTTTGAACGAAAAGAAAGCGATTAAAGATTTTATTTCGAACAAACTTGATGAAATGATTGAAAAACCTGATGGAATTAAATATTTAAAACGAGTTTTGCCGGCAATAAGTTCATCTATGATTGAGGGTAGTGGGACTTTTGAATGATTTTATCAACAATTTACCTTTTGAATTACACGTACCAACTTATCAGTATCTGGGGCCTGGCACAAAACTCGAAAAAAAGACTAAAAAGAGGAGATACTGGTATAAATAAATTAGATCAAGCTGGCTATGGAACACGATATTTTTTATGCAAAACATAGAGACACAAATTCCAGACATATCGCAGATAAAGTTTTGCAAGATAAGGCAATGGATAGATTTTTATCAAAAGATGCTAGTTTAGGTGAAAGATTTGTTGCGCTTCCAACAGCTGGAGCAATGTTTTTGAAGAGAAAACTAGGAATGGGAATCGAAGAGAACTTGAAATTTTAAACTATATAAATGGAGGTGAATGTAAATTTCAGCAAAAATCAGAAAGAAAAAATAAAATCCGCCTTTAAGAAAAAAATACCCGTTAGTATTCAATTTAAAATAGATCAACTAAAAAATGGCGAAGATAAGATATTTTTAACAAATAGACAATACAATAAACTCGAAAAACATAAGAAAAACAATAAAGGAACCAGAATAGAATTTTCTTATAATCAGTTGAAAGAACTTAAAAATGGTGGACTTTTGAAAGATTTATTAGATTTTGGAGAAAATATTCCAGTTGTTAAAAATGTTGTTCCTTATGTTCGTAAAGCTGCTCCAATCGTTAAAAAGGATGTGATTCCTATTGTTCGAAACATTTTAAATTGGTTAGATAAAGAGTTGGAAGATGTTACAGGATCTGGATTAGATGAAAAAACTTTGAATTACGTGAAATCAAACATTGAAAAAAAAAATTTAAACCTTTAACATTCGGGGAATTGGAAGAAATCTGCAAAAAATAATAAACATTTTAGAGGAATCTTCATGAGAGATACATTACCTGAAAAAGTTAAGAAATTTGAATGTGGAATTGTGAATTTAGACTCGATTATGGGAAGTGGAACGCATTGGATTTGTTATTATAAAAATGATAAGAATGCATATTATTTTGATTCGTATGGAAGAATTGAGGACAAACCACCTATAGAATTGATTAAATATTTGAAAAAATCAAGCGTCTACTACAATGATTCTCAGATTCAAGACTATAAAGATCCCCCAATTTGTGGTCATTTATGTGTTTTTGTGTTGAATGAACTGAGTAATGGTAAAGATTTTAAAGAAGTTGTTAACAAATTATTACTTAATAAATATGGATTCACAAAATATTTTTGACGTATTTGGAACACAAATTATTCAAAATGTAGATAATAGTTTGAATTTTGATAGTTTGAGAAATGAGTTTGATAACAAGTTAGAAAATTTATTACAAAACCTTCCAGATTCAGATATGTTTGCTGTCGAGATTGAAGATTTTAAAGCAGAATATGATAACAAACTTGCAAATTTCATGAGTTCAAATGAAGTTGCTGATAAAATAAAAAACATTGGAAAAAAGAAGTTGATGATGATGGTGTAAAAAAATTATTTACCAATTTAATGTCTCATATCGAAAAAAGCTGATAAAATTACTGAAGCGATCAAAGTTGAAAAGAATTATGTTAGTTTGGCTAATAAAAAAAGAATTGTCGGTGTTCGACCTGGTATTGACAAACATGATGTTGTTGTTAAAGAACAAATTTTAAAACCTCTAAAAATTATCAGAAAACATCGATATTGTTGATTTACATGATCCGAATGTTAAAAATGCCTTAGATTTTAAAGGAAAAAAGAATTAGCGGTGTTAGTAAAGGAATTAATCCATTTGATGTTGTTGTAATGATTCAATTAGAAGATCCTATTAAAATGTTTAATGAACTAAAACAAAATTATGAGAATCATAAACAGCATGTTAAAGATTTTACAACAGAAGTCTATGAAAAACTTGATGAAAGAAGTAAAAGATCTATAGAAAATTGTGATGAAAAAATTTACAAATTTTGAGGAAAATTTCAATCTATATAAAGGCGATCTTTATGGAAAAATAACAAACTTTTTGGAACATTTCGCTAAATTTCAAGAGGGTTTTAATGAAACCGATAGAAAAAATGGGTGAAGTTTTTAAAAGAGTAATTACTAATCAATCTTTACTTCATGATAAATTAATTAAACTAGAAGAAAACTTTGGCGAAATTAATGAAAAAGTTATAAAAAATAAGCAGTCTTTTGATAAGTTTAGTTTAGATGCCACAAAAACTTTTGAGAATATTGATCATAAACTCGTTGAATACAACGATTTATATCTCGATAAAGTAAATAAACTAGAAGAAAACTTTAATAAATTTAAAGAAGATGTTAATAAAACTTTTGAAAATATTGATAACAGATTTAATGGATTAGGCGGCTATGATGACTAATTTTCCTTATATAAATGGCGCTCATATATTGTGTGAGATGTAAAGAAAAAACTGCAACAAATGATATAAAATACTATGAAAACATCAATGGAGTTAAGAGAATTTCTGGAAAAATGTGCTGAATGTAACGCAAAAAAGAGCCAATTTATAAAAACTTGATTTTGAAATTTTTTCCTAATAAATAGAGATGGCGGGGACATTACAGTGCTTTCGATCTTTTTATCATGCAACACGAAAGAGATTTGAAAAAAGAACATTGGGATGACATTTCTCAAAAATATGAATTATCCGAAGATATGATGAGATTATACGTAAACAAATTGAATTGGTATAACATTGCTAAATATCAAACTCTGTCCCCAGAGTTCATTCAAGAAAATATACATTATCAATTAAAAGATCATATGTCTGTTCTTTGTCTCTATCAACACTTGAGTATAAAGTTTTTGGATGAAAATAAAGATACAGTTGATTGGAACAATATTATAGATAGCGGTTACTATCCTGTGCAGATTTTATTGAAATATGTGACCGAGATCGCAAAATTTAAGGAAGAGAATCCTGAATATGACGAAGTAGATCATTAAAAATGACTCTAATCTTTTTAATTATTTTACTAAAATTTATATCTTTTCTTATAAAAACGTACATTAGATCGATGAAAAAATGATACACGATGTTTAAAATTTCTAAATTTTCTCTTATTAAATGGCGGACTACAGAAATATGCTAGTGATATTGAAAGGGCGGAGTTTAAAAATTTCTATCCAATTAGTAAACAACATTTGAATGAACCGAATAAAAGAACTGAGTTTAATATTGATTTTGGAGATAACTTTTGCTCGTCTAACTTCCAGTTTTATATTTCTGGAAACTTTAACAAAACAAGATGGTCAAGCATATCTTGGAACTGATAATGTTAGATTAATCGATAATTTTATACCGTTTTTATTTTCTAAGATTGAAGTAAGAAAACACAATAAATTGATAGAAGAAGTCGAAAAACTGTGGCCAATTAAGCACAATTAAAGGAACTATTTCGTATTCAAAAAGTGATGTTATTTTCTCAAACTTCTAATGGCTTTGAATCAGATTTTAAATTTGGTGTTTTTGAAGCAGCTGGAAATTTATTCTCATTTTGGATTAGGATTTTTTGAAAATGTTACTATTCCGATCTATAAAGGAGGATTTTATCTAAGTTTTATAAGAGCAGAAGACGATGATGTGATTCTGAAAGACTGCAAACTGGAAATGTTATGCCTGTTGATGGAAAAATAACAATTACAGATTTTTTTATTAGAGTTTTCCAATGATTGATTATATAAACCACGAGTAAAATTAGGTTGATTGATGAAATTACAAAAAGTCAAAACATTATGTTTAATTTTCTAGATTGGCAATGTATTGAACAAAAAGGTATTTCCGGAACAACTTATTCGTTCGATATTACAAATATTTATAGAAAATATCTTCAATCCCAAGTTCGTTATCATAGGTTTTCAAACAGATAGACAGAATAATCAAGAAAAAAATCCTTCAAAGTTTGATAGTTTGGATGTAAAAAATATCAGAGTAAAATTGAACGGTTCTTATTATCCAGATGAATTACAAAATTTAAACATTTCCGGAGGTCTTTTCAGAATCATGTATCAGATGTATCAAGATTTTTAAGAAAGTTTACTGTAATAATAAGGAAATGTATTACAATCCTAAAGAATTTTTAGCGAATAGACCTATTTATGTCATTGATACAACAAAGAGTATGACAAATATTTCTGGTTCAAAGAACGATATAATTATCAACATGGATTTTCAAAAAGCTGTTACAAAACGCGATTTGTTATGTTGTTGTTGTCTCTGAGAAATTTTTAGCCTATGATGTGATTAAGAACGATATTAGAGAAATTCAGTAGTTAATGATGTTCATATTATTCTCTTTCATTCCCTCTAAAACTTCAAAAATATTACTCTTTCGCTGATGAAAAATCTCGATTTCTCCCGTAATAATCTTTATAATCGTACACATTAATATCCTAAATAGTTGTACAATAGAATGAAATTTATTTCTATTTATCTCTGTTGTAGAAATGTAAACACAAACATTTGCGTTGAAAAATTTTATATCTCGGCAGACTTAGTTCCATAATCTCCATTTAAACAAAAAATCTTTCTGTTTTAAATGGAAGAGTATAATGCCAACTGTTACAAGTGTTCTAATAGAGGAGAAATTATCGATAAAAGATATTTAGTTTGTAGAGGTTGTAATTTAATTTTGTACGAAAGACCTAAACCTAAGAAATTTCGAAATAAAACTATCACATTTGAATAATCTGCTTATGAAATTACAATACGGAGACAAGAAGCAAACAAAAATTTTGTTACAGAATTTAGAAAACAGAATAAAAATTTTTACTTATCTCTTGGAACCATTGACAAAATTATTTTCCTTTTTCAAAGAATACATTAGGTTTGTAGGTATCGATACACACGTTTATTATGAAAAGATTTTACCTATAATCTTTCACTATTTGGATATTGAATTTGATTACGATTTTAAGCCTGAAATCTTTGATGATTTTATAGTACATTTGGAGAAATTAAACGAAGAACCTCGTGAAAAGAATGCGGTTTTACTCACATTCTCCCCGACTTCTCGAGTGATTGTTAGCAAATTTCATTTTTTCCGTCTTTAAATTTTTTCTATTTAAATGGAGTTCTTGAAAGAGTTAAATGATATTGGAGAATGTAAGTTTAAAGAGTATAAGAAGTTAAATGAATTGGAAGAAAGGAAGAAACATAGAATCTTGAATTTGGAGAAAATGAAAGATAAATTCGGGTTTTACAATAATTGCCGAGTTGGAAGATTGTAAAGTACACTTGCCGAACAGATTTTTTGACTGTTTTGGATGAGAAAAAGATTAAAGAATTAAACCAAAAATGAAAAATTACACTTGATTGTTACTGGAAAGAAGACTATTAAAGATAAAGAAATTATAACAATTAACTTTGTAGAATAAAGTCTTAACTCTAAAACTTGCAGTCCCTCCCCACGTCATAGTACTGTTTTGATAACCATAGTTGGTGTCTTTCCTTCATAGGAATCACATGGAATATTATCTACAGTAATACCTTTTGTTTCACACAAAATGTGGCTATATTCTATAAGAAAAATTCTATAATGCTCTTTAATGAATTGTGTTGATAAATCTTGATACTCACAAAAATTCCTAAGAAATTCATCAATTAAGTCTTGATTATCTTGAAAGAACGTATAATATGGGAAAAATGTCATAAAAAAAATGATTGAAAAACTCTCTGTTTGTTTTATTTTTTACTTTCTTTTCAATATCTTTCGTAATTATATTAAATATGTAATCCCTTACTTTTTTAGTTTTTTGCCGATAGTAAAACACTCCATTAGACATTTTTTCTGCAAAAGACTTTACAAGTTCTTTGAATTCTGTATCATTTAAGGAAAGTATCAACTGTTCTTTAAAATGTTTTGGTTAATTCGTTGAACTCGTTAAAATTGTCTTTCTTTGTAAGTTTTTGATTGAAATGCTAGAAACTGAAGAGAGCTTGGTGAGTTCATGTTGTTTATTTAGTAGAAAAAGTTTTTTATTAAAGTACAGTATGTTTTTAGTAAAAATGTTTTAAATTGATTAAATTTTATTAAGATAAATCCTTTATTCGTAGCAGATTTGACAACATTTTACAAAGCACAGCTTAAGAAAGTAGAAGCTCAGATTTGGTTAATTTTTCATTCCACAGAGTAGATAGTAATGTGCCGATCGCTTTTGGAGACGAACGACTGTAGATTCGGTTAATTTTTCATTGAGATTTGCTGTGTTATTTCTCAGCTTCCTTTATGGTACATTGAAACAGTATTTTACATTGCTTTTCGGTCGGCTCCGAAAGTGCGAAAGTGCGCCAGGAAACCCCATATTACTATCTACTGTTAGTTATTCACCTGAGGAAGAGATAAGATTAGAGATCTCTAAAAGTAGTGTAACAGATTGTTTTGCATCACTAAAACGATCGCAAATGTCTGAAAAATCGTGTTTTCCATCACGAATATCATCAGTTGTTACGTTATAAAAACACACTTTATAATTCATTCATCAATTTCAATTTTTCAGAGTAAAATATTTATTTGTTCCCTTTATCTTAGCATAGCAATGTTTTATTCTTAGATTAATAATATTTCATAATTTTAGTTCTCAGGGAAATGTTGAAATATTAGCACCTGAAACCAACAATTTTACGACCCCCCTTTTTTCGAAATCAGGATAATTTTTATTGACGAAGCAGAGTATAAAATACTAAAATACATAAAAATATGTAATCTTCACAGCTTTCACTGAGAGGTCAATAAACATGTTTAAGTTGGTTTGAAACGTTTTCTCGTGAAAACGCGTTGTATGCTCAAATTAAATGCCATTGGTGTAGAAAGAACCCGTAAAATACATATTTTACGTGTACATACACTAAAAAAATACGTGTATGTGTTTTTATTGTTATTATTTAACGACCTCGAAATATTGCTTTAGAGTATTTGTGTGTTTCTTTTTAAACTAAACGACATAGCATTGAAGGAGGAGCTCTTCTTATTGGAAAACAAGCTATTGCTGTAGAAAAAAAACACAATTGTAAATTTATTTTTAAATTTGTTTCAAGAGGGCCTTTCAATATCAAAAATGCCATTGCCAGGGGTTGAATTACCACAATTTGAAGGTGTATAAAATGTTATATAATTTAGAAAAAGTTGCATTTATATTGCTTGATCCACTATTGCCCTTTTTGATGAATTATCTGAACTACTGAAACATAACATTATTGCATATTTTCGATAGTTCTCTTTTATAATTCACGCTAGTTTTGATTGGTCTGAATTTGAGTAACGAACTTTTAGTTAGATGTAGTGTAGTCATCAAACACATTTCAGCTGGTATGTATAATTTAAAAAAAAGATGACTAACCAAAATTAATTCTCATTATTCGATTTTAAATAATTTATTTTATGAACAACACTTAAGACAACATTCATGTAATATGGAATAAAAAACAAAATTGAACGTGAGCAAATGCAAGGAACGTCGGGAAAGTACGTGAATAGACTCAGAAAACTGACTGACTTGAGAGAGGCACCCGTATAAATATCTCAATCGTTTGTTCTATCCAGTTAGCCTGAGGAAATGTCGAGGATACGTCAATATTGACAAAGGTGCAGATCCTACCGGCGGTAGAACATTATCTCTGGTGTAACTGTTGAGCAAGGCAGAAACATTTGCCGACACACAACTTTTGTTTTCAAAATAACAGGATATCACTACCAACAGTTATATGCCATCTTGTTTTGCCAACAGTTATACGCCAACAACTCACTATTATGTATTATATTACTGTGATTAAACGTATTAACTTTTAAAATTCACAACAGGTATACCATTACCAGGTGTACACTCTATACTTACTTTTGTGTCTTTTTCTTACGTAAAGTATGTGTTATGTCTGTCATATGCACATTTCTTCATTTTCTAATATAGTACATATTTAATCAATGTAATATAATGTATTCTATGATTTAATGTCATTTGTGTAGGTTAAGGTCTATAATATAATGTAAATTGGTTAAGTTTAGTTGATAGGCAGTTTTATTTAACTAGAAAGCTGGTAGGTAAGTTAGCTTAAGAAAATTAATTAGATAAATAAGCAACTGTGGTTAAAAGTTCAAACAGTAATCTCATTATTCCTGGTTAAAAGGAGTATAATTAATTGGAGAACTACTTTAGTTGTTCTTAACCTAATTAGTCCCACTAATGGTATATGGAAATATGCTTCTTATACACATTTAACTAGCTGCATGACGTCATAGTTTCTTGTCACTTGTTAGATGACTTGTTAATTTTCCTGAGTCTATTTATGGCAACTTTTGATGTGAGCTCCTCCCCCCTTCAGGATGTATCTTATAGTCTACCATTTAAATGAGGAATGACATTTTACACTTTATGTTATAGTAATCCGTTATTTAAAGATACTTTATGAACTTTCTTATGACCAATAAAATATTCAAGCACACTTAAAAAGTACATTCAATTTTCTGAAAATGAAGGTCTTTAGAATTAAATGTTCCTGGTGCAATAATTGCTTATCTTAATGTTGTTAATTAAACACAGTTAGGAGAATATTTCTACAATATTTAACAGACGCTGTTTTGATTGCTATTATCTGTAGATTACTGTTCTCAATATAGTCTTAAACCCAAAAACCAATGTTCATTTTATAAGAACACTTATCTTATTTTTCTGGAAATCAATAATCCAATTTTGCAAAAAAAAGAAATTGATACCTAGTCACGCGGGTTTTGGCGTCGAAATGGGAGGTTATAAAACGGATTTAGAGTATTAATTTTTTCTCAGATTGTATATTTTATAACTTGCTACACTTAAAAATTACCTTCAGAGAAATACATAATAGTTATTACAGTCAGTACATACAAGGACTGAAGTTTCACTGTCGAGGTTTGAATGCAGTTAGCTGTTGGTTCTGTTACGAGTATAACGATTGGTTTTAAATTAACCAAGATAAGAAACATTTGATGTGGGGAAAATTATAATTAAGTACTATTAACGGTTTTTTTTCTGAATGCACCAATACACTAGGTTATACGAGTATTTGGGATAGCAAGAATATCGCGGTTGCCCGCTATGATGGATATTTCCATGACCATCTACAGGCTGTCAGGAGTCCTGAACAATTTTGAGTCCTGCTAAAATATAGAGATTCTTGTATATGTGTAGTGGATTGGTTGTTTTCAATAACCAAGTTTCCGTTATAGTCAGATTAATTACATTTGTAGTTTTCTTGCATGAAACTGAACTGTATGTAACTTGACTTTTCATTACGTTCTACTTATACTCCTTCGTATTGTATGAACCTTGTTATGTAATATTGTTACGTATCATACGTGTAATGACTTTGACATTTATAAAATAAATTAATAATTTTCCAGAAATAGGTCACCAGAATGAATGTATGTCTCACTTTTTGAAAAAGTGAAATTCAATAAAACATTTAAGTTGTTTATTACTTGATTAGTCTGTAAAATAGACTAACAAAATCAAAAGTCCTTGTATTTTTTGCAGTAGTAGATGGTGAATTTATCTTATTGCAACAGACGTAGGACTATTTTCGTGCGAGCTGCTGTAGTAAAGTGAGTTACTAATATCTACTAGTACAGTCTGGCCTGAGAGAGGTGCTTGGTATTGATAGGCTGTGATAAATATGTAGTCATCATCTGCGGCAGACACAGAATCCCACAATTGATTCGGAAATTGGTGGCCATTTAATTTCCGTGACTGGAAAAATGACGCTTTACTTGGGAGCTTTATTTACGCTCCTCTGAATATTTTTATGAGGAAATTTCTCAAAGCATTGCATTATACTTATTTTATAGCAAATTATTAAGTGGCTCTTTCCTCTCCCACTTATTTATTTTTGAAGTACCGTACGATATTTATAAAATTGAACATTTATTTATAAAAACAGTTATGGAAAGATAATGATGTATTTTGAGATATTGCTGATGGGTAAACTGTAGAAATGTTACTGATGTAATGTATGATAAAACTGATGGTTTGCACATGATCAGAAAAGCACCGCAAACTCCCACTGCTTGTTAATTGTTAGCAAAAGTTCTTGAGCTCTACCTCAAGCTTTAAACTTTCACTTTGTACTAAACTATAAAAAATGTATACCAATTTGTGATTGTATAAACTGATAAATTACATTTTACATCCGAAAATAAATTATAATCTTTACGTAAATAATTTATAAAATTGATTAGAATTAGTTTTTTACCCAAACTGCATTTAATTAACTAAACATATGGTTTTAGTACCAACAATAGTATTTCTTATGTAAGTGTGACTTAATCGATATGTGTATATAATTGAGTATCAATCATACTATCGATAACGTAGATACTAGTAACTTTCCTATTGTAAACAATCCTCAACTAAAAAATAAATAATCGCAAAAAATAAATCTAATCGAATGGAAAAATTATTCCAACTTCAAAATGGTTACATAAAAAAAGAAATTTAGAAAATTGAAAGGCAGTCACGGGACTAATCGACTTCTTATGACGGACTGTGAGTATATATCTTGAAAAAGTACGTTTGCTGAGTATTATTTTTGTATATTTTAAAATAATATGAGTTCCATAACATGAAACGTTTAAGTATTTTCTATTAATTTTATACATATTTTTGCTGTCATATTTCACATATTACAATGATCACTGACTTCTAAGTTTTTAAGTTTTAAATGTTTATACGTTTTCATTATTATAGTTTATATTAGTTTGTTCAATTTTGTCAGTATAATTTTCACTACAATCACGCAATTTCCAAAATAGTTACTTTATTTCCATTGTTATTATATTCTAAAAATGAAATTATGGATTTATAAAATTTCCAGGATAAAATCTTGCTAAATATTTTGTAAACACAAATATATTTCTTTCCAATATGTAGTTATGCTTATGTTTTATATTGTTTGGCTTTGTATAATTTAAATTATATTTTAAAAATCAATTAATGCTTTTGAATTTTCTTTAAAAAATTCATTAAAATATGGTTTACTTAATTTATTTCTTAAGTGAATGCAAGGTAAAGCCTAATGTAATTGGTAAAGATTATAATATTATAATCAACAGAAAGACAAATTTCTTCCAGTATTAAATTACACATTAGCTTTGTTAGTAAGGGAAAGACACAGTACATTTTTCTTAACATTTTTTTAAATCTCGTCAGAACGAATCTAGTTGTTAACTGAAGTAGGAATATTAAACGTGCTGAAATTCAATTCAGAATTCGATGAGCTGTAAATACAGCTATTAAATCATGCAGTAAGTTAATCAATTGTACGTTGGATTCATTAATAAATACACTAGTAGTTTGCAGGCCTACCAAACACGCCTGGATAGCCACTGAACGGAGAAATGCCCTGCCTGAGATAAAAAATTGCCGCAATAATCCCGCCCCTAGTGGCTACAGAACGAAAAAGCGTGACACTTTGCTACGTGACACGAAAAGGTTTTACCCGTGTAAAAGATGCATAGTCTGCCAAAAGCAGTAGTCACATAAGCAATGAATAGGCAGGATAACTTTTTTAAGGGTGAATCACTGCTACAATCGTTGTGTGGGGGGTTTAGTCCACCTGACCAATCAGCCCGCTCGGGTTCTCTGTTCCGTACTAAGATAATAGGTCTCATGGATGAACAGTGCAAGACTTACGACCACTCTTCTACAGCCATAGACTGCACCAACCCCATGCATAAACTAACGAATATCAACTACACTACTCCTCATATAGATCATTACTGTTATTTCTTGAAGATGAGAATTGAATACTATAGCTAGACAACTTACATCTCCTCACTCTCATACACTTAGACGATTGTAAGGAAACCAACAATTCAAAATTGCTTTATACTGGATATTATTATGTTTTGGTTGTCACCATCCAAATCCTACTGTTTTTTCGTTAGTTACTTTTAAACAGCTTCATGTCACCGATTTAGGCAATGCGCTAGGTTAGAACACACAAAGGCGTATTATATTCCCTATTTATTATTACCTGAGTATCTCTTGTCTCGACGATTCTCGGAACTTGCTCTACCTAAATTTAACTGTGATGATTCAGAGTAACGGCATTCACTTGTTATTTTTATTTATCCTTAAATATGACATTTCTATTGTATTCAAGGAAAAAGTGCCTAAATTTAATTACTGCCTAGTTTTAAGTTTCTAAATCTACTGGAAAATATATTTTTTAGTAATGATGTATTTAATAATATTGTTAAATTATTTTAAAATTTAATATTAGAATTATAACAAAATTAAATGTTTTTCCATAGTCCTGCATATACATTTTTACCTTTTTAAAGAAGCGGACTGGGGTAACAGAGTTCAAACATTACGAATAAATTATGATTACTAAATTTTGGAATATTAAAGGAATCAACAAAGCAAACGTTTATTCCTAATCCAGATTGATTGTGGAATCTCACCATTGAATGAACTTGAAATGTTTCACCGGCGAGTTGGGTATTCACTCTACGTTCACAATGTTTGCAAACTACATTACTCTTCCATTAGGGCTGGATTACAATCCAGGTCTGATGATTTCAATTAAATTCCAATATGGCCTAATTTATTTTTGTAATATTTAAACTCCAGTCGGCACATAGTAAGGTAACAATGTTGTTTAAGTCAGTATTTGAACTCGATGCACAGTTGGCAATGTCGAAATGCAGTAATGATTCATAATTCTCTCTAAAGGTCTACAAATAATCAACCTTTGCACTTGCGTGTTCAATATTATGAAACTGTTTAACAAGCTACAAACATTGAAAAACAATTTCAATTAAATACCAACATGATATTATTTATTTTCAAAATATTTAACTCCAGTCATCATATAGTGACAGGGAAATCGTTTATTTAAGTGAACATTTAAAATTGATCAACAATTGGTAATGACTTATAATTCTCTCTAGAGGTACAAATACTAGTATATGTTTTTGGACTGGCGTATTCAGTATTATCAAACCGTCAAAAAATAAATGCAAATATAGAACAATGTTATAACGTCATGCAGAGGGGTTACTTAAAGTAGCTTCAGAGTGTACTTAATTTACTTTATATCCCAACTTTTCAAACTTATCACTACATTAAATTATGGATATTTTTATACCCATGAAAAACTTATAAGTTGTCATAAAACTGATATTTTACAAGAATTATAACGTTGATGTAAATTAAAAAGAGTTATGTACAAAAGGTGTTAAGAATGGAGCTTTTGATAAATTACCTATTGAAATAATTAGCATAACCTTATTTGTACAAAAATTTACGAATAAATAACTGAGTGTAAATTAAAAGCTTTGCAAACTGAAAATTTAACGCTGTACAGAAGAGTGTTTAATATTTAAGATTATTGACTTTTAGGTAGACCAAAGACTACCAAAACTATGTATAATGTTCTAAATGGTTAATTCATGAATATGTTTGAACTATTTATGGAAATTATTACAACTTAAATTTTATTTCCAAATTGTATTGATGTCATCAAAGGAAAAATCAGTGATAGGTTATAGTTATTAGTACCTACATTTATATATGGCAATAATTTAACGCATAGACGTCAAAAAATGTGACATGGAATTTATATTTAGTTTTAACTTTAATTTTAATTTTATAGCATTTATTTACCTATGTATAAAACAAAGTATTGATTCGAAAATTCAATAATTCACTTTTCATGGAAAATTGCGTTACATATCCAATTACCACAAAATGAACTCATTGCAGCTCATTAGAGAAATAAACCAACTGAGAGGTTGTGAAGCACAAAACTTCAGGATCTCGTGTTGTTTTCAGTAACTACATTTTGGAATTTACATTTTTACCTCGTTCATTAGCTGTTAAAGTAAAATAATTATTAGTCGTCAACTTCCTAGAAACATGAATGTGTTTGGATCTCATTCTTGTGTGTATTATTTTATCGTTTTATAATTTTATTCTCGACTTGAGTTTTACACTATTATTACTATAAAACAAACTTTTTAAGATGAATTAATACATGTTTTACTATAAAGTCTTCCGTAAGATAAGTTATTAAATCATATTTTTAATTTTACAATAATTTTAGTATAAGGAAAGAAAATAGTGAATTTAAGTTGTTTGGATGCAAAAATAAGAATTAGGTTTATAAAGATGTTTGCAGAATAAAAAAATAGCCTTTAAACCTAATAAGTGATCTTGTTGGGATATTTAACAGTTTTTTCCAGTGATGTTTAATTTATATTGAAAACAAACATAATTTTATATTTTCTTTAAATATATCGTAACATATTAGCAAAATGAAACAGTTTCAAAGAATTACATCGATTTTCTTATAATATTTAATTTTGACCTCAATTTACTTGAAAACGAATTCTGATCATTGTATAATATTACAGAATGGAATAATAATGTATTTTAATCCTTGCCAACAACATTTTAAATATGCATAGTATAATGGAATAAACTTATTAATATATTAATATAAAATGTTTTGTAATTACACAATCACTTTTTTATTACCATCATAATTTTTTCAGTGTGTGTACATAATCACATTATTTGTTCTCAAATATAATTACTGTTCTGTAAAGAATATCAAATTTCACAAATATTGAAATTAATCACACCATGGGAATAATACTTGCACTTATTTAGGATAATTTCATTAGGCTGCTACTTTTAAAATATGTTTTTAATATGGTGGCCACTAAACTTTGAGGTTTTATATTGTACATAACAATAAGTTAACTAAATATAGAGTTTTTTCAATAAATATATTAAACGAATTTTATAATCAAAGATATTTTATATCTCCTTAAGTATTAAGAGAGGTTTGAAAATTTCAGCTTTAGCCATTTAAAATTAAAATTCTCGGAAAAAAAAACTTATAGATATATATTTTATCCTAGAACAAATTTTATAGAAATCTAAAGGAATATAGGAACAATATGAGCAAATATAAACTTGTTGTAATTCTGATTTGGTTTCAAACATAATATTAAAAAGTTAGCATTAGTCATGCACTAAATATATGTCCTAATACATTGTTTAATTCACAAATCATTCATACGTTTACTGCAGGGGCTCTGGCTATTCCGGAATGTGCTATTATGTAACTCGAATTCCAATCAAGATGTGTACTGCAAAGTAATTGAATTAGTTTTCTATAATCAATATATTATATAAATAAATTCAGAAAAAGGAGAATGCGATGTTTTCGGTCTTAGTTATTCCACCACATTAATAGACAATTGGTCGTTGGAATATGCCCATTAATATAACTAAAATCAAAATATGATATTGTTAAACTCTAATATTTAACTACAACCGATGAATTTCTTTGTTTGCCTTTGAGGCCAAGTACCCTTTTAGCCATATGTTCCCATTCTCAAGAATTTTAGAAATCTCACACTGACGTGTACTTTCTAGTACTCCTCTTCCTATGTCTACTGCAAAGTAATTTAATCAGTCTTCTAATAATCAAAATATTACATAAAGAAATTCATAAAAAGTAGAATGCGATGTTTTTTTGTCTTAGTTATTCCACCACATTAATAGACAATTGGTCGTTGGAATATGCCCATTAATATAACTAAAACAAAATATGATATTGTTAAACTCTAATATTTAACTACAACCGATGAATTTCTTTGTTTGCCTTTGAGGCCAAGTACCCTTTTAGCCATATGTTCCCATTCTCAAGAATTTTAGAAATCTCACACTGACGTGTACTTTCTAGTACTCCTCTTCCTATGTCTACTGCAAAGTAATTTAATCAGTCTTCTAATAATCAAAATATTACATAAAGAAATTCATAAAAAGTAGAATGCGATGTTTTTTGTCTTAGTTATTCCACCAAATTAATAGACAATTTTTCCTTGGAATATGCCCATTAATACAAATAAAACAAACTACGATATTGTTAAGCTCTGATATTTGACTACAACCGAAGAATTTCTTTGTTTGCCTTTGAGGCCAAGTACCCTTTTAGCCATATGTTCCCATTTTCAAAAGTTTTAGAAATCTTACACTGACGCGTACTTTCTAGTACTCCTCCTCCTATATCCTGTAGTAGTTATAGGTCTATGTCATCACCATTGTCCTATACCAACTATTCCCTATAGGTCCACGCCGACCTCTACATCCTAGCGGTCGTGGGTGTGACGACATAGACTTGAGGACTAACCCAACACAGGGGTTAGTCCTCACTGTCCCCTAGAATTGAGGGGACAGTGGGGACCTGTCAAAGTGACCTCCAAGTAGCTGGATTACAGGACTACGCCACGAGTCCCGGCCGACAATGGTGTGAATTTAGAGGTACTTAGGTCTGTTGCTATATAAATAAAAGAATCCACCTTTAATCTCAGTTTTTCTGCTTGACAATGATAACGTCTCTCATGGATAGACGACCTAGTGACAATACCTTGTAAAGTTACTTAAAATAATTGTTTAAATTGACTAAGTATATTATTGTAGGTATAGTACATGGTATAGTATTAACCCTAGAAAACTTCATTTATAGACGGTTTATACCTTCCAGTTTAAACTGGTACGTTTAGTCTGGTACGGAAAGATGACCGATGTCACTTGTATCTGGGCACCCTTATTGACGTCCATAAAACTTTATTTTCTGTAATAGTAATGTAACCATTAAATCTGGCTGTAACCATTGAAAATTATCATCCAGAATGACACAATTTATACTCAAATATATGTTTATCCTTAGGGCAATTTAAGAATGAAATGAACAATAGATTTTAAAAGTTCCAAGCAGCCTCAGCGAAGCACGTGCTGTAGCTATAGTGAGACGTAACGTAGAATTGATACATGCAAAATAAAAACTGGTTAAGGTAAGTTTTCGCAACATATAACTGTTTTAATTATTAGTTATTATTATTACTCTGTTTCGATTTATAATTCATTACGGTTTAAATTTTCTGAAGATAATTACTATTTTCCGAATCACTGCAGAAATAGGTATTACATATTTATGTTTTTCAAAGAGGAGATCTATTGCATTCACTGTGAATTATTCGTCAAAACTTTTCTTTATACTGTAATTACTTGAACTGTATTATGTGATAGCTATAGACTGGCCATGTTAACTAATCTCAAATTAAAATAAATAACTGAATAAATTACTATAAACAGTTTATATTGCCTAATACAATAATGAGTATATCTTGTAAAATCATATGGGCATATATAAGTGAGGTTGTTTTGACTAGTTGATGGGGTACAGTGAAACCGAACCTCAAGACGTATACTCAGTGCACATTTGTGAATGTGAATGATGCAGCTGTCACGAGGAGATAAGGCTTTTTTCCCACATATCCGAGGTGGGCTGAAATTTTGACTTGGTATAAGGAGAGATATTGTACTTTTTGTCTCTGTTTAAAAATCTGATTTTGTTACAAATGAATAAAAAACCTAGAGTTGTAAAAAATCCTAGTAAAATAATGTAGGACACACAATGCATGAAGTTAAAGATTTGACAATCATTTCCACTGAAATGAACAATATCTTAAAACTTTTTTCTCCTCAAGGCACTCTATAATTAGACTTGTAGTTTATAAGCATTGACCTTTATTACAAGCTCATAAGCATAACCTAACACTACAAATTTCATTTACATGAAGACTAAGCATATGGTGAACATTTAAAGAAGTTTCATACAGAACGTTATAAAGAAAATGTATTTACTCGAATTTATTTTAGATTTAGATACTAATACACTATACTTCAACAAGTTATTTAATCCGCTGTGTTACATGTTGATTATCTGTCTTCATTTTAGTTCAAGTTATTTTCAAAGAACATTTTAAGTGTCTGCTGAAATCCACCCTGATGAAAAAAGTTGGTTAACGTGGAGCCGATCTTAAAAGGTCTCTGATGTTGAAGGTTAACATGTTTGTTTGAAAATGGAAAATGCTCAAAATAAACGACGCAACAATTCTTCTGCATGCGCTTAATTCTTATTAGTTTAATTCAGTGAAGTTGTATCACTTTCGATGTAACATCCTTTGTTTTTAAGCAAAATCACGGTTGTTGGCAGCTAAGAGATTTCATTCACTCTCTCGCTTAATTTTAATAAAGGAACATTAAATCTACAGTGAGAGTACAACATTCAGGCTTACAAATACATAGTAACGCTATTACCGACCTTAAAATATCTCGTGATTCTGCGTACATACATATCAGTCAAAATTATTTAATTCAAAACAGTTAACATTGTTTTTTTCATTCACAAACATCAAAAGAACCACATGATTATGAATATAACTTTGCAAACTCTTTGAAACCACTCAAACCCTTCGAGATAGATGGAAACTATTTAATGTCTGTTAATTAATGTTAATTAATTAATGTCTGTCTGTACATGTTTTTCTATCTAACTGTGTATTAACATTGAACAGTTTTGGCACAACCAGTTTCTCTTTTAAAATGAAATCATAAGCGTTACTCAATGCAGTTGGGTATTGATAAGGTGTTGGAACCTAGGATATATACTTGTTCAGCAACCATCACGTTAGGAGTATTGTTATAAAAGGCATTGTAAGAGGATTTTATATAACGGGGAGGTTCCAAGCCAAGCCGCACGGTTTCCTGTTATGCAAACAGGCTATGGCTGTAAAAGTTTAAAAACGCTAGGGGGAGTTTTATGGTGGTTGCAGAACTTGGCAGGAGATTATAGTCTATGTGATGTGGAGTTAGCCAAGTTACACAGATCTGCAGCATTGACGTGCTTCATAATTTGTAAGAATTACATGCGGACTGTGTTCTCATATCAGGTGTAGTATTATGGGAGTTGTCTGCTAAGACGATTTTTCCTCATTGTCGCCAGGATGCATAAATTACGTCTTTGAGCGGTTCTACAACTGGAGCTGTGAGTAGTGTATATTTATTTTTAAATCTCTCAACGTAATTACTGTTGGACTTTCGAGTGTTGTATATTTGTGAGGAAGAACTTCTCAATTCATAGTTGTTGTTTCATTTTGTGTAGTATATTTTTATACATCTTTCCGTGTGCACTTTGTGGCAGAATGGCAGTCAGAACGTGCTACACTGGGGATATTTCCAGTTGCCAAACTCAATGATACCGTGTAATTTATCTCTTTAATTCTTTAGTAGCTCAATAAATTTGTAGACATGCATTTCCCGCGCCCGCCGTCGCTACGCTGTATCTTTTATTCTTCTTTCAATCTTTGACCCGTTTAATGAAATCTCCCGGAATTTCTGGAACACCTGGATTCCAGGAGACGGGTATGTCACATTGTAAGATTACAGACGCTGCACTACGTAGAAGGTAAAATGGAGCTAAATGTAACTTTCACATCGTCCTCTGAGATTAAGTATGAAACATTACCTAAAACATCAGTAATCTTCTCGATTAATAAAAATAAACACCACGAATTTCAGCCTAGTCTCGCCTATTCCTAAAACATTGAATCTCTTTTATTGATTTTTATTTTATCTCAATTTAAAGCGCAATTTAAGTTTGCCAAAAGTGTTTCTTATTCTGTAGTAAGCTAAGTAAATAGTTTAAAGTAAATGCTATTGAAAGACAACAGTATCATTGCTGGCGGTGGAAATAGAGTGGGGGGGGTGTCTATAGGCGACAGAATGATATTAACCCTCTCAAAGATTTATGTGTTTCTGATGTCACCGTAGGAATGGTGAGAGAGTCATTGCGCTACAAAATGTACCTCTCTGTGTTTGGTTTTATGTGCCTTGTCTTTGTCTGAAATATATTAATTCATTATACCTTCGAGAACTTTATGAAACATATTTTGCACTTTGATATCAGAATTTTTTTTTAAATGTGTTAAACAATTAATGAAAGGTCCTCTGATAAAATCTTAAAAAAGACCATAGAAACATTTTTATTAAAGATACCAAATATATGTTAATATTAACAATTTCAATATATAGGACCAGCTAAATCCTAACTTTGTTTCCTAGGCCCGCGCAGTCTTTCCCATAAATAACATAAACATCTTCCGGTTCACAAAGCATCAATACGTTGATTAAAAAATTAACTTCTTGCACTATTTTCTCTTCTCTATGTTGATCTATCTTCACTGAATCATGGCTGGTTAGTGGTTAAATAAATTTCAACCAATCACAAGAAGGCCTTCAAACTCGCCTGTACAGACGAACTGTTATTATTGGTAGTTTCGTTCAATATTTTGTTCTCTGAAGATGTGCACAGCGAGGCCGAAATCTGGACGAAATGTTTAGTATCTAGTGTGAACTGGAAGACTGATGTTAGTTAAAAAACATAATCTATTTATCTAAAATAATAGTAATTTAAAAATCAATGCTATGTTATCAGTTCAGTTTTACAGTTTGAAGCCACAAGTCACGATATGGTTTTCGAAAACAAAACACAAAATCTTTGTACAAATTATTATGAATATATATGTCATAAATTACGGTTGTAATGGCAATAAAAAGTGATTAAAAAGGTATTCAGAAACCGTGGGAACTTATTCTAACCCGAAAAATAATGAAAAAAGTACTCATAAACATTGGTCCGGAAATGCGTCGTTAGCGAGTTACGGGTAGTGATAGATTTCTCCAGGAATGTAGCATTACTATATAAAACGAAGTCATCCTGAAATTCTAGTAAGGTTGACTAAGGGGCAAAATCAACAGTTTCTTATTTTTTTAAACTGTTAAATTGAATAAAACAACGTCCAAAAACTGGATTATGTAGTTTAAGTCAGAAAAACTGTCAAGTAGCCTACAAAATATGGAGTGAAAAACATATTTTTCATCTTTAGGAAACGATACCTTTATTATTTAACGAAGAAACAGATACAAATTTCTGATATAACTTGTAGAAAATTTTATTATCACCAAAAAGGCGTAAATAAAGTAAAAAAGCGTATGGATGTCCGATTAAATAAATTTGTATCCATAAAAGTACTTTTTTTTGTTATTTTATATGCAGAATAAGCTTTCTACGTATCTTTGTGAATCACCTATTTCAATGTTTAATAATGCAACCGATTTATTGGAAAATATGCAAAATTTTATATTATTAGGTACTGCTCGGTAGTAAAAGAATTGAGATTGGTGTTTGTTTAATCATTACATATAACAATGTATAAGGTTAAGTGCATGCTCTACAGAAAAAAATTAACTTTTAAATATCTTGAATTCCCTACTGTTTACTTCCATAGAAACATTAAATTCAAGTACTTTTCATTCTATCGTTGGCCTATTTATTTATTTATTTATTTATTTCCAACGGACATACTCCATTTTCACATTCAAGATCCATAATTCAAGATCAATAATTACAACTTAACCTAAACCAAAAAATTACCTCAACAAAAACATGTGAATGACTGAAAGGAAATATTACATAATACTCCAATGCAAGGCATGATATATGCTAGAATAAAAAACGTATTAAATGTTTTTAAAAACTATAACAATACCATAATGAAAGAACGCAACAATAAATAAACTATAACAATAGAAATAACATAATAACAGAAATAACTTAATAACAGTAACAACAGAAAAAACATAATAAACTATAAAATAATATAACAACAGGGATATTCGTAACAGTGTTTTCAAAACAGCAGACAGTAAAAAAAAATAAACAATGGTAAATAGACAAACTATGACATACAATAAACCGAGAAAATGAACAAACATAGACATTAAGTGGAGGCATTTACGTTGGCAGCACTGCACCTTTCACTTTCCACTTCAATGATCACCTATATTAGATAATTGCTTGTAAATCAGCAGCCAGATCTTAACCCACTTATGAGCAATCATCACATTCGCGTGACATTGGCTGGGGTAAACGACATACACAAAAAATAGGTTATTTTATTTACTTATAGTACAACACACCATATCCTAATAGGCTACTATAAGCATAAGTAAGATGTAATATAGACCGCAATGCATGTGCAGACTAAACATGATAGATGGCATGGCAATATTTAAATACAAGTTTAAATAATATTTTGTCAAACGGTACTTGCTTTTTTGTTTATTCGTTAATATAAGAGCATCAACGCTTGATTCGAGCAAACATTCTTAAATACATGTATATATATAAATAATTAAAATAATGTAAATTATAAATTCTATTTTTGACTATATTTATTGGGGTAAACTTAACATTTTTCCCACACACACGCGGCGCGCGCGCGCCGCGCGTACACACACACACACACACACACACACATAGACACATACATATAGTATATAGTTTCGATATAAAAAAAATCTATGTTTATTTAAATTAAATTCGGCTATTGAGATGAATAAAAATTTAATTTATATACATACATAATATTATTTCCTTATTTTATATTTAACTCATAAAAACTTGCTGTTCTAAATTCCACTTGTTTAAATATATCCTATGGAATAGTCAAAAATGTAAAAGGCGGAATTTGTGTGCTTAATAAGCTTTCACAGAAAACTGGGGGTTAATATATAAATGCAAACATTTGCATCACTTTGTTAAATTCTATAAACTTTCTGATATTTTAGCATAAAAAATAATACTGTTTGCATTCGATGACAACTGCATTTTGAAAGGAAATTAGAACCATGTTCACTGTGTCAGTATAAATATTATATTAATTTCTCCAATGATTGGATCTAGACAGCTATTATTTTACAGACATCACATAACTGGAAGGGAAAATATGACGTAACGTTATAATTAAATTGCGACGTATCATGTTTCCATCAACGATTCAATTTCTTCTCATGTTATGTCATTTATTAATTTCTGAAACAAAAAAGATATCGCAAGACTTTAGATGTACGGCAACAGTAGGGTTTATTGTTTTAATATTAAAAACTCCTTGCATAAGAATTAGTTAACTGAATGTAAAAATGAGTATAAACGCGAATAAACACATAAATAAGAGTGTTGTTATTCATATACAAGTTACGTATGACAAATAAAATAGTTAATATAAATATTCATTCATAAAAATGATTTCAAAGATGTTGATTCTGTATGAATGATGAGTTTAAGCTCCAGTTCACATTCCTCTTAATGCAGCGCCCTGGAATCTGATGCTGATATAGGCTTTACTCCTGGAATTTGCCTCCAGGTTCGTCTTCCTACTAAATTTATTCATACTAAATCAACCCTTCCCACCATGGCTATGTTGATTCAAGAAATAGTAAACTTAGAAAAATAATATATCATTACTGTTTAAATGAGACAAAATAAAGCACATTGAAAGAATGCTAATTGTATTCTGTAAATGTTTAGAGACGCTGTATTTAGTTCAGAACATGACTTTGAAATCCTGTAAATTTTAACAATTGCTCTTCTACTTATCTATTGAACAGTTTTAAGATAAATCCAAATTTTCAGCACTCAAGGACATAAATTTAAGTATATTTTATAAGCTTCTAAATACATACTTTGTCTGGTGTAGTGTTTGGTAACTTTGAGATGAGTCGCGGTTCATTTGCATACTTACTCCTACAACATCGTTAGGCCTTTCACGTTGTAGGTAGAGAAAATTACATATTTAAATGAAATTACACATTGAAATTCTATTAAATTATTTTAGAAATCTATAAAAAAGTGAAAATATAAGTTTAAATTACAAAATTGTTATAATCTTTCTCTTAAAACTGTATTTTTTATCACTTTGGAGTGTCTCAATATTCTATCCTAAGATTAGTATTATTTTAGGTTTTCAACAACCTATTGAAATAAATTCCCTTCCATCTTAAAATTGCCATGTTTACTCATCATTACTTCGTATTTAAGTTAAATAAGTTCAAACTCAGTAACTAATATTTTTAGTAGTGATAATAAACTCGTTATCAAAGTCACATTGGAATTTAATATCGGAAATGATCATATTTAGTATTGTACACAAAATATTAATGTTTGAATCTCAAATTAGTTAGGAGATAGGGAACCGTCTGTTAGCCTTTGTACATTGGCCAAAGCTTAATTGCAGCGGTTATGTGAATTATCTGTGTGCATTGATGCATTGAAGAGGTATAATATATTGCTATGTGCAGCTATCTTAGAAGACGTATATTATTTTTGTGTGTATGAAACCAAATTTGCTGCGACAGTTTAAACTTTAAACTCTGAGACATTTGACACCGATGTTATATGCAATATAAAAATGAAAAGCCAAATATGTTGCTAAGCGCTAATCTCGAGAACCATTGAACCAATTTGGGAACATGTTCAACTGCACTGAAAAATGAATACTTTATAACCTCCATCCGAGCAAGTGTGTGATATACAATTTATAAGGAAGGTAAACTAAAATTATTTTATCTCGGTTAGGGTTGCAAAATTGTAGAATAACTAAAAGCTGGAGCTCACAGGTTTGGCATGAAACTATAAACATGCAACTTTAAATTATTTTACATAAGAAAGTAATTGAAATGACACTAAATAAAATCAAGAACATTATAGATCTAAAAGTTGCATAGAATACATGGACTGGTTAAAAAAGGAATTGAATATTTTTATTTTGTTTTGACCATTCTACCCACGTCTAAGGTTTACAATCTTCCTGTCATATGAAAAAATAATATGATAGCTATTCATATCTTATACTAATCACACAACATAAGCAAAAATATTTTTTAGTTTTGTTCTCTTAGGACAATAAGCTTATAATTTGCACCTAGTCATTGCGCCACTTCCGGAGTTACAGGATATTCTGGATGGGTAAGGTTAGGGAGTAGGGGCCGACTCCTATCGAGATCTATGAGGAAGAGTTTAGGGTAATAATCTCAAGTCATGTCCCTTCGAAAGAAGGAGAGGCCAGCTCTGAACCAGCATCTCAATTCAAAGCAGGCAGGGGATGGCACACCCTTGCGTTAAGGCTAGCAAGAACCTTAGATACTTAGGGAACTAACACTTCAAATCCAACAGTCATCTTCCACAGTAGACTAGACCTATCGAATTATCCTTGCACCACAGAATCACGACATTTGCGGTTAGTGGTGTGACGCTCCTGGACATCTATAAGGTTGCCTAGATTTAAGTGATACATCGGCTTTTGCTGTACCAATTGGTAGGTTCATCTGGAAGGTATAAACCAACCAGAAGTGATCCGTGCTGAGTGATGAAAAACAGAAGTTAATAATTCAAAAAATAAATAATTACTGCGTGAATATTAAATATGTAACATGAATTTAAAAATATTTTTTATTTGATTAAAACGAGTTCAATGTTGGAGGAAATGAAACATCACACAAACAAATATTTGTTCCTAATCAGCATTAAATATCAAATTACTGCTAAAGTAAACTCAAAGCTGAATGTTAATATTATGTAACATCCATTGCATAATGCTAATTACATGCAACGTTAGCCGGATTTTATCTCGTGTTTTATAATGCGTGCAATTAATACTCGTTTATTGGCACAGTTAAAGTTCACAATTTTACAGTGCAAGTCAGGAATTCACGTTGCATTAGATAAATACAATACACTTAAGGATTGAATAATGATAAACATATTTTGTCATGCATGTACAGTTTATTTACAGAGTGACCTGCTTACTTCTGATAGACTCATCAAGGGCCTCTTGAAGATTGTAGAAAGCCTTTCCGATTAAATTGGGCCCTCAACTAGAACTTTAACTTTTCAGGCTCGTTATATTTTTTATATGCATATGAATAAAGTTAAACAATTTTGGTCGAAAATAAAGTATTGTGTTTTTAAACAGAGTTAATCTAAATTTGTATAATATAAGATCTGTTTTGTGTATAGTCTGATACTTGTGATTAGGAATTGAAAATATTTCTTATGTTTGTTCAAAATTTTAATTTCCAAACTGTAACTACTATTAAATTTCAGAATTTTTCTTAGTAAACGTTAAAACATACACTAGGACAAGTATAAAATTTACTGTGAAGCTTCTGGTAAACCTAATCAGTTATAGAGGGTGTCCCGCAACTCTCTGGACAAGGTACACCTCGTTCTTTCTTAGGTTAAGACAAAAATTTTTCACTGTATAAACGTGGCTCTCTGATGCTTAGTTTCCCATGAGTCTGCCTGAAGTGTTATTTTTATTTTATAAAAAATTAATATCTTATAAAGTAATAAATTAAATTATACCAAATTTGATTTAAATGTTTATGAAAACTAGGCCAGTTACTGAAAAGAATATCAAGAAATTATATTTTCTAAATGGTGACAATTAAAACTTAGAATATATTCAATAGTAGTAATTATACTTAGAATACCTTAAACTAGCATTTTTTCTCAATTATTTCAATCTAATAATAAATTACTTATTTAGAGTAGATTTGCTGTAACAAGACTTGGCCCACATTGAGAGCTGCCGTTTATTCAGTGTTTGTATTGTTGGCTAATCACTGAGAAGCTCAAATAATTATTATACATATACATAAAGTTGTTATAAAATAGTAGCACAAAAAATAATCGTGAAATATTTATGAAGAGCAGTTTTGCTCAACATTAATAAATATTGATTTACTTCAATACTAATTCCTGGGAAAAAAGCCATTGATTGAAAGGTAAAAAATATAACTTTACTAAATATTCCCTTAATTACTTATGAATACTTACAATTTGATACCAATTTATTACTTCTTTGTTTGAAGGTTATTTTTGACGATGGAAGGATTGTGAAGGAAACAGGATTTTTCCGGACATTTGCCATCGTTAAGTGAAACAAGAAAACAGTAACACTACGTTTCGAGATCTGCAATCTGATCTCTTCTTCAGGTAAAGAACTAACCTAATACATAATTACAAACTAGGTTAAAATAAACAAATCTTACTAAAGCGTTGTGGCACGCCTGAGTCAGGAATCACAACCTACATGTTGTATGTCAACTTCACTAACACTAAAGACATGCACTTAATAAAAAAAACTATACAAAACACCAATCATTAAACTAAACTACGGAATACAGGTCACAATATGTCTTCACTCGTCTACTAACCATTTACGACTGAAACGTAGTGTTACTGTTTTCTTGTTTTCACTTAACGATGGCAAATGTCCGGAAAAATCCTGTTTCCTTCCAATTTATTAGTCAAAAATATATATTTTTAAGGGCTTGTAAGTTACTGCTAATTACTTATAATTTGTATTGGAGAGTTAATAGATAGTTGCAACTATTAATATTAGCAATTATCTAAGTATTATTAGTAATAAATAAACACCGTAATATATTTATATATACTTCTTTATGTCGATTATGCCAGTCACGAAATACCGCAGTTTTAAGTGTCTGCCTACTTCACATATCTGAAAAAAAATATTATGCTTAGAGCAATTAATTCAAAGAATCAGTATTGTTTGTGATATAATATGCAGAGAAAACTCTCCAATTATTGAATTTTAAAAATATAACTATCGTAATCTCGCATAGTTCAAATTATTAGAATATTTCTTCTAAACACGATTTTAATGGCTACTTTGCTAGGATACTTTTCAAAATTTTGAGATATTCGCAAAGAACTGTTGAACTGTACCTTTGGACTTCCCTCCACCATTAATACTCCCCTTATCAGTATGTATATTAAAGCCCTTAAATTTTTGAATGGCTAATTTTACTAAAGTGTTTAGGAAATGTTGGGTACTAAAATAATCATGTACTAAAGACTAAGTAATAATTATTTACAGAAATTCCAAGTTTTATATACTGAAAAATGGTAGAGTAAGTTACATAACGTTTGAATTTGGATGTCTGCGATAAGATATTGGTTCATAAGTAATTAAAAAATAACCCAATTCCCCTCATACCACACAGTATCAGCTTAAAACGTTGGGACCGCGGTCAAGTCATTCAATAAGGGGTGGGGCGGTGAGAAGAGAGGAGAAGCAATTAGAATTCCAGGCCCAACTACTTTAGTCGGCTTCAATTTACCGCTGATACAATCAAATACCCTAAATCGAGTTGAGCTTTACCATCATTGTTATTTTACCAAGACAATCTTAGATGTTCCGCATGTTGTGTTTAGACTGCAAGTAGAAATATAACTTCATTGTATTTACATTTAAATTTGGTTTGAGCAGTCGATGGCATGCTTGAAAGGTTTACGTGATAAGTTTTTTGTTTTTACTCGGGCTATTAAGTGCCAAAAAGGTTAATCAAATGTATTTAAATTTGCTGCATACTTTTGATACACCATTTAGAAATTTCTTAATGTACTAAATGTAAAATTTAGGAAGCACATAAACTCACAATATTGTAACATGGTACCACTTACGGAATATGTATGCGTAACTCCACCGAACAAGAGTCCCAGAGCCCAAATCATCCCCTACCCGTTAAAAACTTGCTGTATACAGGGTTAATAAAAAGTCTGGACACCCCTGTCAGTATTTTAACGGTTAAACCAAGAAAATCCCTGCAAACCTTCATGTCATGTTATGAAATATTTTTTGGGGATAATTAATACTTCGTCGCAAACCCAAATGGGGGATTTTGGGGCCATACTTAAAAACTGTTACATGAGTAATTGTATAGGAAACACAACGGATTCCTCAAAATACATTACAACACGTTGTGGCATATGTTTACGTAGACTAGCGCATTGTTGATCCTCTGAGGGAAAGCAATCTGATAATTTCTTGTGAAACGTTATGCTTGTAAGTATAGACATCCTACCTACTTGAAGACTTCATAAACATTTTATACAGTTAGTATAAATTTTCTTTTTCTTCATTACTAGCATTAAAAATATGGGTTATAAAGAAATCTACATGTTCCGTAGTTTTTAACCTTTACGAATACTTGAACTCATTGAATGGTTTAACAATGGTTTAAAATCTGTTCTGTCACAATGCAATATTTTCTAAACTTTTAGTTATAATCAATTGAATTGTTTGTATTTCGAACGGTTTTAGGTACATGAGAATATTTACACTCCATGAGAATAAATTAATAACATTTCAAATATCACTAATTTTATATCACTCGTTATTCCCACTAGGCTGGAAGAAATATTTTCGAATGTAATTCACTTTATTAGATTTTATACAGTGCAAATAATTTATAATTTAGACTATTCTGAGTATACTTTAACTGTGTAAAGAACGACGTAATAAAGCTTAAATTAAGATCATAATTTATTAAATAACAGATTAAAACAATTTAAGATGAAAATCTGGTGGATGATTGAGGTGTTTTAATCAATATCTATAATTCCTGAGTTTATCCCCTCAGAAGTTGAGATGTTTTAGTATTGCTGAGTAAGACATCTTAAAAAGACTAACAGTTACTATAGTTAAAGGTTGCATCTACCCAACATTCTTATTTGTCTATTATCACTGCTAAAACAATTAGAAGAAACATTTAACTCTGTAACACAATTATTGGTTGAGGGGATTTAAATGTGTGGGAAAATGTGCAACAACTAAATTTTATATATATATATATTGAACAAGTTTTGTGGCTATACATTTTATTGATTTCAGTAAGTGTCCTTTTCCTTGGGCAGTGTTATTCCTGGAAAATAGTACGTAGGAATATACCGGCTCATTGAGTGTTACCATTGTGCATTGTAAATTTAAAATATTTTGCAGCAGTATTCATAACTTTAAATGAATGACTAAAGCGGAAAGGAGGAACTTATTGGATAGTGCGGAGAACATAAATTGATTAATCTAACTGAGCACGGGTGCAACTCTATGTGAAGGGGCCAAACGTGGTAAAAGCTTTTATGGTAGGAGGAGGTGAAAGGACAGTGACCATTAAAGTACTTTAGAAAGGGAGGGGTAAATTCCCTATCTAATAATGGAGGAAATAAAAAAATCACATCGAGGATGGGGATGTCCTGTCTCCTGAAGTGATTTTTAGTATTTAACAGTGCAAATCCCTTTTTATATTAAAAAAGTATACAAATTGATAATATTAACAGTCACTTGAAAAAAGATGTTTCAGAGGATGTGTTTATTAAATAAACTATAATAAAGTGACTATAGCACACATTTTATAAATATATTGTTTCATTGTCATGTCCCTTTGTAGTGTATAATTATGCAGAAGTTACTTAGTCCTTATATGTAGCAGCTAAAATTTATGATGCAAATCAGCAAAACTTGAAGTATTCGTTCTCGAGTTACTCGACAGAACGAGGTCAAATTTTGACAGGACTCTAAGTGAAAGCTTCGCTGACGCTCACCTTATTAAATTTGGAAGGCAAACTGCAATTTAAATGTCAATAAAGATCTTTGTCTGTCTGTATGATACCGATAATTATTGTCTTTTAGTAAGTGGTTTAGAAATAATTACTTAAAATTAAATACTAGTTACTAATCTTTAAAGAAATATCTTATGTTACCAATAAATACAAATAGATATTGTTCTTTTTCTTTTCGATTCAGACATGCTTATCTTCTTCACAGCTTGGTAAACTTCTAGCACATGTGATGTTTATTATTAGTATTGATGTCATAGAAATTTAGGAATTTGCCTTTACTGTTCTATACCTTGTGAATCGAATTGTAAAAAAAAATAAAATTATAATGAAATATTGTATATTCGAAGTTTTTAGATTAAGAGAAAATATTTCATTATAAAAACTCTATTTCAATGAGTACACATATACGTGTTGCATTCATCTTGTGTAGTTTTAAACATTCTATTTTATTTTGGTATTATTTTAGAATAAATATGTATTGAATACTGTACTTTTAACCAATAATTAAGTTCTAAAATGAAATCACATAGGTTGATTGTCACACTAATTCTTAATAACAATTTTAATTTATATAAAACATTTTTTTTTATTTTTCTTTAATATACAACTACTTTATTGTTGAATGCAGAATCTTGGAGCATTGGGAAAAAAGATTTATTGCACTATCACTAGAATAAAAGAATACAACATTTTCCAATATAATTTTTGTTTTGTTTATAATGTAAATACTTTATTGTTGTTTTGTTATTTTATTAGCTGTTAAGATATGATTCTGATAATAAAAATCTATTACATAATAATTGAGTCATTTAATTAAAAATAAAATTGATTAGTTCGTTATTGAAGAGCAAGGAGTCTGTTGGAATTGTCCATATAGATCATGTTGTGTCAAGTCTCTTTGTATATCAAGTGACTATTGGTCAATATCATTGTTATAGTCTCACGCGTGCATTGTACGATGCAGCTAAAATTTCAAATAACTAACATTTAAGATACTCAAAATTTGTTTGGATTCGTTCTCTTTAGATTAATCTGGTGGCTGGTGATATACCTTAGTTATTGCAATACACTGTGTTGGAGTTCAATTTTGTTTGTAAAATCGCTACTAAAGATTGTCTCAATAGCCCTGCTTTCAACAAAATGTTATGGAAACTTGTGTTTTGATATATTTTTGTTGCTGTTTCTTTAATCTATAATCTTGAAATGCATATTTACGTCTACCAGGTAGAAATATAGTAAACATACTCTCTGTCAAAAATGTTGTTTCGATCATTCCCCTAGCACTCGCAAACTATGAGATCATCTACACTCAGATGAAAAATAAACTGTGTGAATTATCTAGAGATAGATTTCGACAGCACATGGTAATTTATTTAAGTTGAAATTAGAAATTAGTGTACTAGAAGATAGTGTATTTTATATGTAACCAGATTTATAAGGTCTCTGAAAACTTCTGTGCTTATTGCAATGGAGAGGCTAAGGTTTGCAAAGTAATAATAAATTATTGAATTTAATCTACTTGCAGTCGCACGAGCAGGAGTGTTTTCCAAAGAACTCTCTTGAATATTCAGAAAATGTTTTAATTAATTAAACCAAGTAAGAAGTTGTTACAACCTACTACCAGATGTTTACACATGCATTTAACTGACTCAAGTTTTCATATTACCATTATTTGTGTCACTTTACTGATATCATTATCATATTCTGTAATTTAAGACGTTATTTAATAAACCTGCTAAAGAGTAAAATAAATTGTGTCTATTAAACAATGTATAACATAAAGTATTGGTACACTCCAATAAAATAAATTAATTCAATTCAAAGATGTCGTAATACCCATGAGATGGAAAAAAATAATGGTACATGAAAAAACTCGTTCGAGACAAACGTTAAAAACAAATTTAATAAAACAGAGATGAAATACATGCCTCACGCATTCACACAAATGTTGCAACACGAGATGACGTGGTGATGTAATATCTGCCACATATGTCAAAAATATAAACGTGTAACTACAACGTCTACAGCTTCTGCTAGATTCCGCTAGAAAAATGTTTCCAATTTTTGTTATTGGATATTGTTTTAGTTTCCTGTTTTGTAATATTACTTGATTATGTAAAATATCATCGCTATTTATTTATGTAGAGAGTGTACAACATTTAAAATTGTCAATATAAGTTTTTTATGAAAATGATTTTGGAGAACCTTTAGAAATTAAATTAAATGGGATTGATAGCAAAGTTATTAGGAATAACTAAGTAGATTATCGTAATCTAGAGAGCAAGAACTTATCTTTCTTACCCTCATCTAATAATACTTAAATTTTAAACATTCTAACGCGTTAATTTATTTAAATAAGGGTTGATTTTAATGTGGCTTTCGAAACAAGATCCTGCGCCTTTTTACTGCATCTGATTTGAGTGCTGCTTAAGTGTGATAAGTGAGTGATTATGTGACTCCTTTAAAGTGCCACACCTGAGTTTGAGATCAAGTGTGCATGAACATTTTTTTACCTTTTCTGGTATTAAATTTTATTATTATTGTGTTGTTGTAACTTAATATTTTATTACTAGTTTTTTATCACACCCTCTCACACATCAGCGCGCACACACACGCACGCACCCATAGCTTGTATTTATTGTAGATATACTTTTGATTAATGTTATGATAATTGTTATTGTTAAAATAAATTTAGTTGCTTGTTATTTATTGGTTCTCTTGTTAAGTTATTAAACAAATGATTATATAGACTTCCTAGACTTAACTGTTCAGTTTATATTATATACAGTATTAATATACATCACTTTTATACATTTTTATCATACAGTACTTGTACTTTTTATTATGATTATTAAATTTAAGATTTTTGTCGATTATACAAGAATTTTTAAGATTATTTGTACTGTACCTATATTAATAGTCACTCTTAAACATAATGGTTTTCGCATGTAAGTATATCTACTAGTCAGAACTTGGTGTCTTGTTTAAATATTTTTGCAAAATGGTGTATACCGTATAAATAAATACGAGTAAATTAAAGCTAATTGTAAAGTTTGAATTAGAACTATGAATTACGGACAGAAAAAGAAAATTTAAAACTAAATATTTCCATGCTGTTCCTAGTAACATGTGGTAATTTAACATTAAATATATTAAAGCTCCTCAAATATTAACAAAGCTGTTGTATAATAAATCCAAATTAGAGCAACGGTTGTGTGACCAACAACGGAGCTTATATTTTTTATCGTCTGGAGAAATATACTAATGTATAACCATGCAAATGTGACCTGGTTCACACATCGTAGAACCATTGCTTACACAATTACATTCTTAAAATAGTTTGTGCTTACCGTGGGAAACCATATTATAATTCAACATTAGAGGCCAATGTGAAACATATAAATAATCTAAGTTACATACTGCCATGCAATGTTTTGCCTATTATAGTACGAGACTTATTGCATGCCTAGAGTTATTGAAAATTTCGCACCCCTCTTCCCCCCTCAACAACTTATTGAGGGGTGATTCTCGTGATGAGACGTTTCGTAAATTCCTGTTGTTTACATCCGATTTGTTTTTCTATGATCGATAATTGTGCATATTTTTACTTAATTATCGATTTTTACTAACCTTGGATGTCATAGTGTAAATATGTGTTAATTTAAATCGTGAAGGTGAGAATTCAGGAAGATAGATGAGAAGTACAGATTAGCAGTAACGATCGCGCGATTATTCATTTCAATCGATTATCCAACCCATCATTCGTTACTATCATATTATTAAGAAATGTAGTGTCTAAAATTTAAATATAAAATAGATTAGATAACTACTTAATTAATATTTAAAAGAAAATAATATAAAATTAAAGCATTTTGAAAAAGATATAAAACCACGTTTCAAGGATTGGAGTCCACCCTCTTTGTCAAGTGTAAAAAAGAAAATAAGATACCAATGAACTAAGGAATGCTAGGGAATGAACTGCCACTTTAAGTTAAAATAATTATTAAGTGATCACTGATGAACTACTTGAAGTCGAGACAAGAGAAATGTACCCGAGTGATGTTACTGCAAAGGAATCAATAGCCTTATGTTTATGTCCTTGACCTTAGTGTTATAGTGTGTGTACGAATTTTATTATTTATTTATTGGATTTTTGTTTGAAAGCAGTTAAGAGTTCAACAAATCAATGAGAACATTGGCCTAAGAATAAATACAATTTATTTTACTAAACTATATTATCGAGCAAGATGAGTTAGTGGATAAAACTAATTTATTTTACCAACATAATAAACTAATTATTTAGGTCTGTAAAAAGATTAATCAATAAATTATGTTACAACAATTTTTACTGTGAAAGTGCATATTAGTGTTAAGTATTTTAAAATAGATTTTATAAGTGCCCTTTAAGCTTGGGGTTATACAGGGTGAGTCAGAAATATGGTAAAATATTTTAAGACGTGATAGTAGAGCTAAAAATAAGAATAAAATGTTATATGAAGGTAGGTCCGGAAATACTCCATTAGTGAGTAATGGCTGCCGAAAGATTTTGCTTTGTTTTCAGTTCACCTGGTGAAATTAAGTGATTCTGAAATGTTTTGTTATTACTTTTTAACTCAAATAAGGTGGATTTATAAGGAAAATCACCTGAAAAATCAAATAAAACCACTGTAGAGGTTTGTAGTGTAAACGGTTTTTGAGAAAAAGTATGAAATTTGCCAAAAATCTAATAACAAAAATACCGTCTGAAATGTTTGATGTCCAATAACTTTGTTAAATGACCAATAAACAAATTGTTTTTCCTAATACAGATTGTAGATAATTTAATTCTGAAAACAACCATAATAAGCAAAGATAACTACATGTGTAAAACATTTATGAAATTGACTCCTCACGTATTACACTACACAGCAAACTTTTACTGTTTTATAATAAGGAATGAGTATCTGATTGGTAACAGCTGGTGAAAAACAAACATATTTTTATTTCAAAATTGTATTTTTAAATACAATAAACATATCTACGAATGCTAAGTCTCACCGGAAGATTAAAGATGATGCTCAAAATGACCTCCGTTGTTTAAAATTCACGCGTTCAGGCGTCTTTTCATCGAGTTTCGGACCCGTTAAAAAACTCCAGGTGTCTGCTTAATGGTTTCTATTCCATTAGAAATGTTTAATCGGAATTCTTCAATGGTATCTATTGGGGAAGAGTAAACTAATGTTTTTAAATAGCCCCAAAGTTAAAAGTCTAAAGGATTTAATTCCGATGATCTTGCTGGCCATGAAACTGGTCCACCTCGGCCTATCCATTGATTTGTGAAACTCTCATTTAGGTGTCCACGAACAGCCAGAGAGTAGTTCGCAGGTGCCCGTCATGCATAAACCACATGTTCTGGCGCAAATGCAGAGGTACATCATCAAGCAGGTTAGGTAGCTCGTCTCTTAAAAAGTTCAAGTACACCACGCAATTAAGCGAGGGAGGAAGCACGAATACGACTAAATGATCTGCTAAGATTCCAGCCTAAACATTTACTGAAAACTGATGTTGTGGGCGATTAGGTTTGATAGCATGAGGATTTCTGTCTGCCCAAGTGTGGTTGTTATGGAAGTTAATGATAGCTGTTTTTGTAAAGTGAGCTTCATCGGTAAACAAAATTGTATTTAAAAAGTTTGGATCAGCACATTTTCCCAGAAGCCATCAACAAAAAGCAACACAGGGAGCGTAGTCTTGTGGCAAAAGAGTTTGGACATTCTGGAAGTGGTATAGGTGTAACTGGTACTCGTGTATTATTCTTCGAATACTAGATTGGCTGACATTGAACTGTAGTGACAATTCTCTAGTGCTATTTTAAGGATGATCAGAAATTTCACTAAGAACCAACTATGCTGAAATGATTCAATGCTGGATGATTCAACAGTCCTAAATGATACCTGCATTACTATGCTTTGAAGACTTCAAAGAACTTGTTTCAGATAGGCGTTGATGAATAGAGGCAAAAAATCTTGCGCTAGGACACCTGCGGTTAGGAAAGTTCTCTTCATACAGACGTCTTGATGCAGTACTATTGTAGCGTCCCAAACCATACATTAAATGCTCGTCTGCTAATTCAGAGTTTGAATACACATGAATATTACCTTCCATTTTTAATAAATGAAACACACAACACAAAATCACTAATACATGGATGAAAATAACTGGTTAAAATACTTAACACAAAAATACAGTATCTTTACAGTTTGTTATTTTGTTCAGCAATGAGGTGACATATGTCATCTAATAATAAATGCCCAGCTGATTATTTATTATTTAAAAAATGTTTAAACAGCTGTTGATTAAATGATTAATTATTACCAGCTGTTACCAATCAGATACTCATTCCTTATTATAAAACAGTAAAAGTTTGCTGTGTAGTGTAATACGTGAGGAGTCGATTTCATAAATGTTTTACACATTCAGTTAACTTTGCTTATTATGGTTGTTTTCAGAATTAAATTCTCTACAATCTGTATTAGGAAAAACAATTTGTTTATTGGTCATTTAACAAAGTTATTGGACATCAAACATTTCAGACGGTATTTTTGTTATTATATTTTTGGCAAATTTCATTCTTTTTCTCAAAAACCGTTCACACTACAACCTCTAGAGTGGTTTTATTTGATTTTTCAGGTGATTTTCCTTAGAAACCCACCTTATTTGAGTTAAAAAGTAAGAACAAAACATTTCAGAATCACTTAATTTCACTAGGTGAACTGAAAACAAAGCAAAATCTTTCGGCAGCCATTACTCACTAATGGAGTGTTTCCGGACCTACCTTCATATAACATTTTATTCTTATTTTTAGCTCAGCAATCACGTCTTAAAATATTTTACCATATTTCTGACTCACCCTGTATATAAACGTAATAAGGTAATCTAAACCTTTCATAAACCACTGCACATATTATTACTAAAACAATGCTTTTGAGTGCTAAGGGATCAGAATTAGCATTTTTACCATAACTTGTTGTTTATTAATTAAAGTATGCTATAGAATTACATATAGTTTAATTTAGTTTTTTATAAAGCATCGAAATAACATACGTAAATTACTGATGTAAATTGAATAAGATAAAGTAATTGAATTTACATAGAGCCACTTGTTGTCTAAGAAATTAGCGTGAATATATGTTATGGATAAATTTCAAACGGCTCTAATGCTTCTAAAGCATAAAAGATGGAATGACAGCTAATGGATTGTTGTGTAAGTAATTAGCTAGAATGTATGTTATGGATATATATATCAAACACCTCTCTTAAGATACTATAGCATAGAAGGTGGAGTGATGGGTAATTGATTTTTGTCTTCGAAATTAGCATTAATACATGTTAGGGATAAATATAAACCGTCTCTAATGCTACTAAACTAAAAAAGGTGGAGTAATGGATAATTTATTGCCATGTACTACTATTAACAACTACTTGCTGTATACTATTAACAAGAATGTATGTTATAAATGATTATCAAACCCTTCTAATGCTTCTAAAGCAAAAAAAAGGTGGAATAATAAGTAATTGATTGTTATCTATATAATTAGTATGAATATATATATTTTATGGATACATATATCCAACACCTCTAATGTTTCTAAAGCAAAAAGGTGGAATGATGGGTAATTTATTGTTGTCTACCCTATTAGCATGATTATATTTTGGATGTGTAATTTTTGGTCAAGTATGTTCTCAAGCATATTATTTGGCTCAATTCAATTGTGAAATTGGTGTGTATCTGTTTATGAACACTTTTTTCTTTGTTTAGATAAATAATGATTTAGGTACATACAATTTTTCATCAATTTAGAAACATGTACACTTAAAATGCTTTTGTTATGGATAAAATGAATTATTAAAAGTAATATTGTATTGAAACATCTTGTTTGATAATTAACTCAACTTTTTGTATAATAATAATAAATGTTTAAATTGAATCTTTTATAAACATTTAGTTTTTCATTTATTTGATAAAAAGGAAATATTTATACCAAATGTATACAAACCAACCAAGTTCCTAGCCATGTATAACAGAATATTTCTTTTAACATAAGTAAATCCCTACTATTCAGATTTTTTATACAATATAATTAAACCGTATATTGTTTAATGTTTGATATTGAACACTCCTTTCAGCGATCTTAGCTAAGGAAGAAAAAAAACTATGACTCGGTTATTACTATGTGAGTTAAAGAAGTCTAATCCCTAGACACAGTCATGTAATAAAATGAAGACATACACTGGTTTAATTGTTCCCGTTTTTTTAGATGCACTGGTGTTTAATCTCAAACCATGAATCAAGCAATATTGTTTAAGTTATTAAAAATATTAATTATTATAATACTAAAACATAAATACATACGTATTTAATATGTAAAGTTAAAAAGTAATTACATTAGAATAAGTAAAACCCACTTATAATGTCTTTAGGGGAACTTTACATGGAAATTTTAAGTTAAATATTTCTAAAGGTTTAGGTTAACAGGACACGTGGCTGTGACAACTGAGCCTCAATTTCTTCAATATCTGGATGTAAACTGTAAACGCCTCTAAGCCCAGTTAACCTGTCACTGCCTGATACAAGATAATACCTGGGGTTAACCAACACTGTTTTTATTAGCTTTTCTTGCACGTGTCCGTTGAGTCTAACACGTTGTTTATCATATTTAAATTGTAGGCTATAAGATGCATTTCCATAAACAATATACTAGTATGGTTAATGTGTGCAAACTGTGATTTAAATGTCTGTAGGAAATACTGGATAGTAATAGATAAAAATACTGCGTTCCATTTTCCGTATTTGACATTTCCAAAGGCAATGAGAGAAACTTTATAATAATCAAGAACAAAAATAACTTCAGAAAAGAAGACAAAGTGATATTGCCACCTATGATGGAGAGGCCATATTGATCATCACTGGTCGGTCATTGGTTAAGTTTCAGCCAATCACGAGGGAGCTTCGCCCTTCAACTCGTCTGTACAGGCGGTTAATTATTATTGGCATTTGACTGAAAAGGGCTATCCACAGAGTGGCCAAAGTATGTTTAGAAGATATTTTCTTGCCCAATGTTTCGTCGCAGTGTAAGTACAATATTTAATGTTAGTAAAAATTATATAATTCCACAATAAACACAATTATAAAATCCAATCTTCTGAACCCCAATTTGCTTTGAAATTAATAATTATTTATTTTAGTTAGGAACAAAAATTTTAACCTTAGTTTATTAAGCACTTTTTATACTTACGCATAATTGAGTTAAATGTTTGCAACCATTCAATAACTAATTATTTTTCTTAAATATTTTTATCACATCTCGCCAAGGTTACATGCAATATTACCAAAAAGATTATGTATATTCGACTTTATTTGATTTTCAAGTAATATGTTGTGTGATATTTCGGTACATTAAAAACAATAAGATCTTCTTTAAATCGAAAAAGGTTTAAAACCGTTTAACCATGAGAATTGATTAGTAAAAAATAATTGCAATTAGTATTAAAAGATTAGAATTACATCTTAGTATTATGTAATTCCCATGTAATCAACGTATCAAGTGTGAAAATATTTAACTTGACGTAGGGGAATCACATCTGACAGCCATATGAACGCATACACAACCTGTCTATCTCAGAAGTCATTTACATATAACTGTTACCTCTCATCATCAGAAGATCTGGTGTTTGTAACAGACTATGGGAAAGTTTTATTTTAATAATAACTAAATATATATATATATATATATATATATATATATATATATATATATATATATATAAAACAGTGATTGTGCCATAACTGTTTTTCCAATTAAACGTTACTAAGAAGAATAGCTCACATTTTATGAATAAATTACTATTATGAAAGCTCTAATTATGAATCAACATAACAAGATACCTATATGATAAATGTATAGTCGTACTTTGTCCCATTGTGATAGAAGCATAAAGAACGACTACATGTCATATTGACCCAGGTTTTTACTGAAGCAAAACGTATTTTCCAGCGTCATACAAACATATACAAACTTATATAAATTTGAAACTCATGCAAAGGAAACAATGGATTATTTTCCCAGAATCTGGAAGCGATATGTTGACGATATTTTTGCTGTTTTCGACAAGAAACAAAAACTTTAAAACTTTATTGATTTTCTATACTCCTTTTATCCTTCTATGAAATTAATTTGTGAAATAGAAAATGACAATCATCTCCCTTTTTTCGTTTTAATAATTATGAAAATACGACTGGACATTTTGAATTCGATATATACAGAAAACCGACTCAAAATGACAGATTCATTCCAGTTGATTCATTTCATCGCCCTTCACAAAAAAGAGCAGTTTTTCACAATTTAATCCATCGGCTTTTACATACTCCATTATCAACAGAAAAGTATAAAAAATAAGATAAGAAAATAAAGGAAACTGCTTTATTTAATGGCCACAAAACTAACATGATTGACAATATGATAAACAAGAAAAAGAAAATTATTGAAAGAAATTCTAGAACAACTTTATATCAAATCAAAAGTAAAGAACCTGAAAAATAGATATCTGTTTCCAACAACAATCTATCAACAGATATTACTAAAAGTTTAAAAAAACATGCCAATATTAATGTATCTACAAATTCCAAAATTAAATTAAAGAATATATTAGGAAATCCCAAGAATAAAATTAATGAAGAAGAAAAATCTGGAATGTATCAAATTAATTGTGACAATTGCGATTTTAAATACATTGGCCAAACAAAAAGAAAGTTAAAACAGAGAGCTAAGGAACATAGAGCATGTTTAAAATACCAACAGGAAGAAAGATCAGCCATGGCAAAACATGCACTTCAAACACACTCTTTTTCAAATGCAAAATTATTAAAAGAAGTACAAAATAAAAAATTCCTTGATGCATATGAAAAAATTTTTATAAAAAAGAACCAAAATAATCTGGTAAACAACGAACCTGGGCCTTTTCAAAATTCACCGTTATTTTATTTGATTTAACTAAATATAAACTTCATTTTTATATATTCATATAACATACTGTGCTGTCATAGAATATTACCTCTTTGTATTTTTAATGACATATGTTTTTATTTAGTACAAAATTGTTTATGTTACTATTGTTATTATTACTTTTATTAAGTTGCGTGAGTACGAAGATGTACTCATTGAGTACGAAAGGCCTCACAAAAATAAAAACTTTATATTATTGGAGAGTTTGTTTAAGTTAATATATACAAATTTTATTACTAATCCTCAAGACTTCCAAGAGAAAATCTCTAGATTGGCCAAGCATGTTTCTCTGGAATAATACAGAACCCTCGAAGACCATTTTTTACATGAGTTTGTTCATAACTATATATTTCAGGGTATCAAATCAAAATCTATTTCAAGCACTTATTTCTGAATAACCCCGCGTATTTCAGACGTTAAGGACTTTACTCAATATAAGACAGTTCGTAAAATGTCACAGGACATGAGTTATGAGTATTAGGTCTATGTCTCAGTACACTTTTATTCTAGACTACACTACACTATGCAGTATCGAACTTTTGGTTAAAACAATATTCTTCGAATGCATTTATGGAAAAGATTATGTAAATTGTGACTTTTAATGTCCACTGAGTGAAGATTTGAGTAAGATAAACAGTTCACTTTGACGTTCAATTGTCTGTTATCATAAACACGTAGAAGAACAGGTTGTGATCAGAAGTACTGTTTCAGACAGAGAGAGTTAGAGAGAGAGTGAGATGGAAACACAGTGGGAAGGTAACAGACTCAGTGTGGTTCCTCACTCTGCGTTGGCACTTTAGTTGATGTGTTACATTGTTTAGTTTATAATAACACGTATAAAATATTAAACATAGACTAAAATAAAAGATAAGAAATGTAGATTAGCTTACTCCAAGTGCTATAAATTCGCTCTAAATTTGTTTATTTCATACGGTAGATGCTATTAAGGATGTAACTAGTATTTTACAGGCAAAAAAAGCATCTGAAAATAAATTATATTTGTCGAAATATTTAAGTTTTGCAAATATGTGAAACCTGTTGTTGTTTCGAATGACACATCTTCTATAATAACTACTAAAAAAAGTGTGAGAATTAACAACTCCAAATTTATTATTATTATTATTATTATTTATTATATATATTATTATATATTTATTATTTATTATTACTAAGGTTCAGTTCCTTTCGTAATATAACAGTCAAGCAACATCAAGCGAGGTTACTTCTCGGATAAGCGATTATTGGGAAATCCTAATCTTGTAGTATACTCAAGTATACTCAACATTATATTCAATTGCCATGTTAAAAGTTAGAGAAATATTCCTTTGATTTATAAAATTAGACCATGCTTTGTTTTTAAAATGAACAATAAATTATCCTCTCTCATCTACAAGGCTATAGGCGTTTATTGGGAAACCCACGATCTCAATTCATCCCATACACCCTCGATGTACATGGCCTGCAATGTTGTTCACTGAAACAAGGATATACGAGGCATTTTCAGAAAATAAGTACCGTTTCATTCTACTGCCGGTGTAGCGCTGCAATCGGTGTTCCACGCATGCGCACTAGTCGTCCTTGTTCACTGGCTATCAACTCACGCCATTTTAGTTGTTCTAGATTGTGTTTTCAGTTTTCTCTTAACGTTTAAAATGTTTAAGACAATTAGTGATCCGGCCGATTGTGAGATTCATTCTGTAATAAGATTTTTGATCGCAAGGCATGTGAAACCGGCTAAACTTTACCGCCAACTTCGAGGTGTTTACAAGGAAGACGTGATGAGTGAAGGGGAGAGAGTAGGTTTGAATGTTCAATGGCGGTCGAACAAATGTGCATGATGAGAATTGGAGCAGTCGAATTTCTCTCGTCACCGTTGATGTGGTAAGGACAGTTGACGAAAAAATTTAAAATAACAGACTTTTCACAATGTCAACGCTACCTAGCTATTTCCAACAAATTTTATGAACTCTTTTGTACAAAATTGTTACATACCGATTAGGTTATCGCTAGTTGTGGTCCCGATGGGTTCCTAAAATGCTCACTGATGCGCACAAAACCAAGAGACTCGGAAGTACTTTGACTGTTCTCACACGGTACAGCGATGGTCGTGGGGATTTTCTTAAAAAAATTCAAACAGCAGTCAATTGAGTGGCGGCCCACGCAATCCCCGAAGAAACAAAAATTCAAGACGACAATGAAATGTCTGGGCAAAAAAATCATGTGAACTGTCTTTTTGGATCGGAAAGGTGTTTTGCTGATTGATTTTCTACCAATAATTGAAATCAATAATGCGGGAAAGTATTGTGAAACCTTAAGAAATCTAAGGTGGGAAATTCAAAACAAACGGAGAACAATGCTCAGTAATGGAATTGTGTTACTCCATGACAATGCTCGGCCCCATACCGCTGGTGATATTCAAACATTGGTTCGACAATTTCGTTGGGAGCAGTTCGATCACCCGCCCTACAGCCCGGACTTGGCACCGTCAGACTACCACTTGTTCCTGCACCTGAAGCGCGAGCTAGGCGGCCAACGCTTTGAAACCGACGATGAAGTGAAAACTGCCGTGGCTACATTCGTTGGCGGGAACCTTCTAGGAAGAGGGTATAGACAAATCGATCACCCGCTTCGTGTTTAAGCATAGGTGGAAACACACGCCTCTTATTTTAGTACATTTATTTGAAACAATCAGGGTATCTTCCACCCTAACAGGAGTGTACGAGTAGATTAATCTGAATCGTGGGAAATTTTAAAGATATTTAAGGTCAGTTAAGTACTTTGGAAAGAAACCAGATTCCAACATACCATTATCTCTCGATCTACAAAAGCTGAAAATCCAACTTGTTTCCAGAAAAAACGTATCAATCGGATACCATGCTCTGGATGAAGAGGTATTCCCTGAGGTTAGTTACGGAATTTGGAAAGAAATAATATTCCAAAATAACATTATATCTCTTTTTATCATATCATTCACCTGAGGTTAGTTACGGACTTTGGAAAGAAATCATATTCCAACATCACATTATATAATTTTTTATCATCTCATTCACCTGAGGTTAGTTACGGACTTTGGAAAGTAATTATATTCCAACATCACATTATATCTCTTTTTATCATCTCATTAACCTGAGGTTAGTTACTTCTTAAGGAAAGAAATTATATTCCAACATCACATTCTATCTCTTTTTACTATCTCATTCACCTGAAGTTAGTTACGGATATTGAAGAAAATTTCTATCTTAAGAAATTGCCACGCCCATTTTAAGCTTATATTGAAACTTTCACGGCCAATATAAAATTTATAACCAAAATTACATGGATATTAAGCAACTTTTATCATATTTGTTGAATTATCACATTTATATAAACGGCTGTATATTTTAAAAAAATGCTCCAAACCGTATCTTTGTGTAATTTTATTGTTTTAAGTCCTAAATAATAAATGTTAGTTTTAATTAGAAATTCATAAAAACAATGAAAGAAACCTCGTTTAAGACATTTTAAATTGTAGGGTTCTAAATTTTAACTCAAAATTAAGTTTCAGCCAAAATTAAAATGTTATATTACAATTCAATAACTTTTTGAAATTTTACAAATAAATCATTGTATTCTAATATAATTATTTAATATGCTTATAAAAATTTAAAACTTATTTACAATGTCATATGTTATAAAAATAGGCAAGACCTAATTGTTATACTAATGTTAAGACAATGTTATACTAATCGATTTTCGTGTGGCAGCCTTTGAAGGAGACTCTGATGATGTAAAAAGCACGAAACTATATCTAATATTTTAAAGTAGAATTGCACCAGTATATTTTGGTTCTATTCATTCCTGGCACCATTTAAAGTATTTTTTCTTTTCAAACCTACACCATCTGATGACTTCTCTTTAGTGGTTTCTTTCTGTCCATCAGATATGCTGTGTGGGTCTTATTAAGCTAAAGCGCTTAACTGGCGGTGGATTCGTGGTACGTTGATCTGCTAGATTAGCTCACTATGGATTGTGCGTGATGGGTCTGCCGCTTCAATCAGACACCATCAATGGGTTTGTAAACGTTCTTAACAATTATTTTCGATATTAAATTGTTGTGGGTTATAGATACGCACTATTGAATCTGTCCGTCTGAATGAAAGACGATCCAAACCCAAGCTTCTCACTAAGGTTAATGGCTAGGACCAGCCAACAGAGTTCACTAGTGATGATCTATACCAGCCATACAATAGTTCCAACATCTGGCCGCTAGATGGCGCTGACAACAGTGTTCCAGTGAGACTTCTGACTCTGTATGTTCTATGGTTTGAATGATACTATTGGTAACTCTATTAAGCATTATTGTCAATGGCCGTGTGGAGTTTACAGCTCTCACCTCAGAAAACCTAAGGTAAGAATATGGATTGAATATAGAGTATTGTTTTAACCAATATATTATGCTCATAATCGGTGGGAAAAAACCTCAATTGTTGTCGCCTAAGCTATATTTAATGAACAGCACCTGCTTCGCTATACTAGCTCTTAAACCCTTCACAGCTCCACGTCTACTTTGTCACGTAAGCTCCCTTGCAGAACATGCCTTTCATGTCTTTGTGAAGACTTCATTAATTGCTGCCTCACTCTGAAACCATACTCTGGCATAGCGTGAGGCTTTATTTGATATTCTCCGAAAATTACGTTTAAAATACAGTTCCCAATATATGAGGAACTGGTAGGAAATCCAATATCACAGGAATATTATGTACTATATTGGACTATCCTTTTACAAATTATCTCATTTTAACAAGCCAATTTAACAATAATGACATTTTTACTATCGTATAGTGTGAGTAAATTTCTATTCAACTATTTTAATCAATTTTAATAAACAATAAACTTATTCAGTAAACTGATAAGTGGAGATATTGGAAACACTTAATAATTGTAAATGTGTCAATTGTGACATTACCGTAGTAGAATACCTTAATATTTATAAAAATTAAAAAATAATTGTATAAGAAAATGATAATTGATCCATTATTAAGTTACAACGACTTACACGTACTACCTTGCGTGGGTGCAAATGTGTATTTATTTGCGGTGGCACTGAAGTTTGTCTTTTGTTGAGAGTTTGTTAACATTTTAACATTGGTTTCATGTCTACCCTTTTTTATGATAACAATGGAAAATATCTGAAAAAAGCGCACACTTGCGTTTTAGCATCTTTTGTTATTATAATAATGCTTTGAAACCTAACCTAGTTGAAAAAGGAATATTTTAAGTGGCAAGACATTTTGAGTAAAATGTTTACCTGTTCACTACATGTTTTGCATGCAACCACAATAAAGCCTGTTATTCGACACATTTGTATGATGCACTTCTACCTTGTTTAGATAATAGATTTTAGATAATCCTGTCATTAGATAGTTAGCTATAAACCGGTGGTGATCATTATTACAGTTTTATAAGACCACTTCTCAGTTCTAAACAGGTGTAATATTGTTTCTTTTACGTAATCTACATTTGGAAAATATCTCATTTAATAATAATATTGGTAGGCATTCAAATATATTTGAGATTTCCAGGATTATAGTTATTATGTAAAATGAATTTCAATTATAAAATATAATGTAATAGATAAGAAGAATTTGCAGTACTTGCTAGTATACCCGAGGCTTTACACGCTCTTCTCAAAATCGCGTACGTAGTGAAAGCATTAACGATGTAATGTTCTAGAACTCTATGATATTTTTCAATGAGAAGTATCCGTATATCAGGTACCATGGATTAACTTTCCGTCTAAGGCATTTCTAATGCCATGGTTAAGTTTGCCTTTTGTCCCTATCAAGAATATATATTACTCTTTTTAAAAATACTAAAAAGAATAAAGATGCATATTAAATATATAATATATAATTGAAATGAGACATCTCCCATAACGCTACGAAATATAGGTAAAGATTAGGGTAAAAGTGCATGAGGTTTTATATTGTTCTTAAGTAAGAATACTCAAGGTCATTTCACTACAGCTGCCTCTTAAGAAGGTTTAATATGTTGTAACGAGAAAGTTGAGTTGATGTAGGGCACAATCCTGCCTAAACAATACGTCCTGCTGAAAACCAACTTTTGAAAAAGTGTCTACTTTAGACTCTTTTTATTTACTTCCTGTCAAAGATATTTGAAGTCCCATAGTTATAGTTTGCCTTTTTGTCCCGATGAAGTAAATAAATATTTTCGTACGACTATAAAGTTACTTTGGCAAAAAAGTGATAGGTGATAGGAGTTTGCTGTTGCGGGTCAAAAAAATTAATACAGATCAGGGTTTCAGAAAATAACTTGGTTTTAAAAGCGATTACTCCCGGTTTAAATTTATACTACTGTAATAGGTTTAGTTTTATAAATCGGTTATGAAAATATTGGCATACATAAGCTTAAAAATACTACTTCAATCATAAAGATATAGTTCCTTCAATAGTGTTTTTTCCGTATACGAGAAATAGTGTGCCATCCCTTTGGGGTTTCCATAAGATACAATAAAAATGTTAGACACAATTTAAAGGGTACCGGTTTTAGTGTAAATAGTATTACCAATGAATTGAATGTTTTAAATTCTTCAATGGTTCAGTATGTAGTAAAAACTAGATGGTAACGTTTTATATGAGTAGTTTTTTATATATGAAAATTTTTAACTCCCCCCAAAAATGGAGTATTTACAAAGTAAGTCAAAATAACAAAAAAGAACCCCTAGCAAACGACAACTTACAAAAAAGAAGAATTGCACAAACTAGAGGTCTCTAAAGCTACTCTATCAAATTTGATGTTAAAACAGATTGAATTGTTTTTAAAACCCCCTATTATCTAAGTTGTATTTTAAAGTTATGGTAAGCCAGATAAAACATTCAATCATTAGTTATTTTAAGAACTCATGCACGACATAAAACAAGCTATTACAAGAATCAGTAAACATAAACAACATGATTAACATAGCAATTATTAGGTTTTGTTTTGTCTGACCGAAGTCCTGGGATTAGCAATGGCCGGTTTTGAAAAGTTCTATCTTATTGGTTACCAGTTAATATGAGAGATATATTCAGTCCAGTTACTATGCCAAAGAGGGACTTTAAAGATACCCGGTATAATTTAAAATATGTAAACGAAGAGTCTGCCCTTTTTGACCTTAAGCTGAAAGTATCAACATCTGTTTAGTGTAAGTTAATTTTCAACTAGCATGATTAAAATGATTTCCCTAAATTCTAAAATATTGCGGGCAAGATAGATAGCTCTAGCTTCAAACTTTTATGAAGACCTTTCAAATGAGGTATAACGTAATGGGTTTACATTTAAAAGTTTTGAGAGGCCCCTTAAAATCCCATTTTGGGTAAAGAGGCAAAGTTGTAATAGTGAATAAAAAGTTCACCTCTATTTCGTAGAAATTTGTCCCAAGTTTCAGCATTCCATCTTTATCCATCAAAAGCTAAACAGAGTGTATCCATATTTTTAACTTACACTACATATACACACATATGTTTCTATAATAACTATGTAATGATTTTGAATATGTTAATTTATTTACACTATTTCATTGTAAATGTCTTACCTTACTGTGAGGACTTGAGATTGGACATTCATGGTAATATTGTTATATCTCTGTTATTGTTTATCCGTTTTTGACATATAAAGTATCATTAGGTTTGTTGATGATTTTCTAAAAATGTAACTTTTACGCTTCTGTCAAATTAGTGCTGTTTAAGATACATTGTTTCAAAAGTCCGCCAATTAAAAATGTAACAATAAATTGAACCACACTTACCTGTTGGTAGACTCTGGCTGCTTAAAAAGTTTTCTAAGGTTTGGGCAAAGGTCGTGGATTATTACACATAAAGCAAAGCGTACATAAAAACAGGTGGTAAACGAAAAGATATATACTATTGGTTGCATTTAGATTTTCCCTCTACTTGGTCCATGAAACAATATTCTAAAGTGAGAAGTGAATTTAATGGAACACCTGCATAAAATATGTACGCAGTGTAAACACTAAAGATAAAATTGCTCTTTTGGAATGTAACTGTCACCAATTACAGTTGAACTTACCTTAAATTAACGCCATATTAATAAGGGATTTAGCACGCAACATTAAACGCTTAGTATTAATTAAGCATCTGTCAATGGGCAATCGGCTTGTCAGATGCCTAATTAACCCTAACTGTATCTAAGCATCTGTGTCATGTCATTTCATGTCAGTCATGTTAATTAGGAATATTCCTCACCATACAATCTCTACCGTTTAATAGGCTTAACGAAGCCTGTTATTGAAGAGGCTGGGAAATTTGCATTTCTGTCTGTCCGTATAACTGCATGTCCTATATAATGCTAATTAAAATATCATTCTATAAGACGTTAATTTATATAACTACTTAATTATATAACCTATTATTATAACCTATTACTATAACTATAGAGTAGTAATAAGTATATTACTGACAAAGAACTGTATAAAGTACTTGGATGAAATTTTAGGAACAAGGCACACCACTTCGCTAAGATAAAATATACAATTTTAATTCTATAGCTATCATCTATAGCATATCTATAGCTAGTTCATTTATTTCTCGGGACATCTTGCGAACAGATAAACAAACTAAAAATCGTAAAGAAAATGTGCTTTACCTTTTCTGGCAGACAGAAAGATATGTGTTAGCCACCTGACTGGCAAGCTTTAATGACACTCAGCCAAATGCCATATGACTCATTCTTGCCAAAATAAGTCAAAATCAAAGAATGTGTTATATTAACAGGTTAATTTAGGGCTAATAAGCCCTCTCTTCACTTAAACTGGTGTCCAAAGGCTTAAAGGTGACTTTTGAACCACTACCACTGGCCAGGCAGACGGTCTGCTTGCATGAACACGAAAAAAGCGGGATGCTTGTCTATGTAGGGAAATCAAATTTAATTGAACAATTTTGATTACTTTCTATATAAAATCTTTTTCGACGTATCTTGTCATATGATACATTCACATTTATGTTAAATAAAGTAGGTTTCATAGCAGTGTTTAAATAATAATAGCACTGAAGTCTAATTATGTCACTGACTTTCTACTAAATTTTCTTTTCCTTTTTGCTACATGTTTTAATTTGTACCTCGTTTAAATCTCGTATGATTGTCATCAACTTAGCTACAAATTTATTTCTTATTCTATTTAATCGTTACCATTAATTTTAAACGTAAGACCAATGTGAAAACGTTTGCAAACGCTCAGCCAAACCCATGGAGTGACATGATGAGCTCAACATGCTGAAACCAGACTTAACTTAATCATTTGACATCTTTACATGTGATATTTGGCGGATTTTCTGGCAAGACTCGTTACACCCTGTCGTGATTTTCGTTACTCTGTTGCGTAATTTTATTTTGTATGTAAAAAAAAAATAGAATTCGATGGTAATGCACTTACCTTTATGGAAGTTGGATTACTGTCATTGCATTCTTTCATTTAATAAGAAATAAAAGTTACACTAAGGTGTGTATGAGTATTTATTGTCTAAACGATTTACCTATAAATCATTACACAACTAGGAAACTGTGTTGAATGTCCTCATGTTAATTTTAACCTAAAAAACCCAATGTTCAATTTAAACTGCTTGATTGGTGTTTAAAAAGAGATTTTTCACAGCTGGTAATTTCTTTTGATTATCACTGTACTAATTGGACAAACGAACGAAAGGACTGAAAGAGTAATTTAATAATTTGCCTCTTGAGAAAACTTAGAGGGACCTGCTACTATTGTATTATTGCAAGTTTGGACAAACAAATAGTATTAACGAGTTCATATGTACAAGGTGTTTTTGAAGGTGTTGGTAATAGTTTGGAGTTAGTTATACTTCGTTCCAACAGAAACATAAAATAAACAGAAACATGGGCCATTAATGCTTACTCTAACGTCTGTCTGATTGTATGTGTTACAAATTTTATTTTTTATTAAAAATATAAGTAAAGATTAAAAATCAGTTTTGCTTTGCAGTAGTTAAACAAAGAGACTTTAATTAATATAACTGTATACAGGGCAATCAATTCCATTGCCAGTGCTAAGTTTGTGTGAACTCAACTCAACTCAATTAATTATCTAAAAAATAAACTACAAAGACAATAGTCAAAATACTTGTGTATACGATGTTATATATACAATTCATAAATAAAAACAGACTTAGCTCTGAAATATGAAATAAGGCAACATAATGATTTGTGGTATTCTAAGTTTGATCTCTTCTAGGTATTCTCAAACAGTAGAGTATTCTTTTAAAATAAGAAATTTTTCAACTTTACTAAGGAACTCCCAGTCATCAATAATAGTTTTCAAGCAAAGATGGAAATCCGGAAAAAGACGAACGCAGTCATAAAAACTGCTATTTTGAAACAATTTTGTGCCAAAGTAAGATAAGGTAATTTTTATTCCTTAAATGGTGATTATAATTACCATAGTTGATAACATTGAACGTTTTTATATGTAAAGAAATTGAAAGATATATAAATTTCAATCGGTGCACCAAGGTAGGCCCAGCCCGACTTGATTGGAGCGGGACACTACGTTCAATCATTTCAATCCCATCCTCGATTTGTGGTGACACTGACAGATATATAATCCAAGCGGTTTACCAAGGCAGGTCCAGCCTGACTTGCTGCAATTGTGGCGCTGATAGAGTGCGCTCAATCCTTCAATCACTTTAATCACCGGTCCTTAGTTTGTGGTGACACTGACAGATATATATTTAAAGCGATTAACCAAGGCAGATCCAGTCCGATTTTCTGCGGTTGTGGCGTTGATAGAGTGGGGTCAATCCTTCAATCACTTTAATCACCGGTCCTTAGTTTGTGGTGACACTGACGTATATATATTTAAAGCGGTTAACCCAGGCATGTCTGGCCCGACTTGGTGCGGTTGTGGCGTTGATAGAGTGGGGTCTATCCTTCAATCACTTTAATCACCGGTCCTTAGTTTGTGGTGACACTGACATATATATATATATATATATATATATATATATATTTAAAGCGGTTAACCAAGGCAGATCCAGTCCGATTTTCTGCAGTTGTGGTGCTGATAGAGGGGACTCACTCCTTAAATCACTTTAATCACCGGTCCTTAGTTGGTGGTGACACTGATATATATATATATATATATATATATATATATATATATATATATATATATATATATATATATATATATATATATATATATATTTAAAGCGGTTAACCAAGGGAGGTCCAACTCAACTTGCTGCGGTTGTGGCGCTGATAGAATGGGCTCTCTCTCCATTCAATCACTTCAATCACTGGTATTATGTCTTATCTATGAAATGCTTTCATAGTACCACTATATTATTATTCCCAATTAATTTTTAACCGTAATTTAATTTCAAATTTTCAACTAAATATTACTTAAACACAGGGATTTAACTAGCGTGGTTTCAGACCCTATTAATTTTTAAATAGTATCAACAAACAACTATAAACAATAAATAAATACTGTTAGTAATTACAGTACATTACAATTTAATAATACTAAACGAATTATTTGATTGAAACCACTGAAATTATAAAAATTAATGGCTGACAAATGTTGACACTGTTAACTATAAACGTGCAGAAAATACATAACTAGTAACTAAGTTTTAACTATGAACGTGCAGAAAATACATAACTAGTAACTTAGTGTTAACTATGAACGTGCAGAAAATACATAACTAGTAACTTAGTGTTAACTATGAACGTGCAGAAAATACATAACTAGTAACTTAGTGTTAACTCTGAACGTGCAGAAAATACATAACTAGTAACTAAGTGTTAACTATGAACGTGCAGAAAATACATAACTAGTAACTTAGTGTTAACTATGAACGTGCAGAAAATACATAACTAGTAACTAAGTGTTAACTATGAACGTGCAGAAAATACATAACTAGTAACTAAGTGTTAACTATGAACGTGCAGAAAATACATAACTAGTAACTTAGTGTTAACTATGAACGTGCAGAAAATACATAACTAGTAACTAAGTGTTAACTATGAACGTGCAGAAAATACATAACTAGTAACTTAGTGTTAACTATGAACGTGCAGAAAATACATAACTAGTAACTAAGTGTTAACTATGAACGTGCAGAAAATACATAACTAGTAACTTAGTGTTAACTATGAACGTGCAGAAAATACATAACTAGTAACTAAGTGTTAACTATGAACGTGCAGAAAATACATAACTAGTAACTAAGTGTTAACTATGAACGTGCAGAAAATACATAACTAGTAACTTAGTGTTAACTATGAACGTGCAGAAAATACATAACTAGTAACTTAGTGTTAACTATGAACGTGCAGAAAATACATAACTAGTAACTAAGTGTTAACTATGAACGTGCAGAAAATACATAACTAGTAACTTAGTGTTAACTATGAACGTGCAGAAAATACATAACTAGTAACTTAGTGTTAACTATGAACGTGCAGAAAATACATAACTAGTAACTTAGTGTTAACTCTGAACGTGCAGAAAATACATAACTAGTAACTAAGTGTTAACTATGAACGTGCAGAAAATACATAACTAGTAACTTAGTGTTAACTATGAACGTGCAGAAAATACATAACTAGTAACTTAGTGTTAACTATGAACGTGCAGAAAATACATAACTAGTAACTTAGTGTTAACTCTGAACGTATCACAACAGTATTTAAAATTAATATAGCCTGAGAATATGCTACACTATTAAATCTACACATTTTATATACATATAAACTAACATAAAAGAGTGTAAAGAATGATACTTATTGACATGTAACCTTTAATAGAAAAGTTATTGGATAAACTTTATGTGTAAGATTGTAGTAAATAGTTACAAATAAATATCAATTGAGGAACAATCTTGATGAGTTTACAGTACTTTGATATTACAGACGAAAAAGAAATTTCATAGGGAATCTTATTGCAATATTTTGGGCATCTATTGGATTTTCAGAACTTTTCCGAGTTGAATTAATCTTAAATCCGTGTGATTATCCTGGGTAACTGTAGGCAACCTTGTCTAACTAAACGAACGTTACTTTGGTTTAATCGAAGCCTCAGCATGTAACATTGCAACTACAATGTTCTCTAATGGATATATACCTAGTGGTCCTATTGGTCTTGCCTTCATTTAATTCCCTATAAACTTACTAATAATTGTGTTACTCGCTGTAAATTAAAACCCCATACTATTTTGCAAGTCTATAATTCTTTTAAGCAAATTCTCGAGCACATTTTTTGTTAATAACCGAGGAAGTAGGAAAATGGTAACAAATATATCGGCCAACAGTTTTTTAATAATAAATAGCACCATATAGCCACTGTCTCAGATAATTGGAGAACATTTTTCTTCCGAAAAATGTATCGATAATTCAAAAACTTGGACGAAATAGTTAGATTTATTAATGTCTATTCCTTCTCATGTTTCAAAATCTGCAGTGTTTCAATAATTATATAACATTTGAAACTAAATGAAATTAATTATACTTTATCTTTAAGTTCTTATCAGAACAGCAAGAAGAACTCATTCTTAAAAGACATACAAGATGGAATTAGTTCTTGTACTTGCAACTGGAGAAACCGTAAAGTGTTCTTCAGTTTAGACAAAGCCTGGAGAAACAAAAGCTGCATTGTTATAACGTGTGGGTTTTGTAGTGTAGCATTCAAGATAATTGTAACAGTTTGAATCCATTGTACAACTCACTTCTCAGAATATTGTTTAGATTATTAAATACCTAGAGAATTGCTAAACCTACACAGAAGCTTCTTTATTTAATTAAGAGCAAGTTTTAGTGAATACTTATGACAATTTATTTGTTAATAATTCTACTATATAATAAACAAGTTAGGTAGTACTAGACCACGTGTCGTGTAATAGACTTTGCTAAGTTTGCATGCAAAACTTCAAGCATTTAGCTAATTCCATTTATGAGATGTCCTGCGGCCAGACAGACAGACATACATCATAGAGAAAAGACATTTTACAGCTCCCAGGCAGGCAAAACAATAAATAATTGTGCCACTGTAATAAATACTTCAATGACGCTCAGCCAAATTCCATAGCACCACCATAGAACTCATTGTTTTCTTTATAAAAATGAAGTTTTATTCAACATTTTAATCACGTAAATGATCTTTATCGAAATATTTTTCCAATTGATAAATTCAAATTTTCTTAATTGAGTTAGTTTTCACACCATTGTTTAAATAATAGAAATTACAATGAGGCAGGGACGTTTCTACAATGATTGAGTACACTGAAATAACATATTGTCAACAATTTTTAACATTGAATTTCACTATATTACTGTAATAATATGGTATTTGTGTTAATATGCCACATCTAAAACTTTCATATTTATTTTACTCATCCATTAGACTAATTAAAAAAATTAGTATCACTCAGCCAAATGTTCATGAGTAATCTCAAGGTCTTTTCACTACAGCCTTAATTCTCCATTCTCTTAATTCTATCACTCCGTTTCTTTTCATGTGTCAAAAATATATATAATCTATACTGCAACATAGTGGAGATGAAGTAGGTCATAAACAGAACAATACTACTGAAAGTAAATAAATATTAAATAAAAATAGTTTTTTAGATGGTACGTAAAAAAATCACGATTAATTCAGTCTTCGTAAACTTAATAATGAAACAAACAATATTTAAAGTGACAACGACATGATCACCAATACTCCAAAATGTATACTGCTTGATTAACCAGCTTAGAATGACACGCTAAATTACGTAGTAAACGGTTACTACTTTAATGAAGAGTCGACGCTAATAAACGTTAAGAGCCTCCTTGGGTTAAACGAGTAACGGCAACGAGATTAAATCGCTTCTAATGACTTGTTATAATGAAGCTCATATAATTTTTGTGTCAGTTGTGAGCTCCAGCTCTCAAGTTAAGAAATTATAGTTTTAATATAAGTAGAAATAGTTCCGTTACATGTTAACCACGGTAATCTCCACTTGTAACCACATGGTTTTGTCGTTCTTCTTGTAACCTGAGTAAAATCCAGGGACAAAAATTAACAAAAAAGTAGGTAACAACATTTTGAAAAAAAAACTCAAAGTTAAATCTAGACTAATATTTGATGACATAAAAATCGTGCTATATAAAAAATCTAATTTTAAAATGGATAAAAAAGTTGTACAAACAGTGTTTTTAAAATGTTGCAAATATTATAAAATTTTTAATTTTCCTTTTGGAAGGAATGGTATTTAGATTCGTTCTGCAAACAATATTTAATTCACTGAATTGTATTAAGGTAACACACAATATAACGGGTTATTTTGAACAAAGCTTCAAATCTTGCAAAATTTGTGTTTCATTGCTCATTTAGTTTGGGAAAATTGCAAGTTTAATTTTTAATAAATACTTTAATCAGTCTGCTTTCTTCAAGTTGTTATGTATGCAATTGAACTAAAACTTTAAGAAATAAAGGTGCAATTTATACAACATATTGTAGGAACTAAAATGAGTATTAAAATTCAGTTTCAAAATTTAAAATAAGCTGCAATCAAAACAAAAAATGCCCGGATATCTCAGACTCATAGTTAGTAGTGGAGGGTTGGAACGTCAAAAACCCGTTTATTTTAACCCCATTTCTCAACACATTTAGCATTTAGCATAAGTGATAAGAATATCTAGCACTCAATTCAAAAGAACTGTTACGTATGATTCCTGCTTGCACATTTAGCCTCGTCTCGGAATTTTGATGGTCAAAACTATAATTATTTCTACAAAGCTTTATTTCTGTAAATCTTCTACAAAGGGAGTACCACTTTAGAGCAATTCCCCCTATACCATAATTCCATATTTTATATAAAAAAATATCAATATCTACCTTGTCAAATGTTTTTTGATAGTCAAGATATACTGCTAATACGTTTTTTAGGTGGCCCTTTATGATAACATTTCAGTGGAACCCCCTGTTTTTAAAAATTTGAACAACACTAGCCACCTTGAAGTAAGGTATCTACTATAGAATTAATGGCGAAATCCAGTGTCGGAAAATACAGACAAAAAAAACACACAATAGAGTGTTGTGACGTATTTAGCTTAAATATTTGATTTGAATATTTTAATTTAAAAGATACCTATATTTCCGTTTGATTTAATAGGTAACATCGAAGTATTTTAGAACATTCTCAACCATATACATGTATAGGCACATACAAATCTACGTTGATTCAGTCATTTTACGTTTCTTTAATAAAAGAAGTTAAATTTCGTAAATTCTAACGTGATGTAAGAGTAATAGTGTAGGTCTTGGAAGGGGACTGGCATCTCTTAAAAAAAGTATATAAAACACTCTGGTAAAAAGACTTAAATATATCAGTATTGGTAAAATTTTTACTTATCAAGAGAGATGTACAAAAGTAAGTTAGTGGAAACAATGGAATTGAAACGGTTTTCTTTTAAAGAGTTGAGGTCTCAAAGACTAAATTAAATCGCGAGGCGTGCATTTAGGCTTCTTTTGATGCTCGTTTGAAAACTTTCCCTTCGGTAATCTTTTGTCCTTCACTAGAATGTTAATCAGCAATCTCAATCATTTGGGGTGCCTCTGACCGAACGGTCTAAGATGCCGACTTTGTATCTGAGTTAGAGATAGTGCAGGCTCAAATCCTATATGTTACCTCAGAATTGTTTTTATAACCATCGATCTTGTACTGTAACGACTCTCCCCTTTACCTTTGCTCCGCCAGTGGCCCATAGGCATGACAGAATAAGGCTTAAAAGGGGACTGACATACCCTTAAAAAAATGAAAAAGCGTCACTCCGGTGGCATTCGCAACTTTTCTGGTAAATTAGTCTCCTAAGTTTCAAGCTTAATTTCTTGGAAATCAATTTTGTGATTGAGATATTTTTCATCACTGTAAAAGAACAAATAAGGTTTGAAATAATTTTAACAATTTTCGTTTTTTTGTCCCAATTTATGATGGAAAAGCCCCTAATATGTTGCAAAATTAATAAATGAATATAAAATACTGAATATATAAAAGAAAATACTGAATTATGATTAACGGTTTGCCACTTAATCCAATTTAATAAATCTACGCAAATCCAAGATGGTGGATTTTAAAATAGCCGCCACAGAGACTACAGCTCCCAAATATTGCGCGTCCACCTACAGACAACATATACCAGAATCCACAATGATTACACTCGACGTTAGAATTTTTATAGGGATGTATCGAGACTTATACAATGAAACAATAATTTAAAACAGCCTTTCTAGTAATTAGTGTTTTGTCCTTTTTGGTTATATTTCACGCAGAACAATTATCTTACTGTGTTTCTTAATTTAAGCTCCGGTAATATGTTACAAATTTGATGCTTTAAAAATTGCAACAGTTTAATGGAAGTGGAATTTAAGAAAACTCTAAATAATTGAGGAGTTGTCATCGGTGCAATGTCATTTCTGTAATCAAGCTAAGTGTTTTGTCTCTTCTATTCTATAAAATAGCCTTCTCAATTAAGAAAATTAAAGTAAACACCCCCTTTGGGAGGGAGTAGGGTAAAGTTCGTTATAGGGAGGGCGCCGTAATGCGAATAGATCCCTATCTAGGCATGAACTATATGGTAGATTCGGTACCACTAAGTTGAGAGAACAAATTCCCTTGTACATTGATTGGATACTGTTGGCTCCTTTGAAAATCCCAAACATCACTTCAAAACGTTACGGTTACTTCTTCTTCCTAAACCTTTATCACAGTGTGCTTTAGTCACGAAATTTATGTTATCAAAATACTTGCTATACCATAAAGCATGTTTCAGTCAATATAAAGTTTGGTACTGAAACTTTAAGAGAATAAAGAATTCTATTTCCGTATATTAAATTAAAGATCTGTAAAGAATGTAGTACTAACATTAGATTTTAATTTTATTCATAAACATAAAAATGAAAAATGCCTAGGTGCTATATGGTGAAATGATTCCTAATTGTAGATTAGGAAGAATATATTTTGTTATTTTGCCAAAGACCCTATGAAATACAGAATAATAATATAAGAAGAAGAATTTTAGTTTGATAATTCTTCAGGACACGACAGGGCTTTAATTTTTATTGTCTGTCCTTCCGTCTATACGAGGACTCTATGTAGTGATGTCCTAGAGACTTCTTATTCATCCAAGGAAGAACCATAATGATTTTTACGTAAACCAAACAACGTGTTGCGTAATAGGATTCATTATTTTTGCATGAATTATCCGTGAATAACTCTGTGGTTACATGCAAACTTTTAGGTCTATAGCTCATGTTATTTATAGACACAGGTGTCCTAGGACAGACACACAGTCATGTAGACATGAACTTATTACATCCTTCAGGCAGACCTACTGAGTGGTAGGCTTCAGTGACGCTTTGCTAAATCCCACAGAAATACATGAACCATCATTGAACACTGTCTTGCCTGGGAAGAAATTTTCATACAATGTGTGCAGATTAAATTTTTCTTGAGATATCTCGATGATAGTTGGGTTACATTTGTTACTATGTCACAATGTAATATTATTGTACTCGGTCTGTTTACAAATTTATTTATTGTGTGAATTTCTCGTTGCCATCATGGTTACACAAATGTACAGTGTAAATTTATGTTCCCTAATGCTCAACAAAATTCCTAAGAGTGAAATGCATCATCATTGAAATCAGAGTTACCTTTATACTTGTGAAAATTTCATGTATTATTTAAGACCTAAAGGTTAGCTTCTTCTCTAAATTTCGTGCGAACATACAGACAGACAGACAGACTATAAGAAATAAATCGTTTACCCTATAGAGTGATACAGAATAATAAAGCAAAACGTATGGAAATCTTATGAAATGCCATCATGTAAAAAGCGGTAAGGTGGCGCATTTATTTGTTTCCGCGTCTTTATGAGATCAGTGTTTATAACTGGAAAATCATTTCACTCACCATCCTATTTAAATCACAGTAGAATGACTTCAAAGAAAGTTTTCATTCCATCTTGCAATGATTGAAAACATTTCAGGAAAGTTTAACAGAGCCTTAGTGAAGTAATTAAATAGTTTTGGTTAAAATAAGAAGCTTTATTCTATACAACCTTGAACCTTGTGTCTAGAAATGGACAACAATAAGAGGAACGAGCTAGAACGTCTTACGTTTGTGGGTATTCCAACAAATATTTCCCACTATTATGTTTTTTAACTATCCATGAATATTTTATTTATAATTGTATATGTTATAAGGATTTAATGAAAACTTCGTTAATATATGTTCCTTGTTTTATTAATCGGCTTAGCGTAAACAAACAGCTCTACAAATTCATTTCAAGAGGTACGTAAGAATTACTCTTCTGTATGATTGTAATGTATGTCTGTCTATTTGTGCACAGGAAATCTCAAGAATGTATTTATCTATAGATTTTAAATTGTGTAAGCAATCTCAGAGAAGCCTAACACATGGTGTGGGATAGTTATACATAGCGTAAAAAAAACTAAAGTTCGTGCTTGCAACTATTGTTTTCAATTTAGCAAACTGTCATAAACATAAGGAGTTATATATAAGAAATTCTTATTTTTCATACAAGATTACATCTGGCTATCAGTTTTTCGTTGCAAAAACAAAATTTATGGAATTTATTACTATTAAATTTTAGTTACATTACCTGAGAAAATCAAATTGACACACTGTACAGCAGGATATTATTGAAGGCAATTACTTCATAGCCAACTACATTTTAAACCTGTTAAGATGTTAAAGATTCCGTTGTAGGTCTAAAATTGTGTGTTCATTCTAAGAATAAAGGTTGTCACTGAGATGAAAAGTACCTCATTAAATTGAGTCCACTCTTATATTTTAATATACAAACATCTGCGACAGACAATTTGTAAGGCTTCATGTAAGGAAATATACATTAAGAGATTAGTCAATTTGTACTAATATTAGTGAAGAATAGAAAAGCAGTCGTAGACTGACCGACAGAAGTCTTACCTTACTAAGCTGAGAATATACAGTGTGTTCCAAATGTTATTCACACTAACGGGATCCTGGCAAGCATAATAGATAGAGCAAAGATTAAATGAATAAATCTTTGGCAGATTAAAAAGACCAACAAATTAATCTAGTCAAGTTGTTTATTGGCTTCGTCGTTCGCTCGCTGCGCTAAAAAACTGTTTTAGGTCAAAAATCAAACGATCACACCTCTTTTGTTAGTATCTATTTAAAAAAAAATTTTGTAGGGAATGTGCATGAAGTTAAAAAATAAAACTATAGGGTTCATTCATTTTCCAACAAAAAGTCGTAATTTCAACGAGAAGCGACAGTAACCTTTCACTAGCACGCCTGGATAGCCACTGAACTGAACGTAGAACGACGAATCAAAAAGGCCGCGTTAACTGCCCTAGCGACTTCTGAGCGTACAAGCGTGACATGAAGTTCCGTGACGTGAAATGAATGTTTTCTCTTTGTGCAAAACATACATCCATAGCCTGCCAAAAGAAGTTGTCACTGCAATAACACTTTTTAATTATTGATTTCCTCTTAAATTAATAAGTGCTTGTTATGGATATTAGTGTTTATGTTGGTTATAATACGTACAGACGGATTAAAATGTACTTAAAACCAGAGTCCGTTCGATACGTAAGTGTTCAATCAACGGTTATTACCCTTGCTAGTGCTGTTCTATGTACTATTAATTAGTGCATGATTGGCAATCGGACTGGAATTCATAGAAAACTGTAAAGTGATCAGGAGCAGTGGAAAGCATATAACACGTGCCCACGAGTGTGGTTTAATATATAACTCATCGGAAATATCTTTATCGTGTTGGAATCTCCCCTTTAGGATACATATGAAGAATAAAATAATAAAGCAGTTTTGTTTAATTAATTATGGGCTATATTTCACGTTCACCTTTTATCGTCATCATATTTAGTTTAAAAGTGTACAGTAAGGCAACGTGATTTTTCCAAGGCACCGCGCAATAATCAACTACTGTTGTACGTAGGAGTGAAAATATATTTTTTTCAATTATTACGTACCTACAATAATACAGGAGATATCTTCACCGAGGTTGTTTTGCACAATATTAATTCTGAAGCTCCTTTCATTCTTTAGATACCCTACAGAAACCATTGCATTGTAATACTATGAGTGTTATTACCGTACTTTGTATTTTACACTACAGAGAATAACCTATATGCCATTTTAACTCATGAAATTCTCTGACGCTGCAATCTCTTTAATTTCACTTGACAACCATTTACGAACTCTATCCATACTTTAAATGTAAACAGCGAGCAACTTCATATAAAAAAAGTTCAAGGGATATAATAGGGTACAGCATCAAAATATTATTATGATTGATAAAAAATATGGTCAGGACTTTGTTACCCTAGGGCAAAAAAAAACATATACACATGCCGGGAGGCTATAACATGTTGCACTAGTTGGGTTTAATCGTAGTCTATTCTTTTTTAGGCAAATAATCTGAATGGATTGCATCGTATTTCATTGTTATATCGATATAACGGAGTATCTTAGTACCACACATGTCATAACAAATATTAGCGTTGCGAGAGTAATCAATTTGAAAGAGAGAAATTAATAAAATAGTATTTTTATATATTATGATTCAAGTAATTGCAAGTAGTTATTGATTAAAAGTAAAAAACTAAAGAATGTCTTATTTTACCAGGCTAATTTAGGGCTAAGAAGCCCTCTAACACTTAACCTGGGGACCAACGGCTTAAAGGTGACTTCTGAACCACCACCAATGGCCGGGCAGGCGGGCCGCTTGCAAGGACAGGATCGCTCAACGGTCACCTACCCAAGCAGCGGCCACGCTCGAGGTTGCTTGATCTGGTTATCTTGCGATAACCGCCGTACCCGCTACACTGCGCCATTGGCAACAACATTGATTACAACTTTCACAAAAAAATAAAATGTGACAATATTTGCTGATAACGTAAAAGGAATGGTTAATCGTTTCCTTGTTTACTGTTATATTTCCTTAGATTTGACCTGGATTGTTTACTGTAAGAACTCCTGAATCGAGGCTTAAATATTTGGACGGGAACCCGTTCCTTATTCCAGTATCCTTCTTTGTCCTTCAGTTCGTCAAGTTTCACATCATGCAATACAAGATGAATTTTATATTTTTAAATTACTTTGAAAAAAAAGCATATTTTGTGAGCCTGTTAATGCAGCCCGCCAGGCACATGTCAAGAACGAATTCCAATCTATTTCCTCTATCAATGAGAAGCCGATTGTACACTGGCCAATGACAGTGATTGCGGAATACCCAGGGAGTAGGGCCACTTGCTTTTAGGTGCTTTGATATAAGGCAGTATAGAACTCTAGCACTATTCTATATGCGCAGCCGTGCTATTGATGGCAATTTTTTAGTTGCTGTGATACTAGACACTATAGAACACTAGCACTATTCTAAATGCATAGCCGTGCTATTGACGGCAATTCTTTAGTTGCTGTGATACTAGACACTATAGAACACTAGCACTATTCTATATGCGTATCCGTGCTATTAACGGCAATTCTTTTGTTGATGTGATACTAGACACTATAGAACACTAGCACGATTCTATATGCGTAGCCGTGCTATTGATGGCAATTCTTTAGTTGCTGTGATACTAGACACTATAGAACACTAGCACTATTCTATATGCGTATCCGTGCTATTAACGGCAATTCTTTTGTTGATGTGATACTAGACACTATAGAACACTAGCACGATTCTATATGCGCAGCCGTGCTATTGACGGCAATTATTTAGTTGCTGTGATATTGGATACTATAGAACACTAGCACTATTCTATATGCGCAGCCGTGCCATTGACGGCAATTCTTTTGTTGCTGTGATACTAGACACTATAGAACACTAGCACTATTCTATATGAGCATCCGTGCTATTGACGGCAATTATTTAGTACCTGTGATACTAGACTCTATAGAACACTAGCACGATTCTATATGCACCGCCGTGCTATTGACGGAAATACTTTTGATGATGTGATATTTGTTAGGTACTATAGGATTCTAGCACGATTGTTTAGGCGCCGCCGTGCTATTGAATTTGTACTGTACCGACTCTCCTCCTTATTCTGCTTGATATGTTCGTCGTGTAGACCAATGCGCCATAAGAACGATTGGATTAAGGCTGAAAACAGGATCACCCTACAGATAAAAAAGTCGCGATTATTATTTTGGAAACCAAAAAGTGAGTAAGAAAGTCTTATTCCTATAAAAATAGAAGTTAAATGTAAAGAAGCCGTAAAGAATCTTGTAGAAAGGTTTCACTAAAAAATCGAACACTGGAGAAAAATTCAAGATGGTTTTAGTATTAGGTATTTATATTTGCCAAAAACATAAAACTAAATAAAAATGGAATATTAAATACAAAGAGGCCAGTTATCCCTCTGAATATGTAGAAGTTTAAAAAGTAATATTAAGTTCTCGGGAGGCTGACTGGAGTATACTCCAGAATTAACTTGTAATATTACAACTTCTCAGAACACTGCAGACCTACATCGGAGTTCACTGACAACTCTAAATATATAGAAGTTTAAAAAGTAATATTAAGTTCTCTGGAGGTTGACTGGAGTATACTCCAGAATTAACTTGTAATATTACAACTTCTCAGAACACTGCAGACCTATATCGGAGTTCACTAACAACTCTGAATATATAGAAGTTTAAAAAGTAATATTAAGTTCTCGGGAGGCTGACTGGAGTATACTCCAGAATTAACTTGTAATATTAAAACTTCTCAGAACACTGCAGACCTATATCGGAGTTCACTAACAACTCTGAATATATAGAAGTTTAAAAAGTAATATTAAGTTCTCGGGAGGCTGACTGGATTATACTCCAGAATTAACTTGTAATATTAAAACTTCTCAGAACACTGCAGACCTATATCGGAGTTCACTAACAACTCTGAATATATAGAAGTTTAAAAAGTAATATTAAGTTCTCGGGAGGCTGACTGGATTATACTCCAGAATTAACTTGTAATATTACAACTTCTCAGAACACTGCACACCTATATCGGAGTTCACTAACAAGTCTGAATATATAGAAGTTTAAAAAGTAATATTAAGTTCTCGGGAGGCTGACTGGATTATACTCCAGAATTAACTTGTAATATTACAACTTCTCAGAACACTGCACACCTATATCGGAGTTCACTAACAAGTCTGAATATATAGAAGTTTAAAAAGTAATATTAAGTTCTCGGGAGGCTGACTGGAGTATACTCCAGAATTAACTTGTAATATTAAAACTTCTCAGAACACTGCAGACCTATATCGGAGTTCACTAACAACTCTGAATATATAGAAGTTTAAAAAGTAATATTAAGTTCTCGGGAGGCTGACTGGATTATACTCCAGAATTAACTTGTAATATTACAACTTCTCAGAACACTGCACACCTATATCGGAGTTCACTAACAAGTCTGAATATATAGAAGTTTAAAAAGTAATATTAAGTTCTCGGGAGGTTGACTGGAGTATACTCCAGAATTAACTTGTAATATTACAACTTCTCAGAACACTGCACACCTATATCGGAGTTCACTAACAAGTCTGAATATATAGAAGTTTAAAAAGTAATATTAAGTTCTCGGGAGGCTGACTGGATTATACTCCAGAATTAACTTGTAATATTACAACTTCTCAGAACACTGCAGTCTCCTAACCGATTACTTGTAAGTGCGTTCATTGGACCAGCCACAGTTTTGGTTTACAATATATGAAAACCTCTCCCACATATTCAAGTTAATGGTAAATATAATTAGACCTTTGCTTTTGTCACAAAAGTCGTGCTATAATTGTAAACACTGTCAAAGTAAACAGTTCTAAGAGGATATTGGAGTGTAAATCGACTACAGTAGCATCGTTAGTGGCTGGGGTAGTCTGTAGGGCGACAGAACGACATTAACCCTCTCAAAGATTTAAGTGATCCTGTTGTCCCCGTACAAATGGTGAGAGTAATTGCACTATAAAATATACTTTTATCTACACATTGTAGTTTAGCTTTATATGTTCCTGATAAGCCTTTCTTATCGAAGCATGATTTCTAACTCAATTATTTTAAGAAATCCAGTTCTTCCATATACTTGTATAATCTCTGTCTTTCTATATCGCATTTAATAGTTCTATAATATGTTACGAGATACCTGCTTCTTTTGGATTACAATAACATTTTATTTAACATTTTTAACATAATATTTTTCCAAACTAAAGTATGTTGAATAGTTTTCGAGTAGAAACACATTCCTAATCATATGCAGTTTAATATTAGTCTGAATGAACAAACTAGATAATCGTAAGAAATGCTAACATTGTCATAATTTTTTTAAACAGCAGATAAAAGCCTTATGTTGTAATAGTTATATTTTATCAAATATTATTAAAAAAATTTAATAGTAAAAAGAAATTACTAAACATGTTTAAATAAGCTTAAAAATGAACATTGAGGATATGTACGGTATTGATTTAAAACAGAAAATTTGGGTCGTACAGTCGAAAATCATATATGGAAGAATACATAGAGTACTTTAATCAGTATGGGATGAATATTACTATTCAGGAAATCTTGGGATTACCTTGTCATCATTTAAGCTAGGACGAGTCTGTTGAGGTCGAGTTTTAACGATTTAATTTAATTTACATCTCACTCAAAGTCTTATTGGAGTTTTGATCTTGATTCCTTGTGGAGTATCGCCTTAAAAGGCGCCGGACCTTTCAATACACATTTTTGTAGCTTTTGATGTCCACCAAAAAATACAATTTAATATATTTTTTTTAAATAGTTCAAAATATACCAGTATTTAAAAGAGACTCTTTTATATCTTTCACATTACTTCATCTACTTTTACATGAACTATTGTATCAATTTTAGTATTGTTCATATAATTCTTGTTAAATTGATGATATAATACTATCAATATTGTAGTGATCAGTGCATGCTTGAGACTTTTCAAAGCAGTAAGTGATAGACATGAGGTAATTTGAATAAATAGTGCTTCATAAGCTTTTTTTACATATATGCAACATCGAATTCAATTATAGCGCTTGTCACTCCATGGATTTGGCTGAGCTTCAGCAAACAGTTTTGGTCCAAAGGATTTCTTTAATAGCAACAAGAAATTACATTTCACTGAATTCCTTCCGCAACACAGGTACAGTCTCGCCAGTGATACATGTAAAACAAATATTGAGAGCAGGGGCGTAACGTAACAGATTTGAGAGGGATAGAACCTCTCATTAAAACCCTAAAAATGATAAAAATATACGTATAAAATTATTCTGAGGTGTTGTAAAAAGCTGTAAAATGGTTAAATTTTTAAGTTGGCTTATGTAATAATTTTAAATTTATATGTATACAATAATTCCATATCCCTTGATGCGTTGTGATCTTCCATTATATTCACCCTCCCCAAGGCCAAAGCTAAGACCATGTTTCTGCACTAAATGAAATTTGCAACCTAATTTTTGTTCACCTTTCTTTTAGAGTTTAACATTCTTACTGCCATATGATGTTAGAGGTATTATTATTCTCAAATAGGTTGGACGGAGAATTTAAAGCTTGAGTTACTTTTTAGAAAAATACTAAAAAACCGATACAGCGAAATACGACAGGCTCGACTGAACGTAACGAAAGCCTTAGCAACGTATGAGACAAAGTAGCATCACTACATGTGTTGCAATATCACATAATAACATGTTATATGATTTTTTAAAAACTAATATTTTCTATAATTTTTGTCGTTGCCATCAAGGTTGCCCACAAGACCAATGTGAAGCTATAAGAACATTATATTTACCTTCCATTTTGACACTTGACCTCAAATTAAACATAGTTTTTTCCTAGAACCGTGACGACATATGTTCTTCTCTAAGAATTTTATGTCATAAGTTATTGCATGCAAAACAGACAGACATACAGACAGACGGACAGACGATGGCATGATTGAACAAAGATCGTATTGGTCTTAATAACTGTTATGTGTTAAAAATAAGTATTAATATGCTACATAATATACATCAGGTATATCTCTATAATTGGAAACATAAAATATTGTTTTCATTTTTATATAGGAACGGATTTTCCCATGATCAATTACAGATAGTTTGATGTTTTTAGTATTACACAAAAAAGTGTAATATTTTGTGTTATTTTGAGTAAACAAATTTTCTCTCGTATGTTAAATTTAAATTCAAAGCTAATTTGCTCAAACGAAATGTAAATTTGTCGTTATTTATAACTAAACACACCCGCATATAACTCTTAACAGCGCGAGTACACTCTTTTCTATTCAAACATTCATACGTGCCACACTAAAACTATAGATGGCTCAGCCAGTAGTAATTTTACTTTGATCATTCTGGTTTATGTAATTTCTATTATTAAGTTCACCTTTAGTTTTGTGGATTTTTAAGGTAATTGCTATTTGCAAAAACTGAAATAAATAAAAACTGCCAGCTAGCATATTATTTTGTTAGGATACTCATTTTAGGGTCTTAATATGGACACTTGTATATATAGTCTAGGGAAATTGATAAGTGAAATATATTTGTGTTTTTCTTGTAATATCTTATAGCTATATTTTATAAATAATAAATAAATAAATAAGGACTTTATTTTGGAGCGGTTTTCAACAATATTTGCTGGTTTACAAAACGACTCATGTCTTATTATAGCTCTTAAAAAATTAAAAGCTTATTTTATAGTTATTAATAAATAAAACATAATATTAGACATACAGTTATATAAGGCTATATCACCTTGTATTGTACATTAAATACTTGTATATATTTTCTTTGTATGTCGTTTTAGATACACCCTGGCCTGTTACGCTGGAGGACAGTTCATTATATAATTTGGGAGCAAAGTACGCAAATCGCTTTCTTTCAAATTCACGGCGAACGCGAGGCTTCTCTAACACTTGATCCTGTCTAGTACTGCGAGATCGGACTTGAGACCTGCTTTTTAGTTTTTCTCTCAGATATCCCGGCCTGCCAGTGGTCAGGATTCTGTAAACCAGGCATGAGGAGCGCAGGGTACAAGTATCAGCTACAGTCAACAATCCCAGCGATCGTCGAGCCTCCGAAACATGGCCAAACCTTCTTAAACCACATACATACCTTACACACATATTTTGGACCCTCTGTAATTTTTCTAAATCTCCTTTAGACACAATGTTGCCATAGACAGAGAGGCAATAATCGATCACAGAGAGCACAAGAGCCCGGACAAGGCGAAGCCTGGTCTCTCTAGGAAACATGTGCCTATGCTTGTACAGCATTCTCAGTCGACCAAGTTTTCGCCGACAAACAGCACTTATATGACCAGATAGTGTGAGGCCACTATCAAGCATGAGGCCCAAGAGCTTTGAGGATTCACACTCCTTCAGTCTGACACTGCAAAGCAACACCTCACCCACTGTCTCCGAACCCACATTGGAAGGAATCGACAACACACTACACTTTTCCTTGTTCAGTTTAATCCCATGCCTCTCAGACCAATCATGGACAATGCTTAAATCAGCATTCAAAATGGAAACTGCTGAGTCAGCTCTTCCGGCTTCATATTAAACACACAGTTGAGCATCATCGGCGTATGAATACAAGCGACTATGTTGCAAGTCTGAACCAATAGTGGCGGAAAACAGGGTGAATAGAATGGACCCAAGGCAACTTCCCTGTGGAACACCAGCAACTCTACTTAGAGATGAGGATAAATCCATCCCAATTTTAACCTTTTGTCTCCTATTCACCAAATAGAAATCAAACCAAGAAACCACCTCTGGTCGAAAACCATAAAAATGCATGACAGCCAACAACATCCTGTGGTCTATTGAGTCGAATGCATGTGAAAAGTCCAGCATTGCAAGAAGAGATGCTTTCTTATCCGCCCTTGCGTGAAGCAACTCGTCACAAACGAGCAAAAGCGCAGTTGCAGTACTATGGTCCTTCCTGAACCCAGACTGTAAGGCTGGAAGGATATTCTCCGACTCTAGAAATTGTACCATTTGTGAAACAACCAGCTTCTCCATTATCTTCGACAGGGCAGGCAATACCGAAATTGGACGCAGCTCGGACACAGATGAAGGTGCTTTGACTTTGGGAAGAGGCAGTACAATTGCCTCCTTCCATGCATCCCGAAAAGTGGAAGTGGCCAATGACTGGTTAGCTAAATGTGTTATGGCATCAATACAATACGGACTTATCATTTTAATCATTTTTTATTGATATGCCATCAGCTCCAACTGCCTCTGATGTGATGCTATTCAAAGCCTCCAGCACTCCTCCCCTTGTAACACTCCTGAAATATAAATCACAAGTGACACTCTCTGATTTGTTTCTTTCATAGAACTGTACGCAATCATCATTTGCCTTGATACCTAAGCCCATACTAACGAAATACTTATTGATTTATTCCAAATCTTTTACAAAGTTGGGTATGGCTGGATCGAATGGATCAGTGACACCACTTGTCCTTATTTTAGACCAAAAGTCTCTAGAGCTTTTACATTTCTTCATTTTGCGGTAAAACGATTCCGTTTTGTAAGAAACATTCCACAAGTGGTAACCTCTGGTGGTGAATGCAATAACTGTGACATCACTCCCTTCCCCTCCCCACTATCATCCCTTCCCCTCCCCACTATCATCCCTTCAACAACCCTATCTTCTCTCGCAACAGCTGCTGCCCTTTACATGCGCATGTGTTGTGTGGGCCAACTGTTACATGATGCTCTGAGAACGTTGCTCTGAATATATAAACATTCTTAAGAAAAACTTTATATCATACATTTATTACATAAAATATTGTCCTTCATTTTTATCTGAATGTCATAAATTAATAACGATTCTTCATTATGGTTGGTAATTAAACGTTTTAATCTAAAGTGTTCATTTCTCACTTTATTATCTGGGTTAATACGTGTTAGCAATGACTGCCGATCTACGCTACGTACGTGTCGAGTAAAAGTTCACTGAGTTTGTATGCGATACTACTAGTCTTTAAATGTGGTAATTTCAATATCGAGATATCCTCTAGGAAAGTACATCTATAAGAAATATTTCCATCTCTCTGGTAGGCAAGAGAGAATCGCTGTCATGATAAGGCTTGAATAAGGCTTTGATAAGGCCGACTGATAGGCTTCATGTAAAACTTAAAGTTTGTAGTTTCGTTTGTTTTCAAAATATCGTGTGACAGTCATAAAAAATTACTATTTCCAGCTCATCAAGAATAACTTCGTATGCTTTAAATATAAGTTAATTATAAATCGTAATTAAGAATAAAGTAAAACAGGCCTATGTTATCTATCTTATAGGTGTCCCTGTCAGTATCATCTCCAAGCCCTGTCACTCATGGCTAAAATAGTTCTATGATGAAACATAATCGCTACTTTTAAAGCCCAACATTGAATTTCTGTTATAATTTAGTGAACCCATCATTTAGTTAATTTGTCTATCTGCATTATACAAAAAAAAAACATAAATTAGTTAGCTCTTTGTTGTTTTTTGATCGATAGTTGGTACAATGTAGATGCACCTATTGTATTGTAAATACTCCCTACTTATCAAATTTTTAAAAAATAATCCAGTAATGTACTGTATCATTTGTAAGCTTTCTGTATTTATCAGACTACCGTTGTTCAGCTGTAAAAGACTTAAAAAATAAAACCTTCAACGTTATTTTTCCAAATATTTGACTACAAATTATTGATTTAATGAATAAAAGTTAATAGAATAATGCTTTATATTTAAAAAAATACAAAATTAACCGTAAACCAGTGCATTGCGTATAAAGAATGAAGTAACTAAACTTAAGAAACTGAGTATTGAATGCCTAAGACTTTTATATACAAATATCAACTGTTTATTATATCCTGTTAGCCTGAGGAAATGTTAGTGATGTCATTTAGAACGTTTTGCTCTCTGTATATCAGTTGAGATGAGACAGATAAAACTGCATCGGTGAAAAATATTTTTAAATATAGCAATATACTAAAACCTACACTGATATTCTAGCAGCATTTTATCGTATTATTTGCTAAACATTGCATGCTAACATCTAATTATCAGGCTTTTGCCACTAAACTAAATTGTAAAATTCGCAAAATCTGTATCCTGACCAGATGATTACCCTATTTGTTCTTTTGTTACTTATTCTATGAAAAGTAGGCCGCTTGTCTAAGACATACAGCGATCCATATACAATTTGTAATATGTAGATCATAAGTAATGTAAATTTGTTAACATAGTCTTGGCTGAGCGAAGCAATGCCTTTCAATCGGAAGCTGCCAAAGTTTCATTTCTGTCTGTCTGTCTACACGATATCTTGAAAACGAACTGAACTGCTTGGAAGTTTGCATGAAGCTTTATTTTTATGTAAACAAGAATAAGTTTAATAATGGTGCACTCCAAACCAAGGAATTTGGCTGGGAGTCACTCAACCCTATCATTCAGTAGACTGACACAATTTGCTTCTACAGGTATCTGCCGGTAGGATGTTAACATTTCTTTTTTGGAACATATTTATATTTGTTGTTTAGTTTATATGGCCATATTTGACTTGAACTGAAAAAAAAAACAGTTCATGTACTGAGAAATGCCTATAGATAAATCAATTTGTATTTATCTATCCAAGAAATGAAATACGCTATAGACATGAAATTTATCAGGCAACCTCAGCTAAGACTTATACGCCACTTCTGGTGTGTCGTACTCTTACCTAGGTAATAAGTGCACTTTTAGTCAGTTGAAAGCTGGTAGTGGATCTAGTTAGAAATCATTAACTAGAAAAGGTAATGAGCAGGAAAATTCAGACTTTCATCTCTTCGTGCATGTATAGTGACGTATATTGGGAAACCCACTTTAGCTCGTCTAAACCTAATTATTACCAACGCTGTTATATAAAAGGATACTTCTTACAAGCATTGAACTACCTGAATAATGTCATAGATTCTGTTACTTATTATTTGTATTGTTCGTGTTTATTTTATAATTATATGGTTGAATTGAAATGAGCTTAATTTCGGCGCGATTAATATTATATGCTACCGTTTAAGTAAGGAAATAAATTTTACAACAACATTGGAACTACACAAATGTATTGTACGCACTTTATGTTATTACAATAAAACAGAGGTAATCAATAGTAAAAGAAGTAAAAATAGAATAGGGAGTGATTTAAGTCGTAAATAATGATAACAGACTGATTACGCAAGCCAATTTGCTAGAAATTCACATATTTGACCTAATAGCGTAGTCTGGCCTGAGAGAGGAGTTTGATATTCACATAAATATGTAGTCACCATCTGTGACAGGCTCCGAAACCTTTCAACTGATTCGGAAATTGGTGACATTTGATTTCCGTTGCTGGGAAAATGAGGATGGACCTGGAAGCTTTATTTGCGCTTCTTACAATATTTCTATTAGGGAATTTGTATTAGATTTCCTTTATGACAATTATCTTAACTGGTACTCTTTTATGTTGTATTATAAAAACTGATAACTTTAATTTACAATGTCCTTTTACTTATACAATTTAAATTACATTTAAACATAATTTTAGAAGAGAGCCATGTATTGAGATATTGTTGGTGGGTAAATAACTGTGGAAATTTTAGTTATGTATTGTTTGCCATTGGCGAGGATCGTACTACATCATCAGTAAAGTACCGTTGACGTCACTGCTAGTTTATTGTTAACGTAAATTATTGAGCTCCCCTCTACAGTACTTGTTACAGTTACACCACATTACTAAACAGTAAACAATGCATACCACATTAAACCTAACGGTGTGTTATGATTCAACTTTTATTTTACGTAAACTTCTTTTATTTACATTCATTAAATTTGTATAATGGTAATAGCGTAGTTTAATTTCGCTAAACATTTAATCACACAATTTACAAGCTTGCTCCGCCTGGACCCAAACACGGATCTCTCACTTGCCGGGTGAGTGCGCTACCACTACACCACAGAGCCCTTACTTTTTACGATTCAATTATTTTGTATTAGATAATTTCTGTAAAATATGTATTTAAAAAACAAAAATATAGACCTGTCAAACGACTCTGTGGTGTAGTGGTAGCGCACTCACCCGGCAAGTGAGAGATGTAGGTTCGAGTCCCAGAGGAGTCATTACATGTTTTTATTAAATTTATAGTAAGCTTGTGTAAATATCTTATTTTAGTAAATTCTACAACTCAAAACTTATATTAGAATTTACATGGATTAATTAAATTTATGAACATTATTCTATTTCCCGCTCTGGCTACACATCAGCTAACTAAAGCTTTGGGTTTTGTTACAAAAATAGTATTTCCTACAGTACCCCTTAAATATGTGTTTGCAGTATTACTCTCAGAAATAATATTGAATGCTGTAGTTTAATATTTACATCACAAATTATATACTTTGAGAAATAAAACCAGGAAAGTTATACCGTGTTAAACATGTTTAATTATACTTTATGTTTTAGTGTACTTTTGAAAATATTGTCGACAGCAACGTTTACACTTTTTTAGTCAATGTTTTCACGCTTTAATCTTTAACCCTAGGAAATAAAACTTTTCCTAATTACTATTACTAAAATCTGTCCTCCCAATAACTCTCAGATAATTTAAATATCTAATTAACTGCTGATAAGAAAGTCTTTCCACGATTAATGTTTGCAGAGCGTCAGCAAAGCTTATAACTCGAGGGCCTGGAAATAAGCCATTTCTGTTAGCCTGTCTGCTGGTCTACATGATATTTGAAAACAAAATGTCAAAAAGACTTGAAAAATTGCATGTATCTTCATTTCTATATAGGCAACACTGATAGTGTATGTTACTCTGTGGGATTATGCTGAGTGTATAAACTTTTCTACCAAAATAAAATTGAAGGTGGACTGACGTAACAGAGTTCAAACATCACAGAATGCCACATATTTCTGGTACATCAAAGCAATCAGCAAACCAAACATTGATTTATAATCCACATTTTGTTTGGTGATCCCATCATTGAATAAATTTGAAATGTTTCAACCCGCGAGTTAAATACCCTCTTTTCATTTCCAAAGTTTGCGGTCTATGTTCCATTAGGGCTGGACCTCAGTTCGGATTTGATGATTCCGATTAAATACCAACATGACAGTTCACAATATTTGAACTTCAACAGATATACATGTTATTTGTGAGTGTACTTTTAGGACTAGAGTCCGGCTGTAATTTATTTTCACTTTAAATTGATTATCAATACAAGTTTAAATTAAAAATAATACAAGTGCCACGTAGTAGCCATCATAGTTTGTGTTCAAACGATTTTTAATGAGTATTGAAAATCTAAGATAGGGTTATGTAATTAAAACTCAAGTAAAGTTGACTTATCTATCTCGAGCAGTGAACACATAATCGGTTTTGTTCTTATAATTTATTATTCTGTATTCAAATAAAAAGTCAATTGGCATGCAATTGAGGCATGTACATTTTTTCACGTGAATGTTTGATAATTTGTTGTTTACGAAATTTAACTTTTCAAATCGCATTTAGATTCTCTATGAAGTGATTGCATTTGTAATAGGCTAACAATTCTGCTTTCAACTGATTAATAGGCTAATACAATTGGGACTTTTCCAAAGTTCGTACTCCACATCGATGTTAAGGACTTATTTTGCACGATCTTTTGTGTTTAATTTTTTGTGTAAGAAAATTAAATAATATCCTAATCAGAAAATATTATAACTGGTGAAAAATAATATATTTCACCCTAAAACACACTGTAAGTATTATTCTTTAAACATACTCATATTTCATTCACATCCGTATAAAAATGTGTACTTGGATGTGTCTAAAATAGATAAATGTGGTATGAAGGTCCATACGTCTGTACGTCCATCTATGTCTTGATGAAAATTTTGTAGAGATTTAAAACTGGTACTTGATTTTAGGGTTAAAAGTTCAAAGGCCTTCCGTTGGTCTGTCCAATACAACTCTTGAGAAAAGGATTGAAGAGACTATCGAAACTTGGTACTTAGCTCTTAGTCAGGTACTGAAATCTCTTTCTGACTGTATGGAAAATAACACCTAATAGAAAGATATTGAAAAATAGAAGGACATTCTGACTGTTTCCTACTTTTTTGTTATTTCTGTTGGGTCTTTCGATAAGGCGTTGTTTTTGTTTTTTAAAATATTTTTTTATTTTTTGTAACAACGTTTTAAATTTTAAAATACCTTTATATTAAATAACCAATAAGGCTCAAAATCAGCACTAAACATACGATTTGTGGTTATTTTCTTAACAAATATTGGAAATTGTTACAACTGCATCATCATTGCTAAATTATATTCATAAAATTTATTATAGTTTGGATAACTCCTCGATCATAATCAATGTTATCATAGTGTGTGGCAATTTAAGTAATTAATGCGTATTGTGGTTAGGAATGTATACCTGGATTAAACTGTAGTTGTGTAATATGTAGTCATAGTTATATAAAACAAACAAAATTGGTTCAAAACTGTAGTAATTCACTTTTCATGGAACAATTGCGTTACATATCCAATTGCTATAAACTAAACTCTTGGAAGCTCATTAGAGAAATAAACCAACCGAGAAGGACAGTTAGGAGACGCGTAACTGTCAAATCTCGAGTTTTCTTCTGTAATTAAACTTTGGAATTATCATTTTTATCTCTTTAATTAGATGCTACTCTAAAGTTCATTCATTGTTTTTAAGTTGTGTAACTGCAAAAAGGAAGGCATGTTATAAGTATATAAGATACGTACTTTTTAATGTTCATGATTTTAAGCAACAAATACTAATAATAATTTAATGAATGTCATGAAATAAATCTTCCATTAACTGTTAGAAATTTATAAGTCTCGACATAGAGAAAAAGCAAAATAGAGAAATAAAAACTGGAGTCTGGAAGAACTAGGATTTGCAATTGACTAATGTGCGAATTCAATTTCCTTAACGACTTTACTGCAATCATATTTCAGTCACGTATCGAGTTAGGACAGCCAGACTGTTGGTAAGGTACGTCATTCACTATAAATGAGTTAATTTTACTATATTTAAATTAAGTTCTAAATAATAAATTTCTTTTAGGTTTGAGGAACTTTTTCTAATTAATTCGTATATGTTACATTGCAGATGCGGTCTCTCAGAAATGTGATGAACAATATGACACCATTGATTAGTTATTTTTACTATTAACAACGAGAGTTGTTTTGCCAATATAATATTTGGGTCAAATTAACAGTTATAAATACGTATCGCAAATATTTTAGACTGAGGAGCACAATATAGTCACAATGTTTTACTTTCAATACATGTATTCCGATTCGAATATAACGGTAAATGAAAAATGTGTCTTATTCTTCAATAGACCTAGACTGGCGTTAAATGTTTGTACTTAGGGTAACGTCAATCTGTTTTCAAGAAATGTGGGGAAAAAACCTACGCAGACATTTACACAAAGACATCCACTTTTAAAACTGCCCTGATTCACTAATATATTTATGATTATTTTAATTCCCTAACAGAAAATGTGTATCTCGAGGCTCGCTGTCCATTATATACCCTCACTATTTATTTTATTCATTATATATATATATCACTATTTGTTTTACGAAGGTATTAACATAGGTATAACTTGATACAGTTTAATATGTGCTCTTGGTCCCCAATCTTTTTATTAGATCTTGCTATTATAACGTTGGTTAATTCTATTCTAATTTAGCACAGCCTGAGAGGTATAAGTTGTAATGAAGGGCTAAAGCCCAGAGAGTATTTCAACAAATCCTCCTGAATGAATTTACTGTACACACACACACACACACAGACACACACACACACACACACACACACACACACACACACACACACACACACACACACACACTGGTTTTTTGTTCCTATATCTGCTAAATCTGTTTGTGAATTATTCCTTCTTTTTCTGTACTTAAAAATATGTTTTTATAGTTCTGTAATAGTTTATATAAAAACTATACGATAAGTTACCAGAAATTAGGATAATACGGTTTTATTACATTTTGTTTATTGACATTTTCACATAGGTTCTTGGGTTATCAATTATTATAACTACTTTAAATGCTTTTTTTGGAATATAAGATGGATCCAAAATATTCTCTTGTCGAAAACATTATTTAATTACTAAAGAGAATGCGATACATTTCCTTTGAACTGGCAAGTGCAGCTTTACTTAATATTTCATACATTTTTCTTACGTTCTCTGAAAACCTTTACACACGCTCACTGTCCTGAGCGTTTTTACATATATTCCCTCTGTGTTTATTTTATTACAAAGTACAGGAGAACACAATGCAGACCTTGGTTACGGCTATGAGTTCACTTTCATATAATATTCAGTTTAGAAATACATTATTATGTTGTATTTATTTTGAAAGTGTTTAATAAATTACAATGTGAAACTAATATAAAACATTGCATAAATGGATTGGATTTGTGGGAAGGTTGCTCAAATGCATACTTATCAAAAGTCTTCATTCTCCAAACAAAGAGCAGACAGAATACAAGCTTGCCAAGCTGCAAAATTGAGTCGTGCAGACCTGCTTTAAGAATTTGAGACTGATGACACTACCATGCCTCTATATTTTAGAGACATATCTCTTTTTAAAGTCAACATGCGGCAAAATAAGAGGTAGTGACATGCAATCTTATGCAACAATGGGCAGGGAGAGCTACCGAACTGGGAGACACAGAACGGTAGCTCATGAACACTTGCCGTCACAAACAGGAGTTAAATTTGTCAACAATTTGCCAAATTTAGTCAAAAGTGCTCCAATGGTCAAAAGCATTCAAAACTCGTCTGAAATCTGGGTTGATTACAAAAGCATTCTACAGCACAGACGTGTTCTTGACATATCAATGGGATACCGCAGAATTGGCAGACAGACCAAGTGCTGAAGTGTGACAATTCAAATAAATGAAAATAAGTAAATGTAGAAATTGTAATTTTGAAAGGGATCTACATGGAAGAAGATGTGAAGGAATTGTATACACTACCATGATAAAAGTTTATTCATCGTTTTTATGACAATTGACATGCAATGTTAAATTGTCTTTGCAATAAAAAGTTATTATTATTATACATTACAATCTTAGAAATTTATGATTGGATCTAAAATTAAGTCATTGATATTATTCACCAAAACAAACTACACTTATGTTTTACACAACAAGTGAAGGAAAACTTGAAAATAAAACTTACTTGTATTAACTGTTCTATGCAGGAAGACATTTTAACGTGGGTTGTATTGTATATTTTAATTCTTAAGAGAGAGAAAAGCTTTAAATAATACATTGCTATTAATTTTTAGTTTGATTTAAAAATAATGATTTTAATGTATCGGCTAACTTTTATTTTATTACTTTATGATATATTTTGATTTAAAACGAGATTTTAAAACTTTATTGTTTTTGGGTTTTTTATAATTTTATTAGTTTAATAGTGGTAAGTATTCGAGTTTTTTTAATTCAAAATTACAAACGCTGCTACAAGGAACCTATTTTTAAACATCCGATCATTGAATCAAAATTAATATTAAAGTAGGCACACCATGAAATGTATGTTACAAAACTTCTTGATTCAGTTTACTGTAAAGTATTCAAGCGCTTCAAAAGTCAAAATACAAAGTTTAAAATGCTGGCTACAGCATTAGAACGAAAAGCTTTATAACACAATTCCCGAGAATAGCCCTAAGTGCCTTGACATTGTATAGATAAAATGCATGGTGTTCTATGAGGAAGATAAAATGTTAAGTACAGTTATAGTAAAACCTTTTTTAAAAGATTTTTCCAAATGACTTGTTTTATAAAAGAAAATTAAAAAAAAGTTAACTATTTAAAGTTATTCATCAAATTTACAGTGTAAAAAATACTTGCAGTTACCCGCTACTTCACGCGCAAATTACTTTGTTTTGATCCTGCATGAGCATTTCTGGTTCAAACTAATTATATTTACGACGTAATGTTGTGAGGTGTTTCGGTATAAAACGCTTTTTTTGTCTGCCCCGATAGTTGCAGTCGTGCTGGGTTCTATTCCAGGGTTGTGATATCGCCTTATAATTTTATCTTACCCGCGCCCTCACTGTGCGCTGGTAGAGATCGATGTGATACACAAGGTTTAACGTAAGTGAACAGAAAATCTCAGACTCGTTCAGAGCGAATTTAGTTATTCGCACTCTTCAATAGAACGATATCATCACAGTTTTCTGTTCTATGTCTCGCGATTTCACGTAAATAAATGTCGATTAGAACTGTCAATGCTCCGTTCTAAAATGTGACGTTTAGAAATAAATCCTATTGTAACGACGACTATTTGACAATTATTTGTGCGTGAGAAAAACAGATTTTTAATATCGGTGGTCCGCGAGATCTTTATTCCACAGCCGTTGGCTCGAACCGGTCTCTGTATCGTCTGCTCGTTTCTTCTTCCTTCAGTGTGTTGTTGTGCTGTGTTAAGCTGAGGTTTATGTTTTGACTTTATAGTATCAAAATAAAATATTAAATATATCAAACCAAACAAATTCCTTCTCTATACTAACAAGACTAACGTTAACGTATAAGTTTATAAGTTAAGCTGGAAGCAAAATGTCTAAGGGAAGTCTCTCCTGTGAAGCAGCTAAATCCCTTCAAGCAAATATATTTAGGTTATTTAATACAAGTATCCTAGTTCAGCAATAATACAGGTATTTCGTGTGTACTATTTTCCTCTTTAAGCCCTTAGTATCAAATATGCTAATATTAACAAGCATTAAAAGTTTGTTATAGCCTACAACCTAACATTCACTTTGAAACATACTCTTCGAAGTAGGAAGTAAAGCTTATGCGATTTACAGGGCACTAAACAAATATTATTTAGAAACTGGGCTGAGAATTTAGAGGTTTATTAAGCCAATGAATAATATATTTGTAGACAAGGCTGTTACCTAGATAGCCTAAATTAAGTTCCCAGCCTATCCTGGCGTTGATCAATAACTTTGAGCTTAGGCTATTAGGCCTACACGACTTACAGTAAGCAAAATATATTATCGTGAGCTATAGAAAGGTTTATATATGCTATATCTAGTAGATTGACCAAGTACATACACCTAACTTATCTTATGCACCAAATTATTAACTTTTAGGAATAGGATAACAAACCTATGCAGCTTATAGGATGCAAAATATACGTTTGCCAACTAGGAAAGGTAGTGAAGGGTAGTGGAACCTACAGTGAATAGACACACTACTGTCACTAACCGCAATAACCTATAAGCAGCTGTTAACCTATCCTACGCACCGAATTATTATTTTTGGAATAGGACAACAAGCCTACGCTGCTTATAGGATGCAAAATATGCGTTTGCAAACTGGGAAAGGTAATGAAGGGTAGTGTAACCTATATGAATAGATATGCTACTGTCACTAACCGCAATAACCTATAAGCTGCTGTTAACCTATCCTACGCACCGAATTATTAATTCTAGGTTTAGGATAACAAGCCTACGCGGCTTATAGGATGCAAAATACGCGTTTGCAAACTAGGACAGGTAGTGAGAGGTAATAGAACCTATATTTAATAGATACTCTACTGTCACTAAACGAGATAGCCTATAAGCTGGTCTTAACCTATCCTACGCACCGAATTATCAATTTTAGGAATAGGATCACAAACCTACGCGGCTTATAGGATGCAAAATACGCGTTTGCAAACTAGGACAGGTAGTGAAAGGTAATAGAATCTATATTTAATAAATACACTACTGTCACTAAACGAAATAACCTATACTACGCACCGAATTATTAATTTTTCAAAGATTCCGTAGAATTCAAGGTTAACGAATCAGCACTAGTTTTTATATTCAACATTCAATATTCGTACTGTTTTTTAAATTCCCTTAATGATTACAATTCGGGGTGACTCACCAAAAGACGATATATGCCGACTGCGTATTCTCTCGTACAGGGCTCTCGTATTCCTCGACTCGACTTCAGACTTCATAAACCGACGTCCGCAAGCGAAAACTCTTCTCCTCGAATTGGCTTTACTCCCCGACGTTAGCAAGCAAAAACTCTCCTCGTCCCTTGTCGGATCGGCTGTATAAGTAGACCGCCAGCCGGTCATGCGCAGAGACGCATTTTCGTCAGTCGTCGCCAGACGCTGCAGCGGTCACATCGGAGCTCCGGCTAACTGCACTGCCCCGAGTAGAGAGGTTCCCTAACCTCAAATCGACTCCTTCTAATGGAATGACGACGACGACTATCGACGAAAAAAATAAATCGACACACCTACTTGTCAAAATAAACGTTTTTCTCATTAAGAACAAAAAAAACGGGGTATAAAAATTGAACCCTTACAATGTTGAATTTGAATTATCCCATAATCATGAAAATATTAAAAAAATTGTATATATATATATATATATATATATATACATAGAGATACGCAGGTCTGAGAAGCCTACTTTTGTCAAAAGATACATTATATATGTGTCATAACAGTCTTTTAAACTTTTAGTAAAGATTAGATTGCATTGTATCTTGTATCCGCACTTCTAGCAGTTACCTAAACGCAATTTTGTGCACGTGTATACCCACTGCTGCTTTAAGTGAATTATATTTACAACGCTGATGTTGAATTTGCGTTTGACGATTAATAAAATACGTCAAAAATTTTATAATTATGGCCTTTATGGTTTACGTCGTTCTTAGTATGTTTTATTCCATAGCTGATTTGGTTTTTTTCGCGATCAAGAAAAACATATACAGTATCAGAAATCAGAGAATCCTAATTCTATCAAGGAGAACTAATACATGTTTTATACCCGTCTATAAATTTATAGTAAAAGTTTTTCAACATTTTAGAACATTTAGAGCTGGAATTGGTATACTAGTTCAGAAGAACATTCGAGCGAAATTTCATCTGGCATAGATCTTGTTGACTGCTTCAAAGGGAGTCTGCTTCAAAAAATAAGATATTTATTTATTTCCCTATTTAAGGTTTTAAAATGGTTATCATATTTTCCATATTCCATACACCTCTCTCGTACCAATATTTGACGCTAACCTTAAAAATATCCATCGTTCTATGAAAATAATTTGGAAAATACTCCAAATATATAGATTTAATTCACGAGAGACCCCATTTAATAAAGTTCCTTCTTACATGAATTTTAGAGTCTATATCTTCATTATACTCAACGAATACTTTGTACCTCTTGATACCTACACACCAATATGTCGGCCCGTTTTAATGTTTGTAATGTGTACCTTAAATTTATACAATTTATCCGTAATGAGGCCGTATGTATCTAAAATATTACTTAAAGGTAACTGTAATATAAATACTGTTACATATGCAGCCACTGGTAGACGTCAGGTTAAGTGGAAGGCGAAATGAACGCAATATTAGCATTGACAAACCCATCCCATTATAGCAACTTAATGTGTAGGGGACTCGTTGACTCCTGTATACTTTGTTGTAGTGTCTAAAACATCGTTATGAGAATATATCATCGACTAGTTTACACTGGATATCTGCTGGGTAACAAGACTGAGCTACTGTGCAGCTAAGGTGTTCATGTCGAAGCAATGCACTGAGTTCTTTCTGAAATTCTTCATTAACGAATATTTATGGATCTAATCAGACATACGTGCACTTTAGATTCCAAGATTCAATCAGAACCAGTAACAGATATAAAAAACGTTAGATTGCCGTATGGTACACATTGGCCGCGAATTATATGAAATGCAGTCAGTGACAGAGAGAACATTGTTACGCCACAGCTCTTGGTCTCAAATACCGAGATACTTTCTCAGTAATTAGTTGTATTGCGACACTAAGCTATGAATGTTATCCATTAGACTCCAATTAGCCTGGTATTATAGTATTAAAACTATACATTTAATTTGGAACTACAACAACAATTAGGGCTGTTGGTGACATGTGCATGCCCGGCGCCGGCCTGCTGGACATCTTGAGAACGGGCCATACTCCACCTCGGTCCGGGACCCACTGCGAGGTGTTAATCGCGGGCTCAAACGATCTGGCAGTGGGCAAACAGCACGTCATTTACCGCCATCTGGAGGCTCACATCACTGCCAGACCTGCCAACACTGAACTTGTTCTTGTCACCTTACCGCTTCGACATGACTTGGAACCAGATCACCCCATCCATGATGAGACCGTGCTCGTGAATGCTTACATTGAGGGGTTGGCTGTCCGGCACAACATCCGCGTGGTAAACTTCAATAACATCGGCCGGAGGCATTTCACGAGGCACGGTCAGCATCTCTCAATGCGGGGTAAGCGGCTACTGGCGGGGATGGTAGTGAAGACCCTTGCACTGCTGAGACCCAGGGTGTCTGCGCCGCCGCTGCACATCGTCGCTGCTGCGCCGGCCCCCGCCGTCCCGGCTCCTGCTGCTGCCGGCGGGGAGTCAGCTGACACCCTCCATCAGTCTCCAAGACTTCAGCACGCCACCTACGCGGAAGCACTCAGGGGGTCACCAACGCCAGGCAGTGTTGACGAAAATGGACGCTCTCCTGAACAAAAAAACTTGGAGAACATTGTCAGAGTGAAACCGGTATAGGGATGATTTCGGATCCAGCCGTAAAACAAAACCAAAACCAAACACGGAAAAATCTTCAAAAATCTCAAAATTCCAAATTCACAACCGAAAATTTGAAATTTGTTCATCAGAATGCCCAAATTGCAACCAACAAAATTGATGAATTGACAGTCATGTGCGAATAATTAAATCCCGATGTGTTTATAGTATCTGAGCACGGTTTCATAGATGACAACATCCATCTTTTCAAAATTCCAAATTTTGAATTGGCAAAACATTTCTGTCGAAATCGTTTCAAAGGGGGCGGTTGTGGCAATTTTTGTGAAAGCATTTTCAAAATTTGAACCTTTCAAAATTAACAACATGATTGAAATGAATTTTGAAGCCGAAGGCATAAAAATCACGTCAAACTGTTTGGGAAAAATAGCAGTCATCGGGTTATACAGATCACCCAATGGCTGTAGCAACTCCTTTTTTGAAAATTTTGAGCGACTTCTTAATGACCTGTTTTTAAATTCTGTGAAGTTCCTAATAATGGGAGACTTTAACATTAATGTAATGAATCCCACCAACCCCCTAACCCAGCGGCTTCGCGATGTTTTTAAATTCTTTCAATCTAAATTGGTCCGTGAATTCACCGACACGAGTGACCGCTACGACGAGTACTGCCATCGACAATGTTGTCACAAACATTCCTGACATCACAGTCTCTGTTTTGAACTCTGCAATCTCTGACCACTTTGCGCAGGGGGCTGTGATCCGTGGGTGCAAACTTGAAAGTCAAAATTCAAAATTTAAAATTGCAAGAGTGATTCGGCCCCAGAACATTCGCCACTTAAAACGATGTTTTGAAAGCTGAGCCCTGGCAATTTTTGGATAACTCTGGAAGAGTCGATGACATGTATGCGGCATTCAGTGATAGTTTCAACTATTATCTGGATGTTGCTTGTCCGTTCAGAAGGACCTAAGTCAATCGCGCACCTAAAAAAGGCACGTGGTTGACAAAGGGAATTCTTGTATCTCGAGAAAAGCTTAAATTCTTTCACAAAATTTTCATTGGAACCCAAAACGAACATTTCAAAATTTTTTTCAGAAATTACCGAAGGATTTATAAAAAAGTCATACGAGCTGCTAAAGCCTATGATGTTAATAAGGCCTTGGGTACCTGCGAAAACTTCTCGAAAACAGCTTGGAAAATCATAAACGACTTTTCTCGAGATACACACCAGATAAAAAACACCAAAGAAATCGCAATTAAAATTGAAGACAAAATTATTGAAAACCGAGCTCAAGTGGCAGACGAATTTAATAAATACTTCTCTTCCGTGGCTACAGTGGGTTCGGCATTAACTGAACCACGGTTCCACGGAGGAGATGCTGTTGTATCGGTTGCATCCATGGCCCTGACTCCTGTGTGTGAGGGGGAGGTTGCACGAGTCATACAGGGACTCAACTCAAAAAAATCTTGTGACGCAAACGGGATGTCAGTGTGGCTACTCAAACACTGCTTCAGGCATATATTGAGACCACTCACAAAATTGATCAACTTTTCTTTTGAAAAAGGAACCTTCCCATCACTTTTGAAGACATCCAAAGTCATTCCGATCTTCAAACAGGACGATCCTTGCCTTGCAAGCAACTATCGTCCAATCTCAATTCTTCCAGTCTTCAGCAAAATTTTTTGAAAAAATTTTCTATGAAAAGCTTGCAAGCTTTCTAGAAAATAACAATATCCTAAATCCGGAACAATTTGGATTTAGGAAAAAACAGATCCACAATAGACGCTGTGAACAATCTTTTGGACAGTGTTATCGATGGATTGGAAGGACGAGAACATGTGCTCAGTATATTCCTCGACCTATCCAAAGCGTTTGACTGTGTGCATCATGAAAACACTTTTTGCTCCAGTTGGATAAATGCGGCGTTCGGGGTCTCTCGCACTTATGACTCTTACCTCAAGGATCGAGACCAGTGCGTTGAGGTATCGAACGTCGTCTCAAAACAAAATTAAAATGACCCATGGTGTCCTTCAGGGCTCCATCCTTGGGCCTCTTTTGTTCCTAGTTTACGTCTGCAGACTGAATTCAGTGATCCAGCATGGAAAACTAGTTCAGTATGCTGACGACACAACTCTCTGTATCAAATACAAATCAACTCAAGACCTGGAAATCACATCCTTCATGGAACTGAATGCATGCATTCAGTATTTTGATGAATTGAACCTGAAAACAAATCATTCAAAAACAAATGTCATGTGTTTTAGCCTTCGACAAAATGATCACGAAGTTCAGCCTGCCGTTTTTGTGGATGATGTGCTTTTAGAGGAAACTAACTCCACAAAGTTTCTAGGAATGTTCCTAGACAGAGGACTGACCTGGGCTGATCATGTTGACAATGTATGTGCTAGAGTGGCCTCAGGCATATATGCCTTGCGGCACCTGGCAAAGTTCTGTTCCCCCAGAGTTCTGAAAATGGCATATTTCGGCCTGATTCATCCGCACTTTGCGTATGGAGTGAGACTCTGGGGAGGTTGTTGCCAAAAACAAAATGGAAAGAGTTTTTCAAGCTCCAAAAAAAAATCAGAATCATTGCAAATTTAAATTACAGAGTCGTGTAGGGAATCTTTCAGGGAGTTAGAATTGCTGACTTTGCCTTGCCTTTATATTCTGGAGGTGATCACGTACTGCGGATCAAAGTGTGATTTGGTTCGTGGCGGTGACGTTCACCACTATGAAACAAGAGGCAGGGACAACTTCCGAACTCGGCAATACAGACTGACATTATCACAACATCTCCCTCAACAAGTTGGTGTCAGACTAATCAACAAGCTCCCTGAAAGTGTCAAACATTCCCCCAATCAACATCAATTCAAAACTCGTCTTAAACGCCTTTTGGTGTCCAAAGCGTTTTATTCTGTCGATGAATTCATGGTCAGCCGCTGGGATGTCTAAATTTAACTTGGATCTGAAGTCAGTTTGAATGTGTTTGAGTGAATGCATGAATTTGTAAGTATGAATGTGTTTTGAACGTCTAAGCCTGTGGTTTATCTTACTTACTTCTGACTTTTGCAATACAATGTCCATTGTCAAAATGCAATAAAGAGATTGATTGATTGATTGATTGGCACACAGATTTTTGTGTAACAGACACTTGCAATTCCTAATTTTTATATTCATGAAGCTTTTTTTTAAATTAAATTAATAATCTAAAGATATAAATTGCACTTATTGCACGTGGCACAAAGAAATTGCAGGATACTAATAGTAATAAAAATGAAATCATCTTAAACTTGAAATGAATTCATTCAAACGTAGTCTGTAAAAATTGACTACCTGAAAATACCAAAATATTTCTAAGCAATTATAATACATTTAATAATTAATGTATTTTACATAAACTTCACCTATTGAAACCGATATAAGTTGCGTTTTTCACAATATTTATTTTAAAACGATAATGTATACTAAACTCTATAACAATTTAAAATATACTTTAATCAACTTTTTTACATTAACGAATTTAATTTTGTAAGATGTACAGCCAATCTCGACTGGAAACTAATAATATAGAAAGTATCCATACTAGTATAAGAGACAGACACGTGTATTAGTCATGTGTCAACAGGCAGGTTTCTGCGGTACTTGCACTACAGTTAATTACGTAGATGTTCCTGTCACTCGTAAGCTCCTATATTACGTTTGACATTCAGGACAGCAATATAAGAATGACAAGAATCCCACGTTCAAGCAATCAATTTATTCGTCAAATAGTATTTATAATATATATTTACAGTTTTCACAAATACTAATAGTCTCATCTTCAGAAATAGCAATTGTTTTATTAAATTTAAACATTTTTTTAATAGCACAGCACTCTATACATTAAATGTGGAGGGAAAATTTACATTGTTGATAATTTTTTTATGAGACAACACTAAACTAACAGAATTTTTATTTTGAGGCTCAGATAAGAAAAAATAGGTGACCCACATCCATCATGGTTTTAAAAATATGATTTCAATTCATAGAAAAATATTATTTCTATGTTTGAGGCACACCCCATCCGATTCCAATAGTATGTTTTTTAGAAAGATCTTTAAAGGTATTCCAAGACCAAATTGCAACAACAGTTTCAATTACACTTTTTTTAGCAAATCGATTTAGCTTTGTTATTGACGGACGTACAAATGTGTATCGATCACGTGTTATCATACTAGAGACATTGTAAGCCAACGCATGCCTGTTGAAAATCCGGAATTACATTTAAGAAATTGGAAAAACTATGTTCCTGTCTCATTTATTAGGATAACAACGATCAGTTATCCGCGGCTTTGTACTTAGAGTTAATTATATTTCCGACGCCAATTTTTGAATTTGCCTTCTTCCCACGAAAACAAGTTATATGTATATTTATGTATATGAATGTATATTTATACCCATTTTACTACAATCCAATCATATTATTTTTCCTCCAAAGTTGATTTTGGAACAAAATCCCCACTCCTATCATTACCTATCCGAAGTATCCTGCCCCTGAGAAAAGCAAGCTAGAGGCATAAGTACACATATAGATTCTGATTTTTAGGTAATTAGATCAATCTATTACATTTACCTAATTTAGTTCTAAAAGAGATGCAGATAGTATTCTCTTAATAAAACTTTTTATTTGGTAAAGAACGAAAATAGTATTCGATTTTATTAAAATATAAATTGGTACTTAGTAGATGCTAACTTTAGATTGCGTTGTATTAATTCATTAAGATCACTTGGACGGAAAGGTTTCCGTAAGGCTGCAGTTACTGAAGTTTTAACCTGTTGACACTCAGGAAACAACTTAATTAAGTTGTTGTTATCGGATTTAAGTGAAGTCTGCAATCAAGTCTCTTTTACTGCCGCTGGTTTCCGTGGGTGGTATTGCCAATGGCAAAGTCAGTGAGAAGTTCGTTTATGAAATGTGACGTTTCGGTAATTAGATTTATTTCTTTAGAATGAAGGTGGAAGTAAATACAGATTTCTCAAAATTGAATACCTATCAGCGTGATATACAATACGTGATTAACTTTCGTGATTGATCTTTGGATTAAATTAAACAAATACGGCTTTGAAATGCATTTTTGATACCAGCATCAGTACAAAGTACAGTTCCTTTTGGAACTTAGAACTCAAAGCATATCAGTAACAGCTATAATAATGCTATAATTGTGTAGTTTTGATGTATGTAGAACACTTGGTTGCTCCACCGTACTTAAAGACCGTCTCTGCAATCAATTGTGCAATTGATGAGGCACGGGAAAATCTATTACATATTCTGGGTGTGTAAATTATATAAAGAGTTCATTTTGAGCTTTTCATTCATTTTGCATGTTTCTTTATTACATTCTGAAACGTAGGTTTCCACGATAACTTTTCAACGTTTTTCAACTAGTAACAATGGTAGAGTAAGACATACCCTCAAATGCTGGTGATTCCATATCATAGAGCATCAATATTTAATTCTTCACTGTTCCGCATGCTGAACTTGAAATCTTTTCCAGATAGCAATAAAGATTCAGAGGCAAAAAAATAACCGGAAACCCGGACACGATTTAATTCAGCTTTGAAAACAATTCTTCTTGGATAGAATGACCGTAACTGCCGTATTCATGTACTTATATAGAAATTATGACTTTGAATATGACTCCAGATTCCAGGAGTAAAGTCTGTAACAGCGTCAGATTCCAGACACTGGACTAAGGAGAAGGTGAACTGCAGTAAAAACTCAAAGGACCTTTGTATGCGTTTACAATATGATTCAATGTGTACGTCCAATATGATTCAAATACGATGTCCAAGGGAATATAATACCAACCTGCACTAATAAAATTCCTTAAAAAAGTGTGGAAACATAGCCTGCACTACAAGACATATTACGACGTTAATTTTTGAAGCTACGTAGGCAAATCAAATATAAACGGTAATTTTCAAAATTATATTTATTGAATAATATTATACAGAAACTATACCTTCAACATTTTTCAATGTAGTCTCCTGCATTATCTACACACTTCTGCCACCGATTTGGAAGCTTTAATATTCCCTGTTCATAAAAAGATTGAGGGCGAGTTGTTAAACAATTGCGCACGTGATTTTCAACATCTTCATTGTTTTCAAATCGTTTTCCTCCAAGTGATTCTTTCAGGGGCGCAAAACAAAAAATAGTCACAAGGGGACAGGTCTGGACTGTAAGGAGGGTGTTCGAGAGTTTCCCAGCCCATTTCTTCCAATTTATCCCTTGTCAACAATGAGGTGTGAGGCCTTGCATTGTCATGGAGAAGGATGACATCTCTAATGGGTACACCTCGTCTTTTGTTCCGGTAACTGGTTTTTTGCTGACTGTAGCACCTGGCAGTAGTAAGCCGCATTCACTGTTCGTTGATCATGAAGAAAATCATAGAACTCTCCTTGAGTCAACAAAAATTGTTGCAAGAACTTTTCCGGCTGAGAGACGAGTTTTGGCTTTCACTGGGCAGCCTTCATCCTTCCTTCGCCACTCCTTACTTGCCATTTTCGATTCGGGAGTGTAATGGTGGACCCACGTCTCATCACATGTGACGATGCGCCTCAAAAAATCTTCACCTTCTTCTTGAAATCGTTGCAGAAGTCTCCCAGCAATCTCCGACCTGACCTGTTTTTGATTTCCGGTCAACAACCTCGGAACCCAGCGAGCACTAATTTTTCTGAAGCCAAGGTGGTCTGTGATTGCAGAATGAACACTCCCGTAGCTGATACCGATTTCCGACGAGATTTCTTGATCAGTTAACCGGCGATCACCTTCAATAAGCTGTCGAACCGCAGTAATGTCATCTGTAAGACTTGACCTTGGGCGTCGACCGTGACTTTCGTTTTCAACACGTTCTCCCTTCCCTAAATTCTCTGGCCCACGTATACACTCAATTCTGAGACAGAGTAGTGTCCCCAAACTGTGCCTGCAAACGAGAAAAAATTTCCGAAGGCTTAACACCTTCATTTGTTAAAAATTGTATGACGATGCGTTGCGCAACAGATGGATGTACCTCTCGCTCGGTCATGGCTGTACTGAAGGCAGAACACAACGCTAGTGTGAAGCAAGCAGTTCCCCCCACTCCTATTATGCAAAACGACAATCGCCCACAGCCGCATCACGTCTGAACGTGTTTGGTACAGTCAAGAGCAAAATTACCGTTTATATTTGATTTGCCCTATGTAGGAATGGATGCTTTTCGAAACAGAGCTATTTGATTCTTCTGAAATCACCTCTGCTTCTCAGATCACATGTTATAGAGAATCATATACTTCCTAAAATCTTTGGAGAGAAGGGTAAACAACCTTACAGTCCTTTTGGTAAAATAAGTCTTTATCTTCGGTAAAATCCAACACTGATCTTCTCATCCAATACTTTCTTTTTTGAATTGAATTAAATATTTTTTATTACAAATGTGGTCCGTGGGAGTTAGCATGGTCCATATGAAAGGAGGTTCATGGCTTTAGTATTGACTAGCTCTTCTGTAAATCACGACCTTGCAAAGCTCTATGCTGTCACCGAAAAAATACTTGCGATTTTGAAGCTCGTACAGGATATTCCGGAAGGCATATCCGACACACTTATGGAAACTTGCCTTAAAGTATAAACTCATTACTCTGAGGCACTGCAAGAGTCTTTTAAAACTATTGGAAAACACTGAGGTAGACAAATTTAACTGTGTTATGAAATATAAAATATATTTACGTTACTACAGCGAATACACTATGCATAGTGTTAAAAAGACTCTGGAAATATTCTGGCATGTGGTGCAATGGGTGATAGTAAACAAAAACACTAAACCGAAACCATAGCACTATTTGCCTCATTAGCGTTTGCTTTATAAAAGATCAGTGTTTTTCTTTTTAATAATATTTATATAAATCATCTTTGGTCTAAGTTAAGCCACGGCGTTGTAACTGTGAACGTTTGAACGCCTTACTAGGTTAAATTACGTTTTGCTGAAATGTGGCGAATATATCGTTAATAATTTTAAAATGATAGCCTTTTAAAGTCTGTAAAGTTAAATGTTATTAAAAAAGACGAGAAGAGAAGCAACTGGTAAGGAAAAAAAGTTAAAATGGAAAATTAATAAATTAGTAATGAGTTTACTACAAGTAACGGAATAATTGCGTCTCTTCTTTAATCTCATTCTTTTAATTTATCTAAGAACTTTTTTCACCAAAAATTTTTGAAAATAAAGAACCTATACCTGTATGATCAGAGTGTGTATGTACTGTCATACCAGAACGTTACGCTGAATTGTATATTTATTGTTCTTTAATTGTTTATGAAAATATAATGTCTATAATAATGAGATATCATGATGGAAATGCATTTTCAACGGATTTTTAAATTTTGCACCTAAATTTCTACTTTTAAAAATAACAGAAATGTAGTAGGCTAAAAACAAAAGGTATTATTATATACTTTGCATCAATAAATTCATGTTGAGAATTAATAACCTAATTTCTAGATATCTATAATAATTTAATAACAGCCATGTTATTTATTGCATTAATGTATGTATATTATAACCTTGTATAAACATACGCCACAGTTAAACCGTATTACATAATTTGAAATACTGGTGTAGAATTAATGAAGTGTAAAATTTCACTTTTTACTTAAATATAAGCTTAATTTTTTTAGATGTATCTTGTAAATTATAAGTGTCTTCTTGAAAGGCCCTAATACCCTGAAAACAGGCAAATAGCAAGATGGTGTCTACAACCTAAAATCGTAAAGTTGGAAAATATCAGTTCACTTACGATGTTATTTCTAGTACGCCCCAGGCGCAGATCTGGTGAGTTATAGATCTGGTAAGGCCAAGATCCCTTTCAGCCAGATATTTTGATCTCAGATTTCTCATGTTTATTTTTTTTCTTCCAACGGCAATGTCGTAACATACATAAACAAATAAGACATGAGAGCGAGAATTTTGTAATACTAAATGTATTGTGATAAATACTAAAGATAATAAGTTATAAACTGCAATCAGCAAGTACAGTACAAATACTATTAATTAACAATTAACACATAAAAACTGACAGTAATAATTTGCAACAAGAATAAATATGTATATGAATTACAAAAAGAAATTACATAAGTAAAAGCGAGGGAGCAAAGTGGTACTAAATATACATACAAACACTAAGCAAAAATACTAAAATATTATAAAAGCATCAAGTAACCTAAACTTTAGACAGTTAATAACTAATATCACAGGATGTTTAAATAATTATAAAATAAGTATAAATCTTATATAAATATTAACAAAAATCAACAAACATAAACAATTATGGATGAATTAAGAGCTTAATTATAAAAACTGTAGGTAGTTTAAAATACTATATAAATATTCATTACCCGTGGAGGAAGAAATAAAATTGTTATACAAATAGTCTCATTTTTAACAGAGCTCCGTAGTTCTTAGTGTTTATAGTCCATTAAATCTTAACTTATGGTCAGTGGTAGTGCAAGGGCGTTTAATGGAAGACGATCCCACAAGATGGCCATACAACGAATTTATTACCTTTCCTCTTTCTCAAACCAAACAGTGATGCCCTAGTTTTAGGCCCTTTTACCCAATACTCCCAACCGCAATATTGAGTGAGTAACCTCTGAATCATCTCCTCTTATCTTGAACTGCATAGTTTTTCTTTTTCAAGTAATATAATCTATTTATTGACTGAGCTTTAGCAAATAATATGGCTCGAGGGACTGAAAAATGTAATTAGTGACTGTTTGTTAGCCAGATATTTTGAGAATAAATTAACTTAATTTTATACTTAATTTGAATATAAGAAACATCAAGTTCGAAAATTCTCCATATTTTTTCCATGAGGTTTGGTGAGTGTTAGCGAACATCCTATAGAGGTACATAAACCATCATTTAAATATATTTTGTTTGCATTCTAAGTTAACAATATCGAAGGGCATGGCCGAATGGAATTAAGTATAACCAACCAAATTAACCTAATATCAAATTTCTAAATTTTATAACATCGAGTTCAATCCGTTTATTCTATGAATATTTGCCCATGAGAACAATGTAAAATAGTCACAAACGCTCAGACTCATCTCATACAGTGACATGCACCATGACCAAACTCAACGTCGCTTGTTTGGAAATGAATGTGAATCCAAAGTTCAACATTTTAGGTTCTGTTCGTTTTATTAAATACACTACTGACAGAACAACAACAGAGAGAAAGACAGAAAATACATTTTCCCAGTACCTCGGGTGATATGCTTCATTAACGCTGAGCTAATCAGAACTAACTACATTCCCTACTGACTGATAGGGAACATCAGTTGGTTCTTTTTTACGCAAAATTATATCCTTTTATTTGCTAATTACAATGAAACCATTAACTCAAATCAAAATGGCATGTTTTCACATTTCTGAGAGACTAGCAATGTGTTTCATCTGTTAATTAGTTTTGCACATTCAGGCTGGGTGATCCATTAATGAAGGTAATCGTTTTATTTTGTTACCTTTAACAAAGCTATCCGTTAACAAAGATATTTGACATTTCTCATCAAATGTCTAGTGATCCTGTCCTACTGAAGGAGACGGGAACATTGCTTATAGGGCCAGTAAAATATTGCTTTAATTTCACCAATAATTGGAATGGCTAGGGAATGGATGAGGGTGGATTTATGGTAATTAATTGGGATGCAATAAAACTCCAAAAATGGTTCAATATACTGCCATAAATCATTTATTAACTTAAGAAGTAAAGAAAGTAAAGCGGATTTCACATATTAAAATACTTGAATTTATATATATATATATATATATATATATATATATATATATATATATATATATAATAACACTATAAAACCATAAATATTTATGTTTGATTAAAACTTTGTTGTGTAAACGTAACCTAATATAATATATGAGTATATAATAAAACATTGAGATACTAAAGCTTTAAATTTTATACATAAGTCATGTGTTGCAAATGAAATCATTATTCCTTATTAAGAATTATGTCAAATATATTAATTGAAGAATAATGAACTAAAAGAAGTACTTGTTTAAAAAAACTTCCCTCGCAGTTTAAAAAGGTAGATTAGATTATATTGAAAGATGTACTATACACATTTAAAAAAAGGCAGTCTCTGGTTAAAAACATCCCTAGGTCATTCAGCATGTTTATATAAATATAATATTTCAAAATTTGGTCACTTAAGGGAAGTGAAAATTCAACCTGCTTTATTTTCACAGCTATAGACACATACTCAATGCATTTTTTGTCAACTTTAAACATGTGTGGAATCTGAATTGGTCAGCCTTTGAAGATGTCGAGGCTGTGATGTAGTGAATAGCAAAGCAGACTACAAAGACACTGAGCATTAAGTTTTTTGAGAAGTTTCTATATATCTTAAACTAAATGGCTATCTTAGTTCTATAATTAACATTATTTTTAATGTTAAAAATCTCCGGCATTTGAAGGCATCACTATGGCCACTTTACTCACTCTAAAGTCGTTTCCTCCTTAAAGTGACCAATGGATGAATCCTTTTACACCAAAACCTCGAAAATTTCTGTTAGTGAATTGCTCCTAGACGTCCATAAAGGTGCCCAGGAGGTTATAACCCAGACAGAAGAGAATCCTCCTAGAGTGGTGAGGTACTTAGGTTTTCGATTATGTTAACTAAGTTATTACTATATGGAATCATAAAATTCAGGCTTTCTTATGCGTTTTAACATGTAAAAGGGTGGCACGTAAAATTAAGATGATATAAGTGTCAATTTGTATAAATCGGTACATCGTAATACATCTGTAGGGTTATGTAATAAACATGGAGGAATTAAAACAGTTTCATAAAATTGTGGAAAGAAGGGAACCTGTTAGTTTTTGACGCTAAATAAATTTTTTGATGTATATTAAATTAGTTTGCAATCAAAAACCATGTATTTTTTTATTTTGTCCTAGAATAGAGGTAATACAATCATTTGTAATCTCAATGTAAGAGTTGAAAATTTCACAATACGATCATAGTTATGGAAATACATTGTACAAGTACTACAGGTAATACTCTAATGCAGCAGATCTGAATCCAAATTTTAGTTTAACAATTTTGAGTGAGTTTAAAATTGATACCAATGACTTTACCTATTTCGCAATCGTGGGACAAAGTTTGATGAGTTTGATTGCCTAGTGCTTCACAAAAATCACTGCAACCGAATAAGTAAAACTGGACACTTTGTCACCATTTAATAAAGTTTGATGTTAAACTATATAATTTAGAAGCTATTGTAAGGCGTCTATAGGAAGGTTAATTGCTATAAACCAATTACAACCTTTTTGTTTTAGTATAAGAGCGTTCAAGTGAGTTGTAAACTAATAACCCTTTATTTTAACAATGCACAAGTTCCAATGGAATCCAATACTTATACTCAGTATAAATTAATAGCAATTTTAATTGTAATCAACACCAATAATAGAATAACGCCAAGCTATCTTTTTTACTTTTAATTTATTCTCACTATTTCTTATTTATAACCCATCCAATGTTCACATGTCCAGCCTTAAAATTAACAATTAATCAAATCATTCAATTATTGTGTCCTTCAAGTTCTCAGTGCTAATATTTTCAACACAAACTCAAAATAAAAATCTTAATTAAATTTAAAAATAAAACCATCTTCTTTAAAAATAAAATGAAACAAATAATAAAATAAGACTTCTTCTCAAAATAAAAATAAAAAAATTAAGGTAATATTAATATTTAATATAGGAACAAAGACAATGTCCAACCAGTTAAACTCAAAGTTGTATCAATGACTAAGTACTTATTTTCAGTTAATTTCCAATATACAGGATTATCGAATTACCCAGAATAATCTGCTTGCCTTTGAATATTAAATTTAGGAACTTAAAATATATATATATATATATAGAATCTCAGAAAATCAAATAAATTTTCTTTATCTGTAGGCTATTCCTGATTTAACCAACTTGAACAGGAAAATACCATCAAGCAATTTTCTATTTAAAATGTTAAATTCTTACTTTTCACAGTACCTCACACATTTCCAAATGACTTCACAAACCGAAATAACTGTTATTAATTAATTGTAAATTCAAACTTTAAATTTTGCTTCCTACCGAAATATCTACACGGCAAGAGTAGGCTAATCACTTCTAGCACGAACTTCTCTCTATGAGCACACAGCAAAGACTCCCCTGAAAACCCACTTGAATCAACCGGAAGGCTCTCGAAGTACCTCCCACCATCCAATCAACCTAACGCTGGCGAATCAAAATTGACCAAACACAATGTCTGAACTGGAGGGTACCTATCCAACCCAGACCTGTATCTTATGGTCAATACCTAGAGACAAAAGGAAGCTTCTAGGCATTCCTCGAACCCGAATAAACAAGATATTCAGCACTGCTGAAAGGATCACAATTCTTACAATTCATTTATATTAAAAATTTACAATTCTCTTATTATAAATATCAATATTCCTATAAATTATTAAACAATATAGGAAGAATCCTATAGCTATGTATGACATACTTACTGGATGTGCATTTAAGAGTAAAATATTACCTTAGTAATTATTTAAATATAGTTTTATTGGAGATATAGCCTCGAAAAGTGATTGATATATAATATACAATAATGCACCTTTTGACACTTTTTGATTGATTTTATTTTGTAGAATGTACATTTAGAATTCCATGAAGTTATCTTCAGGTACTTGCTATAGGTATAAATACCTGTAGATGAATTCATCGAATTCGAAATGTACATTGTACACAATAAAATGAATAAAAAAGTGTCATGAAATGTATTATTGTATATTCTATTTTGTATTATTAGATAATTCCTTAGATTAAACTATTTATTTAATTTTAATATTAATATTAATTATTATTATTTATATTAATATATTTGATATTTCCTATTTAATAACTGATCACAAATAATAGTGATTGTATTATGTATGTAAAATCACATTACTATCTTCTTTGTGAGCAGTTATCTAAATACTTTGAGAGACCTTAAGTCATCAAATATTATCTGATAATTAACCATTCTTATGTAGCAATCTATTTAGCATCGGTAGTGTCGCATAACCAATACTGGCCTGTTATGAGGCTCGTTTTCATGAACGATGTTAATAGGAACCATGTAAAATGGCAGGTATGGATTACATGAGCAATTAAACTAGACGACTAAATATAACCTCCATTCAGTCAATGATCCCTTATGGAAAATGTTAAAATAAAACATAAATATGTTTTCGAGATATTGTACAGACGGACAGACAGATATACAGAAAGGAAAACAGACAAAAATAAACATTTTCCTGCCCCGAGTGATAGGGTTTCATCAACAAACGGCCAAATAGCGACCAACCAGTTAAAAGTATCGGTTTACTTGTGCAAATTACTAAATAAAATAGACTTAATTTTTGTATAATACATCAAAGAAACAATGATAGCCAAAGTACCGGATAGAAGGGGTATAAATTAGTAAATCTGCCATCAGAACAAACAAAGAAGTTGGGACGCCTTTGGCTGTTGGAGTGGGCGCGTCTACCAATTTCCATACTTAATTTCTCGGAATGTAGAATTTGCTCAGTAACAGACCTAAAGCTCCCGTTCGAAAATCTACTTAGTTCCGAATCACCAGGTTGTAAATTGAAAAGTTGACAATTGTAAATTGGAAAATTTACAATTGTAAAAACAATATCGAGCATGACAAGGAAAAGTTTGCAAAGTGAACATCCGTTGACAACGAGAAACAAACAAGTTGGTAATGAACTCACTAATGCATTTCTCTCCGTGGAAGCCGTAGGGATGGGCGGACTTCCTTTATGTCTCCTGTCGATTTATTCTGGACTCAGCAATGAAATATCTCCCTTAAATTTGGACTAATAAACATGTTGATATTTTTAACTGATATAACGACCCTACTACGGATTCAACTCCCTTCAAACAAATATTTTAGTTAAGAGTTTAGAATTTTAATGTCGTCTTATCTGGGAGACAATTTCCTTATATAAGATACAATATAAATAAAATAAATTTAAAATCTTCATGTTTATTTGTATATACTTTTAATACACTTAGGTTTGGTAGTATGTACTTTATTACATTTAGTTTTAATAATAAAATAATATATAATAAAATTTGTTGCTTTTAACATCAAATATATATATATATATATATATATATATATATATATATATATATATATTTATATATATATATATTTATATATATATATATATATATATATATTTATATTTATTTATTAAGATCAAATAGAAGTTTTGAAAAAAGTATGTGGAGAGGAATGGGGAGGTGTACATAGAGAGAAAAACGTTAAATAAAGAAATGATGTTACTCACGTAAGTTGTCTTCGCTTTCCACACAGCACGCTATGGCTCAGAAAAATATCCCATCCTTCAAGAACACTGTCTACAGGTAGCATTCCTAATAGAGATAGGGGTGGATTACAAACCCAGTTCATAATCAAGGTCCTTTTGCGTCAGGAGGAAGGATAACCTAGTACACGTTTTACCGCATTTATCAAAAGTTTTAAAACGTTCAATAATGATCAAGATCTATCCACTCAGTCAAGAGTTATATTTTGAATTACATTTAAAGAGTGAGTGCATTTAAAAGTGTTTAAACAAAATATACGCGGGTCATAACAAGCATTCGCGATCAAGATCCACGCAGTCGTGATTCACACCGGGGTAGGTAAGTGATGCCGTCTGACTTGCGTACCTGACGTCATTACTAACTATAGAGATTTTTCAAATTAGTTGACCAATGAAAATAGCAATCCTTTGACTATATGTCACTGTCTAAGTTTATCTAGCTATTACAGGCCATTAAAAATATACATTAATTTATGAAATAAAATTAAAAATTAAATTATGAAATGTTATTTAATACTGAAATAAACAGAATTATAAATACTGTATATTAAGAAAACGTTAAATATTTTAATATACCAACAATGAGAAATTTTAAGGAAGCAGTAACAGTGAATTCTGCATTTTAATCAATAAAACAAATAAAGATATTTTTCACATTAAAAGTGTACTACTCCAAAACCACATGTCTCACTGCACATTTGCTTCCACTGAGATGTCACCGTCATCGGAAATTCCATATGCCCAGCCTCTGACATCTACGATATTAGAAATACCCGTGTCCACACCGTATTCAAGTCTTGTACGACATATTTATAACGGTGACAGATGACTAAGAACACGTGTAAGGATCAGTTATATTGCAGACGTCTATCGTCTTAATCTGTGGCAACATTTGTTACAGTAAATCTCTCCCAGATGTGAGTTGGTTCACTCTCACATGACGGTGTAGTGTCCAGCCTCTTCCTCTGCGATAATCTATGGACACAACCCTCTTTGATGGAACTTAATGCGAAAAGCTAGATTCAATCTGTACTAATAGCTTTGTTATTAAAACAAGTGATGGGAAATATACTGATGATTCAACAGCAAATTCATACATTATTGCACATTTCCACACCGTTTTTTAGGTATGCGAAAATACATTTTTTATAACTCATAAACAATAAGTATAAGACGAGTTTGGTTTATAAATTTAATGCTTTTAATTACCTAATAACAGAGATCTCTAAAATCAGCTGGCACACAATTTATTATTCAAAACATGTTTCAGATCTCGGTTTCGCATTGTTTGTAAAATACGATTGCGCACCAGAAACGACAACTAGAGGTGAAAACTGTTATTTGAGACCGAACCCGAAGTTGAGATCCTGTAATTAATGTCAGCCTCAATAACGTTAGGAGGATTTTTTTAGGTTATAAAGTTTATATGCAGTTGGGCTGTATTACCTAAAACACGCAACAATGATTTTTATGGCAATAAGAAATGTAACGAATGGATCATATACCAGTCTCAATGTGACGTAAGTTGTTATTCAACACTGGACTTTCGTGCTATACTAATTTAGCGAATGTGGCTTGGATTGGAGTAAAACTTTATTACAGATAATATTTGTTGCGATACAAGTTGTGGAGTACTCATATATTGTAAATATGTAGATCTTGTATGCATATCAATAATAAATCAATGAATAAGTAATGCATAATAGCTTCAATACTTATATGAGCTGTTTTCAAGTTCAAGTTTTCAAGAACCATTCATCATCTACGCACCCATAGACAATGAATGGTTGCATATTAAAATTCCATAAAGGAACTGACTAACAGTTGGTACATATTCATATCTCCACATCCCCTCAGAAAGTTGCTAATATCAAGGAGCAAATTGAATAAACATGAAATATAGCATTTCTATAAGGAAACCTATTACTTTAAATGGTTATCTGTAGTATGTACCTTTATATATTAGTTTCAAATGCTGAAAAAAATTCAGTTTTCAAATTTTAATCAGTTCAATTAACTAATTACAGTTACTGATAAAACTATGAACTTTATTTACTTCCACCCACTATACTGTTTTATAAGAGTATACTTCTATTAAAATTGCAACAGGAACTGAAACACACCATATACACTATATCAAGATTGGTTGTAGCCTGACCGCTTACTGAAATTGTAGGAGGTTTTTAATTTAAATTGCAACAGGAATTTATCACCACCACCATATCAAGATTGGTTGTAGTCTGACCGCTTACTACAATTGTAGGAGGTTTTTAATTTAAATTGCAACAGGAATTTATCACCACCACCATATCAAGATTGGTTGTAGTCTGACCGCTTTAGTAAGGTAGGAGGTTTTATCTGTAGGAAAACACAGACCACCTGCTGACTACAAGTCAACTGATACCTTTCATCAGGCGGATTAAGAAGTGCGTACTCACTACAGATAACTAAAGGCATACTTCCGTTACACATATTGCCACTATATTTTTCTTGAATAACGATTGCCATTGACTATTGCGTTTGGTTCAGTGTAGATCTATTGTGACCTCTAAGATTTTTCAGTTCGACTTTAATAATTAGCGTTTTCTTTTTATTAGGTTCATATTTAGATATGGAGTTTACACACAACATTGTGACGTGTTTTTTACTTACGCTTTATAAAACGTATTGGTTATGATTTGTTTATTTTAACTTAGATTATAGTTATGTCAATAGTTAATAATCCACCTACGTTAGTGACCAGATTGCAGATATTGTAACGGGGGTTCATTGAAAAACTGTATAGGTGAACCACGTTAAATTATTAAAATTAAAAAATGCCGTTAATATATATCAATAAAAGAGGATATTTGTATATATGACATTGATAGACTCAAAAGTTATTTGATTGATAATTATGAACATTTTTATGCATATGAGTGTTACCAAGAAAAAGGTTTATATGCTATGGTCATTAATGTAACTCGCCACCAGATGACGTTGCAAAAGATTAAAGTTTTAAAGCACCTGCAAACTATAGTTACCGTACGTCTATTAAATAGCCAAAAACTATTCGAAGGCGCAGAGATATGATGTATATTTGTTTTTCAAATACATTTCTCATTGAACTTAAGGCTTGTGTGATAGATCATTTTATAATACAGTACATGTTAAATTTATATATATAAGTTTTAAAGGGTAAATGTGGTACACGTTTGAACTACGCCAGGTTGGTGTTATTAGAAAGACAAACACAATATCTGCTTTCCTCAACGAAAATTCACTATTAATACATCGACCGTAAACATACATGGAGGACGTCAACCGTGAATATGTAGCCGCAGGTGGGAAGGCTAATTGAATATGTAATGCACTTCACTTTCCCTCAAATTTACCTCATTGTAACGCAGTCAGTCACTCTATCGCTTGATCAGATCTCTCTCATATGAATTATTTGACAATTGTTTAACTAATTGGAAATGAGGTGTAAGAGATTCTAGTAAATACAATGTTTTTAATTGTCTCCTACTTAAAATAAACGATATTTTTTGCATAGTAACATATTGCTAGTTCAGGTGTAAAAGTCAGTGTGACCACTGCGTATTATTGAAATCCTTACACAGAGCCCTAAGTACACACGTCGCGATAGAATTGTAGGAGCTAGTCGTCAAAATGGGTACCTATTTCGATTCTATTACATGTATGTATGTGTATATATATATATATATATATATATATATATATATATATATATACTCGCCTTCGGCTCGCTGGGGGCTACGCCCCCAGGCCCCCAAAGTAAGTGCTTAAAATTCGGGGATAAGAGGAATTCGGTGACAGGTTAAATCCGTAAATTAGAATTAGAATTTGTTGATTTTTATCACAACTCAACAAAAGTTTTGACTTTAAGGGCATTTTGTGACTTAACCGTAAGAGATACGACAAAAAGTGACTGGACCTTTCTTGTCGGAAATTTAACCGTCCATTTCGATTTTACCGTCGGATTTGAGCTACGATCTCTGGTTTAGTCGGTACAACGCTTAGGATAAAAGTCTGCACTGGTCAGTTGTTGTGTAAACAGATATAGTGTAAATTAATTTACAATTACCTTTATCAGATTATTAAGTTGATCAGGGGGTTTAATTTAATCAGGAGTTCATCAACCAGGAAATTCCCGGGAGGGGGGGTTTATGTTCTCGGGGGTTAAAGAAGGCGTAGTACTTTTCTAGTAAATTTGTGTCTGAGCACGAGGAATTTTTATCAAAATAAAACGTTGATCAGGGGGGTTAAATTACTTCGGAAATTATAATTCCACGCCAGAGTTTTGACAATGAACTAATATTTCATAAAATTAAATAGAAAAACACTCTGTCCCTATCTATTATTGAAGCTTCAATAACGCTCAGCCGACTCCCGATGTGGAGGGGGGTTTTATTCACTCGTTAACTTAGTAATACAAGGTCAATCTGGAACCAGCATGAATCGCACCAATTATAGTTGCAAAATTTAAAATACCTAAAAGTGACGACAAAGAATTAGCCATTTATCAGGCTTACGGAAAGCTAAACGACAGAAAGCTGTTGGACCTTTTTTGTAGATCCTATTAATAGCTACTTACAAAAAGTTTAACATATAAGCTAGGGCCAACGGTTCGGCCACTATCGAGCACGAAAAGTAAGTTTTTAAGTGACATGTTAAATATAATCACGTTTTACGGCTAAACCATGGAAGATAGAGTAAAAAGTCACTGAACCTTTTGTGTAGAATGAATTATTTTGTATTCAAATCATATTTTTTATCTGGCCTAGAACTAAGATTTTATCTAAAATATAGCCCAGAATACAAAATCTCACGTAAAACTCAAAAAATCAAAACTTTAAAACGCAATATGCGGCCAAACCGTTGAGGATAGGGCAAAATGTTACAAAACCTTTTTTGTAGATCACGTAATTTCCTAATTCCCGTTGAAGATTTGTTTTGAGCTTCGACCAACCGTTTAGCCGTTATCAAGCCCGGAATGTAAATTTGTAGGCGAAAATTTCCAAATATTTTAACTTAATAGCGTTTTGCGGTCAAACCAATGGAGATAGAGTAAAATGTTACTTGACCTTTTTTGTAGATCATATTATTTCCTAAATCTAACCTTCGATTTATTTTGACCTCCGACCAATGGTTTCGCCACTATCGACCTCAAAAACAAACTTTTCACGTAAATATTACAAAAAAATTGCACATAATCACGTTTTTCGGCCAAACCAATGGAGATAGGGAAAAAAGTCACTGGACCTTTTCTGTAGATCACGTAATTTTCTAATTATATTGGTCAATCAGATTTGAGCTACGACCTACCGTTCGGCCACTATCGGGCTCGAAACTTTATTTTAAGCGAAAAAATCTCTGGAATGTCAAACATTTCCGTGTTTTGTGGCTTAACCACACGAGATAGGACAAAAAGTCACTGGACCTTTCTTGTAGTTCACTTCATTCCTGACTGACGATTTTTCGTCAGATCGAAGCTAGCTCCAACGGTTCACCCGCTTTCAGGCTTACAAGAAATGCCTGCAGGGGTGAAGAATGCGCGATTTTTGAGGAATTTTTTTTGAGGGGTTTAAAAGTAAAAAAGTCCGGTTTTCAGACTTTTCCTCCGGGTAATATTGTGAAAGGTACCTGCGTGCCAAATTTCAAGTTTCCAGCACTTCTAGAACTATGTTAGAATTTGTATCTATATATCAGTGAGTCAGTCAGTCAGTCAGTCAGTTTCACATGCGGCTGTATAAGTATTTAGATATATATATATATAAAAGTTTTTAATATTTTATATTATTTTTGGCCATTTACTTCTAACTACTGACATAAAGTGATAGCATGACATCAACAGTGGCATGCAGTCCGAAAACATTATGAAAGCCCTAGACGCCAATGAGGATTATTACGTTTCTAAGGATCTTAATAAGTTGTTATGAAATATGAAAGTATAAATGTCTTGGTCTTGGAGTTAATTTTCTCCATACAGTAAAAATAATTACATTTACCTACACACTCATTACTTTAAAATACGTACTCATTATTCATAGTAAACCGTTTATAGTTATTGTTATGCATTCGTATAATTCATTTCACATTTTAAATATGATCAACGAGGCTAAAACTACAAAAATAAAACAGTTAGTAACCTGAAATATTATTTAATGAAAATTAAGAATACATCACAACGTCCTTATTATAAGTGTAGTGTAGAGTTCTCCCTTGAAAATGATGGAAAACCTTAATCTTCAAAAGAGCCTTTTAAAACGTCATCCTATTAATATCAAAAATGTGAAAGTATGTAAAGTATGATAATTGGATATTTGATACCAAATCACATTAAATCAAGTGAACAGAATTTAAAAAATTGGGAATGAATATTACTTGGTTATTAGATTAATACGTATACTTATTTTTTATTCCACAATACTATTCGTTCCAAAATACTTGAATGGACAAAATACCAGCTGGCGTAATGCGCTGAAATAATTATGACAGTAGTATTACCTAGTTTGCTGTAGGAGGCAGTAGTGTGGAGGTATCTTTTTAAAATGACTTACGAAACCAAACGCTCCTATGATAAGTGATAGTCACTGGAACAACAAATTTAAATGCTCTTCTGAATTTAGGAATAATTTGAAATGAAATTCTCTGCAACAGTCCATGGAGAGATTTGCTACTTAGAGCAACACATGAAGTATCTTAGGCCAGAGCCTACGAATAATAAACTCGAAGTCTATAGTATTTCTAGAATGTACGCCAAAGAGGATTTGAAGTTAATCAATGTTGGGGTTATCTCTTATTATTAAGTTTTAAATACACTTCACTTGATGCAATGGAGTTTGTCTTCTTGCCCCGATATAAAAAATATGGATAAATTTTAAGTCTACTTCGGTCAAAATCATATAAAACACTGCTAATAATCTATTTCAGTCAGTAAAATAAATACGGGTGTTACTTCTATCATTCAATACACCATTGATGCTAAATATCATCACTTTAAGTCAAACAGTTCTCGATATAATGTCTCCCGACGTGCTAAAATTACTTATTATTATTTTTAATCTTCTAAAATTAAATTGCATGTCTACTTTACGGGACACCCACTTTTGTACCTTTCCTTGTACCCAAGATATTAGGTCTTGAAAAGTAAGAATATTTGTAAACCTGATAAAGTGCACTGAATGGCCTTGCTTCAAATCTCTGTTCACTAAATGGATATATCGTCATAATTACGTGGTTCAAGCTAGGATTTATATACATTTGTATATAGGCCTAACTAATGGTATCTCAAATCTGTTCAGTGGAAACGTACACGACTAACTCAATGTGCTTCTCTCATAAAAATTTCATTCTGTGTCTAGTGCTTTTTGAATAAGTTTTTAATGACCATCGGCTCACTGCATTTTTTAGTTTGTAATAAGAGCGAATGGTTCATTGATTCATGTTAATGCCTGGTTCCTCCGCTTTTTGATTCTTAAACGGCTGTAAATATGATGTTCCTAAGAGCGAAAGTAAACTAATTTTGAGAACATAAAAGAAACTAAACGGTTTGATTTCCACACTACTGCCACTTACAGCAAACTTAGGAAACAATACCATCATAATTATTTCAACACATTACGAAAGGTGGTATTTTGTCCATAACAGTATTTTGTAACGTGTGGTAATGAGGAATAAAAATATGTATGTGTATTATTTTAATATCCAATGTATGCAATATTAATTCAATCCCAATTTATTCTAAACCTGTCCACTTGATTCAGTGTGATATAGTACCTTACATACTTTTACATTTGTGATATTGATGGGATGACATTTTAAAAGACCATCTGGAAGATATTTTCAGGGGAACTATATTATATTCTTATAATAAAGACGTTGTGAATTAGTTGTATTATAATTTTTTCCATGATTTAACATTTCATGTCTCTAACTTATTTCTTTTTCTAGTTTAGCCTGATTAATCATATATAAAATGTGTAATTAATTGACCGAATACCAAAGAATGTTTATTGTAACATAATGAGGGTTAAGTCGAGTGTAATTATTTTACTTCTTCATACTGTATGGAGAAACTGAACCTCTAAACATTTATAATCGGTGAACATCATGTGAATGTGAATGACGCAGCTGTCACGATGAGATAAAGGTATAATCCCACATATCCGAGGCGGGCTGTGGCTGTGGATCAGTAAAAGGGAACATGTATTCCTCCTCTCCTGTCTTTGTCTCTGTTTACAATTGGGTTTTCGTTACAAATAAACAAAGGTAAAAGAAGTACACCCTATCAACTGTCGTAACATGCTTTGCTAAAGTTGCATACACATTTTTAAACCTATAGCTCATTTCTTTTTCGTCCTGCATGTACGTAGACAGAAAGAAAATCACGGAAAAAGAAGTTGACATGAAAATGACGCATCATAAAACTCATACTTGTAATAATGAAGTTTCATACAAAATTTAAAATCTGCCTTTGAAGTCTTTCTTGAAATGTACTCCCAAATGACTCTTTCGGATTGTTGTTCATTTACATTGGGTTTTATATCAGTCATCATATAATATACTTCTACTCACCAAGTCACCATAAAATAATATTGCATGTGTTGGGATATTCAGGCTACGTTTTTTAATGTGTTACATGTTTTAATCTGGTTGTATTGTGTTCATTTATAAATTTATTTCTTCGCTCTGTATATGTAAAATTATCGTCTCGTGCATAATTAAAATAATTTATAATAGATGATTGTATTTTAACGGCGTTACACCATACCATACCACACTTAATGCTGGAATGTTTAAAAAACTGCTGGACCAAGCTATTGATTGTCTAGTCCAGGTATTCTTGGCGGTAAGGGATCTAAAGGTCTGCTGAACAAAACTTTCCTCCCTGCTCTTTCTGGACCGAGAGGATTGTAGGCACAATTTTTGCTACACTCGTCCTCATACCTGAAACATAAAACTCCAGCTAAGATATCAGGAACCTTCTTTAATATGGTTAATATCAATTAAAATGAATGAGGAGAATTTTAACTCCTCCCCCACTAAGTCGTTAAGCAATTGAATTCGCTTGATGCAATACAATAATAATGGATTATTAAATGGAAAAAAATGTATATAATTATCCTATTGACCATTGTTGGTTATAACACTTTTTTGAAATTGCGAATCAAGTAAACTTATAATGCTTAAGGATGACATCCTTAATCAGATATTTTGATCTCCTGCACCGGTTCAAAAGTGACTTTTACTTTTTGAGTCTCATGCTAAATGCAGCTTATTCTGAAACAAGCTGTTGTATGATTACTAGTAAAAACTCTCAAAGTAAACAGTTTGCAGCGAATGCCAAAGTGTAAAACAACAGTATCATTGTTGGCGGTATAAACAGAGATAGGATATCTGTTGGTGGCTAAACATCATTAACCCTCTCAAAGATTTATGTGTTTCTGATGTCTCCGTTCAAATTTTGGGAGTTGTTGGGCTAAAAATGTACTCTTTTATACAAGTTAGTATCACAGAATGATACTAACCCTCTCAAAGATGTACTTGTTTCTAATGTCTTCGTACGAATATTGGGAGTCATGGTACTACAAAATATACTTTATGTTGTCGCTTTTAGTCTGTAAATGTACACAATTACTTGAAAGTTTCAAGCATTTTTGTCTGGTTCTTAAATTAATATTTTAATAAATAAATAGAATATATAGTAAATACAATAATTTGAGAGGTTAAAAATCCTATCTTACATATACTATAAACAATTATTTTATTTTATAAATCCTCTATACTGGCCGGATTCCTCCACAAAAGAGCGTCAGTCTTATTTATTAACATTTATTCCTCCTCGTAGACACTGTCAATCATAATTCAAGAACTTTCATTTTAAAATTCTCCTTCTAATCCTTCCCGAAAGTTTTAGAAGAATTAAAGTTAGCCTCCTTTCGTTTTTAACTACAAGAAATGCCAATATCAATAGAAATAATCTTTTTACCACTTTAAGTCTTTGATCTAATGTATCGGAACAACTTTCTACACATATACATAGTTTAATAGATGGGAGTACCCACTCTACGTGTCGTGAAGGGGGGTTTCGCTCAGTCTGCGTTCTAATTCTACTCTTGAGATCATGAGATTCCTGGGGAAAGATTTGAGACAAAAAAAGTATACAAAAAATAACTGATTATAATCTCCAGGAAAGGAAAAGAGAGGTAGTGTCAGCATACCGAGCTTCAATGATGGCCAGCGAAAATCCATGGTTGTACATTCATCTTATAACACATCTTGTCAAAATATAAATTAAGTTTCTTGAAAATTTGAACTATAAAAATTATGATTAGTTCGATGTATAGCACATTATAAATTCTCATTTTTTTAGTTTTATTCCAGAACGGTACTAAAACAATAAAAGTTCAGGTAAGGAGGTGAGTGTAATATAATGCACGATTGCGCTGAAATCAGATCTCATCACCGAATTTTTACATTTACTTTCCATTCTTTTTTTAATATTACCATTTTAACTACATGAGTTAATCAACAACATGTTAATATCGGAAGTGTTTTTTCTAGCTTGAGTACAGGTTGTTTTATTCTGCTATTTTATCGATCCCGACATTGTTACCTCTAAGGTGAATGTAAATATAATATTTGCTCAAATATGCCCGTGGAGTGAAATACATCATAGCCGAACTCAGTGTTTCTTCTAAAAAAATAAAGTTTCATACAAGATTTTGAACCACGAACGCAGATACATAGTTGGGTATCGTTATATTTGAGTTTTTTATTTATAAAGATTCTATTGACAGTTGAGGTTTGTTTATCTTCCTGATCTGAAGTCTGGGATTTCCCTGAGGCACATTACAAGAATTATGGAAGATTGTAAAAAATGTTTTAATCATAATTGTTGATTATTTGTTAAAATTTTGAAGTGACGTCCAAACCTTTACAGTTTGGTATTTACTATAAGTCACTCACAATATCGGATTAGTTACCTAAAAAGAATTCACTATCAAAATCACAAAACATAGGTTTTGTAGATCTATAATAATGTTAGGTGGACGGTAAGCATTAAGTTAAATTTTCGATGTTATTTAATATTCAAGTTTTATTAAAATTAATGTTTAGTGACCATTGGCTTTCCACATATTGGATATTGGTTTGTTGTAGGCAATACTTTTCAGACGTTATATCAAATTCCCTAGATGTCATTGTCATTGGAAGATATTCATTTCTTAATAACTGTGTATCTCATTTCAAATTCATTTCTAGTGACAAAATGGAAGTTTAAAGAAACATTCAGTTTCTTTACACTTTCAATTATGGGAGTAACCTTTACCTAAGTAAGTTTTATAAATAACACGATTTCTTTGTAAACTACTATGATGTTTGGTTTTTAGGTGTGTAAGATCCAGTAATTATTTTACTTTTTTTATATAATCAATGCTTCATAATATTTATGCAGTACTTTCTGAATTTCTTGTGTTCCTTTTTTGCCTAGTAAGTGCAGATATAAAATCAGATAAAAATAAAACTTTTCACTGTTCATCCCTTGAACGATTTTTTGCCTTAATTTCTAGAAAATCTACAAAGCCGTTCCGTAAAAGCTATATACTATATACTGTAACGAGTCAGATGTTTATTTTGGATTTGAAAGGTAAAGTAACATTTCTGGGACGGCCTGATACCATGGTTAGCCTCATTAAATATGCCTACTAAAATACAGTTTATCTTAGCTTATCACTATAGATCACTAATTGAAAAAAAATCTTGATGTTTTAGTTATTTTTCTACAAGCACCACAAAGTTCAATAATAATGCCTATAAAAACTTAAAGGTTTGAGTATTTTTAAATTTTGGTTTTTCTATAGTCACTGTCAGTTTCAGGGTTAGTTAAACTTTTCGATAGAGAAAAAATGTTCCAGAAAACTTTTTTACAATAAGTCGGATATTACGTGCTGCATGATGGATATAATGCAAATATTACACAGTGATGTTGTGGGTTTCCCATTATTAAATGACAATATGACACACAAATGCTTAAGAATATTTATAATTTACGTGAAAAAAGAGATAATGTGACAGATAATGTACACAACACATTTACATGTGGTGACGACAACTGAGAAAGGAGATAAGGTTGTGAAAATTGTAAGGGAAGGTGAGGGGGTGATGTCATTTATTGCGTTGTGGCAAGCTGCGCCGGAGGTTATCACTGGGCGAATATTTCTTACTGAAGGTTATATACGGAGTTACCAGCATCCAAGGAAAGGCCTGACTATAATATTTTGCAATTAGAATTCATGTACAAACACATAAATATAATATAAAATGTACACATTTCTGTAACAGGTTTTGTAACACTGGCTCGTTATTTTAAAATAAAAACTAGTATACAAATTATACATGTAGACCTGTTATACCATGTGTTACATGGACGTTATTTTAACTTTATAACTGATTTTGATAATTTTCTTTGTATTTTGTGCACACAGTAATATCTTCCTAGCTATAGACTACAATATACAATATAATAACATTTCTGTAAATAACCTAATGCTATGTTCAGCCTCATTACATATACTTACTAAAATAGAGTTTCTCTTAACTTGTCGCTTATATGTTTGGTAAAACTTGTTTCAAATATGCCAAAAGACTTAAATTTGCCTATATGTACATTACAAGCAACTCTCGTATTACACCTGCCAAATACCTTGGTTCATGGCAAATAATGAAACTGCTTTGAGGACAGTTATTTAACGTATGGAAACAGCAATAATTGGTTGACCGATAGCGAAGGTTATCACTTGGGGTCTAGAAAAATGTAAACAGTTTGACAGGATACTGTCTGTCTGTCTGTCAAAGCAGGATATACATCGCTAATTTAAATACAAACCTTGTGGTTTTACAGTATAATTTTTGTACGAGCAACACAACATTCTATAATGGTGCGTGTATTTTTCCATGGAAGTTTGCTGAGATTTAGCAGAGCCAAATGTTTTGCAAAAATCTAAGGAGCAAAATAAGCCATAGTAAATTTATAATAATTTTCAATATTTTGCTTTGACTTGGTCTTTTTTCCGTGTGTCTGTATTCCGCAGGGTATCAATGGAACGAAATATCCTGTAAACTTTAAATTTGGTTTGAAGCTGATTTTGGATATTTACATACCCATCCACGAAATTCGTTGAGCATTAGCAAAGCCTAACTTTTCGCAGGCTATCTGGAGAACGGAATGAGCCATATATTACTCTAAATATTCAAAATAACTTGGAATATATAGCTTCCGTTCAGTAAGCAGACAAAATAGTTCTTATGTCATTCTGTCTGTTTTACGCTAGGTATTTGGAAAATTTGCTCTAAACTTGTTGTATGAAGCTTTATTTCTACACACGTACGATCAGTTTAAGAGATGTTGTTTATAAGTCAATGCAATTTGGTTGAGCGCTAGCAATGGTCATTACTTAAGGGTACATCTCAAAAAGGAATTAAGTTATAGATTTGGATTTTTTTAAACTATATTTCCAAAAAGGTAAAATCAAGTTTGAATATGTTGCATATCACTGTATGAGAATTGGCTGAGGCTTAGTAAAGACTATTACTTATCTCTAAATGGAATTTTATTACAGCCTTATTAATAAATAGGCAAGATCTAGTACGGTAATAGAGGTAGATATATCGAGCACGAACTTAGGCTATGTGCTTGAAGTTCCGATGAAGCTCTTATTTTTACATAGTTCAGATTGATATCCCTTCAAAGGATATCCCTCATCTGAACAGGATGGCGTCAAGGGTGCTTCAAAGAGAGTAGTTTAGGTGGGCAGAAGTCCTCCTAGTATTAAATGAAATTACATCTAGACTCCGTATTAGAAGTAGGTGCAGTGAACTTTAAACTTATAAAGTATTAAAGTGAAACTCCAGCTTGTTAATTCACCACTGTCAAGTGACACTACTGAAATACGGAAGTATGGAAACCTCTGACAGTTAAAGAATCTTAAGAAACACTTTCACAAAACAAAGACATTAATCTCCTTTTCAACACTCACTTGCGGCATTGGCTTCACCTCCTCACTGACAGACGGACCATTAGCCAAGAGGCGTTTACTTAGTGTAAAATACAAATCTCTCTCTCTCTCTCTCTGAACCAGGAGTGTTCATACACGTGCAATGCCTGCAAAAGTGCTTGCACAGCCTTGCATAACTGCTACTTTAATAATTGTGGGGATGTGTATAACAGTATCGATATAAACTCAATAACTCAGTAAAATAAGGCAAAATAAGGATGCAACCTCGGAATGAAAGATAATAAGCTAAAAATTTGCATACGTCTTTATTTTGATGGTATAAAACTTACCTCAAAAGTCTCATATAATCACGTGTACGCGTCTTTAGATATTTAAGGTCAAAGTTCATGAAAATCAGTTTTTTGCAAATATCTCGTTTCCCTTACGCTAAATGACTTTGAAGGTGGTTAGAGAAATTGTAAAACGGAAGATTCTCTTCAACTTTTGTCTGAAGTAATTTTATGTACGTTCAACCCTTTTTGAGATACAGCGCAAAGAGTAGAGGACCGCTTACCTGTATGTACGATAATGCGAGGTCAGCCAGTAGAATACAATAAATAAATGGGTTATATTGTTAATTATTCACTTCCTATTATTATTATTACTTAATACTATTATTATTGTTAGCATTATTATCATTATTATTAAATTTTTATTATTATTTATTATTTAATATACCATATTTATAGATATTAATTATGAATTATATATTCTATAAATAATACTTATTTTATTTTTACCAAACATACAGTATTAAAATAAATATTTCAAATGAAGTTTAATTATATATTTATTTATTGATCCAATAATCAATTTGTATTAAAATTACAAATATAAAGTATTTGTTTTCATTATGAATAAATGAATAAATGAATAAATGATTTATTTCCATCAATAAAATAATTTTTAAAGTAACACTTTTATAACCAGGAAATAATTATTAATTATTAATGATTAATATTTTTGTTTTAATTTTCTTCTTGTTCATCGTCTTCTTCTTCTTCTTATTCTTCTGGCTGTTCAATATCGGATTCATTATCATCATTCTCGTTTACTAAATTATCAGAATAGAAAGATTCAGGAATATCAGGTGCATATTCACTTTCTTCATTGAAACCATCTGAAGTTGATGAAGCGTTGAGGCATGATTGTCCATTACACTGCCCACAAATTAAAATGCATCGCAATCCTGATTTCCTGCATCCGCAATTAGAACCACAACCTTTCTTGCAAATGCAAAATATTGTATTCAGCAGTTCTTCTGGTGCTGGTGGTAATAATGTTGTTATTGGTTCCAGGAGTTCATTTTGCATTAGCAAGCCGAATTCCTGGCTTGGGAATCATTTCCCAAACAAATTTGGGTCCGATAATAGACACGAAGGATATGCTGACGAGCTGCTGTACTTGAAGGAGGAAGACTTGATAACTGCACTGGTTTGTTGATTTGATCAACTGGGTGTATCGAAAAGAGTCTGTATCGTCTTCTGATTTCGGAGCATTATACGTTGCTAAGAAAATACGTACTCCATTTTCAAATAATTCTTGTACAGAGCAGTTTTTTTGTTTAAATAGTTCAGCTGATTGATTTAAATCGTGATGTTTTTCGAACATTTTAATAAACGATATTTTACCTTTTTTATAAAGCGCAGAAGGCGTATCACATCCACTAAATGCTAATGCTAAATGCTAATGCACTAATTTAATATTGTATGTTTGATAAAAATAAAATAAGTATTATTTATAGAATATATAATTCATAATTAATATCTATAAATATGGTATATTAAATAATAAATAATAATAAAAATTTAATAATAATGATAATAATGCTAACAATAATAATAGTATTAAGTAATAATAATAATAGGAAGTGAATAATTAACAATATAACTCATTTATTTATTGTATTCTACTGGCCGACCTCGCATTGTCGTATATATAGAGGTAAGCGGTCCCCTACTCTTTACGCTGTATCTCAAAAAGGGTTGAACGTACATAAAATTACTTTAGACAAAAGTTGAAGAGAATTTTCCGTTTTACAATTTCTCTAACCACCTTCAAAGTCATTTAGCGTAAGGGAAACGAGATATTTGCAAAAAACTGATTTTCATGAACTTTGACCTTAAATATCTAAAGACGCGTACACGTGATTATATGAGACTTTTGAGATAAGTTTTATACCATCAAAATTAAGACGTATGCAAATCTTTAGCTTATTATCTTTCATTCCGAGGTTGCATCTTTATTTTACCGTACTACAATTTATATTTCTTTAGTAAACGGTGTACTATTAACATTAACGGTTGAAACCTGTTAATATAATTAAACTCTCTACAGTAACATAACAGTAAGAAATATGTGAATTGTTACTGCTTACAACAATAGAATTTTAAACAATCTAAGTAAAAATGTAATTGAGTACCATAAAGATAACGTTATCAATGCAATTAAAAGTAAAATCTAGAATAACCCTCATATATCGTGGAAATATCTATAGTTATCGATATAGCATACTAAGTAGAATATCAAACCTTATTCATTATTTTATTCATAAATATTCATTAAATTTATCACAACTCTAAACAGAATTTGTTGAAATGAAAAGTTACATTTATAAATGAAACGAAAGCGATAGTTTTTACATACAGTATGGTAAAAAAGTCCCGGAACGGTTTAATATATTTTTTACCAATATAGATAAAGTAATTAGACTTGGTATATCAATAATAGCCATAAATGTCTAGTTTTTTAAGGTATTAAAACTTTTTTATCCCTTATAGGGGACGGCCCACGAGGAGTCAGACAAATTCTTAAATAGCAGCATAGGTCGAGTTTAATATCAAATTAAAGGTCTTAGTTAGTAGAATACATTGCCGCAAACCGGACCTCAAAAAGTTCACTCTAACTGAAATGGCGGCGTTTTAAAGTTATTCGTCATTTATCTGTGATGCAATGAATTAGTTCTTCTGTGTTGGCAACATTCATTGCAACAATGGGATTTCCGGGATAGTGTATTGGTCTTGAAAACTCATTAGTGTTTACATCCTTTCTATTCAGTGAAAGTTGTTTTTGACATTCCTGTTGAAAGTCCAACTGCAGGGTCATTAAACTGTGTATCTTATCATTCTGAGGGTAGAATGCGTTTAGACAGGAAACTTAATTTTCCTCATGAGCTGTTACAAAGTCGATCTTAAGTTAAGATTTGTAAAGTGTAGATTGGGTTTAATTTAATTGTTAACAGTGACTAGTTGTGAATCTTGTGATAGGGATGTCTCTGACTGAGACTGAGAGAATAAACCTGCTTATGATGAGAGGGTATGGTGACCGTGTACGATCATATGACGAAGTTGTGCATTTATTTAATGACACATTTCCGGACCGGCCACCAATATCAAAGTCTACCGTTTATAGAACAGTCCAACGATTTCTAGATACCGGCAATGTTAAAGACCGTCCAAGAAGTGGTAGACCTTTATCTGCTACTGACGAAAATACATCCATAGAAGTATTACAAAGTTTCATCGAAGAGCCACACACATCAACAAGAACTGCAGCAATTAATCACGGAATAAGCCATGTTTCAGTGTTAAACGTTTTAAAACAAAACCACTACTATCCGTATAAGGTCAGATTGGTCCAGGAGCTTTCGGAAGACGATTTTGACAGAAGAGTGGAATTTTGTGAGACAATGATGAATAGATATGTACAAGATCGAAATTTCTTAGCAAAAGTTGTATTTTCAGACGAAGCTACCTTTACACTTCATGGCGATGTAAGTAGGCATAACTGTCGTTATTGGAGCGACGAAAATCCTCACTGGATGAGGGAAAGCCATACCCAGAAACCTGAAAAAGTTAACGTGTGGGCTGGGATTGTTGGCAATCATATTGTTGGACCTTTCATAATCAATGTAAATTTGAGTGGGGTGACATATGAATTGATGTTGAGAGAAAACCATTATACCGGCTTTACGTGCTGTATTGGGTCGAAGTTATAACACAGTATGGTTTCAACAGGATGGTGCACCACCTCATTATGCTTTACAAGTACGAGCGCTGCTTGACAGAGAGTTTCGCCATCGCTGGATAGGACGTAGGGGAGCAATGGAGTGGCCACCTAGATCACCTGATCTAAATCCTCTTGATTTCTTTTTATGGGGTTATTTAAAACAAAGGGTTTTTTAACTAAGCCTGCCAACACAGAAGAACTAATTCACCGCATAACAGAGGAAACTCATCAAATACCTCCTGAGATGATTCAAAAAGTTATTGAAGGCTTCTACCACAGATTGGGCTATTGCCAAGAGAAACTTGGACAACATTTTGAACACTCTCTATAACTGTAAGTACTAAATTTTCAATTCTAATTATTAAATTAATGTTATCTTAATGTAAGAGAATGACTTATTTGGATAAATGACGAATAACTTTAAAACGCCGCCATTTCAGTTAGAGTGAACTTTTTGAGGTCCGGTTTGCGGCAATGTATTCTACTAACTAAAACCTTTAATTTGATATTAAACTCGACCTATGCTGCTATTTAAGAATTTTGTCTGACTCCTCGTGGGCCGTCCCCCATAAGGGATAAAAAAGTTTTAATACCTTAAAAAACTAGACATTTATGGCTATTATTGATATACCAAGTCTCATTACTTTATCTATATTGGTAAAAAATATATATAAACGTTATAAAAAATTTCTGTGACTTTTCACTATCCCTGACATAATAAATCAAGTTTACAGTAATACTATACTGAATATGGTTTTAATATATAGGCTGGTCTTTCACGACAATCTCAAGAAGGTAGCAGTTGTCGCTACTTTATAATGTAACACGAGAACTGCCTTAATTGACCATAAGCCTAGGGGACAGCACGTCGTGAAATCTTGTTATCTCAAGGAGCTGATAGTTAATTTCTCAAGAGAATTTCGCTCATTCACTCACTCTGACCTAGACCCTGGAGGCATGTATCGATTCTGTGGTTTGGCGGTACTCGCTAGATTGTATTCCCTCGCGACGGCCTGGAATTTGATATATTCATCTTCATCGTCATACTGTTGTAAAGAACTATATATATATATATATATATATATATATATATATATATATATATACAGGGTTAGCCAGTGAAACGGGAAGATTTAAATAAGTAACTAATTCTTGAAGAAAATGAATTTTAATATTTAACGGTTATAAATATAAAGAAAAAAGGTAGCCATTTACTGTACAATAAGTGAAAAAATATATTTTTCGAATATAACACTTGTCATATATCCTCCATTGGAATCTATGCTCTGCTGCAGCCGTGCCTGGAAGTTTCTCATGACATTTTGCAGCATATTGACTGGTATTCCTTCGATTTCGTCCCGAATTCGTTTTTTAGGTTAGGAATAGTTCTAGGTGGACCTTTCTGAAAAACTCTTGTTTTTAAATAACCCCATAGAAAAAAGTCACAGGCTGTCAAATCTGGAGAGCGAGGGGGCCAAGGGATATCCCCGTTTCGGGAAATGACGCCACCTGGAAACAAAGCATTCACAGCATTCATAGCAACTCTTGCAGTGTGGCTTGTTGCCCCATCTTGTTGGAACATTGTGTGTTCATTTACTGGAAAACGGGAAAGTTGTGGCGTAAGAAAGTTCTGGATCATTGCAACGTAACGCACAGAGTTAACAGTCACAGCACTTCCATTGCTATCCTCAAAGAAAAATGGGCCTATGATTCCTCTTGCTGACATTGCGCACCAAACCTTCACTTTTTCAGAATGAAGAGGCGTTTCATGAAGTGCGCCAGGGTTTTCCTCAGACCAGTATCTGAAGTTTTGTTTATTAACAAAACCAGAGAGGTGGAAATGCGCCTCATCGCTCATCCACAAGTTGTTTACTTGGTCGACATTTTCTTCAAGTCTTCTGGCCATTTCCTCACAAAACTGTAATCGTTTCTGATGGTCAGTTGGTTTGAGAGATATGCACAATCTGTATTTTGTATGGGTGAAAATTTAAATCTTGATGAAGAATCCTTCTCACCGAAGTGTTACTTATTCCAAGGCGTAGAGCATGTTGTTTGGCAGATCGGCGTGGACCTCTGAGCATTGCCTGTTAAACAGTAGCGATACTTTGAGGGGTTCGAACGGTTTTTGCACTCCCAACTCGTTTTTTAAACGTTGATCCAGTTTGTTCAAGGTTGTTTATCCACGAACGAATTGCGTTATCCGAAGGAACAGGCCTGTTGCGCGGTATGTTGAAATGGCGTCGAAAAGCATGTCGCGTTTTCACCAAACTCTCACCATTCGTATAATACGCTTTAAACCGCTTAGCCGCGATGTTCACCCGTCCAACGATCCATCTCAACTAAATGGCGGAACACGCAGGTAGAAATGAGCCGGCCACTATTACCCCCACCACTCACATTCCAACTGTCAAGGCCATCTCCAATCTTCCCGTTTCACTGTCTAACCCGTTATATATATATATATATATATATATATACTCGTATACGTATATATATTCTCTTACTTCCAGGGTGAGTGTCCCTTACTTTTAAGATTCAGTTACATTGTATTTGGCTGTATCTGTCACATATGCGTTTAAATAACCAAACTAACATATGATCGGAAGACCTAATACATGTAAAACTACTTTTATTTATATTAACTAAATTTGTATTGCAAGCCGAATTTATTTTAAATAAACGTTGAATCACAAAAAGTACTTGCTCTGCCGGGACTCGAACCCGGATCTCTCACTTGCCGGGTGAGTGTGCTACCACTACACCACAAAGCTCTTACTTTTTACGATTCAATTACACGTTCAGTTTTACAAGTATGAGTATTCCGACTTCTAATGTATAAGACATTAGGGTCTAACGTAGTGAACATGATAATGAGCTGCTCTAGTATAATTTTAATAGTAATAAAAAATGTTCATTTATGTATTTTAAGCTTAAATTAGTATATATACTAATTTAAGTAAAATAAATTGAAAATAATTGTTTCCTACTAAAATTATACTAGAGCTGCTTATGATCATGTCCATTAAATTACACTCTAATTTTTACCTATTTAAAGTGAGAATGCTCATAGTTCAAAAGCTATAAATCTGGTCTATTAAGAGGAATATTAATAGAAATGGCCTACCTTTGTATATAGATGTATCACCATATTGTTTATCCCGTAAAGATCGCCATTTACGATTGGCCTCTTGTCAGTTGCCTATGGTTGCTTGTTCAGTGAAGACCTATTGTGACCCATATTATTTAGTTCGGTTTTAATAAGTAGTGTTTTTAAGTGTATGATATAGTGATAGCTATGGAGCAGTGTTTGCTATGGTTTACGACTTACCGTATCACAGCACTTTGGTATCCTCGTCACGTATTATTTAAGGCTGTGTGGGAAATTTACTTCATGAATAATAATATTTTTTAAATATATTACTTCATTTGTTTAGGGTGTTAGTAAATTCATCACTTTATATACTGATTTAGATCATAGGACCATGCTAAATTCTACCGCATCTGTACTGTATTTGTTAGGAGAAATATATTTCTAATCATGTTTTGTTGTAAAGGGAGAAAGCATTTTTATTACATTGGTTGAGAATTGAATATTGATCCAATTATAGATCAATTTAATCATCCAAGAGACTCCAGTTATTGTGTATAAAGTAAATAAGGTCCTGTTACAGTCACATATACATAGTATCACTCTAATGTATGTTTTATACTACTTCTATGTTTATTATTGCACACAAATAACAAAGTAGAAGTTAAAGATATACTATTTACTATTTACTGGATCCTTAATAATGCTAGTAACAGTTATGTACCAGTGACTTTTTTATAGTTAAAGACTACAGGGGAAAAAAGAGGAATGTCATAAAATTTAATTTTCGAGAAAAGCCTAAAAAACCATCGATAAACATTATAAAGCAAAGGTTTTCAGATTTAAATATTACATACCTACACAACACTATAGCTAATATATTTGGTTATAAGTTATAGGTATAGAAAACCCCAAAATAATGCACAAAATGTATTTAAAAATATAATTGTACAATGTTTTTCAGAGTTTTCTAGATAAGAAGGGGGAAAATACAGTTTATTTTTTAAATGGTAGGTTATATAAAAACTTCTTGTAACAACATGAAATATGTCTGCTCTTTTGCACCAGGCTGCTAAATAGCTTATTCACTGCACTTAATACTGTCCAAAAACATCTTTCCATCTAGACTACATAAAAGCTTCAGGTCTTGAAGAACTTTTCACGACTTATTTTCAAAGGTTCTTTATGTGACTGTTCAGGAAGCAGAAACTCTCCAGGCTGAAGCTGACTTTTAGCAAGTTTATAGGCCGCTAAGTTTTCTTTTCTTTCTTGTTGTTTTTCTTCTTTTTCTTTGTCTTTTGCTGATTTCTTCTGCGGTGTTATTTTTCGCTGTGATGTTTCTCTTATTATTGCTTTCCTGATTATTTTGTGTGTGTAAGAACTACTGAGTACCATGACCCACTGTAGGTGGTTCTGTACTTCGTAGTGTCTTTATTACAGCGCTCAACAAGGATTTCCCTTACAGGCCTGATTTTGAAAGGGCATTTATCAACATAAAGTGGATTAATGAACTCTGTCCAATTACGAAACATAGAAAGTTCCATGCCAACCACTTCATAAGTTGACGGGTTAGTTCGAGGTGTTTAAAAAGCCTCATTCCATTGTTGAGGGGTTTCTGCAGGTGTTTTTTTGATTAACCAATGCCATATCTGTATCGCTTTGCATACATGAATGACCTCTTATTGGGAAAGTCACCCTTACTGAGTCAAAGCCATTTGTTTCATGAACAAGAAAATAAAGGAGTCTGAAAACAGTGTAGTTATTGTTCTGGCCTCCACAGGAGTCGCAGGAAATGTGGAGATCTCTTATCTCAGATCCAAGCTTTGTTCTTATGAAGTCATGGAATATAGAGCACACTGCGTCTGAACCCTTCTTTCCGTCAACTTCTGTTTATGTATAATAGAAAACTTGGTTATCAGATATCACGTGAATATTGAATGAATAAAATGAGAGTTGTCTTTTATAATAAATATAATTTGTCGTGATGTTTGGAATTGGTAAGTTTTTACAGAAATCCATACATATGGCTTCAAAGCTTTTTATTTTTTGAGCCTGTTTCTTGGCAGTTTTTTTACGTTTGTAAAATACTGCAGCTTTTACCATGTGAACATTATTTTGTATTTCCAGGTGCCTTAGTTTTTGCTGAGGGTCGATTTTCTCTTTTTCAGTTTTAGAGTTTTCGATTTCCAATTCAAGACATCAAACCTGTGCAGAATACTTGTCGCATGTTGTGCAGGTATCTGATCTGGGATACCCAAATACTGTATTAAAGCAAGTATTAAAAATGTTACGATGTATTTCGTATGAAACTTTTACTGATGAGTTGTCTTTCAAAAAGAAATTGTACATTGTCTTAATTCTAAGGATTTCAAGTATATTCTTGCTGTTTATTCGACCATTTTTTTATGGAGTAGTGACTCTTACGTCCTTTGAATGAGGAAATATTATCCTTAATTCAGGTAACTACATCATCATCTAGTTTGCTAGGTCCTTTTTCATGTCTTCCCCTGTTGTCTTTAGGAGACGTTCCTGTCATCTTTAGTGATTGTTGAATTCCTTGCAGTTTCTTTTTTCCTATACCAAACATGTTTAAAAATGCCTTATAGCAAACCGGCACTTCGGTAACACAACAATCTCTAACTAAACGAACCTTGTATGTATATGCAGCATCATGTTTTTTAGCTTCTTCTTCAGGTTTATGAGATCGTCGTCTGGATACGGGAACTACATTAATAAGACCTGTCAGGAAGGAGTTTTGCTCATTAACACTTTGTAACTTATTAAAATGTGATATATTTACGGATCGTTCTTCTGCTGACACTTCTGAGAAACACTTTAGCCTAGCACAACAACAATCTGGGCCTAGCTCATGTGACTGTAGGCGCATTTTCTTCATTACATCAGTAACTCGCCCATGACTCTTTCGTTTCTTAGTCTTAGCAATAGTTTTAGTTTCTTATGTGTCCGTATCACTTTCAATTTACGATAACATTGTTAAAAACATACTAGTTTAGCACAACCAAAACACGCAATAAAATGCAAGCACTATTTAAGGTTATGTTGGATGATGCAATAAGTATCAGCTGTGTATCACCTGAGTAACAATGGTGGGAGAGTCTTGGATATTCCCCTTTTTCCCCTGTGGTCTTCAGTTTCAATTGAAAATATAAATAACAAACTTCTGTAGTAATACGTTAACCTTGCATCAATAGAAATATATGTTCATCAGAGTACTTGCAGTGTTCTAATACGATATTATATCGTGGCAAGGTTGAAGGCAGTGGTTGTACAGACCTCCAGCACCAAAATTAACTGGGGGCCGATGTATGCCGAGACGTTACGAGTCCAGAGAGCCGCGATCTGCCGGATAGAGGTGGTCTCCTCACCGTAGGTCTCGGCCACCACGAACTCCAGGGAGTGGCCTCGAGTGGCAAGCGCACCAGCGTTCACCTCGGCCACAGCTAGGCTGATGGTCAGGCACCTAAGAAGATAAGAATTTTCCTAGCCCCACGAAGATGAAAGATCGATTGTGACAACCTACTAAGGAATTGGTGTCAATAACGCTCGGCCAAAGTTCATGTTTGGACACGTTTCATATGATTCATTCTTTTTCAACACACACACACACACACACACACACACACACACACACACACACACACACACACACACACACACACACACACACACACACACACACACACACACACACACACACACACACACACACACACACACACACACCTATATATATAAATGTAACGTGTCTATAGGAAGGTTAATTTGCATAAACCAATTACAACTTTTTTGTTTCAGTATAAGAGCGATCAAGTGACTTGTAAACCAACAACCCTTTATTTTAACATTGTACAACTCCCAATGGAATCCAATAATTAAACTCAGTATAAATTAATAGAAATATTAATTATAATAAACACTAATAATAGACCAACGCCAAGCTATCTTTCTTACCTTTAATTTATTGTCACTATTTCTTATTTATAAACCTTCAGATGTTGACATGTCCAGCCTTAAAATTAACAATCAATCAAATCATTCAATAATTCTGTCCTTCAAGTTCTCAGTCCTAATATTTTCAACACAAACTCACAATAAAAATCTTCATTAAATTTCAAAATAAAATAATCTTCTTCAAATATTAAATGAAACAACTAATAAAATAAGACTTCTTCTCAAAATAAAAATCAAACAAATTAAGGTAATATTAATAATTAAGTAGGAACAAAGACAATGTCCAACCAGTTAAACTAAAACTTTTATCAATTACTAAATACTTATTTCCTGTAAATTTCAATTTTCAAGATTATCGAATTACCCAGAATAATCTGCTTGCCTTTGAATATTAAATTTAGGAGCTTGTAATATATATAGAATCTCAGAAAATAAAATAAAATTTCTTTATCAGTAGGCTATTCCTGAATTAACCAACTTGAACAGGAAAATACCATTAAGCAATTTTCTATTAAAATGTTAAATTCTAACTTTTCACAGTACCTCACACATTTCCAGAAGACTTCACAAACCAAAATAACTGTTATTGATTAATTACTTAAAAATTCAAACTTTAAATTTTGAAAAGAATCTAATTTCAAACTCAACCTTCCTACCGAAATACGGCAAGAGTAGGCTAATCATTTCTACCACGAACTTCTCTATCTGAGCACACAGCAAAGACTCCCCTGAAAACCCACTTGAATAAACCGGAAGGCTCTCGAAGTACCTCCCACCAACCAATCAACCTAAAGTTGGCAAATTAAAATTGACCAAACACAATATCTGAACTGGACGGTACCTATCCAACCCAAACCTGTATCTTATGGCCAATACCTCGAGACAAAAGGAAGCTTCTAGGCATTCCTCGAACCCGAATCAACAAGATATTCAGCACTGCTGCAAGGAAGGATCACAATTCTTACAATTCACTTATATTATAAATTTACAATTCTCTTAATATCAATATAAATATTTCTATAAATTACTAAACTAATATAGGAAGCATCCTATAATAAATGAGGTCCATTATAACTCTAAACTACAGATGAAATAATTCTAGGGATATCTAGACACTTAATACATTATAATGGGTTACATAGAAGTAAATAAATAATATAAGTCTACAGAATAATAAGTCAATAAAACAAGGGTTGGATATATCTATGGGCTTAAGGACCTATAACTTACTGTGGCAGATTTTGGGGGTGGTAAGCTGTGGTGGGAAAACATCTCGAATATGTGATACATAACGATCCTGTCAACGCCTGCACGGTATTTTGGGGATGATCCGGAAGTCAACTTTAAGCCGTTGGCCACCAGGTTAAATGTTAGAGAAGGCTGCGTATCCCTGGCTGCATCTGATATAATAAGATGCTTAACTTTATTTTATGTTTATTGAGCCAAGTAAAATTATACGAATATGCTGGTCGGTTAAGAAGTCACTTTTTTAATAACATATCAAACATTTTTCTGTAATTAGCTCTTTGAATCATCAGCCTTTCATTCTAAATATCAAGTTTGACAAGCCGTTCTAAAATAAAAAATGTATAAGCGATATTACAAATGAGACTGTTTGTGTAATTCTTGAGTTTTTAAAGTTTGAATATAATATTTGCTTGTCTCTGGTCCACGATTAACATCTAAGAAGGTTTGAAGAAAGTCCGATTATAATTTCAAATTGATCATTCCTGTTTCGTATACCATTAAGCAGAGCAATATTTGTACGTTTCAGAAGGCAGCAAATTTTATCATTGATCACGCACTATAGAATTAATCCTATTTTCAAATCCACCTCTAACTAAATGCTGGAGCAGTTAGGCTACATGTTTTTATGTCACATAGTAACATTTTGTATGCTTGTACTCTGTTTAATTACACAATTATTTATTCTGTTACTTTTCTCGATGGCATTATAATTAGCCATAAGAAAATACAAAAATATTCACTAACGGTCAGCCCAACATGAGTGACAAACACCATGTTAAAACCCATTAGTGCCTATATGGAAATGAAGCTTGATGAAAACTATTAAGATTATAATTCAGTTAATGTTTTAGATATCTTGTGGACAGACAGAAATAACCAAATAATTTTTTCACGTTTTGCCATCGTTCACGCTCACCCAAAAAATGAACCACCCTAATAACCCCGTATGATTAATAGAAGCGCGAAAGTATAATGATCAAAGTTCCACGCTAAATTACGAGTGTGTTAAATGCTACATCGCAAGCCACCTGTCGCAACTATAAATTATCCTTTTGTTTCTCCAGGCTTTGTTCCGGCTGAAGAACTCTTCATGATTTCTCAAGGCACTGGATTAAAATAGTTGCGCCTTTTCAGTAATTGAACAAAATCTATGCAACGGCCTAAAATATAAATATTTTCTAAATGGATAAAGATTCAAACAAACTACATCGTTTGATTGCGTGTTTTCATTCCATTTTACAAAGGTTAACCTTTATGTTATTGATCGCTTATGAGATGATGTAAAGTTCTATTTCTGTCGGTTACTAGGGCTAATTGGGCTTAAAGGTTAATTACTTAAATACGGCAGGTTTCACATCTATTTAACACATACTTATATTTAAAATGAACACAGATTAGAACTATTGCAGAAGAAAGGCCATTGCTTTTGGATATAAAAACTGTCGGTACTTACGTATTATATCGACCACACTATTATTATTTTAAAACATCAACATATTAGGTAATTTAGAAGCATTGAGCCGGTTCAATACCTATATCTCCCCGGCTCATGTGTGTTTTATATAGTGTATGTGTGTGTGGTTTATTGGCTGCAGAGGCCACTGACCATTTGAAGGCGTTGGGCCTTTCCGGGAGAGTGGCGTAAAGACTCGAAGCCGTGGTGTACAAGTTAGGAGTAGCTCCAGTTTTATTTTTTGTTTAATTAAGTGTTTGTTAGTTTTGCTGAGCTGTTTTCCTTCTGACATGTGCGGCTAAGTTTACGGCCCCTCACTGATGAGGTCCAGGAAAATGAGCTGATTTTCTGCTGTCATCTCTCCATCATGCGTGGTCGCAGAGAACCTTCGCTTTTGCGCTCTGCTGAAGGACGGCCACCATGATGGACATTTCTACTAGTCAACATCTGGGATACCCTGCCCATATTCTTTATTTATTTGTTATTGTTATTGTTGCCATTTATATAGTTTATATTTTGTTATTTAATTTTAAGTTAGTTTTAGATATTATTTAGTTATTTCTTGGATTTCATTAGGAGCCCGCCCTTAGCCGAAGGATACCGGGTGGAATTGGCATTTCTTGTTTCAAATTATGGCGTTTCTAATTTTTGTATGCAGGTGCACCTGACGAGGATTGTTTGAGGTATACTACTGCAGGCACTTTTTATTTTTTTAATTTTTTTTTTTATTTATAGTATATATATATATATATATATATATATATATATATATATATATATATATATTTATATTTATATTGACTGGGTAGGCCTATGCTGTGTCTTAGTAAATGAACCTGAGTATACTGACCACGGTGTTCTTTTTTACCTAGTTTTGTTTTGATCCGGCATCCCGTTCGCCACCATGGGCGCGCGCTTCCCTGATGGTTTGCTGTGGGTGTGCGAGCGGCGATGTACGGTTTCAATGGTGGCAGAGCGTGGTTAGCTGCTCTCTCAGCTGTCTCTCAGTTCTGGTTTTGTTTGTTGGTGTAGGTTAGTGTTAGGTAGGGGGAGGTTAGAGTACACAACTTTTTTTTTCATTAGGAGCTCGCCCTAGCACAGGATACCGGGTGGAATTGGTTTAGTGTCTTGCTTCCTGCAGACTTACCCTTTGCAGGGAGCAAGGGACTCTAAATTGCTTAACCGCTAAATTTATCTAACTGTACTCTACTTCTCCCCTATCAATGTGTTGTTTTGTTATAATTTTTGCTTCTGTGTTTGTAGGTTGTGGTTAGTGTATATTTGCAGGGTATCCTTCTATTAGGTAGCAGGTATTAAGTTCTTCACTTGGACCTCGTCAGTGTAAGCCTTTTGTGTGCCTTGGAATTTGTACCAGTTCACCCGAGTGCCAATGGGCTTGCCTGTGGGGGCCCAGACACTCACCAGACTCCTGGATTCTATCTTTCATGATGTCAAATTTAAGTTCGTGTTCAACTATCTGGATGACCTGCTTGTGTACAGTGAGAGTTATGAGGAGCACTTGACTCATCTAGAGGAAGTTCTAACTAGGCTGCGAGAGTCTGGCCTTACCGTCAATCCTGAAAAGGTGAGTTTTGCTCAGCCTGAAATATCGTTTCTGGGTCATCTTGTCTCTTCTCGAGGTGTTTGTATTGATCCAGAGAGAACCCAGGCAATCAGGGAGTTTCCTCCTCCTAAGGATGCCAAGGGGATTGCCCGTTTTGTGGGAATGATAAATTTTTATCGTCGTTTCATCCCCAATGTTGCTGAAGTGGCGGCCCCTCTGAACTCTCTTAGGAAAAAGGGTGCCAAGTTTGAGTGGGGTGAAGCGCAACATACTGTTTTTGAGCAGCTGAAAGAGGCAGTGATGCAGCCTCCAGTCTTGGCTATGCCTGATTTCAGTCGTAAGTTCGTCTTGCAAACTGATGCTTCCTCCTTAGCCGTTGCTGCTGTTTTATCGCAAGAAGTAGATGGTATCCGGCAGCCCATAGCTTATGCTTCACGCACGTTAACCCCTTGTGAGAAGAAGAGTTGTTCAGTTTATGAGCTGGAATGTTTGGCTGTCGAGTTTGGAATTAATAAGTTCAGGCGTTACCTAGAACATAAAGAATTTTTGTTGGAAACCGACAACCAGGCACTTTCTTGGCTCCTTGCCCACCCCCGTCAGCTCGGGAAGATTGGTCGCTGGGTAGTCCAAATTTCTGCCCTTAAGTTCACAGTGCAACACGTGCGAGGCACCCAAAATATCATAGCGGACACTCTGTCACGCATGTATCACTTACCCAACGACCTCCAGAATTTATCAGAGCCGCCATGTTGTGGCGTGCTCCTAGACTTTCCTCTGGCATTTTCGGACATTGTTCCACACCAACTTAAGGATCCCGAGCTGACTACTATCATCAATGAGCTTAAAAACGGAGGTGCCCACCCTCCTTATTTTCTGTACCGAGGTGCTCTATGCTGCCGTGACAAGCAGCGGAGAAAACCTAAGTTAGTGCTGCCAAGCTTTCTTGTACCGATGGTCTTTCAGTATTTTCATTCTTCTCCTGTGGGCGGACATCTAGGAATTCATAAGACCATCGCGAAGATTAGGGATCAGTTCATCTGGAAAGGTATGGACCGGGATATTGCAGCTCGAGTACGTTCTTGTGAACTGTGCTCGCTAAGCAAACCCGCTCAAAATACCAAGTTGGGTCTTTTGTCATCTGAGGTGGCGGAAAAACCTTTGGAGAAGGTTTTCATTGACTATGTTGGGCCTCTCCCGCGTAGCAAGTCCGGAAATAAGTTCCTACTTGTTTGTGTGGATGCCTTCTCCAAGTTTGTTTGGTTGTTCCCATTGCGGAGTGCTACCGCGCAGCTCACGGTGCAAGCACTTCGTAACCATTTCTTTCAACACTTTGGAATCCCCGCCACCTTAGTTTCCGATAATGGTTCACAGTTTGTCTCCAATATCTTTAAAAGAATGTGCTTTGGGCACGGAATCCGCCATGTGACTACTTCCCCTTTCTATCCTCAGCCTTCTCACGCCGAACGGTTTAATCGCAATCTTCGATCTGCTCTCATTGCCTTTCATGCGGAAAATCAGACCACCTGGGATCAACAACTACCTTGGATCCAATTTGCCTTTAATACGGCCCAGCATGAAAGTCACAAGGCGGTACCTTTCGAGTTATTATTTGGCTTTCCGCCAAACAACCCTTTGGCGAACCTTTGGAAAATTAGCGATCTTCTGCCACCTCCTGGTACTCCCAATGTGAAAGCCACTTGGGAGGCAGCCAGGCGGAATCTCATTCGGGCTAGGGAGTTAGTAAGGAGGAAGTACAACCGAGGTCGTATTGCCAATCCCTTCCAGGTGGGGGGTGTAAACAATCCCGGTTTCACTCAGCCAAGGGGGGGGGGGTAGATTGCTCAAAAATCATAAGTTGCTTTACGTCCAATGGACCTTAAGTATTCGTATAAACAACATATTACAGGGCGCCACCTTGTTTTGTCATAGTTTAAATCCAGGCCTGAACAAGGAAAAGGCCTAAGGAATAAGTAATGGTAGCCAAAATCAGCTGAGGTCCAGTCTGCCAGAGAGTCCTTAAATTGGTTTTCTTGGTTTAAACACACACTAAGAAATACTAATACTAAAAAGACAAAAATCCTAAATTGTTAAAGAATTCTTTAAGTTGACTTTGAGTGTAATAGTTATAAACTAAGTATACAAGTTCCCAAACTAATTCTCCCAATTTAATTTAAACTGAAAAAAAGGCAAGGTCGGTCTACATAGACATACAGGTTTTTAATTAATCAAGTCAAAGATTGTCTACTACCATTTATTCCAAGGTCCTCTGATTAAGTGAATTCACAAGTACTGTACTCCAAAAGCATGAAATAGGCCCTATTAAATGCCTGCAACCATTAATGGTGGACCAAAGATTTGATTCCAATTTATACCAGTGTCACCATTATTAATCCAAGAAAATATGTTTAACATGAGATAAATCAAGTTATAATCTGAGATAAAACTCAATACTAAATACAATAGCTTAATATTTGTACAAATACCTTGGGTGGCCACCAAATACTGAAATAAACAAGTTGACTATATAGATTATTATAACTAACACAATATACAAATCTTACACACTACACACATAAATAAATACACAATAAACAGTTAATAATATGTAGTATAAGTGATATCCCAGTAACAATTGTAGACAGTTCCAATATTGAAGTCCATTCACTGCTACAATAGGCCCACAGGTTCTCACAGTTGTAAGGGGTCAGGCTCACAAAAAGTCCCAAAAATATTATTAATTTACATCCACAGGTGGGAGGTAAGATTTGAAAGCCCCATCATTGTCCCTTCAAGGTGTAAACTGAGACTAACAATCATAAGTTCCCCATACTATTTCAGATTATTTGGCATTGGCCAGCAAAGTGAAAATAATGAATAGTCCTTCAGAATAAAAGTATTTCCACTTATCGGTACGATGAGCCCCGCCAATAGTCTATGAGTAGGCCTAGGTAGATAGTGGGTAAAGGCAGGCAACCAGGCAGCTGCGCTAAAGGCCAGTAGGTAGGCCAGTGGGTAGTGGGTCTCACAAGCCGGAATCAGCTCCCAAAATATCCCTGAGCATACCAAGAGGGAATAGAAATTTGCTAGACTACACATTTCAACATAATGATGACTGGCATAAATAATAAAATAACACCAATCAGTAGAATAATCTTTTGGAAAAACAATATTACTACGAGTAGCATGGTACAATCCATCTACTACTTTAAAATTTTCCTTTTTATTAATAACAATAGTTTATTTTAAATAAAGACTTTTCTGTATTTAAACATTGAAAAATAATTTCTAAGCAATAAGATTTAATGTAAATTACCATTATTTGAATTTAATAACAATTGAGTTCAAACATTAAATAGATGGATTAAAATAATCAAAGTTCAAGAATTAATCATTATTGAATATTTTCATCCTCTAAATTCACTATGTACAATTAAACAAAATTTGATGACATTAAAATTGTACGGCATTAAAGGTAAGTAAACCAATTCTTAAAGCTTAAGGCTGAAGTGTAAAAATTACATTACAAAAATGCATCAAACAGTTACAACATTACACAATGGACAATATGACAGGTTACATGATTTAATTATCTACAGAATTTTGTCTGTTAGGTTTTCTAATAAATTTATCTTTTAAATTAAACAAAACACAAAACCCTGAATATAATAATTACAAACATATAGATACATATTTTCTTGGACATTAACACAATATTTTATCTTAAAAAGCAAATCAATGAATAATCAATTGACATTTTATTTCATGTAAATTTCAGGAATAAACCTTCCTTGTCTCTGTCCATATTTAAATTCATTTATGACATCAAATTATTTTACAGTTATTTTTTTATAACAAGCTATTGTCCATAACATAAGTTATTTTTGTCCATGAGCCTTTATTAACAAATTACATTTATAAGAATTAACTCTCACCTTAGCTTAATAAAATCCTATAAGAGCAAGGAGGGAGCACAGGCACGAGAAGCTTTCTGTTCCAATCTTCTGAAATTACTACTGTAGACGGCAGTGATGCAGAGTCATCCAAGAGCAGGAATAATCAAGGCAAGAGTAGTTGAATTGTAGTTTGGCCAACTGGGGCTGCAGCAATGTTTACTAATCCAGCTGATAAGAACTAACACAGGTTGATCAGGCCTGTGACCTACTTGCAGACAATTAACTACCTTGATAACTTGATTTTGTCCATCAGCGAACAATAATTGCATTCTTGAGGTTGAATATTATTATTTTGAAAATAATCACTACAGGGGATCTAGTTTACTGCAAGGCTCACCCAGTCAGTTCGGCTGTGGATAAAAGAGCTGCTAAACTTTGCTACAGGTGGACTGGTCCCCACCGCATCTTGAAGTTTCTGACTCCGGTGACTGCCCGACTGGGAGATCCTCAGTCCGGGAAGATTTTCAGGAAGGCGCACATATCCCATCTGAAGCCTTGCCGGAGTCATCCGTGATTTCTCTTTAGTCTGTGCGGGAGGGTTTTAGGTCCAGAGGCCTGATCACCTCTGCTCTTTCTTCCTGATCAAGGTTCCTGTTTTCTTCTTTGTACCCACGCAACTCTTTGAGGGATTTCTTGCCTCCAACTGGATTTTCTTGGTTTTCCCTTCTGCAGACTTCAGGGTTTCCGGTTTATAATTCTTCAACCATTGGGGGGGAGAGGCATTTCGTTTGGTTCTTCATTTTTAAGAAATTAACAGAGGGGAGTTCCTCCTTTTGGGGGGGAGTCTGAGCCGGTTCAATACCTATATCTCCCCGGCTCATGTGTGTTTTATATAGTGTATGTGTGTGTGGTTTATTGGCTGCAGAGGCCACTGACCATTTGAAGGCGTTGGGCCTTTCCGGGAGAGTGGCGTAAAGACTCGAAGCCGTGGTGTACAAGTTAGGAGTAGCTCCAGTTTTATTTTTTGTTTAATTAAGTGTTTGTTAGTTTTGCTGAGCTGTTTTCCTTCTGACATGTGCGGCTAAGTTTACGGCCCCTCACTGATGAGGTCCAGGAGATGAGCTGATTTTCTGCTGTCATCTCTCCATCATGCGTGGTCGCAGAGAACCTTCGCTTTTGCGCTCTGCTGAAGGACGGCCACCATGATGGACATTTCTACTAGTCAACATCTGGGATACCCTGCCCATATTCTTTATTTATTTGTTATTGTTATTGTTGCCATTTATATAGTTTATATTTTGTTATTTAATTTTAAGTTAGTTTTAGATATTATTTAGTTATTTCTTGGATTTCATTAGGAGCCCGCCCTTAGCCGAAGGATACCGGGTGGAATTGGCATTTCTTGTTTCAAATTATGGCGTTTCTAATTTTTGTATGCAGGTGCACCTGACGAGGATTGTTTAAGGTATACTACTGCAGGCACTTTTTATTTTTTTAATTTTTTTTTTTTAATTTATAGTATATATATATATATATATATATATATATATATATATATATATTTATATTGACTGGGTAGGCCTATGCTGTGTCTTAGTAAATGAACCTGAGTATACTGACCACGGTGTTCTTTTTTTACCCAGTTTTGTTTTGATCCGGCATCCCGTTCGCCACCATGGGCGCGCGCTTCCCTGATGGTTTGCTGTGGGTGTGCGAGCGGCGATGTACGGTTTCAGCATGGTAACTGCCCACAATAGACGTCCGGTGTTATCTTATCGCAACACCTGTCGCTTCCCTCTTGGTCATGGTTCAGCGACCGGCCGCTCGAGCAATAACGATAATAGGGGTATTCATAATTTATTAAGTTTTTTACACGGTATATGATTGCCTTTCCATTACAATTCAATTTATACATCTGATCAGCCCCTCTAGAATTTGATATTTTACTGATAGGTACTATCTCGAGGGATGTTTTTCTTTCGTTGACATCAGCGCGGGCTTCGGCAGCACCTTCAACCGGAAGCACGCGAATTTTGGGTGGCGGAGTGTGATCAAGGATAAAAACAAGTTTTGTGTGTTTTTTTATAAAGAGTTTAGTTTTTTTTGTAATGATTGTTTTTGTTGAATTTTTGTGTTTGAAGAAATGTAGGGGTGTGGTCGATATAATACGTAAGTAACAAACTGTCGATAGTTACTTGGACCTTATTCATTTGTATATCCTACATAATTATGTATTTGTATTAACTTTATGCGAAATATGATTAGATAACATTGATATATTTTGTTCGGTTAAAGTGTTGCCCTGCAATTTTGTTTGTTTCATTTAGGTAAAGGTTTCTTCTGCCACAAATCAAAGTATCCCCTGTCTGCTGCACAGCATAACCTCCACACAGACAGAACAAAGTTGAGGATTAAAAGTTTCTAAAATTATGTAAATCAATGATTTTATTATTTGATATTTCATTTATTCTAGCCGAGTTTTTCTTAATACTAAAGATTCGCTCCTTTATGTTTTATAAGCGATCTACCAAAGGTCTTAGTCCATATGAATATGCAGACGGATTAGGCCTTAAAAGGCATTTTGTAAAACGTCACAAGACAAGGTATAAGCGCTTGATCATACGGTAATTTAAATAGGTAGTATCGTGGAAATGTGGCATTTGTGCTTCCTTTTCTGGGAAATAAATAGGAAAGAGATGAATGAGGTGCAAGGACATTAAATAGTTTTAACAGAAAAATTTTCTTCCGTATAAGGTTTATGAAATTTTGAACCTTATAATTGGATCTGGATAGTGAAAATTGAAGTAGAAAATTGTGAAATGAATGAAATTTTTTAATTAAAAATTGTGCCTGTCATGAACATTTGCAAAACTGTTATAAATTTTATTGAATGAACAGAATTACAAATACATTCATGTTTTAGTATAACCCTCCATTATTATTCTATTGTAATAATAAGTGAGTTATTGAATAGAATAACATATAAAACAATAAAATAATCATATTAAAATAAATAAATAAATAAATATATATATATATATATATATATATATATATATATATATATATATAGTATATATATACACACACATAAAATATATATATATTATATATATAATAAATTGTATATATATATATATATATATATATATATATATATATATATATATATGCTAAAATGTTAAGACTGCTTTATTATAAAATATTTTATATAGTTTTAAAACTTCCTTTGTTAACTTTTAAGGATATAGAGTAATAATTATAACTCTATAACGTTTAATTAAACAGATTTACCTTTGCAAGTGTTTGATGTTATAATACCATTATAACGATTTGCAGTCGTTGAGATAATTGGCATTATCTGTTTAGAGGATTAAAGTATGCAGGATTAAAGGTCAGTAAGAAAGTTTTAAACTGTTTTGTAATTCATTGACTTTCTTTATGGTTTATTCCATTACTTATCTGTAGTCACATTATTTAATTGTTAATTAATAAGATTTCTATAAACTTAAATATTCATTATTGCATGAAATATGTATAACATGGATTTGACCCAGAAATGGAGTATCGACTTCTCGGATGCTTCTGTATAAATATCTAAACTGTTTGTTATTTTCAGATAGTCTGTGGAAATATTGGAGATTAGTCAATATTTAAAACTCTACCAGCACGCTAATTATAATAGAACTTACACTGTTTTGGTAATCTATTTAGTGTTAACTTCATTGATTAATTAGCCATAAAAGATTATCAGCCGTTACGTAGTATAAAATGCTAACTACTCTGTACCTTTAAATTATTAATAGAATTATATTATAAAAACAGATTTTCAATACGGCATTTTTAAAACATAAACTTCATTGATATAATGCAGCAATTTGCCCTTACGAGGCCCATTTTAAACATAAGATTGATACTGGATGTCTATAAGCTTCTTGGACCTGACATTAGAGTAAATATGTAGTCACCGTCTGTGACAGGATCTGAAACCTTTCACTTCCTCGGAAATTGGTGACATTCTATTTGCGTGGCAGGATAAGTAAAGATTGTTTCGGTAACTTTAATTTGCATACATGATTTGTAGCATGTTTTCCAAATTTTCTTATCTTATGATAGTGAACTATTTTTACATTGTAATTCAAACATTTTAAAACACAAAAATGAATATGAATATTCATAGGATCCACCTGTTTCAAATTAACGTTTAGTAATCTGTTTCGTGTTTATTTGTTAACATACTGCAGTAAAATTATTTTAACATGTAATATAATAATCGGATGAAAAATATAATTTATTTCTTATTTTATAAACAATATTGCCTTCAAAATTTAAATGCAAATCATTATTGTGGCATGGGGTTATCACAACACACAATACAATGTAATTCCTAGACCTTTTAAACACAGGAAACATTAGTTTATAAATATTCTGGCACAAGCGGGAGATGTATAAAATTAGAAACCAATCGCAAGTAGATTATAAGTAACCTAAAAATATGTTTAATGTCCTATGCATTCAAAACAGGTTAAGAATTTATACACAGGTAGTCATGGCATTCTGTTATTTAAAAATTAACATCTTACAAGTTTTAAAAATTATTGTGTACATAATTTAATGTTGAAACACCAATAACATTATTATTACTAATCAGTGCTTGATTACAGTACATTTAATTAATAGTATAGTTATTAGTATTTTTAAAGGTAAAGTAAAAAACTTATTTAGTTTTCATGTAACTATTATTTCAATTTTTAAATTTTGGAACAGGAAATAATTATAATTTGTACACTCACATCGTATATATGATAATAAGATAATATATACAACGAAACAGCAGCAAATTATACAAATAGATAACTGAAACTATTTAATATAAATAATTTTAAATATCAAACGAAATCTATATAGTTACATGATTAATTACTGTTTCATAGCAATAGATAAATGCACATGTTATTCTAGATAAAAATGTGTTGATTCTAGAATAGCCCGAAAATTGTAATATTTGGTTCCATTAAACCTTAAGTGCGACGAGATGCATTCCATTAGAACAGGATTGAGTTACATTGTTGTCCAGGCCTGTTCACCATAAAGCATGACAATTCACCTAGTGTCTCATTACATCAGGAATAATTGATTAATGCAATTAAATATAATTTGATTAATTTTTGTTTATATCTGTCCTTACAAAAATATTTTTATATATAGAATTATTCAATATCCCCCAGAAAAGATATTACATACATCTCAAAATATCTTAAATGCCTGATTATGATACTTATTTTGTAAATGAACCCGTTTCGAAAGGTAATAAATACTTGGTAATTTTTAATATTTCATGTTATTTAATTAAATTAAAAATTAAATTTCCAGAAACGTTGTGGTTTCACTTAATTGTTTTACTACTGAAGCATGAAAAATAACAGTAGTTTTGTAAACTAAGTAATCAGTGTCATGAACTATCACTAATATATAGTAAAGGAAAACAAAAGAGAAAAGTTTTGGCAAGAATGTTACGATATGATATTGATAATGATGATATTGATATTATGATAGTTTTGTATTTTAATGCATTTATCATGTTTCTCTACTGAATAAAAAGTCTTGTTCTGATTTCTGATGATAGCAGGCCATACAAATGTTCCACATGGGTGGAAATGCAATTTTGCTCTCTATATTAGCTGTTTAATTAGGGTAGGAATTCAATTCGGTGGGCTATATTAGTTGTTCCATTAGAGTGGGAATCCAATTCGGTAAGCTATACTAGCTGTTCCATTAGGGTGGGAATTCAATTCGGTGGACTTTAATAGAGAGGGAAACAATTAGGCATTGATTATTCCATTTAAATAACAATGAGTCTGGGTTCTTTATATAACATTTAAACTCCAGTCAGAAGATGATTTACTAGAAATTTTGCTTGAGAGAAATTTGGATTTGGAAATTTCTCTTCTCAAAAAGTCTCTTGAGAGAGGAAAAGGAAAGTCCATAAAGCATTTAGCAAGTCTTAAAATATTCTAAATCGTTTAGTAATATGAAAAATATGCATTTTCATGCAGTGCGTTTTGTGCTATGATGGTTTTTAATATTACCTAAGCATTACCTATTTCATTTAACATTTTCTGTTCTCTAAGAAAAAGAAGTTGAGAAATTAAAAATTGTACTACTCCTAAAAGTAGCTTTATGCTGTTTCCGGATTGGCAGGATATTCTGGATTGGTGAGGTTGGATTGAGGGTATTCTGTCAGAATCCATGAGGATGGATTTTGGGCATCTCATTCGAGTGTCCTTGGAAGAAGGGGGGGCTAGCTCTGTACCTGTCTCTCCAGTCGGGAAGGGGTGGCACGGCTTTATGTCTAGGATAGCAGAGCCCTTAACACACCACCTAGGGAGTCCTACCAACTCCAACATACATATACCACAGTAGACTAAACGTATTGATCTACATTTGCACCCCAATATATCGACATTTGTGGTTAGTAATGTGAAGCTCCTGATCGTACAAAAGATTAAAGTGACAATCAATTTTCGCTGTGCCCAGTATAGGTTAAACTGAAAGGTAAAGACCAGCCAGAAGTGAGGCCTCATTTAGACTGAATATTCCTGACTATTCAAGTATATACAGTTTTCCATGGTATCTTCATAAACCGCAAGTTTACTGCAAATTAAAACACATACCTCTTCTACTGAATATAGGTGCCGTACTTATTTAGTCTTCCCAATGAGATAAACGTTATTTTTCGAACTTGAGTTAATGCCTCTACTAACGCATTCCCAACTGCCATTCTTTAAAAGGCTGTTAATTTTATTGCACATAATAATATAGGTTGCCAACCAAGCTACCTTTATAATAAGTGAATGAAAAATAGTTTTAGATTACACATTTGAATGGGCATTTGTGTTTAAATGTAATGTGATTGCAATGTGTAATTTAATGTGTATAATTAATTTGTAATTAAAATTATAGCACAATAACTGTTTTAATAGCTATTACGTTTTTAGCAAAAATAAATAATGATTTTATGACAATTTACTCCAAATTAACTGAAAAATGCCAGTTTAATGTTTATAATGGCTTGAACATAAAATATTTCAATGAAGGAAACATAGAAAAGTTCTCCTATTTCCATAGTGAATTATATAATTGGGCAGAGGTATTCATCATGTGTCATACCTATTTCAAAGTTTTAAGATTTAAAGTTTGTTATTGGCGACGAAAATTTTAACAGAATATCAGGATTTTGGGATTTTTGCCTTCGTTATATCTTCCAGGTTAGAATATATTATATTCGTCAGGGGGGGAGGTATTAGTGCATACAGAAATGAAGAACAGAAAAGAAAATAAGAGACAGAAAAGGGTTCAAACTTATCCAAAACCTGCTTGGAGTCTAGTCCAGGAGTATAGAACAATATCCAAGGAGAATTCAAGAGTATCCCACTTTCATCCTTCCTGGTTTGGTGTATGGTGTGTGTATTTTTTACTCGTGACTTTTGCTTGGGACTTGCATTCTCTGCAGTAACAATGCCTGGATTAGGCTCCAATCAGGTTTTGGGTATGTCTGAACCCTTTTCTCTTCCTTATTTTCTCCTTTCTGTTCTTTATTTTTGTATGTAATAACACCTCCCCACCTGACGAAGAGGATAGATTGAAATCCTCGAAACGTTATGTTATACCTTTTGTAATATATAACGGTGGTAAAAGTCCGAAATCCTGTTAACTGTAGAATTGTGAAACTTATATAAGTTTTTGCGCTACCATTGCATTAAATATTCCATTACCACACCGTAGGATCATAGTAAAACATGTCTGTATAAATAAACAAACCGAGAGAAGAAAATGTGAGGCAAGGAATTACGACTTCTCATGTTATCTTACTTAATTAAGTTTAGAATTAGCATTTTTACCTTGTTCATTACAGTTAACATTGAAATACTTTAAACACGAATGTCCTTTGCATTTTGATATTGTTTTGTATACAGCTATTGTGTTTTATTTTACACTCTATCTGTGTTATAAATTTTTATATTATATTATCGTAGAATAACTTTGTGATGCTACAAATGCTATAAAGACGTGCCTTTATTGTACTTAATAAATCTGCTACAATATCAGTATAACATAATACTTTAAATTATTGTTATTCCTAGCCTTTAGTAAGGCTAGAGGTTCAGAAAGGTTTTTAAATAAAGGAAAAACGAAATATATGAAATACAAGCAGCTCACGATAAGATAATATTATAGCACGAATTTAAGTAATGGCATACACTTGGGCTAACAAAATCGAGAAAATGAGTTGCATTATTATTAATATATACATATATACCGGAGATCTAAATGGCATATATCAATGTAATAATGTGACATGTTATATTTGTCTTATCTTATTTATATATGGTATAAAATAATTATTTGAGTTGCCTTATATTGTTTTACTAGTTCAATAATTGGAATTGTGTTTATATAAAACAATTAATATAGTTTTAGTTTATAAAAAGTGTTAAAAATAATACTTCCAGCTCAGTCTTAAGAGGTAGGTTTATTTTGTAACAACTAAAGTATTATTAATTTATTCTCATGGTATTTCAACTTATATACCGAAAGCCAATCAAGATAAAAAAATGTTATAACCAAAGTTTAGAAAATACTATAAGCATTCCAGAGCAGTTTTAGTTTTCCTCTATGTTCATAAACAATGGTGTTGGGAAAGGTAGAATTGTCACCATATTAAAACGAAGCAGAGTATCGTGCGCTTCATAAATGTCGCCAACAAACGAAGAGAGACATTAAAAATTAAATTATGTACCTTGCTTTAACTTGCTTGCTCTTTTTTGTGACGGTTACCGTTTCTACAAGCCGCGTTCTATAAAACATATAACATTTCAAAGGGAATAGAGGATGGTTTTATATTCGGCGGAGCTGTGCAGATATGATCGGTAAGTGATACAACGACAGTAGTTGGAATAAACTGATTTTTTAAATACATAATTTACGTGATAAACACACAAAAATACAGACAGAAAATCAAATAATATAGGACTTGACTTAATATAATATTTCTGACTTATTATATCATGAAATATTATGCTTGTTCAACTTAGGTAGAGTGATATCTGAACGCCCTGTATAATTTGCACATTCCTGATGGTGACGAGACAAATTTGAAAAGTGAATTGATGTTAAATTTGCTAATAAGCATTAAATAACAACTTTTACTGTCATAGGTTTTTGAAATATTTCGTAAAATTTTGTTATAATGCTTATAGAACGGTTATACAACTATATGACCCCAATGCAGTGAATGCAATATGAAAACATAATCTCCGACTTTTTATAACCAAAGTTTTCCATTTTCAATTTATTACGCCTTGAAGGCTATCGATCCCATTAAAAGTTTCATTGTGGGCGCACTTATCCTGAAGCTTGTTGAAACTGCAGCACCCTTATATATTAGTTAAATATTGTTCTCTGTTCCTCTACAGCGTACATTAAGGATCAAACATACACATTTATGTCTACATAATATCTTTCGGTTAATTAATTATCAGAAATGTTCAAAGGGCAGTGTCATGGCCATTAAATTCAAATTAATTAATTATAAGAAATAATTGGAAAGCAATATAAGAGAATGCCTAAAAATAAAAGACAATTTATTATATTTCAATTCATTTAGCACTTAATCTTAGCAAATGTTTTGTCAAAGCTGCACTCATCGTGTAACACGCAGCAATCGCTTTGGTTAATGCTACACAATACGTCATACGGTAGTCCTGTAATACTGGTGCAGTATTTCCTGCAACGTGACACCACCATGGAATTGGTCACCTAAATTTCACTGGATTGTTGTATGAACTCGTATTATTTTTTAGTGATTTAATAACTCGTGGACAGAATCTACTTAATCCTGAAGATTGTACAGAAGCAAACAAGACTGGCAATATGGAATCTCGCAATTTGATAATGATCCTTGAAGCTGTCTTCTTTCTACTTAGTTTATTATGTTTATTTTATGCAAGAAGCTGAGAAACTTCTCATTGCCTAAGAGGATCATTTTACTCTGCGGAGCGACACGATATTCGGAATATGTCGTCGCTTATGTCACCTTGGAAAAGAGGAAGGCCAGCTCTGATTTTGCCTCTCTAGTCTATGCGGGTGGGGACACCACCTCTTCATTTCCAGGAAAGTCTTACTCTAACAGTAATCTTCTGTAAGAGACTAGTCAATCCTTATACCCGATCTCAACATTTCCCATTGGTGGACGTCCATAGGTTTGCCCAAATATCAGTGCCCATCGGATTTGCTGTACCTAGTATGGGTTATCTGGAAGATATTAACAATCCAGAATTGAACCCTCTTGAGGCTGCATATTTTCTCCAGAGGTACTTATTTGAAAGGATATTCATCCTTACAAGGACACCATTCCAAGCGAGGGCACCCCGATTTCAGGCCTCTGAAACCAACTAAGAACGGAAAACTGTTGTTTGAGTACAAACAACGTGGCTATTTGGAAGGATTTATTGAATTTGTTATTAAAGGGTTATCTCCAGTTCATCTTTGTTTTATTGCAGCTTCTAGTAGCTGAGGCTATTTCAGACTTTAATCTTGTAATCTTAAGTCATTTTAGTCTGAAGCGATCAACAAAATTGGATGACGAAGAATCTTCAAACGGAACTTGAACATTTTTTTGACATTAGAGACACCTATAAATAGATGAAGTGGCAGTCTCATTGTCTCATCAGATGCACAAATGAGTGTACAACGATATTCCTGACACGATGTCTAAGAGCAACCGGATTTTCTACACATAAAAATGGCATCTAAGTGGGACCTGACGAGATAATAAGACTTCCAATTCACCTATTCAAAGGGATCTCTGATGTCGAAACGATGTGAAGGTTCGTTTGAATCGTTGTCGTCGTCGACTTTATTTGAATCTCTTCAGACCTATAGAATCCAGATACCAGGAGTCAAGTCTGAAACAGCTTCAGATACCAGACGTAGCAATAAAATGAAGATGAACTGCAGCTAAGCTTTTAATTTTGTAAGAATGTAAGAAAATTATAACATTCGATCTTTCCAAGTTCATCCTCATTAAGATAGTATGGAATTCATTGGTTAAAAGCCATGAATTTTTGATTCGTGCCTGGAGTCCAATCGGTTTTGTAATTGTGTCCATCATGTTTCAGAATCATCTTTGGAATCAACTGTTTGATTGAATACCCATCCTCAATCGGTTGGATACGTGTAAACAAACTATATGAGGGTTTTGTAAAGATACCTTCTCCCCTTCTGGGTTTGACATCATGATCAGAAAGGTGTGTTTAAATTCCCTTACAAGTTCATTAAATATGTCATGAATGACGAGCTAATTATAAACCTTTATAATACACTATTAAACACATACGATCATATGCCATAACATAGAGTTATATTTTTATTATTTAACATACGTAACCAAAAGATAAGAAAGTAATTTGTTATTTGCATGGAATTAAACTTGTGTAATTTATAATACTTAAAAAGTATATGACCTGTTAAAAGTGCTTCTTTAAATTTAAATGAGCAGTTAGAGGATGACAGTAATAGGTTCACGAAATTACTTCGTTAAGAGTACTTTGAAAAAGTTCCGTTAAGCTGGCAGTTACAGAAGTTCAGCGTGTTGACACTCGGCAAACAACTTAATTAAGTTTTTATTGGATTAAAGTGAAATTTGAGTTCAAGTCTCATTTACTTCCTCTGGTTTGTTTAAGTGTTTACGCTAATGAAAAAGCAAGTAAAAGTTTGTATGTAAAAGTGACGTTACAGTAATTACAACTGTTTGTTTTGTAGGAAGATGAAATTTAAAATTAAATATTCTGAAATTCCATTCATAATGATAAATAAAGCTGTCTAAATTCAACTTTTGCTTACAATCAACAAATAACTCTAAAAGCGATATAGTATTTTATATGCTTATCATTAACTATATCTCAATCCAGATAATATTATAAATGTTGAAGTGCCTTTGTTTGTTTGTTTTGCTCTCACACGTAAACTATTCAACTGATTGTATTGGATGTTTAAATCGACATTATTAAGATGCCTAAGATGAATATAGACTTATTCTTATTTCGAAGATTCCTCCGAGCTACACTCCACTGATCTATAAATTGGTTAATAACATCATCTTGGCCACTAAAGTTACGAAATATTAATTTGATTATCCTGTTAAATGTAATCAATTGTTCTGTGTGAACGATGTATTATGACAGCACGATTATGTGTGACTCCAAATTCTAGGAGTCCAGTCTGTGACAGCGTCGGATTTCAGGCACTGCAATCAGTGAAAAGTGAAATAGAGCTGGACTCAGCATTAAATTTAGATTATCATTCACAATATAGGTACGTCAGGTGTATACTACTCAGATTCGTTTATAGGAATTTTTATTTTTATAGAAGAGAAAAATTGCACTAAATCCAAGATTAAATTATTTTATAAGAAATTGTAAATCATTATACCATTATTCTTTAAGACTTTAAGACTCATATGGTATATGCGACAAGAGAAGCTACGAACATGTTATCAAGCTTCATTCGCCAAGATATCCAGATAACCATAAAAAGAGAAATTTTCATGAAATAATAATTTTTTTTCAAGATCAGTTCGAGTAACTACGCAGTAATGGTTGTGTAATTATTTAACTTAAGTTAAAATCTGTAACATTGCCTTAATGCATAACATTGATAAAGCACATCATTTCAATTAAAATGTTTCAGCTAAAAATAATATATGAAAATGTGTCAAAGAGGTACCCTACGAGTAAATTTAATAAAATTCCAAAATAAACATTTTTAGAAATATTTAATAGCTGTAAAATCTTTATTACGTACGCTGTATACTAATAAAAGCTACACTCTTAGCTTGATATGAATAATTTTGCTTTAGTTTATTAAAGAGTAATGTTTGAAAATTGAAAGTCTGTAATTATTATATTTATACAGTATAATAACGTGTAGCTTTCTAAGAAAATATCCCTAATATAATACTAAGAATAGTATTAAATAGTAATACTGATGATTATACATGAATATAATAGTTTTATTTGATTTTAGTATGGGAAAGCATATAATATTAATTTTTAGAACACACATAAAATTTCCAACTTAACAGGTGCAACGATCTAATCTTTATCGGTCTTGCTAAATATCGCTGAAAGTTAAAAGACTGTCTGATTTTTGACACCTGGCACGACTATTTGAAGCTCATGTGTTTTCTAAAATATTTTAAAAAGAACTATTTAATCTAAGGTACAAATTGCGCTTAGGTAATCTAAGCAAACCGCTCTGTTTATAATAAATCAGCAGTATAATAAATATTGGTAGTATAAATATTGTTTTCCATTTATTGAATTTAGACATTTAATTAGACGACACCACACAGCTCTTCGTGCAATAACTTATTATAAAGCAAAACGTGACTGACAGCAGTAAATTTAATATTTTGTCTGTGTATTATTAACTTCAGGAGCAAGATAATACTATGAGCTTTATCATTATTTCGAGGGTTTGGTTTTGGGACAAAATAACCTAATCATTAATTTCCGTTTTTTAAATATAAGATCAAAGGTTTGCTCTCATATTTAATAAAAACTAATTACTGTACAAAGAACTGAACCAAATGAAAACACGATGCTACGGTAATTTATATTTACTCAAAACCAATTTAATAGTATACGAGCAATTAAGGCATTTAAATCATTACTCGTTAACATAAATTATTTCTAAGCAAAATATCATTCACTAATTATTAAGCCAAATTCACTTACTAACATCTGATATGTGCTTCCATGCCAATCAGCGTTTAAAAGATACGTATGAAAACGAGTTGAAAAGGGCGATATCTTGTGTTCTTTAAATGTTTAGACACACTGTCTGGAGTGCAGAACTTCTTTTTGAGATTACTGCAAGTTAGACGTAAATATGTGCTCTTCAGCAACTTAAGCTATTAAAAATTCTGCAATATAGAATAAAAATGTACCAAAAATGGCTGTCAACATGTAAAGGCAAATTGTACATCTTTTAGGCCACAAGATATACCATGAGGCTATGTCTGGTCCAATATTCAGTTACTATGCAGATGTGGAGAGGGTCAGTACAAGCTCCAATCAATGCGTTAATGTTATCATGTCGTAGGTCCCTAAGCTGTGGACAATTACACATAAAACATTAAGTTATGTTAAGGAAATCATCCAAATATATAAGAAACTAATAATATAGTTTTTATTTACGTGTCTTAACTTTTCAGTTTTGTAGCTTCTTTCTTAATTTGTTCCTTTCGTCTTAGTAAGTCACTATTTGTGGAGTAGCCTAAGGTTCGATCCTAGGACTAGTGATTATCTGATTTGCATTAAACATCTTTACGAAATTACCGGTGTCAACACATTTTTATGTTTGTTTATGAAAATATTTAGTAGAGTTCAAACCTTTCAAAACCCAGCAATCGCTATCACGGTCAATATTTTGTAAACCTCAATAAAATTTGTAATAGAGAAATAAAGCACTAACATACGTCTTTGGAATTCCGATGCGTATAGAATAAATCATACATATAGTATCACTCTATGAAAGTATATTAGACTAATGGCGTCTGGTTTAAGTGTATTGGGTCTAAATCAGAGTATGTCGCTCGGTCTTACAGTAGCATTCAAAATAAATAGGGGTCAGACTAAACTAAATATACGTAACCTAAACTCCGGTTTGCTAAGATCATATTGGCTTTCAAATATACCAGTGTGGCACATAAATTTGGGGACATATCGCTGTTTGTAGACCAATACCCCCACATCTGTCGTAAATGTCGAACAGTTATACTTCTAAGCACTAACATTTGTTTGCCTATGTATTCTGACTCATGCTAATAGTTTTTACGTTTTCAGTTTTAAACCTATCTAAAGTCATGCACGTGTTTATTCGAAATTTCCACCAATCTTGCTGCTAGAAACAATGATTTTTACCTATACCATCTAGTACTCGTTGGGTAATACTGTACCGTTAGATAGTTCCATTTTATATAATGCAACATTTCACAACCTAGTTAGCCAGTAAAACTTAATATTATTTTTTATCCAATGTTCCGGAACTTAATTATCGGCGGACTAACCACCTAATTGGCACGAGTATGAATATTTTATTGTAACCCTTTGTAGCAGCCCAACTACGTGACCGATTTCACCTCGCACGCTATGTCCGTAAGTAAAATTTATATTTTCGTATTATTAAATTAGCCCTTTGTGAGGTCACAACCCCCTTGTGTTATCGTCATTCGGTACAATACATTCCACATCAGTTAGAGAAGTGTGTAATTCTAGTATTGTGTAACTAATATTCCATGGACTGGAAAGTTGGATGTTATGTGAAAATTTAGGACACGTGGTACAATTGGTGCATGAAGTGCTTCTATTTATTGCTAACTGGGGCGTTATTGAAACCAATATAAGCGTATGAGGAAGTGGTGGATTATATTGTCAGTTAAGGGTAATCTGACACCATATCTTCAATAATGTTAAGTCCATGCCATTTATCTCTAAGAATAAACAAGCAAGGAGTCTGATTTTTTTATGTTCATTCTTTAAAATTTTGTTACGACATCCACATAAGATAAACAAAATGAAACAGATATTTGTATAAAAATGTATATTATGTAAATAAATTTCCCAAAAACTGTATATTATCCAACAATTAAACCCATATCTTTTGTCCCTATGTCTGTGATTAGCTTATATTACAATGTCGGATTTTCCTGAGCTACAAAAACACAAGTTTAAAAACACAACTGAGTGGCTTTAAAACACCAGTTGGAAATCGCAAAAAGAAACAAAAGTTTCGATAAACTATGTAACTGTTTAATAATGCCAAAGAGTTGTCTGAATCCTGTTCATAAAATAGACCCTCAATCTTTATTTTCTTAAGAGTCCTGGCCTGTCTGATTTTCTTTTCGTGATCATTGGCTGCTTGTTCAACTTTATGAAGTTTAATTCATCGCAGAGTTTCGATAACATTCACCAGATGTTTCCCTTCACTGAAACCTAAATGTCCCATGATTTTTGCTCTAATTATGTATCCATCATTAAATGCACACAATTGAGTAAAAACTCCATAATTCAGTCATGTGTCTGTCTGGTGTCATGATCTGAATTTTAGATCGTTTCAGTCTGAGTTAAGGAACCTTACTTCCATAGTATCCTTGAAATGTAATGGTTATTAGGTTTAAAATTAAGCTAACTTATGAACTCTCCCAACTCAAGTAAAACGACATGAAGAGTATATTTTCTGCTTCTTCTCGATGTGCGACAGTTTTTGAGATTATCGTGAACAAGCAGTCAGAAATACGGAATTATGATATTTTTTTCTTGTTTTGATGAAACAATTTGAACATGCTCGATTGATCTTGTTGTTAGATGCTTGTTCGTTGTCATTCATTTGAATGTCCTTAAAGTCCACTTTCCAGAGCAGACTGTCCAGCTCCTGCTCGTAGCGCCAGTTCCGGTAGACCAGCAGCAGCACAAGGATCATCACTGCTGACGTACCTCCCAGCACTCCCCCAGAATCTCCATAGTCTGAGCTGGAGAAGAGAGACATCATAGAAGATGCTATGGGAAAAAACTATTTATTAGATACAATGTTTCAGTAGACAGTCTTAGCGTTGTATTTTAATTACAGTAACAGCTGATTTAAATAACAGCTGTTCAGATTCTGTCAAATTATGGGCTATTTCGTTTGCATGTGTAATACGAAATCGTACAAATGATCATGAAGTCTTAAAGATTTTTTTTTTTATTTTATAAATTTCTATTTCGAAACTTATGTGCATAAAAATGACGATCATTAACACTGGTCCAATTTTCAAGACCTGGTACATGTCCGTTATCTCTTGAAAAGTTTCCATAGCACTACCAATTTCAAACTGATATTAACAACGTGTTAATTTTGTTATATTTACATTTTTTAGGAAGTAAAGGTTCAACACTAAGTTTCAGTGTAGTTTCAATTACAGTAACAGCTGTTCAAAAACTGTCAAATTATGGGCCATTTATTTTGCCTGTATATTACGAAACCTCTCATAAAATAGTTAGTTTATATATATATTAAAGAATCAGGAATCCCTTGAAATTAAATGTAATTTTATAACTGTTTGCGTCTTATAACATTTCATCGCTTTATATATAACATATAATATAAAAACACATTTTATATAAATAAAATGACCGTCATTCTTAAAATACCAAAATTAATAAACATTAAAAAATGTAATACTTTTTAACGTTTAACAATTGTTTTGTGACAATCGTAAGATAACAACAAAGATATAATTGTTTTAATATACCGTATAGCTGCATAATTGGGAAAAAGTATTCCTTTTTAAACTTAAAATCACGTATAGAATCTGAAATGTTTATAGTTTGAAAAATTATAGAAACATTAATTATAATGGTTGAAAACATATTAAAAATGTGTTAGTCATATTTATTATTCTTTATTTACCCCTAATGAATCTTATACTGTGTTTAAGTAACAAATATTTACAGAATGCAGTGCTTTTTATAATGGTAATTTCGATCAATGGTGATTTAATGAGTGAGAGAAACTGCCCTAAGTGTCCTCCTTAATTACAAATCCCTCACAATGATCCAGTAATTACTCTTATGTAGCAATCTAGTTAGCAGCGGACTAACTACTAGGTTTAGTGTCGCATAACCAAAGCCGGCCAATTATGTCACTTGCTTTCATCCGTTAGTTTAATGGGAATTGGGTAGTATTACGCTCTAGGATTACATGACCAAGTGGTCTGAGCAGCGAAATATAACCTCTATTCTGTGAAGCGTATTATTGTTGGGAGTTATGAACATAAAATAATGGCTGAGTGTTACAAAAGCCAGCACTTAAGGGGCTGGAAAAATTGTATGTCTGTTTATCTGTTTGTCTTTCTGCACGGTATCTAAATAATTAACAGACCTATAAACTTTAGATGAAGCTAAGAGTGTTCGATAGCTGAGCATTATACAACATTTTTACACTGGACTTAAGGGGAAACCGTGATTGCATTTTGAAAATCACATGATATATAAATTTCTTAACAAATTGAAAATTGGAAGAAAAATAAGCCATATTGGAAAGTTTTGTTTTAATAACATGTAATACTATTCTAACGAGTGACAAAGTAACACGCATTCTAATGAAATGAGTTCTAGACTTGAAAGTTAGCATGAAAACTAAGTTAAGAGTTTTACACGACTACGTTTAAAACTATGCAGTACAAATTAACAAAAGATTTAATAACATTTAAATTAACCCAGGAGATGTAATTTTTTAAATAAATATTAATTATTGTACTTAGACTGTGCATTGTTCCAAGCCAACTAATAATTTTATACAAGGTGTCACAAAACTAACTTTAAACTTTGCACGTATTTTACACGGACCAAAAATTCCAAAATACCAAAAATAAGCCAAAATTTTGTATTTTCGACTTAAATATTTTAAATTTAAGAATTCCTTAAATAAATAAATCGAAATTTGGTATATAGCTTTATAATCTGTTGTTATGGATTGCTTTAAAGATATTTTCGATAAGTATTCTAAGAGGTCAACATTTTGAAACTAAATATTGTAACATTTTGAATATTTTTGGTAATTAGGCCTTTAAAACTCAGCATTAACATGGAATCGACCCATAGCTACGTTATTTGTTGAAAGTTTTGTGCTCGACCGTGTTCAGAGAAGATGGATAACTCACGTAGTGCACTCAATTCTGCACCTGATGTGACAATGAGAACGGTTCTTCACCTACATTGTACTATATTCTGTATGTTTTCAGACGAACATGACAGCGTCAGGTTTAAAACGCAGCACTAAGAGAAAGGTGAACTAGAGTTAAACTCATTATTTACATACCGTACTAGTTTAGATAGTATTAGATATTTATTTTATTTTTATTGAAGTACATGACAAAATAATTGTAATTCATCAATAACTATTGAAGAAATATATTGAGAGTGATATACGTGCAGTATATTTATTTTAAAAAGTCATAGAAACACCCCTTTATTAAAATCATTATTTAAAACTCCGTTTAAATTTTCTCTCATAGTTAAATCGTGTGAACGCAACTGAGATAAAAACTTTGCAGGAGATTTAAACTTCTACTTTTTGAAAGTAATAACTTTGGAAGGTTGTTTTGTGGAGAGGTTTACGAAGATTACAACTTGTGCAATAACACTGTTGTATGTGATCGCACAGCTTTTCCATAATGAAATGGGCTTTAAATGAACTAGAAAACTTTGCCTTGTAAGTCACTCTTCTTTATATGATCTATGAGCTGAGAAGTAAAGGATGTATTTTAAACATCATTAAAAAAAAATTAACATCTGTTGTTTGTATAAATGTTTTCGACAAAGTAAATTGACTTTGTCAAACTTTAAATTGGATAAAATGTCAAACTTTAAAAGGAAAATTCTTGCACTATATATATTTTATCAGAGGATACACTTACTCATCAAGATATTATTTCTAAGCATTACCAAAGCATATTACTCAAGGGTCTGGAAAAGTCATATATGTCTGTTTGTCCCCAAGATATCTTAAGAATGGACTTATATATAAACTTTAAATACAGTACGAAACTGAAATTCTATGTAAGGAACAATTAGTTTGATGACGGTGCATGTCACTTAATGGGACTTGGCTGAGAGTTAGCGGACATTTTTACATTGCTCATATTAATAATCATTCAGATTAAATAGATATAATAATTTCAGAATAAATAGATTTTTAAACAATACTCAGTACAATATTATGAGATGTTTACGTGTGATATATTAACACATGTAGGTACAAAATTAAATTAAATTAGTTTACCCAGGAGTCCAATTTCCAAAATACCATAACATCTCAAATAAAGGGCAAGGTATACACTTTCATTTTTCGTTTAGTAGAGTATCGTTACAAGAAGATGTACAAGGAACAATGGGAAAACAAAATATTGTATGTGCAACAAAAATATACCTTTACTACCAGTGTAATTAAAGTCTGCTTATATCATCTTCGAATTAAAATTAAAAATAAAATAGTTGTAATAAAGGTTATTTTTAAAAATGCGATCGTAGAAAGTTAAAAAAAGTATTTTATATGAACGATATTAGTACATAATTTAAAACAGATTCAAAATACCAATATTGTTCTAACATTTTATGGTGTAAGTACAGGATAATTTTGAAAATATTAAGGTTCTATAATTTATTTTTGAATTTTAAACGTAATTTGCATAAAGCATTTGTTTGAATGCGAATAACTGCAATTGAAAAAAATTAACGCAACAGGAAGATAGATCTTAGCACAATTACTTTGGTTTTGTTTTTATTTTGAAGTAGCTAAACTATTACGAAGTAACTCTTCCCATTCGTCCTCTATTATGAATTGCAAATTAAACACTTTATTCATTGCAGCATTAATGTTTGGAAGATAAAGTGTTTTAAAGTATGCCTAAAGTGTTAATCAATCTTTAGATGTAAAAAACAAACAAATGACTAACCAACTGTTACTTATTTTGAGTTTTCCGTATGCGTAAACAGCTCAATTATGAACACATAAATTATGAAACTCTTAAAGTGATTCAATAGGAAGATAAAAATGTTTAAATATACAATTTAGGGCCATGGAGGTGTTTAACTATTAAAGTTTGGATCTGGATTTATCAGGAACTGTTTAATCAGATAAGGGACTTTGGATCACTGAGTTTACTATTTGTTTCATATTTCCTGAGAGACTCAACATTTTGAAAAATGTAAATGGCATGAACAGTGTGCAAAATATTACAATATTAAAATCACTGATCAAGGTTCATGAAATCTCTTTGAGGTAATGTTTATTGAAAAAAAGTATGTGTCGCATAAGATTCGTTGAGGTTGCATAACACAATTTATAGTCTAATGCCCATTTCATAATATACATATGTTAATATCACATGTTAAAATATCTTATAATTGTATTGAGTCTGTTAAAAAATTATTTAGATTTTGATTATGTCATTGCCATCGTAGCTAAATATAAGAATAATGTAAAAGTTTTCGCTTACACTCAGGCAAATCCCATGGAGATGCTCCATCATCAAATCTGTTATTGCTTGTATAAGAACGAAGATTCACGCAGTCTATAGGTTTGTTCGTTCTCGAGATGTTTTATTTTTTCCAGCCTCTCTTGTAATAGGCTTCGCTAATCATCAGCCAATCATTCTGCCCAGGAACTAACTGACGTGAAAATGTATATCAAAATCTACAAAAACTTAGGCGCTTTTATCTTTTTAAACTAATTGGCCATTTCTTACCTACTCAGAATATAGAATACCAGTAAAACACATAGACATGTTACTTTGGACATATTGTTAACAAAACATGGGTCTGTTAGTAAGAGAAAGTAGCTGAATAATATCTCAGAGGTGGAATAATATACCGGACTGGTGACCCTTGTGTTATCATTCTGACACTCACTGTTGAGCCATCCTAGTGGATAAGGAGTGATATCATAACATAAATAAAAGTACTGTATGTGGATGATATACCTGCCGGAGTATGAAGAATATAACATGGAACAGTTTTACAGGTTTAGTTACAGATACAAATTTCGTAAAATAATCATGAATTTATGGATTATTATCAAAAAGTCCTTTTTGAAAGTTTCTGGAAATCATGTGATATGATTACTAAATAATTGCTAAGCGAAGAATCCACTAAAAATCATGAACACTGAATGGTTCAAGAGTGAAAATTCGAATTCGAAGTTTTCTTTAAAGTTACTTGAACTCGTGATTTTTAGAAAATCAGACATAACTCTTTTTATTGATATATTTATAAAGACATTAATTTAAACATCCCAAAATTTAATCAAATGCTTATAAATCCTTACAGACTTTTAAAAGTAGAAAGAGTTGGATGATATGATTGCACGCAAACTGCTCATTGACACTCCTTTATGCGGTAATCGACAAAGTAACTAACTGCTGCACTAGCCGAAAGTCTGTTTATAAATATAAAAAGATTGGCTGGCTAGCGTACATATTTAGTAATATACTATCAGCTAAATCCCGATCACCAGTATGAAACACAATGTTACTTATGTATAAGTTGAGTTTCGTATAAATATCGAAACTCAATTTGTTCTACGGATATTCTAAGGAAGACAGTAGAAATTTTAGCAACCTGCTGAGTAACAGGCTTCGCTTTCACTCAGAAAATTATTATTTCACTGTCCTGTAGCAAGCATACCAAATTAAACATTTAACCAACGCCTAATGCAAGCAAACAAAATATTCTACGTAGTTCAGTGTCCAATTAAATATTTTGCCATGTCATCACCAAAATTTACATAAATATTTACATATCTTGCTGTCTAAAGCGTTTGAGCGTACATTAAACACCTTAGTTACTTGAAATAACTTTAAAGATTTCACAAATAAATTACTAGTTTTTAAATTGTTAAGTACATATGGGACTGTCATGTGTTCAAGAAAAATACCGAGCTTCCAAAACTTTATTTGTAACGAAGTAATTTTGCACTCAAACTAAAGTTATTTTTTAACATGTTTAGTATTCATGTTGAGAAAATATTATACAATAAAATTAAAAGTAATCAAATTGCGTGAAAGCGACAAAATACTATTCGTAATGTCCTACATTATTAAATGTTCAATCTGTGAGTGTCAGACAACCCTGTATTACTCTAAGTGTATAATATTTTATTATATTTTATCAAAAGGAAAAACAATGTAAAACTAAAACAATAATAACATTTTATTTCTAATACACCTTTTGTAAAGGACAAGACTTTGTGTGCTAGTGAAACAAGTTTAACTTCAGACTAAGTGTTAACCTACTTAACAGTAACTTTGCAATTAACGCCGGATTTCCAACATGTCATAGGTGCCAGGTAATGAGTAAATGTAGCCATTCCCATCTATTTCCAGCAAACAGAGTTGTGTCCATAGATTATCTCACAGGAAGAGGCTGAACACTATACACCGTCATGTGAGACTGAGCCAACTCACATCTGGCGAGAGATTTACTGTAACAAATGTTGCCACAGATTAAGATGATAGACGTCTGTAATACACACGTGTTCTTACTCGTCTATCACACATTATAAATTTGTATCACTTAATACAACTTTGTTGTTAAAAGCAATACGTTGTGAAAATACGTATAATAGACGGTTGCGGCTGCTTTGATTGATTGCCTGAGCCTTTTAGAAACTTTTCATTCTGTGAGTAAAAGTTCATTTATATTTGTAAGTTCATATGTTTCTCTGTACGATATGTCAAGAATGAATTGACCAATGGCCTAAAAATTTGGCAAGAAGCTTTATTTCTAAAAATTCAACCAAATGCAACAACGAATTCGGTGCATATAGCTTTATGGGATTTGGCTAAGCGTTACGGAAAATTTCAAATATTGCCCTTACAGACAACAATCTTAAGGAATTATCATGAGACATAGTAACACATTTAGATACAGGTTTCAAATTTAGCATACACTAACCGAAACCTGTTACGGGGCATACTCCTGCTTTGTTACAGTTATTAATAAGTCAATCAAGCCTGAATGAATAAAGTTCGTACAGGAATGTATTAATAAAATACTGTAATACATCTTGCAATGGTTCAAAAATAGTATTTTTATCCCTTATACTTACAATATAATTACTAAAACATACTAATTTAATGATTTTATTATAATATCAAGTAATATTTACATATGAAACCGTAGCTTCAGGTGAAATATCCCTCATATGTAAATAATAGAATTTTACGTACTAGTAATATCATTTATACTGTATAGTATAATGGTTTTCGTAACATATTATTTTTATTATTATCATATAAACCATTATCAAAAATAATCTGATATTTCATACAAAACACTGCAAATTATACAAATGAGGATTTATATCTGTCCATTGTGTACTTTGCAAAGATGAAAACCTGAGTTGCGGAGATTTAATTTAAAGGTAAATATCTTTCATAACTGACGTGAAATAAACTGTATTATTTTCAGTAAGTAACTCAAAAACAATGTCCACGCCCACCCATACTCCTAATACAGTACTAACCTAGGAGCGTAACAATTTGAATGGTAGTTGGTTAATTGGTAGGATAAGTAAAAACCCTTTTCTGTTTACATTAGCGTATTGAATTTTTAGAAATAAAATCAATAAAACTTAATAACGAATACTAATGATAGTTAAACTCCAAGCTGTGAGAATCTGAATTTCTATAGAAAACAATTAAAATGATATCAATACATTAGCCTGCCTTTCAACCTCCCATGACAAAACTAGACATGGATCAGATAACCTGAAAGTCGGTTAAACCGGAAATCCTATAAAACAACCTCACACAGGTACAAAATATTTCAGTTATTTAACTGATCACATGTAACTAGATAAAATGATGATTATTACAGGATTTCGGAAATTTGCCTTCATTGTATGTTGAAAAATGTATAACACAACGTTTCGTATTGGAATCGATTCTCTTCGTCAGGTAAAAATAAAAAAAGTCAAATGTGCAGCAACGAACTGCAACTAAAAAAGGATTAAACCAATTTTAATTCTTGTCTTTCCTTTCTTATTTCTATTTTTAGCAGTCCTTTGCCGCATGTGGTAACTTTTGTGTAATGTAGGAAAAACGGAACACTAAACAAAATCTATAATGTTTGATTTTTAAATCATGTTTTAAATTCTTCTAAAATACACTTTGTATAATGTTTTATTAACTTTATTGTTCTTTTCTTTTCTATGAACATTTATAAACTACAACCACCATTCATATCCACTAACTATAATCATAATATTCAAAAATGCAATATATATATATATATATTGTCTTTTTAAAAACTCACTCTATACGTTACTCCTGGTTAAAAATTTTTACGTCTGCTTGGATTAACAAATCTTTAATTACAAAGAAGCAATTCCTCTATCTCAATGTTTGAACAAATAGAAAAATAAACTTAGAGGACAAGAAAGTTATGCAAATTCGGCTTCATGAAAAAGCAACTTCTTAGAGCTCAAATCAAAAATTAATTAGAATTTGTATTAGCTCTTTGTTTTTATGGCAAATGCTCATGAGATATGGAAACAGATTCATCTTTCTTTTACACTATTTATAAAGCCATAAAAGGCAATAAATCTGCCTAATTAGTCATTGTATTTGTATTTTTTAACTTAATCTAATTCTTTTACTTACTAAGTAGAAGGAAAAAATTAATATTTTAGAATATAACCATTGTCACATCAAGCAAAATTAAAGAAATGAAAACTTCCTTTGTTTCTATTTCATTATATCTTACAAAAAATAATTAGCACTGTTAGGAAATTATAATTATTTACTTCTGTAAATCATATATACATTCTTTTTTATTAACTGTAATCATTGCAATATCATCTCATTACTATGAAAAATACTAAAAATACTGGCATGTGATGTAAATATCATCCAGTTTGGAAACAGTTTCGTCTCAGCCAACAGCGATATAAAGTAGTTTCTCAATTTTCTTTTTTTTTGTGCAATGCAAACACTTAGTTCATATCACCATCTTTTCTGATAAAAACTCTTCCTTCTTTTCTTTATAGACAAATACCTCGTTTCACGCCGTACCCTTTCTAGAGCTATCAAGACTACCTTAATCATATATTAGTGGTCTTTCCCTAGTAATTAAATATCTTTGATCCCGAACTACAAAGTTTTTAAAGGAGAAATGTTAATCTATTTAAATTAATCTCCACCTCTTTTATGTTATATAAGGTCAACAAGCTGAGAAACTGCACTCAGCCCAAAGGGGCAGTCGGAAGTAACAAGATAAGCTGGAGGGTTATGATGGGGGGTAGTGACCACTTCCTGTCAAGATCAATGAGGAACGATTTTTGACATTAATTAAAGCCATGTCTCCTTGGATGGAGGGGAAGCCAGTCTTTAGCCAAAGCAGTAAAGGGTCGCACGCCCTTGTCTCTAGGGTAGCAACAGCTCTTGCATTCTATCAAGATGTGGATGAAAATTAAACACATCAACACCTAACTGCATTACTGGCAACTTGGTTAGCCTGGTGCTAAGTAATCCTCAAAATTTGAACTTGTAAAAAAGGGAGGAAAAAATAAAATCATCTTTATCCCTTATTTCGGTACCTCTCCAAATCTGGAATAACTTAGGTACAAGAACCTAACTTTGTTTAGACCGACGACCTCAACTTTTGGGACTAGTTTCCAATTTTATAAAGTATTAGGTCATTCCTATCATGTTTATATATTTAAAAACGTTCAGTAAACTTTTTCAAATAAGCGTCACGACTTTAATATATTTTTACCTTCCCATGAATTATTCGAGGTTCCAATGTTGCTCTAATAAAATTTGTGAAAGGTGCAAGATATAATACGGGAAAACAAACCAATAGTTTTTAGTTCAACCTTAATAAAGTTTATTCCCTACTGAACTATTTTAAAATAAATTTGTGTTTGTTTCTCTCACTAATAAGAAACGTTACAAATAAATGTTAGCGTTAATAAAACCACAGCTTTGCCTTCAATTTCAACAAGAAACTGAGTAGCTTATGTTGCGGTCCCATGTCTCTAGACAGTTTGAATGTTGTTACTGTTCGAGGAGGTAACGGAGTAAACAGTTCTAGCGTTTATATGAGGGAACCTATTATGTTAAACTGTTTTCTGTGTGCACTGTTTGTGGTGCCATTGACAGATCATATTTTATGATATTTGTATTTTAAAAGATGAGTTGACATAGTTTTGTATTGATCTGAAATTAGCTTAAAGTTGATATGTTTTGTATATCTCACTATAGTACACCGCACGAAAATAGCCCGATGGCCGGTGATATTTAAGACACAGTACTGACAGCTATCTTGATTATAGGCCCATAAGAACAATGTTAAACCTGATGCACTTTCACGGCCTTTTTTATTCTTACAATTATGAGAAGTGTCTCATTTTAAGGATACAGTTTGAATGCATCCAATCAGTTTTTAGTTTTCGATATTTTTACACGGGTTTCTGAAAAAAATGAAACAATGTTTTAATTTACCTCGTGTTAAATTTCAAGACCAGAGGTTAGTCGTTGGTGAGATATCTTGTCGACGGGTAGACAGTTTGATAAGAAATAAAAGTGCTTCCACAAGTGCTTCGATAATGATTAGCCAATTGCAGTATCATACACTGAGCACAGAATTTCGTGTTGTATGAATGCATATTGAAGTAGTTCTTGTTCTGAACTCATAATACTCTCGTAATAGAACTATTTGTTAATTTTGCATGATTCATAATTTTGTATATTTAATTGATCCAGGAGTTTACCGTCAATTTCTGTTTAAAAGGTAAATAAAGTAACTGGATATGCATACATAGTATATGGAAATAAAGTTCTGGTGTAATATTATACATGACACTAATAGCCTGAATATATGGTGATAATAGCTTGAATGAATAGTTAGAGTACATATTATGAAAATTTCATAATTATCTGTGCATATTAGCATCCGGTAGTTTTGTAATGTTCAGTTAATGTCTCATCCTATAACTTGATATGTTTATTGAATTTGATTAAGCTATAAAAAAAAATTTTTTCTTTTAGGACAAGAAGCCGCGAATTGAACTTAGTCGTAAAAGAAAATGAGCGCAAGTTTCGGGGTAACATGATATTCTGGACAGGTAAGATTGGGGGTAGAGGCCGCCTTTTGGAAAGATATATGAGGAAGATTTTAGGCATTAATCTCAGCCACGTCTCCTAGCAAGATAGGGATGCCAACTCTGTACCATCCTCTCCGGTCAAAAAAGACATGCCCTTCTGTCTAGGCTATCAAGAACCCTTAAAACTTAAGGATCCCCACAAACTTTAATAGTCATCTCCTGTATCTCCTGTCTAAACCTATTGATCTACCCTTGCACCCTAAAATCTCTACATATACGGTTAATTATGAGCCGCTCGTAGAAATACAGGGTTACCTAGATTTAGCTGACAATGGATTTGGTGTACTCCGAAAAGTATAATTGGCAGGCATAAGTAAACAAGAATTAAACGTCGATTAAGGATTGTTTATATCGCTTCAAAGTATCTAGTTATATATAAGTTGGTCTATTTATGAAATAGTAATAAACTCGTACCCAATCTGTGTAAATGCAGTATGTATGCATTATTTCCACTTACCACAAATAATATTTAGAAAGTAATAGATACAATAATCTTACTAGTTGATGGAATATAGTGAAACTGAACCATTAGACGTATATAATTTGAGAATATTATGTGAATGTGAGTGACGAAGCTGTCACGAGGAGATAAGGACTATTCCCACATATCGAAGGCGAGTTGAGGATGTAAATTTGTGTAAGAGGAGATATTATACTTCTCCTCTCTTTCTCTCGAATAATACGGGAACGAATGTATAAAATTAATTCAAAATGAGCAACACTGGTTTTCGTTTTAATACACAATTTAAAAAAATTCAAATTCTGAGTGTTAATGAGTGTTAATAGTCTCGTAATATAAGTAATCCAATATAGTAGGCGCCCTGCTGCTATATTGTAAAGCACTCTTTGAGTTTAACGGAGACAATCCCTTTACTATCCTGCTGTTGAAAATCAATAACTACATAGCTCTATTAGAGATCCTGCATCACGGATATTGGCAGTTTCGGTTTAAAAACTGTTGACTACAGACTCTTTTTAGTGATCCCGAAATATTTCAAGAAGATAATTAAGTAAGCAGCATGTCGACTTAATGTGAACTGCAAGACACTGATGATAGTTAATAATACCACATCAATGAACACACGTATTAATTATTTTGAAGCAATTTAAGGAACCGTATTTGCTCTTCTTGTACAAATCAAAGATACATTTTAATATTTTCGAATTAGAACTATTAGTTAGTTTTAAGTAAAATAACATGAATATCCCTACAAGGTTACATAGTGTAGTTAAAGATTGAGATAAGGTTCTTGAAAACAATTGACACAGAAGCACAAGTGGCTATAAAGACATAAAAATATCACCACTGCCTAACACTGAAATTAAGACTGAAACTTAGTCGATAGGAAATATTACGTCTGTCATTTTTGACTCGGTTATCCGTTTGAGGTCGGGTTTGTGGCTCTGTACTCTACTAATAAAGACCTTTTGTATTATATGCATATCAACCAATGCTTACATTTAAGATTTTCTTCTGACTCATAGCGGCCGCCCCCTGAGGATCACTGAATATGTGATAAAATAGATTTTTATGTCCACTAACTTTGTGTAAGGTTTTGTAGCTCTATTTTAAATATTTTGAAATATATTTAACCGACCCGGGACTTTTTGCACACCCTATGTGTATATATATATATATATATATATATATATTATATATATATATATATATATATATATATAGTTTGTAAGTAATTACAACCGGATCCAGTGCTTTACACAGATTATACAGATTGGTTGAAGATTTTTCAAAGTTTTTATAAAATTAGACCTCCATCCTTTTACAACATGTAACGTTATTTCATCTACTGGTATAATAACGTAAATTAGATGAATAATAGTAAACCAAAAAAAGAGTTTAATGTTCAAAAAGTACTGGGATAATGACCAGTTATGATTTAATTATATAAATCCAGTTTCTCCATTGAATTGATAACGTAAATCTAAATTTAATCATAATATATTATATAGACGTAGTACGTTTTCTTCCCGCCGGGGGCGGGCGTGTGAGCGCGTGTTCTCGGCCATTAATGTAAACACCGTGTCTCTTCCACATTTCAGCTGTAGCTCTATTCCTGGCCCAGTCACAACACTAATATCTCCCGCCAAAATAAACCCACACTTCATCCTCGATTTCAGCGAGTGCGAGTATTGACTAGTCTTATTAATATTAACGTAGTAACGTAGTAAGTGTTCCTTGCCGCCTGCGGGCGTGTGAGCGCGTGTTCTCGGCCATTAATGTAAACATCGTGTCTCTTCCACATTTCAGCTGTAGCTCTATTCCTGGCCTCAGTCACAACACTAATATCTCCCGCCAAAATAAACCCACACTTCATCCTCGATTTCAGCGAGTGCGAGTATTGACTAGTCTTATTAATATTAACGTAGTAACGTAGTAAGTGTTCCTTGCCGCCTGCGGGCGTGTGAGCGTGTGTTCTCGGCCATTAATGTAAACACCGTGTCTCTTCCACATTTCATCTGTAGCTCTATTCCTGGCCTCAGTCACAACACTAATATCTCCCGCCAAAATAAACCCACACTTCATCCTCGATTTCAGCGAGTGCGAGTATTGACTAGTCTTATTAATATTAACGTAGTAACGTAGTAAGTGTTCCTTGCCGCCTGCGGGCGTGTGAGCGCGTGTTCTCGGCCATTAATGTAAACATCGTGTCTCTTCCACATTTCAGCTGTAGCTCTATTCCTGGCCTCAGTCACAACACTAATATCTCCCGCCAAAATAAACCCACACTTCATCCTCGATTTCAGCGAGTGCGAGTATTGACTAGTCTTATTAATATTAACGTAGTAACGTAGTAAGTGTTCCTTGCCGCCTGCGGGGGCGTGTGAGCGCGTGTTCTCGGCCATTAATGTAAACATCGTGTCTCTTCCACATTTCAGCTGTAGCTCTATTCCTGGCCTCAGTCACAACACTAATATCTCCCGCCAAAATAAACCCACACTTCATCCTCGATTTCAGCGACGCGCGGATTGAATAATCTATGTTTTGTAAATAAAACATTTAGGTAAAATATTTATTTCTAAACAGAAGATGCCCTCCTTGAACGTTTCCGCAATAGTTTAGGAGAATCAACTTTATACATTAATAGCACCTAACCGCTGCTTCACAATCAAATGGCTTTGCACGAGTATTAGGTAGCTGGTGTTTTGAATTTCGTAGTATAGGTAAATGTGAATAACAGTAATGGCATAAACTGTGTATTTTTATCTGAAAAACCAAGTATTAATTAAATAAAGTATCCATAAATAAAATACAAAATCTTGTAATGTAATCCTCTAATGAACAATACATTAGAGGATAATAGCAAAAGGTACTTGTTTTAGTAAGGTTAAACGTGTCAACATATTGTTACATTTGTATAGGTTTGTTTAAGGATGATAGACTATAAATCTAAGAAGAAAAAACCAATAAGTTGTAACCAATATTATATTTTAAAACATTCCAAAGAATAAAAACTAAAGAATGAATCCAGGCCAAACGGGTGGAGAACAATGCCCGGGAGCTTCTAAAGCCTTGTTTTTGGAGACCGAGTGTTTACCAGCAGTTCATTAGGTCGATGTGCAAGCATGAATCGAGGCCAAACGCCTGGAGAACAATGGCTGACGGCTTTTAAAGCATTGTTTGTGGAGGCCGAGTGTTTACCAGCGGTTCACTGGGCCGATGTGCAAGCATGAATCGTGGCCAAACGCCTGGAGAACAATGCCTGGGAGCTTCTAAAGCCTTTTTTGTGGAGACATAGTGTTTACCAGCGGTTTACAGCACAGCATCGACCCAGTAAATGGTCGGTAAATGGTCGGTTCTATTTACATTTGCGGTTTGTTTTGCTTCCAGATTTGAGTGTGAGATTTGCCATTTTTTGTTTCATATGCTTTAAGAATTTGGCGAGGTTTCTGTTTTTAAAAATACAAAGCGACTGAAAGCTCATTTGAAACTTGAACATGATGATTTTCTACTAAAAAATTAAAATATTCCTTAACCCTTAAGCTTAATTTGACAATAAATGTTGATATAGGCCTACGAGTAAATTTTTGATTAGTATTAAGAAATAGTTGGGTTTAGTTATTTTATGTAAATTTTAGTATACATGTTTATATATATATTATTATTAAAAAATAACTTAATCTCAAACAGCTTAGTTAATATTAATACAAAACTAATTTCAACTAAAATGTTGGTTCCATCATTTAAGTTAATTTTAACGAGACATAACTTGTCCATAAACTGTGTAATAGGTTTAAGATAAACGTAGGTGAAGTAATGTTTGACAATATTTAGCTTGGTAATGTTTGTTAAGTGTGTTTTTTACATCGTACATTAGGGTAATATTAACATTCAAATGAAGGGTATATTAATAATTTTGCAGAAGTATGGTTGTAGTAAACTATAATTTTACTTTTAACCAACTCAGATGTTGATTGGTATGGAATTGCATTAGTATTCATAAGGGTAATTTGACTATCTAACAGACCATCAAGTCACTATGCATATTCTCAAACAGATAATTTGTAATTGCAGATAGTAGTTAAGTATACATGACGAAACACAAAAACTAGGTTCATAAATTTTAAGAAATATGTCTATGTCTTGAATAAGAATGTCTTAAAAAAACTAATATAGATGTTTTACTATTCCAACGAATTTATATTATATTAGAGTTGAACATATGTACAGTGAAAAATTCAAAGTTTATGAAAAAAGGGTGATATTTCTGAAATATGATATAAGTTCTGCCTGTGATAATTTGATTTGAAGGTGTCCATATGAGAATAATTATCAATATAGTACTTATACACTAAATGACTCTCTACTGTAGTTTCCCAATTTGATACTCACATAGGATATCATGGCGAGGTTGAAAACAGCGGCCATACGGCCCTCGTGCACGCAGGTCTCCTGGGGACCGATGTATGCCGAGACGTAACGAGTCCACAGAGCCGCGATCTGCCGGATATAAGTGGTCTCCTCACCGTAGGTCTCGGCCACCACGATCTATGACACCATTCAAAATGATTAACTTGACAACGTATAGAGATGTACAACGTACAATGCGGTACTCGAGCCATGATGGCACCCATGTTCACCATCTTGGTAGATCTTCGACATATCATGTTGGTATATCATCATATCTTATCTTCGGACTTGGGATCTGAGCCTCTCCTTTAAGAAAAACTTTATATTAGATCAGCATGAACATGAATTTGTACAAATCACATTGGTAACCTCTAGTACCATTTTGGTTGTAAGTGGACCAATATGGCGTACAAAGTGCTTTTAGAAAATTTGAATATGCCATTGTTATATTAAAGTTGAACAATATGAAACACTCAGGATGATATGGATGAGAGTTACTATCAATAAATTTCGACACGCTTTACAAATATCGTATTGAAAAACGCAACTTAGTCTTCCACTAGTAAACTTTAATCTGATAGTTGCAAGGATTGGATTTTGGTACGTGAAGGTTTACATGTCGTCTAAACTTAAAGAAATCTCGTTTGGGAATGTCTGAAACATAATTGAAACAAGATCTCACTCACTAAAATTCAGCAGAAAAAAAATATGAATAAGTATCCTTCGGCTGTTTTTAAATATCTTGGTATGATAGTACACTACTAATTAATCAAATATGTACATTAACGAAATATACTGAACATATTTTAGTTAACAAAGAGCGACCGTCAGTATTACAGTTTCCAGAGTGCGCCATTACGGATAACATGCCAACGTTATATTAAAAAAGTTCACAATTTAAATCATTTTCCAAATCACGGTGTTCCAATTTTTTAAGAAGACAAACTTTCGAAATACCAATATCCTAATAAACCATCCAACGTCGATAACAAATCTTGACAGATAAAATTATAACTGAAATGAATAAAAAAGCACAATTTTCTTTCTTTCTGGCCTTTATAAAGGTTTCGATTCCGTCAATAATGCTCTACTTCCTACCAAATTAAAGGATGTGTTAGAATACATAATACAATGGATGAGATCTAATATGAAGGTGAGAATTTGTCTCACTATCATGAAGGCTTTTGGTTGAAACCACTTCGAAAAACTGCATTTATAGATTACACATTTATATATTTTGCCCTCACTTTGAAAATCCATCTTATAAGAAAAAACATTACATGAAAACAGAGCAGAATATGGTAAACCCTATAACCATGACCTAGGCTGCGTAATAATGAAAATGATGAGTTTAATCAGTTGGGAAGTTTCTGGTGTGCTCCAAGGATCCGTACTTGGCCTGTTCCTATTTTTTTTTAAGTAAATGAAATAGGACTATACGTTCTTGTAACGTATATCGTGCCAATTCAAGTACAGTATATTTTCGATGTAATGGGGGATCTGAGAAAAACAGGTAACCACATAAATATGGATATTACTAGTATTAAAAATGGTTAAATTCAAAGAGACTTTAACAAGAAAAAACCTTATAGTCATTGCCTGTACACAAATTGCCCAGTTGGTAGATGGAATAAAATAAAGTTATGCAATAATGTTAGGGACTGGAAACAATTTTTAATTTGATTTTGTACAATTAAAGAGTCTTAATATGTAGCTAATAGTTACTTTTATAGAAGTGTCAGTTATAAGAGGAAATTTGAAAGTTTCCTCCGTATTGCGCCAATTTTACTTCAACTAGTTAGAACACCGTTAATAAGAACATGAAACACCCTTAACGAAACATCAATGGTCTGTATTCCATATCACAAGGATGCAGTGTAAATTAATCCATCATTGCTACCACATGCGTAAAACGCAAAAGGTTACTGTGGGGATTCCCTGGGATCTGTAATGTATTATAATATTTTTGATTACACTTAAAGAATAACAAGTTAAACAATACACCAAACACTTAAAGAATGAGGCGCAATAGCTTTAATATTCAAACAACAACATAGATAATTATAATATTGAGGCCAGTCAAATTACAACTTCAAATATAGTGATATTGCTCCTTTCATAACAAGCTGTATCAGAAACTTTCAATTTGGCGAATTAAGTTTTATTAAAAGCCTTGCTATGTAGTTTTTGAAACTCGGATACATTAATTAAATAAGTGGGCGAAATAATGTTGACAACGATAGACAAATAACTTAAAATTGCAGTGGAATCTCATTTACAGCATGGAATTTAATATCTAGTAAGGATAGTACAGAAAATATTACATTACAATTGTAAAATAAAGTATCCACTATTTTTACCTCCAAGAAAGTTTATTTCATTTTTGAAGAATTACACCCCAGCGTTATTGAACAAATTTATTCTTAAACCAGTTTATCCTATATTGTGTGCTGCATAACCCGATGTGTCAGTTAAATATGAGAAACCTTATAGACACAAAGTAATAATTATAGATGTCCAGGAGCGGCACACCACAACCCAAAAATATCTAGATTCAGTTGTTCAAGGGTAGATCGTAGTCTAGTCTACTGCAGAGATTGACTTTTGAAGTTTTTGGGACTCCCTACATATCAAGGGATTACTAGAATATTATATTTGTTACTAGCCTAGACACAAGGGTATGCCATCCACTCCCTGCCTGCTTTGGCTGGAGGGGCTGGTACGTGGTTGACTTTCCCTTCTTCCCAGGAGACATGACTTGAGATTAGTGCCCAAAATCCTTCATTATAAATCTTGACAGGAGGCAGCTTCTGCCCTCAACCTTACCAACCTAGAATATCCTGTCACTCTGGAAGCAGCGCAAAGGTCTTTTACGACAATGTGCAATTTCTAAGTTTCTTGTACTAAGAGAAAACCTGCTAAAACTAATAAGTTCAAAAGAAATTTTCTCCGTCTGGCACACTAAAATATTCATGATAATTGAGCCAAGATTTAAAATTTAAGTACGAGTTTAATCAAAATTGGTTTGATAAGCAACACCTTACATCAAACTGGAGTGAATGGCTGAGGCAGACGAAGTTGATGGCACTTGAGTTTAAACACACGTATATGAAAAAACTATAGCAGAAGAAATTAAAAAAAATTAAACCAATGTAATCATGTTGATTCTCTCTATTGGTTTATAATGATTATTTAGATATTTTGTACAGTTTGTAAACGAAGTAACGTACAGTTTTCATTGTACGCCAATTTTCTTCTTTTAGAATAGAATAGAATAAAATAAACAAAAAACCTTAAATAATTTTGTTTATCTCCTAGCAACTATGTGTCGTATTTAAGTTTTTATTCCATGAAAAATTAGTATATTTTAATGGCGCTTAATCAGCCATGCACATTCATAGAATTTCTTCTTTGTCTCTATACAAATGCAGTTTCGATATTCAAACTCTTTTCCATTAACTTAGGTTCTAATTAGTGTTTAATTAATAATTTAACGTTAGCTAGGGAGAGTCAACGAAATAATTGTAATTGCTACGACGTAAGGTGGTGGAGTTTACTACTACATAAGAGTACTCTGAAAACCAATTATTCACATCGAATATTAACACTTACTTTCCGCCCTATTTTTTCTGTTTACTCTAAGAATAGTCTGCAAGCAACGTCACAAAAATATAATGGACATGATAACATGTTATAAGAATGCACTGAGTTAAATTATTTTAAAAATTTATTCTGCTAATTTGTCATTGCAATATAGGCTATTCATGAGAAAAATATCAAAACATTCGCTAACATTTAGCCAAATCTCACAGAGTTGTATGCACCATCATTACGCTTAGTATTCCTTTTATAGAAATAGAAATTAAACTTCGTGTAAAACATCAAGCTTGTAGGCCATGTAATTTATATATATATATATATATATATATATATATATATATATATATATATATATATATATATATATATATATATAATAAACGTATTGAATGATACAGAGAAATTAAAGCTTGCGATACTCTCGAGTGATAACAAAAACAGCAAAATAATTAAATACTATTTGCACAATTTTTGAACATTAAAAAAATAAAGAATGACCTTATAAAATCGTAAACTAATTGTAAGGGATATTTTCGATAGAAGGCAAAACAGCGCTCTCTGTGTTTTATTTGAGAAATCATTGGAAGCCAACTAACGAAGTAACTAAATATGTGATTCATAACTAATCAACTGTGATTAATATATATCACAGCCTCACATCAATAACAAGTAACACATTTAATTTAGATTGTTCTCTCATATGGTCTCTTTCCTTTTCTGTGGAAAACCAACATGCAGTTGCACAGTTGATTCGTGATGAAGTGAATACAAATTTACAACTGAACCAAGCCTGTTGTGTTCTTAAGATAGTAAACATACCACCCCACCCACTTTTAAGATTCCAAATTTAAGGAGTGTCAAGAATTCACATTACTTATAAACGTTTCTAAAATAAAGAGAAATTGAATTAAGAGTGTAGTATAGCAAACAAACAAACATGTGATGTAAAATCTTTAAAAGAGCCCCGAGAGAAACAAAGCACGAGATCATTCGTAATTTAAAAGAAAAATCATCAAAACTAATTCTGTTTTTATACCTTCAAATATAAACATTTTTAAATGTCTTTCAAAATAAACACACTTATGAAATGTATGTAATCGAAGAAGATATATTGACACGGATTAAACACAAATAATTATGTATCTGCAACATTGGTAATCTGATCAAATGTAAATATAAATCATTTCTGGAAATGTCTTACAAAACCGTTAATAGACTTAAGTAAGACGATAAATTAAAAACAGAAGAAATATGATTGTATCCGTAGTGTGATTTTCAACCGACAGAGTTCTAGATTCGTAATAATAAAACTTACAAACATTGGAAAGCCTTCGAGGCTCACAAGAGTACCGGTATGAAAACGTGAAACACATGGTAAAATAAAACCATTAATTTATTCAAATTAATAACTTCATGTAATATTAAAACAATTAACTAGTTTAAATAAAGGGTGTATTCGTTCTAAGTAACTAAATCTAAGGAAAAATTTAAGCAGAATCGAACAGATCTCACTAGAGTTGTGAATGTGTCATTTAATATTATTCTAGGGTTAAACGCAATTACTTATGGTAGGACACCAGAACACATAAATATTTTTGAAACATTTTACACTTCATTTTCAGTTTTGAATAGGGGAAAATAAAGATAGTTGGAAAACAAATCTATTGACAACCAATGGCACTTAAATATTTCATAGAGACTAATCATCCTCGAAGTAAGATGCACGAGTAATATTGCTCTCCCTTTCTGGTTTATTTACAGTTTAGAAAACATTGTTTGAAAATAGAAACTTTTAGTCATTTTAAATTGTTTAACAGCTACATTCAACATAATGAATATTAATGATAACATGAGTTATTAGTCTATTCTATAACATAAAAAATGTAATAAAGTAGTAGACAATCGTCTATATGGAAATGTATTGTTTTAGAAGAAGTTATATTCAAGTAAACATTTTAAGTGTGAGGCTACATTCAAACTCATTAAAAAGTACCAAATGTGAAAACTGGTGTCAATTAAGTAAAAAAACATGATGAATTAAAAAAAATCAATAGATACAATAGAATCATAATAAACATAATGTACATTTAGAAAGGTTGTGAATGTAAAAAATTACATAAAACACTAAACAAACTATTTAAGTGCTCCTATTAATTATTAAACGTAAGCCTTGATTATGAATGATAGGGATTCATAATTAAGACTGTAAGACTTAAAGTTGCAAAATCATACGCCCCCGGGTGGGCTCGAACCACCAACCTTTCGGTTAACAGCCGAACGCGCTAGCCAATTGCGCCACGGAGGCTGTTGATGAGAAGTAAGAAATCTTACTATACCAGCAAGAAATTTAAAGCAAATTACTGTACTTAATATTTAGAAAATCAAAATGCTGGTCTCTTAAAATTTGATTAGAGGGTTAATTTATAACCCTGATCCAGTTTTTTTTAAGTATGTGGACAATGACGTCCCAATTGAGAATAATATAAAACATCGTTATTATTTTTCTATCATTGTTTTTATGGCAATAATAAACCATAAATATGTACCGTTTTTATAGCACATATATTATAAATTTATATGGAGCAAATACTTTATAAATTAAACAACTTTTCGGAAATACTTGCTTTATTCCGAAATTTAAGTTCACCCAAAAGTTTACAAAGTTTACAAACTTTTGATTCAATTTTCTTCAAAATTCACTCAATCGGACAAATCTAATTAAGAGTCTGATTAAAAGGTATTAAAATTAAAATTAAACTAAAAATGTATACTTCTCCAAAAATGGTTTAAATTAACAAAACAAAATAAAAAGTTCTCTTCTCAAAATACTCAAAATTAATATAACACAAAAACTTGATATTTACTTTATGACCAAAATTTAATTCACAATACTTCAAAAAATTGAATTAAATTTTCAGACTCTGAAAGATGGGAAACTTTAGAAATTTTAATTACAGTATTATAAAATAAAAGATATTAACTATACGCTAGTACGGGACTTACTACTTTGAAGATTACGGAGGCAGATCGCAAAATAAAACGCACTAAAAATTTAAATACTTGAACTTGAATTTACACGCGATAAATAATTACTCTAAATCCCAACTATAGGGTTAGAGGAAGAAAACTTCAGCTTCGACCGGTACACCTTCTCGTCGTGGCTTCAAGACTCGACTGAACACTTCTGTCCCTCTCCAGGCTTGCCGGGTCGGAACGTAGACCGATCAGCTGATTACCGGTCCAACTGAACAAACAATGTCCACGCACCGCGTCTAGTTAACAGGAGCCTACTTCCTACCGCGATTCAGCATAAAGAATTAGAACTATGGTACATATTTTCCCTAGCCCGAAGCTGCAATCACGGTAGGAACCTAAACCTTTAAACACTCATCCCGGACTAAGTACAATAATATCCCTCCACATGCACACTTTTAAATAACAATTCTTTTGTACTTATCACTACGTGGAGGCTGTGATGTGTAGTCCGAGGGGTGATGTGGTAGGAGTGTCCGACGTCCAGTATGGCTCCCCAGGTAGCCATCGCAGAGGGATGTGGTAGGTGAGGAGTCGAGGCAGGTAGCTTCTCCAATGATTGTGCGGCCGGTGCAGTGCAGCGGCCTCGTTGATCTCGTGGTTGGCTGGCTCTGGTTCGCTAATAGCACTGCTACCTGCTCCTCCAATCCAATAACAATTTCAGCCAGCGAGGCATTGAGCTCATGGAGGACATTCCTTTTACAAAATATTCCCTCCGTATAATTGTATGGCTGTCAGTCTTTCACGGTGTTCTTATTGTACGCCTGCGCCAGTGTCACGAATGTAAACCATTACCAGATGTTGTTAATTACAATACAATCAATTTACAGGGATTACAATGGCACAATAATCAATTGTTTACACACAATAAACCTCATATAGTGATAAAAAACAATATTACCCTGTCCTTCTACATTTGAAGGAACAGGGAAGAAATATCACTATCAATACAACTCATTGTAGGCTATACCAAAAAATATTACCCTGTCCTTCTCTATTGGAAGGAACAGGGGACAACAACACCACAACATTACCAAAATTACCCTGTCCTTCTACATTTGAAGGAACAGGGAAGAAATATATCTCATGATATATCACAATACCTCTGTGTATTAATTTCATACACCATTAATGCCGTTCATTGTCCCTGAAAATTACATGGTTTACAACAACACTCCTATCACACACTTACACTGGTATTTCATATTATGACTTCTCATCTTAGCCATACAATTGCTGAAATAAAAAACGTCGTCACATCACCCTTTCATATTCCAATATTTATTTGTATTATTATAATAAACTACTGGACTCTCATACTTAACTTGTTTTTGTGTTTTGGGCCAAATTAATACATAAGTATAGCTATCTTTATTTTAAAACAAAAAACACATTTTACCAGGATCAATATTTCCATGTTATTTCCGATAAGCATTTCACATGAAAATATTCAATCATATTGCCCAGTCCTATCTTTACTGCCGTGTCATAAACTCTTTCACTTATCGGGCCCACTTAGTTTTCACTTATCAGAGTCACTTCGCTTTCACTTATCGGGTTCACTCGTAATTAAACTTTACGATACGGACTCATCTGAACAAATACTTTTACAAGGGGCCGAGTTATTCCAGCTTGATTACATCCGGACCTTTTTACAATTTACACAGGACGCTCTCAACAATATTCCTATCTCCTGCCCTCATTGTTCTTGAACCTTTCATAACCATAATTATTTTATAACCCCTTTCCGGTTACTAGCACTGGCCCTTATATTTAACTTCCGAAGGGACCTCGACATTTTTCTAAAATTCTAACGGTGTCGCTTTCAGAAGCATTTCCGCCCATACAATTTTATTTCAAATATAATTCCTTTTTGAGCAACAGATCCACATGCGCTAGCTCGATTTTTATTTTAAAATAATTTTCTTAAAATAAATCAAATATTCCAAACTCACAATATTATTCTAAGTCCTAAGTCTTACTCACTACACAAAATTATGCAGGTTTATACACAATGTTCAAGTTCATACAAGTCTTATACAAGTTACACACACTTTCATGAATTATACAAGTTTATACCAGTTTACAAGTTCTTTCCTGTAAATAACCTGTTGTACAAGTTTATGCTCAAAAAGAAATAGCAGAGTGGCGCAAATTATGTACCGTTTTTATAGCACATATATTTTAAATTTATATGGAGCAAATACTTTATAAATTAAACAACTTTTCGGAAATACTTGCTTTATTCCGAAATTTAAGTTCACCCAAAAGTTTACAAAGTTTACAAACTTTTGATTCAATTTTCTTCAAAATTCACTCAATCGGACAAATCTAATTAAGAGTCTGATTAAAAGGTATTAAAATTAAAATTAAACTAAAAATGTATACTTCTCCAAAAATGGTTTAAATTAACAAAACAAAATAAAAAGTTCTCTTCTCAAAATACTCAAAATTAATATAACACAAAACTTGATATTTACTTTATGACCAAAATTTAATTCACAATATTTCAAAAAATTGAATTAAATTTTCAGACTCTGAAAGATGGGAAACTTTAGAAATTTTAATTACAGTATTATAAAATAAAAGATATTAACTATACGCTGGTACGGGACTTACTACTTTGAAGATTACGGAGGCAGATCGCAAAATAAAACGCACTAAAAATTTAAATACTTGAACTTGAATTTACACGCGATAAATAATTACTCTAAATCCCAACTATAGGGTTAGAGGAAGAAAACTTCAGCTTCGACCGGTACACCTTCTCGTCGTGGCTTCAAGACTCGACTGAACACTTCTGTCCCTCTCCAGGCTTGCCGGGTCGGAACGTAGACCGATCAGCTGATTACCGGTCCAACTGAACAAACAATGTCCACGCACCGCGTCTAGTTAACAGGAGCGTACTTCCTACCGCGATTCAGCATAAAGAATTAGAACTATGGTACAAATATTTAATCAGATGGTTACGGGGACAACGTGGAAAACTGTGATAACAAGGCCCAGTATAATCTTGAACCTGTTTATCGATTGTTACATCGTAAAATGTTTAGAAATTCATTTTTAACTATTCATATTATTTTAGACTCCGTGGGAAATAACACCATGTAAGTTTTAGTAAATAGCGCCACGTAATGACTGGTTTATACTCATAACATTTATACTAACACTCTCAGCCTCATGTGAGCATGATGGGTCAAGATAATTACACCTGTTACAGATTATCATCAACTGCTGGGGCTAAAGTTTTAATAAAAGTTTGAAAGTTCCCAATGTGTAAAACTATGTCAGAAGTGATTAAAAGGAATAAAACGAATTGTTTGTTCTAATCCAAAGTAGAAAAAAGGTAATGGAGGATTATTTATAAGTATCAAACAAATAAGAGATAAATAAAGTTCATTAAATGTTAGTCAAATCAAATCAAAATGCCTTTATTTACAAGCGTTTCTCAGTACATACACTGTTTTGCAGAACAACTCAAGTCATTTAATGGCCTTAAATACTAAATAAAAAAGACTTGTGATTAAAACTAAAAGGAACAACATTGGATTATACTAAATACTAAAACTTATACACTAACAACTTAAATAAGTTATTTATCAACACATATGTAGTCCTTAAGTTTTAATTTAAAAGAATTGCAACTGTATTGCTTAAGGCTAAGGGGGAGGTCATTGTACAATTTAGGGCCGAAAAACGAAAAACTTTTCCTCCCGACTTCATGCCTGACTTTTCGAAAGTCAAGAAGGTAGCCATGGCGGGTACTGCGTTGCGAGACCCCCTCCCGTAACAACAACCGCTCGCTCAGGTACTGCGGTTCCTGGTGTGATAGGACCTTGTGGACCAATGAGCAAGTCAACATCCTGCAGACGGACTCCACTGGTAGCAGGCTGGCAGCATCTCGAAAGGGGGACACGTGATAAAAACGTTTCAAGTTGAAAATGAAACGCACCGCAGAGTTTTGAAGTCTCTGAATACGTTTTACGTCCCACCGCTAGATGCTGTTACCATAGGCTGGATAGCAGTAATAAATGGCGGAAAAAACCATCGACTGCATAAGCTGAGGCTTCGCAAATTCCGGCAGTAGAGATCTGAATCTGTATAGACCTCTTAATCTGCCAAGTGCATGTTGTATGACATAAGTGACGTGTTCAGAGAATGTTAGATCGCTATCAAGCATGATGCCGAGCGTTTTCACCCTGTCACACAAGGTCAAAAACTCCCCATCAAGAGCAATCCCCACAAAACTGTCTGTCAAGGCCTGTATTGTGTTGTGTGGTATAGTATGAAGGACAGTGCACTTGCCTACATTGAGCTTTAACCCATTGTCTACATACAATTTACTGATGTTTTCAAGATCAGAGTTTATATGGGCAAAAGCCACCTGAACTGAGCTAGGGTCATAGGACAAATGCAACTGGCAGTCATCAGCATACATATGAGCCGTACAGAGTTTAATACACTTTGGGAAGTCAGAGGTGTACAGATTAAACAGTACAGGACCAAGACAACTTCCCTGAGGCACACCTCGCTCCCTACTTAGAGAGACAGATGTCTCGCCCTCAACCCTTGTCACCTGGCTTCTTCCTTCAAGATAAGACTTCACCCACTCAATAGCGTTTTCTCCAAAGCTGTAACAGTGCATCTTGGCCAACAACATTTTGTGACTAATTGAGTCAAATGCCTGTGAATAATCCAACATAACAATGGAGTTGTATTTTCCACTGTCTTTTGAGTCAATCAAATCTGAAAATAAGTTCATCAGGGCAGTGCAAGTACTATGATTATGTCTGAAGCCAGATTGAGTTTTAGGAAGAATGTTCTTATCATCAATTGCTTAGTAACAATTTTCTCCAATATTTTGGACATCGCTGGTAAAATCGGTATTTGCCTAAGGTGATTAACACTATGAGGGGTGGGTACCTTAGGTAAGGGATGAACTATACTTTCTTTCCATCTTTGTGGAAACATGCCTTCAGACAAGGATTCATTTATCAAATGTGTGATGGCACCTAGTGCATATGGACTCACGGCTTTAATCATCTGAATAGTAATTTCATCGCTGCCCGCTGCTCTGGTTTTTATTTCATTCATTGCTGATTTCACGTCCTTTTCAGTGACTGCATGGAAGTTAAAATTAACGGCATCATTATTTATCTTGTTCGAGTTGAAATAAATTACTTTTTCTTCACTAACCTCATTTGCACTGCCCATCTCAACAAAGTATCTGTTAATATCATTTATATTCAAATTATGAGGCAAACAGTTATTGATAGAATTTCCAACTACATTGCATTTCTTGAGGCACGTCCAGAAATCTTCTGGGTTACTTGAAGATGATAATTTTTTAGTGAAATATGCCTTTTTTGCATTCCATATCATCAGGTTCAATTTATTTCGTGCCTCTTTGTACAGTTCCCAGTCTCCATTAGTTCTGGACTTCCAATATTTTCCATGTAGTTTATTTTTAATTTTTGTATTCTTAATTATTTCATCATTTCTCCAAGGAGCCTTCTCTTTTGTGACTCTTTTACAAACAAGAGGGGCGTGTTCATTAAATACCTTTTTAATATTCCTTGAAATAAATTGTTCAATATTATCTATTCCATCTAATTGCGTTGCACTATTCCAGTTAACATTTGCGATTGCAGCTACAGCCCTTTCTTCATTGAAATGTTTAAAATCTCTGTAGATAATCATTTTAGGCGTTTTTTCTTATATTTAGGAACTTTAACCGTGCAATAAATAAGCCTGTAATCCGTTATTTTTATTCCTCTTTGATCTATAATACTATAGTCGAATAGATATAACTTCTGAATTGGAAGGGTGTGGAGTGGCAGCGAGCAGTGGGGAGACTGATGCCGCGGTGTTGCCACGTTGGTGCGGGCACTGCACGTGAGCGGTCACTTTCTCACCGAACACTGAGAAGAGAACATGAGACGGTGCGCGCCAGCGTACTTACCAACAAACAACGCGTCAGTGTGTGTTGTCTTTTGATTGTTTATACTAGTAATCAGAAACGAAATTTCTCTAATTTAACACAAATATGTGCGATATTAATATGTTACCATTATACTATATAATAATCTACAACTACTAAATAATTCGGATATCATGAAGAACAAATAATTCGGGTACTCTGAAAACCTAATATTGCATTCACAGCACGAATATATTTATTGCGGGGGCTGTCAAAATACTTCAAACACCGTCAACATACATTCTGTTGACGTATATTTCCTGTGTTCCTTGGTCAGTTTGCACTCTATATTCGTCAGCAAAATCTTCAAAGTCACTAGTTTCACTGTCACTGTCATCTCCATTCACGTGAATTATCATTTCCTCTACTGCTGTTTCAATGAACTTCTTGTGCCCAAGCTTCTAAAATAGATTTTTTGTGTGCTTTACGATATCCGTCCATTCTACGGCTGTAACTTGTTGAAGTCCTTCTTCGGTTAACCTCCTAACTTCAGTCATGTTAAATGTTTTATTGTTCCGAGCAACATGTCCCTTAACTTGTGGCCAAACCATTTCTATTGCATTGAAATGGCGATGGTAAGGTGGCAGTCTGACAATTTTATGTCCTTGGGCTTTAGCCGTCTCATCTATAATATACTTGGAGACCGGTGGTTTATTCATTTCACATATTTCTAACAACTCGGCTTTTGTAAAATCTTCTGCAAATTGTATGTTATGCTCGCGAAGCCATGCCTGAATTTCCGCTTTTTTGTTACCTTGCGTTGGGGCCTTATCTAAAATCTTGGAGTGGTATGGGGCGTTGTCCATAACAGTAACCGATGGAGCAGAAAGGTTATGTAGAAGTGATTCTCTGAACCATTTTTGAAAAAGTGTCATGGTTCATTTCTTCATGGTAGTCTGTGGTTTGTTTTGAAGCAAATAACAAGCAATAATTAGCAACAAACCCTCCAGATGTACCAGCGTGCAGTAAAAATAAGCCTACCACTTTTACCAATATGCCTTTGCCGATTAGGCAACAGTGCCTGTTGCTATGGCAACCGCGTCAGACGCTCCTCGCTCCTATTGGTCAGGTAGCCAACCAGGCAGTTCTCCCTCTCACTCCAACGTCAGAACGCTCCGCCCCGCCGATTCGGAAGTTATATCTATTCGACTATAGGTGCGTCTATGACGCCGGTCCTCTCGATTTCAGCCGACCTGTCCACGATTATGTGGTCTAACAAGGTGAAGTTGCAGTAACTCTTGTTGGTTCATTTATAAGTTGTAATGCGTTTAATTCTTTCAAGAGTCGGCGTAAACATTTAGCTTCATGGCATGTCTTTTATAATAAATTAATGTTAAAATCCCCGAAACTCATTGCTGTGTTTACTTCCATAGCCAGGCAATCAAAGAGAGAGTGTAGAAGAGCTGACATCGAAGTGTACCTCACGTGTGGCGGCCTGTAAACCACACACAGACCAAACCTCACACCTTCCACTTAGGCAATAATGCAAAGAGTTTCAACTCCAGGGCCCACATCCGCTAGAGTGTATCGCTCGAAAGGAATACTCTCTCTCACGTACAGGGCCACACCTCCACCTGTCGTATCAATAGAGGAGTCGTTTAGGGTACCTTGGCGATCACTACGAAGCAGCGTGTACCCCGGTATATTGAAACCAACTGATGAGGTTTCAGGACGAAGCCAGGTCTCAGAAACCCCAAACGCATCAAAATCAAAGTCACGCACGAAAGAACTCATCACATCAAAGCCTGTATTAAGAGACCTCATGTTTAGATGCGCGACCTTGAGACGTCTTTCACCCCCCTCTCGGCTAGTTTCCCGACACCCGCGAGGTGTCCAGACTTCCACAGGCATCGTGGTTGTCATCAATGTCCTGCACGGGTTCGGGACTCAGGCCGAGATTTGAGACAACTTCATCCTGAAAACACGGGGGACAGGTGTTTTGTGCATCGGGAAGTTGCAAAACTGCGGAGATAGCCTCCACAAACAGTAAGCCTAAGCGGGTGACACCTCTTCTATTGAAATGTACGCCATCCCGGGTGAGATCCCGCTTACCCACACAAGTATTGGCCTCCACGAATCCAACACCAAAGTTGTTGCACATGAGCTCCAACTGGGTGTTGAAGTCGTAGAGGGCCCTGTAGCCAATATCTTTTCGAATTAAAATACTGTCTTGGAAAACTTTTGAATTTCGGAATCTAGTCCTGACAGTGTAAAGCAGATCCGCCATAGCATGAAGTGCCTCACGCTTCCCATGCCCACCATTGTACCCCGAACCCCCCCGATAGCCTCGTCGAAGATTATTACACCCTACATGAATATAAATTACACTTAAATCTAAACTTACATAGTTCAAACAATCGGTCCTTAATATCTAAAATTTTCCCTCCAGGGCAGCACTCAAGATAAGCTCCCCAAAGAACACATTCCCTGCTAGAATATCTCATGTACCAGTCACCTATTAGCAGAACATTGCTGAAGCCTTTATTTTTACTGCTGCCCTGGGGGGTAGGGGAGGGAGTGCGAGATTGAGGCACTGGAGGACTGACAGCAGGCACAGGGGTGGCAAGCAGATCCTCCTTGCTGGTAGTTGGAAGGTCTGGGGTCCGCCGCTCTGGTGCTGGGGTGCTCTCCAACAGGGCCAACTCCTCCAACAAGCTGTCATCAAACCGAGACACGCCGCCTTCTCGCCTGGGTCTCAGCCCGCCTCAGCTCCGCACGCAGACATCTCACATCAGCCTCCAGTACCTCGACACTTGTTAACAACTGCTGGCGCTCTACAGTCAACACATCAATCTTCTCTTTGCACTCAGTGAGCAGCCTAGCATTGTCCTCGGGCCTGCACTGGTTATCAGAGACAGTCTCACGTTCACTCTCCTCCCTACACCTAGCCAATTGTGTGCTGAGCCTAGCTATGTCGGCTTCATATTGAGCTTCCATTTCATTTCATTTCATTTCATTTATTTATTTCCACGGCAATCGCCACTTTTACAATACCATTACATACATGTACATGAAATAATCAATAAACTATAAAATACAACAACAATATCGAACAATTTAAATGCAAAGACTATAATATATAACAAAGTACTACTAAAAAAGGCGAGTAAAAACAGAAAAAAAGGTATAGTTGAAACAGAATTATAGAGTGCCATATACTAATTTGATGATTTCTTCTCGAAATTCTCTTCCAGCTCACAAACACTCCACCGACATGTTCCTGTAACTTTTGTCCAGGTTTGAACACCTTTGCTCAGCTGAAGAGAGATTTTCCCTCAGAGTTTCAAGTTCCTCACTAAGTTCATTGTTGGATTTAGAAAGTTCATTCAACTTAGTTAAAACCAAAGTAATGTGAGGAATAAGTTTAGATTTGTGTCCTCACCGAATGTGGCAGAACAAGATTTAAGTTCATTGTAGAACCGGGATGCAATATCTATCACCTCTTGATCAATGAAAAACAGGCCATCAATAACGTTTAACATTTCGCTTGATCTGGCGATGGGAAGCATTTTTTGTCAAAACAATAAAATGTCTAACCTAATCTAATAATAAATATATTTTAATAAAATATTAAATAGTCAATAAATAAAATAAATTAATTTAAAATGTAACATAAAATAGCAACAATAATATAGTTATAAACATATAAAACAAAACAATACTTAAAACCTAACAACAACGAACAACTACAAATAACAAGGCTTCAATACTGAAAAATGTAAGACATAAAATATAAGTTAAGCGGCGATTTAAGTAGAGCTCAGATGTTGGTAGGTTGAGTCAATTTATTGAAGGCGCAAGATAAAATCCACCGTAGCAGCAGAGTGTAGTACAGCAGGCTCGGGCGTGACGAAGGTTAGTAGTGGGACAACTAGTGCGGCGATGTTGGTAGCGCCAGCTGTGCCTTGCAGATGCGCAGTAGTCCCGCTTGCCGTTCCGTCTGATAGGCCGCTACAGACTTTCCTCCTCCGCTCCAAGTATGTTAGTGACGAGACTGACATACACTACTTACAGCTGCGTGTCGTTTTCTTTGGCAACTTGGAATGTTCTCCTTTGACACTTATTAATAATTATTAAAAAACTTCCGTTTTGGACTAAAACAGTCTATGACTAAAATGACTAAAACAGTCAACAACTATAACTATCATATGGTCAACAAGGTGGTTTGTATGGTACATTGTACTGCAGTTAATTACCCGACATGGTTTTAACTCTTGCACCCCTGTTCACATTCTGGGTCAAGCTTTATATCAGCTGTCAAGTGTGACACATCCAATCAAACACTTTGTTTACGAAGTGCTCTGGGTTGGTACAATATTTATCGCTTTTATTTATAAAATTTCATAATATACGTTTAATATATTGAGATCCTATGTTAAACCACTGATTTTAAAGAAAGTAATAAATTATATGACATTAAAACGTTTTATTGCTTATTAAGATGTATAATTCATCACAGTAAAGTAAAGTAAAGAAAAATGCTGAAATTAGCATTTATTACAACATTAGGGTCTTACAAATGTTTCATTTAGTTCAATTAATACTCATTCAGATTTGATTCCTAATCCTCCTTCAGTGTCATATAATATAATCAACAAATTAGGGTGCAAATATTATTTCACTGAGCCACCTTGCCATGATTGATTGAAGAGTTAGCCGCCATATACGAAGAAGAAATATCACCGGACCAAGAGTTGATCTCTGAGGAACACAATGAGACGTACTTGATAAGAATAATACGCAGGCGTCCTTAAGAAAAGCTGTCATCTTTAGTATCCTAATGGTAAATTTGAAAATAATGATTATTAATTTACTTTAGTTCTTAGTTATTTCCTATGCTGTTTAGGAGCATAGGTTGTTTTACTTTTTACGTTTTAATTAACCCTTGGTGTAATGATTTACAACATTGACTTCATAAATATAGTGCTGAGTTATCACGTCATGCAGTTTTATGAAACCTATTTTCAACAAACATATAGGAAATATTTAAAGTTAGAACATACTAGAGTATGAAGTACCTTTTCTCATAATGTAAACAACTAAGTTCCCTTTTCAAAATATAGCTAAAGAGAATTAAATTGTTTCAAAGAAGAGTTCACTTCTGGCTGGTTTATATGGTCCAGTTGAACCTAGAGTGGGTACAGCAAAAACCGATGTGTCATATAAATCTGGGTAACCTTTGGATTTCCAGGAGCGGCACACATCCCTAACCGCAAATTTTGAGATTTTGGGGTGCAGGGATACATCGATAGGTCTAGCCTATTGCGGAGGATTTTGGGGCTTCTCAAGGGTCAAAGGTTCTTGATAGTCAAGACAAGGGGCGTACCACCCCCTGCCTGCTTTGTCTAGAAAGGCTAGTTCAGAATTGGCTTCCCTTTTCAGAGGAGACATGACTGAGATTAATACCTTACATTCTTCCTTATGGGACTTAACAGAAGGCGGCCCCTACCGCCAACCATACCCTTTCAAAATGTCCTTTTACTCCGAAAGCAGCGCAAAGATCCTTTAAGGGATATGTCATTTGCAAAGAAAAAGGTTTTTAATATGTCATTTTAAGTAGCACTAGCTTTAAAATGAAATGATTTTCACTATGGTACATCACTACTGCTTAAATGCTCGGCCCTTGCATTTGTAATATATTATACGTTTATATCAAATAAACAATGCCACTCGCATAAGAATTAGTAATAAACAGAATACCATAGTTAAAATTCCTAACTCAAAGCAACTTTGATGTCTTTTTAAAGGAAATAAAATTTTCTTTCGCCTTGGGAGCAAAATAAAACTGAAGAAAAGTTTTCCGAAACGCTACCATATTAACTGAGCACACACAATTAACTCAAAATAAAACTCTGAAACTATTGAGACCGAAGCTTCTGAAAATATTTTTCGCGTAATAAATGGTTGCAAGATACCATTTTAAAGATGGATGTTTAAGCAAACTTCAACTCTTACAAATCACTTGTAGTGTAATTGTTTTATAAATCAAATTTATCTTCTTAAAAATCGTTTTTAAATGTAAATGCTAAACATAAACACATATATACTATACATAAGCAACAACATATATACATAATTTTCGTATCGTTATATTAATCTTATGTACTATTAAAATAATAAATTATATTTATATATATTGCAAGATAAAAATTTGTAAAAATGTAACATAACATATAAACTTTTTTAAAACTACAAAAGTTATTCTATCCTAACATGCAATGTCATTAGCTAACATGAGCAGGAGTAATTGCAAGAAAGCCACAACCAAATCAATACGCTTTGCTTGATTACATGTCAGCAGTTCTAGGAACGATAACATACGTTCCTTCTAAGAGCGAAGCGGTTGGAGCTGTCTTGTGCACTCCTGTGCATCTATGTGTTTCTTCAGCATGCTGAAACAAGTTACCAAGCAAAAGCCACTTCTTGAACTACAACTTAAAACTATTTCATCCATATTAACTCATTCTAAAAGTAATCAATTTATATATTTATATTCGTTAAATTGGTGTAAGTGGCAATATCCTAATGTAATTTCAATGATTATTGAATAACTATTTCCCCGCCAAAATCAAATACGCTTCAAGCTATTCATTTGCATGCATTAAAATTCTATAATGGTAATATCCTAGTTTAACTTCAATGGTCATTAAATGTCACAAAGTACTTGCTCCACCGGTACTCGAACTTTTATAAAAAACTGCAAATTGTTAAAATTTTGTTATAGTTTCCACAAAAAATGATTTACAAACCTAGGATACCTAAGATAATCTAAGATTTTGTGTCTATCCCACTTTCGCCTATACTGGTGTAACGTGTGAGTTGCTCTTGAACTGTGCTTGGGACCTGCATCCTGTGCATTGACACTGCCTGGGTTCATTTTATCAAAACTGGACTTCTCTCCATTTTTTATATTTAAACTATATACATAGGTATTCGGTAGTAAACGAGAAAGTGGTTTAACTTCTCACACTTGTAAATAGCCTAGCAAACCGACAGTCCACAATGTGATATTGGTTATTGCAGTACATTAAGAATATCCGTGTACAATTTCATTATATTCCAGTAACTTTTAAACACCAAAAAACATATAGACAAAAATAGAATTTTATATAATATTATAGATTATAATTGTGATGATAAGTAAGGGTTTACTGCGTGCGTCGTACTTTAATTTTTTAATATTATTTATGTAGAAAATGCCATCTTTGCTTTTCAAGATACTAATTTAGAAGGAAACAGGATTTTTCTTTCACAATCCTCCCATCGTCAAAAAAAAAAATTCAAACAAAGAATACTAATTGAATTCGTCTATGATTTTGTATACTCAGTGAGCTCTATGGATGTTTAATCCTGTGATTACATTTTTGCTGTACGAACCATAATATTCTAAGAACAATATTCAGAATGTTTCTTATTTCATATATGCACTGCAGCTTTAGAAAGATACTCGTAATGTCGTAGATCATTATTGGGTTTACTCTTTTAGGGGAATTGATGAACTAATTTAAGACGAAAGAGAAGGATTCTTGAAATTAATGAAGAGTTCTTCAAGGACTAACAAGGACGAAATCCTGTTTTAATTAAAGTTGTAAGACCAGTCTGGTTTGGAATAGAGCAAATACATTTTTAAAACAGTGCTATTGAGATTGATTTAAAGTCCTCACAGACATAAAAATGGTCCATTAGTCTTAAAGATCATTACAAGATTATAATATTTAGATTGTGTATATAAATATACACAAGGTCCAATTTACTTAAGCATATGGCAGCGTTAGGATAATGAGCAATAAATACATGGATGTGAACAACTTTATGAAACTCGTAATACTATATTATGTAATAACCTTTAGTATGCATGGGAGATGAAGGTACGCTTATAAAAGCACTATTTTATTGCTATTCTCACAGATTGTAATTGTTATTATTACAATTACAAAAATATTACTACATTTATATCCAAGACCCGAATATGCTAACATATTGTATTCATTACCTTACACATTATTACAGCACTTATCCAGCACTATATATGAGTACAGTTATACATAATTGGTTTAAACAAATTGTGGTTTTAATAACAATGGATTATTATTAAACCTTCCACAGGTTCTTCTCAAAATCGTATCGATATCTTTCCGTCCGTCTATACTATAAATCTTTATTGCAATCCTGTAGTTTTTTTAACTCGGTACATAGTTTTTTTTTTCTTGGCTTAAATAAAACCTCTATGGATTTAGAGGCTAAACAGCAGTTGTTACGTCCACCTCAACATCCGCTTGTGCGGTCACTCTTCATAGAAAAGTCCAAGACTTGAAATTTGGTACCTAAGATCCCCTTGGTTGAAGGAAGACGTCGATTAATTTAGATATCATGTCTGTGGTAGGAATAATCAATTAGTGCATAACAATCATTAAAATAAATAATTAAAATTATCACAACCTCGGAAAAAGTATTTCATGAGATCTGGTCATTTTTAATATTTTCTTTTTGTTGCAGGAATAACCTACACCATTTATTTATTATTATGGGCCATTCAAGTGTGATGGAGAGGAAACTCAATTGGTTACGGTATGTAATATCAAAATAAGTTATCCGGCGTTATTCTGTAATATGTGTTCTGAATGTTGTAGGTAAGGTTCAAATAGGAAGACATATTGCAATTTCTTAGAAGTAGTATGCAGCTGAAGTAACACGGAGAACAGGTTTACTTGAGATATGTGTTCATCTTAATATTAGTACAGAAGCATGAGTTGAGTACTATTTAGTTTGAAGTTTTCAAGGAGTTTAGAGTAGTAATCGGATCAACAATTAATCTAAACTATCTTAATGAGAACGCGTACAGTCGCTTTAGGTTTTAATCTCTGCATATTCGAGCTTAAAATGGTACAGTGAAAACAACTTACAATCTGTAACTGCGATTTTATGTTAAGAGTTTGTAATTGAATACCATAAACTCTTAATATAACATTGCTTGTACGTTAATTTCTAATCTGCCTATAGCTGCTTTAATGTGCGTAGGCTACTCTCTATTTATGTAACATAACGACAACGACCATAACTTTTAACGCTTATTTCGAAAATTGGTATGAACACTATACAAGTTAATGGCAAGAGCAAGTTCGTTTTTTGGGACCAATCGGACAAAAGGGGAAACCTCGGGGTTATTACCTCAATGTAGCTACTACAACACCTTCGGTTGGAGAGAGCATAACCCTATTAAGTTTGAGTGGGATAGAACTGAAGTTTAATATACTGAAGGTGGACTGAACTGAAGTACAGTTGGACAGAACTGAAGTTGTATAGAACTGGATGGAACTGAAGTTGGACAGAAATGATGTTGGATAGGACAGGATATAGCTGAAGCTTATAGGTTAAAAGTTAGATGGACTTAACAGAGACCTAGCGCTGCCAGAGGCAAGAAAGTCCTAGAAGGTAGGGTCTGTCAGATGTGTGAACCTACAAGAGGCCGGTTGAATTCCAGGACGAAAAACTCGAACCTGCTTGAGGCCAGTAGCTGTTACAGGCGGGAAGGTTCCAGAGACTGAGGGATCATAGAGTTTGACTTTCAGGAATAGGGAACTCCCGTAGTTTTTTTAATACTTCTGGAGGTTAGAGCCTGCGACTTTCGGAATCTGGAAGCTTTCAGAAATTAGGAAATTATAGGAACGAGGACATTTCTTCACAGGTCATATGTTAGAACATAGTATTTCTGGTCTAAATACTCCACGAGGAGTCCTTTTATAGTCTTGACAGGACTGTCTACGCCTACGATAAGAATCTCAGAGAATCTTTTATTTTAATTCCCTTAAATACTTTTGTACTGCTTCCGGAGTTACAGAATATTCAGAATAGGTAATTATGGGATTCCACCTCCTGCCTTTATCCCATGTTAAATCATCCGGCTTTCCAGCCCACTGCTGTACATTTGTCATATACTCTTGGATCACATAAATAAATAAAGCTAACGACATAACCACATAAAAGATATGGAAAACGACCAGAATTGCATTCACTATCTCACCACCGATCATGTAACCATCGAACCAATCAATGAATACGGGTTGAATTCAATGTGATTGAATATTGATTTTAAACCAATGGCTCCGAATCCCACCCCCCCCCCCCCCCACCCCCCCCCCCCCCCACCCCCCCCCCCCCCCACCCCCCCCCCCCCCCACCCCCCCCCCCCCCCACCCCCCCCCCCCCCCAGAAATTTCCACTGCCTCTTATTTCTTCAAACAGTAACCTGATGAGCATGAGATGTCAAGCTGGATATTGTGAGTGACCATGGATCACAGTGCACTTCTGTCTGGATACCATCTTCTTGATGCCTTTCTCAAACACATGCAGGGCCACTTGGTGGTTCAAGGCTGATAATGGATCGTCCTGCAGGACAAAGTAGTCAAATGATGCGATTAGCACACATTAATTACCTTATGTAAAAACCTCATACTCCTGCTCCTACTCATTAAATAATAAGAAAAAATAGTAGCAAATTTAATTCATCACACGGTTAAACTTTTCAGCAAGGTTTTTTCTGGTTCTCTAGAGATAAACATGACTTTCGAGAAATGTAAACAAAAATTATAAAAAACACAACAGATGTGTTGAGTAAAATGAGCAGCATGGAGAGGAATGGTGTATTGTAGTGTGTGATACTATTTGTTGACAACAACATTTCCCAAGTTGTTGACACTATTTTGGTAATCAATATTCGCACACACACAGTAAAGGTTACTTGAGTGAGATTTACTGTCAAATTAAAAAAAAAATAAGATTCAAGTACAATTTCCTGAGCTAACATTTTTTTAATCATCTAAATCAAACAATATAAATTAAAATGTAACTACTTTATTTGGGATGTCGGTTATTCGGTTCTTTTGGAGACTATACACTAAGGTACTTTTAAAACATAGGTATTATATTAAAGTTTTGTTTTATTTTACTTAAACCTCTGATCGTTTGTCAGCCTCTTTTACTTATGGCCTTGAAGAAGATTTCATTAGCTCTTAACATCAGGTGCTTTTCTTTTCATTCTTAATAATGTACATATAGATTCTTAAACTTTCAGACTTAATAGATTTCTGGGCTACACTCCTGCTGATTCATAGTGGGGGCATTGTTGGGGTACAGACCAAACCATTTAGCATCAAGCACAATGCAGGGAAACTGACATGCTCCCGCAAATAGCCAATCCCTCCCGCAGCTCATCTGAGGTACAACCCACTCCAAATTCCACGTGCTACTGAAAATACAAATCAACTCTACCCATGAAAGCACTAATTTTTGTTGGAACCAAAAACATGGTGCTTTTTTGTGGACTGAAGAGGAAAGGGTTGCACATTCCATATGGTTGTTTCATATATATATATATATATATATATATATATATATATATATATATATATATTTTATATATATATAAAATAATATTAATATTTTATAAATATATATTTAATATTTCCCTACGTATATATGAAATTATTTATAACTGAATACAACGTAACTTCAATTCATACGTTACATATTAGTTTACATTTTTAAGCTGATACGAATAAACTTTATATTCAAATACAAACTAATACAATTCAAACTATGATACTACATCATCAGATGTTTTCCGTTATCACGGGTCGTCGTACACAGCCTCCTCTACTACATATCTATGTAAATTTACAATTATAGTTAAGTGATATTTGAGAAATATATAAATGATAGTAGTTAAATATTTGTGTAATCAACTGAAAGTGGCGATTATTCAGTGTGCTCTTTATGTGCACCAGTCAGTCGACAGTATCATCCATACTGTTGAGTAAAACCTATTTTGAACTTTAAAGCGATATTTTGTATGAACTTAACCCCCCTCCCAATTACTCAAAGGCAGCTGGATGAAATAAATCTTAATTTAAAAACATAAGTTCTAACAATCTAATTTTCATTATTTCCATGGTAACAAAAATTAATTATTCATTCTAAATTCTAAATTTTAACGTTAAACACGCCACATGCCCTAGCTCAGTTTAAAGAGATTTTTACAACTATCTGTCACCCCAATTTACAATTTACATTAATTACCAGAGGTCAAATTCTACACTGGTGAATCTGCCCGTTTTACTGCTGTGCCCTACATGATCAGATACCAGCAGGGTCCAAATTCGACGTAGACCAATTACCGTATCCACTGCTGTGCCCAAACTATCAGATACCAGCAGAGTCCAAATTCGATGTAGACCATTTAATGTATCCACTGCTGTGCCCAAGCTGACCAGATACCAGCAGAGTCCAAATTCGATGTAGACCAACTACCGTATCCACTGCTGTGCCCAAGCTGACCAGATACCAGCAGAGTCCAAATTCGAGGTAGACCAATTACCGTATCCACTTCTGTGCCCAAGCTGACCAGGTACCAGCAGAGTCCAAATTCGAGGTAGACTAATTACCGTATCCACTGCTGTGCCCAAGTTGACCAGATACCAGCAGAGTCCAAATTCGAGGTAGACCAATTACCGTATCCACTTCTGTGCCCAAGCTGACCAGGTACCAGCAGAGTCCAAATTCGAGGTAGACTAATTACCGTATCCACTGCTGTGCCCAAGTTGACCAGATATCAGCAGAGTCCAAATTCGACGTAGACCAATTACCGTATCCACTGCTGTGGTCAAGCTGACCAGATACCAGCAGAGTCCAAATTCGATGTAGACCAATTACCGTATCCACTGCTGTGTCCAAGCCGACCAGATACCAGCAGAGTCCAAATTCGACGTAGACCAATTACCGTATCTACTGCTGTGCCCAAGCTGACCAGATACCAGCAGGGTCCAAATTCGACGTAGACTCATTACCGTATCCACTGCTGTGCCCAAGCTGACCTGATACCAGCAGAGTCCAAATTCGAGGTAGACCAATTACCGTATCCACTGCTGTGCCCAAGCTGACCAGATACCAGCAGAATCCAAATTCGAGGTACATAGACCAATTACCGTATCCACTGCTGTGCCCAAGCTGACCAGATACCAGCAGAGTCCAAATTCGATGTAGACCAATTACCGTATCCACTGCTGTGTCCAAGCTGACCAGATACCAGCAGAGTCCAAATTCGAGGTAGACCAATTACTGTATCCACTGCTGTGCCCAAGCTGACCAGATACCAGCAGGGTCCAAATTCGACGTAGACCCATTACCGTATCCACTGCTGTGCCCAAGCTGACTAGATACCAGCAGAGTCCAAATTCGACGTAGACCATTTAATTTATTCACTGCTGTGCCCAAGCTGACTAGATATCAGTAGAGTCCAAATTCGACGTAGACCAATTACCGTATCCACTGCTGTGCCCAAGCTGCCCAGATACCAGCAGAGTCCAAATTCGATGTATACCAATTACCGTGGGTCATTTTAAATTGTATGTGGAGTAGTCTTAGTCTTATAAGTAAAATAAGACTGAGGGGTGGCGGTGGGCTGATGTCAAGGAACTATGTTCAATTTTTATTTGAATTATACTTTAATAAAGGAATTCTTTACTGTACTTAGTTATGGTTTGTTTTATACATGGTTGCATTGCCAAAGGCATTATGAAATACTGGTGTAGGCTAAGAACATCAAGTCTTCTTGACACTCAAACAAGCTGATTATACTTAAATATTTCATGCCCTATGAGGCCTGGCAATTCTGATAATCCACAGGATGATTAATGGTTTTAATTATAAATTACTGTATTAAGAAATTGTAGAATAAACTAATAACACATTTAATAACCATTTTTAAACACTATATTAAAGTTAAACATGCAATAAATAACATCTAAATTGGATAGAATATCTGGTTGTGTGTCAATCCCACTGGCTTCTAAAATAAACATAAAACAGGAGGGATGGATTTAAATAAAATTAATTTTTATATTTAAGTTTTGAAGCACATGGATTTTGGTTAATGGGCAATAATAGATTTTGGTAAAACTTTTACACCACAATTAAATAGTCCTATAATTTTTTTGGTTGGTCTTTTTTTGTACAGAACTCTAAATACTTTCGTAGTAAAACTGAAGAGAATTGTATTGCGACAGAATTTTCACATCTTGTTTCAACCATTTAAGAGGTTATTAAGCTATTAGTTGATTGTTGAATGTAAAAAACATGGAGTGATTGCACCACAGCTGGTAAATTTTTATTGCTGTTGATCACTACAAAATTCAACTTATAACAGACATATATAGTAACAATGTGTGACTGTAACAAAATTTAAAAATACAAAACATTTTTCAAATCTAGCAATTACAAATGTATATGATATTATTATAAATTTGGAGAAAGGCATCCCCACCCCATATAAAAAAATGACTTCTGAGTCAGATAAGCCATTGAATACGGTACTTGGGATTATAGCGACCACACCCAGACATGAAATCGTTATTTGACATTTTGCTTCTAGTGATTACTAGATTAGCGCAGAACAATATTTCGTCAATATAAAACAGGAATTGTCTATCGCAAACCCCCTCCCCATCCTCAGACAGAGGTCAAGGTTGAACGGTCTAGTAGATAACATGATTGCAGTCCTCCTACATTTCTCCAAACACAAAAATTCAACAAAAACAAACATTACCAAACAAAAACTAAACTATTTTATAAAAAAAAAAACTTGTTTTTTATTCTTGATCACCACTCCGCCACCCAAAATGCGAGTGCCTCCGGCCATCAGCAGCGGGCAGCACCGAAGGTCCAACGAAAGAAAAATATCCCTCGAGATAGTACCTATCAGTAAAATATCAAATTCCTAGAGGGGGCTGATCAGAAATATAAATTGAATTGTAATGGAAAGGCAATTATGTACCGTGCAAAAAACTTAAATAATCATGTGATGCCGTGCGGGCCTGCCGTAATCGGGATTCTCGAGAAAAGATAAGATAACAACGACAACAATACCGATCACAATTCCTAGAAATGCTTCTGTAAGTTTGTAATTTTGTAATTAAAGAGTAACTGTTTTTTTTTCGTTCTACATGTTTGTTCTATAAATTTATAATTTTTGTGTTCTTCATACTGGTGTGGTCGGGTATAATCCCAAAGTACCTTGAATACTTTTTGAAAATGGATTTTTGTTTTGTATTAATAAATGGTTCAGGGAAATGGTGCTCTGGGCATCTCCAGAATTTGAAATCAGGCCGGTTGTGGGTCTCCCGCATGTGACATGCACTTGCGTATTGTTCTTTTCTAGCCTATAACAGCCATGTTACCTCTTTACATATAGACCACCCATAATTTTATTTTGCATTACATCAAGTCAGCAAGAGGCACTAGCAGCTGCATCTATCTTGTCCTATTCTGCTTTTCTTTCATTTTACTTTTGGTCATCTTCTGAATCATATCAGACATCATACATTATTTCCTAGCACTTACCACCATTGTGGCTATGGTGTTTCTAGGAGTTAATATTCCTGTCATGGCTTCCATTCCTGCCCTCTCTAACAACCGTCTGATCTGCAGTATCCTGCTCCTAGCCACAGGCTTATTGAACTTCTCCTATGCCTTCTTCAGTTCAACCTTGTGCTTGTCTTTGATCACATTCAATATATTTAATACTTTTATGTTATGAACTCCACATTATAGGGTTATCTTTATGTTAGAATAATAAATCGTAAACTAATACCCTTTTAAAATTCTGTTATTTCAGAGACGTGTTTCAGTATAAACCATCTTCAGTGTGAACATTAACCTCTTACTAAATAATAAACAAAACAAATAAATACACACCTGTCGACTATTTAAACAGATGTTAAATTTATATATGACACAGTTGTAATTTTGATTAGTATTCTGTGTTTAATATTTTTTCAAAGATAGGATTTGGTTTATTTTTTTAATTGCTATTTAATATGTTGTGAGGATCTTTGTTATAATTTAGATAAATATTTAATTCTTCTTTCGTGTTTAATTTTTCTCCTTTCCTTTCGATATCCAAAATTTCCATGTTCTTTTCAATATTTTTGTAGTTATGTCCAGTTTCTAATAAATGTTCAGTGAAGTTTGATTTTATTGTAGACATGTTATTTGTTTTCAAAGCTTGTATATGTTCTTTAAAACCTTTTATTAAAATTTCTGCCAGTTTGTCCAATATAATACTTTCACAGTCACTACAGTTAATTTTGTATACTCCACATTGTTTGTATAAATCGTGCTTGTCATCTTTTTGGTTTACTTTGTTTTCAATTAGTTTAAATGTATTATTTCTTGTTTGGTAACTGATGGAAAATTTTGAATTTTGAAAGGTTTTTCGAACAGCTTTGTTTATTTTAGTATTGAAAGTTACACATATATATTTCTGAATTTCTTTATTATTAGGATTAGGCCATATTGTGTTGGTTTTATTGATTTTTCTTGTTTTCTTCTGAATCATTTTGTCTACAATATGGGGTTGATATCAATTTGTGACAGCTAGATATTTTATGATTCTCATTTCTTTAGTTTTATTTTCATCACTCATTGGTATATTTAACATTCTGTTTATCATTGAGTGAAATGCTGCTAATTTGTGTTTCCATGGATGGTTAGAGGATGATGGTATTAGAAGATCTGTTTGGGTTGTTTTTCTATAAATTTCAAATGAGTGATTTCCATTAAGATTAGAAATGCTTATATCAAGACAGTCAATTTTGACTTTTTGGATTTCTTTTGAAAACTTAATTGTTGGGGATATAGAATTGAGAACTGTTAAAAACTGGTCTGCTTGGTTCTCATTTCCTTCAAAAAGACATAAAATATCATAAACATATCTAAACCAGCAAATTATTTTATCTTTAAATGGATTAGTACCACTCATTATTTTGTTGTTTTCTAAATGTTGCATATATATATACAGGGTGATTCATGAAGTTCTCCCCCCACTTCTACAGCACATTGTACTAGTAAAAATAATGAAAAAATGTTATATAAACATAGGTCCGAAAACGCTTCGTTAGCGAGTTACAGCTAGCGAAAGATTTCGCCTGAATTCCTGGGTAAAGAGTAAAATAAAGCCATACTGAACTTTTGGAAAGGTTAATTAAGTAAGAAATATCGTGGATTCTTATGTATTTTTACCTGATAAAGCTAATAAAATAGGTTTCAGAACTGTACCTGTAGTAGTTTTGAGGGATTCAGGGTTAAATGCAAAAAATTGGGGCACGAAACAATGTTTTTTTTAAGTTTGATGTACAATAACTTTGTTAAATTGGTAATAAATACATAAAATCAACAAACATTAATTGTAGAGAATTTAATTCTGAAAAAATTGATATAATCAAAGTCTAAAATAAAACAGAAATAAGTACCAAAAAATCGATTTTATTCAGTATAATACATTACTAGCTGTAAAGAAATACCGTACGGTATTTAGTTAAAATAAAACAAAAACAAAATGTTTTGTTCCTTAATGATGAGATAAATTAAGAAAACAAGATTAACTGTTAAATAAATTTGTTTGTAAATAAAAATATCATGTTTTATTACGTTGTATTTTTTTTATAAAAAATTTACATCAAATGTTCGAAAATAAATGAAGCAAACATTTTCCCATTATTGTTTACTAATCATCATCGAAATGCAGTTTTTTTGTTTTTATTAATTTCTAAGTTGGTAACGCACGAACAACAGCTGATCAACAATGGTAATTCTGTACTGTACGTTAGAACTGTGTATTAGTGGTGTTTTGCAAGCTACAGCAGGAGATCGGGTTCTGTGAATCGTGTTATTAAATGCAATTTTTCTGTGAGTTATTATTCGATTGTTTATTCAGCGAAAAAAATGCCTTACTTATTTAGATCAGAGGAATACGCTGATATGGTTTTTATTTTGGGTTACTGTAATGGTAATGCTAGAGCTGCTGTAGAAGAATATGAACTACGTTACCCTAATAGGAGGATTCCAGATACCAAAACAATTTCAGGAACTTTTTCGTACTCTTCGGGAAACAGGATCACTACCAAGTACTAGAACCAATTATGAACGAGCTGTCCAACTTGATGATGATATTGTTTTAATGCTGTTCATCGCAGTCCAGGTGTAAGTACACGACGTATTTCTAGGCGGATAGGAGTTTCGCAGTCAACAGTGTGGAGGTCACTTAATCGAAACAAATTTTATCCGTTTCATAAACAAAAGGTTCAAAATCTACAGCTAGGGGATGGTCCGCTTCGCTTGGAGTTTTGCAACTTTTTGAATATTAATAATCAACTCTACAAGCGTATTTTGTTTTACGGATGAGGCACAATTCACTCGGGATGGTGTCAATAACTTGCAACAATGAACACTCATGGGCAGAAGAAAATCCACATGAGGTAGTGGAACAGAACTTTCAACACCGATTTAGCGTCAATGTCTGGTGTGGCCTTTTGCACAATCGGCTGATTGGACCTTTCATATTATCTGGACGCCTAAATGCTGAGTTCTATTTGCATTTCCTTCAAGAAGAGTTGCCGCAGCTGTTTAGAGAATGTTCCTTTACATCTCAGACAAAATTTGTACTTCCAGCATGACGGAGCACCTCCCCACTTTTCACGTGCCGTTTTCTGCTTACTTAAATCATTAATTTGCTGGACACTGGATTGGTCGTGGAGGGCCTCACCCTTGGCCACCAAGATCACCAGATCTATCTCCATTGGATTATTGCATCTGGGGATGGATGAAAGACATTGTATACAAGACAAAAGTGAATTCTCGTGATGAATTAACTGCCCGTATTATGGATTCGGCTGTGCAGATACAGGGAAGTCCTGAAAAATTAAGAAACGCAACAAAAGCAATACACAAACGTGCTGCAAAATGTATTGATAATGATGGCCTCATTTTCGAACATCTAATATAAAAAGGTGCGTACGGTTGGCCCAACCTGATTAATTTTGCTTAAAACTAGTAATGTATTATACTGAATAAAATCGATTTTTTTGGTACTTATTTCTGTTTTATTTTAGACTTTGATTATATCAATTTTCTCAGAATTAAATTCTCTACAATTAATGTTTTGTTGATTTTATGTATTTATTACCAATTTAACAAAGTTATTGTACATCAAACTTAAAAAAAACATTGTTTCGTGCCCCAATTTTTTGCATTTAACCCTGAATCCCTCAAAAACTACTACAGGTACAGTTCTGAAACCTATTTTAATTAGCTTTATCAGGTAAAAATACAAAAGAATCCACGATATTTCTTACTTAATTAACCTTTCCAAAAGTTCAGTATGGCTTTATTTTACTCTTTACCCAGGAATTCAGGCGAAATCTTTCGCTAGCTGTAACTCGCTAACGAAGCGTTTTCGGACCTATGTTTATATAACATTTTTTTCATTATTTTTACTAGTACAATGTGCTGTAGAAGTGGGGGGAGAACTTCATGAATCACCCTGTATATATATATATATATATATATATATATATATGCAAGAAGGTCTGAAAGAGGAGATCCCATTGCCAACCCATCTTCTTGTTTGTAAAAGTCCTTTTTGTATTGAGAATATTTTTGATTAACAGTAGATTTTGTCAATGATAAGATATCGTCAATTTCATTCATTTTAAATTGACTGTATTTTATTAGATTATCTTTTAGAATTTGAATTGTTTCTTGTTTTGGAATGTTCAAGTACATGTTGTTAACATCAAAGGAAATGAAGAACGAGTTTAATGGAATTTGAATGTCTTTAATTTTATTTGCCAGATTACTTGAATTTGATATACTGTAATTGTCTTCAAAATGCATGTTGGTTTTTATTTTGTAATTTAAAATACTTACATACCATGTAAGTAGGAGCGTTACGAAAGTTGACTACTGGTCTAATTGGAATATCCAGTTTATGAGTCTTTGATTGATCTTTTAGTGTAGGAGCTTTTGGATTTGTCATTGCTCTCCTTTTGTTAAACTTTTGCATTTAGTTATTGTGGCATTTACAAGTTTTGTGTATTCTTGGGTTGGGTCCTTTTTTAATTTTTTAAGATTGTTGCTGTCAATGAATGTTTCAATCTTTTCTTGATATGTTTGGCTGTCGATAATTACTACTTATATACTAATTGTTTTATACCGAAACACGTGTCTGAAATAAAAGAATTTTAGTTTACGATTTATTATTTTAATACTTTTAATATTTATCATTTGTTTCACTTACCAATTTGTTTGTGATGAAAAATACCTTAATTGTTGTTAATGGTAAATAATGTAATTTTTTGTTTTCAATTTTTTACTTTATCGTTTCCTATTAATTTTAGTTATCTGTGTTATGAAATGCACTACATAAGTTATGCACAAGTCAAATATTATAGATACAACTGCCAGAAAAATAATACCTGAACAGTAGAAAAATTAATAATTTGTGACTCCTTACGAGGAAATTCAAGGATTAATAATAGCTCCTAGTATGGCACTGAAAGTGGGTGAACAAGTTTTAGGAGTTATGAAGACATTGGCACCCTTCTTGAAATCCGCCATCATGGATTTGGATAGAATTTTTCAAATGGTAAGGGGATTCATGTGACATGTACTGAACTGACTTATTCGTAGGAAACCAAAATTAATTTTTTAAAGATATCTTCATTTTGGCAGGAGTTGTAAGATATTGAAGCTATTATCAGAACACGATTTGAAGTTCATGAAGTAAACATGGTCCTCATAGATAAATAGTAATTGAATCTGTCCTATTTCAAAGCACAGTGTCAGATAGTATTTTTATTATTATAGGCAGCCCCAAAGTGTGTTCATGCTGAACATTAGAAGACTGCATCCAGATCTGAGGATGAACAGAATGAATGGTCTTTCAGTCGCCTTCCCTCAGAGTAGTTTCTGACCTTCTCTCTGTAAGTGGATCGGTGTCTTCTCAGGTTGTGGGTCTAATTACAGGACATGGTTACCTGAAGAAGCATCTCCACAGCGTCTTTCCAGGAGGATCCGCTCTGTAAAATGTGTGATGGGCAGGAAGAAACTGATGAATTCCTGTTCTTTGACTGTCCTGCTATAGCGAATGAGAGCTACGCCATCTTCGGTAGTCTGGACAACGGTGGTAAATTTGTATTTTAATGAAGAAGGTATCAAAATATTTGTATTGAAACATACGTATTTAAGAAAATAACATAAAGCCAATAAAACAACATAAAACATTTGTACTTGGGAGTGCCAATGGCCGAGCGGTCTAAGTCATTGGGCTTTGGATCTGACTTAGAAATAACGCAAGTTCAAATTCTGTCTGTGACCTTTGCACTTTTTATCAGTAGAATCAACCTCGTACTGTATCGACTCTCCCTCTTATTCTGTTTGATAAGATCCTCGCACAGGCCAGTGGCCCAAGGACGGACAGAATAGGGCTTAAAAGGGGATCGGTTTCTCCTATAAAAATAAAAAAAAGACATGTAAAAAATAAATAATGTATATAACTATTATTCTTGTTCACATTAGATTTAAAAAAAAAATTAAAAACAATATTTATACTATAGGAACAATTATTTTATATTTGTTATAACGTTATAAATGCAGAAAACAATAGTAAACTTTTTTCTAGGAATACTATAGTTAAATAACAGTTTTTGAGATTATGTACATAATACAGAAAAGCATTTTTGCACTGCTGGTAGCAAACACTAAAACAAAAATTAAATAAATAAATAACGTATTACTTACATTTCCATCTTGGTTTTTTTTAAAGTCCAATGTGTAGTATTCATATTTATTTTGATTTTTCCAAAAAAATATATATATACACAGAGTCAAGCAATTGATTTACATAAGTGTTTGGGAAAACACATCATGGCATCCTTTACAAACTGTGAACACACCGTCCTGGATTATTTCCTTCCCTTATTTTTTATTCAGCTCAACTTTTGGTGGAGACTCAACACGGTTTTTCCTTTTTATCTGGTAGTATTTCAAGGCACCTTGATCTGCGGTTATTTCCACCAGATCCTATACATGCTTCTTGTTGTACACCAAGCCACTCATCTGTGATTAAGTCAGCTATGCCAACGACAAACTTATAATGTGAAGTTGGTTTTTTGTTTATTTTTAATCTTTTTTCGTAATAAATAATGTACTAATTTAATACCAATCATGAAAACATGTTAAAGACCGTTTTTTTCCCAGTATTTTAATGTTAAAATCAAATCAAATCTTTATTCACATATAAATTGAGTACAGCGATTGTGTCATTTGAATTACAATTGTTAAGTTCGAATTAGGTAAAAAGTATGTACAGTAAGAGTTACAGAATTTGTCATCTTCATTCATCTTCATTGCTGAGTTCTCCAATCCAAAAACTCCTGGACTGTGTATATTGTTCGTTCCAGCAGCCAGTCCATGAGTCTTCTCTTCAGATTCTTCTCAGGGATTCTCTTCATTTCTTCTGGCAGACAGTTGTAGAAGGCAGCTCCTCGATAAGATGGTTTCTTTTCGAATAGGCAGAGATGATGAGTGTCGAGTGCGAAGTTGTGCCGATGCCTTGTGTTGTATGTGTGGTGGTCTCCTAATCTGGCTCGGCCTATTTTTACTGCATGCATTACTGTTTCAAGAATATAGAGTGCAGTGACTGTCAAGATCCTGAGCTCCTTGAAGGCTTCTCTACATGTCTCTTGCGGTCTTAGTCCTTTCAGTGTTCTTATGGCTCTTTTCTGAATTACCAATACTCTTTGGAGGTTTGAAGCGCTTGTCCCACCCCAGGCCACTAAACCATATCTTAGGTGAGTTTCAAATAAAGAGTAGTAGGCTATGATGGCTGTTCTGTTATCACTGACCTGCTTTAGCCTTCGTATAGCATAGGCTCTGTTCTTTTGTCGAGATAAGTGTAAGGCATCATGTCGTACGAATCTATCCCACCCATACATTTGTTATAATCTAAGACCATTGCAGGTTTTTTCTGTAGTTACAGTACCTCACTGTGTCATCTTTTTGAATGTTCTACTTCCTTTTGTACAGAGTTTGAAGAAACAGGAGTGACTGATTTTTTTCGTGATTTTGTTTTGTCTGTTTGCTAATTTTTTTTTTAATGTTGTCTTTATTTTCATCAAGCGTTTCTCAGTTACATACAGAACAACTGCTTTTCAGAACAACTATCGTCACATACAACATATACATTGAAAATGAAATACAAATAATAAAGAAAATCTATACATTAAGCAAATTCTGCCTCATCTTATTCTTAAATGTAGCTATTGAACATTTTTTCACGTTTGGTGGGAGGTCGGGCCGAAATAAGAGTAGCTCCTCCTTCTCAACTCCAGCCTAACTTTGGGAAAGTGAAGAAGATTCCCATGGTGGGTTCTGCGTTGAGAGACCTCATCCCGAAATGAGAGCTTCTTACTAAGGTACTGAGGCTCCTGATTAACAAGAGCCTTGTGTACCATGCAGCATGTCATGACCCTGCAGACGGTCTCTACCGACATCATCCCAGCGGCATCTCTGTAAGGAGAGACATCTCAAATCTTTTCAAATTAAAAATGAAACGGATTGCAGAGTTTTGCAACTTTTGAATGCGATGCATGTCTTCCCCAGAAATGCTATTCCCGTAGGCTGGGAAACAGTAGGCGAAAATGGACAGGACTAGTGACTGCATGATACGTAGTTTCGCAGACTCAGGCAGAAGATCTCTAAATCTGTAGAGTCCCCTCAGACTACTGAGTGCTCTTTGACAGGCATGTGTGACATGGTCAGAGAACGTGAGGCCACTGTCCAGCACAACGCCAAGAGTCCTCGCCCTATCAAATACAGCCAAACTCTGGCCATCGAGCCTCACCATCACTCCTCTTTCACTGAGGGACTGCACAATGTTGTGTGGCGCCGTATGCAACAAAGTGCACTTGCCTATGTTAAGTTTCAGCCCATTCGCCATTGGCCACCCCAATATTTTTTCAAGGTCGACATTGATCATATCAATGGCTGACACCATCTGCGATGGCTCATAAGACAAGTGCAGCTGCAAGTCGTCAGCATACAAATGAACTGTGCAATTTTGCACACAGCTTGGCATATCGGCTGTGTACATATTGAACAGAATAGGCCTTAGGCAACTACCTTGAGGAATGCCTCGATACTTCACAAGCGGGGGTGATGTTTCACTCCCTAAACGCGTCACCTGCAGCCTTGAGTCTAAGTATGACCTTATCCAATTGACTACGCTCAAGTCAAAGCCATAATAGCTTATTTTCGCTAAAAGCATCTCATGGTCCATTGAATCAAAGGCCTGAGAATAATCCAACATAACAATGGAGTTATATTTACCCATGTCTTTGGCGTCAATCATATCACTGAAAAGATTTGTCAGGGCTGTACATGTACTATGATTGCGCCTGAAGCCCGATTGCAGCTTCGGTAAAATATCTGATGTTTTCATAAAACTGTCTATTTGTCGAATGGCAATCTTTTCCAGTATCTTAGACATGGCTGGCAGTATTGAAATTGGCCTTAGCTGGTCTACCTGATTGGCAGCTTGCCCTTTCGGTATTGGCCGAACAATACTTGTTTTCCATGACTTTGGAAACACGCTGCCAACCAGGGAAACGTTTACCAGGTGTGTAATGGCTTTGACTGTGTAGGGGCGCACTGACTTGATTATGTCAATCGAAATTTTATCGCTGCCCACAGCTTTAGATTTTATTTCATTCATTGCCGAAATAACGTCTCTTTTACTGACAGCGTAAAACTTAAATTTATCTCTGATTTCTTCTCGGCCATTGGTTGCAAAAAATTCCCATACGCTTTTATCAATCTTTGGGCCAGCTCCCATGTTTATAAAGTATTCATTGATCTCATGCACTTTAAGTTCAGGTGGAATGTTCGAGCAAACCCTTGTTTCTACAATATCATTTTTCTTAAGGCATGTTCAGAACTCCTTTGGATTTTTTGAAGAGGAAAGCTTATCAGAAAAAAATCTCTTATTTGCCATTCTGATCATATTATTCAGTCGGTTTCTTATTTCTTTGTACCCCTCCCAGTCATCTATATGCCTCTACTTCCAATATCTATTTCGCAGCTTATTTTTAACCTTCATCATCTTTCGGATGTCATCGTCTCGCCATGGGGCTTTTTTCTTGGACACTTTCTTACATACTACAGGGGCATTTTTGTCATATACTTTCCTAATATTACTTGTTATCCATGCCTCCACAATATCAACGTCTTGTTCGTTCAATATCATCCCAGTCACAAGCCGCTATCTCGCTTACAACCTTTTTTGAGTCAAAGCTGCTAAAATCTCTATATTAATAAATTTTTGTTCTATTTTGTTCTTTGTAACCCCAACAATGCAATAGGTTAACTTGTGATCTGTAATGCTTACACCCCTATGATCCTTAATACTCGAGACATCCACGACGCTGTTCCTCTTGACCTCAACCAACCTGTCCACAATGAAGTGGTCTAACAATGTGGCTGAGGTTGTTGTCACTCTGGTGGGCTCATTGACAATCTGTGACGTATTGGATTCTTTCAAGAGACGACTGTAATATCGAGATACGTTGCTTGTTTTTGACATGAGATCAACATTCATATCTCCTAAACATATCACGCCCCTCACTTCGCAAGATCGCAAGATCCACGAACAGAGAGTGAAACAAATAAGTGAGACAGGTATGCCTAACAATGGGGGGCCTATAAGCCACACACAGCCCGAGCCTCTCTCCCCTCAATTTCAAAACGACACTAATCGCTTCTATGCCAGGGTCAAGCTGATTCACGAAGGAGTGCTGTTCAAATTGAATGCCATTTTTTCATCATTCAATGCAGTTGTAAATTGTAAGGAGTCTTTTACAAAACACCAAATCGCTGTTGTGGTTTTTTTTTGTCATAGTACAAAAGACCAAATTGCTTGACTTTTTCCCTGACTATCTGATCACTTTTCCCTTTGTAACAGAACAAGCTCAAGCAATAATTTGAAATAGAATGTCATAAAACCTAGAATTTGATCTCCCAGTGGTGGTGGTGTTTGTTGGGGAGATATTGCATCAGAGCCGTTGCCATAGACTTTTCGACAGTCCCAAAGGATTCACAGCTAGAAATACCACAGAACGGTTGAGAGCCCATCATGTTGTGACACGCTGAGTCCAAGTTGGCATCAGCTCTTTCGTTTCCAGAGACTCCTCATGACCAGGAAACCAACAAACAGTCACATTGTTGATTTTGCCAACAGAAGAGCTTGATAACAATCCCAGGCAAGTTTAGAGTTCATTCCTGTCCTTCCTGCTATACCCTATGGTGTGAGGGGATCTGTGCCAAGAGGGTGAATGAGCAAGAAAAGGTGTAATGGAAGGAATCTTCAGTATACCGGAACACCTCTTTGCCCAAACATGTGGGGCTCTGTCTGGTGTGGACAACCATTCCCCTAGTTTTTCATGAGAATTTCATTAAGGACTAAATAAGAACAACACTTAGATCCAAGTGACACTAGAAAAATTGTAAGCCTTACAGAGAAGACATTGTAGAAGACAACTACATTCACCGATGAATCAATGGAGATAGAGACAGAGAAAATTCCCAGCTGTAAGATGGAGTAGAGGAAATAGTCTCTTAAGTCTCCAATAATTTTAAAAACTCCAGAGTACTTGATAACAGAAGAAAAATCATCCTCACAGACTAAAATTGGGAAATAGAAAAATTCAGTGTAATAATGCTGAAATCTGAGATGTAGAAGCTTGAAGCAGTCCATAAAGAAGGTTTGGCGTTTGGATTTGGGGCATTCTGTGGATGAGTTTCTAGGGCTCAGCAACAACCTGTCAAGATATCAAAGAATTCGGGTGAAAATATTTAGGTAAGATGGGTTAAAACTGAAGGAGAAACGTTGAAAAAACAAGAGGGCCATAGTGATCCTGAAAAACCCATAGAAGAAAAGCTCATTCCTTTCCTGAAAATTAACTACATTTAACCAGTGAAAGTTGTCAGAGTTGGAACCTAGAGTTTTCCAAAATATGCCTGTGCAAAAAAAGTGTTAACATCCTGCAAGAAGCAGTGTTTTAGCTATTTTCTAAAGTAGATGACAATGCTTGAATGTTGGGGTTCTGTGAAGTAAATAAAAATTGAAATTATTCAACAGGCAAAGTTAGACATATGACCCTTTCTTACACTTAACTTATATTAAAAGAATTAATTAAAACTGTGCAATAAACTGAAAAAAATGTACAAACGGTACAAAAAAACATGTACAAAAAATACCTATTATTTAAAAGGTCTATGTAAAAAAAATATCATACACAATCACTTGCACTTGCAAATATGAATCTATGGCATAGTTTAGGGCATCTAGAACAAACTGGTCTCAGTCATTTGCTTTATATAAAAAGCAGAATAAAACTTCTTCAGTCCAAAAGTGACAAATTACTCCGTAATCTATTGTCGTTATAAAAAAACAGCTGAATGGCAGTTAAAAGTTTAATTCCTGGGCGAATGCTAGGCTCAGAGTTGTATGTGCCAAAGGAAGAGATTCCAAAGAATCGTAATTGCATACTTCCAAAATGAAAGAAAATACATACACAAAAAATCTTATACTTCCAAAAAACCCAAAATAAGTTTAACCCTTTGCACAGTGCTAATAAATCCATTGATTTCTCTATTAATGTCAAGATAGCTAAAAATTGTTTTTACTTTAAGTTCAAAGCTAATTTTTATTATAATCAAGTTATAAAAGGTAAACGTAAAAACAGCATTTTACTTAAAATTAGCGTATTTATTGATACCAATTTTTAAAATATTTTTGATTTTGGTCACAAAATAAAATACACCTTGTCGCACTATAAAACAAGATAAAAATTTGACAGTAAACACAATACATCACACGATGAACAATAACGAGATACATTGTACATGCACTCATGACAATCGACGAAGCAGTAATACACGCCACCTCTTTGGTTATGACTCTGTGGGACATGCAGAACAGACAAGCAGGTGGACAATGCTAGACAAAGGGTGCACCTCACTCCCTGCCACATCTATAAATATTTCCATACCAACCATGGCATGGAAAGTTCACTGGCCATTTCGAAGGTCTTTTGTGAAATTAAAAACTCTCCAAAAACAAAGTGTAATATCAGGTACACTCTTTTGGCGGATATAATCATGTTTGGCGTTTTGGTCAAAGTCTACCATTCTAATATATCCGACTACAGCGTGTGAAGGGTTAATACCTCTAAGTGTAATATGCTTCAAAGGAGATATAGAGGAAGAGGGTTCAGTCAGATCTGTTAACAATAATTGTGGTAGAAGGATCCATTACAGTGTCACTTGAAAATATTGTTTGAAAGATAAAATCCTTTTTAAGGATGATTTGTTTTTGTCTTACATAGTTTAAATTGGTAATTTTGGCATATTAAAATAGTTATATCAACAATTACTTAATTAATAACAATAGGCAATTAATCTAAAATCACATCATTAAGTTGTGGAATTTTTAGAACAAATTAAAGCAAAGTTTTAGTTCATTTTAAACAAGTCCAATTGAGCACCCATCACACAATCTTAAAGTTACATTTCTATCTGAACTTACCACATAATAGGTGCAGCATAGGGAAAAACTAAAACTAACCTTTGAAAAGTGGCAAAAATATTGTAAACACATATTTATATTATTGAGAAATAGATAAATGAAGTTTTCATTAAAAGCTCTCTGTATCTCTACAGATTAAAAATATTCTAATCATGGTACACTTCTATAAAATTACTTGTAGTTCTTCATAGTTAACATCATAGTGGGGGAGGTTCTGTTATTGTGTTTATAAATATTTTGTACATACATTTATAAAATGGTTCAAATGTTTTTTCTTAAATTTACAGTATTAAATATTTTAGAGGAAGTTGGAAATAATAACACATTGTAATACTATAAAACAAATCTTTTTATTGAAAACAATAATCACTTTCAACACATTTATATATTTTTTCTAAAGACGATTTTAACGTTTTATATCACAAGATACAATAAAACTATTTACTTCCTAGTTAAATATTGCTTGAAATTAAAGTTGTAATACTGTGCATCAACATTGTTAATATTGACAGTGTAGGCAAACAAAGTTGTGCGTATCATTTATAGTAAAACCTTCAGTTGATCTGAATCCATGAAACCAAACCCTATAGATTTTTGAAGTTTTCTCTATTAGATCCATTTATAATTCAGATAATTATTGAACTAACATTAATTACACTAGGGGGTTTGTCCATAAAATTTGTATCCATACAATTTCCACAAGGAATATGGATTAACAAGTCTGGTATTTTGAGGTCTTTGATAATTTGTTTAGTATAGAAACCTGAAAATTAATACGAAAGAATTAAAGGAAAAACAAATACAACATGACATATAGAGGGTGATTTGAAACTCAACAGCGAAATTCAAGGAACAGATTCCTCGATGAAAGAATTGGAAGATTGATTCTTCACAACCCAATGAGACGACAAGCAGAAGCCTAGATTTAGACAGGAGGCAATCACCATGAACATTTCTAATACAAGAGCTAGCTGCCGTACCAGATGTACAGTTAACTCTGCATTAAAAAGTCGAATAACAATAAATATGCATTTTTAGACCCATGTTGTCATCTTTTTTCTCATAAGAGGAATCCATTCCTGAAATTTTCCTGTTTGAGACACCCTGTTTACATACAGCAGTATTATTGTATGGTTGATAATAAATCAACTTTTTTAACAAACTACACTGGTTGAAAAAGTAGCAGAAATTCTTATTAAAGAATCTACGGATTAACCCAATTAGGAACCCGGGAATAATATTATAAATTTCGTTCAAAAGTATAGTAAAAATTATTTCATAAAAGAAATGCCCTTTTAGATAAATCATTAATTATCACTCTGATATCAGAGGTGGATTTAAATATTCAAAGAGTGGGTACATGACTGATAAAAGATAATAAAGTTTAAATCGTTGATAACAACACTCTCAAAACTTGCACTATTATCCTTCTATAAATTTTCAATGAAAAAACGAAAAACGTTCTTTAGTGTGTTAATTAAAATTGTGTGTCCAATATTTCACACACTATTTTATCCAATCTCGGTCACTTGTTTTTAGTATATGATGCCTTTCTGCCATGAATCTCAGATTACAATGTTGAAAACAATTTATTTTAGTATTTCTCCATAGTCCATTTGATTTACATGAGATACTGTAGCCCAAATTTTCTTGTACTACTGGAACTCATATATTCTAATTTAGTATATAATCCAACGGCTGCTTCATATTGAAAAATACTGTTAAGTATTTTTAATCAAGAGATTAATTTATTGATATTTTAAACCTATTTAATAAAAGATTTTGCAACAAGAGTGCATGTCATCAGCCGGCATTCCTTGCAAACACATGTATCAGTTGCAGCTCTGTATCCAACCTAAGAGTTTCCCTGTGCATAATTAACTTGTTTAATATTACTGAATGGCCGCCACCTGTGAAACTTAATCAGTGATATATATTTTTTGACTGAAAGAAACATGTTTGCTATTGACATTCACTGTTAGCTTAGTGAAGTGTACGAAGATACTGTAGTGAATTAAGGTAAATATCAGAAATAGTTTTTAGATGGCAGTGAGAACTCCTACCATGTAATATTTTGCTCCTCCATGATAATGGCAATCTTCACACTGATATCTAGATCCAAGATAAGATTAACTTTCGGGTGGGAAGTATTGGATCATCCACCATATAGTCCTGACTTGCTACATACAATTATCACTTTTTTAAATCACTAAAAGTATTATCCTTCTGTAAAAATTTAGTTTTAAGATATAAAAAATTCTTAAATAAACAAGGCAACCTGTAGGAAAAATTAAAAAACCAGTAGAACCTAAAAATAAATTTGTTTAAAAAAATGAACCTTACTTTAAAAATGTTTCTTGTATTATTATTTATGTTATTATATAATTTATAATAAGAATATTTATATTATTACAATCTGGCTTAAATTAACATAGGTTGAACAAAAATTAACTGTTACAGAATTACTACGCAACAAGCCCTTCAAAATAAAAAAAACATTCATAAGTAGAAATACACAATTAAGTTAAATCAATTAATTTAACTGAGTTCAAATATTTCAATAAAACACTGATATAAAAATATACATTTTACATTATAATGTTCAATGACAACAATAATTAAAAAAACATAATCATTTTTGTAGGAGATCCTTTCAACATTTGCTATCCTAACCAATATCAATAAACAGATTCTAAAATTCAACATAAAGAAACCAAAACAATAACAGATAAATCAACAACATTTTATAAACTAAAAACACTAAAAAACAGCCAGTATTGACATTCGGTTAAATATAATTAAATAACCACGTTTAAATTCATATTTAAATACTTTTAACAATATATGACATGTAAAATTAAGTAGTATTAAAGACTTAATTATTTCTCCTATATGTTGGCACTAAAATAAAGACCTAACCTAACTTAAGAATACTTAAAAATAAACATAGAACTAATCTTCTACCGGAGAGATTAAATTTGCAAAAATTTAAGAATATGAAGATAGTTAAAATTATTGCCTGATTGTGCATTCATATTTTTATATACCATATTATCGTTAGGAAATTATACATTTAAATATTGGAGAGATTTTCAAACATTACTTTGTACTAAATATTTGTCTGGACTTCTACAACACTTAATATAAAAATATATACCTACAAAAATATAATTTAAACAAATTTATAAAATAAATATTTTAAGCTTAATTTTTTAAGCAACAATTATAACAATATTAAAAATAGATTTTTAGATTTACATATTATTTCAGTTGTTAATTATATACTGTTTCAATTATTAAATTGTCTAAACAACGATAACGCTACGAGAAGAAGAGCGCATAATAAGCGGCTGTCATGAACAGAAAACTCACTAGCCAGAAGGCAAGAAAGAGGCGGATTGCACGGCGCAAACGGTCTTTGGGTTTGAGCGGGCGCAGGTCTACCTCGACAGGGAACTCTTCCAGACTATCGAAGTGGGGTGCCCAGTAGACACGTGCACAGGACTGAGTGGTGTGTCCTTGCGCACCGGACTGAGCGACGTGTCCGCGCGGCCCCCAGCTTACCCTGGCTCGTGGTCTTGGCCTCGGTCAATTTCCGTGATCACCAAGTGAACGTTCCAGCGATTGTAGTTTCTCCAAAACCTATTGACACATATTGATGTAATGTATAACATTTATTTATAATAACTCAATAAGAATAGAGTGTTAGTACGTCATATTTCTTTTCCTGTAATACTAGACTATCCAAGTTTTGGGGTATGGTATCCCATCATCAGATCCTTAAAAGTCAAGTTGTAACCCATAAGTAAAAATAAATCGCAAAATATGTTGCTAGGCACTATCTAAACAACAGCTGAACTAATTCGGCTAATTATTTTTGTAAAATGTTCGTTGAAATCCTAAGAAGGTTTGTATGAAGAAAAAGATCTGAAAAGTTACTTGGAATATTCTTTAACTCTGAATAAATATTTACATATGTATTATTTTTTTCTTCTTGGGACAACAAGGCAAACCCTACTACGCAATTGAAAATATCTAAGACCAGAAGTCAACACTTTTTGACTGGGTTGGTTTCTCAGATCTAAATGAAACATCTTTTTTATTCATCAAGGTAATAAAAAAAACTCAGCTATGGCAATTTTAATGAATTTGAAAAGTCTGAAGTGTCTGAAGACACCTTTTGTAGACTCCTCAGTCTTATGAATCTGTATTATATTTTCTTCATCTGCACTACAAGACAAACTCAACTATGGCACTGAACATTTCCAAAACTGTAAGTAAGTACAAGGGCTAGAAGTAAATCGAAGTAGGTTCCTGAGATCTATGTGTTTGTATTTTCTTGATCAGGGCAACAAGGCAAACCCCGCTATCATGTTAGTGCATGTGCAAACATGATATAAGAGTTAGGTTAAACTATGATCCTCTTAATCATGAACACTGCAATTATATGTACCTGATGTATGTGTACATAAGGATTCAATCATATTACATCATAAGTGATTTTACAAAGCAAAGCCAGGGCTAAGAGTTAGTAGGCTACATAAAATCTTCATATACATATACAGGGTTTAAATTAAGTCCTGATACACCGATATATATTCCAAAAATGGAATGAGATCTTTACCATACTTATTAAAATACTTTTTTTGGATGACAAAACAATTACCCCCCCCTTTTCACAGGGGAGTAGAAGGGGCTAATTTTAAATTTTCAAATAGCAACCCCTATCTTGTGACATGTAATTTTTATAAATCTATTCAAAAGAAAGACAATGACATGAATAAAACATTTCTATGACGTTTCTAGCTAAAGTCATATGTAAATAACCCTATATATCTCAAACATGTGCATTATATATGCTTTCTTTGCATCCATTACTAATCCCTAGTGGCATGTCTGTTTCATCAGAGTGTTAAATCCATTTGCATATACTATTAAGCAATCTTTATGCTCAATAATTAAAAGTAGATAATTGATAAACCTTCATCAAAGAATTATTGTCTTCATAGCCTCAGTTCCAGAATAAAAAGTTTTGTTGCAACAATCCTCTAGTTGGCTGCTCCCTACATGTACATCATATAGAAGCCAAGAATTGAAGCAATGCAAGATTGGAAATTCATATCATGACGAAATACTTTATTTTTGTAAATGTTTTGGACATTAAATTTGGATTACAGATATAAACTTATGTATGTTAGTGTCAGTTCAAGTGTAAATCACATAGGATTTAAAAAGCTATTTGCTCAAAATTTATAAAAATATTAAGACAATTAGGCCTACGCAATTTTATAAATTGTACAAGGTGTTCCAAAAAAATATTTTATTGAAAAATGACTTGAAAATTAAAAAATTAACCCACCCAAAATCAAACTACATCACCTTAAAACTTGTAACTATTAATGACAATATTCAGACTTGTGCGACACTTCTACAGTTTTTAGTCAGGTTCTTCAATTATTCATGAATGAACACCAGGAGTAATCAATATATTGATTTTATGAAAAAGTGTATCTGCTAACCTACTGTACTCACCTCTAGTACACAGCCCATGCTCCATGCCTGTGTGGCACAACTGCCTGCGCAGAATGTACCATTGCTGTTAGTCAACTCTGGTAGTCCACGCCAAGGGGAGTTTTGTAGGTAGCTGTAGTGACGTGCAAGAATGGCATGTGTGTGCGCAATAGTACGTGCCAGACACCCTGCACCTCCCTGCAGCTCAGCGAAGTGAAGGCGTGCTCGCAAGAAGAACCCTATTGGCCAGACCCACTCCTACCAACATGTAGTACAGTATATAGGTGAGTGCCTATAGTTTATTATATTGCTAACAATGAAATTAACTAATTAGTTGAGAAATTAGTTGATGGAGAAAAAGTGGCACGCAAACTGATTTCCCACTTTTCATAATTATGTTAATCCCCTCCTAGACAAACTGCAGAAGTCTGTTCCACTCTATTTTTTATGGAGTTCGCACACAAATTGATGGGATTTCATTTATAAATGTCTAATATGTATTTTCTACATGATTTTAAAGCTTAAAAGTAAATAAATGTAATCATTTTTAAATAATAACATCAAATTAAACGTATTAATTTAATTTTGACAAATAGCTAACCATGTACTACAATATTCTTATCAACTATACACATATTTTAATAATTAGTAACTTACAACAAAGTTTTAAAATATCAATTATGTATTAAATTATTATTTTCACAATAATTTTTACAATTGATCATGGATAATTCAAAGCTCAAGGAACCAATACAACATTAAAATTTCCAAGATTTCAAGTTATGCAGACTTTATTATTCTGTAGGGATACCACAAGGCAAGGAGAAAAGTTTGAATTATCTAAAATTTAAAATTAAGAATAGTTTAACTATTCCAAGTTTGAATTCAACATCCGACTGTAGTACAAATATTAGCTTGATTCATGAAATATATTTTGTTGGCATAACTCTACTATTAGTTCTTTTCCACTAAAAGTCAGTGGCGTTTAAAACTCTGAAATTTTTTACTTCACTAACAACCTAAGTCAATGTTAACTATAAAGAAAAACTTTTAGTTTTAAATAGATAAAATAATTTACAATAAATACAGTAAAGTGCCAGAGGTGTTTCATGCTGGCTTTAACCGCACTAAATAATGTGTATTATACTAACCGGTCCTTGGTGATAGTTGAATCCATGAGCGACCTTAGGATCAGAGGACTGGTTGTCGTTGTTGTAGTCCCCACAGTATGCCCAGTCGCTAGGGTCCAATGTCTTCATCCCCAGGGGTCCCAGCAGGTGTTCCTCGGCCACCTTCAGTGCCTGCCAGGCGTTGCTCGTCAGAAACAGCTCTGGCGCCTGTAACAAAACACATTTTCTGCAACAATCCATTTGAGACACCATGCTCTGGGGACCACAGTCAAGTTACCGACATCCAAGTGTCCAGGAACACCCATAGTATAGCATAGTATAGCTTATTCCATTAGATTGTCAAAAATTAATTTTACAGTAATAAATCGCATTCACAGTGGAAGTGATTGGATCGTGGAAATCATATAACTGGATAAAAGTACAAAATAGTTGTATAGGAATATTGAATATAATTGATCTGAGTCAATATAAGCACAAACAAAGGATTAAACAAAATAAATTATTTTACTTATTTTTGTATATTATTATAAACCTTATCTAGAATATATTTCTACCATACTGTACTGTAATTTAAAATATGGATTTCCTTTCTGTGAAATCAAACTTGTACCGTTATTTAGTTGTATTTTATATAATACATATTTTCGCAACCCTGTTACTCGTTACTGATTAATATACGTTACATCTGATGTTCTTGGAACTAAATTCTTGACGGATTAATAACCAAATTGTTATTAATTTTTTCTTTCAAGATCTTTGTAGCTGACCATCTTTCTGCCGAGAAACACCTTGTGCGCCTTGCACACAAGTTCAACCGAGTCTCTTATTTCAACTTTGAGTCTCTGATTACAACTTCGAGTGCTTTTAGACTTCTAGTTTAATAATCTTCACTTTTTCCAACTACATCTCCAACGTCAAGCCAAGATGCAGACACCCGCGTTTATGAGTTGACATCAACGTGAAGGGAAGTCAATTTTAAAGTTTTAATAATTATTAAGTTCGTATGCAAAATTCCCATAGAACATTGGAACCATTAGGTCCACACCCATGATATAATTTAGTTCAGTATCACTGTATTTGGCAGCAACTTTGTAATACATTGTTTTATTTTTAACATCTAGAAGTGGTGCTTTTACGTTTATTTGCCACAATTAAACATATAAGTAAACTTTGAAGATCGAGTATTCATTACTATGACCTCAGCGGTATCCAACCACATGTGTTTCGTCCATTCGGTACAAACTGTCAAATATTTATTCAATAACATACTCCATTACATATTTTGCAGGTCTTGTAAATAAAGTAGATTAATTCAATAATTATTTAATATTTATTAGACAGGTCTGAAGAACAAAATGCTAAACACTAATACTGAAACTAAATACAAAATACACAAAGTATTACAATGCACATTTGCAACATTTGATATTTTATTTTACTTAAAAACTACAAACTCATTCTAAATATGAAGTTGAAAACTTGCATATTAACCCATGAGATATCCCAAATATTGTTGAGTTCCCTTGTATGTTCTCAAATATTATTAGCAACATATCATTGTGGTGGGATGATAAAAGTTGCATATTTGAATTAAACGAGTACAAAACCATGTAAAATGTACAAAAACCTTATTGTTTAATTTAACCCATTTCAGATCAAATTGTTTGGCCAATGTGTAAGAACTAAGTTGCATGTGGGCAGCATGAGAGTAATATTGCACAGCATTGACCCATACAATATTTAATTATTATTATTATTTATACTATTATTATTATTATTATTAGCTTCAGATCAGATAATACACACAAATGATACTGTAAAATGGGAAACTAGTAACTCATGTAAAAACAGCTGAGGAAAGCATTAGATTTACAAAGCTTATTATAATAAAAGTGATTAAGTTTTGGAATTTGTAAATATAAAAATTTACCCCACAATTTGGGTATCTATTTTTCTTTACAATAAGAAAATAAAACTTGTACATACCACGACCATGGCGACGGTGAAGTTGGGTCGCAGCTGGTAATCCGTCCAGGGCTGGGTGGCTCCCACTGAGTCCTTGTAGATGCCGCGCCGGTTTACCAGATCGGGTCTCTCCTCGCTTGCCGTCGGAGCCGAGGGGACCCAAAACTGTGACTCAAAGTTGTTGGCGATCCTAGCGTCCCATTCCTCGTACCTCCATGAAGTCTGGCTCCCTGCAGAATATAGATGTAATCACACATTGTTTTCTGGCATTTATCTTTCCAATCTAGATGAAACATGGACCACATTTAGGGAGTAATGAGGAATAATATTTTAAATGTATAGCATTCTTCAAAGATTCCCTTCCATAAACTCCCCATTAGAACATTAGAAATCAAACTATGGACAAATTAAATTTCAGCTTATTATGATTAAACCTGGTATGATTTGTAAAGATTTTAAAATCTCACACTCCAAATTTATGTTTTATTTTGTCTCTATCACATCTAACACATGAAGATCTAAATATATATTTTTTCATCTGTGTTTAATGTTTAAAAATAATACATTATTTGTGAAAAAATTAGTATTAGCTAGTCAATTTTTCTTCAAAGTTGGTGTACGAATATAATTGAAAAACAAGTGAAGATTAATGAAAAGATTATAGAGCAATAATAAATTCCTACATAACCAATATTTAATTTGATTCTTAATAAAAGTAACTATGAGAGTTTTAACCTGTGGAATAAATTCAATTCAGATTAAATCCTTTTCAGATCCATAATAAAAGAGCAGGGCCGGATCCAGGGAGGGGCAGGGGGGGCAATGTGACCCGGGCGCCGAGTTAGGGGGGGCGCCGCGCCGGGCGCCAAATGATGGGATGAGGCCACCATAAAAAAAACATTTACCATTTCTACTGTCAAGTGTCAATAGCACAATATAGTCTACGTACATACAATTTCTTACTTCAGTAAACTATATTTGCGCAAACCAAAAGAACATAGGCCTAGTAAGAAATATCTTTAAAGCGGCAGGGTATTTTCATAACTAAGGCTGTGGGTTGGCAACATTGTCTACGGCTTGACTAGGACTAGAAAGCGCAAGCGCAAGTCTCCCGCTCCCGCCCCTGACTAGTGACATCGTGAGTGTTCCCGCTTGACGTGAGCGTGAACTTTTGATGAGTTTTAGGTTAGAATTTTCATGTCGCAGTTGTAATGAATTATCCTACCTGTGACTAACATAGATCAACATGTCTCGAAAAAACCATCAGGGTGTTTCCACAGAAAGAAAGCTAAAGCAAGACAACAAGAGGCCGCGAAATCGTCAACTTTAATGTCATCATGGTTGCAAAAATTATCAAGGACCAAGGTAAACTAATTTTTGTTGTATTTTAATTTGTTAAGATTCATTTTGAGTACAAAAACAGTTTATAGGCTATAGCGGCATAATAACAAAAAAACTTCAGTTTTAATGTTAAAAATAGTGGTTATAGATCATTAATTGTAAATATAGTTTTAGTTTATAGATATTTTATAGATTCGTTGCCTGAATGAAAATCCTCTCCCGTTCACATTCATTCGGCCGACGCCCACCACACCTTGCGTAGCATAAACACATTTAAAATATTCAGAACTAAATACATTAAAAAAACATATACATAAAATGCTTCTTTCACTTACTTTCTATGCTATTATTAACGATAGTTTTAATACGGTAACATACGTTACAAAATGTTAACAATTACATTGATTGTAATAATATCCCCTTGGCCCTTACTACTAAAACAATTAATATATCGAATAGGCTGTGGGCTAGTACTGTAATAGTATCCCAATTAAGATAGCATGTTTTTTTAGCATTATTGGCACTATTTAACAACATTATATTTTTTGTAAATGTTTTTAGTTAGGCCTACATGATTTATAAAACATTACACAATGTAATAATTTGTTTATGTTGTACATGTAACCTACTTAAAAAATTAAAATGTTTGGTCATGTGTGCATTTATGTCTGTTGCTTACAGATGAAGCCGAACCTGAAGCAACAAGAAATAAACCGTCTGTTCAAAAGGATGCAGTGGGGAAGAAGAAAACGCTGGAGGAGAAGAATCTCATGGACGTTTTTGTGCAGAGGAAGAAGACAACAATGACTTTATTTGTGAAAAACCACATACTTCGCATGCTACTGATTTTTGGGCCTCTTCTACGTCATTTCAAGAAGCCGTTTCAGTTTCAGACTCAAAAAGGGCCTAACCATGAAGAACAGGAGAGTGAATGTGGAGTACAATTTTAATTTTAATGACCCTGGGAACTTGGCCAACTCAGCTTAGTGACAAACAAAGATGTTACATCATACAAAGGAGATGTGAAAACGATGATCATAATCCTGATTTGAGTAAAAGCGGTAGGGAGGGCCGAACACCTTACAAAAGATTGGTTTTACAAAAAATTTTGAAAAATGGTTCAAAGGTCAAAAGATCTTATTTGGCTTACAGCGAGACAATGAATGCTTTTGTACTGTGTTCCATGCAGGCTTTTTCGTCATTTGAAACACAGAACATGAATCAACAATTTCGTTTTTAGCAAGAAAGGAGGGATTCACAAATTGGAAAAAAACTCAGTGACAAATTGCCAGAACATGAAAACTCCCAGTACCATAAGAAAAACCTTTGTTTCATGGAAAGCATTAGAAACGTCACTTGGTAAAGGAGGGATCGACAAGGAGTTGCAGGGATCAGATAAAAAAGGAGGAACCCACTGGAGAGAAGTACTACGCTGTATACTAGATGCTGTCTTATTTTTTGGCAAAACAGGGTAGTGCATTCAGAGGGACAAACAAAACTTGTAACTTTGCAGATCCAAATAGTGGAAAAATTTCTCAACACTATAGATTTAATTTCCCACTATAATGAGACCTTGCCGTGAGCATATTGGTCGCCATAAGAAAGGGCAACTCGGCTATTTTTTTCTCACACAGTACAAGATGAGTTTCTTGATCTCATTGCAAATGAAATTAGAGAAGACATAATTCAGGACATAAAAAAAGCTAAATATTTTTCATTGATTTTCGACTGTACCCCTGATGTAAGTAAAAATGAACAAATGACTGAAGTCATTCGTTACATTAAATATACTGACGAAGGGCCAGAGGTATGTGAAAGCTTTTTTAGATTTTTTTACTGTGATGAAAAAAACAGGCGAGGGGCTTTTTGAAAGCATTGCTAAAAAGCTCAAAGAAGATGGTCTAGACTTGATGTTTTGCAGGGGCCAGTCGTATGACAACGGAGCAAACATGGCTAAGGAAATACAAGGGTGTCCAGTCAAGGATTGTGCAAGAGAACAAACTGGCCTACTTTGTCCCATGCTCAGCCCATTCCTTAAATTTAGTTGGGGTTTCATTCAGCAGAGGCCTGTGTTGAAGCAAATCGTTATTTTGGTATTATAAACAGCCTCTACAACTTCTTTCATGGCTCTACATCAAGGTGGGAAGTTTTAAAACAACATGTTCCCCTTTCGTTAAAATCAGAAAGTAAAACAAGATGGTCAGCAAGGATTGATTCTGTGGAGGTTATTTATAACATATGGACAAAGTGCTCTCTTCTCTTGAAGACCTTATAACTACCCATGAGTTCTCATCTCCTGAAACAAGAGCTGAAGCTAAATCGCTACTTAAAAACATGAAAAGGTTTGAATATGTTATTATGACATGACTTTTGGTATTTCAGTCCTCAAGAAAATTGATAGAGTTAGCAAGTTTCTACAAAGAGAGGACACAACAGTAGACAATGCTGCAAGAAACATACAAGGTCTTCTAAAATGTATTATCTTCAACTAGGGATTTAACTGTTTCAGAGGCAATTGATGAGGCAACATTTTTAGCTAATAATATGGGCATAACAGCAGAGTACAAGGAAACAAGAAAGAGAAAGAAAAAGAAAATGGACAGGAGACACACATGAAGATGATGGGCCAAATTTTACTGAAGAAGAAGAAGAGCTTATTCAAAAGATCACTTTTTCAAATATGTGATAGAATTATTAGTGAGCTAACTAACAGATATGATATGCGTTAAAAATCGTTTGCTGATAAAGTTTAATTTTTTGTGTGGGGATCAAATAAAAAAAAATGGATGTTAAAACTTTGAAAAGTAAAGCAAAAGAATTAGCTACAACATATGCCAGTGACTTTAAATGAAGAAGAGCTTGAGAATGAAATAGAGCTAAGTTTTATTTTATTTCAACCCCATATACAAAGCATATAGTAGTAAAACTTATGGTAAATAGTTGGGTATCGGGCGGGGGGGGGGGGGCGCCAAAAGTCAAGCTTGGCCCCCTAGAAGAAATGATAGATCCGGCCTGTAAAGAGTGTAACAGACCAAGAAAACAATGTATGCAAAAGATATTCTACTTGTGAAGCAATGTCAGATTAGAACATTTCAATAAATCCCTAGGTGTTGGAGTGCCATCAATTTTGAAATTCATACTTCTTAACATTCAAGAGGGGTTTTTCTGGGTTTTGGTGCGAAAGTTTTTTTTAATGTTTTTAAAAGTAAATGGAATTGAGTACTTTATTAAAATGTTGTCTCATTATATATGGAGACCGTTAGAGAAGTCTATAGGAAGACCTCACCCAATATTTTTCTTGATCCTTCAGAATACAGAAAAATTACCTTTTCTATGGAATTGTCAACCTTACTAATTAAACTGCTCAGATTATACAAATATAATAATTGTACATAGAAAAGGTACTACGAACGTGAATAAAAACTGCACCACCAAATCACAAGCATAATGATCAAGCCAGCAAACATCTTGGTAATGAGCCCTTACCATCCTTGTTGGTTCTGGTGACACCGCTGTGGGGGAAGTGTCCCTCCCGGTACATGCGGGCCAAGAAGCGTACCGCTGCCTTGCACAGTCCGACCAACTCCACAGCCGAACCATCACGAGGTGTAGCCGGCTTGCCTCGCGTCCCAGCTGCATCACTTGAACCCATCTTATCCATCCAGGTGCCGCAGTTCCACTCGTTACCGCCAAACACAAACCCTGCAGCAACATTACAGTAGCAAGTCATAATCAGACCTGCACTATATCCTTATAAACTCTATTACATGGAAAACAATGCAATAAAAATATTGTCAGGATTTAGTGTATCACAAGGATCCAATTTAGGCCCTATTCTCTTTTTATCCCTTATGCATCCGAATCAGTCAATATTCATGCAAAAACAAATGCTCTATACAATTTGAATTATATTAATGTAGTTATAGCCTGACAAGCTTGGACCAATGTTTGGACCAATATTGATTTTATTTTATGATATTTTATGATATTATGTATTTTATTCTATTTCTCATGTATAACAACTTAGATAATAAAATTATTTTAGTTTTAAGTTATGATTACTTTTAACTTAATATAACTTTGTACCTGTTACTGCTGTTGTGCACCACCAATGTTATGTATTTGTACAAATAAAGATTTTGGTTCCTGTATTTTTGAAATTATTACATTAAAATACCAATTAATAAAGAGCCAGCATATCATCAGTGTTTGTTTAATTAATCCTTCCAAGTCAACTATGCACCCTAGATTTGATACTTCAAGATAGCAACCACAGATGAAATCTATCTTTCTTCGGACTGAGATGGAAGGAATATTTTCTTTTCATTCTATTTTTTTCATACACTTCTGACATCAAAATTGCTTATACCTATAAAATAAAATATATTGAATTATTACTGTGTGTTTATTTCATTACAACTTTTATGTAGATGGTGTTACTGTGTTGCATATCAAAGCAAACTTATAACTAATTGTTCTCATTTATTTATCGATATTCCTTTTGACATTTTACGAATTTTAAATAGCTTACTTGGTACAACTAAATATCATTACTGTCCTAATTTAATTTGTCAACCTGATCTTCACTAAGTTTTTATTTGATTATTTAAAATGTTTGGTTCAAATTGATTTAATTTGTTTGTTTATTTTAGTCTTTTCTCTTACACAATGACTTAAATGGCCTGATTTTATCCCATACAACATACACAACTGGCAATATTAGATAAGTGATACTCTAGTGCTCAAAAATATAACCAATAATAAACATTTTAGACCACCGTAACAGTAATTTTCAACTAACTTATTTAGATGGACTAAAATCAATCAATTATGAAACTCGACTTTGCTGACCTGTCTTGGGATGAACTCCGATCTGTACGTTGAAGCCCTGGTTGGTCATGTGAGCGTCAATCTTCGTACCGGCATTTTCGCTCTCGGAAGCAAAGCCCTTGGAAGTGAACTTGCATCGCTTCTTGTATCACATCATAAAGTGGTTGGTCCTATTCCATAAACGGACAAAACACTTAGTTCAAAAAACATTAAAGCGCTATTTTGGTTTAACATTAATTATACATTAGTTTTGAATAAAATTTGGAAAGAAGTAAAAAAATGATTTAAAAAAATATTTGGCCATATGATTACAATTATTGTGATATCAGATCATAAAAGGTTTTTATTTGTTGTATACACCAGATAACTATATTTAGCATACTTACAACAAAGGTGGGCTCAGAATCATCACGTGGATAGATCCTGTTGACTGTGTCACGCAGGATGTTCGTGCCACCAGGAGCACTGTGCACATAGCACTGTATGCTGTACAGCCACCACCAAACAGCATCTCGGCAGTTAAAGCGTGCGTTGACCCCACCGTCCAGCAAATTTGGGATGAGGCCATGCCGGAGACAACCGGCATAAGCCAGGATGATGAATCTACACCGACAATAATGTTTTTTAAAACAATTACATTAAATCACTGGGTGTAGGTGTGAGGCTTTAATATCATGTCCCACCATACACCCTCTACAGAACCAAAACTAACACTTAGAGTGCTAATCCCGTAATTTTACGGAACGGCAAAACTTCCGAAGAATGCTAATCCCGTAGTTTTACGTGGTTGTCATTTCAATTGGTATTATATTACATTGTCCGTATTTAAACGGGTTTTTGCCTACACTACAATGTTATTTGGGTTTTTAGTAACACAATTCACCGCTAGAAAGCGTCAGATGTATTGTATGAGGTTAATGACAAAAGCAACTTCGGTCGCGTTGTTTACTTGCCGCTGACGTGACGTTCGTTGCAGCCGGCAGTCGATGTCGCAATCATGGCTTCTCGCAGCTTGAAACGACGTTGCGATCAGTGATGTATTAGATGAAGATAGTTTTATTGGTGTAGATAGTATTTTTGACGATTCTGACATTGATCCTGATTTAATGGAAGAAGATTAGACACATACTTCAGGTAAGAATAAGTAAGTCTATTTATCATATAAACATCAGTCTAAAAGTTTGGTTATGTTATTTTTTTCGTGAATCAAACTATAATTTGTATTATAATAAATTAACTTTATTCAACTAATATTCTATTATTATGAATAAAAATGAAAATATATTCATATTTTACATAGTATATTATTATGTTACAGATGCTGAAAACAGTGCTGACAGCGAAAGTGATGCCGACGCATCAATATGACGGCATAGTTTTTTCTCAAAAAACTACAAAACATAAAAACATGATTTGTATTATGCAAAGGACAGTTTATATTTGTAAATGGGGCATTGTAAATAATTGTATATATGCTTAGTTTAGTAAGTTAGATAAAAAAAACTGTCTCAAAAAATAATTTTTTTTCCAAAAAATAAATGTTTTTAAAAAAACATTTTGTATGTGTAGTTTTTTTAAAAAACCACTAACAATCTCACGTTAAAAGAAAGACGAAAGTAAGCTGAATTAAGGCATGTAAGTATTTTTCTCATACCTTAAATACTTTTTTTTAATAAATTTTTGAAATCCACCAAAAACGCCCAGCATTCTACAGAGTTACATGTCATTTAGGGCCAGCACTCAAAGTGTTAAACATATCCGTTTGCCTATGGTGTGTGTGTGTGTGTGTGTGGCTGATAACAAACAAACTATTAAATACAAAGTAAACACAATAATTATAATATTTTATATTCCTTTTTAATAAAAAATTAGATTTAATAAAATTAAACAAATAATTTGCAAGTTAACTTGGCATTCATGGGAAAAAAGATAAACTTGATTTGGTACAAAAAAGGTTAAGCCATTGCGATATTGCCTTTTCTATCGCTGTCATTATGATCCAAATTGGGTTGTTGCTATGACTAAAATTTCAGAAAAAAAGAATGTTTTAATTATAATTAAAACAACTTATAATAATTAATAAGTATGCAAAGTGAGAATAAAGCAATCCCTACTCCATTTTGACATTTTGAATAAAATTAATATTTAATTCCTTAAATGGTCTTTATTTTACAATATAAAATTTGTTAAATATCTATTAAAAAAAGACTTAACTTTGATTTTATGCAACCCTAATTGAAACCATATAAATCCACACACTGCTTCTAGAAATAGAAATAAATTTGTAAAACGCAATGTATAGTATAGATAAAGGATAGAATTTGTTTCATATTTTGACATAATTTATTTAGCACATTAACCCATTGGAGTATACTCGTAATCCAATTGCAGGGCCCGAAACCTAAAATCTAAGGTTTAATAATAATGTTATTTTTTTAAACAAATTAAAATTATTATAACGTAATAATAAAATATGTTTATTTTATACATATGCATATTCATAAATTATATCAATATATTCAATATATCATTTTTAGCAATATTCAATTATAGCAATATTCAATTATAGCAATATTCATAAAATATATCATTAGTAACTGACATGTTGCTTTTATCTGCTATTCTCTCAGCCAACATCTGATGGCTTTAGCACTGACAATTTGCAGTTTGTGACCATGACTACGCAGTTTACACACGAGCCGGCATATTATTTGTATGATTTGTGTTTCTGTTATTGTATTGCAATGTTTTATTTTTGTTGTTGCGATGAGGAAGGATAGGCTCATTACTGTTTGATGTAAGTGAATGAGTGTTTATGAGCAGTCGTTTCCACAACAACCTTAAAATTCTATTACATGTTAGTAAAAAAATTCAAAAATAAAATGTTTTAATAAAATGTGTGTTTTGGTTCATGACAAAATAAATTAGATTTGTATAAATACCTATGATTCACATCTTATTACAAATAGTCTGCCAAGTATAAAATTTACTTGTAAAACTACACATTGTGATAAAAAGGTTTTTTTTTAATGGCATGTCTAAATATCTTTGTGTAGGGAACTACATGCAAATTTGATAAAAAAATGTGTTTTAGTCATAATTTAATTATTTTCTTCAGTAAAAGCTTTTACTTTAAAAATGCTATTTTTTAAATTTTTTTATTAACAAAAAACACAATAATGTAAAATAAAAATAAAGTAAAAAACTAAATTAATATAACATGTTTTAAAAACAAAATTATAAACAATGATTTAGTAAAAATTTCAATAAAAACACTTTAAAAATAAGTTTAGGAAACATTTTCTAATAAAAGCCTGCATTTTGCTACTTAAACCACAAAGTTTGAAGAGCACTGCAGCTGTTTCATGAGTAAAGTTGCCAATGGGTTAATATATCTGATTATATCAATTAGTACAAAGTAAATATTGTATAGAGAAAGTCAGACCTGGCCTCATCATATCTCCCAGGAAGCAGAAAAAGACCAGGAAGAGCGTGAATGAACGTGTCTCTTCCCCAGTTCCGCATGTAGCCGTTGGAAAAGTGAGGCAACCCTGTAACAATTAACCACTTTATCAATATTTTACTCATCTTTCTCGCATACTTTCATCCCAGTCACACTTACCAATAAAATACTCTTTGTTTCCGCATATCCTTGAGAGAAAGACAAATAGCACACATTATCCCAACAATAAGATAAACTATTGCTATAAAAGCACGGAGAAAGTATAACTGAAATTATCTTGTTTCAGTTGCAGAACATTAAACCAGAATCCAAATACAAAGACTGAAGTTCAAAAGCTATTTTATATTGGCTTACATTTTAGTCAAATTCTACAAGAAACATTTTTGAGTGAGGACAGTTCTTTTTTACAAAAACCAATTAATTGTTTTAAAAACATATTTATTTTCAAATTCTACATATATCTATCTTTCTAAATCTCTTTTATTAATACACTTGTCACACCTTAAAAATAAGTTTAAAAACCCCACTTTAAAGACATTAAAAAAATCCCTCTCTCTACAGGCATTACTTTACTTACTATCTCTCCCCAGAGTATAAACATGGGATCTTGGCAGGAGGCGGCCCCAATCCCCTAACCTTACTTATCCAGGAGCCATGCAGAGATTCTTACATAACTGAGTGCAGTGAGAGGTTTCCTCAACTTCATGCCTTAGCCCCTTCACAAGGTTTTATGTAATATTACGTTCATAGCTATTGCCTAAAGTGTGCTACTGACGTAATATTACGCATCATTATATCGTTCCTGTTTTATTATATTGTCTACCGTAATATTGTTTAAGAAACATTTCCATGACAATCACACGTTGCAGAAATAGTTATGGCACTTTCTACTAGATGACAACATTTCCTTGGTCGTGTGTCATGTATGTTTGTACCTTTAGTCACACAGTGCAGACAGTTACCAAGTGTTGTTGTTGCATTTCACCCATCTTGATGTATTTTATGGTTTTTACTTTGAGTACCTATTGTACATGGAAATATTCAATGTACAGAGAGACAATGGGTCCATTTGCCTGATGATGACACGGACTCAAATAGTGAAAATGACTTAGGGGACAATATATATTAAAAAATTAAAAAAAGACACTACAAATAAGTTTTTTTACATAAAAAGTATATACCCAAACTCTACAAACCTGTATATGTAAATAACACTAAAACAACATAGTTTAAGGTACAAAAAGAAAACCGTTGTAAACCATTAAGGGGTTAAGTGAAAAAAGAAAAGCATTTTCAGTTTTCTCCTCTCCCAGGTTTTATAATTGAAATCAGGAAATAATATTTTTGATTGTGCAATGAAACAAATGTATAACAGGCATACATTTAATTTATGTACATAAAAACAAATTTTTACTTTTTCATTATTTACAGCATATTTCATAGGAAATTATTGTAACTGAGTTGATTAAGACTTGTAAAATCAAATTCAAGGCTAATAATAAAACACTTGAATTTTATAACTTAAATATTATAAAGAGTATGAAAGCTTGTTATTATAATATATTACACACATTTCTAGTGTGTAATGGTAATAATTACAAAACTGTATACTAAGCCAAAGTACAAATTTTTGTTGTTTCAAGTTTTACCTAATTTTCCTGAGATTGTTATTATTCTAACCCAATGTCACTCTATATTCAACTTGGATAACTTTCGAGACAGATATCTTGAAAGTGTAATCAAACAGACAATAATAATATTGAAAAGACAATAAATCAATAAAAGATTACTTATCATAACGTACCAGCAGACAGAGTGACGCAGGCCTGTTTAGTCTCTCCCCCAGGTAGTGTACGTGTGGGGGGCAGGGGGGGAGCCAGGGCTGCTGAGAGAGGAGGCAGGGGGGCATCTGCTTGCACCCCCCCACACTGCACACTGCCCAGTGACAGTGCCTTCACAAACGATGAACCGTCACTGACAAATCTGTGACAACAATTACAATTCTGTATAAGTAGAACATATTTTTCCATGAGAAACTCCATTTTCAATATAAATTATAAACTATTAGTATTAACAGATAATAAAACTTTAAATACATCATTAGCCTTAGAGACACTGAAATCTAAGTTTCTGATGTGATAACTTCATGGACTTGATATAGGTTCCTATTTATAATGCAGTTTGAAATTTTTAACCCTTCCCACGCCATAGACAGATATATTAGAATGGTACACTTTGATAAAAATGCCAAACACGATTATATCTGATATTACACATTGTGTCACCTAGGCCCTTTATTTTACTGCACAAGAAGTGTGGGTTATGTATATGTATATGTATATTATTTTGGAGGGACTGACACGCTGGGTGCCTAAAGAGAAATACAATACTTCCAATAACAGAGACCCCGGAATTTTCTCCTCAGAAATTGTTTAACTTTAAGACCTCATTAATTTGTTCTAGCTTAAAACAAACTACTGGGTACAATTTTTAATGTTAGTCTTCCAAAATTTGGGGGGGAGGGAGCTTGAGTCCCCTGAAACACGCTCATGTCTATAAGTAGCTATTCAACATTTTTGTTTGGGTTTAAGAGGTTGGCATCATCTGAGATGCAAAATCATTGATTAAAATGAAAGGCCCTAAAACTGATCCTAGAGGCACCTCTGAATGTATCTGATGTTTCATTTATCACTCTCTAAAATGAATATTTGTCTCTGTTTTTTTACAGAAGAAGTGGTTGATTCATTTTAATCTCTTAAAAATGATCCAACAAATGATTTAATAGTCATTGTTTTACTAAAACTTGTCAATAAAACCAGAGTGTTCTGTATAACAATAGATTTTCTTAAAATAATGAAACATAAGTTGGAAACAAAATCCAAAAACTATATGCTTTCTTTATTATTGTTTTACCCTTTCAGCCACCCAAATGTTTCAAATTACATAACACAACTCAACATTAACTACGCATCATGGATAGATACTTTCATAGTTCTAGCATTGTGTTTATTTTTAGCAAAAATACTTTTGTGGTGTCTACATTTTGTGTTACTTGGCAGTACAATAAGCGCAATATTTATTATATATTTTGAGAACCATAAAAGGATATTTGATCGATAATCTGCATACTTTAAGTACTAATATCTTTTTAATCTCTGTATAACCTGAAAGTATGCCAGGTGGGAGGGAGAAGTTTGGTACCTGTTCATGAGGTGGTAGGTGTGATCAACAACAGCGTCGTACACTTGCGTGATGACCAGGTCGAAATACGAGGGCCGCAGGAAGTGGGGAACGTCTGCGAGAGGCGCGAGTCTCACTTGCAGCCAGTCACCCAGCTGTCGCGTACCTGGGTCTAGCTGTAGTCGCCCCACTGTATAGTCGCACAGCCACATCCCCCCGCGCAGGTTACCACACAGAGGGTGGCCAAGGTCATTCTTCGGTGATATCTCTGACAGCAGCGACACTATGCCTGCAACACAAAAGGATTCAATAATTGAAGATTTTTACTTGCTAACTTATATATTGTTTCTTCAATAAATCAAATACAATTTAATCTTGTTCTTGTTATCAAAATCGTGTCATTGTCTGTCTGTCTGTGTGATAACTCTTGATAGAAAGTTTCTAGACAATTGAAACTTCGTACATAAGTTCATCTCGATCTAAAGAAGAACGCTACGGTTTTTGGGTCAAAAGGTCAAAGGGCAGTCTGTCTATCTGTCCATTTTTGCATTAACTACTGACAGAAAAAATTCTAGAAACTTGAAACTATGTATGTAGTTTCCCCTTAGTTCAAGGAAGAATTGTATTTATTTTGAGGTCAAAAGCTCTTAGACACTTTGTCCATCCGTCCATGTAATAAATCTTTCATTACGTTCCATCAGATCTTTTGATATGTTTTGTCATTAACATTCAGTACTAACCATTCCATCCTAATTTTAATTCAACTAAAAAAAAGACAGGTATAATTCAAGTAAAACATTTTTGCCCAAACAAAATTTTGTCCCATTAAATATTCTGAACTTCTATGGTAAGTATATTCACGAAATTGTAGCAATCCACAATTACTAAGAGATTCATACAATTATAATACTTCTTGCTAGAGTGAATTGGCGTAACTTGCTCATAATTTACAAATTTATTGCAAATAAACCAAGTATGTAGGTTTGAAATATTTTATTTCAATTCCACAATACATTAAGTAGGAGCAAATACAAATAGTTTAAACAGGAAAGACATGTTTAAATTATCCTTACATTTTTCTGGACAATATTTTGATGTATAATAAATTGTAAACTTTTAAAATTACAAAATATTTAAAATTGTCTGTACTTACATTTTTATTTACATGTTATTTACATTTTAATATACATTGGTATTGTATATTTGGCACTATTTTATGTAACATGTGTTACTTAATTAATAAAGAAGTTTGAATTGTACTGAAAGAGTTTTACATGTTTGTAAATTTAAAACTTCATAGTCTCAACTTCACACCCAATAAAGTCAGATTTTAACATTTCATAGCAAGAACATTACATACAATTATTTATTTATTTATTTTCAATTTTACATGACAGCTACAGGACATGATATAGCACAAACAAAGTACAAAACCTTCAATTATTCCCAAAACAGCTATCCTAATTAAAATTAATGTACTCTTAATATGAACTTTACATAACAAACTAAACTAAACTAAACTGCTGGCAGTTACACAAATTAATATTAAAATTTCTTTACACAACATAAATAAATGAACTCTATACAATTTAAAAAATAACAACTTGCTTCATTGTACAATCAATTATAAAAATAGATTAATAGATTGTCTGTGATTCTGTTATAAACAAAAAAATAATGAACCATTCTAAAATATTTTTTAGATTGATTCATCATGTTGGGCCACAATAAAGTGTAGCAGGCAATTATTTTGTTGGTCTGTGAACATTAATTATCATAGCATTACATTTTTTGCATATACCCTTGCAATTTTTTGAATATTTTCCTCAATCCCATAGTTCTGAAAATTCGCATTCAAGTTTCTGAAATAAATTATTTTACAAATGAGTTTTTTTAATTTTACTTTTCGATATCTCAACTATTTCTGGAATAGCTCGGTCGGTTATTTATTACTTTTGCCAAAGAGAGAGAATGTTTTTTAGTTGGGAATGACTGGCTGAAATTATGAACGATTTCTACCAGTTTTAGATTTTAGGCCAATAAGTAAATCTACTTTTGTTTTTTTCCGCCAGTGGCATTGAAGTTATAGTAAAAATAATGTTTCATGAAATCAGTCCAAATTTATCAAAGTTTGAAGTTTTCTTGTACTAAAAACTAAGAATTTCTACTGGTTACTATATTAAACATAAGCTTATTGTCATTATAATAATTTAAAAAAATCAAAATGCTTTATTCAACATCTGTGAGATATGAATTTGGGTCATTATATATTTGTTACACGTATTTAAAAAATATTGCAAATTATTAATATAAAAGTCAAGGTTATTATACAATTTATAAGTCATAATTAGGTGGTAATAGAGTGAAATTCTTCAATGATGTAGAAGAACTTCTATACAAATTTTTCCTTTATCTCAAACTTTGCTAATTTGAATAAGAAAGGTACTATGAAATTCAACCTCACCTTGCAGACCACAGTAAACGAGGGGCCCGAAGCCAGGAATGTCGTAGGCAGCATCCTCTTTGTCACACTTGAACAGGACTCGATTACAGTCGGCCAGGGACAGGCTTGCCACGACGTGCTGCATGTCTGGCACCAGACTCAGTTTCTGCAGTGCCGGGGCGCACCTGTGGCTGTGGCACCACCCTGTACACAGAGTTGAGTTCTATCAATCTACTTTAATTACTTTAATAATATCCTAAACATACACAAATACTACTCAGTCTGTCAGTTTGCCACATGTAATATATATGTCACAGGTCTGAGTTATGGTTTCTCCAGGTACAAACGTCCAACACAAATTAAAGTAGGAGTAAATTCAGACTTTCAGGTCTTGTATTTGAATATACAAGGTTTGAAAGGTAAATCCTTAGCCCTAGAAAGTCTATTACCAAATAATAATAAAATACGTTTTATCTGTATTTCAGAGCACTGGCTAAATGAGAACGAATCAGAATTTTCTTTTCCCACAGGCTTTTACTGCGCAGCGGTATACAGCCGAGTGGTACAAAGAAGGGGCGGAACACTTATTTTTGCCCGTAACGATACTAACACCAAAAAACTTGACACTAGTGCACTGTGTGAAGAACTAAATTTTGAAGTGTCCGCAGTAATTAATGAAGATTTAAAAGTTATTATTGCATCATTATACCATTCAACATCAGGAAAATCATACAAATTTCTAGAATATATACAAAAATTTCTTAACTTTTTATTATCCTGGCCTTCCTATACTGTTATTATAGGAGGAGACCTGAACTCGGCCTTTGATATCACAACTAATAAGCCTACAGCTAAAACAATTTCAGAATATCTTAAGGCAATTCAATTTTTATTGTGTAAATAAAATGCCCACTAGGGGTAAAAATTGTTTAGATAACATATCTATAAATGCTAACTTAAACAATAGAGTAGAATGTGAGCTTTTTAACTGTCCCTTTTCAGACCATGACGGTTTGATAATAAGTGTGCCCATTAAAACCAGGAATAACTCCAGGCTGGAGCTACCAACTAATGCTGGTTTAACCCCACAGTTGGTTCTTACGGACAAAAGTGTCCAGTTGCTCGAGGAACACTTAGCCACATACGATTGGGAGCTATATCTCAGTAATAACTTAAATGCTTGTCAAAACTTTAAAGTATTTTTTGAAATCTTTTTAGACAGTTAAATAGTAGCCTTAAAATAAAAAACAGTAAACAAAGAAATACAAAAAATAAAAATAAACATCAGTGGTACACGGGTGAACTGGCCTCGATGAAAAATAAACTGTTATTCTATAACAGCCTTATTAAAAATAGTCTTAGTCCTAATGATGATTTGGTAAACCAAATGAAAAATCTTAAATACCAATATCGAACAGCTCTTAAGAATGCAAAATTAGCATCGAATGCTCAGTATATTGAAAATAGTAGCAACAAGTGCAAAGCTGCCTGGAATTTGATTAAACAGAATAACAATTCAACTCCCAGTCATTCCAAGTCTAATCTCTCACCAGATGATTTTAATAACTTTTTTATTGAATCTGTTAATGGTATTCAGAGAAAACTTGTTAAGACTCCCGTGACATTCGATGATCTTCTAAGTAGGAAACAAATAAGTAAAGCTAACTTTAATTGGAACTACATTACCCCCCAAGATATTATAAAAGCAGCAAAGAGACTTAACAACTCCAACAGTAAAGACATTTATAACCTTTCTAACAGCGTTTTAAAAAAGATAATTCAGACAGTTTCCGTTCCTCTAGCATTCTGCATAAACAAATTATTGGAAGAAGGTGTATTTCCTTACCAGCTCAAAATATCTCGGATATGTCCAATATACAAAAAAGGGCCAGTAAGTACACCACAAAGTTACCGCCCTGTATCAATACTACCAAATTGATGCTGTGGACAGGCTGGTAAGAGAAATTCTTTTGACATTTGAAAATAAAGCCTTTGCTCAGGTTACATTTTGTGACTTGAGTAAGGCTTTTGATTGTGTAAATCATGATGACCTTTTATTGAAGTTGAAATATTATGGTATTTCTGGTACACCTCTAAAATTTTTTGAATCTTATCTTAAGAACCGTTTGCAGTCAGTTTCAGTTAATGGTGAAACATCCAAGGATGTTTTTGTTGAATGGGGAGTACCTCAAGGATCTGTGTTAGGACCACTCTTATTTTTAATCAGCATTAATGATTTGCCAAACTCATTAAACACAAAATCATTTTTATATGCTGATGATACTACATTCCTAAATACTGCCAATAATGTGAATGAACTTAATTTACTATCTCAAGCCACTATAACAGATGCTGCTTCTTGGTTCAGAACAAATGGATTTTTGCTCAATGAAAATAAAACTCAAAAGATGTTATTTACGTTACGAACTATGGACAGCAATAATATTGACAAGGATAGGGTTTCCAGGACTAAATTTTTAGGAATCTACATTGATAATAAGTTAAGTTGGCAGGCTCATATAGATTATATATCCTCAAAATTATCAAGAGTTATATATCTTTTAAAACAATTAACAAGTTGTGTACCAAGTCACTATCTGAAAACAGCTTATTATGCTTATTTTCAATCAGTTTTTTGATATGGTTTAATTTTATTTGGCATCTGTTCTAGGATCGATGAAATTTTAATTCTTCAAAAAAAAGCAATTAGAGTAATAACAAAATCAGATACAAAAGCTCACTGTAGACCTTTGTTCACTAAATTAGAAGTGCAAACAATCATAAACTTATATATATTTGATTTGATTACTTTCATTTTGAAGAATCATGACTTGTTAAAATTTACAAATGAAATTCATGACCACAATACTCGTAACAAGAATAAGGCAGTAATTGAGTATCACAGACTAAGCAAATCTTTATCTAGTCATAGTATTGTCTATTAAAGTGTACAATAAGGTTATTCACCTTATAAATGAAAATTCAGTGAAGATATTTAAACACAAATTTTATAAGTGGTTACTCAACAATCCCTTTTATTCTTTAAATGCATTTCTTTTACTGTCTGTGATCAATTTTTAAACTAAGAATTTATTTTTATACTGTGCAACTGTACTTAATTATTTATTAACGTTTTATAATAAGTGTTTGTCTAATTTTATTAATAAATACATTTATGTTTTGTTTATGTATGTATAACTTATATTGTTTTCTATTGTTATTTTGATCTCTAGTTTTCATAGAGATTAAGTTGTTAGGATTTTATTAAGTAATACATTTTTAACTGTTTTTTATTTATTGACTTATTTGTTGTAACTTTAAATATCCTTATATTATTTATTTAAGTAGGTTAGTGACGTGGCAATACTGCTCAATATAAATAACTTTGTCAATGCTTTTGTAAGCCTGAACGACAATAAAACATATTCTTATTCTTATTCTTAATAATATCCAAAATTGTTGAAATAATAGTATATGACCAGCTTAATATGCATCTTGAAGTAAATAACTACCTTAATGTAACACAATTCGGTTTTAGAAGGGGGATGTCAACTGTAGATGCAATAGATAAATTAGTACAAGAAGCCTTTCAGGCATTTGAAAACAAGGCCTATGCTCAGGCCACACTCTGTGACCTGAGCAAGGCCTTTGATTGTGTCAATCATGACTACCTCTTAAATAAACTTAAGTTTTATGGTGTTGAAAACTCCCCCTTTAAGTTTTTTGAATCATACTTACAAAATACAAGTCAAAAAGTTCTAATTGATGGTATTTGGTCCCAAGAACTAAAAGTCAACTTCGGTGTACCTCAGGGATCAGTCCTAGGACCTCTCCTCTTTTTAATATCAATAAATGACCTCCCTGATTTTATAAAAGCCAGAACTATATTATATGCTGACGACACAACTCTGGTGAATTCCACTGCAGACATTAATGCTTTGGAAGAATTAACTGAAAACGCTCTTCAGGGTGCCACCACATGGTTCAATGCCAATGGATTTCTTCTAAATCAAGATAAAACCCAAAAAATTATATTTAGTTTAAAAAATAATATCCCTGAGAATCCTGATTACCTTAATGCAGTCAAGTTTTTGGGAGTGTTTATTGATAACCATTTAACATGGAGCCAACACATTGACTCGATTAATCCAAGACTAAATAGAATCATTTATCTCTTGAGGAGTCTTACTAATAAAATCCCGGAATCGTATAACAGAACAGCATATTTTGCATATTTTCAGTCAATAATGCGTTATGGGCTCATACTCTGGGGAAATTGTAGCAGAATAGGAGAAATATTAATACTCCAAAAAAGAGCCTTAAGGGCTTTAACAAATTCACAAGAATATGAACATTGTCAACCCTTATTTATTAAAATGAAAATACAAACAGTAATTAATCTCTATATTTATGACTTAACCCTATATGCAATTAAAAATAAAAGTAGTTATAAATATAATTATGATATTCATAACTATAATACAAGGAATAAGGATAGAGCCCTCATAGCGTTTTCTAGACTGAGTAAATGCCAAAGTAGCCATACCATTATATCTATGAAAATTTACAATAAATTAAAGGTACTTATGGATAAATATCCAATCCTGCAGTTTAAAAACAAGTTTTATAACTGGCTATTAGAACATCCCCTTTATAAACTAGATGACTTTTTTGTCATTGATCCAATAGACTTTTAGAACTTTGCACGAGGCCTGTTACAAATCACCATTTTTGTTAATCATGTTTTGCTGGTCTTTGCTTGAAGGATGTATACTTAGCTGATGCGGAGAGAGGCTGTTGTTGACGGAGTATTTGATGGGTACTGTTTGGTATTTATATTGGATAGTATCAGTTAAATGGAGGGTTATTATGTTAAAATCATTATGTTGATTTATGCAGGGAATTTTATGATTTGGATTTTCACAAGGTGTAATCTTACATTGTATTAGTTATGTAAATATTTTTAGGTTGTAGTTAACATATAATATTTGTAATTTGTAATCCTTTTTAATATTGTGTTTGATTGATTATAAAATACTGATTGACCATGTTTGAATATGTGATGGACTCATGACTAAGCTTACTTAGCAGCTAAATGACATTGTCAATGATCTTTTGTGATTCTTATGGCAAATAAATATTATTATTATTATTTATTATAGATTAAATTTAGTTTTTAGACGGTTGTTTTATAATTATTATGTGGAGTATGGCTAAGCTTAACCAAAGTTCTCTTGCAGTTTTAATGGTTTCTGTCATATTGCACATAGTAGGTTATGCTAAGAAATTCACAGGCAGGTGTATGATGGCATCAAAACAAAACAGTTGTGATTACTTTTACTATATTATGATATAGAACATTGGTTATTGTAGTCTGCACACTTGTGTTTGTGAGCACACTTGACAAGTGCCACATAGATAGCTCATACTTTGACTACGTTGGCTCAATTTATACACTTTGTATAGTTTGTGACAGTCAAGTAATCTGGTTACAATTATGGAAAGAATGAATGAGGTGTGCCTGTACATACTTTTATATTGAAATTAGATTGTTAACGCAAGATCTGCAGATTTGAGGTTTGACAGTCTTAAAAAAGTTATTAACTAATGTTTGAATGTTGAGTTTGGCTCCAGTTCACCTTCCTCTTAGGGCAGCACCTGGAATTCGGTGCTGTTAAAGACTTGACTCCTGAAATCTGGAGCCATGTTCACCTGAAGAGATTAAAAAAAGTTGACAAGAAAGAAGCTCGAAAAGAACAATTAACATAGTTTTGACATCAGAGAGAATTGTGCACCTGATGAGGCAATAAGAATGCCAATTCACCTGAATTACACTACATTTTATATATTGTAAACTAGGTGTCTCTGATATCGAAACAATGTAAAGTATTAGTTTTGAGCTCCTTTGTCGTCGATTTTTTTTTTATTTCTTCAGATGAGCATGGCTCCAGATTCCAAGAGTGAAGTCTGCAATAGCATCAAATTATAGATACAACATTACGAGGAAGATGAACTGGAGCTAAACTCAATATTTATATTCAATCAACCCTTACCACCACCGCTACGTTGTGTGTAGAAAACTAATTGTTACTCTACATCTTTGAATGCACCTAGATGAATATTACTAATTTTCCGTGTAAAAGATCATTATTATTTTAGATTCAGTTTGACTATACAGATATTTGAATATAACATATCTGCATGTAGTAGGTTCACTCTAATTAGTGCTGTTTAAGCCAACATACTTGACGGCAACGACACATCCAGGCTTGAACTTGTTTGTGAAGTTTAGCCGCGTCCCACCGTCACCACTGGGGATGATCTCCAACATGGTTGTCTCAGACGGCTTGAAGTTCTCCCGTAAGCTCAGCTCGTATTCTGTCAAACCGTTGATTTTCTTGGGATCCTTTTCAAACTGAGTTGGCCTGCTGAATTTCTCTGCCGAACTAAAGAACAGTACACATCTTCAGCACAGAACTAAATGTAACTGACACAAATGATTAACCTCATCTTTTTAGTAGAATAGACATCTTTATGACACTTACGTTTGGGGATATTATTAAAATGTGTAATTCTGAAGATACTTGCAAGACATATACTAACAATAAAATAGATCAAGGTAAAATGGCAATAATACAGCATAATTGTGGAATGATAAAATTACAATCAAACATGTCATTTATAGGACAATAATAGAAACTGCATCTATCTAGGGCTTGGAAATATGGGTACAAAATAAGAGTTAAATAGATAGATTAAGAGTTATGGAAATGAACTTGTGGAGAAAAACTGTGGCTTTATAAAATTGATAAAATAGAAGTAGTGAAATAGGTACAAAACATTTAGGCATGAATTTAACAACAAAATTATCATGGGAATTGCACTTGCAGGAAAACGCAAAGGCAGCTAAACTGATAATAAATTTAATGCGGAATAATCTTTTGGCAATAACAAAATTCAGCTACAAAATAAAATGTTTTGAATTTAAGGTTTTTAATTAGATCACTAATGAGTTACACAGGTCAAGTTTGGATTGCATTTATATCAAAGGGGTTGTACAGTTTGTAAAATAATATTTAATTTGCCTAACAATACACCAAACTACATCCTGTATTTGGAAACAGACCTACAAATAAACACAATTTTACCCTTTAACCTTAATGTAATGTGTTTAAATAATGACAGATTACCACATATTTCATCAAAATTAGTTATCAAGAATAATATTTATTGGTGTAAAGAATGGACAGAGTTAGGGTGATGGCACAGAATATAATTACAACTGATAAATGATTTTAAGTGGATACAATAGAATGGACTTGTAATCAGTTGACATCAATTAACAAGGCAGCAAAAATGTAAAGGAATAAGGGGTGATCTCAGAGAGCTGGAGCTGCTAAGTAAAACAGGCTGTATGCCTCATTAAACCTTGAACTTGGTCATACATCATATTTATCAAAAAAATTTCTATATTCTTTTATTTTGGACATGCTGATTTAACTAATTTAAATCTTAAGCCATGGATGGTTGGCCAAAATTTATGTTCTTTATACAACCTTCAGGAAAACAAAGACACATCACTTTTTCGTATGTTGTCCAATACTAGCCCCCAATCAAAAAATTCTTTTCAAAGAAAACTTCATGGCGTGGCATTTCTATCATATATGAATGGAAAGGATTGGCGTGGGCTAAGATTCTTGAAAGAGGTGTGGATGTCTAAATGGTAATTAAAAGGGGAATTTAATTATTAAAATCAAACAAGCAAACATTACAGTTATCTGTGGATGGCAGCTAATCCAGCCAACAGTCCATTGTGGCCATAGCCATGCATAAGTGTAATTTAAAGTGACTTTCCTCTATATTATGTTATCAACTTTTGTAATTTTATGAAATTACTATGGTTTGTAATATCCTTTTTTTTAATAATACACTCTTTTACTATCTTCTTCCTTTTCTATGGAAAAAGTTTTTTAGAAAGAACAGTTACTATTGTTTGTGAATTCGTCTACAGTAGAATTTCTACAATAAAAAATAGGTACAGTGCAGAATGGTTTATAATCTGGCATTATTGGCAAAACATTGTTGTTCCCAGCTATGCCATTGGAAATTTTCCAAGTTAAAAAACAAATGAACCGCCAGTAAAATGAGGTTTATCATTTAATTAGAGGGAATAATTGAAGCTTTAGTTAGCATGTACTTTAGGGTTCTAATATTAAGCACGGTCTGATTGAGTAATCACATTAGAACCTCACTTCCAGCTTCATTTATTCTCTCTAATTAGATAATACATCTCAGTTGGCTGATGGTACAGTTAGTTGTATTTATGGAAAATAACAGGATTTCCAATGACATAGCTATGAACAACATCGTTTTGCTAAGAATGCCAGATTATAAACTAATATGAACTGTAACAACTTTTATTGTAGAAATTCTACAGTAGACGAATTCAATGGTAACTTCTCTTTCTAAAGAACTTTTATATCACTTACCTACCATTTAACTAATACAAAATGGTGAATTTTTCTTTCTTAACAAAATGTTCACTGCCGTTGAGACGAAAAAGAAAGCTTAACCCATTGATTAGCCACTCAATATTCTTGTGCGCAACCTCCTTGTATAAATCCAATTAAAATATAAAAAAATACATGAGTTTAGTAAACTCTCACTTTTATTGCTATTTGGTTGACTGAGCCATTTTTTTTAGCTAATGAAACAGGCTATAATATACTGTAATTTATAAGTACTAAATTATATAAGATTTTTTAATTTCGAGAATAATTTTAAAAAATTTTATTTTTGGGTAAATTTTGAAAGCAAGATAATATTTTTAGTACAAAACACAGTTATAATCTATGATGATTGATGTAATTTTATATGAAATTTAATTCTTTAAGGGGAACATTTTATTTCATTGATTTATCTAAAATTTTTCAAGTTTTACATAGATTTTTGTAAAATGTGACATTTGTGTTCTTACATAAATCCTAGCAAACACGAAAAAAGGGCAAGGTTATAGTATTATACCTTTATTCACATTCTGGGGTTAATACATATTTATATGTATAGTATATGATCTTCTGTTAGTTTTTAATACATAAAATTTATTATTTGAGCCCATACTAATGTTTAAAACAAATATTTAATAACGTATGTCGTCATCACGGTACCGTCTCGTAATGGCTGATAAGGTACCAAAACGCTGATCATGCCGATATTTTTATAGAGTTAATAAATATTTATATGTATAGGACATGTTCTTTAGTTTAAGTTTAATACATAAACTTTATTGTTTGAGCCCATACTAATGTTAATAACGTATGTCGTCATTACAGTACCGTCTCGTGATCGGTGTTTTGGTACCCCATCGGCCGTCACGAGACGGTACTATGATAAGTGGTCAATGGGTTAATTACCTGTGTGCGAGAGAGGCCTCCAGTATGATGTAATCCACGTTGCCAGAGACGGTGACACCACGACCCACCACATTCTTGTCAGGGTGGGGGTGTTGGAACGCTGTGAAGGCCACCAACACCACAGTCTCTCTGGAGGTGGCAGAGTGTCGAGTCACACACACCACGTCCTCTGTTACTTGGTCAACAAATACCTGCGTCGTTCAAAATATCATCTTTCTTTCTGCGTTTTATTCAATAATTCTTTAACAAGGGGAGATATCAGTTCTTCAAATTGTTAGCAAGGGAACTGAGTGCAAAATTTGATCTTTTCCCTCAGTTATTTAGACATGGTAAGATGCAGTACAAGCGAACATGATGGAGTGGACATCATTTTATTGCTATTTACAGTAGGATCAAAATTTAAAAATAACTCAATAAAATTGGTATATTTTATTCACAACTACAGTGCTGACATTTTCAATTAAAACTTTTTAAATTATAGATACACAACATCAGAAACATAACGCTAAATTGTACACACAAGTATAGCCCAGCAAGTAAGAGATAACTATTCTTTAAATTATATAACTGTTAAAGAAAATGCAGGTTTTCACACAAAATAGATGTGCAACTAAATGTACAAACGTGTTTTGTACATGACTGCTTTGAGAGCCGTTGTTCATTTTCGAAAACACAGCTATTTTAACCCTGGAAACTGGCAGAGTCATAATTGATGACGTATTTTTTCCTGCTGAGTAATTTTTTTTGCATATTACAATTTGGAAGTTGTTGTGATATAAATGGATTTTAACTCTTAAAAGTATTATTATAATAATGATTCAATAGTAAATAATTTGTAGAACAGAAAATAAACATAAATCAATTGCATATATATATAGTAAAGACAAAAAATGCAAAACATACGTTTTGGGACTGGTATACTTGCATACAAAAATCACTGATCCTTTCAAGTTCCATCCAAACCAACCAATGTTAATTTAAGGTGGGCCCTCCCACAGGCTTTACCACAGACCAGTGACTCTCATAAGTGTACACCAAGACTGCAAATATCCCTAACATAAAGTGCAGGAATTGAACCCACAACTCCAAGGCTAACTCCTGCATCCAAGAGCAGCGCCTTAGACCACACAGCTATCCTAACTTGATACCTTGAATGTGCAGTTAGGTTACTTAGTATACCCGCTGTTCCTGTTCGAATCAACTGGATTCCATGCCAGCTCTAGGGTTAATTGCTGTTAGTGTATATTTCTTTATGTATAATTGTAAAATCATGTTTTCAAACACTCAACTGTACGTTTATAATACATTTATTCTTACTGTTCATAAATCTAGCAGTGAAAATCTCAAGTACTACAATTTTAATCCTGATTTACAACTTACGGTTCACAAACAGAATAATGCGTGCATTCTTCAGTATTCAATAGTAGCTATAAAGCAATTAAGATTTTAAGTAACAATCATCAAGATTCCAATCCTAACCATGTTTTAGTTTATATACAAACCTGATCAAATCCATTCTTTCCCAGCTGGTAGTGTAGGTTGTTGAGGGCTCTCTTTCCAGCGATGATGCCTGTGTTGATGTTTACTGCGTCGTCTGCCCATGGCAAGTACTCTCTAGACTCATCCACCACATGGATCTAAACAACAACTTTAATTTTTATCTCTACGTTTTAAAAGAGGCAAAATATAACTAAAACTGTCAGACTATTTATACCTATTTCAAAACAAATGTACTGATGGAGAGATTCCATACGGGCCCTGGCCTGGCGATGCGCAGTGGTCTACTTGTCATTTGGAGGAGTGGGGGTAACGCTTCCTCAGTCCGTATCGCGGAGCTGTGTAGTGTGGACCTCGTGCTTGCTTGTTCAACACTCTTCTTGCCTCTGTGATACTTGCACTGTTTTGCTGCCGTTACTGCTTATAGGTTTTTTGTGTGATATTTCTGAAATGGCGGGTGTAAACTTCATGAAAAAAGTTGAAAGTGGTCAAGTATATCATAGCCAAGCTCGAGAAATCGTACCAAATGTTTATGAATACATGAAAAATGAGAAAGAAAGTGGCGCCGCAATAAACATAAACAATGTTCTCGTCCATTTAAAAGCTGCAACTGGCGTGCCATTGACAACTATAAAAAAAAAAAAGTTTCTGAGAGGAAAAAAGTAATTCAAGACAATGCAAAATTTAGCACTCCGAAAAAGAATCGAAATCGTACAAAACCTAAAACCGATCTAGACAATTTCGATATAGGTGTTATTAGGAGGACTATAAATGAATTTCACCGAATTCATGGCGAAAACCAAGAATAAAATCTCTGCTATCTGTTCTGAAGAGTTCAATTAATTTTAAAGGTAGTTCTTTCTCTCTTCGATGTATTTAATAAAAAATGAATTTTAGATGGAAGGAGACTACTAATTACAGAAAAGTATTAGTAGAAAAAATTAACATCCGAGAGAAAAGAGTAATTTTTTTCAAAAAAATTACTCAGTACAGATCTGAGAACAGACCCATTATTTATATGGATGAAACTTATATCCATACGACTCATGCAACCCCTAAAGCCTGGACTGACGACAGCAATGAGGGATGTAAAGTACCAGTTAGCAAAGGAAAAAGATTAATTATAGTACATGCTGGAAACAAGAAAGGGTTTATAAAAAACGCGTTGCTAAATTTTAAATCAGGCAAAAAAACCGGCGATTACCATAACGATATGAACTTTGCAAATTACGAGAAATGGTTGAAAAGTAAATTAATTCCCAATCTCCCTGAACATTCTGTTATTGTGATTGACAATGCCCCATACCACAATGTCGAAATTAACCAAGCGCCAACATCTAATTGCAGAAAAGGTGACATGATTAAATGGCTATCAGACAGAAATATAAATTTCCAAACAAGTAGCCTAAAACCGGAGCTGTACAGTTTGATTAATTTACACAAACCTAAATTTAAAATGTTCAAAATTGATGCAATTTTAGCTGAACATGGTCATTCAACTCTGCGTTTGCCTCCCTACCATCCCGAACTTAATCCTATAGAAATGATATGGAGTATCATGAAACAGAGGGTGGCTAAACGTAATGTGTCTTTTTCAATGGAAATAATAAAGCAGCTTGTGGAAACAACATTTGAGGAAATAACTACTGAAGAATGGTTATCTCGTGTAAACCACGTCAAAAAAGTAGAGGAAGACTACATTAGGTTAGAGCCTCAAATTAACGAAATGACAGAACATATCGTCATTAATTTGCAAGATGATAGTGACAGTGACAGCAGCATGAGTGAGAGTGGCAGTGATGATGATAATGGTGACTTTAATCTAAGTGGGATCGAAGCTCTACCACAGTAACCAGTTTACAGCATTCAGTAAGTAAACAAAATTATTGTTCTTAAATCCTAAGTTTCAATTGTATACATTAATGCTTAAATTCAGATAGAAATATTTTAATTGTTACTATTGGAAGTATGTTAACAATTAATGTTAAATTTGTCTAACATGTGTTTAAATTATCGTACGCAGCACGCAGATACAGCTCACTGACAATAGTGCCAGTGGCAAGCTTTGTGGCGCGGGCGGCAGTCAGCCCCTCCCCTCTTTTGACGGCTTTCTCCCACTCCGTACCGCACCACACCCCTGTCGTGCTTCTCAGGGCCCGTATGGAGTCTCTCGATGTATAGCATATAAAGTAAAGTAGTGTAAGTTTGTATTTTTTCCTGTTTCCAGATTTTTCTGTTGTTTCTTTCCTCCAACATTCTTCTATGAGGAGAAAATTCCTCCAGACTTAATAAACAAATTAAATTTAGTGACAGTATCATACTAATTATTAGCTTTATCCTTTATACCTTTTTCTTATTTTGGATAGGAGATGTCTGGTTTTCATAATTAATACCAATTATATTATTATTACCTTTGATAATACAAGAGATTAGGTAAATTTAAAATAAGGTGAAAGAAATTATATGAAGAGGTTTAAAGAGAAAACGTAATGTTTAACTCACATGGTGTGGGACAAGCATATCGTAGCCCATGTTGCTACCGGAAGCGCAGCAGGCCATGGCGACCAGTGCAGCACTTGGCAAGCTGTCAAACACACTGCGCTTGTCCAGCGGGCAGGGATTGTCATGGGTCAGGTCCAGGAACAATGCGTGGGCCACGCCTCCAGCCAAGGGTCGGTCAGGGCGGGGCAGGAAGGCCCCCACTGGCACCCCACCGTAACGATACACTAGCCTTCCCAGTTCGTGAGAGTCCCAGGCAGACATTGCCTCTGTACATCAGTATCGTTATAGTTCACTTTTACTAAATTAAAGAAGTTAAGCATATAAAATTACTAAATATACATTTTTTTGTTAAATGTTTTATCTTGTATGCACGGAATTGTAGAAAAAACTTTTTACTGGTAAATGTCTGTAGAAAGACACTTTTATCAAGTGCATTGTACAAAATAAACAAAAACATAAATGTCAGTAAAAATCAGTCCTTATTAAACTCATATACATATTGTACATTTAATGTCAGCAATATCTTTAAAATTCGTACATGTACTGTATATATTTAAATTTAAATTTTTTAATGTATTAAAACACCAATTTTAAATGTAAATATAGGCTACATTCATTACAGAATTGAATTTGTTCGGTCCATTGAATGAGGCATTATTACATGGGAAGAAGCTTCAGAATAACACGAATATCAAACAATTTTTGGTGAAAGTGGCTCAAACAATGAGATGAAGAGTTCTTTGCAGCAGGTTCAAAAAAAGCTAGTAAACAACCATGACAAGTGCATAAATATTGGTAGGAATTGTGTTGAAAAATTTGAAAAATTTCTGTTTTATAATAACATTTCTGTAAACTTTTTTTCCCATACAAATTTGTCTCTTTTATTATTGAATGCCTCTTATACATTCCAGACAGCTCTTGCTTATATAAAGAAAAAGGTTGATATATAACATTACTCAGGTAAACATTAACTGCACGTACCTCTGATGAGAGACGTTATGCCAAGTCGGTTGACAAAAATATTGTCGGTTTGATCAGAGTTGGTGAACAACTCGGCGGCCACGAACAAGTTTGGTCTTACTCTCCGGGCTGAGTCTAGCAAATACTGCAATCACAGACAAGAGTTGTTATGCTTTCCATACAATGGATTTTTTTTATTGCTATAAAAGATCATAAACAATCCCAAACTTATTTCTTTCACCACATAATTAATAAACTATTATTTTTTACGAACCCTGAGAGCTCAAGAGGTCTATATCACATTTATTTACTCATTAGAAATAATTATTTTTGTAATAATACAAAAATACAGTAAACACATTCTTACAGTAAACTTGATTACGTTTTAATTACATTTACGGCTTGTGCTTGGTCAAATTACTTGTGTAAATTTACAAAAGCAATACTATTCATACTAGTCATGGAAATAAAGCATGTATATTAGTATTCTAAAAGTTGAAAAGAGTCTAAAATACGATTTTTATCAAGAGAAATTTTACTTTTCTTTTAAATAAGAAAATGACATATAGCTACTATCCATATAAGCTATTTTAATGTCACTACAGTTTTCTACAATGTTTCCCAATCAAGAAGAAAAACTTAAAAATATTGCCATGGCGAAAAATACAAAATTAAGCAAAATGCTTGTCACACAGGAGAATCGAATACTACAGGACAAGGCTATTGTGATTTTTGTTTTACTCACGTAAGATTCACAAATACCTATTAGAAAACAATAAAATTAAAATTCCTAAATAGATAATTATTAATCAAATGGCACACTATTGTAAAATAATATGTAGAAAAAGAACCATTTAATCAGGTATAATTCCTGAAGTACCCCTTTGGTCTTCACTGTTCTATTGGAATTGTAACGATTTAACTCTTTATTAAGTTGATAAATTTGAGATTTGAAAATTCTAAATTTACTCATCACTACTTTCTTTCCCTTTCCAATGATTTCCTCCATACTGTTTTAAAAAACCTTGATGAAACCATGACATCAGTGCTTTAAAAGTCAAGATCAGAATTTTACATACTATATATTAGAGAATGTTTCCTTTTTCGTTCTAAAATAAAATTGTATTTATACTATTTTAAAATGTATTAAATGTGTACCATAAATGTACTAAAACATTCCACCACAGTGCTTAGTTTTTAAAGTTTCAAATAGTAAACATTTGCTATATCATAAATGCATAAAATTTCATGAGGAACAATAGTGCTGCATTCAACAATTTAATAGTTATGTAGTGTCCCAGAAACATTGATACTGCATACTTCTGTCCTTTATATTATGATTCCATACTCAATAGACCGTTAGGCCAGATATAACTGGTTTTACTGTACTAATTTGAAAGCATATTTTATAAGTTTTATAATAAGACCTACACTGCTTATTATCTTCTTTGTAGTATTGAATCTTGGAGATAATAATGCATAAGTTCTGATCTTTGTTTTACACTACACACTGACAATGAAATCACTCCCATTTATCAATACACTAACCTCGGCAACAACGAGAGGTGTGGAGTGACAGTTGTCCAAGCGGATTCCATCGAACGTCTGAGCCATTTGATCCACATAGGCTTGCATGTGTTGCCACAGGAATGGGCAGTCTTCTGGCTTCTCTCCATATCTGGCAGATAAACATTAGCAACGTCTGGTATATAAGGAAAGTATAGTTATCACTGTTGTGTTGAAAATATACCAAAAGCGTGAAACTCTGGACTTAAGAGGAAAAAAGAATTGCACGTTTCATGTTGTCTAACATTAAATGACAAAATTGGAACTAGCAAAAAGCAGTGTTGCTGTTGCTACAATATTTAGTGGTGCTTTCAGCAAGATTTGGATTATCTTCGGTGGCATACTACTTGTAATGACAGGTTACTAAATTGTTAAGTAGAAAAAATATTACTGCAAAGGTTTTTTTTTGGTAAATGGATGTAGTTTCTTATTAAAACAGTAATTACTGTACAGTTTGAAATCAAATGAGAGTGAATATTTGAACAGTAAATCTTAATTTTTTCAATAAGTCACTTTATAAAAGTTGTTACTCACCTAAGCTTCACACTGTCACCCCAAGCGATCAGCTCACGCCGCAGATAAATGTTGGACTCTCGACGGGACTAGCGAAGTTAGCGAGAGGATCAGCGTTCATGACCCAGCCGTTGTGCGCCATCACGTAGCAAGCGTTGCTAGAGTACATGACATCTTCACTTAGCGACTCGTCAGCGTCAGTGAAGTATCTGGAAATGGCCACAACAGTTGTACACTTTGTTGCAACATGTTTTAAACAATAAAAAAAAAACTACTATAAATCTATAAACTGAAAAAATCTTCTCAGGAATCAATCTTAGTTGTTACTGCAGCCAATGTTTTGACTCTGTTTAGGTTGTTAGCTATGATAGAAATTTACATTAAGTATGTTTGTAAATGAATGTAATTAGAATACTACAAAATACATTACATTTTATTCAAGTTAATGTTTCTCAAATTTAACTGTACTTTCAGAAATCAATCTATACAAAGAAAAAATTGAAATTTGCTATGATAAATTATACTACAGTAGACACCCTGTCAACCGACTACCTGTGTGGCTAAAGTTTGATCGGAATAATGGAAAAGTTGGTTGAAAAATATCGCTATTACACACTCACTAGACTATATCAAATATCATACTAAGTCTAATAATATTTATGCTCATTAATGTTTCTTTTATAGTCAATAAAACTTGTTACTGATGTTGCACTTTGCTCATTGTGTGAATTAACTGAAGAAAATACAATACACTATAATCACAAAAATGTTCACAACAAACTTTTAGTGACATTTTACTGCCTAAACTTTAAATCACAGTTTAAAGTTTGATGGACTTAAAGTGACTTGCTCATTGTTATTGCACTGAATGCGGCTAAATATGGATGTGCTCATATCCTGGGAATGGCAAAAGTTAAGCCAATGGGTGGATCAAGATTATTCATTTCTTTTTAGACCTATGACATATGAAATGGATATCGTCATTATGGTCAGTTGATCAAAATGGCAGCTACAAGGATGGATAATTCCAGGTTTTATACAAACATATTTTATAAAAATGATTTAATAAAAACAGAAATTGGAGAAAAATTACTACAATCGAATTTACTAATTTTAGTATACTGATTACCCAGCATTAGTAATCAACATGGTCCACTGCATTCACAATTGTAACCTAACACTAGTAACCCATAATCCACAGATCGATGAGGTTCCTTTACCAGAATACTGTGTCGAATTATGGCAATACCTAGGAACGAGTGGATCTTTTGCCGTCACTTCAGGTATCCTGGGCCCGTCGCCTTGTACCCGGAAGTAGCGCATGGCCTGCAATACAGTTCTCCACAGCTGCCACCAGGTGGCCCCTTGTATCTTGGGTGTTTACAGCTTCGTTCAGCTCCTCCAGCTTCCTCTTGAACTCTTCCGTACATCTTCGCAATCGGGTGTCCTCATCAAAACAGTCACTCCTGTACAGTTCAGAGTATAACAGCTATTAAAAATACACACAAAAACTGTTTAAAATGTAATGCGAATTTTCAGAGTTTACCATGAACAACTAGTTGTTCAGAGACAAACTGTAGCAGTTGGATACAATATACATGATGGGCAAGTGATTGTGTTAAAATTGTAATGGTTGTAGAATAGAAAACAGTTTTATGAGTGTTTCTAAACTCAAATGTAAATTTAAAAATCGCTATTAATTTCTCCTTCACATTACTGAGCTATTTCAACCTGAGAAATGCCAACAAATTTTATGCAGTTCATTTATTTACAATTTTAAAACAAAATATAAAAAACAATATTAATTTAAAATATATGTGGCTGTGAATGAAAAAAACTTTAAATTAAATTTTGTTTAACTTCTTTAAAAAAATTCTTAACCATGTAGTAACCCTGGTCTAGAAGATGGTATTTAGTGAAACTTGAAATTTGCTATGGGAATATTGAGATGAAACTTGCTGGGACAGTTTCAGACCTGTGTAGTAACTCCAGCTTCATATAAGGGGCTAATCAGTGAACTGGGTACTGATTAGTTCTAGGCCAATGTTAACTACCTTTTAGCACGTTCAGAGTTTTGAAGAAACAATGCACAAAAGGAGTAGATGCCTCCCAATTCAAAATTTTATAGAACAACCTTTTTGTGGTACACTATTGAAAAACAAACAAACACAACTAAGACTTATGGAACCTTTCTCACAAGTTCTCTAATAGTTACATAAAATGTTTTGTGAAATGTTAAATTGAAATTTTTAATCTTGAATACCTAGAAAACTATTACATAGAAAGAGGATTTTGTATTCCTCATCTTTGAACTACAAACTTTGTCCAAGTTTCCTTTTAATAATCCTATCACTAAAAAATAAGCAATGGAGAAAGGAATTTCTGTCTGTAATAATTAAGTGTTAGTATTATATGAACAAGAAAAGTATCTCATATTTTAAACATAATGTATTTAATATAATAAGTTTGCTTACAAAAGATAAAAATTGAGTGCAATTAGATTTTAAAATTTTTTTAAATTCTCCACACATTCAGAGAAACACACACATCCGTTTTTCGTCCTTAGAGCAGCGTTGCTGAAATGATGACTGTTGGAAATCCCATAATTTCTCCGATCAACTAATCATTTTGAACGACTTTCCTGCACATGTGCACGATCGGTAGGACAATTCGGAACTGTAACTCCGAATTTTCCAACCAACAGTTTACGTGTAAGAAGAACCTTATGCCATGTTGTTCCATAGCTCATTGCCCATTGAGCTGGTAGTCCTTCCTACCAGTAAGCCACGTGCTGTCCACGGACTCTGTAAACGATTCAGCAACATCATAGGTCGTCGCAGTCTTTCGGCTTGCATCGTCGATCTTCGTTCCCAATTTCACAAATCACGACTTGTAAAATACATATTTGGGAATACATTATTTGGACAGCTTATTCCAAGGAGCTGTCAAATGATTTCTTAAATTCTTAGAGAAAAAAATTTTTTGAGATTTTTCCCTATTCTACAGGTAGATTCTCAGCTTATTCCCGGTTTCCCGGTTGGGTGGGCTACCCTGTATATAGTTATCAAATATTCTTTGATAACTATAACAAAGGTTTGCATATTTGATAACTATAACAAGGGTTTTTGCAGGTTAATATACAGAATTTTACTTACAAAAGCCTGAGAAAATAAAAAGCTTGGTGCAACAGAATAAACTAAATTATTGTAGGGCTAACTGTCCCCCCCCACCCCCCCCCCCCCCCACCCCCCCCCCCCCCCACCCCCCCCCCCCCCCACCCCCCCCCCCCCCCACCCCCCCCCCCCCCCACCCCCCCCCCATGATATTTGGTAAAAAAATGTCATTTTCATTTTAAACATAATTACTTATTATCACCTTCAATATACACCCCTCTCTATCCCTGCAACGCTCCATGCGAATTTTCCATTGTTGGAAACAATGCTGAAAGTCATCTTCTGTCAACTCTTTCAGGAGGTCTTGCCGCTTTTTCTTGAACAGCTTCTACGGATTCAAATCTCGTACCTTTCAATGCAGATTTCACCTTAGGAAAAGATATAAAAGTCGCATGGTGCTAGGTCTGGCGAGTAAGGTGGATGTTCTAACACTGGGATGCTGTACTTGGTCAGGAACCGCATGACAGATAACGCGGAATGAGCTGGCTCATTGTCTTGGTGCATAATCCATGATTTGTCCTTCCACATTTCGGGTAGTTTTTTCTTACTCTTTCACGTAGTTTATTAAGTACCTCAAGATAGTAATGTTGATTAATTGTTTGACCTTCAGGAACCCAGTGAAGGTACACAATCCCACGAATGTCGAAAAAAAACAATCATCATTGCTTTAAATTTTGACTTGCTCATTCTTGCTTTTTTGGCTCTCGGGTGAAGTTGAGGTCTTCCAATGCATGGATTGGCGCTTTCGTTTCCGGATCATAAGTAAAAAAACCACGTTTCATCACATGTTATTATTCTTTCCAATAAATTTGGGTCATTTTCAATGGCATTCAAAGTGGTCAGTACAAACATTTTTACGAGCTGCTTGTTGATCAATCGTAAGAATTTTTGGTACCATTTTTGCACACACTTTTCGCATGTTCAAATTGTCATGTAAAATTTGCCGTACACATTCTTTATCAATGCCTACAGATTCAGCAAACTGCACGAATGCTTAATCGTCGGTCAGACCGAATCAAATTAGCAACTTTTTCGACATTGTCTTCCGTTTTTGATGTTGAAGGACGACCTGGTCGCGAATCATCTTCCACGTCTTGTCGACCATCTTGAAAACGCTTAAAACCATTCAAAAAAACATGAGTCCGCGATAAACATTCACTGACATACACCTTCTTTTAGTAAATTATAGGTTTTGGTAGCGGTTTTTCCAAGTTTTAACGTGAAAATTTAATAACAAATTCGTTGCTCTATTATTACACTAACCATTTTTCCGGCAAAAAAAAAATAACAACACTTACATAAATGAAGGTCACAACGGATGTTGTTTACAGAAACGAGACTAACTGCATTCTGAAGAGGAAGTCTTAAACTACACAGCTGTTGGTCCATTGTTGGTTGGCACATGCGCACTCGTTCCACTGTAGCGTCAGTCCCGTTATTTTAATAGTCATACCTCGTACACTGACATTCTGCCCATGCAAGTACAATGTTAATAGTGCAGTAGAAGGCCTGAGAACAGCAATTCTTTAAAAAAAGATTGTAATAAATTTTCAATTAAGATTTAATCGTGGGCTGAATCGTGTACACTTACTCTGATCATACAATCTTCTTTAATATTTTTAATTTAATCTAAATTTTTCATGCTTGTAGTCATAAACTCATATACATAACATTGTAAAACGTTGTTTAGTTATTTTAATTTTTTTTTGAGATTCTGAAACAGGATTTATTTTTCGTCCATCTGTTTATGGCCGCTCAGCGCTCAGGTAAATTTACTTCAACACAACTTGTGTGTCTGAAAGTGGTTGAAAAGATTAATTTGCAGGTGGATTTTATCATGTATAAGTTTCTCAAAGCGATACTGCCACACTAACACTTTATTTAAAACTCAGCATGGCCAAAGAACTTCTGCTAGGTACACTATCAGCACATCGGAGTCCAAATGTTGTAACAGTAGTGCACAACTGTTCTGTATATTATATAACATGACGCAGTAAACAAAGCCTTGTCATTCTTATTTCAAGTGATGTCTTATTATACATTAATTCGGATGCACTTTTTTAAAATCCTTCTCTCTCTTTACAACACTATACTTTCATCAGATCTTTTTCTGTGATCTTTGTGAAAAAACTGTACAGAAGTTAAGAAATAATATATTTTACTTCACTGTTCTCTCAACCCAGTGCCACACTTCACTATTCTCCCTCATAGGCTACTTATTATTGCATATACTTGCAATAAAACACATAAACACAATGGCTTCACGTAATAAAATGAAAAATGCCTTTATTAAGAGGCGGAGTTAGGACTATTAAGCTCTCTCTACCACTCAATGTCATATTGTATTACTGTAAATTTATAATAGTTTTAATACAATTTGGTAAATTATCAAGTTATTCTTTAAATAGAAAAAAAACAAAAAATGCTTAACTATACAAAATTAAATTATCATAAAGTAAAAATGATCTTAAATGAATACTTAAAATACAAAAGAAAACTTTATACATATTATGAGAAATACAAGCTAATTCAAAATGAAGAGCAAAAAGCAAAGAAACATTCAATCACTCTAACACACTGATTGACCACATGACCGCAACAAGCAGCACCGACCCGTCACCCCCCACAGGCCCCCAGCAGCAAGCTCCTAACCCCCATAAGCCCCTTACGTAATGAATAAAATGCAATGTAAACTATAATAAAAACTATAAGGATGGTTTTTGATTTGATTTGGATTACATGTAGCATTATTTACATTCATAAATATATCTAAAAAACCTTTCAGTTAATAATATTTTTTGGATTTTTGAGTTCTTATAAACCAAATAAGATGTTGATGTTTAGTTCTTAATCCTTGTCTCTTAATTTTGTCAGTTCCAGTATAAAGGTTTTACTGTTAAATCACTCAACCCAAAACCCTAAGAGTATATATAACAGTGTTAGTAAAAAGCTTTTTTTATAAAGTGACTTAGTTGTGGATATAAAAACATCTAACTTTGTCAGTTTCATTGTTACGTGCATTTTAACATTGTCTGAGTCACATTACACAACCTGGAACTAAGAGATTAATAATTATTTTAAATTAATTCAGACGGTTCATAGTTTGTGTTGAAAATCCATAAAGTTACAATTAAATTCTAGTAAAACATTGCTTGAAATTAATATTATGTTATAGCGTTTATAGGATTAATATTGTGTACGAGAATGAGAAGTGTTGCAGGCAAGAGGTCTTACAGTTATGCAAATATTGGCTTCTAGAATTTTTTCTCTTTGCGTGCCCAGGAATAAAATCATATAAATTATTGTATAATATTTGCATGCAAGTTGTATCAAACAAGTTATGCAGATTTAGAGTGACGTGTAATTTTATTTCTACAGAGTTATATGACATTTTCAAACATGTTTATAACACACAAGAGAGATTTAATTGAACCACTTTAATGTAAGGTTCTAAATTACAACTTTGATATAACTTTCAAATATCATAATTCAACACACGAGGTCGTAAAGGCAAAAGTAACTTACACCTTTTTTACACCTAACTAAATATACCAGGTGACTTTCATATGAATAGAGATGGAGTGATTTACTTTAGAAGATGTTTATATGACAAACTGAGGAGTTTTTTTATGTATGAGAATTTCTCCCCTCCACCACCAAAATGGGATATTTTTGGGACTAAGTCAAAATTTTTAAATAGAGACCCCTAGCAAGTCACATCTTATTTTTAAGGGTATTCTGAAAAGAAGAAGAATGGCACAAAACTCGAGGTTCCTAATGTTACTCTCAAATTTGGTGGCCAACTTGAGTTTGAATTGTTTTATAAAACCCTCACAGTTTAAGTTACATTTAAAGTTATTGTAAGGCAGATAAAAACATTCACTCACTAGTTGTTTTTTGAGAACTTGGGACACCGAATCATAAAACAAAGTTATTACAACAATCAACAAACATCATCAACAATGATTAACATAGCATTTATCAGGTTTTCTTTTGTTTGATCGAAACCCATTAGGAAATCCTGGGAAAACCCACAAAATACCCCATTTTGGGGATTGGAGGTGAGGGTCAAAAATGGTCATTTATACATAACAAACTCTGTAGTTGGTCACATAAACATCTCCAAAGTAAACCACTCAATTTCTACTCCTATGCATTTATAAGAAAGTTAATGGGGCGGGGGAGGGGGGGATAGTTTTAAGACACCCGTTATGTTAAAGAGTATTCCTTAGACCTAAAAATTGAAATGTACAATGTGATTGAATGCTAGAGTTTTAAGTAAAATCATATCATCAAAGAATTTTATTATTTTTTTTCTCAGATAGTTCTTGGAAGTGGGAGGGATTGAAAAACTACCCTTGTGGTGGACTTAACGTCATCAGTAAGTCCACAAATGCTCAATAAAAATGCAAAAGGCAGGTTTTGAAAATAATTTTGTGATCTAAATTCAAGAAAAGTGAAAATCTGGATTGTAGTTAATTTTGAGCAAATGTACGATCAAATGTTATTTGTGCGATATAATAAAATTGAACTGTATTGTAGATGTGGCCTGAAAACACGGATCCCTACAAGTTTGTGTATGAAGATATTGGTATCGCTACATACCTCTTGCTTTTGTGGAAGGACAGACCAAAACAAAGGTATGCTAACTTTATACTGCTTATTAGATTAGTTGTTTGTATTAAATCCTGATCCTGATTAGTTTAACTGAAGGACACTTTGTCTTGCTTTGGTAAAGTAAGTCAAATTAAACCAAGAGAATCAAATTCTCTTAAAATTCTATTGAACTGTGACAGCCAGACCCTAAATGTGCCAAAATCACCATATTTTTCACCTTTCTTACATAGAATAGTTAAGTTTAGACAACATGCCATTAAAAAATTCAGGAACATTTTCATAATTCAGTGGTATAACAGGTTGGTGAGTAAAAATTCTTCGTTGACAATAAAGTTTCAAAAGTTAAAAAAATTGATTGGAATGGTTTACCAAAATAAATCATTACTTATTTTCTTCAAATAAGTGTTTTAAGGGTTTAAACATTTTATACTATCCAGTACAAAACGTTAAATTTTGGAATTAGAATAGTCAGGTAAAATTAAGGCAACTTGTTATTATTGTTCATAAAACACCATTTAAATATGAATAAATAAAATATATTAATTCCAATGAAAAATAAATACCATACAGAGTTTTTGAAAAAGATATACACAGCAGCCATTTTTTCCCCTTGGAAAAATTTCTAGTATATTAAAAAAAAAGCCGGCAGTAAAAAGGTTAAATGCTAGAAATTGTATATTAAAGTTCTCCTAGTAATAATGTCTGCTTATCCAGGACATATCACACCTACCTAAGATAGGAGATAGTCATACATGCCTTGGAAACGTATCTGTAGAAGTAGTATTGATACTGCTTTAATTACAAAAATATTTTTCATCTATGAATGACTTCAATTGAAAAACCAGATCCAATGTATATTGTATACCCATTATTAGTTGTTGCTGTTCAGGTTCATCGACTTGGGCTGTGGTAATGGGTTGCTGGTACACATACTGACACTCTGAAGGCCACCAGGGCATCGGGTACGATCTGAGAGCTCGCAAGATCTGGGTCCTTGTATCCTCCCACAACACGACTTGAGGTAAAGATACACACATCTGTTGTAGAAGTGACTTGCTGGTACACACACTGAACTGTGAAGGCTACCAAGGGATCGGGTACAATCTTAGAGCTCACAAGATTTGGTCCTTGTATCTCCCCACAACACGACTTTAATGTGTGCATTGCCATAGATTTACTGTGGAAATGGTTTGCTGGTACACATTACTGAACTGTGAAGGCTACCAAGGGATCGTTGTAACAATCTTTGAGTTCACAAGATTTGGTCCTTGTATTTTTTCTCAACACGACTTGAGGTGTGGATGCATAGATTTACTGTGGAAGTGACTTGCTGGTACACATACTGAACTGTGAAGACCACGAGGGATCAGGTACGATCTGAGAGCTCGCAAGATTTGGTCCATTGTATTTTTTCTCAACACAGCATGAGGTGTGCATGCATAGATTCACTGTGGAAGTGACTTGCTAGTACACATACTAAACTGTGAAGGCTACCAAGGGATCGTGTACAATCTTTGAGTTCACAAGATTTGGTCCTTGTATTTTTTCTCAACACGACTTGAGGTGTGGATGCATAAAATTTACAGTGGAAGTGACTTGCTGATACACATACTAAACTGTGAAGACCACGAGGGATCAGGTACGATCTGAGAGTGTCACATGATTTGGTCCTTGTATTTTTTCTCAACACGACTTGAGGTGTGCATGCATAAATTTACAGTGGAAGTGACTTGCTGGTACACATACTAAAACTGTGAAGACCACGGAGGGATCAGGCACGATTAGAGCTCGCAAGATCTGGTCCTTGTATCCCCCCAAAACACGAATTGAGGTACGGATGAACACATCTGCTGTGGAAGTGACTTGCTGGTTACACATACCGAACTGTGAAGGCTACCAGGTTATTGGATATGATCTGAGAGCTCGCAAGATCTGTTTATTGTATTCCCTCTCAACACAACTTGAGGTAGGTGTGCATTCTACTATTGGAATACCTTGACCTATATTATTCATCTTTACTCATCCTTACAACATGTTGCATTCAATGGAATGTAGTAAAATTATATTTAATTAAAATATTAGTTATTTTTAAACTAAATAATTCTACTCATGCCCTGGTATATAAGTAAAATTATAACAATATGTATAACATTTTAATGTTGATTTCAGAATTCTATTAGTGATTAGTGTAAGTCAACTCATTTTAACAAACAAATAAGGTAGTGATAGTAAAAGTTTTATGAGTAACAATGAATAAAGTGTAATAAATAATTGTAAATTAACTAGGACATAAAAAAAAACACATTTATATACAAGCAGAACATAAAATAAACCATTCAAGACTGAGGTGAACAGATGTATGATACATATATGTTAAAATATACATTGATATTATAAAAAGGACTCGCCTTCGGCTCGCTGGGGGCTACGCCCCCAGGCCCCCAAAGTAAACGCTTGCAAATTCGGGGATAAGCGGAATTCGGTGAACTGGTTAAGTCCCGGACATTAAGTAAATGACAAGGGATTTAAAAATTGACCTTTTTCATAGATTTTTTTCCGGATTCGTAAAAAACTTTTGACTTTGAGGGCATTTTGCGGTTAAAACGTTAGAGATACGGACAAAAGTGGACTGGACCTTTCTTGTCGGAAATTTAATTTTGTCTTTCGATTGTGCCCTCAGATCTGATCTACGACCTATGGTTTAGCCAGAAATGAGCTCGGGAGAAAAGTCTGCACGGGTCAGCTATCTTGAATTGTTTAGTATAAACATAATAAAAAACCGACCTCAAGGCAGTATTTTAAGTCGAAACAGGGGGTTTAATATCACCAGGAGACTATCTAGTCAAGGCGAGAAATTCCCTGGGTGGGTGATTAATGTTAAGGAGGTTAAGACAAGAGGGGGTTTAATTTCGTCAGGATATTGTCTGGTCATATGAACAAATTCCCAGGGGGGTTAACGTTTACCGGGGGATACGTCTCCAGGGGGTTATCTGGTCATACCAGGATCTTCCCAGGGGGGGGGGGGGTTAAGAGATTTGGTGACTGGTAAAATTCGGACATGAGGTCATGGCAGGAAAATTCCCTGGGGGGGTTTAATGTTACCAGGGGGGTTAACACATCAGGGGGTTGAATGTACAGGAGGTTATCAGGTCATACCAGGAAATCCCCGGGGGGGGGGTTAATATTACCGGGGTTAATGACACACTTGGGCCTTTTTTAGAGGGTATTGTGTCTGTGAACATAATAAATATTCCTCTGTCCCTATCTACTATTGACGCTTAGCTAACGCTCAGCCAACTCCCGAAGTCACTGAAACCTTTTCTGTAGATCACGTGATTTCCTAAATCCGTTAAAATTTGTTTTGAGTTACGACCAACCGTTTAGCGCTATCAAGCCCGGAATGTAAATTTTTAGGCGAAAATGTCAATATTTTCACTTAATCGCGTTTTGCGGTCAAACTAAGGGAAATATAGTAAAAAGTCACTGGACCTTTTTTGTAGGTCATCTTATTTCCTAAATAAAACGTTAGTCTTATTTTGACCTCCGACCAATGGTTTCGCGCTATCGACCCCAAAATCAAAAGTTTCGCCGTAAAAGTTACAACAAAATTGTACATAATCACGTTTTTCGGCCAAACCATCGAGATAGGGCAAAAGATTACTGGACCTTTTCTGTAGAGTCGCGCAATTTGCTAATTTGATGGGTCAATCAGATTTGAGCTACGACCAACGGTTCGGCCGCTATCGGGCTTGAAACATTATTTTTATCGAAAAAATCTCTGGAATTTCAAATGTTCGAGCTTTTGTCGCTTAACCATGGAAGATAGAGCAAAAAGTATTAGACCTTTTTTGTAGTTCACTTCATTCCTGACTAACGATTTTCTCTCAGATCCGAGTAGCTTCAACGGTTCGCCCGCTATCGGGCTTACAAAAAATGCCTGCAGGGGTGAAGAATGCGCGATTTTTTGGGAATTTTTTTGAGGGGTTGAAAATGAAAAATTCTCACTTTTCGGGATTTTCCTGGTGGTTACACGTGGAAAGCTATCTGTGTACCAAATTTCAAGTCTCTAACTCATCTGGAAGTAGATTTGATACAAACTAACTGCAAATTTTATTTTGATAGATTTTTAACTTTTAACACCTGTATTGCGACACAAGTCATGTACCGAATTTAGGACAGCTAGGATAATAATACAGTGCTTCCACTGCAGACAATGTGTTAATAAATAAAGGAAGTTCTTATATTGTACAGACTTGAGCCCATGATGACATGACTCACTTTTCCATTCTGGTGAGAGGGATATTTAATAAATTATGATTTCATGTATTGAATGGTGAATTTTAGGTCATAAATACTCTGGGTTTACTATAAATAAATAACAATGAATTAAATGTATATAAATTAATAATACTTAAAATCGTAGACTTTACAAACAAAATTAATATATAATTTAATTTTGTTGAACTTCCCCAAAAAAATATTGCATAGCTCAAAATAGTCAGGAAAAGAGCAAAATATGTAGTTCTCACATAATGCAATGGAACATAATAAACCTGTCTTTGTAAATAAAAATACAATTTTATACAATTATTTTTTATAGTTGACTAATGTGGCCACAGTTGCTGATCCAGAATGACTACTAAACAGGCTAAGGAGAAATAATTTCATCTGGTGACTGACTTTAAGGCCCAAAGACTAATAATTGTTTCAGTTTGGTTCATTATTTAAAAGAAAGTTATTTCAAATATTTCAGCTTGGTTTTGCACTAATAACATCATACACACTAGTTTTTAACAGATTTATGCCATGTTCAATTGACAAGATAGAGATGTCATCTCTATGTACATTATATAGGTTTTTTGGACATTGCTGGGTAAGCCATTAATAGCAACTAAGAATAAGAAAAGGCCTAAGACTGAGCTCTGGGGAACCCCACACTTACTCTGAACAATAGGCTACCACTCGCTATGGACATCATACCACCTGTTTTCAATTTGAAAGGTAAGATTTGAATAATTTCAAAGCGACACCTTGAATTCCATAATAGTCCAAGGAATAAGACACCATCTACACAGTCAAAAGCTCGGCTTAGGTAGTTTTCTCTCAAAAGATATATATATTATATATAAAGGTTATTTAAATGGATTATATTTTGTTTGTATGTTTATAACAGTAAAGTAATGAAACATCTATTTGGTGGTTCTTGATCCTTAAGACACCAGTCCCTAATAATTACATGAACTAATACAAATATTGGCTGTTACATAATGTATATCTCACCCGTAGACTGACAGTCAATACATTGGCAAACTTCATTTGATTGTTTAGTCTTCCACAATCAGAGGTCTATTGTGTTTTATAATCTTAACACTATCTTTTTGAAAACCGTTATATTGAGCTGATGTTTTCAGAATGGTTATGAAGCACAGGATTTTAATTTAATAGCATGAGTGTTATCTAATTGCTACTGTACTAAATTGTGAATGTGGAAACTAAACAAAAAATTCCCCCACTGTAAACTCTTAGTTGTGGTAGGTTTTAGCATTTCTAACTGTAGATCATTTTCCAGGTTCCGTACCAGTAATTCCTCATCAGACACAGTATTCTCCCGACATTGCGGACCTGGCTGGTGAGGGAACACACTTCGGGATGAGTTTTGGGACAGTGTGGATTACCATGTTTTTATGGCAAGCTGCAGTTAGTCTACCTACACGTGTGGTTTTCTTCCTGCTGCCTTAGTTGTCCTTTTCGAGTTTTGACGGCAAGAAGTTACTGGTCAGGTACCAACCACCTCTGTGAAGTCAAATACCATGATTTCCTGGGTTATGTGAGAACTTGGGTGAAGCAATGAGTGCGGTTTCCTTCACTGAACCAGTGATAAACTTCTGCGATACCTTCGACCAAACGGGTTTGTTTTCGTGGGAGAAAAACGGACTTATACTGTAAATTGAATATAAAGACAATCTACGCACAAGCTTCAAACAGTACATAGAGAGCAGAGTGTCTTTTGTGCCGTTGCGAAGGTAAAGGTGGACGGAAAAGAACGGGTGGTGGGTGTCCCCAATTTTCAAACCTAGGGGCAGAAGAAAAGAGTGAGGGAATTGTCACACTAGATCAGTTGTCTCGATGTTGCGGGAGAAAATTGTTTAACCTAGTCGCTGTGAACAAACTGTTGGCCATAAAGAAGGATGTTGAACAGAAAGTCAGGGATTTTGGTGGTGTTTCTTGAAATAAGGTGAACTTGCCAAGAATTATCTCCATCAGACTTACTTATGAAAACAGTTATGAAGAAAGAAATGTGGAGGACTGACAAAACACTTTTGAAAAATCACCATTAATATATTTAGAGTATTTCATTGTGGGATAATGTTGAGTTTCGGAATACCCAGTGAAAAAGTAAATAAGTTGATATCCAGTGTTTGGAAAACAAAACACTCTGTTGGATTCTTAAAACCGACACACCACCCCTAAAGTGATCATGCCCACATTTCAGATTGAAAAATGTTCATTTATACATGACTCATTAGTATTTTGATTATTGTGCATAAAGATTGTGTTTTTATTTTTATTTTAATATGTTTACATGTTTGTTTGTAATCAACTGCTTTAGTTTATTTTATTTCCAATAGCCGAGAGACACAATTTATCACTATATATGGCACACAACCGGATTATTTCTTTTGATAGAGAAATTTCCCCTTATTTTTTTAAAAGCATTTCTGTCATTTTCATTTTAATATATTTAAGTTACACGCTTTAAAAGGTTTTGTTTAGATCTGAGCTTACCCTTCAATTTAGCTCATGCTTTACTGCAAAATTGTACAGCATTGAAATCAATCAGTGATATTAATAATAAAATAAGGCAGGTTTTATTTTTAGAAGGAAAATAAATCAAATCATTAGGTTATTTATGGTTTTTATAGAATTCGTTGTAGTTTTTTTTTACATTTGTTGAACTGTTTTGTATTTATTGAATTTGTGCGAGAGACTGACTGACCCAAGGTAGATCTCACATTAACATCACAAAAATTATAAGAGAGACTTATGTATTATGACAATTCACACCAACACGATTTTAATTAACAGATATAAAGAAAAAAGAACTTTTGTCATCTAAAATCAGTTTTACAACCAAATGTTATCAGCTTATACATTACGATTGAAGAATTTGCCCTTTATGTAATTTAATTGAACTGTATTGGATAAAATTTAAAGAAACTATGTAACAACTTTTGATATAACACAGGACAACATCGCTGATGAAATTTACAAGGAAATGTGGGACTTTCTTATTGATAAAATTGGTTTAAGTGAAACACTTGATAATCCAAGAATTTACTTACATGTTTAATGCTCAGAATGGCTTAATCGCAATGATACTATGTTGACATAATTAAGTTCTTTTTTTTGGCTTTGAGAATCCATTTGATTTGAAGAACAATATAGAGTGACATTAAATCATCCAGTGAATTCTTTAATTTATATTTTCTTTTTTGGAAAATAATTTCGAACAAACTACCTCTTTAAAAATGCCGACTAGTAATTCACTAGTAAACAAACTACAAAATAAAAAGTATAAGAACAACTTGCACATTTAGTTTTTTTAAGCACAGGTAGAAAAAAAAATGAGGACTGTTTTTTACCTGCTGAAAAACCTCTTAAACATGTGGTAAGAGTACAAACAGTTACTTCAACAGATGAGTTTTAAGATAGATAAATAAAGAGATATGTGAGAAATAATTTTAAATAAGTGTAATGTTTCTTAGTTTTATTATTAATAGTTATTGTATAGAAATACATTAAAAAATAACACCAATCAACAGAATGTTACCGTAGTTTGCAGTAAAATGCTGACCTAACCTTGTGTACGCAATGTCAGCACTTTGGAGTTTACCCTCCAGTTCTCCTCATTGAATGAGTTGTAACAATCCAATACCCTTAGAAAAAGATGTTAACAGTTTTATTCTGCTAAAACTTCTGCTAAAAAGCAAACTGCTCAAGATTTGTTATCTACAATATTCAACAATAGATTTATTTAATCAATATATATATATATATTTAAATATATATATATTAATATATACATTACATTAATATTTGTTATAAATGCGCAATAGCCCGAATTTAATTTATTTCAATAAACATTGAATCTCAAAAAGTGTACTTGGCTTCCGCCGGGGACATCGACCCGGATCTCTCACTTGCCCGGGTGAATATGGCTACCATTACGACCACAGAGCCCTCATCTTTCTACACGATTCAATTATTTTGTATTTGGTCGTTTCCCTTTCAGACCTATTGTGTTTTAAATAACACAAACTAACATATGTTCGGGAAGACCTAATATCCTGTCAAATGACTTCTATTTTACATTCATTAAATTTTGTATATAAATGGCTAATAGCCTGAATGTTAATTTATTTCAATAAACATTGCATCGCAAAAAAGTTACTTGCTTCCGCCCGGGACTCGAAACCCGGATTCTCTTCACTTGCCGTGGTATGAAATATGCTACCATTACACCACAATAGCCCTCACTTTCTAGCGATTCAAATATTTTGTATTTTGGTCGTTTCGTTCGACATATGTGTTTAAATAACCAAACTAACATCATGATCGGAAGACCAAATACCTGTCGCAAATGACTTCTATTTACATTCATCTAAATTTTGTATAAATGGTGCAATAGCCGAATATTTAATTTATTTCAATAAACATTGAATCGCAAAAAGTACTTAGCCTCCGCCGGGTCACTCGAACACCGGATCTCTCACTTGCTTGGGTGAATGTGCTAACCATTACACCACAGATGCGCTCACTATTTTCCGATTCAATTATTTTGTATTTGGCCCCGTATCTGTCCACATTGTGCGTTTAAAAATAAGCAAAACTAACTTATGATCGGAAGACCAAAATACCTGTCAAACGACTTTTAATTTACATTAAATTGTATAAATGCCGAATAGCCTTATTTAATTTCAATAAACATTGAATCGCAGGGAAAGTAACTTGCTACAGCCAGGAGTCGAACCGGGATCGACTCTTCACTTGACCTGGGGTGAATGTTGCTACCAAATTACACCACAGATGCGCCTCAACTTTTTCCAATTCAATCTATTTTTGATATTTGGCCGTATTTGTTCACATATGCGTTAAATAAGCAAACTAACTTATATATGATCGGAAGACGCAGAGAATACCTGTCAAAACGTACTTTTATTTTACATTAAATGGTGATAAATGGCAATAGCCTATATTTAATTTCATTTAAACATTGAATCGCGAGAAAGTACTATGTCTCCGCCAGGAGTCGAATCGGGATCTCTCACTCCTTTAGCCTGGTGTGAATGTGCTACCATTACGACCACAGAGCGCTCGAACCCTCACTTTTTTCCAATTCAAATTATTTTGTATGTTTGGCCGTATTTGTTTTCCAATATGCGTTTAAATAAATAAGTCAAAACTAAACTATATATATTATATCAAATCATATATTACTTCTTTCCAACTTTGTTTACATAGTTTCAACACTATCCTTATCATTCACAATTTTATAAATGTATTAATAGCTAAAACTAAATTAAATTTTAGTTTTCTGTTCTTAAAAAACATTCTGGAAAGGGTTGTTTTTTTAATGATTTTGTATATTCCCATGTTAGATATAATATTATCAGTCTTTATTACAACCAGATTTAATTCCTGGCTTTTGCTAAAGCAAAGGCAAATTCAGCATGTTGTAGCTGGTGTCCATGACTGCACAATAGAACCCGCCCAAAAATTATACTTGGCACTAATAGAAAATTTGCATATTTTGTCTCTCTTTTCAGCAGTTAAACCTGAATAGTAGCTTTGATACAAAAATAACAATCGGATGGAGCGACTAGTAGCTCGATATGTAAACAAATATGTGCTGCCAAATAGTGTCAATGAGACTCGAGTCCTTTTGATTATTTCATAGAGTGAACTAGCTACTTACACACAACTTGTTTTCATATGAATCATTTGTCCGCGTATGAGGACTTCTTGTTTAAGTGAATTATATTTCCAACGAACTGATCGGTAGGGGGAGTTTGCCTTGTGTGCCACGCTCAAGAAAATCTGTCACAAAAGTGTTATGTTTATAGCCTATATAGCTATAGGTGCTGATTTCACTCTTACTAACCAATAGGTTTTTTCACTGTATTAGTTATAATTTAATAAAAAATAACAAAAAAAGTTTTAAATTAACAAAAATTAAGTGGGTAAGTTTTAATTATAAAAATTAAACGCGCCGCCTATCCGCATCAGAATACGACGATCCAGTCAGAAAATGGCAGCGCATATATGAACTTCACAATGTTTACCTAAAACAACCCGCCATTTCTGATTGGATAAACCTTTTAGAGATGCGGTTTGCTGGTGTTTCCAAACCTCTACTAAGTGAGCTCTTTCAAATGAGGTAGCAACTCGACCCATGCTTTAATTTAAGATTTCCATGTTTTCCTCTGTGTGTGGCCGTCCCCCCATGGTTGGCATGTCATGGTAATACCAAGGAAAAATAGTTTGACACTGGTGCAAAGTTTATAGATGTTATCTGCTATTGTTTAGTAAAATATTAAGCCGTAACCCAGACTTATAAAAACACCTTGTATATATATATATATTATATATATAAATTCTATAATTATATAGAATTTGTGAGCTGACGTGACCCAAGTAGATCACCCATTAAAACCAAAAATATAAGAGATTGTGTATAAGACAATTCCACAACCACAATTTTTAACAGATATAAACAAAACAACACTTCGTATTAAAATCAGTTTTACAATAAATGTTATCAGCTTATACATTACGAGTCAAGAATTTGCCCCTTCTTTAATCTATTCGATCTGTATTGGATAAATTTAAAGAAACTACCCCCCCCCCACCCCCCCCCCCCCCCACCCCCCCCCCCCCCCACCCCCCCCCCCCCCCACCCCCCCCCCCCCCCACCCCCCCCCCCCCCCACCCCCCCCCAGTTACTTTTGCCTTTACGACTCGTGTGTTGAATTATGATATTTGAAAGTTGTATCAAAGTTGTAATTTGGAACCTTACATTAAAATTGTTCAATTAAATCTCTCTTGTGTGTTATAAACATGTTTTGAAAATGTCATATAACTCTGTAGAAATAAAAATTACACGTCACTCTAAATCTGCATAATTTGTTTGATACAACTTGTATGCAAATATTATACAATAATTTTATATGATTTTATTCCTGGGCACGCAAAGAGAGAAAAATTCTAGAAGCCAATATTTGCATAACTGTAAGACCTCTCGCCTGCAACACCTCTCATTCTCGTACACAATGTTAATCCTATTAACGCTATAACATAATATTAATTTCAAGCAATGTTTTAGTAGAAATTTAATTGTAACTTTATGGATTTTCAACACAAATTATGAACCGTCTGAATTAATTTAAAATAATTATTAATCTCTTAGTTCCAGGTTGTGTAATGTGGCTCAGACAATGTTAAAATGCACGTAACAATGAAACTGACAAAGTTAGATGTTTTTATATCCACAACTAAAGTCACTTTATAAAAAAAGCTTTTACTAACACTGTTATACATACTCTTATGGTTTTGGATTGAGTGATGTAACAGTAAAACCTTTATACTGGAACTGACAAAATTAGAGACAAGGATTAAGAACTAAACATCAACATCTTATTTGGTTTTATAAGAACTCAAAAATCCAAAAAATATTATTAACTGAAAGGTTTTTTAGATATATTTATTAATGTAAATAATGCTACATGTAATCCAAATCAAATCAAAACCATCCTTATAGTTTTATTATAGTTTACATTTCATTTTATTCATTACGTTAGGGGCTTATGGGGGTTAGGGGCTTGTTGCTGGGGGCCTGTGGGGGTGCCGGGTGGTTGCTGCTTGTTGCGGTCATGTGGTCAATCAGTGTGTTAGAGTGATTGAATGTTTCTTTGCTTTTTTGCTCTTCATTTTTGAATTAGCTTGTATTTCTCATAATATGTATAAAGTTTTCTTTTGTATTTTAAGTATTCATTTAAGATCATTTTTACTTTATGATAATTTAATTTTGTATATAAGTTAAGCATTTTTGTTTTTTTTTTTATTTAAGGAATAACTTGATAATTTTACCAAATTGTATTAAACTATTATAAATTTACAGTATACAATATGACATTGAGTGGTAGAGAGAGAGCTTAATAGTCCTAACTCCGCCTCTTTAATAAAGGCATTTTTCATTTTATTACGTGAAGCCATTGTGTTTATGTGTTTTATTGCAAGTATATGCAATAATAAGTAGCCTATGAGGGAGAATAGTGAAGTGTGCACTGGGCTGAGAGAACAGTGAAGTAAAATATATTATTTCTTAACTTCTGTACAGTTTTTTTCACAAAGATCACAGAAAAAGATCTGATGAAAGTATAGTGTTGTAAAGAGAGAGAAGTTTTAAAAAAGTGCATCCGAATTAATGTATAATAAGACATCACTTGAAGTAAGAATGACAAGGCTTTGTTTGCTGTGTCATATTATACATACAGAACAGTTGTGCACTACTGTTACAACATTTGGACTCCGATGTGCTGATAGTGTACCTAGCAGAAGTTCTTTGGCATGCTGAGTTTAAATAAAGTGTTAGTGTGCAGTATCGCTTTGAGAAACTTATACATGATAAAATCCACCTGCAAATTAATCTTTCAACCACTTTCAGACACACAAGTGTGTTGAAGTAAATTTACCTGAGCGGCCATAAACAGATGGACGAAAAATAAATCCTGTTTCAGAATCTCAAAAAAAATTAAATAACTAAACAACGTTTTACAATGTTATGTATATGAGGTTATGACTACAAGCATGAAAAATTTAGATTAAACGAAAAATATAAAGAAGATTGTATGATCAGAGTAAAGTGTACACGATTCAGCCACGATTAAATCTTAATTGAAATTTATTACAATCTTTTTTTTAAAGAATTGCTGTTCTCAGGCCTTCTACTGCACTATTAACATTGTACTTGCATGGCAGAATGTCAGTGTATGAGGTATAGCTATTAAATAACAGGACTGACGCTACAGTGGAACGAGTGCGCATGTGCCAACCAACAATGACCAACAGCTGTGTAGTTTGAGACTTCCTCTTCAGAATGCAGTTAGTCTCGTTTCTGTAAACAACATCGTTGTGACCTTCATTTATGTAAGTGTTGTTATTTTTTTTTGCCGGAAAAATGGTTAGTGTAATAATAGAGCAACGAATTGTTATTAAATTTCACGTTAAACTTGGAAAAAAAAACCGCTACCAAAACCTATAATTTACTAAAAGAAATTTATGTCAGTGAATGTTTATCGCGGACTCATGTTTTTGAATGGTTTAAGCGTGTTCAAGATGGTCGACAAGACGTGGAAGATGATTCGCGGCCAGGTCGTCCTTCAACATCAAACGGAAGACAATGTCGAAAAAGTTGCTAATTTGATTCGGTCTGACCGACGATTAAGCATTCGTGCAGTTGCTGAATCTGTAGGCATTGATAAAGAATGTGTACAGCAAATTTTACATGACAATTTGAACATGCGAAAAATGTGCGCAAAAATGGTACCAAAAATTCTTACGATTGATCAACAAGCAGCTTGTAAAAATGTTTGTACTGACACTTTGAATGCCATTGAAAATGACCCAAATTTATTGGAAAGAATAATAACACGTGATGAAACGTGGTTTTTTTTACTTATGATCCGGAAACGAAGCGCCAATCCATGCATTGGAAGACCTCAACTTCACCGAGAGCCAAAAAAGCAAGAATGAGCAAGTCAAAATTTAAAGCAATGATGATTGTTTTTTTCGACATTCGTGGGATTGTGTACCTTCACTGGGTTCCTGAAGGTCAAACAATTAATCAACATTACTATCTTGAGGTACTTAATAAACTACGTGAAAGAGTAAGAAAAAACGACCCGAAATGTGGAAGGACAAATCATGGATTATGCACCAAGACAATGAGCCAGCTCATTCCGCGTTATCTGTCATGATGCGGTATTCTTGACCAAGTACAGCATCCCAGTGTTAGAACATCCACCTTACTCGCCAGACAACCTAGCACCATGCGACTTTTATCTTTTCCCTAAGGTGAGATCTGCATCGAAAGGTACGAGATTTGAATCCGTAGAAGGTGTTCAAGAAAAAAGCGGCAAGACTTCTTAAAGAGTTGACAGAAGATGACTTTCAGCATTGTTTCCAACAATGGAAAATTCGCATGGAGCGTTGCAGGGATAGAGAAGGGGTGTATATTGTAGGTGATAATAAGTAATTATGTTTAAAATGAAAATACATTTTTTTACAATATCAGTCGGCCCGTTATTTAATAGCCATACCTCGTATAACTGTAGCTACTGAGTATTTCAAGGTCAACGTTTAGTTCCATGCAACCGGCACTTTTATTGTAGTATTAGCATTTTATTGTACTATTAACATCTTACTTGCATGTGAGTAGAATAGCAGCATGTCAGTGCACAACTGTAGCTACTGAGTATTTCAAGGTCAACGTTTGGTTCCATACAACCGGTACGTTTATTGTAGTATTAGCATTTTATTGTACTATTAACATCGTACTTGCATGTGAGTAGAATAGCAGCATGTCAGTGTACAACTGTAGCTACTGAGTATTTCAAGGTCAACGTTTGGTTCCATACAACCGGTACGTTTATTGTAGTATTAGCATTTTATTGTACTATTAACATCGTACTTGCATGTGAGTAGAATAGCAGCATGTCAGTGTACAACTGTAGCTACTGAGTATTTCAAGGTCAACGTTTGGTTCCATACAACCGGTACGTTTATTGTAGTATTAGCATTTTATTGTACTATTAACATCTTACTTGCATGTGAGTAGAATAGCAGCATGTCAGTGTACAACTGTAGCTACTGAGTATTTCAAGGTCAACGTTTGGTTCCATACAACCGGTACGTTTATTGTAATATTAGCATTTTATTGTACTATTAACATCTTACTTGCATGTGAGTAGAATAGCAGCATGTCAGTGTACAACTGTAGCTACTGAGTATTTCAAGGTCAACGTTTGGTTCCATGCAACCGGCACTTTTATTGTAGTATTAGCATCGTACTTGCATGTAAGTAGAATAGCAGCATGTCAGTCTACAACTGTAACTACTGAGTATTTCAATGTCAATGTTTAGTTCCATGCAACCGATACTTTTTATTATATGAGGGCTGTTTTTTTTTTCAACTTCCGATCAGGCCGCTAGATGGCTGGGCGAGCGGTATCGGCCAGCAATAAGAATAAGAATAAGAATATGTTTTATTGTCGTTCAGGCTTACAAAAGCATTGACAAAGTTATTTATATTGAGCAGTATTGCCACGTCACTAACCTACTTAAATAAATAATATAAGGATATTTAAAGTTATAACAAATAAGTCAATAAATAAAAAACAGTTAAAAATGTATTACTTAATAAAATCTCAACAACTTAATCTCTATGAAAACTAGAGATCAAAATAACAATAGAAACAATATAAGTTATACATACATAAACAAAACATAAATTTATTTATTAATAAAATTAGACAGACACTTATTATAAAACGTTAATAAATAATTAAGTACAGTTGCACAGTATAAAAATAAATTCTTAGTTTAAAAATTGATCACAGACAGTAAAAAAAATTCATTTAAAGAATAAAAGGGATTGTTGAGTAACCACTTATAAAATTTGTGTTTAAATATCTTCACTGAATTTTCATTTATAAGGTGAATAACCTTATTGTACACTTTAATAGACAATACAATATGACTAGATAATGATTTGCTTAGTCTGTGATACTCAATTACTGCCTTATTCTTGTTACGAGTATTGTGGTCATGAATTTCATTTGTAAATTTTAACAAGTCATGATTCTTCAAAATGAAAGTAATCAAATCAAATATATATAAGTTTATGATTGTTTGCACTTCTAATTTAATGAACAAAGGTCTACAGTGAGCTTTTGTTTCTGATTTTGTTATTACTCTAATTGCTTTTTTTTGAAGAATTAAAATTTCATTGATCCTAGAAACAGTTGCCAAATAAAATTAAACCATATCGAAAAACTGATTGAAAATAAGCATAATAAGCTGTTTTCAGATAGTGACTTGGTACACAACTTGTTAATTGTTTTAAAAGATATATAACTCTTGATAATTTTGAGGATATATAATCTATATGAGCCTGCCAACTTAACTTATTATCAATGTAGATTCCTAAAAATTTAGTCCTGGAAACCCAATCCTTGTCAATATTATTGCTGTCCATAGTTCTTAACGTAAATAACATCTTTTGAGTTTTATTTTCATTGAGCAAAAATCCATTTGTTCTGAACCAAGAAGCAGCATCTGTTATAGTGGCTTGAGATAGTAAATTAAGTTTCATTCACATTATTGGCAGTATATTTAGGAATGTGTAGTATCATCAGCGTATAAAAAATGATTTTGTGTTTAATGAGTTTGGCAAATCATTAATGCTAATTAAAAATAAGAGTGGTCCCAACACAGATCCTTGAGGTACTCCCCATTCAACAAAAACATCTTTGGATGTTTCACCATTAACTGAAACTGACTGCAAACGGTTCTTAAGATAAGATTCAAAAAATTTTAGAGGTGTACCAGAAATACCATAATATTTCAACTTCAATAAAAGGTCATCATGATTTTACACAATCAAAAGCCTTACTCAAGTCACAAAAAGTAACCTGAGCAAAGGCTTTATTTTCAAATGTCAAAAGAATTTCTCTTACCAGCCTGTCCACAGCATCAATTGTCGATCTTCCCTTTCTAAATCCAAACTGAGAAAATTGTAGGTAGTTATTATTTTCAAAGAAGAAGCTAACCTGATCATATACTATCAGTTCAAACAGCTTGGCTAATATAGGGATTAATGATACTGGACGATAACTCTCGGGTTCATCCCGCTCCCCTTTTTTAAAAATCGGACATATTTTTGATTTTTTTAATTTGTTTGGAAAGACACCTTCCATTAAACACTGGTTGTAACTAAACGACAGAGGTTCAGCAATAGTGTGTATTATATTTTTTAATAAATTATTAGAGATGTTGTATATATCTTTACTATCTGTATTGTTAAGCCTTTTTGTTGCATGTATAACATCATCCGCTGAAATTAATTTCCATTCAAAATGTCTATGATCAATATTAACCTTATTTACTAATTCATTAACACTTATGCTTGGTTTACTTATGCTTTGTTTAACTTCCTTAACACAATTGATAAAAATAATCATTAAAAGTATCTGGTGGTAATTTAATTTTATGATGTCTGGAGCTATTACAATTATTATTTATTATTTTCCATGCGGCCTTGCATTTATTATTACTTTTTTTTCAATTGTATTTGCATTGTACTTAAGCTTGGCTTCACTAATTGCATATTTATATTGCTTTTTTCAACACTGTCAACTGTGCTACAGAGTTATGTGTTCTCAGTTTACCTAAAAACAATAACTTTTCCTTCATTTTTGCAAGGTCAGTGGTATACCACTTGTTATTTCCTTGTCTGGAAGAACTGGTTCCAGCTCGTTTTAGGACTATAAAAAATTGTAAGAACCTCAAAATTACTTCTAATATCATTTCAAAAAATCTGGTTTGCATCTTTATATGTAAACTTGAGATAAAGACTATGCCAGTCAAATGAGACAAGGCTGTCTATTAAATCTAACACAGCACAGTTAGGTAATACAAACTTAAGATAATCTGTTTGCATACAAGTTAAATTATTAAAACTTAAATCTATACAATTAATACAAAGTAACAAACCAACATGATCCGAGTATGGAAAATCAAAAAAGTTACAAAACTCTAACTGATGTCTAGCACAGTTAATAAAAATATTATCCAGGCAATTCTTACCCCGTGTTGCAGCTGAATTTAGGCAATAAAAATTGTTTTGTCTCAGTACATTAAGAAATTGTTTCACTGTTTTTGTACAGTTATTTATATTAAATTTATTGTTTACGTCTCCACCGGCTACCACTGTATAATTGGGATATTGAGTTAAAAGTGACAGCATTTTATCCAGGTTATCAGGAAAAATATCTGCATCTCCTGATGGGGAATGGTATAAACAAACCACTATCAATTTTAAATTGTCAATAATTACTGCAGAAGCTTCAAAATGTACCTCCACACCAATGTTTCCCAGATCAAGGGACCTTGCCTGAACATAATCTTTCACAAAAATTACTGTCCCTCCTCTTAATTTCTCTTTCCTGCAGAAGGCACTAACACAGCGATAACCTACTGGAAATGTTAAAACTAATTTCTAATTGTTTTAGCCAATGCTCCGATATACAAATAAAATCTAATTTTTTAAAGTTAACCAGGAAACTTTCTAATAGTGTTATCTTACCATCCAGACCCTGAATATTTAAAAATAAAAAACCTGTTTGTGCAAACTGTACTTTTTTATGTTCAGTTACTAAACTATTTAGCCTACTGTTTTCTCACTTGTCTAAAAAAACCATTATGTCCAGAACTCAGTGTCCGTGCTGGTATTGAAGAATGTTCTAAATTATGCTCTTCCTCTTCTTCAGGTGGCTTTGTATGTTTCTTCAGATTCCCCTCCATGCAAAGATACGCTCGTCTCTTCAAATACTGACTGCTCTCCGTCCATTCTTGCTACAGCCTCACAGATCTTCTGCACAAGCCATTGTTTTCCTTTGTTGTTAAAGTGCATCCCGGTGTCTTGTATGAAGTTGTCTATCCGCCTTGCTAGCCTCCACCAAAGTTACATTTTCGAGTCCATCACACAATATTTTTAACTCAATATTGACTCTTCGTGTTTCAGCATTAACACAGGACCAGCTGGCCAAATCATATCTGTTAGGTAGGTCTATGAGAACAACCTTTGACTTTTTTATAATTCTTCAACCTGTTACTTACAATGTCAATCATTGTGTTACCTTCATTGCGTGCTACATCGTTTGTGCCACAGGAGATCACTAAAATATCATCAGAGTTTAACTTTTCCCCTTCAATGTTATGTTGATTCAAGACTTGGGCAGCACGACCACCTGGCTTGATAAAACCATAGGCTTCATATTTCTTTACATGTTTGTTTAAGTTCCATGCTAAATCTCTTCCGTGACTGTCAGCTAATAACAACATTCTTTTATGTTCCATTGGTTCTACTTTATCAGATCCTTCCTTATCATGACAAATACTTTCTTGCTCATCTGTAGAGCTGAGTATGTCAAATGGATTACATGTCTCTAATGTATCCTGTGAGCAGGTTACATTCTGCAACCTTCTTGCATTCCTTACGCACTCAGAAACTTTACTATTCCTGCGTTTATAAACCACAGTTGTGAAATCACTGTTGTTAGTTAAGTCACAATCTGATGGTGGAGGGAAACAGTTAAGACACACTGAACCATGTTTATCAGTATATGATACTTTGCTCTGTAATTCCTCATTATCCTTCTGCAATATCTCAATTGTGGCCTCGAGAGATTTAATAGATGATAAGATATTTTGTAGTTCATCTTTGTAGATCGTACATTTTGTACAAAAATTATTCTTTTCATACAGTTTTAGTTTTAATTCCTCTCTCTCATCTTCAGCTTGATAAATAATTGCTTCTTTTTGTTCCTCTAATATTTTTAATTTATTTTCAAAAGAATTTATTATTTTGATTTTTTCATCTTCGTCATTTTTTTAATTGTCTTTTTAACTCTTTGATAAGCTCGTCTTTTTTAATTATTTCTTCTTCAAGTTCAGATTCAAGAGTTAATTTCCTGTTTTTTATGTCATGCAATTCCTGTTTCAGACCTTCATTTTCATTGAGTAGAGCTGTCCCTATTTCGGCCGCAAGTGTTAGGGAATGTTCCAGTTCAGGATTATTAACTTCTATCACATCATTGTGAAATTCTCCTTTTGTCAATTGCTGCACACAAGAGGGACATTTCCACTCTTCTAATTCCCCTTTGCTTAAACTTTTAACAGCTGAATAGGGCAAATTTATACACCTAAAATGTAGCCATTTGTTACAATAACCTGTACAAAATACTCCTCCATGCTTTACGATCCGTCCACATTTCCCACAACTTTCCTTGTTAAGATCAGCTTGATCCATTGCAGTATAAATACTGATTACTCTTTCCCTTCACAATATTAAAATTTCACTTAGAACTTCAATTTATATGCCCTAATATATTAATTTTATAACTTTATTAAAAAAACAATTAATCAAATGTATTTAAAAGGGATCCACACTCAGTTCAGTTCCGTCTATGTATATATATACAGAGTATATTTTTCCTTTTTTACTATAGTATTTTATCCAGCCAGTTAAGTTTAAACAAATAATAAATTTATTAGCTGTTAGTTTAAAGTCTGAAAATAAACATATAGATGTAAAAATTGATCAAATAAAAATAATTTTTGTGAATACAGACAGTTGAAGGAAAAAACAAATAATCTTTATGAAGCAAAAAGTTTAACTAATGTCTTGTGGAATTGAACCTGGTATCTTCAGTGTACTAGTCCTGAACCTTACCACTCAGCTATCATGTCTGAATAACCCAAGTCTGTTACAGGTGCATATTAAAAAGATCACTGTATTGATAATCTTACGAGATAAGTTCAGGCTCATAAACAAAGGCAAAGGTCAGTTCAGATCACTTCACTTATCAGTCCTTATCTCAAGACCCTTCTTATCTTCTGTAGGAAATAGATATAAATGTAAAAATAATTATGGAAAAACCTAATTTTGCACCTTCCTGTTAAATTTTGCATAAATAAACAATGTAATAATGATGTGTGTTACTTACTGTTCACTTTCATATACAATATATATAAAACTTTTTAGTAAAAACCAACTATATTAACTAGAAAAAGAAAGAGCAGATCCTGCACACAACCTGCACAAAACACTGCACTGCAGACACTGCGTGGCAGTCGACTGCGCACACCTCTCATTACAACCTCACTCATTTTCGGACGGCCGACGCCATTTCCAATTTATCTAGCGACACATAAACATGGCTACCTCCCGCCAAGTGTGAGTTGAGAAGTGTCATTCGTTTCTTGCAAGCTGATGGGTTATCTGCAGCAGAAATTCACCGTACAATGGAACGAGTATACGGTGAAAGCTTTATGAGTGACAGTGCAGTGCGTGATTGGTGTAGGAGATTTAAAGATGGACGAGTTGACATTCATGATGAAGAGGGCCAAGGACGAAAGTCGGTTGCAAATGAAGACCTCGTTGATCGAGTTGACCAAAGTGTAAGAAGCAATCGAAGGTTTACGATTAGGGAGCTATCCAATCAGTTTCCTGAGATTTCAAGGTCAGCCCTATACTCTATCGTAACTGACAAGTTAGGCTACGAAAAACTTTGTGTGCGATGGGTGCCGAAGATGTTGTCTGAGGACCACAAAGCTCGGCGAATGGCGTCAGCAACGTCTTTTCTGAACCGTTATGAAGCTGATGGCGAAGATTTTTTGATCAAAATCGTGACAGGAGATGAGACATGGGTTCTGTACGACACCCCAGAAACGAAACAGCAGTCCCAACAATGGATGCATTCAAACTCTCCAAACAAACCCAAAAAATTCAAAAAAACTTTCAACAACAAAAAGATTATGGCCACAGTGTTTTGGGATCAAAAAGGTGTATTGCTTGTTGAGTTTTTAGAGCCAGGTACCACAATCAATGCGGAAGGATACTGCGGTACGTTACAACGTTTGCGGAGAGCTATCCAGAACAAAAGGAGAGGAATGCTCACATCGGGAGTAGTGCTCATTCATGACAACGCCCGTCCTCACAGTGCTGCTTTGACAAAGTGTCTTCTTGACGGTTTTAAATGGGATGTTTTTGACCATCCGGCGTATAGTCCTGACTTAGCGCCGAGTGACTATCACCTTTTCCCGGAACTGAAAAAGATGCTAGGAGGGCAGAGCTTCCGAATAGACGACGCGCTGCGAGACGCCGTGAAAACCCATCTCAAATCACTGGCGGCAAACTTCTATGAAGAAGGTATTAAGAAGCTTGTACCCAGGTATGAAAAATTCCTCAATTTAAATGGCGATTATGTTGAAAAGTAACTAATAATGTACCTAACTTTTGATAATAAATTTATTTAATTACTCTCCCTAGTTTTTATTTTTATACCACATCGGAAGTTGAAAAAAAACAGCCCTTGTAATTATTAGTGTTTTATAGTACTATTAACATTGTACTTGCATGCGAGTAGAATGGTAGTATGCCAGTGTTGTCAGCGTTTGGTCTCATACAACCGGTACTTATGTTTTAGTAACAGCCTTCTATTGACTTAAACAGTCTGAGCTTAAATTGCCTATTTATCTAGTCCACTAATTCAATTAATAGTGTCCTTTCAAAATCATAGCATTTTTTAGCTGTTTGAGATGTGCGTTACACCAGACAGTCTTAGTGCGGATGAAAGTGTTTTTGTTCTTTTTATTCTGTCATTTGCATTGTTAAGTTTATTTCTTTATTTTTCATTAAGAATTATATTATTATTTTCACCAATTAACATTATATAAATGAAGTAATTTTGCTTACATTTTATTATAAGTATGATTTGTTAAAATCCCATTTAGTCGGTATTCAATTAGTGATAAGTTTCTCTATACGATATGAATTTGAGTAGTAGAATGAGCTTGACAGCTCTAACTCTGCCTCTTTAATAAAGGCATTTTTCATTTTATTTTACTATAGATTATACAACTTGTCAGTGACAATACAACTTTATTTACCTCAACAAGCTGTTTACCATAAGTTGCCTTCAGCTTATTGTAAAGAACACCGTAGTCGGAAACAGAAACCAAGCGAAGAGATGTAGTGACCTGGTTATCTGATCGGTTCGCTTCATCCTCCATCCACTTTATCAATTTGGGCACGAGCTTGGTCAAGATCCACTGGTAGCTAGGATCTGAATCCTGGAAACCTCTTCCTACCCACAGGCAGAGCCTGCCCTCCCCATAGGAAAAGGCATACGGAAAATGTGGGACAACACCAGTGTCTGCCTGCTTGTTGAAGAAACTCACAAAGTTCCTGGTATAATCTGAAAAACACGTTTAAAAATATCTACATTTATTCTCTGAATTTCCCTTCATTCTACAAAAAGCTTTTGAAGTTATTTAAAAGTTTCAGTGGAATCAATTCAACTCAAATCCTACAGAGCTTTTTCTCTGCAAGACATCCTTAATAGATATGCATACACCCTATTCACTCCGATTTAACCTAAATTACCGTCTTGGAAACCACAATTGTTTCTCAATTTAGCTACATTTTGGAGTAAGGAAAATATATGAAGTACATTTTCATTATGCACATTATTAAATATACTAGTACATATATGTGATCTGTAGTAGAACAGTTCTATATTGCAAATTTATACTGATTTATAATCCTATTTCAAAAAAAGTGTTACAATTGTTTTTCAAATAACACACCTATTCAGTCTACTATTACTCTGAATTATAAATGTGCATTGAAAATATTCACTAAAGGTAACAAAATTATAAATCATCATTTATACAATATATCACCAATCATATTAGCCATTATTATCAAGTAGGGACAAATGGCTCCACTTATTGAAATACTTTAATTAGTGTTTTTTTATACCCTATGGTAAAAGACGTTTTAAAATGGATATCATAGTCTTAACTAGTTAAAGCGTTTGTTCCATTTGACTTACAAATACAAATAAATTATACACCAACTAAAAGAACAGATCAAACTACTGATTTGACTTCAACCAGCAAGCCCACAAACAAGGAGTGAAAAAGAGGTGACATAGAGCTATGTTTTGTTGTAAAGATATATATATGTATATATAATCACAAAAAGTACTTGCTCCACCAGGACTCGAACCCGGATTCTCACTTTGCCGGGTGAATGTGCTACCATTACACCACAGAGCCCTTACTTGTTACGATTCAATTATTTTGTATTTGGCCGTATGTGTCACATATGTGTTTAAATAACCAAACTAACATATAATCGGGAGGCCAAATACCTGTCAAATGACTTTTATTTACATTAATTAAATTGTTATATTAAAAAAATTATAAAATGTTATATTTCTTACTAACCACGGGATTGATGACCATTAACCCTTTGCGGTCGGGTCGGTCGTCGACTATAGGTCGACCGCGGCAGTTTCGCTGAACGCTCGCATGTCGACAATAGGTCGACCGGATAATGTCACTGCTTGTTTGTCCATTTCTAACCTATTGCTGTTCGGTATTTGAGTTATTCGGTACTTTGGACTTCTATTTTGGTTACGTGAATGCTACGTCGATCTTTATTCACGATATAGGAGGCATTGGAAGTGAAAATAGAAGACCAATACAACTGACGTCTGCACTTGCGCCGTGTTTACAAATATGGCTGGTCCAAGTACAAGTTTTACTGACGATGACGAAATATTAGATGAATTAGATGATTGTGATAGTATTTTCAGTGAAATTAGTATCCAAAATGAAAAACAGATTATTAAAGAAGACCGTGATAGTGATTGTTAGTTGAATCATAGTGAAAATTCTTCTGAAAACATTATGGTAAATGACGGTAACCTAGTCGCCGGTAACCTAGACGACGAAAGTGATGTGTTTAGATTGGAAACTTTAGGTAATGATGGGGAAGAATTTGATCAATTCGTGGATAATGTGATAGAAGTAGGACAAGGAGATGCAAATAATAGAGTTAGGCCTAGGCTACAAACTAGTAGACTAAGAGGAAGAGCTAGACATGTTACCCAAAGTAGGCCTAGGGCTGGACTAAGGCAAAATTATAATATATATATAATGTATTATATATAATATTATATAATGAATAACATGAATCTGATGAGATCCTAGTGCCTTTTCACCTGTATTCATGTAATTTTGGTTTATTACATATGTATAAAAAAATAAAAATTATGTTTTTATATTTTTATACTTCTTTTTTATATTTTTTAAATGTTACTTAAAGTTATAAAAAAATACTATAAAAATAATGTAAACATTCTTTTTAGGTTATTTACATTGATATATAAAGAGAAAAACATAAAAAAGTTGCAGAAAAAGGGATTTAAAACTTGCATTTGTGTATTGTCAAAGAACTGTAAACTAACAGAAATTAAATACGACCTGAGGACAGTCGAAGCAATTTTTATTGAGACCTCAAAGGGTTAATAGACACAAATGATCATCAATCCCGACATTGATTGATTGATGATCATGATTGACTATGATTATGCAGACCATCATAAATGTAGAATTCCATAAAACGATGACAAACAGAAAAATGGTTCTTTTATAGTACTAAATATTGTGTTTTAAAATAATAATAATCTAACTTACCACTGAAAGGAAAACCTGTTTTTCAATACACTATGTTCATTATTTTCATAATCTATATATCTATATATATAAAAATGAATGTTTGTATGTTTGTCCTTTATGGAATCGTGAACTATTGGACCGATCATGATGAAAATTTGTACGTATATGTATTTTTCCACGGAGAAGGTTTATATGCTCTGCCCATTGATGTAATTCGCCACCAGATGGCACTACAAAAGATAAAAGTTTCCAAAGCGCCTACACACTATAAAATCCAATCATGAAATAGTTACATATATTAAATAGCCAAACACTATTTGAAAGCGCTAAGTTTTGATATATATTTGTCTTTAAGATTAATTTCTGGTTGAACTTAAATCTTGATTATTGGACCACTTTATAATAAAGTACATGTATACAATGGCTACGTATCACTTGGAACCAGAAGTGCACATACACGGACAAAGCTTACGAAAAGCGTGCGAAGCCACAGGAAACAGCTAGTCCCTTATAAAAATTGTTTACATAAATTCAATAGCATTTTTTACTGAAGTTTTCATCAGCTGATTCTGATTCAAATATCATTAGAAAGTTATCACAAACCATAAAGTTGATAATTATCACTGATTTTGATTTATCATACCAAATTAGGTGTTAAAAACTATAAAAATTTGGAATAATAAAATATAATACCAGTAGATTCTATTCTCAGTTTTTAGACTGAGTAGTTCTGTTCAGCCTGTAATGCTGATACCACCCTTTTCGTAAATACGAGTAACAAGACCATCAACAGACTATTTAAGACCCACAACAGCTTAAACAAAGCTAGACTAGTTATTGACGCAGACCTCAAAGACACCCCACAATGACCAATTATGCAACAGGATTTCAACTGGATATTTTGCCTTGAAAAGAGTACAAAACCATTGTTGAGAACAACAGCTGGACAGCACACTTCAGATACTGTGAGGACCATATCAGGCATGGTCTGATTGCATTGAAAGTCACATCTATGACAAATATGGAGAGTTTTGATTGTACGAAAACAGGCAATAAGGACGGACCCTTGCTAACATAAAGCAAATGAAAACATGCCAAAATGCCTTGAAGGAAATAATGATCATGACAGCTATTAAGTTGTATATTATAAGATATGTAATTTCATATGCTGACAACAAAAATCCACAATGAAATATCAACATCCATGGATTTCAAACAAGACATACATCTCACTTTGTGACTCCAAGACACAGAATGAGACTTTTAGAGAAGAAACCTGACTAAACTGATAGCAGGCTGAATAACTATCTCCCGGACATCTACAGATACTGCTCTGAAGAACAACAAAAAACTGGCAAGTGGTCCGACCAGTTTACACTTTGATGACTGGCAAGACTCTGAAGAACAACAAACTGGCTAATGGTCTGACCAGTTTTACACTTTGATAACTGGCAAGACTCTGAAGAACAACAAACTGGCTAATGGTCTGACCAGTTTACACTTTGATGACTGGCAAGACTCTGAAGAACAACAAACTGGCTCATGGTCCGACCAGTCTATACTTTGATGACTGGCAAGACTCTGAAGAACAACAAACTGGCTCATGGTCCGACCAGTCTACACTTTGATGACTGGCAAGACTCTGAAGAACAAAAAACTGGCTAATGGTCTGACCAGTTTTACACTTTGATGACTGGCAAGACTCTGAAGAACAACAAACTGGCTAATGGTCTGACCAGTTTACACTTTGATGACTGGCAAGACTCTAAAGAACAACAAACTGGCTAATGGTCGGACCAGTTTTACACTTTGATGACTGGCAAGACTCTGAAGAACAACAAACTGGCTAATGGTCCGACCAGTCTACACTTTGATGACTGGCAAGACTCTGAAGAACAACAAACTGGCTAATGGTCTGACCAGTTTACACTTTGATGACTGGCAAGACTCTGAAGAACAACAAACTGGCTAATGGTCTGACCAGTTTACACTTTGATGACTGGCAAGACTCTGAAGAACAACAAACTGGCTCATGGTCCGACCAGTCTATACTTTGATGACTGGCTAGACTCTGAAGAACAACAAACTGGCTCATGGTCCGACCAGTCCTACACTTTGATGACTGGCAAGACTCTGAAGAACAACAAACTGGCTAATGGTCTGACCAGTTTACACTTTGATGACTGGCAAGACTCTGAAGAACAACAAACTGGCTAATGGTCTGACCAGTTTACACTTTGATGACTGGCAAGACTCTGAAGAACAACAAACTGGCTAATGGTCTGACCAGTTTACACCTTGATGACTGGCAAGACTCTGAAGAACAACAAACTGGCTAATGGTCTGACCAGTTTACACTTTGATGACTGGCAAGACTCTGAAGAACAACAAACTGGCTAATGGTCTGACCAGTTTACACTTTGATGACTGGCAAGACTCTGAAGAACAACAAACTGGCTAATGGTCGGACCAGTTTACACTTTGATGACTGGCAAGACTCTGAAGAACAACAAACTGGCTCATGGTCGGACCAGTTTACACTTTGATGACTGGCAAGACTCTGAAGAACAACAAACTGGCTCATGGTCCGACCAGTCTACACTTTGATGACTGGCAAGACTCTGAAGAACAAAAAACTGGCTAATGGTCTGACCAGTTTACACTTTGATGACTGGCAAGACTCTGAAGAACAACAAACTGGCTAATGGTCTGACCAGTTTTACACTTTGATGACTGGCAAGACTCTAAAGAACAACAAACTGGCTAATGGTCGGACCAGTTTACACTTTGATGACTGGCAAGACTCTGAAGAACAACAAACTGGCTAATGGTCCGACCAGTCTACACTTTGATGACTGGCAAGACTCTGAAGAACAACAAACTGGCTAATGGTCTGACCAGTTTACACTTTGATGACTGGCAAGACTCTGAAGAACAACAAACTGGCTAATGGTCTGACCAGTTTACACTTTGATGACTGGCAAGACTCTGAAGAACAACAAACTGGCTAATGGTCTGACCAGTTTACACTTTGATGACTGGCAAGACTCTGAAGAACAACAAACTGGCTAATGGTCTGACCAGTTTACATTTTGATGACTGGCAAGACTCTGAAGAACAACAAACTGGCTAATGGTCGGACCAGTTTACATTTTGATGACTGGCAAGACTCTGAAGAACAACAAACTGGCTAATGGTCCGACCAGTCTACACTTTGATGACTGGCAAGAATCTGAAGAACAAAAAACTGGCTAATGGTCTGACCAGTTTACACTTTGATGACTGGCAAGACTCTGAAGAACAACAAACTGGCTAATGGTCTGACCAGTTTACACTTTGATGACTGGCAAGACTCTGAAGAACAACAAACTGGCTAATGGTCTGACCAGTTTACACTTTGATGACTGGCAAGACTCTGAAGAACAACAACAAACTGGCTCATGGTCCTACCAGTCTACACTTTGGATGAGCCCTACCATTTATGAGATTAACATTTTTGTAAACTGTATGAACAAACAACATAAAAAGAAATACAAATAAAGAGATTACTCTATACTCTATACACATTTTAAATTGCACATCTAATCTACACATTTTTTATGTACTGTCAATTGTAAATAGTAAAAATACTTTTAAGGTTCCAAGGTTCAACTCATGTGTCAATAAAGTAACTATTATTACTCTGTTTTGATTTTCCATTGTCTTTTGGGATAACTAAATAGTCAGTGATACATAGTGATAACAAAAAATCTGTGAATCATCATTATCATACATATTCTTGCTGCTATAAGATTTTTAACTGCTAGTTCTAGGTTAAAACTAGTTTTGCTACATAAGTTGGATAGATTTGTTTTTATTTGAACTGCCACTAATCATAATTACCTTTCAAGACAATTTCTATACTGTGATGAGAACTGTTTAGTTTTGACAGTACTTTTTTAACAATAGCAATTCCAAATGTATGTGAATTTCCTTTGAAAGCACTTTCCTCCCTTTCTATAAGCTCTTTAAAATCTTTATTTTTATGGTTTAAAAGCAAATTTTTAACGGTCTCCGACTGCTGCTCATTTGCTATAGGGAATTTTCCAAGTATCTGACATCCAATAAGCCTTCTGTTGACAATATGAGATCGTTCAACATAAATATCTATGGCAGCCCAAAACTGTTTTGGAGAAGTATTGACATCATATGATCTCTTCAATGTCCACTCTTCCCCTGGACTTCCTTCCATCTTCTGTTTTCTCCTTTGTACATCTGAAACAAACAGAAACAACAATTATATAAACCAGAATAACTTCAGGTACATTTTATAGGAATCAGTCTATTGCAATCACTATTGTGACTAAATGTTTGTTTTCACTGATCATGACCCCAGGCCCAAACAAACCAGAGATTTCTTTGTTATTCCTTATGTATCACCACCAGGTGCATTCTTAGGCTCTGAATAAATAAAAAAAATAGCATTGTATGAAGGTCAATCAAACCTCTGCACAAATACTTAAACCATGTGAATTGCTCTGTACATTTACATAACAATCTCTAAATGAATAACAGTGCTGGTTGGAATTTGTATAACTATTTTGTGAAATTCGACAAACAATAACAAAATTGTGTGATTAACACCAGTACATTAAAATTGTAACTGGAACAGCTAGGCCTAACTTGAGAGCCATAGACTTTTTTAAATAACCAGGGAATATGTTATAACTTGCTGGTTTACTTACAACTGGATATAAAAGTTTTTAGTTGTTCTAAACTCTTTGGTTATTTGCTACAGTACAACAGATGTGTGTTGAAAACAAATAATCACTTTTGTCCTTCTTATTATCTAATGGAACTGGAGAAAAATCATTAATGTGACCAAATGATTATTTAATTTGTATAAGTTCTAGAAGTAACTGAGTACTCATTAACCGTTGTCGCATAACTTTTCTTAGTTTTAAAGCGGTCTTCTTAGCCCTAATTTCACCTGATAAAATAAGACATTAATTTACTTGTTTTTTTACTTAACTGCTTTGGAATTTATCATTGCTGCCTCAAACAATTCATGAAACTTCCGCAGTTTCTTTTAAATTATTTCATTTTTTAATTTAACTTGTAACCAAATAAAATAATTTATTGAACAATTTCTAAAGGTCAATTTAATATTTAATCAAACCAACCAGGCCAGATAAAAAACCATATCCAGGAACCCTGATCATACCTTCTGCCATAACACTATTAATGGGATGCAACTTGAATAAAGTTATTAAATCAATTGATAAAAAATACTCAAAAGGATGGGAAGAAATCCCAATACCTGTCATAAAATCTACCAGACATTTTCTATCGCCATCATTAATTACTTCATGTAATTAATTCATCCGTAGTAACTCATATATTTCAGGATAAATTAAAAATGTCTAAGACATAATTAAAAGAAAAAAAGAAACCCCACAATAAACTTGGAAAACTATAGACTTATTTCATTGTTATATTCATTCTCAAAAATCTATGAACTAAAATTAACAAAGGCTCTAATATAGACCTATGTGGGACCCCATTGAATGAAAAACAATCTAGACTATGTGTACTTATAAAATATAATAAAACAGTACTACATCTACTCGCTACCATTACAGATGGGCAGTATTAGTGTAACACGTAACTCAGTGGTAACCTATTACTAGGATACAGTTATTTCAGTAACATCTGGGCTGAATGATTTGGTGTTCTCATAACAATTCTCTGGTTTTAGGTTACTCGGTAAACAGTAACAACCATGGCCATTTTGTGCAAGCAATGAGGCTAGGAATGAAAATATTACACTATGGAATGTTATTATGTGATATAAGTAGGTTTAGATTAGGTTATTGTAAATATGTTGCTAGTAGTACCAAAGTTATTGTAAATATGTTGCTAGTAGTACCAAAGTCATTGTAAATATGTTGCTAGTAGTAAAGTTAAACATACAAGTCTAAAACGTAATTCAGTTTGACATTATTGTTCAAAATTAATTAAAATCCAAATTAATTTGTATTTGAGTAATAATGGCCACCAAAGAAGGGAAATAGGCCTTTTGTTCTTTGTTAAGGGGGGAGTTCACGCCAAAAATGGCCAAAATATGAATTTTTACAATTTTTTATTTATTTTTTTTTTTTAATTATATATTAAATTCTGAACATAAAACAGTTAAAACCAACCTTATACGATTTTTTTTTTCTCATAAAAAAAATACTTTGAAGTTGCACTTTATTTTAGTGATTTTTGCAGCATTACACAATCTTGACATAGTTTGCTTTTGTAGATTGATTACTTATTCTAAACTAAATCTAGCCACTAATTATAGTACTGGCATATAGTATTATGGATTTACTTCCAAAGCTAGAACCCATAGTACTGGCATATAGTATTATGGATTTACTTCCAAAGCTAGAACCCATCAGCTGACTGAGAAACCAGTTCCAGGGAAGGGGGGGAGGGTATTATTCTATAGCAGAAATGTTTTCTGAACAGCTGACTCACTGTTTTGTTTACTTTGGTACAGTACAATAACTAGCTCCAGTCTTTGTTGTTGTTACCATGGAATTCAAAGTTTTCTTCATTATGTGTACATTTGTAGTTATTACTGAGTGAATTAGCCGGTTTAGTGAAGCTGTACGACTTACAATTTGATCTGTTGAATTTCACCAACGAATTTGTTTTGTTCCTGTAGTGTATAATGTAGTACATTTGATAAAGTGCTTTAGAGGTTAGATTTTTTTAGTTTATACTAGTTTTTGCAATAACTGTTGACTATGCCTCCTGTGAAGCAAGCTGTGATAAAAGAACTTAGCACAAAGACCCGATCTAAAAAATCTTAATGTAAGTAGGTCTTTGTCAATCACTAAAAGCACCATGTTTTGGTTTTCGGTCGTTTTTCAAAAGTTTACTTTTTTCGCATGGGAACATAAATATCTGAAGTTCTATACTAGATAGAAGGATGAAATGTTTTTTATTTTGTTCAGTTTGACAAGATCTACAATCTCTAGCATGGATTTGTGAAAATAATGTCATTAAAATATTTAAAAAAATAGTTTTTACCAGTTAGTTTGGGGAAAAAAATATTTCAAAATTTAAAAATTTACTGTAATTTTATTTTATATAATTTCCTTAAACCCATGCTAGAGATTGTAGGTATTACTCTCAGGAACAGATTAAAAAAAAAACAACCCTCTATCACTTTAAAAACCTGAGAAATTTATGTTCTCGCAAACCCTTGCAATACACAAAAAATCCCCCCCCACCCTTGGGTAGCGGAAAAAAAAATTGTTTCCAGTTTTTATCTGTATGTTTTATATAACTTCACCTTAAGGTGTAGTATGAGTAAAATTGGTTTGTAAATAAAGATTTTCACTTTTTATTTGAACTCCCCCTTAATAATCAATTACAAAATTTTGTGTAATAACGAAGTATTACATTCCAGTAACCTGTTATCATGCTAACATGTTAGTGTACAAAAGTTTAAATACCCAACTACTATATAACAGACACTGATAAACTAATAAAATTATAAAGGATTAATTCAAATTTTCACTAAACATAATTATTGGGTAGTATGAAATCCTTATCTAATGCTATACATAAAAATGTATTTGTCTGGTATATATTCATAAGTATTATAAATTTCACGTAACCTTTACTCAAATACAAATTAATTTGGATTTTAATTAATTTTGAACAATAATGTCAAACTGAATTACGTTTTAGACTTGTACAAGATTGTATTATAGTGAAGCTATATTTTTATATGTCAACGAAGTATACGCATTAAAGATTATAGAACTTAATACAACTTTGTACTAAAGTTTGAGCAGCGTAGTACTAACAATTACTTAACAGGATAACATGTCTGACAGCATTTAAATTGTTCTTATCGTGATTCAATATTATAGATCATTCGAGTTTTAAGATCCTTATCATACTGCAGCCAGGAGGATCACCGAAACCCTCTGAAAAAGAGCCAACAATTGGACGTAGTCATCATAGATTTTATTAGTAGTAAATACAGCACTAATTGTAACTTTATTATGTACATGTTTCCAAAATAATACATATTAATTTGTTAAAAGATAAAAACACAAGAGCATGCATGGAAAGTCTTATCATTTTTAAGTTTACTTTAGCCACTTAACAATATCTGGTTTTTTCAAAATGTATATGATTAATAAGTAGTCTGTATTAAAAAAAAAACTAATTAAATTTCAGAGAAAGGACAAAATAATAAAACTGTAAAAAGGAACTAGTAATTGAACGGGCTTCGGGCCATCAGTACAGGCTAGTCATGTGTAAAACAATTCATAAAATGTTTTGGGTAGACTGTAATAAGCGGCTTACACCTGTTATTCAGTTGTTTTTATCTAATGGTTCGACGATTACATCAGAAGGAATAATTCAGTATTACAATTATTTAAAACAACGAAACCAACAATAGCCTAGACTTAGATATCAAAGAAACCTTACAATATTTATAACTTGCCCACCAGCTTGATATCAATAAGTAACCGCTTTTGTGAAATGGAGGAAAGAATTCTTCTCATGTGTTACCAGTAACCAAACCCACATGTTGAAGCCACTTAAACAAATCTCGTCACTCGTGAGAAATATCTGACACATTTTCCCCATATTCATCACCATTTTAAAAGTCTCAAAATAATAGTTACTTCTTGTTTATTGTTTTCATTGAAGTTACTATAACTAACAAGTTGGAATCACATGCTATTTATAAAATAATAAATGTAATATTGATTTATCCTTCCGATAAAAACAATAGCAATTGAATAACGAAAGAGTGTATCGCTTATTAACCCTCTGAGTGGTGAAAGACGCTGCAGCGTCTATTAAATCTCGTTCGCGAGTGGCAGAGACGCTCTAGCGTCTATTAACGCAAGCCTCTTTTGTTCCGGTATTTCCGATGTTATGCCGCTACTTAAACGCTATATATTAGGTATGGTTAGAAAGACCAGATTCCAAACTTTAATTTGATATAGTATTTAAATATGCTGGCACTAATGGAACCCTTACAAACGGTTCATCCACCTACTTTACTACCTCCTGGACCAAGTGAAGATCTTCCTCACAATTTTAAACACATAATTACATGCCGGAAAGCAAAGTAAAACCAACCAAAAACCAACAACTAACCTTAATAGTCGTCAACGTCGGAGTTGGAGTCTGGCTCAATGGGTTGTTGTTCACAGCGGTCACCGTACGCTGTGACACCGTTGTAGACATGTGAAATTGCCCGAAAGATGTTGTGTACTCTAGTTTTATAATCTGAATATTTTCTTTTAAACATAAACTCAGCTAAATGTCCAACAAGATGATGTTTCCTGTTGCCGTACCTTGGGATATTGCCTCTAACTTCCCGCCACAAACGTTCTATGGTTTGGGTGTGTGCGCCGGTATCGGGATCAATGAAATTGTAACTGTGGTTAACAGTAAGATGTTGGTAATTGATATATTGTGACAGATAACGCCGCGCGGACTGAAATTAATTCAGTATATACCCAGATCACGCACGATGCCTGACCGCTGCGCAGCGCTTCGCGCTGCTTGCTCTTTTATAAAAAAAATTAACTCGAGTAGTTCCAAATTTGAAGCCCAGATCACGTCAGTGCCCCTGATCACTAATAGGTAGTTCTAAGCAATATATGACCGTCTGGCGGTTGCCTGCTCCCTATAACTGCTTTCCGGCAAACATGACCGTCTGGCGGTTGCTTGCTCCCTACAACTGCTTTCCGGCAAGAAATTCTAGTCATTTCCTTTTCTAATTGACTACTGGAACATTATATTGTAATATAAGAAAAATCGAGGTTGACCCATATATTGCTTAGAATTACCTGTTTCCCTTACTTACAACATTACTGGAGGCCTCTCAAACCAGGAAGAATGAGGAGGAATGAGGTTGGCTCTGATACTGACTAAAATGCAGTAAAAAACATGTACATAAAAGTTTCGATCAGCAACTAGTGTGTTGTTTTTAGGAATAGGCTAATATATATAAACAATACATATTTTTGTTCAGAATTAAATTTTAAACAAAATGGCTATTTTGGATTTGTGTTAAAAAATTAAATTTAGGAACATTTACTCAGCCTAACATAAAACAAAAAATTTGAATTTTTATTTTTGGAATTCAACCCATTGGTTTTTTTACACCAATCCAAGGTAAGTGTTTCATATTATTACCATTCTATTCTGTGTGTTATGTAGTTTAAATTGATGTATAATATGTCATACTTATATAATTTACAGTATTTTATATAAATATTCTTTTGTGAACATACAAAATCAGTAAAAATGTTCTGCCACTCGGAGGGTTAAAGTCAACCCGATACTAAAATTACGATTACAATCACCCAACTCATCATAAGCTAATGTATCTAAACATTCTGATTGAGTAGGCCTATAATGAATATTGGTATAAAAAACCCCAAACCTAGTTTCATAATAGCTTTATAGAATATTGAACAAGAATATAACATAATAAAAGAAAATATTTCATATAGGTCTACACCTAAAATATATGATTTAGAAGGTCCTATATAATTAATGGTAAGAAATTAATCATTTAAATCTGAATTAGAAACATTAATTAGATCTTAAAAAGAAAAAATAACAACACTACATACTTAACACAATATTTTTATTATTAATGAACAAATGAACTTAACCTATAAAAACCATACAGTTATTTACACAGGTGGTTCTTTTTTTCTTTTTGCCTGTTGGCTGGCCATTATAAACTTATAACGCAGCCACGTTGTACACTTATTATAACTTCATTCTATATAATTTAATGTTATTTGCCGTATTTACTTTTTAAACATGAACCTTGTGGTTGCCTGTACAAAAAATAAAGTTGTTAAGTTAAGATCTCCTACATTTTTATACCAACAAAGTTACAAAGTGAATCAAAACTACACATATTACCGGTTAAACTAAGAACATTTAGTTAATCTTTGCATTTTCCAAGCAGTGTTCAGATGTTTATTTTGTTTTGTTTGTTTTTAATGATATTTTTGTAGAGTAAAAACATACCCTAGAACCATGATTTCTAACCTGTTTAGTGTAATTTTATGGTTAGTTAAGAGAAGGAAAATCTAAGAATTTCTTTTTAATTGGATTTTAGGATAGGGGTTTTGATGTTCTTCTCTGCCATGTGTCCGTTAGGCATAACCTAATCCGAAAGGAAGGACAACGGAACAAGAATCTAGGCCATTTAGGAAACAAACATGCATTCTAAGTGTTCCATACCCTAATCAAATTTACATAGTTCTATTTACTATTTTTTTTTAATTCATTCATCTATATATATAAAAAATGAATGTTTGTATGTTTGTCCTTTATGGAATCGTGAACTATTGGACCGATCATGATGAAAATTTGTACGTATATGTATTTTTCCACGGAGAAGGTTTATAAGCTATGCCCATCCCTTTCCCGATTCAGGATTCCGCCCCACTGGTTACAGAAATACCCATAAGAAATGCATTGCAGCAAACGTATGTTAACGTCTTTTCAAATTTTTAATCAGCTGTTCTTTGTAAACATATATTACACTTATAGTTTTAAAGCATAGAGTAAGCTTAAGAGAAACGACAAATTTTGTTTAAACTGTTTCTGCAATCACTGTTAAACATAGACTTTACTATCCAGATAATACAATTCAAATTTGACGTAAAAATTCACCTTTAACTGCAATATTTATTTAATATAAACCATGCTCATGCTTGATCAGAAGAGCAATGCAGATATCATAATTACTATCTTACGTTGGCTACAAATATAAAGAATGTTATAAAAATCAACCTTAGTTGTTTTTTTTGACAGAAGTATGGTTCTCAAAACTCCGTGTGTACATATTCTCTCGATCGAGACAACAAAGCAAGCTCAATCGTGGCATCGGAGATATAACTAATTTAATCTAAAATTTATTATAGTAAAAAAAAAATTTACTAAGTAATATAAGGACTTCGGTTCTTAAGATTTGCGTGCGAAGCCGTGGGTAACAGCTAGATAGAGGCAGGAATATGGTACATACCTTCATAATACGCCCAAGAGGCTCACGATGGAACGACTATCAATTATCTCAGCAATGTTTAGAATGTGATAGAAAAAGAATAAGTGAATATAGTGTACTGTTTTCAACGGGAAATTGCGTGCGAAGCCGCGGGCAACTTTTTGCAAAAAATTATTGAAATGCGCAGCAAAGCGCGCCGGGCCCGCTAGTTTCTTTATAAATTTGAGTGTCTGCTTTTCGCAGCAAATCGATAAGTATAATTTTCGAATTCTGTAGATTGGCTTTGTATCTTGATTGATTTACTTTTTTGTAGCTAAGTTGTCTGGCATAAGAGTACTTGGGACATTCCAGCAAAACATGTTCCATCGTCTCTATCTTAGCCATTGTGCTCTTTAGGCATAGTGGAGTGAAATATCTATTTATTCTGTATAGACATGCATTTACATTGCCATGACCCAGCCTCAATCTACTGATATTAATGATTTCCCATCTGCTAAAATTACATGATTTAAACCATGGATATTTTGTTACCGGTAAGTGGCTCTGTATCTATTTAAACCACCCAGCTTTTGAGGATTGTTGTAAGAAGTTTGTAAATTGTACACCATAAAAGTTTTTCTGGAAAGCTTTAAAATCATCAATAGGTACTGGCAGGTATTGTGATTCCACTCCATTATTAGCTGCTTCCTTTGCTAATTTGTCCACTCTCTCGTTATACTGGATTCCTATATGTCCAGGTATCCACTGAATATATATTATTTTCTGTGTTTCCACCAACCAGGGGCGGCCCGTGATATACGCGAACTACGCGGCCGCGGGTGGCGCCGCGAGGAGAGGGGCGCTGTGGGGGCGCTGTGCACGTGCGCCCTGCACTGACTAATGCACCGCTACCCGATACACAAGCCCCACCCCTTACGCGAGTGACATGGAACCGTCCGCATGACTCATATGTCTATTTCTGTTCGCAGTCTGAGTCTTGCAGTTACGTTACGGTCACTGTTAGCGCCGCTTCGCAAGCACCCTCGCCGTGACAGCTGTCTGTCTTACTATTTTATATAATTACATTGATGTGCGTTGTACTGTAGTAAGTTGTAAAATTAATGCCGTTTTTAATTAACACGAAATGTCGAGCAAGAAAAAAACATCTGGAGCATTCAACCGCAAAAGAAAGTTGCAGCAATCTAAAGAAGATGAAAAGCAGTGTAAAGCACTGCAAAGGTTTTTAACAAATCCACCATTATGTGCGAGTGCATCAATAAGCGTAGAGACAACCGAATTAGATCATGATGTTGACAATAATTTACCAATAACTGAATCTGAGGTTCTGCCTGGACCGTCAACCAGTCAATTCCATAGTTATCTAGCTACAGAAACACCATTTCCACCATCAAATATTGATTGTGACGATTCTGTACCCGCCACCAAAGTTGTGGATGATGATTTATTAGTTGATACAGTGATGTCATCGTCATCTTCATCTACGTCTGTTGTTACGCATAGTCAACAAGTCATTGAAATTGTAAGTTGACTTATTTAACTTACTTAGCATTTTTAGGATAAATAGGTCCAGCAATAACCTCGGCCAACTTAGTTGGATTATTAATCATGAATATGATATGATTAGGCCTACCGTTTCAATATGGTGGCCGCAAACAAAAAGCACAAAAATGTTTAAGCCCTTATTTGACTTTTATTTAAACCAATTTTTATTTTATACCACCATAACATAGATAGGTGTAAAAGATGTTTTAAAAATGTTTACTATATTTTAGTTAAACCTAAATAGGAAGGCCTATTTATTATAGACTATAATAAAATATAGATATAAATATTGCATTAAATATTTGAAATCCTGAAAAGGGTAATTTAACAGAGTTATCACACATCATACATCTCTTGCGATTACACCACGATGCCAACTATAATGTTTTGTTTTGTCTTCCAGGAACCGAACAAGGACACAAAACACATTACCTGTGATTTCAAATGATTGTGGGAAGTGGCCACCCAAAATAAATGACGAGGTACGGAAAGTGCTTGTTGAACGAGGGCCTCAGCAAGTCACTGACAAAGAGTTTCCTGCGGACAGTAAAGGTAGGAGATTTTCTTCAAATCATTACACAAGGAAGCTGTGCAACGGAGAACAAGTTCACAGAAATTGGGTACTATACTCAATATCGAAAAATGCAGCATTTTGTTTTCCTTGCAAACTGTTTGGAAACACGAATTCTCTTCTTGCTAGTGACCAAGGGTATTCTGACTGGCAAAACCTACACAAGACTTTGACCAGTCACGAGAAATCCTCTGCTCATGTTAAAAACTGTACGTTTTGGCGTGAGCTCTCTGTACGTTTACGATTAAACAAAACTATTGATGAAGAACATGAAAGACTTATCCATGCTGAAACTGAACATTGGCACCAAGTCCTGAAACGATTACTGTGTATAGTACAGTTTTTGGGGACACAGGGGTTGGCCTTTCGAGGGAAAAAGGATGTTCTTTTTGAACGTAACAATGGAAACTTTTTAAAATTGGTAGAACACATAGCAAAGTTTGATGTTTTTATGGCTGAACATGTGAGAAGGATCAAATCAAAAGAAACACACGTTCATTATTTGAGCAAAAATATCCAGAGCGAGTTCATTCTGTTCTTGTCAGCCAAGATCCAAGATAAAATCTTGCAAGACCTACAGCAAGCCACATATTATTCGATAATATTAGACTGCACTCCTGACGTTAGCCATACTGAGCAAATGACGTTTGTGATAAGATTTGTGAAGATTACTGAAAATGAAGATGTGGTAATTAAAGAAAATTTTTTAGGTTTCATTCCTATTAAAGATTCATCAGGTGAAGGTCTCACAGAAGCATTATTGAAAGAACTAAAGGAACGAGGAATTCCTTTAAAAAACATGAGGGGCCAGGGCTATGATAATGGTTCGGCAATGAAGGGAAAGCATGTTGGAGTTCAGAAGAGGATCCTTGATCTAAATCCTAGAGCATTTTATGTTCCATGTGGAAACCACTCCCTGAACTTGGTAATTAACGATGCAGCTCTGTCTTGCAATAGTGCAGTAGACTGTTTCAGCACCATACAAGAAATATATAATTTTTTTTTCTAGTTCTACTCAAAGATGGAGTATTTTGCTGAAAAACGTTTCGAGTCTAACAGTCAAACCACTCTGCAACACTAGGTGGGAAAGTAGAATTGAGGCATTATTACCCTTGAGGTACCATATTGAAGAAGTATATGATGCATTATATGAAGCTTCTCAAGACAAGAACCTTGATGCATTTGGTAGACATACTGCCGTAGGACTAGTAAAAAAACTGCAAAGCTTCAAGTTTCTGTGTTGTATTGTAACTTGGCATGAGATCCTGTATAAAACAAACATGGTTAGTAAACTGTTGGAAAAGGTCACAAATGATCTTCAAAGTTCAATAGATCTTCTTAAGAGTGTAAAATCATTTTTGGAAACTATGAGATCTGAAGAAGGACTAAACAGCGTCATTACTGATGCAAAGGAACTTGCAGAAAAAATTGATGTTGCAGGTGACTTTGAACAAGAAAAAACAGTTAGACCAAGAAGAGTTAAAAAACAATTTTCTTACGAGAGTGAAGATGAAGCTGCAAGTTCTGGTAAAGATTTGTTTAAAGTAAATTTCTTCTTTGTTGTGCTTGATAGAGCAATATCCTCGTTAAAGGAGAGATTTGAACTGATGGAAAACCATAGTGAAGGTTTTAAATTTCTCTATGATATTGCTAGCTTAGGAAAAGCATGGAGTGAATCAGAGTTAAAGAAAGCCTGCAAACACCTTGAAACAGTTTTGAGCGGTGGTGATGGAGATGACAAACCAAAAGAATATGACATTAACGGAGATGAGCGTTGTCTTTTATAACCAAACGTGGTTATGTGGATACTTTTCCAAATATTTTTGTAGCATTGAGAATCTTGTTAACGCTGCCAGTATCCGTGGCCAGTGGCGAAAGAAGTTTTTCCAAATTAAAACTGATAAAAACTTACCTACGATCAAATTTGAGCCAAGAACACTTAAGTGGTCTAGCAACCTTGGCGATTGAAAATGATGCCCTAAATGAAATGGAAACGGACATTCTACTGCAAGAGTTTTCAAAATTAAAAGCCAGACGAATTCCTTTTTAATTGCAACATTGAGTATCTTAATTGTAATTATTAGGCTATTATTTTTTAATTTGAATTGTCTGTAATACAACCTGACGTTTAACAATGACTTGTACACACAATATTGATTGTAGACGATTTTGTGTTTTCCATCATACATCACATAACTTAAACTTAATAATGTAATGTATCGTAATTGTAGTCTACAATGTGTCACTGTATTTGTAAATGAACACTGGTAAATAAACATAAACTCTGGTTTGTCAGCTATTTTTTTCTCCTAATTTGTTCCCCTTTGTTTACTATTTAGGTACAAGGTATGTGACATTTACCGTTCTACGGTGTAGTGTATGACGGTTTATCGGGGGGGGCGCCACAACTACTGTTTGCTTACCCTATAAAATTAGCTAGGGCCGGCCCTGCCACCAACAGATTAAAAATCATCATAATAATACCACTTTCTTTATGTCATTTACCGCAGTTTTCTAATGCCATGATAGCTGATAGAGTCAGTGCATATAACTATGTTGATTTCATTCAAAGGCAGAACAAACTCGACTTGCTAAATATAGTGCATATATTTCTGCAGAGTAACTCGACATATGCTGGCTTAGCTTAAATTTGTGTTCTGTTTGGAGTGATGGAGTATATACGGCAGGTCCAATCTTTTCATTGCATTTTGAACCATCTGTGAAAACTGCCAAACAATCTTTATATTTTGTTACAAACATACTATTTATGCCCTGATGAAGCCGTATTACAGGTCTTTTTACTGCAACTTTTATTATCTATTAACCCTCCAGTAGGCGCGTGGCCCTCTGTAACACAAATAGGCGCATGGGCTACATCTGTAGCCCATTGCTATTTTATTTTTTATGAAAGTACCTTTACATATTTTTGTATTTTTTTTTTTTTTCTTTACCCATGCAATTGATCTCACACTATTTTCGTATGATTTCATATCATTTTTGGTCGAATAAATTTTTTAAATCGTTTGCAAAAAAAATGTATCAGAAAAACCTTACTATAGCTAAATATTTCATAATAAATATTTAAAAACTTCATTGATTGAAAACTTGAAATTTTTCAGGACAACAAAATAACTTTGACACATTAATTTGATAGATAGTTTTATTATAAACACACAAACATAAATAATATACAGTAATTGTTCAGTTTATGATAGTAAACAATGCTTAAACCAAAAACCTTACGATAATTGAGCTAGGCAATGCCTGTAAACAAAATGTCATAACTTTGTGAAAATAATTTTTATAATTCCAAGTGTATTGAAATTTACAATAATAAAACCACCTTTAATATAAACAAACACACCTTAGTAATTTTTATTTTACCCAGCCCCTTCTTTTTATAAAATACTACATCATTATATGTGATAGGTTAACACTAATGCAGTAGCCAAACCTTGATGATCAGGCTAAAATATTTGTATGAGTATCATTTAGAAATATTGTATATCCATGTAACTATAACATGTAACACACCCAAAATTTATATGAGTACCTTAATTATACAAATAACATGGAAACAAAAATCTTAAAAACATGTTGCACAAACAACTGAAGAGTGCTCACCACACACCTTTGTGGCCACATTTTTCACAGTTTTTCTTGTTGACTTGTCTCTTGCCCTTGGACAGATGTAGCAGCGGCCAACTTTGTTTGTCCTGGACATGTTGAGGTTGTACCTGTGCGTTGTCTTCAAGTCCTAGGAGCGCCAGTCCTCTCTTCTTCATTTGCACAGGAATTGTCGCACTCTGCATTCTGTTGGCGATTTGCGGTTTGATCAGTTCCCAGGCAACATGTTGAATGAAGACTCTTCTCGGCATATACTTTTTCTTCAGGATTGTTGAACTTATAAATGCAAAGGGCGTTTATTTCCTGAGATGTTTATCAAGTCAAAAAACACCACCATTGGCCACCGTCGAGTGTTACGAGCAACATCGTACTTGGAACACATTTGATCTACAACATCAACACCTATTTTTTGTCTTGTTGTAGAAACTTACAATTTCAGGTTTTTGCTTCGGTCCAGGTTTCTTCATCGATTGCATCGTCGTTATGCATTGTTGAGAGCAACACAACTGCCTTGTTTCTTCTTGGACAATAAGAGACGAGGGTCTTTTTTTTGTAAAAGGCAAACAGAGACGATGTAGGCTGTCTCTGTTTGTTAGGTCTTAGTTCATGTGGAACTCCAATACGTGTGGACCCTTATTGTTCCAACCATAGTCAGTTTTTTTTTCTTTTAGAAGTGTCTCAGCCAATGTACAGACGTAAACCAATTATCAGTTGTCACGTTACGGTTTTGTGTTGGAAATCGGCTCTACCATTCTGAGTGTCACTTGATCTGAAGAAATGGATAAGTTATAAGGCCCATCTGCTTGCTTTGCAGGATAAATTTTCTAAGTTTCAATGTATACATTGATCTTGCACAAACTAGGGAATAAATTTTTATTCCATACCTTGCAGGTTTCTTGGGCCATGTACACTTTGAATTTACAATTTCCACGGAATGCAACTAACTGCTCATCAATAGTGCAGTACTCACTTGGTATGAAATTGTTTTGAAAGTTTTGTACAACAAGCTCAAAGACTTCTCTGATAGGGGCAAGGTTGTCAAACTTCTGAACGCTGCGTTCGGTCTCTCATGTCGTCAAATCTCAAGCAACGCATCAGGAAGTGAAACCTTTTTTCACTCATAGCTAGATAGCAAGCTTCCACACCAGAGCCTGTGGAATATCCCAAATTTGTGAAGTCTTTTTTTCTGCTGCTGCCTAATGTCCCTGAAAGTAGTAGAATGCCAATAAAGGCACGAATCTCAACCTCACTTGTGTTTCTGGCATCTCTATCACGATCAAATTTGACCCTCACAAGATCAATGTAAGTGTTAGTAGAAGTAACTATTGTACTAATTACGGTCTTATCCATAAACAAATTGAAGCAGTCTAATTCGGAAGTTTTACCTCTAGCTTCTCCCTTTGGTCCAGGTAGGCGAATCACCAGATTGTCAGATCTTGTACGCACATTCCTGGGTTGTTGAGGAGTTTTCTTCCACTTCATAACATTTTTATGTTTGTCCCGCACCATGTACAGATTAGCCAATGGAACAGTATCATCAAGTTCAGAATCATCACTTGGGTACCAAACTCATGTTATCCTCGGTTTGGTTTATCTGTACGTCCTCAGTGTCAGAAAAGTGTTCCTCCACTTCAACATTATCTTCTTCGCCGTCATCACTGTCGTTTTCCACATAATCATCTTCATCAGAACTATCAGCAGTCAACAAATCATGAATCAAAGCGTTGTCACACAAACGTTGACGTTTCGCCATTACGTAACGGGAATAGGCGCGCGGTATACAACTGTAGCCCACTACACTTTGTTTTCGACTCAGCACACGAACCAGGCCACGCACCCGCTGACTAGAGCACTGACTGGGTGGCTGGGGAACCAGTTTGAAAGGTACCTAACCCCCCACCACCCCCACCCCACGGGACAAAGAGCTACAGTGAAAACAATAGCCGTGGTCTACCCTGGTAGCCCGCGCGCCTACTGGAGGGTCTATTAATGTATTAAATATTACCTTTGGATTTGTTAATAAAATTGGACGGTCCAAATCCCAGTGGTTTAGTATTTTAAGTTTATGGTCAAAGTAATTATGATCCACTTCACCAATCTTATGTATGGCTTTTATATACAGGGGGATTTTCTTATTCTTCCAATAACGTGAAATGCTGATTAAGATGACAGATTGAGATAATTAATTTTATAGTGTGCTGGATGTTCTTGATCATATACTATTTTGTAGATAACTCTTTCTGCAATGGTAGAACGCCTCATACTACTTAATAGTAATGTTGAGGTTTCGGTTTGTAAAGCTATAATAGGTGTAGATTTAAATGCATTCATAGTTATCCTCAAGGCTTGATTTTGTATAGCTTCAAGTTTATTTAGTAACTTCGCAGATACATGACCAAACAAAAAACTACAATAATCCAGTTTAGCAAGTATGAGACCTCTGTACACTTTAATAATGAGGTCCGGATGAGATCCCTGTCTTCCACATGCTAACAGTTTAGGGATATTTATGTCTTTTTGACATTGGTTGCATAGGTTATTTATATGATTTGAAAATGACAGTTTATTATCTATTGTCACACCTAACAGTTTGATAGTATTTTTAGGTGTTACTTTGTGACCATTAACATAAAAATAACCATACTGTTCATTATTATTATTATTTATTTTCCTTGAAAATACTGTAATGTTACTTTTGGTGGCATTAAGCTCAAGATATAGTTTATCAAAACTTTTAACAATGTTGTAGTGCAATTTGCATATTTTTGGATGCTGTGTCATAGTTCTTATATGACAAGTGTAAAGAGAGATATCATCGGCAAACTGTACTATCTGTATTTCTTCAGGTAGGCTGTTCTTTAAATCAGAGACGTACATTGAAAAAAGAAGAGGACTTATTACACTTCCTTGAGGCAAACCTTTGTAGGCATGTCTGGTAATTGTTTAATTTGGAAGTATCAGATTTAGACTTCTTCCTATGAGCCATTTACTAACATGATGTATAAACTCTGTTGGTATACCGTGCATGTATAATTTTCTCAGTAGGAGTGGGATAGCTTCATTATCATAAGCACTTAAAATGTCAAGTACTGCAACAATGACATTTTCTCTTTGAGTTAGCGCAACCTGTATATTTGTGGCTAAGGTAAGTAAATAATCTGTGCAGCCACGCTTCTTCCGAAATTCAAATCGATTTTCAGGAATGATTTTTTACTTGTTGACTAGCCACTCAAACCTATTCTTGATCATTGTATTCATGATCTTCATTAGACGGGAGATTAATGAGATAGGCCTATATGACTGTTCATGACCTTTATTTTTATTAGGTTTAAGAATAGGTATTATTTTTATTATTTCCATTGAATAGGTAATTCCATTTTATAGTTCCATATATTATTGTAACAGTTTAGCAGAATATAGAGTGCACTCATTGGGAGGTTCTTTATCATACTATATGTGACTCCATCTAATCCTGGGGATGTATCCTTTTTCTTAGAATAAATAGCATTATGAAGTTCTTTCATATTAAAACTATCCTCAAGAAAGCTTCTTTGGCTATTAATTATGATTATGGGGTAGTTAATTTCATTGTCTTTTGCTACATAATCTGGAACAATACGACTAATAAATTTTTATGCCAATTCAATATTATTATCAAGTTCATAATTGTAGGCCATTGTACTGTTCCTTAGCTTTTTAATAATTTTCCAAGCATAGGTTGATGACCTTCTGTCACTAATCTGATTGCATAGATTAGGCCAACCCTGTTTTTTCGCTTGTTGAATTACTTCCTGAGCTTTGAGTTGAGCAATTTGATAATTTCTATATGTAAGTGCAGTCATATTTTGTTTAAATATTTTAAAAGACAGCCTCCACTGAGCAACTGCCAGAGAATATTGTTCAGTCCACCAAGTTTTAGGAACAAAGCCTAACTTTTCCGTAATTTTTACCTTTCTTACACAAGGAGTTGCAATATTTATTGCCTCAGTCATCAAGTTATAAAATGTATTATTATATCTACCGATGAATGGTCAGGGATATCTGCTAACACCTGCCCTATGTAGTTTGTATACATTTCCCAATTAGCTCTCTTAACATTTCTAGTATAATTCTTGTTTGGATTTATGTAGAATATAATTGACTAATTTGAAAGCTGATTGTAATTGGAAGATGGCCACTCCCCATTGGATCATGTAATATATCCCAACTGAGCATCGTTGAATATAACTTAGGTGAAACAAATAATCTATTACAGACTGGTGTTGGGATAAAGCTGGAGTTGTGGTTGGATTATTTGAGTTTGCAAGTATGAATAGGGAGTTATTGTAATGGTTGTATATATCATTACCTCTACTATGACCTTAATGCAATCCCAAAAGGGTGGTGGGCATTGAAATCGCCGCAAACTAGAGTATACCCTTTATCGTAAAACAATAAATTTTCAAACCAAAATTTCTTGTTTATATTTTTATTGGTGCTATACAAGTTTATGATTTTAATTGGATATTTCAAATTGGTGGTGATAGTACTAAGGAGTTGGGTAGATTCTGTATTAATTTCTCTAACTACTTGAGTAGTTATGGCTTTGTGAACTATTATTGCTATGCCACCATATACATCAAATTTATCTAGTCTTAGTAGATAATAATATTGTTGTCAATCAACTTGACCTGATTGGTTAGCCAAGTTTCTTGTATAGCACCAATGTGAATGCTCTGCTTGGAAAAGGATCGCATTACCTCAGGCCATTTTATGTTTCAATGACCTGGCATTCCACTGAAATACTTTTAAATTATGTATTTCCATTGTTGTTAATATAACATATACTTTAGTGAATTGCTAATATTGTTAGTATTAATCCGACTTAGAAAGTTGGTTACGCCCAACTGTTTATTTGGAGCCTGTGGTACTATGTAATGAATTACTGCTAGTATTGCCCCTTGTAGGGGTTGCTTAAAATTAATCATTTTTGTTACTATTTGTGTGATCTCAGGATAATTTGGTTTCAGAGATCTAAAATTACATTGATGAAGGTTAAGTAGGGTTGACATTATTTAGTTTTAGTAATGCCACTGTATTTACTATTTATACCTATTTTGTTCGGTCTTTCAGGAGGTCTCACATTTTTACCTTTGCGTATGTTATCTTTATTTAGACCTATAAGGTAAGATGAAAAGATCTCTTCAATTTTTTTTCTGTGTTAGTATTCGATAGGTTAAAAGGCATTTACCCCTTAACTCGTTAATTTTATCCTGAAAAACGGGTTTTAATTGCTCTCTATTACTTTCATTGTCTGTTGACTGTGCAGAGTATGTTTTTTCAATGTTGTCTGAACCTGTACCTTGATTTGGCTTGTTTGTGTTACCAAATCTATTTGAAGGGATTTGTCTGGAAATCATGTTACTACTGTTAGTAGCTTAAGGTATTTACTTTAGCTCTAGGTTTTCTGTATGTGTAGGCGCTATAACTAGCAATATTATCATTTTCAACTAGATCACTCAGAGGTGAACATGAACATCTATTATTAGGATGGTAGTAAGATGGTTTGTTATTTCCAGTTACAGGTAGTTCTGGATAATCCGCATCATTGTTTGTTTTAATTTTTTCTGCATAAGATTGTTTTATAAAACGGTTATCTCTTGTTATTTTATAGGTTATAGGATAGTGTGCACTAGCAGTAAAATAATCTTCCTTATTAGCACTCATTTTGTTTTTAATAAGTTTCTGCCTTTTGAATTTCGGGCAAAACTTAGATGAACTACTATGTGGACCATAGCAATGTACACATTTCATAGGTTGTGAACAAGGTTCAGATTCTGAATGGAATTTGTCTCCACAATCTCTGCTGTATATCATTTTTACATTGTGAACTAGCCACGTGTCCGTATGAAAAAAATCTGTAGCGCTGTTTAACAGGACTAACCAAAGTTTCAACTTTCATACGAACATAATTAAGTTTAATAAATTCTGGAAGATTATCTTATTCAAATGTTATTTTTGCAAAATGTGTATCAACCAAATTATTGTTTACCCTTCTTTTAATTCTATGAACTTGAATTTGAGGGTGTTCACTTACAGATTCAGTTAGTATTTCATTTTCGCTTACATCAGGTTCTACGTATTATACAACTCCTACAGAATAAATTCTGATGGAGGGTACAAAAACATTGTAGTTCATTAATTGTGGATCAATTAAGTTATTTGCAGTAGTGTAATTTTTGCAAATGACTGATAGATTATTACTGGCACGTGTAATAAAATTTATATATTGTGATGTTAGATTATTTTTCCTACTTGCAATGGATTGAGTTTGTGTTTTTCTTTATGTTGAATAATTATTTCACATGGTCCTTTATTTTTAGATGTATAGTACCTTTTAATAACACTTTTTAAACATTAGCTTCGGTTGCTAACCCATTTTTATTAGAATCATACTCCTCGTCGGCCTGATCTCTATTACGTTTTAACTCTTTGCTGTGAATGTTAGCATTACTACTATACGTGTGATCTAAATCCATATTAATGGGGTCATTTGGGTTCATAATTGATTCTACGGTTTTTTCAAGCTCTAAAGCATTAGTAGCCATTTGGCTTGGGTTGGCTGGACCTGATTCGGACATGTCAGGTCCAGCCTAAACGTGCACGGTATCAACTATGCTATAGGTTAAATTTGGGTGGACGGGATTAGGTTTAGACTATAAAACTGTTATTAAAATAATGAAAGAAAGTTAACAAAAGTAAACTATGGAAGAAGAAAGTTACATTGTAAACATAAAACTAAAATACCAGTAATACAAAAAGTTGGATGACGAGCTGTGAGGTTAGGTATGGATAACGATAGTCGGCAACCACAAGTTAATTTCACTAACACGGACGTCAAACGTCGAATCCAGCGCAACTCTTCACCATGTCACGAAATAACAAATATTACCAACATTGGAAACTAAATAGCAAACATAAAAACAACTAGTTGAGTTGCTCAGAGCAGACATCTTTACGTACTGAACACGAAAAGTAGCCAACAATGCAAAAGCCCGCTTTAAACGACAATTTGTGTTTCGACATGAAAAAGCGTGGTGCCATATCGTCCCAACGCAAAACGCGGTGAGTTCTTGCCCACTTTAAGCGCCTGCGAACCCGTGGATACAAGCACAACGAACAGCTGTATGCGACCAGAAAACAACATGCGACTTATGGGCAGTGCGCGTTCCAGTAGTATAGTTCGTTGGACGTATCGCATAATGAAATTGTAGATACATTGAATACCTTCTTCTTCTTTTTCTCTGACCAGTAAAGATGTAACCCCGCCAGTAATCAATAAAACTAATATTTAAAAATTTAAACTAATTTTAGATGGCAGCGGATTGGTGTTTGTGTCCCTTGACATGAAAATGTCCTTCTATGGATTAGAGTGAGTTTGAGTTAGACGTGCTGAGACAAACCTACGCCTAACAAACGAGGATCTATCTTCGCTTCATTTAGCAGAGCATTATATAGCCTAGCAGCTGGAACAAGAAAGCAGTATTTCTTCATGATTAGCCAACTGAATATCTTACTCTATATCTAGTTTCAGCCTCTCTCGGGTTTTATGGTGTGTATTTAATTTATCACGGAAGGGAGGTCCTCGTTACATCTAACAAAGCAAGCTGGTAAAGATATAATGGGTCAGAATTTCCTGTTCCACAAATATAGGTCTACAATGCTTTGTGGTTTTATTGAAAAATGTGCAGGGCTTTTTGGAGACCAAGAAGCCATTTTCTGGTGCGTAATTAAATACTTTTAAGCATAGGCTTACGTAGCAGAAATGTTACACTTGCTAATATTGAGATTTTGCTTATATAGCTATTCCAAACAAGTTTCCTGTTCAACGTAAACCCTAAAAACTTAACTACATCCAGAATTTGAGCTTACACTGACGTCGGTGTGCAGATAATTTCCGAAGTTGGGTGTTTGTTGGAGTTTAGTGTGTCACTCTTATTACATAATGGCTGTATGGTCATTTATAATGCGTCCAAAAGGGAATATTTTAATTAAAAAAAATACCGCTGTCACCACTTGATAATTTTGGAAAAGAAACGAATTCCAACACCAAAGTTTAAATTTTTAAAATCACTATTTATTCCAATGATTTATTTAAAAATATTAGAATTCTTAATGGTTTAAAATGGGAGAGCATTTCCGAGTAAAAAATATTTGACTACATTGTTTAGAGAATTTAGAGAATTATTATAACAGTCATACATTTTGTGGTATATATATATATATATATATATATATATATATATATATATATATATATATATATATATACTACTACTAATATATATATACTAAATGCAAAAGTTTATCAAAAGCAGAACAATACCAACTCAAAATGACAAATCCAAAAGCTCCCACTCTAAAAGGTCAACCAAAGACACATAAACCGGATATTCCAATTAGACCAGTAGTAAACTTTCGTAACTCTCCTACTTACAAGGTATGTAAATTTTTAATTAAATAACAAAATAAAAACCCACATACATTTTGAAAATAATTACAGTATATCAAATTCAATTAATCTGGCAAATCAAATTCGAGATATTCAAATTCCATTAAACTCTTTCTTAATTTCTTTTGGTTTTAACAACGTGTACTCAAACATTCCAAAACAAGAAACAATTCAAATCCTAAAAGATAATCTAATACAAAATTATGGTTGCCTGTAAAGTCGGTTTTACGGGCGAAGATTTTACGTGACAACGTCTTTTTCTCGGTAGAATATTTATTGATATGAATATTATTAAATTGCACAATAGGAACAAGGAATTGAATGAAAATAAGAATTGCGCAAATTTTAACTATAGAAATATATTTTGTTTACTAAAACATTGTACATAATTTGAAATTAATTAAAATTTGTTATTGTAAATGGTAAAGTTGAATAAAACATTTACTAAAATTGGAATTTGAAATTCTTGCTAAACACAGTTAAATTCTAACTCCGCGCGTGGTGATTGGTCGGTTTAGTTCGTTTGTTTGGTCGCACTGTTATGACAGGTTAGAGGTTATAATTTGTTATTTTAAATGTTTGACTAGCAATACGCGCTGTTTCTTCTCAATCGACTGAATTACGATTGATTGCAGAGTGATTTAAACTAATAATTTACTTAACACTATCAACATTTGTCAATAGTATGACATAACCTATAAACTCAGTTTCTCAACTTTTGTGTCAATCTAACAATAAACAATCAATCATAGTTTACGATAATGAAATATCAGTGTACAATTATTTACCTTTATTGTTGTAGTTGTTGTAAATGACGAATCTAAGCACTCCACATTTTCACGAATAAACATAGTTATCTGCTTTATCCCGTGCGGCGGACCCACAGTTATCTGCTTTATCCCGTGCGGATCTCGTGCGGCGGACCCCATTGGAAAAACAATGATGATATTGATGTTATATCTCCTCTTTCAGGCCTTTTTGCAAATATATATATATATATATATATATATATATATATATATATATATATATGAACATTTAGAAAAGAACAAAATAATGAGTGACACTAATTCATTTAAAGACAAAATAATTTATTGGTTTAGATATGTGGATGATATATTATGTCTTTTCAATGGAGATGATAACCAGGCAGAACACTTTTTAACATTTCTCAATTCTATATCACCAACAATTAACTTTTCTAAAGAAATCCAAAAAGTCAAAATTAACATTCTTGATATAAGTATCTCTAATCTTAATGCAAATCACTCATTTGAAATTTATAGAAAAACAACCCAAACAGATCTTCTAATACCATCATCCTTTAACCATCCTTGGAAATACAAATTAGCAGCATTTCACTCAATGGTAAACAGAATGTTAAATATGCCAATGAGTGATGAGAATAAAAATATGGAAATTAAAATAATAAAATACCTAGCTGTCAAAAATGGATATCAACCCCAAATTGTAGACAAAATGATTAAGAAGGAAACCAGAAAAATTAATAAAACCAACAAAATACTACCTAATCATAATACTACAGAAATTCAAAAATATATATGTGTAACATTCAATACTAAATTAAACAAAGCTGTTCGAAAAACCTTTCAAAATTCAAAATTCTCCATCAGTCACCAAACAAGAAATAATACATTTAAACTTATTGAAAACAAAGTGAATCAAAATTATGACAAACAGGAATTATACAAACAATCTGAAGTATACAAAATTAACCGTAGTGACTGTGAAAGCTATTATATTGGGAAAACTGGAAGAAATTTTAATAAAAGGTTTAAAGAACACATACAAGCTTTGAAAACAAATAACGTGTCTACAATATAATCAAATTTTGCTGAACACTTATTGGAGACTGGCCATAACTACACAAATATTAAAAAGAACATGGAAATTTTAGATATCGAAATAAAAGGAGAGAAATTAAACACAAAAGAAGAATCACATATTTATCTAAATTATAATAAAGATCCTCATAACATTTTAAATAGTAATCTGAAAAATAAGACAAATCCAATTTTTGAAAAAATTCAAATATTAAATACAGATTACTAATAAGAAAATTACAACTGTGTCATTTAAATTTAACATATGTTTAAAAGGTCCACATGTGTATATCTAATTGTTTATTATTTATTTGTTTATTTAGAGGTTAATGTACACTGATGACGGTTAAAAACCGAAACACGTGTGTGTATTAAAAAGTTTTTTAAAAGGGTTTTAGTTACTTTCATTACATTTATATAGGTACTACTACTAATTTTTCTACTAATAACATTACTGTGTGAACAAAAAAATCATAAATGTAATTAATAACATGCAAGAAGAACTTTATTTTAAACTAATTTAACTCTGGGAACTAAGAATCGGCAACCACGTCATAGAAATAATTTCTATAAAATAACTCCGTGGAGTTCAAAAATTAAACTGTACAACACAGCTGCATGGAAATTCCAAAGCCTGAAAGGTACAATAACATCTATTTGGGGTTGTGACATGGACACTGAGAAAATGCGAATTGAATGACGTCTGTCAAAAGTGATTCAGACGAAGATATGAGAAGTAGTGATTAGTAATTGTTAATTTATTTTTGTTGCACAATAGTTCAATAAGTTTTAATTTTAGTAAATGTTTCACTAGTTACTCTGAAACGTATGATACAGTTTATCAGTGCTTGTAAAATTGAGGTACAATCGGTTTTGTGATGGGAAAATACAGGTGTAATTCACAATGCTTAGAAACAAATTAGATGTATGTTGACTAGAGAATGTACCGTACTGCTAATTAAATAAGATCAGTTGGTGAGTATGTATATACTATTATTACAGGTATTATGTGTTTAGTGGAAGATATAACTTTTAGGACACCTTTTTTTATTTTATTATAGGTTGTGAAATAAACCTAGTATACTACTGTCAAGTCAAAAATTAAGTCATTTCTAACAATGCCAGGAATTTTGCATACCAAACTACTAAAGGATGCTATGGGTAGGGTACGATAAGCGGACCCGGTTTTTTATATCAAAGAATGTAACCATCGATACCTAATATTCGGATCTCAAATCCTAGGCTATCAATCGATATAAAAGTATTTATAGTCCTCAATAACAATCACATGTTTTAAATTAAAATATGAATTTAATATTTACAGTGATGAAACAAATTATTATAACCAAAATTTGGAAAACTGAAGACGACCATATTTTACTTCTCTCACAGTTACAGTTGTTTCTTTCCCTCAAATTTCACACCCTACCCTATGAATTTAATATTTTAGTGTACAAAAATCTAACTAATTACAATGTAATATAGAGTAATAAAATCATTAATGGGTTAATTCAAATTTTCACTATACAACACAATTATTGGGTACTATCAAGTCCTTATCTACTATTTGTTATTAGGCTATTCATACGTACATATTATAAACATCAAAAAGTTAAAGATAACCTTAACAAGTGCTCACGTGATCTGAGCTTGAATTTTATTACTATCTCGAGGATTGTTTTTCTTACTACGCCAGATGTATGGGGTCCCACTAAAGCCTGTGTGTGATGGCGTGGAACATTTCTTATTGGTATTTTCCTGACCTCAGATTGTCCAACTTCTCAGACATCAGATTACGTTGTACGATTAGGATGTGATCTAATATCGGTAAAGTACAGTATCAATCCGAAATGCTTCTGGCCATCAGTATGGGCTTCAGTGGCACCACCCCACACTGGTTTAACATCCTTCGAGATAGTACCCAAATTCAAGCACAGATCACATGAGCGCTTGTTTATGTTGTGTTTAACTTTGGTATTAATTACTAGTAACATATTTACGATAACCTAATCTAAAGCTACTTATATCGCATAATAACATTCAATAGAGTAATATTTCCATTTCTAGCCTCTATTCCTTGCAAAATTGGCCTTGGCTGGTACTGGTTACTAAGTAACCAAAAATCTTTGTGAACACTAAATCAGCCCAGCCATTACTGAAATAACAGTATCCTGGTAATGGGTTACCATTGAATTACCTGTTACTGTTACTGATACTCAGGCCCGTTTTACACCCTCCCAGCACCCTAGGCACAACAAAGAGTTGCCCCTTTTTATACCCCTGCCAGCTGACTACGCCCCCCCCCCCCACCAGCCCTACCATAACGCCTATACCGTAATGTTAGATTTAGTCTGAAATGCCAGTTTTGGTTTGGAGGGACTTTAGACTAAAATGTTGTAATGTACAAATTATCCGATTCTTTTCGAGAGCCTTCCCATAATCCACCACCTATGGACCTGCTGTGTCCCGGACTGGCAACCGGTAGCGGTGAAGTATCTACTGGCCTCCGGTGGGAAAGCGTGTAACATACCTCATGGACCACCCACCCTCCCTTCTTTACATTTAAAGTATTTACATTATTTATAGTATTCGTTAAATCACATTTTCTTTGGATTATTTTTGGTTTGTTGGCTTACCACTAGACTGACTAGAGATTCAGACGATAGCTTTTTTCTGGTTTTCCGTGTTGAAAAGTCGTCAATAATGTTTTTGTAGTCTAATTTTAAAGTAATGTTGTTGCACAGCAACAATATGCCATTAAGCTTTTCATCAACCATCGGCGATCTAATTTCTGACTTTACTCTTTTCAAAGCTGAAAAGCTACATTCAGCTGTGCAGTTCGTCATAGGGAAGGTTAGAAATACCCTGAGAGCGACCTCCAAATTGCGGAAAGTGTTCTCTAATCTGTTTGATTTTATGTAGGCATACATTTCTTTGATCTTAGAAAGGTTCGGACACATCAGGTGTGGAGTCTGTGATGAAAGAGAGATAGCGAGCTTGCTTGATTTCATTTAAGATTTGTTTCAGTACTTCTTGTTCATAATCTCAATAAATTCACTGCAAATGTCAGACAAAAGGTATGATACACTACCTTTGCCTTTGTTACCATATCAGCATATCAGCAATTGTGCTATGTGTTGGGCGAGAAATGGATCAAATTCACTTATCAGTTCAAGACAGCCTAAAAAAAGTCTGTTTGATGATTATGCATGCAGATACAACCACGGCAATTTGTTTTTCCATTTTTTGAGCCCCCCCCGAAAATGCCAATTGCCTAGCGCCCTAGGCACGTGCCTACCATGCCTACTCAGTAAAACGGGCCTGCTGATACTGTAGATCTGTAATGGCAGGAAGTGCAATGGTTATGTACATGTTTTATTTGTATCAGACACGTTTATCCTTCAAAATAGTAAAAAGTAAATAAATATTATACTATTTCATTTACCATAACATTATTACTTTTTATACTGGAATTTGACCTACCTGTAACATAATTTGGTTTAAAAAGTTAGATCAAAGTATTCTTTACTCATGAATATTGGTGATTAAATGTTATCGATCATTGAAGTGTTGGACTCTTATTATACTGCTGCCAAATCATGTAACATAATTCAAATAACATAATAGCTCTACTGTTGTAACATCTTGAAAATAATATACTAACAATAAATAAAATACTATCTAGGCTATATATTTATAAAATGTTACAAATAAAACAATGTAACTTTTACTTACTTTTTACTATTTTCAAGGATATACATTTATCCTTGTGACACAAAGAAGACACATACAATTCCATTATACATGTGGCCATTATTCAAATACCAAATACATGATTTCACTTTAAATTAATTTAGAATAATAATGTCAGACAGAATTATGTTGTAGGCTTTTATAATTGTATTACTGAATAGTGAAGCTATATTTCTGTTTGTTAAAGAATTTAAGACTATTTAAAATAATAAAACTTTAAGAATTATAGCACTTGTGATTATTTTACAGGGAAAACTGTCTGACAGCATTTAAAAATACTCAAATGGATCACCATCATCAAAATTATCTTGTAAACATTGTTCAATGTTTTAAAATACATTTTGAGACCTTTATGGCCATTGTTCTGACTGATGTCACTAGTGTACTCAGTGCGTAAATGATTTTCCTTCAATGATTAAATTAATTTGCACAATATTACTATGGTAAATAAAAATAGCTGGCAATGATTAATATGAATATCTATTTGACAGATGTTTTTATATTTGATAATTTAGATATTAATAATTAATAGCTGATTTAATTGTGCTGGTGGCCACTTATTATACTGCAGCCAGCCATTTTTGCAGCATTTCAAAACATTTGTTGACATTACAAATATACCTATTAATACTTTATTGTTAACTATTAGAAAAAAATTGTCTTTGTAAAAACAATATAAAACAAAACATTGGTTTTAAATGTAATGTACTTTTTGAATTAAAAAATATATATATGTATATACTTTAATATACATTTTTTTCGAGTTTCATATGTCAAGGGTACTTTGATAGGGCTAGTTTACCTCCCACAGGTGGTGGGGCCGCCTAAGTGTGAAGGGCTGTTGCTAGCTTAGCCATAATGGTATCCCACCACTACTTGCTTTGATTAGGGCCCTGGCTTCTCTTTCTTCAAAGGAGACATAAATGAGATTAATGTAAAAAAATTGTGGATCGTAAAGGAGGCAACCCACCCCCAACCTTACCAATTCAGAATATCCTGTCACTCCAGAAGCAGCACAAAGGTCCTTTTAGGGCTAAATACAACAAGAAGCAAATTACACAAATATAACCACAAAATAATATTTACATTATTTAAAAGTATAGTTATTAGTATTTTCCAACTCCCAAAACAGTATATAGTTTTGTTCAGGAGGACAAGCAAAATACATTAAAAGCGATAAATTTATGATTGGCAACTATGGCCATTAACTTCACTGATAGCATATGTACAACTCTTATACTTGGTAAACTTTGAGTTTTGTGTCAATGTCAAACAGTAGGCCTACTATGGTATGACCAAGAGAAAAAACTGTTCTCTGAACAAATGCCAATAATTGTGTACCCTTAATGTATTATCTGTATTTTAGTTAGTAAAATCTAAAACCTTCTCCCAAGTATAATACTTTAAAGTAGCTGAATTGTCCGTATTCTTCAGCATGTATTTGCTAGTCATGTATTTGCATAAACTCTCCTGCATGGTTGGTGTCCATGCTGCCCCTCACCACGTAATGGGCATTGGCATTACAAATGAAGAAGAAAGGCTTTCCAGTCTCATCGTCAGTTAAAAAACTTTAAACAAAGAATTGTTCGTTCACCTTAAAACCATCCATTATTATTGTGAAGGAAATAAAAAAACAAGTGTAGTTTATTGGTAAATTTCATATAAAATACTTTAAGAAACATTAGATTGTTTTGAATTGATTCCAGGCAAAACTAGAAATGGAGACTCTGCCTGCAGAAGTGGTGGAAATGATTGCTCTATTCTTGAGTATAAAAGACCTGAAAGCATGCTGTGGTACTACTCACACATGGCGTGACATTTTTGGTCAAGACACTATATGGAAACGTCATTGCAACCGGGCTTTGGCCAAGTGCCTTGGTGCTGCCCAGAGTAGAGTGGAACCCAAGTTTGTGTTGTCAGAGGAGGAGCATTTAAAGAACTTGAGCCCCTTGGGTGAATGGAGACAGGCTTACTTGCAGGAACAACTTTTGTGGAGTCACTGGAGAAATGGGAACTATGTGATGGAAGAACTAACTATAAAAAGCTCATACAAATGTAAGCGAATGAAAGTGAAGGAAAACATGTTATGCCATTTTGTTACAGACCATTATTTAATTACATTATGTAAAAGAAAGGTGATGTTGTGGGATGTCTGCAATAGTCCTGTGATTGTGAGTAAACCTTTTGAGCTGTTGTTGACTGGAGATGTAAATTTCTGTTCAACATTCGGGAACGACAAGATTATTATTGTCCAGCAAACTCTCGTCCAAATTTATCATCATGGATCACCTATGGAGTTAACCTGGAGTCTTGAACAAAGCTTTTTCTTTGATAGAGAAGATCCTGTTCCATTCAATAAAACAGACAAAACTGTGACTTCTCCTCTAAATTCAAGATGCGTTGTTGATGAGAACTTGTTTGTAGGCATTTTGTTATCAGGAGAAGTACACATTTGGAATCTTACGTCTGGGAAGAAGTTGAAAACAGTTCTGTATCCTGGTAGTGATAATGTTAATAATTGCATTGTCAAAGTTGTACATTCTGAAAAACCACCAAAAGACTTTATAATTGTAGCTAAATGGTTTTTCACGTATAACTTCTATGTATTCTCTATGACTAGCTTGGACTTCTACTATGTCCAAAATAGTGAAACACTTGAATTAACACTCCCTTCTTGTGCAATTCAACATGGATTGTTGGCTGTTGGAACAACTAAATCTTCCAAAGTCTTTAACTACCGCACCTCTCAACGGTTGTTGAAAGTACTTCCCACAATTGGCAAGTTCACTATTGGATTGGTAGCCATGGGTGATTATTTTCTTCTTGTAGAAGAGGAGAAAATACATTTATTTCACACTATCACCACAACGTATGAGTGTGTCATACATATACCGGTGGTGGTGTCTTATAGTCATCGTATATCCGCCTGTTTTAATACAATTTGTGACAAATTCTTAATTATTAAATATTCATTGCCGGATTTCGATAGTCTTGATAATCCAGCTTTGGAGATCTATCTTAAGACTAATCCTATTAAAATTATTCGTCGACGGAACTTTAATTTTTGTCACATATTTGCAATGAACTCAGTTAGTTCAAAATTAGCAGTACAATCATCGAATGGAAATGTGTGTATTGTAAGCTTTTGGTAACTGAACTAAATTACCAATTTATGTCAAAAAGTGAAATTTTTATTTTTTAACTTATTTGAAAAGAAAGTTTTTAAGGGAGTGTAATAATTTTTATATTTGTAAAGACACTTTTGGTCTCAGCCCTGCAAAAAAATGTTTAAGGACAGGAAAAAAGGAAATTTTTTTAAATTTTAGTAGGAATGGTGGCAAATTATAAGCAGAAGTTTGGACATCGGCCAATGTGCATTTTGCTGTGTTATATAGCCTAAAATAAAACGGTTCAAAATAAGGATGTGAACTTTGTACGTTAAGTGTTACAATGGCTTGAAGGAATAAAATGTCTTATTCATAAAAACGTTTTGCGAGTGTATTTAAGTAAGAGTATTCCATACCACATGTTATGTAACAGGCTTTGCTGAGTTTCCACGCAAAATTTCAAAGCTATAGCTCATTTCATTCTCCATATATATGTCCAGCGGAAAGATTGACATACAGGAAACCATACAATCATAGGCTTTAGTAACACTTAGCCAAGTTCCATGGTGGAAATGCACCATCATAAAACTTGGTGATGCTTATATAGCAATGAAGTTTCATGCAAAATTCAAATCTATATTTTGGTTTGTTTTCTAGATATCGCATGGACCAACAGCAATGAAACATTTCCAGTCCCTCTAGTAATAGACTTTGCTAATGCTCAACCAATTAAAGAAATATAATTTCTTAATTTTTAATTTAATTTTTTTTCTTTAGGTGTTTTTATTGCATTTAATTACAATATTTTCTATAATTCTTTTTCTCTTCAGAGAAGTTATGATAAAGGTTTATCAATTTAAAATTAAAACATATTTTCTTAATCTTTCTACTCAATCTTAACCCTTTTAACCCCAGCCATTTTTCCATGGACTTGCCAGAAAGCCCATGGCGATAAGGGACCGTAGTGCAGAATTGAGGGAAAATACATCTAGTTTTCTTATTTTTGAAGATAATTTTTAGGTTTTTGTTTTACATTGTTCACAAATAAGTGTAATCTTAGATGTAATAGTTAAAAAGTACTTTTATAGAATGATTTGTTTTTTTTTTTTTAGCGTATTTATACATAACAAAATTTTTATTTTTTTATTTTTTATAGTTTGGACATAAGCATAAAGGGTAGAAAAAAATTGTAGCCCCTGAAAAATGAACATATTTCTTACTAAACACACAAAATTTGAAGAATTTTCCTTGATAAATGCAGGAGATATATCCAATTAATTGTATTGCTGCATAAGCACTTCTTCATATATTTCCACATACACGTCAGTAGAAGTATACAGATATGTATATTTTGTTTTTGCACTTTTGAAATAATAACAATTGTAAAATAACAAACTAATTGTAATGGTTTGAAAGACTAAAACTTGTTTAATTTTTCAAAAAAGTAAAAGAAATAATATTTACAATATATACATTTTATATGAACAACTCAATTCATTGTCTTCAAAAATAGCACATTCACCACTAATAATAGGGTATTTTGGGATTATACCGACCACACCAGTATGAAGAACACAAAAATATAAATTTATAGAAACAAACATGATAGAATGAAAAAACAACTCTAATTACAAAATTACAAACTTACAAGCATTTCCAGGCATTGTGATCGGTATTGTTGTCGCTGTTATCTTATCTTTCTCGAGAATCCCGATTACGACAGGCCACGCGGCATCACATGATTTGCACGGTACATAATTGCCTTTCCATTACAATTCAATTTATATTTCTGATCAGCCCCTCTAGAATTTGATATTTTACTGATAGGTACTATCTCGAGGGATGTTTTTACATACAAATAAAATGTTAAATAGATACAGATACAAATAAAACATGTACGAAATACGATGCCAATTGGAAGGTTTATTGTTTTTGCATGTAGCCCGTTTCTTCACCGACTACTATACCGAAACTGATGGCATTTGGACATATTATTAGCCAGCTACATTAAATTCTCGAGACGTCCGGTATATCGGAAGTTGAGCATTTTAGCTAGACCACCTCTGTCCGATATATCGGACGCCGGGGCTAAAACGGTTAAAAACTAACATCTTTATTTAAAGTTTATTATTGATAATGTATAATTTGAAAGGATAATTGGAATTAAGATATTTCTCATTGTTTTTGTAATATCTAATCAGCTACATAACCTTGATAAGTATTGTTTTAAAATATTTATTTTAAACAAGTTATTCCTAATTTTTTAAGGTAAATTTTCAATCTTATCTTTAAAATAGTTAAACCACTGGTTTTGTATATCCTAGGAAGACTTGTACCCTATGCATAAAAGAAGGAAGAACCCCAATAGCACAGAAGAATTAACAGCTACGTTAAAAACTGAGTTTTGCTGTTTAAAATAGGTCCAGGGCTCTACACTTTCAAGATTTGCACAGGACCATAAAACTAATCACAATTCACTTCACTGACGAACACTTTGATAAAATTCTTCCACACTATTATAGACGATTCTGGATACTGGACTGCTGACACTCGTATTAGTTTCCTATTTGTGTCTGTGAATGAAAGGTTATCTCTTTACAAGCAAAGTTGAGTTGGTATTAATATTTAGGTAACGTACGCTTTGTTATAGTTTGCAAGCTTGCAATGCCTAACAGTAGCATAACTATCGGTGGGAAGGGGGAGGGGGTGGAAAATAAAAAAATTACACATGTAACAAATACAAAATCACTTTTATTTCAAAATTCATTAGGTATAGATATGGTGTCAGGTGGTAACAGTAACTTGCTTGGAATACATTAGTTAAAGATTTTACTTGAAATTAAGGCTATAACTAATTTATTTAAATTTACTTCATACAACTCCCCCATGGTGTGATATGCTCTTCAGTCAGATTCATCCCCCTCCACAGCCAAGTCCTAGTTACATCACTATATCTAGTAGTATTTACCCCACTTCCATTTACCAGTAATGACAACACTTTGTTTACTCCTGTGTGTGTGTTGACTATAACATCTGTCCAAATGCATACATCCATCTGCAGCATTGTGTTGATCTTAACATCTGTAATAAAATGGCAAGAATTACAATCCTATCACTTATCTCATCGATTTTTTTGTGGTCTCGTTTCATTAAGGTTACTTTGTAAGAATTCACAGAACAAAAAATTTGTTGTATTTAGATCCGGTGAACGAGCTGGTCATTGTATTGCACCGTGCAGACCTATTCATCTGCCAGAAAACAGTCCAATCATTATTACATGATAGTGCACCATCGTGCTAACTGTAAACGGAGGTTATAATGTCATACCTGTACCGAGTCAGATATATTGTCTGAAAATATTGGTATATATTGTTGTAGAAACACAGGAAGTTCATAAATAATAATATGTATGTCTTTATTGCAAGTTGAGTATACTTTCTTGTTTTCTATTGTGCTTATAATTTTCTTCTGAATCGTACACACTTTCACCTTCGAAAGACCTTTCCCAAACAATTGTTTCAAAGAGCTATTGAATATAAACACAGATATAGTAGATACTACTAATAATATTATCTAAATTGAATTTTTTTAAAGAGTGAAATTCAAAATGAATAATTTATTTTTTTTAAGAGGCTGTTCACGTTACGTCAAGTGATAGTGAATTTCTGATTTCTTATGTTTGTCAATTTTATAACATTTAATTAAAGCTTTGAATTTATTCCAGACTGGATTACCACTAGCAATGGAAAATCTGCCCGTGGAAATGGTAGAGAATATAGCCCAATATTTAACTACGAAAGAACTGGCAGCATGCTGTGCTACCAGTCGAGTTTGGCGAGACATTTTTGGTGAAGACGGTATATGGAAATATCGATGTAACACACATATAGCCAAGTATCTTGCTACTGCTGAGAGTAGAGTAAATCCACAGTTTGTGATACCGGAGTGTATGAATGTAGAAAACTCGTTAAATCCACTGGGAGAGTGGAGATTGTCTTATTTACGAGAACAACTTCTATGGAGTCATTGGAAGAACAGGAAACAGGTGACTGAGCATCTAACGTTGATTGATCAATCTGAACCTGAAAAAGTAAGAGTCGGTGACAACGCGTTGTGTCATTTTGTCACAGATAACTATTTGATTACATCAAATGAGAAAAGAGTAATGTTGTGGGATGTCCGAAATTGTCCTGTGTATGTGAGTGATCCCTTCAAGCTTTTATCATCTAACGGAGTGGATTTTTGTTTAGCATTGAGTAATGACAAGATTCTTATTGTGCAGAAAACTCTTGTTCAGATTTATTATTGCGGATCACCTATGAACTCCAACTGGAGTTTAGAACAAAACTTTTTGTTTGATAGATCTGAACTGATTTCATTAAGTAAAACAGAAGAAATGGTGAATTTTCCCCTTACTTTCAGTAACCTTGTGATTGGGAATTATTTTGTAGGAATCTTGTCTTCGGGAGAAATGCACATTTGGGATCTTGCATCTGGAACAAAGATGAAGAAAGTTTCATATCCTGGCAGTATGAATGATGAGATCATTAAAGTTGTAAGTTCTATGACACCACCAACAGACATCGTTGTTGTAATTCAAAGAAATTCCATGTATCACTTCTTTGTCTTCTGTTTTGCCAGTTTGGATTTTTATCCCTTTACAACTAGTCATGACAATCAGAGATTTCCTTCTTGTGCAATCCAAAACGGATTGTTGGCTATCAGTTTAAATGGCCATTTTAAAGTGTTTGATTATCGCACCTCACAGTTGGCGTTAGTAGTGCCTGCCGAATACTCAGTAGGAGTGTTGACCTTAGACAGTTCTTTTCTTTTTATATCAAAGAATACTGTACACGTATTCAATACTATCACAGCATCTTTTGAATCAGTACTTCTAGCATTAATAGATCCATTTGAAGATATAAACAGTATAACTGACATTACATGTAATAAATTTTTGATTACAAGCCACTTCAGCGGAGAAATTGCTTGGGAGTTGGACTTTAAATCATCACCTATGAAAATGACTAATTTGCGGAACTTCAATGTTTGCTATGATTGTAATATTAACAAAGCTTGTACAAAGGTAGCAGGAGAACTGTGGGAGGGAAGTGTAGAAGTTATAAGTTATTGGTAGGTTATAAATGTAAAGTTAAAATCTAGAAATAAAATTAAAGTTAAGTAAAAGAAAAGATTGTTATTTCTGTGGTGGTGTTAGGATGTCCCTACATAGATCCTCTTTAATTCACTATTCCTATCAGTAACGTTAATTTGTAATCCTTGTTGAGCTGTAAATTATGATAATCAAGACTATCATCTGTTCCTGCCATTGAGCGATTGCTCATATTCTAGTCTAATAGACCAAATGCAGACGACCTGTCAGTGTTGTTCAATTGTTTGTTCTTCCCCAACTGTCTAGTATGTAGAAAGTGATAAAGCAGGGTGGCCACCCAAGGGGGAATAAGCCAGGAATTTTTCTGAGAAACGAGAAAATTACATAAACAATTTTTCCGTCTCAAAGAATTTATAAAATTAAAGACAATTTGACAACTTCTTGAATCAAGAATTTATCAATCTCGAAACATTGTATTATACGCGACGTGGATCATGAAATTGTGAATGATCAACATATGTTTGCGAGCTTCATCTGAGGGTTGCCTCCACTAGTGTATACATCGAGAGATTCCATATGGGCCCTGAGAAGTGCGACATGGGAGTGGTGTGATATGGAGTGGGAGAAGCCGTCAAAAGAGGGGAGGGGCTGACTGCCGTCGCGCCACAAAGCGGTTGTGACCGCAATACAAACAGGTCTATGTATTTAAATATTATTCCATCGCCGAAATGGGGTTATAAACAGGCTTAACACGTTGGCTACCGATGAAAAAAATTGGACTCTCAAAATAGACCGACGTCCCGCCGGCGGGGCGCAGCGGTTTTCGTCGGGGACCAGCGTCCCGCCGGCGAGACTCACGGACTGTTTCTAGCGGACCGACGTCACGCGGGCGGGACGCAGACCACAATTAGAATAATGTTGTTTTATTTATAGTTGGTCAGATTTAATGCCTTGGTTCTTGGATATCGGTCTATAGGAATGTGTGCCCCGCCCGTGGGTCGCGTGGTCCCTGTGTGGGAATTTTTTTCTCACGTTGCAGAGCATTTAAGTTGTCTCACCTGTTGTTTACTATATTGCACTTTTACCTGTTGCTTAGATGTTGTGAGGCTCAGGTTTCACTCTGTTACGATAGTTTGTTTTCATTTTGAGGTTATTTAATGATCTTCGTTAGATTTCGTGAATATTTACGAACACTGGAGTCTTGTAATATGAAGAGAAAAAAACCAAACAGATTGTTCTACAATGATAGTGACATTGAAGATGAATTAGGCGATTCCGATGAACTAAGTTCGTTGTACAGTTCTAATGGTGAGAGTAAGTGTGTTCCTGCAGACAGTAGTAACGATGGTGAACCAAGTGATGAAGATGAAACTAGGCCGATCACTGAACCTGAGAATGTAAGTTTTAGTGTAGGCCTAGACGGAAATGACCCGATATTTCACGATCCAAACATAGAGTTTGTACTTGAAAATGTTGATAATAATATGAATGATGATATGACCAATGACCCTAACGTTCATTTTGTTGTGGATAGGGATCACATGGGTTATGACGAACGTCAACTATGTTGGACTGATAAAAACAATATTCCTCCAATCCACAACTTTATAGGCCAAGAAAAAATAAACACTGATTCAACAAATCCCGTAGAAATCTTTTCAAAACTTTTTGACGATGCTCTCCTAAACAACATTGTGACGTGGATAAATAACCGTGCTTTGCTTATTCGTGGTATGCCTTCCCCGAAACACTCACATAAATTGGTGGAAGCCTATCACTATTGAGGAACTAAAAAAGGTTAGGCTTATGTATGCTGATGGGGAATCTTAAGTTTTCAAGCCTTAAGCACTGCTGGTCGTCATCTGAACTGTATGAACACCCCATTTTCAGCAAAACCATGTCTAGAAACAGGTTTGAATTATTTCTAAGATGCATGTGTTTCTATAACCCACAATCTGGCTCAACCGAGGGAAAGTTACATAAATTTAAAATGTCCTTATCCATCTTTTGCGTAACTTTGCCACATGTTTTTCACCAGGAAAATATTTATCGCTTGATGAGGCGATGGTGTTATGGCGAGGCAGGTTGTCATTTTGCCAATACATAAAAAAACAAACTACATAAATACAGTATAAAACTGTACGAACTCTGCACCCTTGATGGTTATATTCTGAACATAATAATCTACACAGGTAAGGGTACACTGTCAAACCCAGAGAAAGGGCACACCTTTGAAGTAGTGACACGCCTTATATGGGGAAGGGACACATGGTGTTTATGGATAACTTCTATAACAGTGTAGACTTAGCTGAACACTTAGATGCAAATGACACCATGTGTGGCACACTAGCGAGTAACAGATCTGGAAATCCAGAAGTGGTAGTAAGAGCCAATTTGAAGAAAGGAGATTGTATAAGTAGACAAAAAGGTAATGTCACAGTCATGAAATGGAAAGACAAAAGAAATGTTTTGACCATATCAACGGCACATGGACCAGAGATGGAAGACGTAAGAAACAAAAGAGGAACAGATACAAGTAAACCAAGTATGGTTGTATCATACAATAAAAATATGAGTAGAATTGGTAGAAGCGACCAAATGATTTCATATTACTCAACGCCCAGAAAGTCTTTGAGGTGGTATCTGAAGCTATTCTTTCACCTCCCTAGATGCTGCTATGTGGACAGTAACTACATATATTCACGAAACCTAGAAAACCTCTTTCAAGTACCTAGCATTTAGAGACATCATCATATCTGATTATCTTCAGCTGCACCCTGTTACACCCAGAAGCGTTCGCCCAAGACTATCTCAGGACCACAAGCTTATGAGGATGAGCCCAAGGGTAAGGTGTCGACATTGTTTCAAGACTGACAAAAAAAAGAAAAAATACATACTACATTTGTGACAAATGCAAGGACAAAAAGGGACTACCTGTTGGATTTACCCCACTTCCATTAATTGTCTTAATGATAGGTTGTGAAAAACTAGTTCATTGCTGAGATTTTACTGAATCTACCTTTATTGACTGACTCAATCTTTTATGTCAGTATCATGAAACTACTATCAGAGGAGGGATCTGTGTACCTTTTTATGACCACCTTACATAAAAGTTTGTAATAATTAAGTATAACAATAGGCCTATAAGTAGAAATATTTTACCAGTAATGACAACACTTTGTTTACTCCTGTGTGTGTGTTGACTATAACATCTGTCCAAATGCATACATCCATCTGCAGCATTCTGTTGATCTTAACATCTGTTTTAAAATGGCAAGAATTGCAATCCTATTCCTTATCTCATTGATTTTTTGTGGTCTCGTTTCATAAAGGTTACTTTGTAAGAATTCACAGAACAAAAAATTTGTTGTATTTAGATCTGGTGAACGAGCTGCTCATTGTATTGCACCGTGCAGACCTATTCATCTGCCAGAAAACAGTCCAATCATTATTACATGATAGTGCACCATCGTGCTAACTGTAAACGGAGGTTATAATGTCATACCTGTACCGAGTCAGATATATTGTCTGAAAATATTGGTATATATTGTTGTAGAAACACAGGAAGTTCATAAATAATAATATGTATGTCTTTATTGCAAGTTGAGTATACTTTCTTGTTTTCTATTGTGCTTATAATTTTCTTCTGAATCGTACACACTTTCACCTTCGAAAGACCTTTCCCAAACAATTGTTTCAAAGAGCTATTGAAGATAAACACAGATATAGTAGATACTTATAATATTATCTAAATTGAATTTTTTTTAAGAGTGAAATTCAAAATTAATAATTTATTTTTTTTAAGAGGCTGTTCACGTTACGTCAAGTGATAGTGAATTTCTGATTTCTTATGTTTGTCAATTTTATAACATTTAATTAAAGCTTTGAATTTATTCCAGACTGGATTACCACTAGCAATGGAAAATCTGCCCGTGGAAATGGTAGAGAATATAGCCCAATATTTAACTACGAAAGAACTGGCAGCATGCTGTGCTACCAGTCGAGTTTGGCGAGACATTTTTGGTGAAGACAGTATATGGAAATATCGATGTAACACACATATAGCCAAGTATCTTGCTACTGCTGAGAGTAGAGTAAATCCACAGTTTGTGATACCGGAGTGTATGAATGTAGAAAACTCGTTAAATCCACTGGGAGAGTGGAGATTGTCTTATTTACGAGAACAACTTCTATGGAGTCATTGGAAGAACAGGAAACAGGTGACTGAGCATCTAACGTTGATTGATCAATCTGAACCTGAAAAAGTAAGAGTCGGTGACAACGCGTTGTGTCATTTTGTCACAGATAACTATTTGATTACATCAAATGAGAAAAGAGTAATGTTGTGGGATGTCCGAAATTGTCCTGTGTATGTGAGTGATCCCTTCAAGCTTTTATCATCTAACGGAGTGGATTTTTGTTTAGCATTGAGTAATGACAAGATTCTTATTGTGCAGAAAACTCTTGTTCAGATTTATTATTGCGGATCACCTATGAACTCCAACTGGAGTTTAGAACAAAACTTTTTGTTTGATAGATCTGAACTGATTTCATTAAGTAAAACAGAAGAAATGGTGAATTTTCCCCTTACTTTCAGTAACCTTGTGATTGGGAATTATTTTGTAGGAATCTTGTCTTCGGGAGAAATGCACATTTGGGATCTTGCATCTGGAACAAAGATGAAGAAAGTTTCATATCCTGGCAGTATGAATGATGAGATCATTAAAGTTGTAAGTTCTATGACACCACCAACAGACATCGTTGTTGTAATTCAAAGAAATTCCATGTATCACTTCTTTGTCTTCTGTTTTGCCAGTTTGGATTTTTATCCCTTTACAACTAGTCATGACAATCAGAGATTTCCTTCTTGTGCAATCCAAAACGGATTGTTGGCTATCAGTTTAAATGGCCATTTTAAAGTGTTTGATTATCGCACCTCACAGTTGGCGTTAGTAGTGCCTGCCGAATACTCAGTAGGAGTGTTGACCTTAGACAGTTCTTTTCTTTTTATATCAAAGAATACTGTACACGTATTCAATACTATCACAGCATCTTTTGAATCAGTACTTCTAGCATTAATAGATCCATTTGAAGATATAAACAGTATAACTGACATTACATGTAATAAATTTTTGATTACAAGCCACTTCAGCGGAGAAATTGCTTGGGAGTTGGACTTTAAATTATCACCTATGAAAATGACTAATTTGTGGAACTTCAATGTTTGTTATAATTGTACTATTAACAAAGCTTGTACAAAGGTAGCAGAAAAGCTGTGGGATGGAAGTGTAGAAGTTATAAGTTATTGGTAGGTTATAAATGTAAAGTTAAAAACTAGAAATAAAATTAAAGTTAAGTAAAAGAAAAGATTGTTATTTTTGTGGTGGAGTTAGGATGTCCCTACATAGATCCTCTTTAATTCACTATTCCTATCAGTAACGTCAATTTGTAATCCTTGTTGAGCTGTAAATAATTATGATAATCAAGCCTATCATCTGTTCCTGCCATTGAGCGATTGCTCATATTCTAGTCTAATAGACCAAATGCTGACGAGCTGTCAGTGTTGTTCAATTGTTTGTTCTTCCCCTACTGTCTAGTAGAAAATGATAAAGCAGGGTGGGCACTCAACCGGGACTAATCCGGGAATTTTTCTGAGAAATGAGAAAATTACGTAAACAATTTTTCCGTCTCGAAGAACTTTTAAAATTAAGACATAATTTGACAGCTTCTTGAATCGAGAATTTATTAATCTCGAAACATCGTATTATACACTACGTGGATCGTGAAATTGTGATTTAAGATCGACATACGTTCGCGAGCTTCATCTGAGGGTTGCCTCCAGTAGTGTAGTGGAGTTTATCTTGGTTAGTTCTACTCATGTGCCGCGGCAAGCCCCCTCCTCCCAAAAAAACACGTAACAATGTGATTGATTTTTTTATTTGTGGAGTCGCCTGAAGATGAAACCTTTGGATTCGAAAGTCCACGTCAACAAAATAAACAATTGGGAAAAGTGGTGTTTTTATTTAAATTTAGTAATACGTAACAATGTATTAGTAGACAATTTAAAATCGGCCGATCGTTCCAGACTTCGGCACTATGCGAGCGGTAGTGACCGCAGTACAAACAGATCTATGTATTTAAGTATTATTCCATCGCCGAAATGGGGTTATAAACAGGCTTAATAGTTCGGTTAGTTGAATAATATATGTTTGACATACCCTTTTTTTAATACATCAGAGTTTTAGTTGGATTTGTACCAGGCCTGATAAGATACTTTTTGCGCACAAATAGATTCTCTCTAAATATACATATATCCATGTATTTTTACGTACACGGAATATATTCTGGAAGGTCATTTTATAACCTACCATTTCTACTATTTAAAAGGAGAATGTAGAGGTTATGACTTGTAATATTAAATACAGGGTGAGGCAGACCACCCGTACAGTACGTATAACGGCCAAACCAAACGAGGTAGATTATTCGTAACACTTAAACCCCCCTATTTCCACCCAAAGAATTTGGAGAAATTATTTTGAAATCTCTAAAACTCCCCAAAAGGGTAGTTTTTGGGGGGTAGGGGTGGTTTTTGGAAAATTTTCAAATGTAAAGTTATTGTTGAGTTATACCTCATTTTAAAGGTATTTTTTCACTGATTATTTTGATGCAAAAATTTTGAACCTATCTTGCCGCTTATGTACAGGGTACACCAAAACGTTAGAAAAATCAGGGGTTTGTGGGTACATTTATTGCAACTACCTGCACAAATGTAGAGAGACGATATTTTTATTCAAAACTAACGATGAGACGGCTTATCGAAAAATATCATCAAATGCCACCCTACCCCCAAAATTTACACATTTTAAAAATACATAGAATTTTGAAAATAATTAACAGCCCCAATCTAAAAAAACTCAAATAGCAACCTAGGTTGTGTTGTACATCATTAGAAAGGTCTTTAAAAAATAAACATTTTCTACGTTTAAAGTTTGTCTCTATCTCCAATGGTTTCAAAACTGTGGTACAAAAATAGATTTTTTAATAAACTTTACTCAATGTATTTATTATAAAAAATTAGTGCAATGTGCAAGTAAAAAAAAGTTCCAACAGTAAACTGGTCTTTATGTTTATGATTGAAAAAAAATACTCTACCCAATTTTAAAAAGTCTTTTAAAATTTAAAAAGGTATTGGAACACCGTAAACTACAATGTCTTACGATAAGTGCTGAGTTCTCTCATGAAACGGGAAAAATTACCAGTTTTTCAATTAGTAAATTTTGAATTATAAAACGTTTTACACTTATAAATTACACAAAATGTATAGAGAAAACCTGTTGTTAATTAATCATTGATGTGAGTGCCATGGAAGGAAAGAGTATCCTGTCATTATTAAAAAAGATAAAAACTTCAAACTGGTTTTGAAAAACAAATCTACCATGTTACAGCAGCATCATGGTAAATTATGAATATGACAATTATTATCAATTATCAAACTAAAACTAACAATAACCTAGTAACTGACCTCATGAAGAGTTAAAACCGGTGCTCAAACTGCAACCTATTGTTTTTCCAGACAGAGTTCAATCCTTGAGGTGAAGCTATCTACAGCTCTCAATATCTCTTCTCTACTGATCGTGTTTATAGCCTCCCTTATCCACCACATCATGTCCTCTCTAGTTGTTGGTCTTGATTTTTACAGTAGGTCTTTTAGTCTACCCCACAAGTAAAAGTCCATACACGTTAAATCAGGAGATCTCGCTGGGTAGTTCACAGGGCCGCCTATTCCAATCCATCTGTCATGGTATTGCTCGTTTTAGAATCAATCGAGAATCTTCGGCTTAGTGTGCTGGTGCCCATCGTGCATAATACCACATACGTTGTAAGACTTTCTCAGGGATTTCAATTAGAAAGTTGATATAAACTACTCGGTCTAGGCGATCGTCAAAGAAGAATGGCCCTACAATTTTGTCACCGATAATACCGCACCAGGTATTTAGGGTCCAGTACCTTTGGTTGTCCACCTCTTGCATCCAGTGTGGGTTTTCAAACACCCAGTATCTCATATTGTGGCGGTTCACTTCTCGATTACTCCTAAACGTAACCCTCGTCACACCACAGAATGTTACGGTGAAAGTTTTGATTTTGTTGTAGTTTTTATCGAGCCCACAAACAAAAGTTCATTCTATGAAGGTAGTCATCTCCATGGAGTTCTTGATGTAATGACATCCTATATGGGTGCATTTTATAATCGTGAACAATTCTTAAAACAGAGCTTTGACTCATACCAGAATCAAGAACTGCTCTTCGTGTAGAATCATGCGGATTCAGTTTAAAGGCTGCCAAAAACTTCGGGTGCCCTATCACTTCTCACGGGTCTAGCGAGTTCCTTTCCTTTGTTGTGATCATGTTGAACATGACCTGTTTCACGAACTCGACTAGCAAGTCTTTGAAAAACGTTCCTGGAGTGATGTTCGCGGTCTGGGTAACGTTGGGCATAAAGAAGAAGTGACAGCTGAGTAAATTTGGAAACATCCCCCTAATACCATAAGCATCTGGAATTCCTCCTCATTTGAGAATGGCATATTAGAACAAACAAAACTTACACTACGTACTTAAAAAAAATTAAACTAATATCTACCTCATACCACGTGGTCACAAGAACAACTGAATAGGGAGACAATAATAACAGAGATTAGATAAGAGACCAAGGAATTGGTTCCAAAATTCTTACAGGGGCAACTCGTGTATTTGGGATTATTAAAACATGAACACCACGGTTAGATTGCTTTTGAAACATATTACACTGATAGAAATCCTGTTTTTATTACATTATTTAAAAACAAATTAAACTTAAAAGTCCAACTTTTTTCCATTTTTTCATTGGGTTTTGATATTAAAATTCAAACTAACTTAGTAAAATTATTAAAAGATCTATTTTTGTACTACAGTTTTGAAAACCATTGGAGATAGAGACAAACTTTAAATGTAGAAAATGTTTATTTTTTAAAGACCTTTCTAATGATGTACAAACACAACCTAGGTTGCCTATTTGAGTTTTTTTATATTGGGGCTGTTAAGTATTTCAAAATTCTATGTATTTTTAAAATGTGTAAATTTTGGGGTAGGGTTGCATTTGATGATATTTTTCGATAAACCGTCTCATCGTTAGTTTTGAATAAAAATATCGTCTCTCTACATTTGTGCAGGTTGTTGCAATAAATGTACCCACAAACCCCTGATTTTTTAACGTTTTGGTGTACCCTGTACATAAGCGGCAAGATAGGTTCAAAATTTTTGCATCAAAATAATCAGTGAAAAAATACCTTTAAAATGAGGTATAACTCAACATAACTTTACATTTGAAAATTTTCCAAAAAACCACCCCTACCCCCCAAAAAACTACCCTTTTGGGGAGTTTTAGAGATTTCAAAATAATTTCTCCAAATTCTTTGGGGTGGAAATAGGGGGGTTTAAGTTGTTACGAATAATCTACCTCGTTTGGTTTGGCCGCTGTACGTACTGTACGGGTGGTCTGCCTCACCCTGTATAGGCATTTTCCTGAATCTGCAAATTACTTCGAAGTACTAATTCTTAGGCCTAACAGCCTAACAGTATTCTTAGGCTTGTTCCATCCTCTCCCAAAGGATAAATAGAGTTCAGATGAAAGTATTTGAAGTCTTAAGATGGACCCGACCTTATGTTCCGGCGAAATCATTGTCTCGTACCGCAAGTTCGGTCCACCGCCAAAACCTCTGACCCGCAATGCTGATGTGCAGTCAGTCTTACAGTTGTTATTTGGCTTGATAATAGACTAGAGAATCGGAAATGTTCGACCGGAAAAATTGGGAATTCGAAAAGAGGTTTTTTAGTGGCTACCTTATTTAGAGACCGGATATCTGAGCAATATTGTGCGACTGGAAATACAAAAGTAGTACTTTTCTCGTGCGGCGTTGATAGCTTGAGTGAGATGGCGCGCTGACCGTGACCATGTTATAGTAATACACAGCACACCATATTTGTTTAAAAGACCGCCCATAACTTTTTGCTGAAGCGTATGATATAAATTTTAGAAAATTGTCGTTTGGCTAAAATGTGGTTCTTGTAGGAAGAGGGCATTTTTCGAAAATTACACCAAGATAAGGGTAGACCTTCAAATGAATCCCATAAAGTGCAGGAAAGTGCGGTATAGAAAAGGATATTTGACAACTTAAGAGTGTCCAAGGATTAGCGGTTGTAACGACTTAAGGTTGGGTCCCTAAAGTCCGTGGTCGGCACTGTTCCCTCTGCGTTATTGAGTCAGTCCATATTCTACTGTAACTTTCACAGTGTCACTTTATTGTATCATCTACGTGGGTTGCAATTTTGACATTTTTGTCTGTCCACACGATATCTTGGAAGACGAAGTCAACTGTAGACTTGACATTTTGCACGAAGCTTCATTGCTATATAAGCAGCATAGAGTTTGATGAGTGCGTGTCACTCCATGGGATTTAGCTGTCAGCGAACATATTTACATTGGTCTTATGGTTAGCAAAGATAGCAACGATAAAATCGTAGAGACAGAAACAAACTGAGTACAAAAACATGAGATTTCAATATGTAATATATTAAAACTTGAACACTGCCTCAACACATAGGACAGTATCCTATGTTGACGTTGTACGAGTATATAGAAAACGTGTGAAAAGATGTTAAAAATCAAAGGAAGTATTCAATTGCAGTTCTTTATTTTAAGGTAGGCAAGCGGCTAGTCAGCGAGGAGACGGCTCGTCTAATCAAACGTTTGAACTGTCCTTCTGCATCTCCTAATTTGAAGTTTCAACTGGGACCCCAACACAGCCCTGTGCATATTGTTCACCCAACACCATCTGATTTGAACATGCCATCTGACATGGATAATTATGAGACTGTGTTAAACTCGATGTGTTGGCTGGCTCCGACTTGCTAGCAGCAGCCTAACGATGTGTATCATTGTCAGATTCAGTTCCAGTGTGGAGTCGTTCAATCTCTCGTTGCATGACTTCCCACCACTACGTCTCCGAGCCCAAGAGAATCGGCCTGCAACTATCACGTTGGATCGACCGTGCTGCTTTTTTGGGAGAGAAGAGAAACTGCTCAGTGATAGAGTAGATGAAGGGGATGATTGTAAGGGGAGTGTGCATCCCACACCTAAGTCTGTCTCTAGAAGCAGCTTGGTATTATTTCACTATAATGTTCAAGGCTTGGTACAAAATTTAAAAGTTGACCAATTCAATTTATTCCTGGAATCATCTAATCTAAATCCGGATATCATATGTCTGTCTGAGCACTGACTTTCACAAGAAAATTGTACAACATTAAATAAAATCAACGGTTTCAAAACTATTTCTATATAAACACGCAAAAGCAATACTAGGGGTGGGGTGTGCATACTTGCCAAATCTTATCTCGATATGGTGTTGTTGAATGAGTTTGATGGCTTTTTGGTGGAGAGTGTTTTTTAATTCTGCGTTGGTGGTTGAATTGGTGCGTTGCACGACCTATTGTTGTTGTTAATGTCTACCGACCTCCAAATAATAGTAAAGTTAATATTGCAACTTTCCTTAAGAACTTTGACAATATCCTGCATAGGACTTTCTTAAAGTTTAAAAATCTTTTACCTCTTATTACCGGTGACTTTAATAGTGATATGGTTAAAAGCAATAGTATTAAGCTAGATGTTATTACCAGACTGAGGTCGTATGATTTGATATTAAACGTAAATGAAGCAACCCGTATAACTAGTAGTTCTAAATCTTGCATTGACAATCTTTTCACTAAGTTATCTCTAGAGTATGTCAGTGTTTCTGAAACAGGACTCTCAGACCATCTGTCTCGAATTGTAAGATGCGTTACAGCCAACAACATCACCTGCAAAATGGGTGGATCAATCAGAAAAGGGCATTTTCAGATGAGTCGGTTTCAATGTGATTTAAGAAATATACACTGGTCAGAAGTTTTCCATAATTGTAAAACTAACAGTGATGTACAACGGTTTTCTTGAAAACGTTAAGCTATCTTTTTGTAAAGCATTCCCTCAGAAATTAATAAAATATCAAACAAAAATACATTTTCAAAGAAATGGATGACAGCAAGCTTAAAAATTTCAAGTGAAAGGAAAAGATTTCTGCACAAACTCAGCAAAACATCTAGAAATCCAAACTTTAAAGTACATGTCCGCATATATCCAAACATATATGTCCGTAGGTATAAACAGGTTTAAAACAATTGTGTAGCACTAGCGAAGTTAAGGTTCAACAGTGATTACATTAAGGAATCAAATAATAAGGTTAAAGCTACATGGCAGGTGGTTAAAAGAGAGACTAGCAATCTCAGGGATGAGCCGGAAATAAAAGGGATTGTTAAGTATAATCATGTTGTCACAAACAAAAAGACCTTTGCTGTCACACTCAATCATAATTTCATTAACACTATCAAAAATATTATTGAGGTGGTTTAAATCCTATCTTTTTGATCGCGAGCTGTGTGTAGTATTGAATTCTGAGACGAGAAGTGGGTTCCGGAAAGTGACTGCTGGTGTGCCACAAGTCTCGATACTTGGTCCCCTCCTCTTGATTTATTGCAATGATATGCCTGATGTTGTGAATAACATAGAAATGGCCCTATACGCTGATGACACATTGGTAGTTGCCTTCAAGCATTGTTTGCCCTTCTCAACTCCTTCACGTGTTGTTGACAAACACTCTCAAACAGGTTTACTTTGCCTATGCTCATTCTCATCTATCGTATAGAACGATCTTCTAGGGAAATTCCCTTGCCTCTGAAAAAGTGTTTTTTATCGAAAAGAAAATGGTAAGACTGATCAACTCGGTTCCTTTTCGTGACCCATGCAGGAAGCACTTTAGAGACTTGCAAATACTTCCTCTACCTTCTCTCTTTATTCTTCAGAACCTTCTTTACGTCAAAGCGAACCAAGAAAAGTGTTTTAATAACAATCACTATCACTCTCATTTCACAAGAAACTCTCAATTGTTCCAGTATCATATTCACAATACAAGCTTTCTGGAAAGATCACCGCTTTATACATGTATACAGATTTACAATCATATGCCACTTTCAATAAGGAAAGAAAAATCGCTTCTAAGATTCAAAATACTTTCAAAAGACTATCTACTTTCTCACTGTTTCTACAGTGTAGCTGAGTAATTGGTTTCTCAGTCAGGACTTTGAGGCATCCGACTTGCTATAATAAAAAAATAATTGTACAATTTGTTGTGTATTGGTGTATTAGAAATTTAGTTTAATTTTGTAATAATTGACGAGTCTTTGCCAAAGCATGGTGCTTGTAAGGCGTCTGTGACTATTATGTAAATAAATAAATAAAGTGCACACTTGCGCTGTAGTACGCTTCCTTGCCCACAGCAACTTATATTATTTAAACAATACTATGAAACGTACCTCAATGAATAAACATATGAATGGATCATTTGGAAGATACACAGAGAAAGATTTCCTATGTGGACATTTACATGAAGCTTTATTTCTCCACAGACAAGAATGAGTTCTCTAATAATACGTGTCCATATATCAAATTTGGTTCAACGTCTTAATGGAGTTTATCACTCAGAAAGCCGATAGAATTTCCGTTTTGTCTGCTGGAGATGATATAAACATTTCTTCTCTACATGATTGTATATCTGTCCGCAATGATAAAAGACAGAAATGATGTAGAGTGCTGTGGACTTGAAATTTTGCATGCCAACTCAGCGATGCCTGTTAAACTACACGTGGTGTGGCGTACTTTTTTTATCAAAATTCAGAGTTGACTCATGAAACAGCGTCTATTCCAGGTGTTACACTAAGAGGAATGTGAACTGAAGCCAAACCCAACATTCACATTGAATAAACCCTTAATATTTATGTATCAGGTTTAGCCTGCTTAGGACACTATTTAGTAAATGCCCAAACAAATAACCATCATAAATCTAATGTGGTCTTACTATATTGCAATATACTTTATGAAGCGGTTTGATGTTTACGCCTTGTCTTCCAAGTGCAAATAACGTCCTAGGTACCAGATTATTTATGCTTTCTTTAAAATTGAACTTTTTGCCATACTCGATATTGTGTGACTATCTCCTACTGGGGTTGTTATAGTTCTCTGCCTAGTACAAATAACTAAATTTACTTATGTAAATTGTTAAAAGAAAACTTTGTGACAGTGAGAAAGAATGATTAGGATTTCTTGCATGTGCGTATTAATATTGTTAAAAATGTGTATTACTGCAGACGAAAGATAATGTGCATAGAAAAAGATCTTCTCTTGGCACTTTGTTTCGAACATCAAATATATAAAGTTCAAATAAAAATTGTACTACGGACACCAACCTGGGGCAAACCTTTAAACGTGGACCTTATGAAAGTTTGACGAGTTTTCAAGAAAGCAAAATTTCTTTTGCTTATCCATTTATGAATAAGGGTTATTAAATTTAGTTGAAATTCCCCTAGATATGTAACGTACTAATTAGGAAAGGTAAAAAACAAAGGCATTGATCAGGGCTAGAGAGACAACAAGAATTCGTTATTTGTTAGACTACAATAATCTGGAATTTCAGCCATTAGAACTAAATAGAAAATCATGACATCCTCTCCTTTTCTTGTAAGCAAATTGTTATTTTGAGTATTAGTATATTTTTAATACTAGTAATCCTAATCTATTTTTAACCATTAAATAAAATTTATTGTATATGCAATGAGTTCTTTTCTTTATTTTGTTTTAAGATACCTATTCTGTTATTAGTAATGTATTTAACGTTCTAGTAATTTATCTCATATTCTAGTTTTATGCGGCAGAATGTTTGGATAATATAATGTACTCCATCTTAAACTAGATGCTGATAGTTTAAACTTAATGGTATTATTTTAATTCCTCTACTTTAAACTTATTTTCTAGTGGATATTAGTGTGAGGTATTTAAAACAATTGGTGGGTCGATTTAAGACTTAGCAGCAAGATAATCTGGAGTTATAGCTTGTAACGAAACTGAAAGTCAGATAGCTGTCATTAATTTAAAAAAAAAAATTGTTTTAAGATCATTTGGTTCCAATTCCTTATCCATTTTGTAGTGTTTCAAATTTGTGAGCTATTCTTGTTCGCTATACTGTTACTATACTGTTACTAAAGTGTTACCCGCTTGCATATTAGCTAGCTTTGGCTTGTTTCCCGATCAAGAAAATGTATTTAAAAAGAAGTCTATTCCTTAGACAAAAAAAAAAATAAGAAGACGGGGTTTGTAAAAGTTTTAAAATTTATAGTGAAAAATTAGATTGTAACTTTGTCTTTTAAAAACCCAATACTTTAATATTTTCCAAAAGTGTATAGTTTAAAGTTACAGTAACTATGATGCTATTTACGTCTTTGTTTCTTTATAAAAACAGAACAATATTTAGAGCTGGAATTGATGTGTTAGTTTAAAAAAGTACAGTCCCAGTCCAGGGAATTTTCATCTAGCATAGTTCCTGCCAACTGCTACAAAGGGAGTCTTCGGAGTCAACTTCTGAATATCTTATATTCAACAAACAAAGGCATCTTTAGCATTTAAAATGTTATTAGGATTAGGTCGCAAATTAAATCTATTGATAACCGCTGTATTAAAAAATTAATTATCTCAATTTCTATTTATGGGTGTGTTTCTTTTGTGATAGACTTATATTTATTACTAAGTTTCATGTTAACTATTCAGAATTTATACCATTAATTTGTTATCTATAATACGTGGTTTTTTCTTCTTTAACCTCTTCAGACCCAAGCTGTTATTAAAATTAAAAATTTTGAAAACAATACTGCATTTGGGTAGTAAAAAAATACTAGAAACAACAACAAACTTTAGTTTTTGATTTCTTTATTGTTTAATACAAAAAATCGATGTCACCTATAGGTGATATTGGGGCTCAGTTTTACAAAGTTTAACATTCAAAAGTTACATCATTCCTTACAGTTCATGGAACATCTGAAACAGTTTTCCGATTGTTGTTCAGGCAAAGAAACACTTTACATGTAACACTCCAAAATCTGCACTTTTGATTGTTACAACCAGGAAATCTATGTCTGAGAGAGCTTTTGAATTAGCCAGGAATTTCGGGGGAGATGGAAGTACCGCAGTAGTGCGTAGAGCGTCACTGGGAAGGGGTGTTCTTCATTCTCTTCCTCACTTCTTCTTTTTCCACAGGGTGTTCTTCGGGTGCTTCCTGTCATCCTCTACATGTACATCTGGATTGTGCACGGAAATTCATTAGTGCGTATGCAACTCCCACCTTTGAAGTCCAGGAAATCTAACTGGTCTCGTCTTGGAGTTCCATCGTCTTTGTCTTGCCTCCGTCTTTGAATCCACGTAAAAGCCAAAGAAAAGTCAATCAAAATGGAGAAATGTTCTAACAGTCATATTCCATGTATAACGACTCGAGGGTGCAGGTTGTGGTTCAGGAGGTGGACTGGGTGCAGGTTGGTTGAACTGCATTGTCTACTTTCTCTTCTGAGAGACTGGTCATCTTAGGATGTCGTTCTAAACACAGCAATTGGAGCAAATGTCGGATCTGCATCCTCATCATCTGAGAATCCATCAACCTCAGATAGATCCCCATCCAAAATTTTCATTGACGTAGTTATCAAATAGATTAGAAAAAAACACATATTTGTTAGATTTGTTGTCTAAGTTATGAGCTTTTTATAAAACTGTTAAATAAGGATTGAGCTAAAACAAACACCAACATCTGCTATTTTAACCATATATTTGTTGATAAAAAATGTTTAGTTATTGTTTAAAACTGAATTTAATTACACAAAAAATAAAGAATTTTGCAAAATTGTAAATTTTTAGCAATGTTATATTCCGCAACTCGAGTCCCATTGTCACCTACTAGGTGACATAAACATTAAAACATAGCTAGGTTAGGTCAGAAACGAAAATAAACTGAAAACACTGATTTAGTGTGAATGTACAACTATTGGACAGGACTACTAATGTTTCTAAAGGTCTAAATACAATTATTTATTATTGTACAAAATAATTAACTTCAGAAAAACGTAGGAAGTCTGCAAAGTCTGTCACGGCTCATTTTTTTATGAAGTCATGGGCACTAAGCAAACAGCAGAATAATAATGGTAGATGTTCCAGCATGTGGTGCAATCTAGTAGGAAACAAAGTAAACGGTAGCAGCACTGGGGCCCACTCTGTCGATAATGCAATTAAAAAAAAAGTTGTCACCTATAGGTGACGCAGGGTCTGAAGAGGTTAATATAAAATATCCACTTCTGTATGTTCAGTTATATATTTTGTGGAAATAAATGTGATCATGATCTGATCTGATATACAATATACATTCAAAGAATAAGAATAAAGAAGTTTTCATTTTAATATACCTAACAATAGATATGAAAACATTGAATCATTAACCTTGAGCAAGACCATACTATAATACAAGACGGAGTGCTGCCACCCACCACTAACCTTGAGCAAAACCAGACTATAATACAAGACGGAGTGCTGCACCACCACTAACTTGAGCAAAACCAGACTATAATACAAGACGGAGTGCTGCCACCCACCATTAACCTTGAGCAAGACAAGACTATAATACAAGACGGAGTCCTGCCACCCACCACTAAACCTTGAGGCAAGACCAGACTATAATACAAGAACGGAGTGCTTGCCACCCACCATTTACCTTGCTTGAGCAAGACCAGAGTAGATTACAAGACGAGTGCTGCCACCCACCACTAAACTTTGAGCAAAAACCAGAGACTATAATACAAGACGGGGTGCTGCCACCCACCATTGACCCCTTGACCAAGGCCAGACTAGAGTACAAGCCAGAGTGCTGCCACCCACCGCTAACCTTGAGCAAGACCAGACTATAATACAGACGGAGTGCTGCCACCCACCACTAACCTTGAGCAAGACCAGGACTATAATACAAAACGGGGAGCTGCCACCCACCATTAACCTTGAGCAAGGCCAGACTAGAGTACAAGCCAGAGTGCTGCCACCCACCGCTAACTTTGAGCAAGACCAGACTAAAGTGCAAGCCAGAGTGCTGCCACCCACCACTAACCTTGAGGAAGAATTAAAAGTAAATCAATACAAGAACGGGAAATCACCTCTATCATGGAAGTGAAGACAAGCATTCTAACTAACAGTATTGTACCAGATAGATATCGTATAATATAAGGAAACTAGCAAGCAATGTGATTACAAAATAGTACATCAGGTATAAGGTGCAAAGAGGCTCAGAAGGGCAACCTAGTTTGTGATAATATGTTTAAGACGGTCTAAAACTAGTTTTATAACATCACATTCTTCTGGCTTGTAATATGAAAACCTCAGAGTCACATGGTTTACTAATCACGGAACTGAAATAAAAAGCGATTAATGTTAGGTAAAACATTGTTGATTTTCAAACATATGGTCATATCAAAACTCCTCCACCCAGAACAAGAAAACTCCTCTAAAGCTGTTGCCCTTAAGTCGCAAATGGTATAAAGTAAAATAGTCTCATAAATGGTGTTTGTATAATATGGTATAGTCCGTATAAATTAATACGTATTTTTAACTAAAGTTTTGACTTTATTCCAGGTAGACCTACAATCTGGAATGGAAAAACTTCCTGCGGAAGTTGTGGAAATTATAGCGCAATATTTGACAACAAGAGAACTTGCAGCATGCTGTGCGACCAGTCGTGTCTGGCGAGACATGTTTGGTCAAGACAATATATGGAAACAGCGCTGTGACACGCATATAGCCAAGTATCTTGCTACTGCTGAGAGTAGAGTGAATCCACAGTTTGTTGCCCCAGAGTGTACGGATATAGAAAACTCTTTAAATTCTGTGGGAGAGTGGAGACTTGCTTACTTGCGTGAACAATTCCTATGGAGACACTGGAGAAATGGAAATTTTCTGATGGAACAGCTAACTTTGAATAGTTCGTCCGAACGTGAAGAAATAGCACGGTATCAATTCTTATTCACATTGTTCTATTTTGTTACAGATGACTATTTGATTATATTAAACAAGAAACGAGTTATGTTGTGGTACATCCGCAATAGTCCCGTATATGTGAGCGACCCCTTTCAGCTTTTGTTTCATGACTATGAGACGTCCTTTTTGACATTCCTTAACAACAAGCTTATCATCGTGCAGAAAACGGCTGTTAAAATTTTTGACTGTGGATTACCATTGAAATCAAACTGGATTCTCGAAACAAGCTTTATGTTTGATAGAACAGAATGTGTTCCATTAAGTAAAGGAGTTGAAATTAGCGATTTTCCTAAAACTTTTGGTTGTCTCGTGATTGAAAATTTGTTTTTAGGCATCTTGTCCTCAGGAGAAATACACGTTTGGAATCTTAAATCTAATACAAAACTGAAGAAAGTTTCATATCTTAATAGTACTACGAATGGTATGGCCGTTAAAGTGGTAAATTCTAAAACACCACTGATGGATATTGTACTTGTGGTTCGCATAAACACCACGTATCACTACTTTGTATTCTGTTTTGCCAATCTGGACTTTTATCCCTTCAACACTAGTCATAGCGATAAGACATTTCCTTCTTGTGGTATACAAAACGGATTGTTGGCTATCAGTTTTAACGACTGTTTCAAAGTCTTTGACTACCGCACCTCCCAGTTGGTGATGATAGTGCCTGCTTTCTACACAGCAGGAGTGCTAACCTTAAATAATGACTTTCTTCTTGTAACGAATACCACTGTACACGTATTCCACACTATCACTGGAACTTGGGAATCAATACTTTTATCGTTAGTCGATCAATTTAAATATATACAAATGTTACATGGCATTAAATGTGGTAAATTTTTAATAACGAGCGATGGCCAGGGACTACAACAAGGACAAACCGCGTGGGACATTGACCTGAAATCAACTCCCATGAAAATTGTCTGTCTGGAGAAGTTCAACTTTTGCAATAATTATGTTATTAACAAAGCGTGTACAAAGGTAGCAAGCAGGTCATGGGATGGATTTATACAAATTGTAAGCTACTGGTAGTCTAGCAACATTTACCTGTTTTTGTTTGTTTTAATGTTATTGATCGGTTAAGAATTTAGACTATTTTGTCTTAGATTATTTGTTTACATATTATTTTGTGCTAATTGATTAGAATATGTTAACTGTTGTCCGTAATCTTAATAACAAGAATTAAAGAATTATGTTCAAATTGTGTCTCATAGAATTTTCCTACTCCTCCCTACAATTTATCCTGTAAAATATTTACTTTTATAAATAATAAAGCGAAACAAAATTTGCCGATTACCACCCTGACTAAAATATTTTTAGTAGATCCTACGGATACTGTCTGGATGGATACATTTTCTCCGGTGGAAGCCTATATTTCACTCTATCTTTTCCATTTTTATATACGATGACCCTATCAACGTTTGTGTTTTAATTATGTTGCATTTACAAAATCTGCTGGCTTGGCTGATGAAGACAAACGAAAATATCCCAGTATTTGTCAGGTAAGAGAGAAATCCCAGAAAGTCTGATCACGAATGTTTTAGGAGAAGGGTGGGTAAAGTAGCCACCCAAGGAAATACTGTTGTAGAACACAAAAATATGAGAAGTTGTGGGTTATATAGTGTATTAGTAAGTTCAGAATGTTATCTTTATTATACGAAAATGATAATTGCATCGCAGTATCTTTAACAAATTTAAGATAAATACATTTCTTTGCTAATGTATATCAAGTGGCCATTGGAGGCCAATTTACCCCCAAAAATACAAACTTTATACAGAAGAAAATATATTGTATAGACTATAAAACACTAAACACATGTGCATGTTATAGACCACACTTATTTGTAAACACCACAAAGTCATTGTCCTGTTACAACCGGCGCATTCCTTTGGTAGCGAATCTCCTTTCATTGTCCTTTGACTTTGAGAAATAATCACAAAAAATACAATCGGCATCGCTGATGTCGCTATCATCTGCATTCCCGAATCAGGCCCGTACTGCATCTCTGAATTTCTTTCTTCTACTTTTTTCAAAATCTTATTATTTTTTTAATTTGATCCTTCTTCTTTTTGCTCTTTCTTTTTCTCCATTTTCAATCGTTACAGCCTCACGTGTGTGTAGCGTTTTTAAAGCTACATTGGTTGATTTCTTTTATTAAAACTTAAATTAAATTAATTTTTGGGAAAGAAATATTGGGATTTAATTTTAATTAGATTGTAAGAAGTTAGGATAAAAACGAATAATATGTAATCCTTTGGCAAGTTAGTGCTGTTAACTTTAAATTATTAGGAAGGCGGTTCACTGCCTTGAATTGAGAACTTGTCGTGTGTACTGCAGTTACGTCAGATCTGAGAGGGATATTGCTTCTCAAGTTGTATACGGCTGGGCCAACGAGAGAACGCCGCGGATGTCCATCAGAAAGGGGAACTATAAAAACTGCCAGCTTATAATTTTCGGCCCCTTTTTGGTAATTACCTTGAGTTTAGTTAATGACAGTGCGCGCCGTGTTTCTAAAATTTTTTTCCGTGAGGGATTTTGAGGTAAGCACCAAATTTCTTGTACGTTACATTGAAATAGTCTTCCAGATTTTATATTAAATTAATTTGGTTGTCTTTTTTATATGAAAAATTAAATTTATACAAACTACAGAACAATCTGCATAACTGATTCTTGATGAACAATAAAGCACAATAGAATCAAACAAGTTACATTTGGTTCAAACTTGCGATAAAAGTGAATTAAAATTGAACTTTGTTTGTTAATAACTTTAATTGAATTTTGGAAACTTAGTAATTTATTAATAGTTAATTTGAACTGTTTTAATTGTGAATTATTAATTGGAAATTAATTGAAAATAATTGTTTGAGAGAGTTGTATCTGAATTGAAAGTAAGGTACAACTAGTGGAAAGAGAAGTTTGATTTTTTATTTTTGAATTTTGATTGAACTTAGAAGTGAAAATTTTTATTTTAGTTATTTCCAAGTGGTATTTGATTTTTATTTGAAAACTTTAATATTATATTTCAGAAGAGAGCTCTGATTTTTAGTTTGATAAATTTGACTGATTTTTTTTTATTTCTTGCCAAGGGACCTTTTTTAATATTACTAAACGGTTCGTCAATTGTTTTAGAAAATAGAGAGTGATGAAATTCTGAAGTATTAAAATATTTAATTTGCCACTTTAAAATAAATCCATTATTTTTATTTAGAACTGTGATTTTATTTTAGACAAACCAGATAATATTTAATAGTTAAAAAATTTAATAATACATTTTACTGAATATTCACTCGGAGCTTACTTATAAAAAAATATTTTATATTGTCTTGGATGTCTGATTGATAATTTTATTCATAATATTCTGGAATATTAATATATACAATCCAAGGTGTTATAGTCTGCCTTGTATGGAGTAATATAAAAACAGCATCCGACCCCAATTATCTTTTGTTTTGTAGTTTGCTGAAAGGCCTAATGGCTTTAGGAGCTGGTAGTAAATCTTTAGGACTTACCGTAACAGAACTGGCTAATATATTTGTTAAAACGTTTAGGATCAAAACAAATAAAGTATTTGGATCTCCTAATCCAATAAAGGAAGTTGTGGTTAAAGAGGAAGCACTGGACCTAGAACTGACAACAGTTGACGTATGAACCATACATAGGATCTCCAGGAGAGCGTGAAGTACTGGGCTGTGGCTCGTTTGAATTTTTATTGAATCTTAAGTTATGTGCTGGGCTGGGAGCTGTCGGAATCAAGTGCAGTAGGACATATGCCTTCGTGTGGAACGGGAATGTCTCATGATTGATGCTGTAAAATCTATATCACTAGATATACACACAAGTGAGTACCTGATGAAAAAATGAGACTACCTCTTCACATAATATTTATAGGTGTCTCTGATGTCGAAACGATGTAAATGTTCTGTCTTGAACTTATTAGTCGTTGACTTTCGTTGGATCGCTTCAGACGAACATGACTCCAGATTCCAGAAGTCAAGTCTGAGATAGCGTCAGATACCAGACGCTGCAATAAAAGGAAGGTGGACTGAAGTTAAACACAATTGAATCAACCCTTCCTACCATAGCTACTTCATATATATAGGTTAAACGAGAAAACCTATCTTTCATTTCAGCACGCTAATTTGTAACTCAAAATGTTATGTACAGGTTTATGATTTGTTAAATATTGAAACATAATTTTGAAATGACTATATTAAGGATTGTAGAACATTTACCTTAGATGAGCAGGTGCTAAAACAAGAAAACTTATTAACTTTTTCTAAAACAATCCGGTCAGCGCAATACTCTTCCACAGTCCACACTATCTCTTCTCCTCCGTTATTTGAAGCATTTGATACTTTTCCGCTAGGTTACAGCACCATACAATAGAGAAACCAGGTGGCCATCACATTACCCACCCTTCCCTTACATCAGTGCTACACTACATAGCTGGCGGTGAGCGATGAAGTGAATATTTTATACAAGTGCAACCATGTCACCTCCAACCATACCAAAAGACACTGAATCTTCGGTCGTCTAAGGGACGCTCCTGGACAATATACAGGCACAACCACGCGATGTGTCCGTCAATGAAAGGCTGCCGTTATATCGGACGATGGATCCAATGGTCACAGAATAAGCCCACCGGTATTGATTATAGAATAGGAATGCCCTAAACTATTTCCTCAGCTATCAAATAGTCTTCTACTAAATATTAAGAACTAAACCCTACTCTACTAGATATATTGTAAATATTATACAACCTTGAAACTAGCCACGCTCCACTGTATTCATGACTATTTTATTTACATATTGTTATTGTGAAGGAAGTCAATAATAAGTTTACTTTATTAGTACAGTTCATATAAAATATTTTAAAGAAAACATTCTGGCAAGTTTTGAATTTATTCCAGGCAAAACTAGAAATGGAGACTCTGCCTGCAGAAGTGGTGGAAATTATTGCTCTGTTTTTGAGTATAAGATACCTGAAAGCATGCTGTGGTACTACTTACACGTGGCGTGACATTTTTGGTGAAGACACTATAATATGGGAACGTCATTGCAACCGGGCGTTGGCCAAGTGCCTTGGTGCTGCCGAGAGTAGAGTGGAACCCAAGTTTGTGTTGTCAGAGAAGGAGCATTTGTAGAACTTGGGAGAATGTTGACAGGCTTCCTTGCAGGAACAACAATTACTAGAGAAATGGAGACTATGTGATGGAAGAACTAACTATAAAAAGGTCATACAAATGTAAGCGAATGAAAGTCAAACAAGTTGTGCCATTTTGTCACAGACCATTATTTAAATACAGCAAAAGCGTTGTTGTGGGGTGTCTGCAATAGTCATGTGATTATAAGTGAACCTTTTGAGGCCGTGTTAACTCGTGATGTGAATTTCTGTTCGAGATTTAGTAACAATAAAATTATTAACGCCCAGCATACTCTCGTCCAAACGTATTATCACGGATCACCTATGAAGTTAACCTGGAGCCTTAAACAAAGCCTTTTATTCGATAGATACGATCCTGTTCGATTCGAGACGGACAAAACTGTGACTTATTTCACTTTAAGTTGCGTTGTTGATGAGAACTTGTTTGTAGGCATCTTGTCTTCAGGAGAAATACATGTTTTGAGTGTTACGTCATGGAAGAAGTGGAAAAAAGTACTGTATCCTGGAAGTGAATGTGTTCAAAATCGCATTGTTTAAGTTGTAGATTCTGGAAAACCACCAAAAAGATTTCATAACTGTAGCTAAAATGATTAGCTTGAGCAGATCCATTTTTTGGCTACGTCCAAAATAGTGGACAATTTGTCTATAAATGCCCCTCTAATGCAGTTCAAAATAGATTGTTGGCTGTTGGCCAATATTCTGAATATTCAATAACCTGAATATTCTAAAGTCCCTAACTACCTCACCCAACGATTGTCTGCAGTTGTGTTCGTTGACTATAACATCTGTCTGGATGCATCCATCCGTCTACAGCAGTGTGTATTGACCATTACACCTGTCCGTCTACAGCAGTGTGTATTGACCATTACACCTGTCCGTCTACAGCAGTGTGTATTGACCATTACACCTGTCCGTCTGCAGCAGTATGTATTGACCATTACACCTGTCCGTCTGCAGCTGTACATATTGGCCATTCCATCTGTCGTCTGCAGCTGTATTGTTGACCATAGCATCTGGCTCTCTGCCTCTACAGAAGAATGTTTTACAATTTACAATCCTTTGATTAAAGTATCTGTTTTATCATATTTAAAATTAATGATTTGGGTATGATTCGCTTGTTTTAAAGCAGAAATGGATATTATGTATATACAGGAGAGTAAAGCACAGTATTTTGCAGCGTTTCATAGAACTGGTCATGCGTGGCGTGACATGTTTGGTCAAGACACTATACTATAATACAGGAGAGTAAAGCACAGTATTTTGCAGCGTTTCATAGAACTGGCCATGCTTGGCGTGACATGTTTGGTCAAGACACTATACTATAATACAGGAAAGTAAAGCACAGTATTTTGCAGCGTTTCATAGAACTGGTCATGCGTGGCGTGACATGTTTGGTCAAGACACTATACTATAATACAGGAGAGTAAAGCGCAGTATTTTGCAGCGTTTCATAGAACTGGCCATGCTTGGCGTGACATGTTTGGTCAAGACATTATACTATGATAACATGCAATAGTGCGATGGCGAAGTGCCTTGATGCTGCTGAGTAGAGTGGTCACTGAGTGTGAACGTGTAGGAATTCCCTATGTGCCTTAGGTGAGTGGAGACTGATTTACAAGATTGTCTCATCCAACAGTATAATCCAAGTATATAATTACGGATAATCCATGAAGATAATGTTGATTGTTGAATAAACATTTTTTTCGATTGAGTACAGAACGGCCTAACAATCGAACATTTGTTCGTAGGCATCTTTTTTTAGAAGATATACAGAAGAAATACACATTTCAGTCCTTAAATATCTGGTACAAAACTTGCGAAAATTTTGTATCCTAGTTTAAAAAATTCTAAACAACCACCCAAACTGTGATATCATCATTTTCAGAGATAAAATGTGACTTCTATGTATTCTGTAAGTCAGAAAATAATCAAATATTTCTGACATAATATATAGTAATATTTAATACACAGTTTCAGCCCCAGCTGCGAAGTATAAGTTGCTGAGGGTAATTTGCTATTTCTCATTTTGAATGTTCTTTAAAGACAAAACCCATGTTAACAGAGGACATTTCCAAATATACATTTCTAAGCACACTAATTCTAATAACGTACATATTTTACAGTCGGAATTAATTCTCGAAATATTCACCAATCACTTCCTGACAAAAGTATAGTCTTGATTCAGAGATCTTTACGTTTTCTACCACGTCTGATGTAATAGGCTAAGATGGCAAGAATGTATAGTCCTTCCTTATCTTATTTATGTTTTGTGGCCTTGTTTCGTAAACGTTACTTTGTAATAATTCCAAAAAAAGAGAGTATCAGGTGGATTTAGATCGATCGAGCTAGCTATTCTTTTGCACCGCGCAGACCTATTCATCTGCCAGAAAACAGTTCATTTATTATTACATGAATTGTGTGGCAGTGCAAAACAAAATGGTGATTTTACAGACTTTGATAACTGGGATTATAATATCATGTCTATGCTGTCGGATGTATTGACTGAATGTCATTAGAAAATATTAATATACCGTATTTTGTTGTACAAAAAGCAAAAGTAGATAAGTAAGATATGTTGAAATTCTAAAAAAAGGTTTGCAAAATAAGCATACTTTCTTGTTTTCTGTTGTGTGTATAATCTTCTGAATTTTAAACAATTTTCCACCTCTGAAGGAACTTCCCCATACAATTGTTTCAAAGAGCTAATGAGTATAAACACAGGCATAGTACAAATTGGATATTTTTGAAAGAGTAAAAACCACAATATAGAATTTCTTATGTTTTTATTGAGGACGCTCATGTCACCACACCAGGTGACAGTTAATTTTTTTATTTCTTATGTTTGTCAATTTTATAACATTTAATTAAAGCTTTGAATTTATTCCAGGCTGGATTACCACTAGCAATGGAAAGTCTGCCTGTGGAAAATGCTCGTAGAGCATATAGCCCAATATTTAACTACGAGAGAACTGGCAGCATGCTGTGCTAAATTGAAATTGTGTGTGTGTGAAATTGTGATTTAAGATCGACATATGTTCGCGAGCTTCATCTGAGGGTTGCCTTCACTAGTGTAGTAGAGTTTATCTTGGTTAGTTCTACTCATGTGCCGCGGCAAGCGCCCTCCTCCCAAAAAACACGTAACAATGTGATTGCATTTTTTTATTTGTGGAGTCGCCTGAAGATGAAACCTTTGGTTTCGGAAGTCCACGTCAAAAAAATAAACAATTCTGAAAAGTGGTGTTTTCATTAAAATTTAGTAAAACGTAACAATGTATTAGTAGACAATTTAAAATCGGCCGATCGTTCCAGACTTCGGCACTATGTGAGCGGTAGTGACCGCAATACAAACAGGTCTATGTATGTAAGTATTATTCCATCTCCGAAATGGGGTTATAAACAGGCTTGATAGTTCGGTTAGTTGAATAATATATGTTTGACATACCCTTTTTTTAATTCATTAGAGTTTCAGTTGGATTTTTACCAGGCCTGATAAGGTACATTTTGGCGTAGAAAATAGTGGGTAAGCTGTAACAAGTAACGCCAAGAAAGGCGCGTTTGTGTCCGACATGTTGCTCAGCAATGACAAAATGAGCTGAGGGCTGAGCGTCAGGAGAAACGTGTATTGTGTAGAATTGGCGGCGGATAAGCGGTATCGTGTGGTACCGCTCTAAAACGTGTTTGTGCTATCCGTATGAAAAAGGTACAGTAGATTGTGTAACTAAATTGACATACTGTAGTTTAAACAATATTTGAGCTATAATTAATATTAATTTTGGTGCATCGTCGAATCTTCTCGGTCTATTCGTGGTAAAAAACGATCGGCAATACGCAAATTACGATTGGTGAAACGGGCTTTTGTAGATCTTTTGTGTACAAAATCTATTTAGGAACGCATAGTACAAAATACCGTGATTTATAAATAATATTTCAATTAATGTTCATATTTCTATGCATATATTTGTCAAGGCCATCGTGTCTACTGATTATACGCTCGAACTCAGCGGGAAACAGGCGAAAGATATATAACGTGCTAATTAGGAAAGGTAAAATAACAAAGGTATTGATCAGGGCTAGAGAGACAACAAGAATTCGTTATTCGTTAGGCTACAATAATCTTAATTTAAGCTATTAGAACTAAAAGAAAATCACGACATCCTCTCTTTTTCTTGTAAGCAAATTGTTATTTCATTATTAGTATACAGGGTGAGTCTGACCACCCGTGCAGTATTTACAGCTGTTCTATCTCTTTTCTCCATAATTTGGCGCAAACAAAAGTTAATTATCTTTAACCGTATGTACAGGGTGTACCAAAACGTTTTGAAATAGGACTTAAAAATTAAGTACCGTGTTACCATACCTACAATACGGAACAGCTCCAGATTTTTTTCCTAACTTGCTATTGACCTATTTTTTAATAAAATATGTAGTACAGGCATTTTTACTGGATTTTCTAAATTTCAAAAATATTCCAAATTTAAGAATACAAAAAATCCTACACTAAAAATTCTTAAATAGCAACATATAATAAATGTTATATTGAATAAAAGTTCTTTTTAAAACAAACATTTTTTGTATTTAACTTTTTTTCCTATCTCTTACTGTTTCAAAATGGCAGCCGAAAAACTGAATTACATATGTCTGTTTACAAAATGTAACAAATTATTTTTATTTGAAAAAACAGGTTTTTGTGATTAAATAAATAGAATTTGTTATGAAATCGGACCAAAATTCAACATGTTTCAATATTTCAATGTGGCCCAATATTTTTTTAGTAGTTTCCATGTTTATCTTTTAAAGATAACAATGATTCATGTATGCACAATCTCAATGCAGTCTTGGACTAGAAAGGTACTTTGTACCACACTCTACAGGCTTATCACTTGCGGTATGCTGGCTAGACATCTTTATCTGATAAATGTGATAAGGCTACTCTTAGTCAGTTCATTGGTATTTGCTGTTAAGGACAGCTTGTGGTTTTTCGAAATGCCATACACAAATGCAGAGGCTATGCTAATGGTGTTAGGCGAATGTTTTCAAAACTATGTGGCTTCTGCGAGGGTGTATGCCGCACGGTTTCCAAATAGAGAACCTCAGTCACGAATGGCCTTTCAAAGACTTGCTATTCGAGTTCATGAAACAGGACAGGTACATCCTGACAGCAATAAGGGAAAAACACTTGCAAGGCCTGTAAGAAGTGATAGGACACCACACCAGAAGTATTGGCGGCGGTGCAACTAAACCCAAATGATTCTTCCAGAAGAATAGCTATTGATTCTGGTATGAGCCAAAGTTCAGTGGTGAAGATCCTGAAAGACAATAAAATGCATCCCTACAAGATGTCCCTGCACCAAGAACTTCATGGTGATGATGGCATTCAAAGAATGAATTTTTGTTTGTGGGCAATAGAAAAGTTGCTACAAAATTAACATTTTTCGCATATTACTATGGTGTGACGAAGCTACATTTCGGAGCAACGGCGAAGTTAACCGTCACAACATGTACTGGGTACCGGGCTCATGAGAACCCCCACTGGATACGAGAGGTTGACAACCAGAGGTACTAGACTGTGAGTACCTGGTGTGTTATTGTTGGCAGGAGAATTGTAGGTCCTTTTTTATTTGAAGGACACCTAGAGGGAGAGACTTATAACAAAATTTTAATTAATCACTTGCCTAACTTATTAATAGATGTACTTGACGAAGTTGTTGGCAATATGTGGTTTATGCACGACGGTGCTCCGGCTCACTATTCGCACAACGTGCGACAAACGTTTGATGAACAATATCCTGGAAGATGGTTTGGAAGAGGTGGTCAAGTTATCTACCCACCAAGATCCCCTGATTTGACCTGTATGGACTTTTACTTTTGCGGTAGGCCGAAAGACTTAGTTTATGTTTTACGACCGACAACACTCGAAGATATGATGCAGCGAATCCGGAATGCTATAAATTCAATTAGCCACGAAGAAGTGCTGCGAGCTGTAGATAGCTTAAGTTCCAGATTAGAACTTTGTTTAGCAAATGACGGACAACAATTCGAGCACCTGTACTAGCAAAATAAATGAAAGGTAAGATTATGGCTAGTTCAGAGGTCATTCAGAGCTATTAAGCAAATTAAAAATTATAGGACATATTTTTATTTCATACATTTAAAAATAATTTGTTAAATTTTGTCTGTGGGCATGTTCTCGCATGGTTTCTGCTGTTGGAGGATGCAAATATTCGTATTGTTCAAGATATACAATTTGATAAGGTGACTTAAGCTGTCTAGCCTTGTTTATCTATCGATATAATCATTTACTTAATATAATATTTCTCATATCATCCTAATTAATTTGTTCTTTAATAAGTCTTAATACAAAGCATAACCAATTTGCAATTACAGAGTTTAACATGAACAGCGTATTCTTGTGATATGCTGATAATGATAACATTTTTTATCAAAAGTAAATAAACTTCATTTTGTATTATTTAAATCTTGTGCTTTTTGTGTTTGTAAAAACAAATAAATATTCACTTAAAGTTCTTAAAATCTTACAATTAACTCTAAAAAAAATTTAATAAAAAGCGGTGCTGTCTAGGATAGGTGTCTAATGACTTTATATTGTTAGTCATCTTGTGTCTTGTACCAGTGGGAATTTGTTCATTTTTGTGGTGATTTTTTATTTATTTTGCATGATTATTTTTATTTGTACGTTATTGTTTGATATGTTCAGAGCTCGAGTCAGCTGTCCGATGACAAAGAGAACTGGGAGACCCCGAGCAAGGTCATCAGGCGCTCAATAGCTCAGCACTCGCTGTGGCAGGTCAGTTTTATTCATTATCTGTCATACTGGAAATATGTTGACTGGAAACTTGTATACTAATAAAGTAATAAATTATCATTATCTGTAATCTTGAGCTAATCAGTTGAACTATTGTTGAACAGAGTAAGGATGCTTGCAATAAAGAGGTTATTTAATTGATGTATGTGTTGCCATCATATTTTACAATAATTGACAAATTCAAAGCACAGGATTTACTGTAGTAGTTCATTAGTGTATTCCTAGTTAAAATAAAATTGTTTATGAGAGTTAGAAGTGATGGTGCTTTAATAAATAAATAAATAAATATATATATATATATATATATATATAATATAACATGTTGGTGTGCTTGATGTAGCATGTTTATGGAATTACGTTGTTTATTAAATGTTACGAGTGCCATAATATCTTTAAATTAATAAATGAAAACAATTGGATGCATATTAAAAAACGTATTATAAAACTATTCCGTATTGTAGGTAGTGTAAAACGGTAGTTTATTTTAAAGTCCTATTTCAAAACGTTTTGGTACACCCTGTACATACGGTTAAAGATAATTAACTTTTGTTTGCGCCAAAATGTTCGGTGTAATTAGACCTTTAAATTGATGTATCACACGACCCATGTTTACATTTGAAAATTCCCCAAAAAGCACCCCTACCCCCCAAATTTGGCCCTTTAAGGGCATTTTTCACAATTGAAATAATTTTAACGGATTTGGAGAGGCCCAATTATGGAGAAAAGAGATAGAAAAAGTGTGGAAGTCAGTTATTAAGACAGCTGTAAATACTGCACGAGTGGTCAGACTCACCCTGTATTTTTAAGACTAGTAATCCTAATCTATTTTTAACCATTAAATAAAAATGTATTCATTGTATATGCAATGAGTTCTTGTCTTTATTTTGTTTTAAGATACCTATTACTGTTATAGTATTTAACGTTCTGGTAATTTATCTCTTATAATTCTAGTTTCATGGAACTGAACACTTTAATTCAGTATTTCACTGAAATGAATTTGAAAACAATTGTAGTAAATTTTGGCCTTCGTCAGCCTGATCGAGAGGTGCGTCCGGCGTATTTATAGATGACGACCTTCTTGAAGAAAATAACTCCACGAAGGTTTTGGAATGATTCTGGACGAAGGACTGACCTGGAGCAATCATGTTGACAGGGTCTGTGCTAGAGTTACCTCATGTACCTATGCTCTGCGCAATCTAGCAAAATTTTGTTCACCAGAAGTTTTAAGAACGACCCACTATGGCCTAATCCATCCTCATTTTGTGTGTGGAGTAAGACTTTGGGGAAGTTGTGCAAAAAACAAAATGGATTACGTCTAAAAATCATTGAAAATTTGAATTACAAAGAGTCGTGTAGGGAATCTTTCAGGGAGTTGAGATTGCTGACTTTGCCCTGCCTCTATATTGTTGAGGTGATCATGTACTGCAGATCAAGGTGCACCTTAATTCGTGGCAGGAACGTTCATCAATATGAAACTAGAAGCAAGGACAACTTTCGAACTCATCAACGCAAATTGATATTAGCGCAACATCTACCGCAAGAAGTTGGTGTCAGATTAATCAACAGGCTCCCTGAAGAAATCAAAATTTCCAATAATCATAAACACCTCTCAAACTCCTTTTGGAGTCCAAGGCTTTCTACTCGGTTGATGAATTCATTTCAAGCCGCTGGGATATTTGAGATTTCTGGATCTGAGGTCAATGCGGTTGTGTCCTGAAGGGTTGTATGAATTGTGAGTATGAGGTTGTGTGAATGTGTAGATGAAATCGTGTAAATTGGCAAACTATTGACGATTGCGATACGATGTAAAATTGTTAAAATAATGCAATAAAGAGATTATTATTATAAGAACAGACCATAATACAAGCCGGAGTGCTGCATCACACTATCTATCTGTCCAGTTATATAGGCCTACTCCACGAGTCATCTGTTACTAGTTGTTTGCAACCTACCCTTTCATCGTAAAAAGATGTACAAAGTGTGGACATCCTAAACTCTTATGTAAAAATATATATAACCTATTTCAATAAACAAACTGCTCCAAATAATGAAATGTTCTATAGCAAGTATGGCATTTAATTATCTTCAATTGCAATAATTGCAAAAGAACATCTATAAAATCAGCTCTTGTGACATCACAGTATCAAGACTTAGGTCTTGCTTTGCGTTAAAATTATTTATCAGTCTATGAGTTAGTGGCATACCAAACATTTACGTAGTGAAACATACTTACTGTTTTCACATGTATTGGGTGTAGGTATGTTGTAGGTGTAAGTTTTTTCACCATATTAAATTTTCATTACCTTTAGACATAATCAATTAAGCAGCTGACAAAACACCTGGGTATAATAAGTATTTGTGAGATGCATGCGTTATTTTTTCATGTACCAAACTCTGAATAAAATACTTTTTTGTTGTTCCTTGTTCAAGAGAGATATTTATCCTAAATTTGGGAAAAGGGTTTGCAACAGAAATGTCAACAATTTTTATGTATCGCTATTTATTACTATCGGTTATGTTTGATCTTTTATAAATAATCAGTAATCTTTTTTTCTTTTTTTTACACTTTGGAAACAGTATAACTTGTATAGCAAATTCAGGCTTTAAACTGTTATTTAGTTACTGCCAGTTTCTCTGTATGAGGTTCTTTTAATAAATCCGTTATATGAATAGACAACTTCGTTGAGTCTTTACGTAGACTATCCGTAAAATATCTCGAGAACTATTTTCATCTAAAGACTTCGGATTTTGCAATATACTTCATTTATACATAACGAAGAAACTAAACATCATTGAAATATATCACTCAGTATGCTGACAGATTTTAACTTCTGTCTGCTTCAAGGAATATGCCTTTTTTGTCCGATTCTCTGTCTCTATAATGGGCTGAAACTAAACATAGGCAAGTGCACTGTGTTGCATACGGCGCCACACAACATTGTGCAGTCTCTCAGTGAAAGAGGAGTTATGGTGAGGCTTGATGGCCAGAGTTTGGCTGTATTTGATAGGGCGAGGACTCTTGGCGTTGTGCTAGACAGTGGCCTCACGTTCTCTGACCATGTCACGCATGCCTGTCAACGAGCACTCGGTAGACTGAGGGGACTCTACAGATTTAGAGATCTTCTGCCTGAGTCTGCGAAACTACGTATCATGCAGTCACTAGTCCTGTCCGTTTTCGCCTATTGTTTCCCAGCCTACGGGAATAGCATTTCTGGAGAAGACATGCATCGCATTCAAAAGTTGCAAAACTCTGCAATCCATTTCATTTTTAATTTGAAACGATTTGAGCATGTCTCTCCTTACAGAGATGCCGCTGGGTTGATGTCGGTAGAGACCGTCTGCAGGGTCATGACGTGCTGCATGGTCCACAAGGCTCTTGTTAATCAGGAGTCTCAGTACCTTAGTGAGAAGCTCTCATTTCGGGATGAGGTCTCTCAGCGCAGAACCCGCCATGGGAATCTTCTTCACTTTCCCAAAGTTAGGCTGGAGTTGGGAAGGAGGGGCTTCTCTTATTTCGGCCCGAAATTGTACAACGACCTCCCACCAAACGTGAAACAATGTTCAATAGCTACATTAAAGAATAAGATGAGACAGAATTTGCTTAATGTATAGATTTTCTTTATTTATTTGTATTTCATTTTCATGTATATGTTGTATGTGACGATAGTTGTTCTGAAAAACAGTTGTTCTGTATGTAACTGAGAAACGCTTGATGAAAATAAAGACAACCTTATTATTATTATTATAACACATCTTGAGAATAAAATGAGTTATAGACATGAAATTTTGCGTAAAACTCCAGGAAAGGTTTATGCGACATGTGGACGGTGTGGTGTATTCCAACCTTGTTTTGTAGTGCTAGATGAAAAATTAATCCGTTTAATTTATTGGTATTGGACAATGGCATCACAATAAATTGATACTGGTTACAGTTTAAGTAGTAGATAATTGGTTTGTAAAATAATTATTATTTAAAAGTCATATAAAGATAAATTTACGACTTTTAAGATAGCAAATAAAATGTACCTTTTGGAATTTGAAAAATAACAAACCAATATTGGACATTCATGATGAATTATAATAAAATGTTCGTTGAACAAACTGAACAGCTGATTTATAATACAATGTCTATGTGAGAACAGTATTCTTGATGGTAATTGGATTGTGTTATGCAATGGTAGACCAAGTGACAAATTTTATGGAATTGAGTTAGTGCTGCCATCTTGTAGCTAAGATATGAAAGTTATTAAAAAAAGTTTCAGGCAGTAACATTGATCTTAACATATGTGTTTTATTAATAAAGACTAAGTGCCAATTCCACAATCATCTAGTATACAAATTGCATTAGTAGACTACATGTTTACATATGTGATTAAAAAGCATTAGTAGCAAAATGACATAGCAAAATGCTATGGTAGATCAAATCCTGTCACTTAGTCTATTATTGTAAAATGTTTGGCTCTTAGTCTATGAATGCTTATTTTATTAAATCAGGTGTTGTGTTCAAACTACCAGTTACAGTCACAGTATTTTTTGTTTACATATCGGTTATTGGTTGTTTATTTAATCAATTCTGTTTTAAACTAACTTAAATAATACATAATGTTACACCGAGAAAACGATGGCATCATATTCAAGAGGAAAGAGGATATGTCAACTTTAAAACAGGTAAGCCCTTTTACAACTTAGACAGGTAGTCCAATAGAGATTTTGTAAACAACTTTTACTAAACTAATTGTTCCTTTTTGTTTGGCCTAATTGACTTACATTAGGATTACAATAAAATAGCTTTTATTAACTCCTGCACAGTTTGCCTTTTGACCAGACCTACTTACAGTAAAAGCTGTTAACTATGTACTAAATGGGTTTGAAGATAGGAAACAGATCATCTTTGGAGTTCTTTTAGACTTAAGCAAGGCTTTTGACATGGTTTCACATGATATCTTGATTGAGAAAATAAGATTCTATGGTATCTTGGGCACTGAACTTGACATATTGCTATCTTATTTGTCAAATAGAAAACAACTTGTAAAACTTAAGGATCACAGATCTAATCCTTTGGAGGTTAAACTGGGGGTTCCTCAAGATTCTGTCTTGGAACCCTTTATCTTTATTGTGCGCGTGCGCGCGCACACACACACACACACACACACATAAATGATTTGTCTGTTTTTATAAATAAAGCATTCTATATTCAGACGATACAACTCTCCTGTTAGCTCACAGAATTATGGCTGTTATAAATGATTTTAAACAACTGCACTTGAAAGATCCACTTCTGGTTTGAAACAAACTTATTGCTAATAATGACGAAATAGAAGAAATTATTTTTAGTCTGAGTACACATGAATCGTCCTCTGTAAAATTGTTAGGCATTATATTAGATAGTAAGCTGTCCTGGGTTGAGTTATATATTAGACTTGCCAGAGTTGGGTTTTTGACATGGAAGCTAAAATATTGCTCAACTGCTAATTAAATTTTTTAATGACTATTATGCTTTTTTCATTGTTCCTTTATTGTATGGCGTAACCCCATGGGTAACTCGAATGGAGCTAAAAATGTTTTTGTGTGGCAAAGGAAGGTACTTAGGAGTTATTGCTGGTGTTAGTAATAGAGATTCCTGTAAAAATTACTTCATTAATTTAAATATTTTAACTGTACCTTGTATATTTTATTGTATGTCAAAGACCATTTTAACAAATTACTGTAACTTTAAGATCTCATGTACATAACCATTTTACAAGAAACAAAGTAAAATTAGATTTTAACTATGTTAGGCTGGAGAAATCTAAAACTAGCCTAATTCATATAGGTATAAGATGTTTTAATAAGTTACCAGTACCATACAGAAATATGCTTTATAAGAAATTTAAAACAACTATAGAAAGTTTTTTTAAACATAAAGCATACTATTCAGTTAAGGAATTTGAACAAGATACTTTATGCAATCTAGTATGACTTGTAAGTAGACTTAATCTAATCTAGGCTAACATAATACTTTTTACTATGTTTAATTTTAGTAAGAATTTACTCTGTATATTACACTGTATACTGATTTTTTAACACCATTAAAGATTCTGATTATCCATAAGACAAATGAAAGAATATTCGCCAACACAGCCAAGTTCCAAGGAGTGACATGCACCATTATCTAACTTAGTGTTGCTTATATATAAATGAAGCTTCAAGCCTATACGTCAGTTTATTTTCAAGATATCGTGCGGACAGACAAACAGATAGAAGTGGACATTAATCCAACTAAGGATTAACCCAATCTTTTCAATAAGGAGTCTTTCCCTCCTTACAAATTAAGATAATTCGATGTACACAAAGCACGTCCCCTGCTCAACAACAACCAGCCTATCTCAGGTATACCATTGGATTGCTTATTTTCTCAGAATGTTTCATAATCAAGGATGTGACATTATGGTTTTAAATAACTAACACCATCGTACAAAAATAAATAAATTCTTTTAATAATATTGCAGAGCTATAAAGAAACTAATATCTCATTTATCTTTAGTGATAAATTGATAAAAGTTTGTAATTTTAAGTATTCTCTGAAACAAACTACTGAGTCCTGAAATTTATTTTATAACCTAATCATAACACTAAAACAAAGTAATACATGTTTAAGTAATTTTTGTTACAAAATTTAAACTGAATGCATGAGCATACAGTGTGAGTTAAAAGTATGGATACACTCGGCTTAGTTTTTGATGGCTGAAGATGGAGGGATGGAATTCGGGACACTTTTCTAGGAAAGAGAAGTGAACTTTATAGTCACTGTTACAACTTTGGCCATGGGATTGGGTGGGGGGAGGCTCAACATCTTTAAATGTAAAGACAAATTAAGTGACATCTTATTTGAATGGTCTTGATAAAAGAAGAACAGTGGAAACTAAAGCTTTCTATCTCAACCCGGTACAAAATGGCAGCTCACTGAAATTAATTAAGTTAAAAGTATTGATGGATTCTGCTCAACCTTCAATGTACAAACATAGAAAAATGAACTCGGGACACCCCTCTAGGAACAAAAGAAAAGCATTTCCCCAGAATGGGCTTTTTGGGAGGCAGTTTAAAATTTTTCAGTTACAGTAGCACTTGTAATTACAATTACATTAAGCAATTAAACTGCTAAAACTTACTACCCTATGTTTTTTATATCTCATATGTTCAAACTGCTGCCCCAGGACAGTTAAAACTGTAGCATTAATTAAACACATCGCCCATTTAATTTCTCATGTTCTTGCCACAATTATAAATTTAAGTTTCGTTACTGGTAAATTTCCAGAAAAATTAAAGTCCAGTGTAGTTGTGCCAATTTATAAGAAGGGCGCGTCTATAAAATTGGACAACCTTCGCCCAATTAGTTTGCTTTCAGTATTTTCTAAGATTTTTGAAAAATTAATGAAAATAAGACTACTTAGTTATTTAAATAATATACATTTTTTTAGTGAGAACCAGTATGGTTTTAGGGAAGGTAGATCAACTGAAGATGCCCTTATTTATGTTACAAACATGATCTATTCTAGCTTGAACGAGGGTAAAAAATCTACCGGCCTATTTATAGATTTTAAAAAGGCATTTGATTTAGTGGATCACAATATTTTACTATTAAAGCTGGAGTCGGTGGGAGTGCGGGGTGTAGCCTTGAGCTGGTTCCGTAGCTTCCTCAGCGGGCGGGAGCAGCGGGTGCGAGTTGGCCAGTCAGTCAGCGCTCCGCTACCTGTCAAATCAGGTGTGCCACAAGGCAGTGTCATATCTGCCATTTTGTTCCTAATTTTTATTAATGATTTATTAGAGCTCAAATTCAACGGAAGGGCTAGCGCGTTTGCTGACGATATTGCAATCTTTTATTCTAAAAAAAATTCAAAAATTTTGTGGGACGAAATTAATGAGGATCTTTTAATTTTAAGACGATGGTGTAAAGTAAATAGAATGTTTGTTAACGTTGATAAAACTAAATACGTAAATTTCGATTTTAATGAGTTCAACTTTAATCATGATTTCAAATTTCACGAATTAAGCTGTACAGGGTGCATAGATAATCTATGTGATTGTAAGTGTATAAAGAAGGAAACTCAATTTAAATACCTTGGAGTAATTTTTGATTCGAAATTAACTTGGGAAAAACATATTACTCTATTGCAAAACAAACTTAAATCGACTACTAGAAAATTTTATTTTTTGCGAAACTTCTGTGATGAAAGCTTATTAAAAACTCTTTATTTTGATCTGGTAAATTCTAGACTTCAATACGGAATCGTTTGCTGGGGAGGGGCTTTTAAATATTTAATAGAGAGGCTAAGAGTAATACAGAATCATTTTATGAGAATTATAACATACAAACGAATACGGGATAGTTCCTTTCCCATTTTTTGTCAATTAAAGATATTGCCACTACAGCATTTATTTATTTTTAAGGTTCTGAGACTATTTTACATTAAAAGTGGTAACTTGGGAACAACGGACCTTAATTATGCCACCAGAAGCATAGATCGTCGTATGTTCAGAGCACCAAAAGTTAATAAATACATTTTTAAAAGATCATTTCTTTATAAGGGTCCGAGTTTTTTCAACAAATTGCCTTTCGAAGTCAAATTATCTGTAAATAGTAGAAATTTTTGTAACAAGCTTAGAACTTTATTATTTTTAAATGAAAACTGTAACTCATTTTACGAATAGTATACTACATAATTAGGTATAGGCTATATTTATATAAATTTCCAATAATGTAGGTAATGTTTTATTTCACTATTCATATGTATATAGCTTCTGTAGTCTTTAGTATATATAAGTATAATAATTTTTTTATTAACCATTTGCTCTTGTAAATAATATTAAGCATAGCAGTTGTGTGCAGTGAAAAGTTTCTGTTGAAACCATATCCAAGTGATAAGTGTTTAGACGCCACGGAGAGCAGCCAGGCTGATAACAACTTGTACTGTCTTTCTGGACTCAGATAACAATCATGTTTTGTATTGTTGTCCACTGACCACATTACTTGTAGAAGTGGTCAGTTAATTCCAAGTCAGTCTTGTGTTTTGTACAATGTACTATTATGATGGAATAAATTCATTTATCATTTATCATTTATCAGTTTGATTATCCAAGCCTGTTGTAGAAACTTGAAATGGCACGCAGTATGGATTCACACAGGACTTTTTGAATGGGTTAAATATAGATTTTAATGCTTTATACATCTACAGTTATTTTTTTTTATCACATTCTCACTAAATCTCCAAGTTCATAAAAGTCCTGAAATAACAACCTACCCACTCAAAAATAAGTAATAATCAAATTCTTCAACTAATAACTAAAAGTAATTGTGAATCAGGGATAAATAACAGTAACAAAAATATAAAAAGTCAAAATCTTATATATTATAAACCAACATCCAACAAGCCATTGTATTAAAAAAACACAAATATTGAGTAGTGTAATAATACAAGTATAATAATATATATAAGGGTTTAACAAAGAGCTAAAAAGTCCAATTCAAATAGGTTCTAATCTTTTTACAAAAATATCCAAGGCCAAAAACTATTAAGAATGAAAAGTTTAATTTAATACAAGTTAACACCAGCAAAAATCTTCTATGAAAATAGGAAAAACCGTTAGATTGACAACCAAACACATAGAAAAATTTTATATAAAGGCATTTTAACCTCTTTTGACTGGTCTTTCACAAACAGGACATATAGGACTGACAGATTTGTAGCATTTCTCTCCGCAATCCTCACACAAACATAAACATTCGCACGGGTTCATTATTACCTTTCGAGGCTTCTCCCTGCAGTTAATACACTTGACTGCTTCAGGTATTTCAGAGTAAAATGCCATATCTTTCCTTGTACGGCTCCCCTCACCAGATTGTACTTTGAATACATTCTCTTGATTCTGTACCCCACTGATGAAAAGAGGGCTAATCCTACTAGTATGTGCTGATTGTGCCTCTTTGTAGTCAGATACCAACTTGTGTGCCAAGAAACCCACAGCAGCAGCACCCCCAGCAGCTAGCAAAAGGCCCCTGTATAAGACAAATATACAATTAGAACATTTATTTTTCTCACTTATTTTTCAAACATACAACTAACTGCATGAAAATATTGCAGTGAGAGTTTGTTACCTAGACACTCTCTATGTCCAACATCCCGCTACTATCCTGTGACTTGTCATAGCCGTCCTCAAGAGTATCAATAGTTGGTCACCTAGACACTCTCTATGTCCGACATCCCACTACTATCCTGTGACTTGTCAAAGCCATCCTCAAGAGTATCAATAGTTGGTCACCTAGACACTCTATGTCCGACATCCCGCTACTATCCTGTGACTTGTTAAAGCCATCCTCAAGGGTGTCAATAGTTGGTCACCTTGACACTCTCTATGTCCGACATCCCGCTACTATCCTGTGATTTGTCAAAACCATCCTCAAGAGTATCAATAGTTGGTCACCTAAACACTCTCTATGCCCGACATCCCGCTACTATCCTGTGACTTGTCATAGCCGTCCTCAAGAGTGTCAATAGTTGGTCGCCTAGACACTCTCTATGTCCGACATCCCGCTACTATCCTGTGACTTGTCATAGCCGTCCTAAAGAGTGTCAATAGTTGGTCACCTAGACACTCTCTATGTCCGACATCCCGCTACTATCCTGTGACTTGTCATAGCCGTCCTCAAGAGTGTCAATAGTTTGGTCACCTAGACACTCTCTATGTCCGACATCCCGCTACTATCCTGTGACTTGTCATAGCCGTCCTAAAGAGTGTCAATAGTTGGTCACCTAGACACTCTCTATGTCCGACATCCCGCTAATATTCTGTGACTTGTCAAAGCCATCCTCAAGAGTGTCAATAGTTGGTCACCTAGACACTCTCTATGTCCGACATCCCGCTAACTATTCTGTGACTTGTCAAAGCCATCCTCAAGAGTATCAATAGTTGGTCACCTAGACACTCTCTATGTCCGACATCCCACTACTATCCTGTGACTTGTCAAAGCCATCCTCAAGAGTATCAATAGTTGGTCACCTAGACACTCTCTATGTCCGACATCCCGCTACTATCCTGTGACTTGTCAAAGCCATCCTCAAGAGTATCAATAGTTGGTCACCTAGACACTCTCTATGTCCGACATCCCGCTACTATCCTGTGACTTGTCAAAGCCATCCTCAAGAGTATCAATAGTTGGTCACCTAGACACTCTCTATGTCCGACATCCCGCTACTATCCTGTGACTTGTCAAAGCCATCCTCAAGAGTATCAATAGTTGGTCACCTAGACACTCTCTATGTCCGACATCCCGTACTATCCTGTGACTTGTCATAGCCGTCCTCAAAAGTGTCAATAGTTGGTCACCTAGACACTCTCTATGTCCGACATCCCGCTACTATCCTGTGACTTGTCATAGCCGTCCTCAAGAGTGTCAATAGTTGGTCACCTAGACACTCTCTATGTCCGACATCCCGCTACTATCCTGTGACTTGTCATAGCCGTCCTCAAGAGTGTCAATAGTTGGTCACCTAGACACTCTCTATGTCCGACATCCCGCTACTATCCTGTGACTTGTCATAGCCGTCCTCAAGAGTGTCAATAGTTGGTCACCTAGACACTCTCTATGTCCGACATCCCGCTACTATTCTGTGACTTGTCAAAGCCATCCTCAAGAGTATCAATAGTTGGTCACCTAGACACTCTCTATGTCCGACATCCCGCTACTATCCTGTGACTTGTCAAAGCCATCCTCAAGAGTATCAATAGTTGGTCACCTAGACACTCTCTATGTCCGACATCCCACTACTATCCTGTGACTTGTCAAAGCCATCCTCAAGAGTATCAATAGTTGGTCACCTAGACACTCTCTATGTCCGACATCCCGCTACTATCCTGTGACTTGTCATAGCCGTCCTCAAGAGTGTCAATAGTTGGTCACCTAGACACTCTCTATGTCCGACATCCCGCTACTATCCTGTGATTTGTCAAAACCATCCTCAAGAGTATCAATAGTTGGTCACCTAAACACTCTCTATGCCCGACATCCCGCTACTATCCTGTGACTTGTCATAGCCGTCCTCAAGAGTGTTAATAGTTGGTCACCTAGACACTCTCTATGTCCGACATCCCGCTACTATCCTGTGACTTGTCATAGCCGTCCTCAAGAGTGTCAATAGTTGGTCACCTAGACACTCTCTATGTCCGACATCCCGCTACTATCCTGTGACTTGTCAAAGCCATCCTCAAGAGTATCAATAGTTGGTCACCTAGACACTCTCTATGTCCGACATCCCGCTACTATCCTGTGACTTGTCAAAGCCATCCTCAAGAGTATCAATAGTTGGTCACCTAGACACTCTCTATGTCCGACATCCCACTACTATCCTGTGACTTGTCAAAGCCATCCTCAAGAGTATCAATAGTTGGTCACCTAGACACTCTCTATGTCCGACATCCCGCTACTATCCTGTGACTTGTCATAGCCGTCCTCAAGAGTGTCAATAGTTGGTCACCTAGACACTCTCTATGTCCGACATCCCGCTAATATTCTGTGACTTGTCAAAGCCATCCTCAAGAGTATCAATAGTTGGTCACCTAGACACTCTCTATGTCCGACATCCCGCTACTATCCTGTGATTTGTCAAAACCATCCTCAAGAGTATCAATAGTTGGTCACCTAAACACTCTCTATGCCCGACATCCCGCTACTATCCTGTGACTTGTCATAGCCGTCCTCAAGAGTGTCAATAGTTGGTCACCTAGACACTCTCTATGTCCGACATCCCGCTACTATCCTGTGACTTGTCAAAGCCATCCTCAAGAGTATCAATAGTTGGTCACCTAGACACTCTCTATGTCCGACATCCCGCTACTATCCTGTGACTTGTCAAAGCCATCCTCAAGAGTATCAATAGTTGGTCACCTAGACACTCTCTATGTCCGACATCCCGCTACTATCCTGTGACTTGTCAAAGCCATCCTCAAGAGTATCAATAGTTGGTCACCTAGACACTCTCTATGTCCGACATCCCACTACTATCCTGTGACTTGTCAAAGCCATCCTCAAGAGTATCAATAGTTGGTCACCTAGACACTCTCTATGTCCGACATCCCGCTACTATCCTGTGACTTGTCAAAGCCATCCTCAAGAGTATCAATAGTTGGTCACCTAGACACTCTCTATGTCCGACATCCCACTACTATCCTGTGACTTGTCAAAGCCATCCTCAAGAGTATCAATAGTTGGTCACCTAGACACTCTCTATGTCCGACATCCCGCTACTATCCTGTGACTTGTCAAAGCCATCCTCAAGAGTATCAATAGTTGGTCACCTAGACACTCTCTATGTCCGACATCCCGCTACTATCCTGTGATATAGTGTCAAATTTCATAAATATAGACTCATGTTCAACCTACTTTCTAAACACCACTCCACTACCCACTACTCGATCAGTTAACACTCCGCATGTAATAACTTCAACAACCAATACTCCCTCAAATACCCCTCCACTAACCACTACTATTTCTCCCCCTGTACAACAACAAAGTAATGTAGAGGACAGTCTTTTAGGCTAATGCAAATTAATGTTTGCTGTATAAGAAACAAAATTCTAGAATAGGAAGAATTATGTAGAAAAACGAAATTAAATTTACTGTGCATATCAGAGCATTGGTTGGAGGAGAATCAAATAGATGTATTTGTGCCTAACAATTTTATACCAGCTCATGTAGTATGCAGAAAAGTTAAAAAAATGGAGGTGTAGGAATTTACATTTTAAATTATATTAAATTTGCTGTTGTAGATGTATCACAATTTTACTCGGACACACACTTTGAATTCTGTTGTATTAAATTACTGGAAGCAAATGTTGTACTAAGCATTTATAGGTCTCTAAGTGGTGATGCTGATACTTTTATGACTAGTTTTGAATGTACCATAAGAAATTTACAAAAAAAATTAAAAACTAATCATTGCTGGAGATTTCAATATAGAAATGGGTAACATAAGTAGAAATAATGTAGTTTCCATAAGATTTATAAACCCTCTCAGAGAATTAAATCTCTCTTTCTAAGTCTGGTATTGACAATGTTATTGTTAACTGTAATAAGAACTTCTATGACATCACTCTTGGAGACCACTCTTTTTCAGATCATGTACCACTTTTGTTCTATGTGTATTCTGTAGTGAATCCTTCAGGAAATCAAAATAAATCTGGTGTCAAACATGTTAGATTACAAAAAAAGGAATATATTGATTTGTTCAAATCTAGTTTAGAAATAGAAAATTGGCAAATGACAAATGATTTTCAGCAGAACAAAATTAATGTAAAAACGCTATTTGATGAATTTTTTAAGAAGTATGTAAATCTATGGCACTTTTCCTCTCCTCTAATCAAAATATCTAATAAGACTTGCTCAAAAAACTCCAAACTAATTAATTGGTATACTCCTGCCTTAGCAGAAACAAAAACTAGAATGTTTAACCTTTATACAATTTACAAAAATCTAACCAAGCAAGGGTCTGTGCACTGTGAGGCTGTATATAATGTCTACTTAAAACGAATAAGACTTTACCAAAAAGAATTACAACAAGCAAAAAGATTAGCAGTCGAGGAGTATATTGGAAAATGCTGCAAACCCCTGCAAGGCAGCGTGGAAGGTAATAAGCAATGAATTTTCTCCAACTCATAGTAGTGAGGTCAGTCTTGATCCAGAAGAATTCAAATGCATTTTTCTTCGATTCTATTAATCAGTTATGCAAAGGAACAAATCCAAGCCCCAACAATCCAGAGGAATTTTCGAGAGAAAGGGAAGGAAATCAACTGTCATTCACATGGTCTGAAATATCTTCATCGGATGTAATTAAAGCAGTTTCAAAAATTTCAAACTCAAATTTTATGGACCATTGTAACTTAGAATCTATAACTATGAAGTCCCAGAAGCCTGACAGATTCCATGTTAATTTCTTGCTTAAGGCTTAGAGTTAGGTTTTTTTTTTTTTTTTTTTGAGGATTAGAAGATATTTTATTAGAAGAAAACTAGCAAAGAGCCTGCTCTTCTGCTTATTTAGTGATAAGTTTAAAATTATTAACATTTTTGTGATGGGCCATCAAAGTGGTGTCATCAGCTTAATAATCGAACGAACATTTAAATTTTGAGGTAAATCATTTATATATACTAAGCAAAAGAAGGGAACTAGAACGGAGCCTTGAGGCACACCTGTCTCGATGGGCTTTATAGATGAATTTTTATCATTTTTAACATCAATCACTATTTTTCTACTTAATTTCCACTTTTGTTTAAACACTTGTCATAACGATCTACAAGTTTTTTAACGCCGGTGTCATAGAAGTCGGCCGCCTGCGACGATAACCAGTCTTGTACTGCTTATTTCACCTCGTCATCAGTGTCGAAGTGCTTCCCGCCTAGGAACTCTTTTAGGTGGCGAAACAAGTGGAATTCGCTCGGTCCCAAGTCTGGGCTGTATGGCGGGTGTTCTAGCTGTTTCCAACCAAACGATTTGATGAGATTTTGGGTTTGGTTGGCAGAGTGGGGTCTGGCATTGCCAAGCAGCAACAAAACTCCAGCTGACAATAGGCCACGTCGCTTGTTCTGTATTGCTCGTCTAAGATTAGTCAGAGTGTTGTAATAAGTGGCCGGCCGCATTTATTGTTGTTCCTTGCTCCAAGAACTTGACTAGCAATATCACACGTCTACCCCAAAACACTGTCGCCATAACCTTGCGTGTGGACAATGTTTGTTTTGCTTTCACTTTAACCGGTGATGTCGAGTGACACCACTCCATCGACTGGCGTTTCGTTTCTGGGGTTATGTGGGAAACCCATATCTCGTCACCCGTCACAATGTGGTCTAAAAGGTTATCACCTTCCTGATGATATTGGATCAAAAATTCAAGAGCAATACCCATTCTTCTTTTTTTGTGTTCCTCAGTAAGCAGCCTGGGAACCCAACGTGAGCACAATTTGTGAAAATCAAAAATTTCAGACACAATTTTAAACGATGTGGTTCTACTCACGTTTGGAAATTCTATTGCTAATGAAGAAACAGTGAATCGCCGATCTTCACGAATTTTTTCATCGACGGCTTTCACCAAATCTTCAGTGGTCACTGACAGCCGACCAGATCGTGGTTCATCATGGACATTTTCCCGTCCATCTTTAAAATCTCTCACCCACTTTCGCACTTTGCTGTCACTCATTGCATTTGGATCGTACACTTCACTTCTCTGTCGATGAATATCCGCCGCTGAAACGTTCCTTGCTGTCAAAAACCGTATCACAGATCGTATTTCACAGTCGGCGGGACGTTCAATAGTTTTAAACATTTTAAAAAGGCACAGACAACAGCAGACTACAACAATTTCACTGCAAATGGCATCGTTTTGCACGCTGAGAGTCAGGGCGCATGCGCATTTCGCTGCTCGCTTAATGTTTGTCTGGTTAACGCGAATCGGACCTTACTTACCGAATTACCCTTGTACTTTATTATTGTTAATTGATTTTGTTATTAAGAGTCAGACTCTTTGATAACTCGAATTTTTACCAATCCCCTTAAAAAAAAATTACTGTGCATCTACCGAGTAATTTTACCTCTATAACTCAAAGTCCAACTCTCTTTAAATTGACCTCCACAATCAAATTCTATGTTTATTACTCACATTGTCTTCTCGGGACTCACTATCACGAAAATCCCAGGAATACAATGTAAGGCTTAGAAAAGCATGTTGGGATCTGTCGGTGAATTATCTGTCTGCTGCTCGCCAGTCCTTTGTTGTCACACGCTACGATACTGTACTTAACCTTTAGTTGTGCTTTTACTTACTGAGTCGCGATGAGTGCTGAAGGAAAGGTTAAAACTTTGACTATAGGCGAGAAGTGAAAGATACTTTTAGCTAATGAATGGAGAATCACGAAAGAAAGACATAGCTGCTGAGTTCAATCACTTGAAAACATCATTGACTTTCATGTTGCCAACAATCTCAAGCAAAAGAAAATAAGAGATTTCATCTGAGTTATTGTCAACACGTTACGTGAGACATTATTTACATTCTTCAGTAATTTAACATTTTGATACACAACAGTTTTAGGTTGAAATTTATTCTTGGTTGTAAGAAATACAAGGTAGTTTTTATCTCTGAAACTCGAATTTTCTTTTCTTTATCTCTATATCTTGTTTACCTCTGTAAGTAAAATTCCGTTAAATTACAACTTTAACAACTAGAACTATACCAACTCGAAGCAACACTGAAGTCCCTTGATATTCACGGTTCGACTGTACAATAACAATTATTAATGCAGTCAATTAAATACTGTAATTATGTATTTTATATTTAACTAGCTGTTTCCCGCGGCTTCGCACGCTTTTCGTAAGCTTTGCCCGTGTATGTGCACTTCTGGTTCAAATGAATTATATTTCCAATGACGATGTAGAGTTTGTATTGTTGCCACGATCAAGAAAATCTGTCAAAAGTGTATGTTTATAGCCATTGTCTACGTACATGTACTTTATTATAAAGTGGTCTAACACTAAAGCTTTAAGTTCAAGCAGAAATGTATTTTGAAGACAAATATACATCAAAGCTTAGCGCCTTCAAATAGTTTTTCGCTATTTAATATACTTAACTGTCTCGTAATCGCAGTTTATAGTGTACAGGCGCTTTAAAAACTTGTAACTTTTGCAGTGCCGCCTGGTGGCGAGATACATCTATAGGCATAGCATATAAACCTTCTCCGTCAAAAAATAAATATACATACAAATTTTCATAATGATCAGTCAAATAGTTTACGATTCTATAAAGGACATACATACAAACAGCGAAACAGCCACCTCTCTAAAAGTATACCTATGGTACTTCCAGGAACGTGTAGAATCACTGTACAAAATTTCACGATGTTTCGTGCATTGGTTCCAGAGTTATAACGGAACATATAAACAACACATTCGCATTTATATATATATATAGATTCTAGAGTTTTCTATTATAGCCATGTTTTGATCTTTCAAACTGAAGGAGGTAGATGGTTTGGACACAGGGTCAGAATACTAATAGTATAGGAGCTAGCAACGTTTTCGAGAGAGAATTTCAGGTCAGCTGAAATTTCGATATGCTGTCTTTCTTGCTCTTTCGGTTGGAGTCCAGGCTATCTGGCTGGCGGTAGTGGTTGCGTTTATTAATGCGCATCTTACCTGTACAGGTAAAAATCCTGGAGCGCTTCGGCAAATGGACAACATGGCGTCAGTCTAAAGTCACATGTTTGTGTTATTTGTGATGTTTATTTATTAATTTCGCTACAATCGCCAGTGGTAAAATGAAATGTGTTTCTGTAAAGGACATAAAGATAAAATCATTCTTTTCGTGGTTGATAAACTGAAGAAGTGCCAGGAAGTTTTGAATATACGTTTAAAATATAAATTAAAGTACCGTGACATTGAACTGCCTACTGAAATAAATGAGACAGGTGATTGGAGAGAGACAGTTTGAAGTGCTTTTTTTTAATTACACAAAACAAACATGTGACTTTAGACTGACGCCATGTTGTCCATTTGCCGAAGCGCTCCAGGATTTTTACCTGTGCAGGTAAGATGCACATTAATAAACGCAACCACTACCGCCAGCCAGATAGCCCGGACTCCAACCGAAAGAGCAAGAAAGACAGCATATCAAAATTTCAGCTGACCTGAAATTCTTGTTTTAGAAACGTTGCTAGCTCCCGTACTATAATCTATCCAGTTAAATAATAACAACTGAACATTCTACTACTGTCAAACTTGTATATAACCTGTATCTATAAAACTAATTAAAGTTACTTACGGAAGAAATCCAGATCCTTGGGATTCTTCTTCTTTTTCTGTAACAAATTGAATTTTTAAACAGATGTAAATCAAAACTGTGGTCAACTATTAAAAAGTTTGATTATTGACATTAGAGCTGGCTGTAGTATAACTACCTTGACTTTAACCCAAAACAAAATTTTAAACTTCAAATACAAAACATACTCATTATAATATTATTAGTTAGCTAGCATTAGCAAAGCCTATCACTGGAAAAATGTAATTTCTGTCTGTTTGTCTACATAATATCTCGAAAACAAAGTAATATATAGTCTCCAAATTTTGCATAAAATTTCATTTCTACTTGACAAACACTGAGTTTGATGGCGGTACATGTCACTCTATGGGATTTGGCTGTGTTAGCGAATATGTTTACACATGTTTATGAATAACCGTGATGGCAAAAAGAACACAGCAGAATAAATAAATGTGTAAACAAAATGAGTACAATCATATGAGATTTTAATATGTGATATTTTTAATCATTGAGTAAATTTTGTCATGATGGAATTATTCCGAGAAATATTTCATTTGAAGACTTGAAATTTTACATGAAATTCTATTTCTACACAGACAAGAACAAGTTATATTCACTAATGGTGGTGAGATAGTCAACAATCGAACTTTCCCCTTGATTGTGAATCATTCTGAGAAGATTCACTTTTCAATGCAATAAGTTATTTCTGTTTGAAATCCCTCAACGTATGTGCCACCAAGTGGTTAACACTAGAAACACGCGCTAGTGATCGGTGAACAGATGATTGCGACTCTGGTGGCAGGTACTTGAACCACGTAAAAGCAGGTGCACTGGCTGTTCACAACTGCCCCTTAGGGCTGATATATTTTCTCAGAATGATCCATAATCAAGGATTTCACTGAGTATAATTGAAAACCAACATTCAGTAGGCTGACACAATTTCTCTTTTAGAGAAAAAAATCAAGAGACCAGAGGGGTGTAAAAATTTCTTTTCTATATAATTATCTCTCTTTCAATCTGTCCACAGGACATACCAAGAATAAAATGAGCCATAAATTCTGGAAGCAACTTCAGTTGAACCTGTTATGACATGTGGTACGATGTACTCCTAACTTGTTATAATACACAAACGTTTTGCAGTTTATATATATATATATATATATATACCTACAATATATATATATATATATATATATATATATATATATATATATAAACCTATCGGGAACCAGATCAACATTTCAGTGGGTCCGATCACACGTCTCCAAAAATCAGTCAGAGTTTTAATTCTCAATTTATTCTCCAGATATTGTCCTCAATAAATAAGCTTAATAAAAGCACAGCCATATCCTATGGACAGACATGCAAATCATTGAACCCGATCTTATCTTATGTGGAAACAGAAAGTCATGCAAAGTTTGAAGTATATACCGCAATTCATTCCCTAGATATTTTGTAGACACAACAAACTAGATAGCAGAGATTTTATCTCCAAGGTTGAAGTGCTTGAAATTGACTAATTCACTAAATGGGCAATGAAGAATATTGTGACATTATTTTCAAAAGTAAGTAAAACAAGACTTTAAATGTGTACATATATTATAAAAACAAATCTTTAGAATGTTTTGTCTATAACATAGATTTTATTGCGTTTTGAAAACAACAAATAGTATATAGGGGCAGAGTGGCCTCCTTTACACTGAACACGGTTTCCTTCTAGGAGGCAGAAAACAAGAACCAATCATTACAATGAAATGTAATTTTCACAGTAGTATGTAATTATTTTTCAGAAGTCAAAGAAAATCTGTTTTTTCTAATAATTTAGTTCTTTTAGAACCCCAACAAAAAATCTTCTAAATATAGTAGTCTCCTTATAATACCTAAGTACGGAATGAAATTTAAAAGTAAATGCATAAATTTTAAAGGAAGAATATTTATTTTTAATCCAATTAAAGTGTAAATATAAAAAATGTGTTGATATGTATTTCTCTAAATAGAAATATAAACCTTCTCAAGTGTGACCTTGTCCACATAAAATATTGTGTTTTCTTTAGTTGTATAAATATAAAAATATACAACAGTTTTAATTTCTTGTTACAGTAGTATTAGTTGTTTTGAGGAAATATATTTTCAAGTGCTGTTATGCGTTATATACTGGAAAAATGTTAATAACATTATTTGGCAAGAACCATGTGTGTTTTTATTATATATAACAATTAATACAAACATTTTTTTCATTATGTGATAGTTTATTTCTACACATCAAAACAATTATAAGCCTATCAACAATTTTTTTTTAATGGATATTTTCACAAAATTAAAAAAAGGCTGAAATAGATAAGGCATTTGGCAACTGTACCTTGGAAGAAATCGTAGTTGGCATTTTGGGTTACAAACATTTCTTTGACAAAACAGTTTGTCCTCCAATATAAAAAAGTAATGTGAAAAAAATCATTATTAATAATTATGTACAATTTTTTATGTCTAAAAAATCCTATATATGCAAACTAGTTAAAACGCTATTAAGCCTATACAAACAATTTTTTTAACGTTGAATAAATAACTGTTTTATCACGGTTTACAACTAGAGAATTAGATCTGAACCATTCATTTGCATCATCTAGCAGCCTCTTACGATTTATCAATAATTGGTCTATTTTTTTCATTGCTACTCACTAGGGTGGTGTCATCAGCATATAGTACTGAAAAACATGGTATATTGTGTGCAAAGTCATTCACAGCCACTACAAACAGAAAAGGCCCTAACAATGAACCTTGTGGTACCCCTATTGTAACATTTTTAAGATCCAATTTGTCTCTATCTTGTACTACCATTTGTTTTCTAGCCATTGATCTTGCTGATGTCACTAACCTACTCAGTACATAAATGAAATAAAAACAGCTGAAAATTATTAATGATAAATAGGATAATAGGTAAAATGTATTCAATAAGTTTTAATCGGTAATCATGATTCGAATGTGGTGGTGGACGTTTATTATAATGCAGCCATATCTTGTGCCTTCACACCATTCCCAAGCTTCATGCTATCTGAAAGCTACGTCATAGGTTCGATCTCAGAAATTTGTGATCAACACCCTACCTGAAGAGTACGAGAAATTGTAACCTTGAATAACTTATCCACCACAAGAAACAAGGGCATAAGCTGACATTGTCATCTAACATGTCATAAGCTGACATCGTCATCTAACATGTCATAAATAAGCTGACATTGTCATCTTAAATAACCATAAATACAACTTTTAAGTAAAAAAGCTATTACATATATAAGTGTGTATTTTTAGAGTGTATAGGTACCATATAACAGACGTAACTTAGAAAAGTGTAGAACTCCCTAAATACCTCAGATGGTTCACAATCAATATTTAAGGATCCCTACCTAACACATTATCTTCTTTCTAATTGGTAATAAAAGAATTATACTCACCAGCTCCTGTATTTTGTTGGCTCATTTTAATAAAGGCTAATAAGTAACGAAAATATGAAGATTCTCTCGATTGTGTGGTACTATTTATTCAATGTAGGTCATAAAACAGAGCGAATGGTACCTAGAATGGTAACGCCTAACGCGTAGTCTCTCAGACGATGCAAGCTACAAAAACCGGTCCAGCCAGGTGACGAGCTCCTCACGCTTGAGTTTTAAGGGGGCAATGTACCCAAAACATATGTTTTTTAATTTCTGCCACTAATTAATCCTTTTGTTCATTAAAGTGTCTCCCTAGGTCAGGGTTTAAAGAAAATATATTATTAACCCCCTCCCTCCCCTCTTCATTGAAAAGGGAGGGGGTTTTTCAAGAAAATTAGAATTCTTGTTTTACACCATAGCTGCTTTTGTATTGCACCTATTCCAAATGTTTGGATATTTTTCTAAAGCTAATAAATAGCCTTACAAAGTGTAGTATGGAATTTTGTGTAGTTATCAAAATAGGTAAGTGACATTTTATTTTAATTTTTTCAAAAAATTATAATTTTCTATAAATGGAAAAAATTATATTAGGAGTATAATTTAAAATATACTTGATCCCATACTACACTTTGTGCACTATATATTGAAGATCATATGTACAAAATATGAGGTCTCTAGGTCAATAAATAAAGAAGTTACGTTGTAAAACGTGTTGGAAAACACGGAAAAAACAAACTTACGGGAAAAGGCAAAAAACTTCATATGTTTATTGCATATGAAAAGTAAGACTATTTACATAATCATTATTTTTGTGTTTAGTGTAAACATATTTTACACTTAAAAGAGTCCAGCCCCATAGGTAACACCTTCTTTTTTTTTTAATTTTTTTTCTTCCTTTTCATCTTTTTCAATTTAACTTGCTGACGTAATTTTTTATACTTCCAAGTTTTCTTACTAATTTTGTTTCTAGAATATTGATTTTTAGTTGATTGCTTCATGACTAAATCAAAACTAATAGTCTAAATCACGAAATTGTTCAACAAAACACAACAAACACATGTCATTCACAAAGTGAGGTTAGAGTACAGTAACTGGAACAACAGCTGATCACTGACAACAGCTGATTTACTGAGTGATTACCACACATAAAAAAGCTGGGATCTTAGTAAGTTCTGAAACTATGACATTCTAATATACTGAATACAGTAATAAAATACATTAGTAATGAATAGTTATATGATAATATTATGAATAGATATATGATATAAAGCTTGTAATTTATAATGGCCGCCTGGAGGAGAAAAAAATCAGCTCTACACGCTAATAGATTTTATTAAAAAAAACACACTTTTGGCAATGATAATGCAAAAACCAATAATTGATTATTGTTTCCAAACATTTTAGAAACTAAAAAATAAAATAAAAAATTTTTTTAGAAAAAATCAATTTTTTGGGTACGTTGCCCCCTTAATGGGGCGATCAACCGACGAGCTCCTCACGCGTATGTTTAATTAATGGGGCGATCAATGTAGACGAGCTCCTCACGCTTGTGTTCAATGGGGCGATCATGCCAGGCGGAGAGAAAGAGTGGGGGCAGAGCCGAGCAGTACCGATAAATCCCGAACATTCCTGACAAACCCTGTACATGCGGCTGATAGCGACCTCAGTTCGGAACGGTTCTGATTTCTATTATCTTACGAATTAATGAGTCGTTTTATATCCGAATTAATGAGTCGTTTTATATCCGAACATATCTGCAAAACATAAAAATTATATCGAATTAATTATATTAATATTGAACTTTCTTTATAACTCCAAAGATACTTTACAAAATGTGAGATGGTGCACAACGAATAAAATGTCATAATCTTTTTGTGCTATTGGAATATATTCAAATTAATAGGACAAAAGCAACATATTATAATGTTGCTACATATTATAACATATTATGTACATACATGTTGCAACATATTATAAAACATGATATACATGTCTCTGTAAAATGTTTTCGCTCCCTGAAATTTGCTGAAATTGGCTATAGCTAGGCTTGCCATAATTTTTTTCACCGGCCGACCGGGACGCCTCTGTTCGAAATGCGGTGGGGGGGGGATAAATATGAAGTCAAATTAAATATATAAAAAAAAATTTTGTGTATAATTGTATGAATTTAATTTAATTTCTAAATAGTATAAAAGTGATTATATCTTATAACAATAAAAATACAGTTTGGGTTATAATTTTTACACGGTTTTCATTAAAAAAATTGAAACCATTAAACAATACAAGCTTACTTCAGGCTATGCCTTAAAAACATTGACAGCTATAAAATGTAAAAGCAAGGCTTATTTTTTATTCCATTCGTATTTTTCACTAGAGTAAATCAATTTATCAATTACTTAAATCAATTTATTTTTTCATAAAATTCAGTGCAGCTAACTGAAAATTTAACTTTGCATAACATTAAATTTCGAACTGTGGATTAATGCATTAATCCTCGATCATCACTCCAGGCAATGTTCATCATGAAGAAAACTCTTTCAACTGGAGCAGATGTTCCAGGAAGACAGTAAACATATTCAATTATAAGTCCAAGATTTTGGCACTGAAATATTCTGCTGTTTAAAAGAATGGAACAGCTACATCCATTTTTCTTCACTTGGTTTCTTCTCCATCTTCTTTTTTCCCATACTTCTACTTTTGATGCCCAAAATCTCATGGCAAGGACAAGCTCATCAAAAGGTTCGTCGTGTTTATCTTGAGTTTTCCGGTACTTTTATTAATTACTTCTGCAATTCTTTCAATGTTTTCCCATGAAATGCTGTTTTCATTGATCCAGACGAAATCTTAAGCTTCTCCAAAAGTATCTTCCCAAAGTGTAATGTAAGAAATAGACCTACTGTAAAATTCGTTAAAATCACTGGTCATTTGGTTACAGTCAACATTGCTTTTACCCTTAAGTGTTTTAAGGACCGTTTTTGCTCCATATGGGATGAAGTTAGACTCCTCCTTTATTTCTTGCAAATTTTCCTTCAACTTTTTTAAGGCATGTACAACATCAATAGCACTGGATTTGTTTTTCTCCATGGCTAAAATAGTGTTATTAAACAATGCTAGCTGACCATGTACAAACCATAGGAACAATACACCTCGCTCATCATCAAATAAGTTCTTTATCAGAGATGGATACATTTCCTGAGACAAGAAGTACTCTTTCAAAGCAGAAAAAACATTTGAATCATCCTTTCAATTGTTGGCATAAGGGAGAGAAATCTAGTATTTCCGTCTTGTATTAAATTTTGCTTTGTTCAATATCTGTAAATTCGCAGAATTCTTTTGAGTTGAGTAACCCTTACAGTGTAAATGTGAAAATAAATGTAGATTTTCACAACAAGGGCCTCGATTTCAATGGGAAGCCACATCTACAGCAGTCTGGACAGCGTTGTGGACGATATGAGCACCACAAACCAATACTACCATTTATTGACGTTCCAAGTTTATTCTTTATAAGAGCAAATACATTGTTTTTCCCTCTTCTCTTTACTCCATCAAAGTTTGTATTGCAGTTATCACCACAAAATCCTACAACTTTCTCTTCTAATTTGTTTCCTTTAAAAAACTGTCATCAGGTGATTCCAAAATATTCCAGCGGTTTCGCCTGGTACAGATTTAAAAGGTCTAATAGCTTGACTTGCACATCAGATTCCTGTTTAAAATAACGCACAACTATAGGAACAAGTGTAACTTTTTTTTTTAGTCTTTGTAGTCTTTTTTATAGTTGTGTAGTCGTGAACCTCTAGACTAAACTACAACTAGGCCTAGCTCAATTGTTTTAAACATTCGGCTCCTCTGACGTGACCGGGACAAGCAGGCAACCGGGGCGGGACACCGGGACAAGCTTGCAAAACCGGGACTGTCCCGGCCAAACCGGGACGTATGGCAAGTCTAGCTATAGCCATTTAAGCCTATATGTCCATCCAGCTATATGCCTAAACTACAAAATAAACCAGCTAAATGAAAATGTGGTTCCTGTTATTGTAACTCTAGTGGTTACTCTGTGGTTATTTAAAACTCTGGTATTTATACGTTTTAATCTGAAAGCAATTTCATCTTTACAGTACCCATTACAAAATCAATTTCTCCAACTTACCTTTGGAAGTTATTGTCCGTAGATTAACATTACATTTAATGAGAAACACTTCAAATTATTTAGTTTAAATATATATATATATATATATATATATATATATATATATATATATAGTTTATCATGATAAACTAGTTGATAAGTCAAGCCAGCGTTTCTACGCCAGGTGCAGGGTTGCAGTATTGGTTGACTCATATCTCTTTTCTGTGGCATGTCCTTTGATATCTTATCGTATTTTCTTTTGAGAACTTTAGTATTTGAAACACTTTGTTAAGTATTCATATTTTAATAACCTCAAATTATTACGATCAAGTTTTAACTTATAGCAATAGCAATAGATTTCTCTGTCTGTTTGTTGGATATATCGAGAATTAGAAATAAGCTATAAACTTGAAATTGTGCATGCAACTTCGACCAAGCCTGATAACTGCCATGTGTCGTCTGGCGTACGCGATTATAATGCTGATCTGATCTATAGTACATGGCAATTATCGAATAATTTCTAACCAATAGTAATGTAACCTACAAATTATATTTATTTGATTAAGGCAGTTGGAAAATTCAATGAACCAAATATAATGTTACGAAACAATTTTATTGGTTTACATTTTAATACAAAAGATGCAATTAAAAAACTCAGCTTAATTGTTGATTTTGTATTTTAGAGACCCTGAAGATCATTATTTAACTACTATGCTAAGAACACAAGTCTCGAATGTTTTGAAAAGTTTAAATGTTTTCAAGCATGAATGCTTACAATCACATTTGAGTAACTAAGAAAATTAAAAAAGTAGCTCTACAATTAAATTGAGAATTGACTTGTAAACAAACAAATTCTAAATTTTGCGAGTAGGGCTCTTTTTAATCCTCCTGGATGTTAAATCCACCCTCGAATGTTTTCTAGCTACGCCACTGAATGTAACGAAGTTATTTTGTTACATTAGACTTCCTTATGTCTTTTTGGTTCTTTCGATACTCCGTTGTATTGGTTTATTTGTATGTAGACAAGATTAATTAATTGCCTGTCATTAATTACGTTGTAAAATCAAGGTTTAATGAAATAAATTTAATTACGATGCATCCTGCAGCATCCAGCTTTGAAAATGTAATTTAAATATATGTATACTGTACTAAACTACGGAAAGGGGTTTGAAAATACAGTGATACATTTTAATAGGTTTGCCAGGTACTGAACTAAATTAAATTCAGAGGAGTACAGAGCGAGAACGCGCGGACTGCTCATTCCACAGGCTATCTGTAATTGGCAGGAGGGTCCCCTCCATCCCTACTCTTTCTCTCCGCCTACATTGATCGCCCCATTAAACATACGCGTGAGGAGCTCGTATGCTGGATAGGGTTCCATTTTGTTTCATTCACTCAGTTCATTTCAGTGAGCCCATAGTCGTCTGGTAGATTACGCGTTACTGTTTTTGTTACTTTTTTGTTCCTGAGTAAATATATGAAAAGTTGTTTTGTGCGAATGTTGTGTTAGTTTTTGTGATACTTTTTACTGTGGATGGTCAAGTAACCATGGCTGATCCACTGAACACTAGTTTTTAAATAAGAGAAATACTATCTGAACTTGAACGAAGTGATTGTGATGAACAAGAAAGTGATCATGATGAAATGTTTTTTGATCAACTCATTTGTTATCCATCAGGCATTGTCAAAAAATTTAAACCAATGACAAGAAGGGCATTTGCTAAAGAAATATGTGTTTAACTAACAACTCCGCACATTCAGAGAAGACAAAAACTGCCAAATTTATCAAGGAATCTCAAACGCAACATTGAAGATGTCGTTTGCCCATCAACATCTGAGGCTAAAAATGTTATTGAAGAAGCAGGAACAAGGAAGATTTGTGCAGTTTGCCCAGCGAAAAAAAGAATGACTTGATTCTAGTGCACAAAATGTTATAAGCATATTTGCTTGGAGCACCGAGGAATGCTGTGTGTAAAGTGTTCTAATAAAGACTGAAATCAACAAAAATCAGGAAACATGACCTCTAAGATGTAAATAATGTCGTTTGTAAATAAATTTAATTTTTATGAATTTGTATTCATTTTTCCCTTAAGTAGCTATGCGTTACCATTTATGTGTGGCAAATAGGCGTTACTATTCTAGGGTTAAATACACAAGTTCAGAACTTAATTTGATACAGATCTATGACTTCTATTCACTCTCATTAGATACGACGCATTTGACCACAAACCTTCGTGCCAATGCCAATTAATTACAAAGGGGGAAAGGTCAATTTTCTATCGGTGCCAACAATGAAAACTTAACAGCACAACGCATGGACGAGCTCCTCACGCAGCAGTAAAATGGGGTGATCGCAAACGACGAGCTCCTCATGCAGCAGAGAAATAGGGTGATCAAGACAGGCGGAGAGAAAGAGTGGGGGCAGAGCCGAGCAGTACCGATAAACCCCGAAAATTCGTCGACTGGTCAGAGCCAAGCAGTGCTGACAAACCCTGAAAATGCGGCTGATAGCGACCTCAGTTCGGAACGGTTCTGATTTCTATTATCTTACGAATTAATGAGTCGTTTTATATCCGAACATATCTGCAAAACATAGAAATTATATCGAATTAATTATATTAATATTGAACTTTCTTTATAACTCCAAAGACACTTTACAAAATGTGAGATCGTGCACAAGGAATAAAATGTCATAATTTCATCATATTTTTGCAAATAGGCTTAAAACGACGGTAAATATGGGTTTTTGTACTATTGGAATATATTCAAATTATTAGGGCAAAATCAGCATATTATAATGTAGAGTCATTAATTGGTAGTAAATAAATTAATAATTACGCTACAAAATCTGTAATAAGAGTTATGTACCAGCTGTAATAAACTAAGGGGATTAAAAAAGAAACTTGCGAGTAAATATTCCAACAAAAACATAATTATAGAAATATGACAAAATCAATGACAACTACCTGACTTAAATACCTAACATAGCACGTGACATCATTAATAAATACAAAATTTTCCTAATTATATTATATTACAGTAACTGACAAATTCAGTTTAAGATCATATTATATGAGAATGCAATGAACCAAATATAATGTTACAAAACCATTTTTATTGGTTTACATTATAATACAAAATATGCAATTAAAAAACTCAACTTAATTTTTGATTTTGCATTTTGGAGACCCTGAAGATCATTATTTAACTACTATGCTATGCGAATGTAACGAGGTTACTTTGTTACATTAGACTTCCTTATGTCTTTTTGGTTCTTTCGATACTCCGTTGTATTGGTTTATTTGTATGTAGACAAGATTAATTAATTGCCTGTCATTAATTACGTTGTAAAATCAAGATTTAATGAAATAAATTTAATTGCGCTGCATCCTGCAGCATCCAGCTTTGAAAATGTATATATGTATGTTGTACCAAATTACTGAAAGGTGTTTAATTCAGAGTAGAAGCTAAAAACACAGTGGTACATTTTAAGAGGATGTATGCTGTACTAAACTACGGAAAGGGGTTTGAAAATACAGTGATACATTTTAATAGGTTTGCCACGTACTGAACTAAATTAAAGCCAGAGGAATACGGAGCGAGAACGCGCGGACTGCTCAGTCCACTATTCCAATAAACGGGATATCTGTTGTTGGGAGGTGGGGCCCCTCCATCCCCACTCTTTCTCTCCGCCTGTCTTGATCACCCCATTTCTCTGCTGCATGAGGAGCTCGTTTATTTTTCATGTTATTGACAGGCTGGGAAGTGAATACGAGTTTCGTTTTGAGGTTAGGTTAAACTTCAAATGTTTATGTTTTTATGACGAAGAAGTGTAATTTTGATTCGTCTTGATAATAAGATATAATATTCTTTTAACATTTAAATCACATAATCTGTTCTAAACTAAACTATTGAATACTTATGATTAGATTTGTAAGGTTAAGTGTAGTTTTCGTCCAATTGGGATTAGTTTCATTGAATGGACAATTTTGTAAGAAGTTATGCTTAAGAAGTATAAACATGGCCCATAGTGACATAACTGGTATTTGTAAGTTAGCTACAAATTTTAGTGACTGGCAGTTTTCTAATTTCAAGCTTTTAGAACTCCCCATTGATGAAATCAAAGACAATTTCCTTAGAAGAAATAATGCAGGATGTTTATTTTCTAATGTTAATCCGACTCCTCTGAAATTACCAAATCTAGTTGCATATTCAAAGGATGTACTTACAACAATTTTAAATATGGACCCAAGTATAACACAAACACAAGAGTTTGCCGATTTCATTGCCGGTAATACAATCTTAAATAATTCAATTCCATTAGCTCATAGATATGGTGGTCATCAGTTTGGATATTGGGCCACTCAGTTAGGCGATGGACGAGCAATTCTATTAGGGGAGTTCATTAACAGGTAAGTTAAGCTTATTGTGTAATTAATCTGTTACATCTTTTATTACTACCCTCACAGTCAAGACTACACAGTCAAGTAAATTACCATTTCAAAATTAGGGTTTATCTTCTTTATTTCACTAATTAGGTGATGTTGAAATGTGTACACAGTCGTAGTATTGTGATCAAGATGGTCACTAATTTTTCTGGTTTTAAATAATTTGTATTTTAAATCCTAAGTAGGTTTAAATAAGGAATATAATGTTTTGAGCATTAAATATAAGTTTATTGTTAACATAATGATTTAAACAAGCCCTTGTTTGCTAACTTGGTACCGCACAAGCGAGAAAAAGGGTAGCGCTTTTAACTGAAATTCAATGCTGTATATCTCTAAATGTAGTTAAGTCTCAGTCATAATTTTTTTATGAGATATTCCTATTTGTATAAAGAACATAATGTAAAATTTTCATTTATTTTCATTCAGTCCCTTTTTAGTTATTAACCCTAGAAAATTGACATTATTAGGCTTTCGGCCATTTTTGAAAAGCTCTAGAAAAAAAAGAGAGCATTCTCAGGGCTAAAACTTTTTCAGTAGGTAGTTATATTAGTTTTCAACAAAGAAATAAAATATTAGTAGTGAGTCTCTTTTCCTTCTTAAACTTTTATGGTCTTAAAAAGTAACAATTGATGATTTTCTTCCGAGAGTTTGCAGAACAAGTTTGACTGACTTTCTTGCACAAAAGAAACATTATTATAATGTCAAATTGAAGTTCATTTTATGCTGAACACACTGGTTTTTGGATTATTCTGATATCTTTAAAAATAGCTTGGCAATTAAACTTTTCGCAAACCGCATATTTTACTAAAATCTGCAAAACCGCCATTTTAAAAATGGCCGCCAGGAAAAAACTAAGGCTTGTAAAATTTTTTCAAATAGTGTTTTGTGATTGTCTACCTATAGGGAACTCATAATAAAAAAATTAGGCAAATTACAAATGTTGAGCAACATGACCTGGGTGATTTGAAATGGATTGACCCAGTATATATACTTGAGCTTCAATAAATCTTTTTCTCAGTTGCTCTGCTTAGGATTAGACCTCTCTGGTTTAGATCAAAAGCTATTAATCCTCTGATAAAGTTTGAGAATAGGGAGCTTGAAGTCTCACTTCCCACGATAGAGCAGCTAATATATATTTTAGGTTTGTGAGGTTATTGGTGTTAAAATGTTTACAAGTTGCAGTGGAAGGCCTTTTAATTTTGGATGGAATAGCAATTATGGTAAGCTGCCCAGTATGGTCCGCTATACATGTAGTAATGATATCAACATCTATTCTATCCTATTTTTACTGACTAAATCAGTGGTTCCCAACAGGTGGGCCGTGGACCCCCAGGGGTCCGCGTGCTGTCACGTAGGGGTCCGCAATTCTTTCAGTAGTCATTATTGTAGTTTTCGTGTAAGTTCAGCAGGTTATTCATCATTACAGTCAACCAGCACTAGCTCATTCTAGCGGCAATATTAGATACTACATCTACGAAGTCGTTTTTTTTTCAACTTCCACTAGAGATCAGCTTAATGTATAGTATGATTTGAGAGTAAAAGTGTCATGTATGGAACCGAATATATCAGAAATAATGAACTCAAAGGACAGGTTCAACGTATCACACTGAAAAATTTTCAAGTTATTTCATTGATTTGTTTGTAAATAATAATTTTTATTTGATAATATTATTTATTTTCTTATTACTATATATTAATTTAATCAATACTTTTCTCTGTATATCGCATTTAAAACACACTAGTGATACTTGTTTTTACTTCACTACCACCTTTTCCCAAATAAATTAATAATATAAAAAAGTGTATTAAATTTTGCCTGGATCTACATATTCCGACATATTTGTGGTCTTACTTTTGGTTTCTTAAATAAAAATAAAAACATAAACTTGTGCTAGAATCAAATTTAATTTTCATAAGAACAGTTTCTATCTTAGAGTAAATGGGTAGGTACAGGGTGGAGCGCGGTAATTTGCTGATTTTGAAATGAAATAAAAAAATTATGAACCTTAGAAAAAATTATTTTTTATTTTAATTACATTGAACAGTGAGGGAATTTTTAAATTACATGGTTTTAAATAATGTATCTGGCAAATGTTGACCTTTGGCATCCACACACTGCTGCATACATTTTCTGAAGTTTTCATTATCTCTAACAAGCATGTCGACTGGTATTCTGCCAATTTCAGCCTCAATATTGTTCCTTAGGTCTTCCAAGGTTGAAGGACGGTTGATATACACCTTCGACTTCAGGTAACCCCAAAGGAAAAAATCGCATGGGGCTAAGTCTGGTGAGCGTACCGGCCAGTTAACATCACCCTCAAAGAGATAAGCCGTCCAGGAAACATTTGCCTCAAACAATTCATGGTAACCCTCGCTGTGTGTGCAGTGGCACCATCCTGTTGGAACCATGTATCCTCTAATTGCATTCCCTCAAGAGCCGGCTGAAAAAAATCCTGTATCATAGTCAAGTACCGTTCGGAGTTCACAGTTATGGCACGACGGTTATCCTGAAAAAAGTAAGGGTCAATGATGCCTACTCGTGATATGGCGCACCACACAGTGACGTGGTCCGAATGCAGAGGTCTCTGGTGGACTTCTCTGGGGTTTGTTTCACTGCAGTAGCGCATGTTTTGCTTGTTAACACACCCACTGAGGTGAAAATGTGCCTCATCAGGAAAGAACACAATTGCATCACGCGGTATAGTTGCAAGCATGCCTTCACAAGAAGTACGCCGTTTCAAATAGTCCCGTGCTGACAATTGATGGACCAAGCACATTTTATACGGGTGAAATCTCAATTAATCATGAAGAATCCGGTGGAGAGAACGTCTTGAAATGCCAAGAGCAAGTGATTGCTTCCGAGCAGAGCGTTTTGGAGATTGCAGTACTGCTGCTCTAACTCTATCGATGTTTTCCGGTGTTGTAATCCTTCTCTGAGGTCCCCTTCGTACACATAACACATTCCTTGCTGTTCTGAATGCAGTTACCCAATTTACAATTGATTGCCGACCAGGAACACGTCCGCGTGGGGGAACAGCGAATCGTAAACGAAAAGCACGCTGCACTGCAATGATCGAGTGGGCATTTGAAAAATACGCTTCAACACAAAACGACCTCTCCTCTCGTGTCCACTGCATGATGGCAACTGGAACGCGGAGGAATACAAATCTCCCGTCATCCACTATAAGCCACGCCCACTCTCCCCTCTCTTCGACCAACAGTGTCGCCACAGCCTGCAGTGCAAAAAAGCAAATTACCGCGCTCCACCCTGTACTTACTGACTACTGTAACTCAGATTATTGTGCATGAAATCTACCATTTAAGTTTAAGAATAGTGAGTATAGTGTAAGTATAGTGATTGATAAAAGGGGTCCTTGAAGAATTTTTGTTGGGAACCACTGGGCTAAATGAATGGCCTCGGATTGAAAAATGTTTAACAACTTCCAAATCCAATGCAGGTGAGAGATTCAAGATTCAAGATCTTTATTGGTCTTTAAACACATTCAATAGTGCAATAGACTTTGTCAAGTTACTAAAATATTCTAAACTAAAACACTAAACTAAAACAAAAACAAACAACTCAGATTCTACCTACTCAATCCAGCCTATCAGCAAATATATAGATCTATATAATTAATAACAACAATAACCAAACAACCAACAGATCTATATAAATTAACAATAATAAATAACTATTAACACATTTAACATGGATAAAATGTTAAAACTCAACAATATTAAAACTAAATAAATAATAAATAACTGAATAAATAAATACATTGAGAGACAAAATTTAAAAAATGATTGTTGTGGTATCACAATTTAAGAATTCATCAACACAATAAAATATATTAAATTTTAACCAGCACTTCAAAACTGTTTTAAATTTGACTAAAGATACAGATCTAGCATCTAATGGTAACTTATTGAACAATTTAATTTTCATAAAAAGATGACTGCATTTTGTTTTGGTTAATTTAACTGGTAAGAGTTGTAACAAATGTTTTGTTCTAGTAGGATAATCATGAATATCCTGCCTAGTTGTAAATGTTTCAAGTTGTTCCTTTACACTTATAAGGCAGTAGAATATATACATATTAGGAATAGTCATTACTTTTAATTCCTTAAAAATTGGAACACAAGTCTCTCTTTTTGAAACATTTTTCATAACACGTAATGCATTTTTTTGCCATTTAAATACTCTTACTGCACTACTACTGTTCCCCCATAGAGTTATACCATAACTTAAGTGTGAATGGAAAAATGCATAATAGGAGGCTAGAAGCATATCCGTAGTTATACAATGTTTCAATTTACTCAAGAGATAGACTACTCTAGATAATTTTTTACACAATTGATCTATGTGATGTTCCCAACTCAATCTGCTGTCAAGGTATACCCCTTGCCACAAGGAAAACAATTAAAACTTAGTTTTTTTCCCACTTTTAGCATTTGAGGAACACCAACAAGAAATGCTGCATATTTGGATTCCATACCTTTTTTGCCTTGAGAAAAATCTCAAAACACCTCCTTTATTAACTTGGCACTAACAGTTTTAGTCTTTGTTTACACTTTGAAATAAATGTGTCCTTTACCTCTTTACTAATGAGATTGTAAAACCTGATTCACTCATAAAAATAATTACACAATAACATATCGGCAATCAGTAAGAACAGGAAAGAATAACATTCTCTTCATAAATGGTCTTCAATATCATCTGGCTTAAATAGCTGTAACTGCCCTTTTTGCTCATACAAAAATAATATTTACCAGATTATACTCCTCTTGAAACTATAGAAAGTTGGAAAATACCTTCACTGCAAAAAGGGCCTTAAATGGACATGGTTGTAGCCACCAACTCAATTTCGTATAGTAATTAGAAAATTGTAATAACTTTGTTACAGTATTATTGGCCAATTTTTATAATTCTTGTTTTTGTCTTGTCCAAAAATATGTACATATTAATTTTATATAAACTCAAAACAAAACTTTATAATGTATATGTAGAAGAATTTTTCTATTATTTGTGTTGCTTTATAGCTTAAAAAATGTGTTATCTGGTTGTGTTTATAACTCTAAATTGCTATGACATTTGACATAACAGACACAAATCATAATATATAGTGTTAATTGTGTTTTAAGGTTTTTCAAACAAGCATAAAAGTCTATCAACCATATAGAACGGTGTACATATAGTATTGTTATAAGCATTAATAAGGAAGAGATCCTTCCTCTGAAAAATTACTTGTTTGTCTTTTATAATCTTAATTTATAAAATATTGATAAAACATAGTCAAGTAGTTTCGTTTTTCTTTCAATCTGTGTGGTAACATGTATTTGTCAACAGATAAGTATCAAGAAAAATATTGTCTTCAGATCGAACCAGGGTAATATTGTTATGCCATTTTGAGAAATAATTCACTTTAATTCAAAAACATGCAGCCTTGTCATAAAGCCTATATTGCATTTATCAGTTTCAGAGATAAGCTCTCACCTAGGAGTTTATAGAACATGTGGGAAACATTCTTATGCAACGTTAACTGAAAAAAATAATGTAATTTTCAATTTACTATCACTGTTGATTTTAAATGTTTAGTGCTGGTGAAAGATGGGAGTTGCAGTTGAAAGGTTCCGGTAAAACTCCGTATTCAAGAGATGGTGATGGGAGAGCTGTGTTGAGGTCGTCCATCAGGGAATTTCTTTGTTCTGAGGCTATGTTTTATTTAGGTAAGTAGCTTTATTAGAGTCTAAGGTAATAGACTGTATTACAACCGGTTATTGATTAAGAATTAAAATTCTTTATTGTTAGTAAACAATACTTTCACAATAGAGTTTCTAAGTTTCTTTTGACATTGTTATTGTTGTACATTTTAAATACTATTTATTATAACCCTTTGAGTGCCAAGACCTGATGAGTTTGGCTCTCCGGTATTTCTTATAAGTACCAAGGGCAGACTAGATCGGCTTTTCGAATATCTATTATTCTGTTACTAAATGTTGACATGCCACATAGTACTTAGACTCATTTTGCACATAATAAATCAAATTTTCCGTCTTGGTTTGATTTGTTGTAGCTGCTAAAAGCTATTTGCCAAATGTGAGAGACAACTTTTATACAAGTGCAGATTTTCAACACTGCGCAAATATATAAGAAAAGTAAAAACTCAGTATAACAAATGCTTAATTTTTTTAACTTGGTTAGTTATTCATGTTCCTATTTCTATGGGGAATAATAAAAAGGTACATACCAATGTGTAAGATAAAAATTGCAATGTTAGTATATCAAAATGTAAAAAAATAAAAATGTTATTTAATTGTTATTTAAAAATTTCAACAGATTTTATCATTAAAATAAATATGATATATAAGTTATAGTCTAATTTTCCCTTACTTAATAAAAAAAAATTATCCGGTTATGTTTTTTTTATAAAGATGTTAATTATTTCATGGAACACTACACCAATACCAACTGTAAACAATTTAAACTCAGTTATACTGATACTTACCTTTTTAATTTGGTCTGTTATGTTCCTATGTACATACGGTACAATAAAATATATGCATACAAATAAATTAAGATAATAAAATTACAATTTCTGTACTTTAAACTTATTAGAGAAGAATCATTTGACAGAACACTACACAAACACTAAAAGAGTGCTTGGCACTGACAGTGGTGATCTGCCATAAATGCTTGGCACTTACAGTGGTGATCTGCCATAAATGCTTGGCACTGACAGTGGTGATCTGCCATAATATGTCAGCGAGCTTGATGTACTTAAGGTAATAAGATCATTAAAACCCTCTAACAGCGAAGATGTGTTTGGTTTTAGTAACAAAGTTATCAAACTTATTGCTGATGCTATTGTTAAGCCATTAACATTTTTGATCAATCTTTCATTTCACTGAAAAAGTTCTAAATTTCCAGATTGCTTAAAAAAGTCTAGGAGTATACCTCTTTTTAAGAAAGGTAATAAATCATGTATTGACAACTATAGAACAATATGTATTGTATCTGTGTTTCCAAAAATAATGGAGTCATGCGTTAAGAACCAACTGTTAGAATTCTTTGATCTATATAACATTTTAAGTAATAGCCAATTTGGCTTTCGTCCTGGTCGATCTACAACTAAAGCTCTAAATGAAGTTGTAACTAATATCATAAATAGCTTTGAGAACTGTGAATATGTTAATATGACTCTTGTGGATCTCAGTAAGGCCTTTGATAGTATATCACATGAAACTCTACTGAGTAAACTGAAATACTATGGTATTGATGATAAACCGTTGCACTTCCTTAAAACTTATCTTTGTGGCAGATTACACAAAGTCTCAGTGGCCGGTTCAGAATCCTCATTTCAGGAGGTCCTTGCTGGGGTTCCACAGGGGTCAGTTTTGGGCCCACTCTTGTTTATTATGTATATAAATGATCTGCCAACCAATATTCCATGTAAGACTATTCTATATGCAGATGACACTTCTTTTTTAGTTACTGGCAAAGTTTTCCAAGAAGTGGAAGCACAAAGTGACCGAGTGATGGAAATTGCAAACTCGTGGTTTGATGTCAACCATCTTAAAGTCAATGGGGATAAAACTGAAACAATTTGTTTCACATTAAAAAAGTTGCACACAGCAGAGAGCTGTATTAAGCCAGTGAAATTACTTGGAGTAACATTAGATCAAAGACTATCATGGGAAGCTCAAACTAACTCAGTAATTTCTAAACTATCTAAGGCTTGTTTTCTGTTACGTAAATTACAAAACTGTGTTGGTAGAAATATGTTACTCTCTTCTTATTTCAGTGACTTTCACTCACAGTTACTTTATGCCTCAATGCTCTGGGGTAACAGTAGGGGTGCCAGTCAAGTTTTTGCGTGGCAAAGAAAGGCAGTAAGAATTTTAGCCAATTTGGGTTATCAAGATGATTGTAAACAATGCTTTATTGACTACAATATAATGACTGTTCCTGGCATTTTCATATTTCAAAATGTAATATATGTAAAGGAGAATTTTGAAGACTTTATCTGCTTTGATGAAATTCATGATTATGACACTAGGGGAGCTCGGGATATTGTTGCACCTTCCTCTAGACTTAGGAAAACATTAGTTAGCCATAAATATTTACAAATTAAATGTTTTAACAAATTACCTCAAAAGTTTATAAGCTTAGAACTTCAACCATTTGCAACTAAACTGTCGAACTGGCTTATAAGTAAGGCATTTTATTCCCTTGAAGAATTTTTTGCTACAAATTGTTACCTTCCTTAGGCCTGGAATGGAGTTGTTGATTAGTTGTAATTTAATTCATTGTTTCAACTATTTATTTTGTTATGTATTTACTAATACTACAGTTACATTTTTTTTAATTGACAAATACACTGTACGAATTAGTTCAATATATTATATCAGTTAATGACATTCAAATAAACTAAGTAGCCTTATAACATTTTTATTTATTATATTAGTTATATTGACGTTGTCTATAGCAATTGTAATATTGACTAATGACAATAAAGATATTCTGATTCTGATTCTGATAAATGCTTGGCACTGACACTGGTGATCTGCCATATATCCTTGGGCACTGACAGTGGTGATCTGCCATATATCCTTAGGCACTGATAGTGGTGATCTACTATAAATGCTTCGCACTGACAGCGCCACTCCCTCAAAAGTATTTGGCACTCAAAGGGTTAAAGATATTTTGGAGAGAGAATCAAGCTAATTATACACTGTAAAAAGATTCTTTAGAAAACATTTTATTGGAGGCTGGTGTTGTTTAGGCATCCCGACATCTCGAGCTGCAGCGATTGTAGTGAGTGACGAACGAGCATTCCGAGACCCCTTGTACGACGGCAATCCTGTCATGGAGAAGACGGCTGTTGTCTTGCGATTAGCACCCTCTTGGTTTCGCTTTGGTTCATTTGAGTTACCGGCTAAGACCAACGAACTTGACTTATTGAAGAAATTGTTTGATTTCATCCTTAAGGTTTGTACTTCTGGAAAAGAAATATTTATTTAACCTTTGCAAAGTTAATTTATTTTATTCCAAATACATGTTCGTTTTTGGCTTGACGTGGTTATTTGTTATGATGTTTAGCCATTTAAATATCAACCTTATTAGAGCATTTTGTAAAATGTTATTTCAGTTTGTCTTACTATTATCTGTCTGGTGTTGGAAACAAAAACATTAATATTAAACTTTTGCATCACATTTATTGTGTTAATTTAACTGTTGTGTAATGACATGGAATTACATGATTAAAATAAAGATATAACGGCCATATACATTGTATATACAGTATGTGTAAGTAGATAATAATTTGATGCTGTTGGCGTAATTTTGGGTACAATCAAAAGCAATTTACTGTATAAAGTAACCATAAACAGACATACAAAAGTAAATAGAAAATTTTAAATGAATACAAGCAATGTGCTCTAAACTAATATTCATAATGGGCTTCCAATCTATTCTCATACCAACTGTGAAGTACATAGCATCAAAGTCAAAGTCAGGTCAAAAAATCTTTATTAATTTCATCACATACATTAAATAGTGTTACAGAGAATCCTAAAATATTACAATTTAATACAATATTTAAGTATTATCTAACACTTCATTAACATTTATAATGCATTTTTAGATACAATTTTTTTTTAGTTTGTATTTAATGTTATTTAAGATTTTATTAGATATAATTGTGAGTTACATGTATTTAATAATTTATATCAGTTTCAGTATTTATTGTCGTCAATACATTCTGATTGTTTTTAGGTTAACAAGTTTTATTTTTTTTTATCTTTTTAGTATTCTTTTGAAGTTGTCTATTGAAATTTAATGCTCAATGATACAAATAAAGTTTTGAATGGGGAATTGAATGTTTAGTACTCACTTCAGGAGTACATTATCACCCGTAAATATACAGAGTTGCCACATTCAGAAAATGGAACTTGTTTAGAGGTAGCGCTTTTACTAATGTCTATATGTAGGTATTCACTATTATATTTACACACTTGAACAGTCTATAGTAACAGTTCTTATGTGAGCCTGCTTTAAGTAGGTGGGGAAAAATGTATTGTATTGAATAGCGGACTTTCTGAATTAGGTTTCAACCATTTTCTCAATTGAGATTGGTTTACGATCGCCATTTACTATTAGCGTCTGGTCAGTTCTCAGTAGTCGGTCACTCAGTGCTGACATATTGTGATCTGTATTCTTTAGTTCAATTTTAATAATTAGTGTTTTAGAGGTGTTCACGGAGTTTAAATATAATGTGGTTGTTGTGATTCCTGACTTAAGCGTTTCACAACGCTCAGGTATGATTTGTACATTTTAACCAAGATTGTAGTTATGTGTTAGGTTAGTTATCCAACTGAAGAAGAGATCAGATTGCAGATCTCGAAATATAGTGTTACTGATTTCTTGTATCACTGAACAATGGCAAAAATCCGGAAAAATCTTGTTTCCTTAAGATTTGTTATTATGAATTGTATGTAGTGCGTAAGTATAGGCATAATTTTAAGTGTTATATATGAATTTTTATCAAAGAAATGTGGGAACATTACATATTTTCAAGAGGAAAAACCAGTTCCTTCTAGGATGCAAGTTATGCAATGTTGATGAAATATTCCATTATTTGTTTTTTTCTGTAGATTATTCAACCTCCAAGTTAAAAAATAAGTTTGCACTTATGTCCCTATTGAAATCAGATTCTTTGTCTATTTAGATCGTACAGCTTAAATATTTTTATAATAGCTTTTGTAAACAATTCAACACATCCTCGGTACTGATAAAGGCTAATGTGCAAACTTCATGTTTTAGTCCCTGGATTGCAATAAACAATATTTAAAGAAGAGGTTTTCACATATCTTTAGTTAGCAATCTAAAAACAATATTGGGCTTACGCGTTTCGATGTTAAAACATCATTGTCAAAGCAGTATTTTTGAAATTGTTAAAATGTTTCGGCACTGAGCTTTGTCATAAATTAAAACCACAAATATAGACACATAATTAAAATAATCTTTTTAATATACTAATGTTAGAACATTGACTGTAGGAACACTTCCCCGATATCGACCCAACATCAGACGACAGAGTGCTGACGTTCTTGAGCCGAGTGAGTAGGTTAACGTCAGACCTTGTGGTGGCGTGGCAAGGTGTCGGCTTCACCCATGGAGTCCTCAATACAGACAACATGAGTGTGCTGGGACTGACCATAGACTACGGACCCTTCGGATTTGTCGAGGCCTACCAGCCCGAGTATGTCCCCAACGCTTCAGACCACGAGGCGCGCTATTGCTACATCAGACAACCTGACGTAAGTGGCATTTTACAGAATACTTTCAGATGTTGTTTACCATACTGCATTGAAAGTATATACTGTTACTATCAGTGCATTGTTAGATCTTAGTGATCGTAGAGAAAATTCCAAATGTTCCATTAAACATTGTTACCCTAACAATATTTATTAATTTCTGTTTTAAGTGGAAATCTATAGTATAAATGATGGTTTTTAAAATTAATAGCTAGATAGTATTAATTTCATTTTCGCACATTTGACAGTTTTAAAGTGCTATTAATTGATAATAGTAAAACTTTTATTTCTCAAGTGTTTTAAAAGGAACAATTTAAATGATCGTTGTGATATTAATGAGATTGGATACCTGTGTGTAGTTTGGATACCATCTCGGATCAACTGGTTTGTACAAAAAAGTGTATTATCATAATGTTAATCATAAACCCAGCAGTCAAAGCTTAACCCTCTCCCGCTCGCAAGGCATGAATCAGCACGGCCACCACATAGCCACTGCAGCTTAAATGGCACAGATCGGCACGCACTGCTTTACCCAATAGAGCCGATAAGTGCTGCTCTCGAGTAGCAATAGTTTGTACTACTACGGGTTGTTTGCTATCAGGAGACCATTTACTTTACTTTTACAGTAGATTTAATCCATTATTTTGCTATTTATATTAGTTGTGCAGAAACAATGGCGGGTTGTAGTCGTACACTTCGTGACAGTGAAATCGATCTCATTATTAGTAGTGATTGCGACGATTCAAGTGAGTGTAGTGATGTACCAGAGCTTTGTGAAGTGGTTGGTGGCACCAAGTAACTGCGCAACAAACAACCCGGCGCCCAGCTGTCCGTGTGCCCCCTCCCTGGTCTCGTACAATCAACTTCATTGAACCAATATATACTAAAATAATTAATATATATAATTATAGTTAATTACTATGACAGAACGTGTGTAAGTTGAGTCGCCGCGTATTTTGACCGAGCGTGACCGGCAGAGCGAATTAATTGAGGTTAGAAGCACCGTGAGCGCCTGGCAACAATGCGAGCGGGAGAGGGTTAACAAACCTAGAGTTCAATATATGGTCTGAACTATTTGGGTTTTATTCTAATTGTTTTGTGTACTAAACAAAACTTATTCTTAATTTTTTCATTTGTTGGGCTACAATTGGAAATTGTTGAAAACAAAGTCATCCAACCATATCGGCCCAAATCATAAAAAATACCTCACTTCAGAGCAAATTGATTACAATGATATGCAACAGTCTTGTTGAGATAACATTGGTAGAATAAACAAATATTGGAGGAACACGAGCCTTCATTTTTTTATATAATCTTAGTTATAATATAACCAATTAGTTTTACAGGTCATTCTATATATGTTGTTTAAAAAATTAAAATATATTTCTGTAGAGATAACATGCAACCCTAATCATTTTCTGAGGTAGTAAACTCTGTTAAAATTATTTATAGTCCAAAAAGTATGCTGTCCAAGAAGACAATGCTAGCTTTACGCAGTCTGCATTACTTGTGCTGAAAAAGATAGGCTATCTGTAACCCATTGTTTATAATGTTTATGAGTCACGAAACATCATAAAATCATGGTTCTCTATGGTATTGTATGTCCTATGACCTTTCTTCAAATGGTTTACGCAGTCCTAGTGGTAGGTTATCTACATCTTCATTGTGTAACAGCTGTTTCACATCACGTCATTCCAACTGTTGTCAGATGGGCGATTGTGTTGTGTATTTGTGTTTTTATCCTATTTTCCAACCAGTCAACATCAGATTTTGTACTCTTATAGAAAATAAAGTAAGAAACTGAAAAATGTTGTTTCTTATGGTAATATTATGTTTTGTTCTTATAGTAAACTAATGGTAAACAAAAAAGGCAAAATAAATTTTTTTTGTACCAAGTTAAATTATTATTAAGTAATATGTAATGTATGCAATTTTACTGTGAGTAATGGGCTAAAAAGTATTCCTTTTTTAATTTTATATTTGCAATGTATTTATAAAACATTTGAGTTTTCCATATTTTTACCTTCATCTTCTTCAATCCGTACAAAAAGTACTCATTTCAACAGCTTATACCAGAAATATTACAAACATTTTTGCCCTCCCTGAAAGAGTTATTTATTACGTTTCTGAGAAGGCGTTAATGATTCCCCAGATAATCATGTACAACCTGATGAAGCTGAGCCAAGCCTTGTCACCACTGCTAACCGAATCACAGAGAGACCAGGTCGGAGTCCTGTTGTCTGCGGAGGTCAAATACATTGAGGACAGTCTCATGTGAGTTGCGGTGTAAACTTCAACGTAAAAGGTGTTTCTTACTCTCTTTGGTACACACTTTACTGGCTAACAGAAAAAGAGGAACCAATTTTCTTACAAGGAATGTTAAGCGTTTGAATAAGGCAGAATTTAATAATTATATACTGAAAATCTGTTGAATATAAAAAATATTAATTTTTTACAGTATGTACATTAAAAATGTCTGGAGAAAACAATATCCTTCAGAAAATTGCTATTGATTGCGAGTTTTCGTTAGTCATTTGCAACAGGGGTCATATTAATATCATGAAACTAAATCACATTGTGATAGAATTCAAGTAATTGTTTATCATAAAACACTACTATAGAATTCCATATAATGGATTAAATGTATTGAAACTCTGGGATAATGTGAAGCTAACCTTGATAAAACAAATTTCAAGGGTCACAGAAAAAATTTGTCATATTGAGGTATTTGTTATAAAGAGGTTCGTTTTATCGAGGTTTAATACTGCAGCTATTCGTCTTATAGAGGTTTACCCTTGCTCTGAGATAACTTCTATAAAATGAAGTTTGTAACTAACCCTTATATTACGAATCATTGTTAACGTAACTGAAGATATTTTTCAATGTAGGTCTAGGTAAAGGAGACTGCAACAATTAAAAAAATTACAGTATGTATATATGTATTAAATCACTTGTACATATGGTTTTAGAAAATAATACATAACAGATCAATGTTTCATAAAAAGTAAAAAATTGCAATCAAGTTTTTATAGTCAATTTTTTATTGTTTGCCTACATGCATGTTTACCATATCCAAAGTGGAATCTAACTCGAAGATACATCGTGGAATAGAATTAAATTAAATTGTTCACTACACTTTCATCTAAACAATTTCTCTCCACGAAAAATCATTTTAGTACATCAATAACTTTCCTTCTCTTTCGTTGACAGTTCAGGTCGATCACTCTCCGCCCGTGCATCCTCCTCACCATCTTCAGCTGCTTTTATGTACGTTGTATAGATTTGATTTTAGCATTGATGTTACAAAAGTTTCAAAGGAATTTGAAAAGAATGGTTTTGTCAAGGTTCACACTAACAAAGGTTCGACTGTATTTAGTACTCATATGTCGATGGCTCATGTAACAGGACCACAATGTGAGAGAACCCTATACACTGTGTTATCATCAAATGCTTGTAATGAATTCATTAAAATTGTTTGAAGGAATGGAAGTCTACAAAGAAGTACAATACTTCCAAATGAAAATAAAGGTAATGTAAGAGCGTATTGCTTGGGGTAACATTATTAGCACTCTCCCGTATAGTTAATTAAGTAGAGTTTTATTGATTAATTGCTCCATAAACAGAAACTTCTTAGACAAAGTTATTTATTTCCTTCTTTTCTTTTTCAAATTAAATGAACTAGGCAGTCAGTCTAGTACATGTGAAATGCTGCACACTAACCCCAGATGTGGAAAACAGAGCAGAATACATGGTGCCATATAACAAAACCCGATTTACAAAAGTTATTTGTTTTTTATTTTATGAGTACATAATTCACTCATACATGTGCGAAGCGTAAGAAATTGCGTGTGAAGCAGTGGGTTAACTGCTAGCAAAATATAGTTTTAGACTTCTTTTTCGTATTAGTTTCACTTGAACCAACTGTGGTCATACACGTGCAATGTCTACTAAATTGCGTTCAAACCACTGCAGATATAAAATGCAAAGTAATCTAACTTTTACGATACATTTAAAGAATATTATGAAACCCATCTTAGTTGTCTTTTGACAGAAGTAGGCCTCTCAGAGCCGTGTTTGTATATATATTTTCTTTATTGGGAAAAAAGACAAAATCAACTTTGGAACAAAAAATACTAAGAGCGGAGTAAATTACAATGGACATAAATATACACTCTTTTACATATTTTCTTAATCGTGGTAACAAGACAAACTCAACATCTGAAGTATAATTCACTCGAACCATAAGAGCTCATACTAGTGCAAAGGTTAAGAAATTACATGTGAAGCCACGGGTAACTGCTAGTAAAATATAGTAATTTTTAGACTTGTTTCCCGTATTAGGTTATAATGTATGTGATAAAATTATTATTTATGTAAATTTCCTTCTGGGGAAGATTTTTCATATGAGGTTTTACACTGTCTATTTACATATAGAACCTATTTACAATTTACAAATTTACTTTTTGACATAATTCAAGTAGTCTACAATACAGCCAGTTTAAAGTGTTCTTAAAAATTACAATTTCAAGTATTATTACTTGAATTTATGTTACAAATGTAATTATATACCTATTTGATTCAGAATATTGAAAAGTTTTATGCACATGGATTACCCATGTATATTACATATTGCTTTAGTTATTGCATATTACATAGTTCAAAGTTTTATTGATTTACAAGTAAAGGTTTTTAACTAGACAAAAAACCGCTAAAAAGTATAAAAATGTTAAGCTGTTTCATATGTTACGTTGTTTATCATGTGTTGGTGAAGCTAGTAAAATATAAGCACCTAATAATATTGTTAATATACTTACAATCAGTTGGGAACTTAGATCCGTTTAAGTTGTGTAACACAGTATAATTTTTGTTTTATTCAGTTAAGTATTTTGGAGATTACCTATAATAAATGAACTTGTCCTTCAAGAAAGTAGCCAGGAAAACATTGGGGGGGAGTCCAGAGAACTGATATTTTCCCTTTATGGACGGAGAGTAAGGCCTCATTTTGCTCCTTAAAAAGTTCTTGATCGGTTTCTTTGTTGAGAATGATCTTTCAGTATTACATATCAATAATACTGAATTATTAAAATAATAATAATAGTTTACTAAAAAAGTAATTTAAAATATTAAAAATTTGGGGGAGGGTCCGGACCCCTTTAACCCCCTCGCTGGCTACAACCTTGTCCTTTCATCTTATTGTATTTTACAGTTAACCACAGTTTGTTATGAAAGTTTCTTGTTATTTGAAAATTTACATTGAATACTTATCTTTGATGAGCTGTCCACACCTATTGCCACCTAGTCAAATACACCATTCGAATTCTAGATAACGGTTGCATGAAGACTACATTGAACTAAAAACAATAGTTTATTTGATAACTATCCACCCACCAAAATAAAGAAATTCCTAACAATTTGGTGGTATAATTGTTTCTAATGGAACTTAATGTTTTCGTTGATCTCCTTTAGTAGGTAGCCTGTACTCCAGTGTATTCTGAGCACACCTGAATAAGGCAGCTGGATAAAATTTATAAATTTAAATTTAAACATAAATACAAACAATCGAGGCAAATTGTTTCCATGGTAATTAATATTTGAAATTCATTCTAAATTAAAATTGGAGCATCAACATGCTTTTATGTTTAAGTCCGATTTAAACAAAATCACAATCCCAGCTGTCACAATTTATTTTGAATTGCTCTCCATAAGTAACGTTATTTCAAGAAATGTTATTAGAAGTGGACTAAATATACCACACTTTAAAAAGCCAAGAAGAATGCGCCACTTCTGGCTCAAGATGACTAAAAATGATTGTTTGGCACTAAGGTTGTTAAGGAATGCATTAAAGAGAAGAATGAAGCATAACGGATTTTTGCTATATCAGCGAATTTGTTCAACAAGTGGCACCCATATTCAATGAAAATCTCCGCAAGAGAACATATCCTCAGTCTTACATAGTGCTGAAACCAGTGCAAATGAACAACAGGGGTAAGGAAATTCTTTGTGGATAAGATATCTTCAGTCTGACATACTGCTGAAACCAACGCAACTGGACAACAGCAGTAAAGAAATTCTTCGTGGACAAGAAATCTTCAGTCTGACATACTGCTGAAACCAACGCAACTGGACAACAGCGGTAAAGAAATTCTTCGTGGACAAGAAATCTTTAGTCTGACATACTGCTGAAACCAATGCAACTGAACAACAGCGGTAAGGAAATTCTTCGTGGACAAGAAATCTTCAGTCTGACATACTGCTGAAACCAACGCAACTGTACAACAGCGGTAAAGAAATTCTTCGTGGACAAGAAATCTTCAGTCTGACATACTGCTGAAACCAATGCAACTGGACAACAGCGGTAAAGAAATTCTTCGTGGACAAGAAATCTTCAGTCTGACATACTGCTGAAACCAATGCAACTGGACAACAGTGGTAAAGAAATTCTTCGTGGACAAGAAATCTTCAGTCTGACATACTGCTGAAACCAACGCAACTGGACAACAGCGGTAAAGAAATTCTTCATGGACAAGAAATCTTTAGTCTGACATACTGCTGAAACCAATGCAACTGAACAACAGCGGTAAGGAAATTCTTCGTGGACAAGAAATCTTCAGTCTGACATACTGCTGAAACCAACGCAACTGGACAACAGTGGTAAGGAAATCTTAGTGGATAAGAAATCTTCAGTCTGACATACTGCTGAAACCAATGCAACTGAACAACAGCGGTAAGGAAATTCTTCGTAGAGTAACTAATCTTCAGTCTTGCTCACTGGGTCTAAGGAGCGTTAATCCTTGCTGACAAATGTTACTTACTATTGTTTACATACTCTCCACAGCTGGGTTCTTCAAAATTGTACGTCAAGGAGTATCTTGGTCCTGTAAATAACACATGGCTGAGGGGTGGCGGAGGGGTGATCCAATTATATATCATTTTATGTACCCATCATACTATTGTTAAAACAATAAAAAACCTACTTTGTTGATAATCATTAACTTCTTTTTTTATACTTTTAAATAATAGTTACATTTTATGAAAAGAGTAATTCTAGGTACACACAAGAATATTTTTGTAGAATAACATTAACAGAGTTACCTTTACCACACTGGAAGTCTAGTCTTCTTTTTGAGACAGAAACATAAAGTTGAATTTAAATTCAATATTACCTCTGGTCATTTTGACAACGACAGCCAGGTTAAGGGAATTTACACTTTTAAGTAATTGTAATTGTCTATAATTGTGTGAACTGTATAAAGAGTGAACTAATTCAAGACGGCCAATATATTAAATATAATATATAATATAAATTTTATAAAAAAAAACTAACTGTAATCACGACTTTCTAACATGGCACACATTTAGCCTAATTATCTGCAAGATATCTTGGGAAAGATTTCACCTGTAGGCTTTAAGCATTGCGAGAAAGTTCATTTCTACATAAACAAGTATTAGTTCTATAATGGTGTATGTCACTCCATGGGATTTTGCTGAGGGTCGTTGAATCCTTACTCAGGAAGCTCACACAATATCTCTTATTTGTGGGAGGAGGGTTTAAAAATCTCTTCTACATCTCTGTCTGTATGTCAACATCTCAAGAATGAAATGAACTGTAGATCTGAAAATTTGCATGCCTCCTTTGGTGAAGCCTATTACGCGAGCCTATGGTGTGCACTACTCCTAACTTGTCTGTAAAGTATACGTGATGTTCACGGTTCAAATAGGTTTTGTTACGATTTGGATTCAATATATGAACCCATTTCCTTTACACTGCTCGTGTGGGATTCAGGAAACAGAGATTCCGTCTTTTAATTAATGGATGGAAATCTCCAATATTGTAATTAAATCTGAATAATGTAGCTACGATTTTATTTGAAAAATTGAAAATTATTTCTATTTTTTTATAATTTATATGTAACAATTATTGTGTCCCAATAATTGTTTTTCTACAATATCTGGAAGGTGCAATATATGCATAAACTATATTGTGAATTCATTTCGTATGCAAATTTACAAACTGTGCAAGTTTTAATTTGAAGGCAATGAAAAACATTAAGTTTAAATATAATACCTTTAAATGAGCAATCTGTGTGTGTGTGTGTCCGTTTTATTTTATGTTTTTAAGCAATGAAAAACTGCTACAAATTTAATATTTATTCAATTTTTATTTCTTTTTTTACATTCTATAATAAATGACATCTGACATATCATAACAAGAGTAGTAAGCCAATTCTCACAGCTGATGTTTCATCAGAAATTCCAAAGAGTAAAAATAAAAATTTGTGTATAAATTAATGAAGGCTCAAACCAAAAGGAAATTTTCATTTTAGTATAAACTGATAAACAATTTCACTCCTTTTAAAAATAAATCTATTTCATATACTTTGTCCCACACATACGGCGGCTAAGGTGAAATGCTTGTAAACTTTAACTAACATTATACGAGCAGAAAGGTTTCATGATTTAGATGTTTCAACGTCTACAAGATTTGCGTCACAGCATGTCGCTACTGAAAATGACGAACAACGAGAGCAACGTCTGCAAGATTTGCGGGAGCATGCGGCACAATGTGTAGAATACCGATTAGAAGAACAAAGATGTCAAGACGGAAGACTTCGTAGGGCTTTAGAACTTAATAATTATTTACCGACATATAAATGTGCTTATACTGCACCTGTACAACATCATCATCTCTGAGAATCAACATTACTCTCTTCATAACTTGCTTAGGTTTGATGCTAAGAACTTTATAAAAAATAAAAATAAAGGTTTTTTTAAAGGTCTATAAAAAGTGTTCTGAGTTTTCCCCCCAAAAATGCATTGGTTTTTTGTTATTGTATGTAGAAACTTTCCATTTTGCCATTTGAAAATACCAATAAATTTTCAACAAGTAATTATTCCGTTTGTATTGAGTCTGCATATATCATAAATACAGATTTTTTGTTTTTTTATATGCTACAATGTTGCTCTCCACAGATTTTTTGAGTAAATACATATTTTTCCAGTTATTAGCAAAAAAACTGTCCGGAAAATTGTTTTTTTTTCCTGAAAATGAACAATTTCACACTTGAATAAGTTAAAAAGTATAGTGCTTACAATTAGTCAATTTATCGATTTCCATACTTATTTTTAATAAAAAATTGGTCACCCCTGAGAAGGGTTGGCATCCACCCCCAGGGAAAAAGCAAATCCTGGCACAGGGTAGACTTTGAAATAGAGAACAATTAGAACCTAAATCCAAATATTTATGAAAATCTGTGCTGTACGGGATAAATACACAGTATAGACTTTAATTACAGTCATTGACTGGACTAAATATTTAGTAATATAAAAACATTTAAATGTGAAATTGCCTTTTATTTGAAGTGGCAAAAGCTCTCCCCAATCATTTTAAAATTTTGGATTATGGACATTTTTATAACTTCAAAAAAGTAAATTTTGCAGTGGTTTTGAAAAATACAGCTGTGCATGGTATCATTTAAAAGCCTTGTATCATGAAGTAACGAACAAATTTTACTCTTGTATGGGTTTATATCACAGGAGTGGCCTTTAAAAACCAAAAAGCATTGTTTTCTATTCACTTTAGACAGCCATTTTGATGGAGATAATACAAACGGAAATAATTAAATTTTTTGCCAAAATGTTTAAGATCTCTACTGTGACATGTTTTTCTGCCAGACTGGTTCAGCTTAATAACTCTAATGTCTTTTTCTCTCTTCTGATGTAGGAAGATGTTCTCTGCTAAGCTTGGACTGCCTAAGTCTGAGCCAGGCCTGGTGGTGTTGTTCATGACAATGTTGGAAGAAACAAAGTCCGATTTTACAATGACATTCCGGGACCTCAGTGAGATCGAGTTGGAACATGTTAGGACACCGTGTCCCGGCAACTACTGGGCACTTGCTAACCTGGCGCAACACGCAGAGTACCCCCGGTTTATCTCCTTGTACTCGGACAAACTCAAAGAAGCAGGTGAGTTTAATAACTTGTAATGTGTATTATGCGAGAGACCATATACACAAGTGGACTGCTTATTTTTATGGGAGAAGTGTGCTGACTTGATGTCAGCTAAGTTGACAGCCGGCTCAGATAGTGCTTTGCTATTGCCCTTTCCCCCCAAATCATTCCCCCTCAAACCCTTTCTCCCTCACACCCTTCCCCCTCAAACCCTTTCCCCCCAAACCCTTCCCCCTCAAGCCTTTTCCCCCTTACACACCCTTCCCCCTCACACACTTCCCATCCGTTCTTCTCTCCACGAGTTCTGTGCTTGTTAAGTTGGAGTTCCTCTGTATTTGTATTCACAGATTGTATAACTCGCGCATCATATCTTGAGTTGTGATTCTATTACAACTTGCCCGTAGAAAACATTCGGCAGCTACAAAGACTGGCTGGTTCACTTTAGCTAGTGTGAGTGGAGTTTGCGTGGCCCTGACTTTGCCTGTAAAAATAAAGAATTTCATTTCATTGCACTCAATTTTATATATTACACGTTAGTCCTTATCTTCTGGGGATTTTTTATTAACTATAATTGAAATATTCTTTTTGATGTATAATAAAACTTTTTAATGACCAAAATATTACAGTAACTTATAAACCAAACCAACAGACTTTAATAAATGCAATGACTGTAGTAAAGTTTGTACTGGACAGACAAAAAAAAACATTATTCCAAAGGCACAAAGAACAAAAAAATATTTGAAAACCCAATAATTTATAAGTGTTAATATTGAGTTTGGCTCAATTTCACCCTTCACTTAGTGTAGTGTCTGAAATTTGACTGTCACAGAAACAGATTTTTGTTAATCAGTGACAAAGACACTCAAAATTTACTCTTTGCATCTTTCAACATTAGGGACACCTAGATTACAAATGAAGATTATCTAGTTTACTTAGCAGTCAACCAGTCTAATCTGGATGGAAGCGTTCTCATTGTCTCATCAAGTTAAATTTAGCAATCTATGCATAGAAAGTTATCACCATTTTCCACCAATTAATAATATAAAACTTATAAAATCCTCTATAGCACCACGAAGCCATGGAAGGATCCTTGCCTTGTGCCACTGGCACACAGCCATGAGAGGGATTCCTCCCAAACGCTATAGCACCACGAAGCCATGGAAGGATTCTTACCTTATGCCACGGGCACACAAAGCCATGAGAGGGATAACTCCTAAACGCTATAGCAACACAAAGCCATGGAAGGATTGTTGCCTTGTGCTACTGGCACACAAAGCCATGAGAGGGATTCCTCCCAACGCTATAGCAACACGAAGCCAAGGAAGGATTGTTGCCTTGTGCTACTGGCACACAAAGCCATGAGAGGGATTCCTCCCAAACGCTATAGCAACACGAAGCCATGGAATGATTCTTGCCTTGGGCCACTGGCACATGAGAGGGATACCTCCCAAACGCTATAGCACCACGAAGACATGGAAGGATTCTTGCCTTGTGCTACTGGCACACACAGCCATGAGAGGGATTCCTCTTAAACGCTATAGCAACACTATGCCATGGAAGGATCCTTGCCACTTGCCAGTGGCAACAATTTGTAATCATAGGAATTCTTCCCAAATGGGCTCAAGTTGTTAATTAAAAAAAAGAAAAACTAACAATTATTTTAATTTATCCTTCCTAGGTGTTTGCTTAGAATTTCTTGAAAGGTATAATTTTAGATCTTGTCTTTGTGTTAATTATATATGTAGCTTCTAATATTTAAGTTTATGTGCCCATTAGGAGTGTCAGAGGAGGTGCGACATAGACAGATGTGTGAACGCAACCCTCGCTATGTACTACGTAACTGGATAGCTCAGAAAGCCATTATGCAAGCAGAGGAGGGCAATTACGTTGAGGTCAGTGATGCTGTTGTGTAAAGTCCCATTTGTAACATTATTATAATTCAGTTAAGTGCATTTCATGTAATCAATATAAATCAAGGCAAATTCTGATTTCATCATCATTGATGGTCATTTTACAAATAGGGTGCTAGTGTGAATTTGATACAAAGATGTTTCTAATCAGGATGATTTTTTATAATTCTACACCTAAATATGATTAAGAAGTATAAAATGTTTTGTATTAATCCATTGGGGGAAACACTCACACACATTAGATAGGTGTTACTCAACCGAGTCCGAATGCAGACACGCACATTTGACATAAACTGTTCACTTAGTACACTGTATTTCTACTGGATATCGTTAGAATGTTCCTTACTGAGTTTTTAGATGTAACGATCAACCAAATTATTTCATTTTCATAAGTGTGGCTAACTTGATTCTTATTGTCTCTTTTATTTGTCATCAGTTGGCAGCTCAGCTGTACACTGTATTGTCTGGTGGTTTGTTTACATACATTATGAATATTGATGGATCGTGAAAACGTGTAATTCTGAAGTCTGTCTTTGTAGATGGGTAGTGAATATAATTGAGTGATAGTGATGGATTTGTGAACATGCTAAGTGCCGCTGCATGTTTCTTTGTTGTTGTTGCAATTCTTTCAAGGCTGATTATACTTTAGTAAATTACTGAAGAATCAGCAGTTAACATTGTAAATACTACTGTGTATGTACTATGAAAAGAGTTTGATAACGTTTTTAAATTCAAACACAGTTCACACTCAGAATCACTTGGATTCGAGGGGAAGGTCAATTATATGGGAAAACCACATTTAACAAGGTTGTGAGAGACAATGACACTTAATGCGGATCAAGGGGTTAGAGAAATGGCCCACAGCTTATTCAGTGAGAGTAGAAACGACATGTGTTCGGTATCAAAACTACAATAATAATAAGACAATTTATTTATCCTTCAGCATGTTACATACATTGCAATATATATTTTCATTTTGTTTTAACAGTCATGCTCAGTTTTTATCCTTAAATATATTCAAGTATTAGAAAGTAAATATATAACAAGTACTAACTATTCAGATTAAATGTTGTACAACTTCTTACTACTTCATAGACTACAACTTCATATCACATCTTTGATAGCTTCAGTGGCGTAGCGAAGGGGGGGGTCCAGGGGTCCGGGGACCCCCCCCCCAAATTTTAAGACATATTAAAAAATAAAGCATGGGGCAGGAAAAAAAGGACAGTTATCATTACTCTTGTCTACAAACATTAAATTGATTGATTTCACTGATTGAAGTGCCCATTGTTAAAAATATTATTGTCCTTTCGTTTAAATCATAAAGTATAAAACGATACTTTTGGGCTCGGCCTTTCGAATAGTGTAGTGTAATCACGGTATTTCTATAGGGCGCGGTCACGTGACGTCGCAAAGTAACCTGAACCGTAACGCGCGAACAGTTTAAATTAGCGACCACTTCGTTCAAATTCGTCGTGGGGACGTAAAGTGACTGCTTAGAATTAAGTTACGACGTTGATTTTAGGTGTACATTAAAACTGTATACATTAAAGGTGTATACATTAAAACTGTAAACGTGTATATAATTATCGGAAAAAAAAACTTTCGGTCGGATAATACACTTGAAAAAACTCTACTGATTAGAACCTTCAACTAATTTGGATTTCAATGATTGAGGTAAACGTGGGGTTTTTCGATTGAGTTAGGACGACGATTTTGTTATCATTAAACTGTACACCATACCTATATAATTATCGAGAAAAAAAAAAATCACTTCCGGTCGGTAAATACCGAAGAAGAAAAGCTCTCCTACAGATTAAGTTTTTGACGATTTTTGATTTCATTGGTTGAGGTAAAAGTGGTACTTAGGATTATGTTAGGACGGTTGATTTTAGGTATTAATTCAACGCCGACTAATTACATATATAATTGTCGAGAAAAAAAAAACAATTAATCACTTTAAATTAGCGACTTTTTTCCTATGGAGTCCCACATGGATCTATACTTGGACCAGTCCTTGTTCCTTGTGTACGTCAGCAGGCTGAACTCATCGCTCCTGAGAGGGAAAATGGTCCAGTATGTTGACGCTGCATTAAAGCTCCAACAAAACATGAATTAGAAATCATTTTCTTTTTTAGAACTGAATTCATGTATTCAGTTTTTTTTTTTATTAAATCTGAGTGACCAATAACTCCAAAATCGAATGCACTAAATTTCTGTTTGCGGTAAAGAGAGATTGAGGATCGCGCTGCTGTGATGGCGGACGATGTCCTCATGAGAAAAAACTGATTCCACCTAGTTCCTCGAATGTACCTTGATCGAAGTCTGACTTGAGACAATCACATTGAAAGTACCTGCTCAAAGGTTTCTTCAGGCATTTATGCTATACGGAACCTTTCAAAATTTTGCTCCCGGGATGTACTAAAAATGGCCTACTTCGGCCTTGTATACTCCCATCTAACGTACGAGTTGAGGCTATGGTGCAGCTGTTCTAAATACAAATTTGAGCGAGTATTTAGAAGTCAAAAGAAAGCTGTCCGCACCATTTCAAAATTTAAATCCCGAAATTCATGCAGAGATGCCTTTAGGGAGCTGGGATTGCTAACTTTTGCCCTGTCTCTACATCCTCGATGTCGCCCTGTACTGTCGATTTAAGTGCGAGTTGGTCCGGGGCAGGGACGTCCATCAATACGGGACAAGAGGCAGGGACAACCTTCGGTTACATCCGCACAGAACAGCCGCATTCAAACGTTTGCCATTCGAGGTTGGTGTTTAAGTTGATCAAACAAACTCCCTGATGAAATCAAAAATTTGAATGAACCAACAAAATTTTAAAGCTCGATTGAGACACTTTTTTGGTGTCGAGGGTGTTTTATTCGGTTGGAAGAGTTTATGATGAGCCGCTGGGATGAAATTTAAAGTAATTCGATCATCCTCTATTTCTGGTGGTAAATTCTAGAAGAGTTTTAAACGTATGGCTGTAAGTATGTATGAGTCCTTAGGAATGAGTGTGGACTGTGTATGAACGGGTATGAATGGGGGGGCAATTTAAAATAGATATACATATTTCTAAATAATTTAATTTGACGATTGTGTGCAATTTTTATAATTGTTGACACAAATAAAAAGTATTATTATAACCCTCCGGTCGGAATATATCGAGGAAAAGCTCTACTGATTCAGATTTTGACGATTTTGGATTTCACTGGTTGAGTCGTTGAGATAAAAGTGGTACTTAGAATTATGTTAGAACATTGATTTTAGGTATCAATTGAACGCCGACTAATACCTATATAATTATCAAAGAAAATTTTAAAAAATCGCTAATACACCGGAAAAACTCTACTGATAAAAAGTTCCGACGACTTTGGATTTCACTGACTGAGGTATTATTTCATTTTCCTTAGTATATTCCGATCGGAAGTGATTTTTTTTTTCTCGATAATTATATATTTATTAGTCGGCGTTGAATTAATCTCTAAAATCAATGTCCTAACATAATTATAAGTACTACTTTTACCTCAACCACTCAACCAGTGAAATCCAAAATCGTCAAAACGAATCTGTAGAGAGCTTTTCTTCGGTATTTACCGACCGGAAGTGATTTTTTCTCGATAATTATATAGGGTAGTCGAGTACAGTTTAATGATACAAACAAAAAATCGTCGTCCTAACTCAATCAAAAATACCACGTTTACCTCAATAACCGAAGTCCGAAGTAGTTGAAGTTCTAATCATTAGAGGTTTTCAGGTGGTATTTTATTTCCGACCGAAAGTGATTTTTCCGATATTATATGCTCGTCTACAGTGTAATGATACAAAAAATCGTCATTATAAATCATTCATAAATACCTCAATCAATGAAATCCAAAGTGCCCGAACTTCTAATCAGTAGAGTTTTTTCCGGTGCATTTTCCGACCGTTTAGTTTGATCTGTACCCGAGCAACGCTCGAAAATCGCCCCTTCTTTTCTAAAGGGTTTTCGGCCGTCAGTGGCCCAATATCCCCGAAGGGGTATTTCATTTTCTTCACAAAATATATTTGAGTCAATTATACGCTTGAGTGAAGCTCTGTTTTGTTCTTTTTCTTTCTTATCCAGTGAATCCAACATCACTTTGGTGCCTTCTACTCGGCCAAAATCGAACTTCGTAAAGTTTCTGTAGCTATACAAGAAAATTTGTGGTACTAGAGTTGCTGTGAGAGTTTAATTTGCCTATTACATGTTTCCACTTTCTATAAGGCGTAGTTACTAAAGCTCCATATTTTTTTGGTATTTACCTTTTACCAGTGAATTCATTGGCATTGAAAAATTAACACACACAAAACGTCCCCCGGATCCCCCGGTTTCGGACCCCCCCCGAACGAAATTTCTGGCTACGCTACTGGATAGCTTTATAATATTCGTCCAATTTATAGAATGGATTTCGAGATAGCCAGTCCCCTAACACTACTGAAAATTCTTTCTCTGTTAGATTTTGCCATGAAGCAGGTAGATTATTATACATTTTTAAGCCTTGATACTTATGGTAATTCATGGTTCTAGGTTAACCTATACCTTGGTAATTCGAGCTTATTACTATTTCTGGTATCATGGTAATGTGTCATGTTTCTTAGAAGGTATTTGTTAAAACGTATCTTAACTAAAAGTAAAACGTCAAATATATACAAATCTAAAATGGTTAAAATACTAGTTTTTACAAAAAGTGTTCTACAATGAGTTAATGGCTTAGTGCCAATTAATATTCTTACTGTTTTTTTCTGCAGGATTAAAATCTTCTCTGTGCCTACCCCATACCACTAAACCATACCTTATAATACTTTCAAAAAATGAGTAATAGGCCATTTGTACATAACTGATAGTTACATGATTCCTTAAATTAAGTAGTCAAAATATTGCTCTAGACAATTTTTTATAAACACTATCAATGTGACATTTCCATGAAAGTTTAGAATCAATATTTATTCCTAACAAGGTAACTAGATTATTAAAATATTTTTTTATATTTACAGATCTTAAAGAAACAAGTAATTTTTTAGTTTTATCTTTGTTTAATCGAAGGCCATTGATTTCAAACCAAGAGGTTGCGTCCAACACAGTGCCCTCAGACAAAAAATTAAACTGTTCCATATTTTTATGTACATTGAGGAAAGAGGTATCATCAGCATAAATTGTGGTAAAGTTTAACAGATTGAAACAGGTCATTTATTAAAATTAAGAAGAGTAATGGCCCCAAAACCGACCCTTGAGGGACTCCAAGATTTATTTCAACAATCTTGGATCTCTTTCCTCTTATCTCAACTAAGAGCAACATCGACCAAGACCCATTCACTCATGATTCACATTTTAGAATTCCGCCGGGGGGAAGCGATGTGAGTGACCCACGCTACGTCACGTGATGTCATTACTATCTAGAGGGGTCAGTCAAATACATTGACCATCAAAGAGCAATCACCTGATACTGTACCATCATCTGTTTCTAAGCAGCCAGTGCAGACAGCCCATTGAGTATTGTACAGGATGTTCAGTAAAAGTGTTGCAATACTTTGGGATTTTGTTCTACATACAAAATTGAGCAAAAAAGTTCCTATGAAGGTATGTCCTAAAATCTGTAGTTTTCCGTCGTTCTATTTGGAACAAAATTCCAAAGTATTGCAACACTTTTACCAAACATCATGTACATAAAATACACATGCAAACCAAAATAATCTAAAGGTGAAGTTTCTGTCCATTTACAAAGTTGTATTTAATTTTGCATCAGCAAACTAAATATTATAAATGAACTTTTCCAGGTTGAGCGATTGTTGCGGGTTCTATCAACCCCATTCACAAAGCAGGAAGAAGCGGAGAAGATGGGTTTTGCTGGACCTCCCCCTGATTGGGCAGCTAAGCTGCGTCTGAGTTGTTCCAGCTAACTCGCTAACCTTCTGACAATAGATAATAGACAATAGCCTTTATTTGTACAATCTTCAAGAATTACAATAGTCTCAACATTTTACAAAATACATAGTGAGTATGGTTTAAATTTAATTATTTAGTGTGAGTCAATCTTTCAAATGTGGTTTGTAAGCTTCAAAGCTCCACTCGGTCCTCCACTTTAAGAATTCGCCAATTGTATAAAAAGGGTGGTTCAGTAACCATCTTCTCAGCTCCCTCTTGATGGCATTGCTCTCTGCTTGTGACTTGACGAATTCGGGTAGGATTTTGAAGAGCTTGGCACCCATGTACGATGGCTTCTCCGAATACAATGCGGTTTTATGTGCTGATAAAGTGAAATTTGCAGCCCGGCGGGTGTTGTATGTGTGCAGGTCTCTTCCCCTTGTCAAGTTGTTATTGTTTGCATACATTATTACTTGTAGTATGTACAGAGATACTACAGTTAATATGTTAAGCTCCATGAATGCTTTTCGATAAGTATCTCTGGGCTGTAAACCTACAAGAATTCGGATGCACTTTTTTTGTAGAATAAGAGGTCTTTGTAGATTTATTATACTGGAATACTCCCAAACTGGAAGGCAATATCTAAGATGAGAGTCAAAGACTGCATAGTAAGGCATAATTGCAGTTTGTTTATCACTAATGGCCTTAATCGTCTTGACTACATAGATTCTTGAAGCCAGCTTCTTCAGAGGTTGTCAACATGTGTGGTCCATTTTAGACCATTGTCAATTGTAACACCTAGGTATCTGGCTTCATCCACAGCTTCGATTTTTGGCAGCAATCCCACCTCACCTTTCTTCCGTCCCATGACTAGCTGCTTGGATTTAGTCTCATTCACAATGAGATTGTTGTTATGACAGTACTGAACAGCCATCTCTGTAGCAATGTGAGCTGAGACTTCCAGGGTTTGAGGTGTGCTATCACTAAGGAGGAGAACTGTATCATCTGTATACATTATGGTTGTTGTTTATTCTTCCAAATAACTGGGGAGGTCATTTGTAAATAAAATAAAAAGAACTTGCCCCAGGACAGATCCCTGTGGTACACCTCTAAAAACTGGAAGCGGTTTGGATCTCACTGATTGAGTACATCTCTTCTCTGTGTGTGTTAGTTCAAACACCTGATGTCTGTCTGATAGATAACTCTCAAACCATCTTCCTGCAACATCTCTGATACCAATGCCTTCTAACTTCTTCAACAGCTGAGTATGGTCAAGGCAATCGAATGCTTTGCTGAAATCTAGAAGGATGGAAGTAGATGGAGATTACAAACTCCACTAGGCTAATCACAGCAGTAGTTGTAGACCGTCCTTTTATAAAGCCATGCTGATGCTTGGTGATTATATCATGCTCAGAGAGATGGTTCATGAGCCGGGACAATGCTACTTTCTCAATTACTTTGAAGAACGTCGATATCAATGATATTGGACGTTAGTTACCCACTTCTACTGCATTACCCTGATTAAGAATGGGTATGACTTAGGCCCACTTGAGCCGAGATGGAAGCTTTCCTTCTTTGAAAGATTTATTGATTAGAAGGGTCAGTGGATAAACAAGCTCATTACAGCACGCTTTTAGAAGCTTAGATGATACTTCGTCCATTCCAGCTGATGTTTTGCTTTTGAGAGAGGATATAATTTTCTTTACTTCTTGGACTGTAGCAGGAAATAGGAACAAGTTAGGGCCTGTGAAGTTGGGAGTTGCTAACACTAGATCTGGTTTTGAATTGACTGCTAGAGCATTGTCAGCTAGTGTAAAAGTGTTATTTAGGAAGTCAGTAATTTGTTTGGGGTCAGTCAATTTTTCATCTCTTGGGCCAATCAGTAGTTGAGGACCTTTCGAGATTCGATGTTTCCTTTCCTTGTTTATTACAGCCCAAACAGCTTTTGCTTTATTATCAGAGCAAGCAATTTGATTGGCAGTTGCCTGCCATCTTAATGCCTTTAATTTGATGGCATCAAGTCAAATAGTTTTTCTTTTTGAGAGCAACGTCTTGCTTATGTTCCAGCAGATCTGTAAGTGTGTATTGTGTCTGTGCTCTCAAAAAGTCTTCCCTCAAACTATCTGCTTCAGCATCTGATACTCTGTTCCTTTTTTTGCCTTTCAGTCGTGTTCTTTTACGATAAAATTGCGGGAAGCAGCCCCTTCCACGCGCATCACGGCCGCGCAGTGTCTTTGTGTCAGTCAGTCTGTCATTGACCTTGGCTGAGACAAAAGGCGTCCGTACAGACCCACCGAGTGATTGACTTACTTCAATTTACCTTTGCGTAGTGATTGCAGATTTAGCGTTAGTGCAAAGTATTGATTATATTATTTATTTTGTTGTGATGTGAATTGTGTGGTGTTGATTTATTACCTTTGGTATATAATGTCAAAAAAACTAAGTGGTGCTGAGTATCGGAAACGAAGGTTAGAGAAAGGTAACGCAGAAAATCTTGAACTTAAGAAAGTAAAGAAGTTATCTACCTACTTTTCGAGGGACACTTCAGTAGTTGCAGTTTCTCAAGAACCCACTTGTAGCTCACAAGTACCTACAAGCGATGAGGACTTGGAGCAAACACCTGTAGGCTTACCTGAAGATGCAGAAGACCACGTCCTTCTCCAGGAACCTTTTTCTAAGGTAGGCCTAGTTAAAGCTGAAGGTACCGATTGCGAGTTGAACCTTAAAGAAAATGTAACAGCTGTTATAAGTTCTTCTGATAAGGGTAATTTTGAAAACACTCTTACAGCCAAACAAAAACGGCAAATAATAAAATTAGGCCCTCATCAGCCTAAAGGGCCATTTTCAAAAGAATCAGAAGGGAGAAATAAAAATAGGGGATTTGACGAGAAATGGTATTTTCAAAAGAATAAAGAAATCCAATTGAGAATAAAACGTAATTGGTTATGCTATTCAAACATCCTCAATGTTTGCTATTGTCAGCCATGCTGGCTTTTCAATATGGCCTATACTGATGTGGGATTTTCGAAAGGTACGTCTGATTGGGCACATTTAGGTCGAAACATAAAAGACCATGAGAAGATTCGCAAAGTCATGCAATCGCGTGTGAAATATACTATCGCTGGCAGTTAGGCCTAACAGTTGATAGTGAGAATCTGGAGGAGATTAAAAAAGCCACTGATTACTGGAGACAAGTTTTAAGGCGAGTGGTGGACGTCATTATTACGTTAGCTACAAACGACTTACCACTGAGAGAGCACAGATTGTGTAATGACGATGAAGATGCAACTAAATCGAAAGGAAATTTCTTTGAGATAATACATATGCTAGCAAGATATGACCAGGTCCTTGCAGATTTAATTAAGTTACCAAAACGTAGTGTTAACTACCTTAGTCCTCAGATTCAAAATTAGCTGATCAACCTGATTTCCAAAGAGATAAAAAAAAGAAATCAAGGAAGAAATGAAAAAAAGTCCCTATGTGTCTATTATCTTTGATACAACTCAAGATATAGCGAAAACCGACCAGCTGAGTACAGTGTTTCGTTATATAAAGATAAAAACTGACGAAGGCGACAGGCCAGTACAACTAGTCATAGAAGAAGCGTTCGGGGGCTTTTTGGAAGTGGAAAGCCAGAAATCAGAATACTTATCAAATGTTGTTTTCAATATCGTAGTAATATTGATAGTTATTGAAAGTGTGTTGCTTGAAACTATGGACATAATTTCTAAAAAACTTCAAAGTACCAAAGAAGACTTGGAACACGCAACAAAAATGCTCGTAAATCTCAAAACAAAAATTAACAAACTTAGGAATGAGTGGCAAACAGTTAAAGCAGATGCAACTAAGCTTTGTTTGCAATGGAAAGTTGTACCACATTTCATTGACTCAAGAACAAAAAAGAAGACAATAATGTTTGATGAAGTGCAAGTTGATGACCCTATTAAAGACAATGAGAAACGTTTCCGGGTTGAGGTGTTCAACCGTAGCCTTGACATAATCACAACACAGCTGACAGAGCGTTTTGAGGCTGTTACTCACATTACTAGTAGTTTCCAATGTCTGAAGCCTTCTGTTTTAGTTGGAGCAAGTGATGAAGAAATCTTAGAATCAAGCAAAATTTTGATATTAAACTACCAAGATGACGTCTTCCTTAACTTAGGTCCACAGCTTGTAAGGCTAAAAACTTGTTTTTTGTCGCGTGGAAAAACTCAAAAGTATAAGGGATCTTGCAGATACTTTAATAGTGCGTGCTCAAGTTGGTTCCAGCTTTCCAGATGTTGTGAATGCTTGTTTGATTTTCTTGACACTACCTGTTACAAATGCAAGTGCAGAGAGATCATTTTCAAAACTTAAACTGATAAAGAACTATTTTCGCAGCACCATGTCCCAAGAACGTTTGAGTGCCTTGGCAACCATATCTATAGAGCGCAGCAGAGCCAGGCACATCAACTTGGACGACACAATAACACAGTTTGCTAGCATGAAGTCACGAAAGAAGATTAGTTAAGATAGTAATATGCGAGTTGGTTTTGTAACTACTTAACTACTATGTTCACGTTTTAGATAATGTGCTCAAATTTAAACTAGGGTTTTCAATACATATTTATTAAATATATTGAAATTTTTACTTTCATTCCAAACCCTATGGAATTGAATTGAGATTTAAATACATATTGCTATACACGTAAACTAGGTCTCTTACAAGGAACAAAACTTTATAAAGAATAGTAGACTGTAAGTTATTATAAAAAATGATGTTTGGTCAAAGACGCCTTACATTGCTGATGAAATGATGGCCAAGAAAGGTTTGTTACGGTAGTGAGGTGAACTGTCGGCACTGATTGATCATGTAGGTAAAAGTTGGGGAAGGGGCGCCAGCGACTGAGTCGCTCCATGGCGCCAAAATCCTCACTACGCGACTGGATGTCTCCCATGAGAATGGTAGGGCAACTCCAACTTGGAGCTGCTTGAAGAGCTAGCGAGATAACCTCAAGAGACTCCTCAATATTTCCATGAGATCTGTAGGTACCCATGACATACAGAGCCTGCTGCTTAACTTTAATCTCTACCATGGCAACCTCACATAGCATTTCTTGACTAAGCTCCGTAATTTGTACAGGTTCAACCATGGATGTCAAGGATTCCTTACAGAAAATCGCCACTCCCCCTTTTCTGTGTTATTTTCGGCTGAAGTCTGAAATTAGTGTGTAGCCCAACAGATTAGTGTTGTATAGTTGGTCAGTTTTTAGCCCATACTCTGTCAAGATTAATATATGAGGTTTGATCTTGTCTAAAAGATTACTCATAATGTCAATATTGTTTGAAAAGCGGTCAACATGTTGATGCAAAATAGTCAGTTCAGATGTTTTCTGTTCTTCTGCAGCTAGGAGTTTATGAAAAATCTGGTTTTCATGAAGATTCTTGTTTTTTGAGAGTGCTTCAGTTTGGCTTTCTTCCTGTGTATTGCCTCTACAAAATTCTGGTTTTCAGTATGAGCTGTAATGATGTTGTTGTTAATGATCTGTCTTTTGTAAAATGCTATATTTCTATTGAAAAAGTCATCTAGAGTTTGGCCCTCTGCTAATGTCTTTGAATTTAAGGGTGGTTTGCAGGTGAAGTTAGATGAAGTTGTTAGATCATTAACTGGTTTGCTTGGTTTAGGTGTAAGGTTGGGATGGGGAACATCTGCCTTCACTACAATAATGTTAAAATCTTCTTCATCGCTTTGGGGGGAGGAATCCTTGTTTTTTTTTAATATAAGTAAAACATTTTATTATGTACATCTACTTAATTTATTGAGCATAAGATAAATGTTTAAAATATGTTTTGATAGTAAAATGCTGTTATAACAGCATTCCTTGATTTTTTAACTGGAAGTGTGGTTTATGAATTGTAATATTAAATTAGTCTTAATAGAATTTATATAGTTAGACAATATACAAACATCTTTACTTGTAATTTCATTAAGAAATACAATGGCGTCACAATAAATAATAAAAGAGAAATTCTTGGTGTGTAACATTTTCAGTTTTTCTTCAGGTCAGTTGATCCAGGAATTCCTTAATTGAGTAGACTGGTCGTTCTACCAGAAATTCCCAGAGTATTTTCTTTAGTTTTTTAATTGGAGTAGTTTTTATATGATCTGGTAGGGAGTTGATAGTTTTGCGGCCAATATATGAGGGTTTCTTGCTGTATCGTGTCGTGAGATGGGCAGGAAGACTGTAGTCGTTTGCTCTTCTAGAGTATGGTATTTGTGAAAATCCTCATTCCAAGGAAGGTCCATGTCCTTTGTAAACATAACCACAGCATGGATAGAGTGCTGGGACTGTTAGAAGCTTTAGGGCTTTGAAAGCTTCCCTGCAGTTGTCAACATTGTTTAGTCTGGCGAGTGCCCTAACAGGCTTTTTCTGGAGTAGCAGGATTTTATTTCCTTCAGATGTTCCTCCCCATGAGATCAATCCATACCTTATATGTGATGCAATCACAGCATAATATGTTGTTTTAGCTGTTTCTAGATCTCCTATCCACATCATCCTCTTCGCCACATATATTCCGGACAATAGTTTTGTAGATAAGTCATGTATGTGATTGTTCCAGGAGAGTTCCTCATCAATAAAATTGTCAGACCTAGAAGTTTTGCATTTTTTTCTACTGTGATTTATGGAATTGTTGGTAGTTGTTTTCAGCTAAAATGTATCAGTGTTGTTTTTAAGGGGTTAATGGCCAAAACATTTGGAAGATAGTATTGCAGTGCTTTATCTGTTGATGATAGGATATCTGAGTCTAGTTCTTGTGCAATATTATGTGTAAAAAGAAGAGTTGTATCGTCTGCGTACATTATGGGTTCAACATTTTTATCCCTGATGAAACTTGAGAAGTCATTAGTAAAGAGGATGAATAAGAAGGGGCCCAGCACTGAGCCTTGGGGCACTCGTCTGGTGACTGGGAGTTGTGTGGATCGATATATGCATCTTCTTCATCTTCCATTTGTGTTTTGCTAAATTTCAACTAATTGACTGCATCCTTTCAAGTAACTTGTTTCTTTCTTTCATAAAAGTCTGAATTCTTAAAAGTTTCATTTTGCCATGCTGAAATAATGAGTCGTTAACTTTTTATATAATGCATAACACAGTCATACCTCACAATAACCACACAAAAACTAACATAGATGACGATCAATTTCTTCCATAGGAGAATATTCTCTATTGATTTCAAGAGAATCAGATTGTGTCCATTAGAAGAGCAAGAGAAGAGCATAGAAGAGCAACTTTTATTTTACCATGTGGTAAATAATTAAGGATAACCCCATGGAGATAATACTGTTCACTCTAATAACATTATAACATCGGTTATTATTGTATCTTTACTGTAAATAATGGGTGACTTTGTTCAAGACGAGAAAATTTGTAACAGTGAATTTTTTTAGAATTAATTGTAGTAGGAATTTAGCTGTAAGCATTGAAATCAGATTGAAAATATACAAGAGCAATATGGTTTCCTATTAAGAGAATCAGGCTCACCTAACAATAACGAAAAGTAATTACATTTGGTGAAATAGAATGAAATATTAAAATTAGTATAATGAATATTATCCACAGTGTTTGCTCAATACTTGTGTAATATGTGCACTAGTATAGAATACAGGAGCACCGAAAAAACTTTGTTCTAGATTAAATTTTGTGAAGCAAAATAATGAATGATAATATAATTTTTATTTATTATACCAATTGGCGTAACATTTGCGTGAGTATGATTTTGTTAATTAATTAATTACATTTTGTTGGGTAACTATGTACACTGTCAACGAGAGTGGTTAAGGATTAAAGATTATATTATTATAAAAACTTATGAGTATTGAAAATTAAATGGTTTAATGTGAAGTGCTAGAAAATGAAGCAAAGTTTTTTAGGTAAGTACAGTACTTAGGTTTAAAAAAATTAATGAATGTAAGTACAATTTAAAATAAACTTGTATTAGTTTCTCTTTATAACCCTAGCACCGCCTATAGAAACTATGGCACTGTTTACACCTAAAAAAAATGTTTGGCATCAGTGGGTTGTGTTTGAAAAAATACCTCTGGCACTGAAAGGGAAAATACTGATTAATGTATCAAAAAATCAAGTAAGTATTTACTTATAATGTAAGGCTAATCCACACTGATTCAGGTAACTTCCATTGTTTAATTTATCTATAATATTAAAGCTGTTGATAGTAAGGGAAAATGTTAGCCCCTTTGTGTTTAATGGGTAGAAAATGTTTTTAATTATGTATATATTTGAGCCTGTTGATCAACAAAGCAAGTAATTTTGTAATAATCTTTGTTAGAATTAAATTAAAAATAGATTTTTGTACATCTATTTTGCGTGCGTCTGTGGCGATTGTTCCACGCCAACTCACTAACGACACCATACAGGATAAGCAGTTGTGTTGACTACTCCGACTGCCTTCTCACTGTAGACAAAACCACTGTTATGTCCAGAACATTCGGGGAGGGCGGAGAGATTGACACTTAAATCCCCTTAAACTCTATTCACTCGTCTTTTCTGTGGACACACTACGAGATCCAGATCGGTGTACATCTAAACAGATGATCACATGTTAATAGTAAATTTCATATACCTAGTAAATAACCAAATACTTGGGTTTTTTCACACTTTTTACTGTTGAGATTCTTTTATGGGAACAAACACAGTGGATAAGTTGTGAAAATGCATTACGAGGTCAGCAGGAGGTCTATAGCATTATCAAACTGATTTGATTTATACAAATGCTTACCACACTGTCTACCAGGGTGCATCATGTTTCATGTATCAACGTCAAGCTTAAGTTCCATGAAAATATGGCAATCTATTAAACTAATTTTCTATTCATTGGATGTACCCAAATCCAATGGTAACTTACTTTACCTGTCACAAGTCATTTATTAGCACATAACACTTAAACACAACTAAATCATTGTCAAAGGGACTTGCTTTCTTGCAATTTTGTTCTTTCACAGTAAACATGTTTATTTTCTTTTTTATTCTCGTCAATTGATGCTGTGCCTAATTTGCATTTTTTTTTTAAGGAGAAGCCGATCCCCTTTTAAGCCTTATTCTGTCCGCCCTCATGGGCCACTGGCCTGTGCGAGGATCTTATCAAACAGAATAAGGGGGAGAGTCGATACAGTACAAGGCCAATGGTACTGATAAAAGGTGAAGTGGTCACAGACAGGATTTGAACCTGTGTTATCTCTAACTAAGACCCAAAGTCCAACAGACTGCTCGGCCATCGCCACTCCCAAACACTATATTCTTGCACTATAGTCAGTATGTTCACGCCCGTTCATGCAGTGTTGAGAATTTTGTTTCATGACGAGTAAGCGATTATTACAAATTGTAATAAACACGTGCCTCGTCATAATATAAACTTGCCAACTAAATAACTTATATAATTCAAAACTATTAAAAGAAACAACTTGAAATATTTACGTGTTTTGAAAATTGGCTGAATCTACAAACTTCCCCATAGTATAAGACATACTTAGTTACAGAGTGGAAATACATCATATTTTAAACTTCTAAACTTCTAAATGATCCAAAACATGGTTGCTGCCAATATTTCGTCACTGTCTTCACTATAGCCACACTGGATTACAACAAATTAATGACAAATCAACCTCGCAAAAACAAAATGCACTGCTTCTTTTCTCTATCTCGACTCCACTAAGCATCACAGATGACCTTTTGATGTGCAGTTGTCAACAATTGCAATGTAACTATTGACATCTACTACTACACATGTCTACGGCAACCATCTTGCCTTGTTCTTACTCTTAGACGGTTCAGTTAAATTTAAGTTAAAACTGTGTTTATTCCATTTTGCAGTAGTACTGTATGATAGTCTTAGATGATTAACATATATTGATTTTAGATGAACTGTGATAAGTGATTATATCATTATATGAATGTTGCAGCCTTGTATTTAAAGGGAAAAGAGAAAAGTGTTTAATATATTAAATTTATTATTTGTTAAAATAGTTTTTATTTTTTCAAACCTCTGTTCTAATCCTTGTAAGCATGCTCCTCACTTTCTATCCAAGGAGATTATGTTACTTTTCCCTTTACCATGTTAATTTATAGGATAACAACCAAAGTTTTAGTTATCGTTAGATCCAATAAGATTTATTTATGCCGTTAAACAAACATATACTGCAATAGGCACTAGTCAACACACAAGTAAAATAATGACAATTAGTACCTCAGATAATTGAGTTAGGTATGAAATTAATTAGATTTCATAGTCGTAGTTCATAAATTATGCCACTAAATAAAATGTTTTATCTTTTAAACATTTACAAACACTTTTATTAAAATTGACTAGGTCTAAGTTTTAAAATAGGTTGGTAACTTATTACATATTTTTTTTACTGTTGGTAAGTGTGGATTTTCAAGGTACATGTTAATCTGTCATGAGGCATGACTATAATTATATGCTTTGGGTCTGGTGTTTTGATAATGAATATTGGATTGTTGTTCAAATTCACCAATATTATATCTTACATGAACTAAATTAGTAAAAATATACATTGAAGGTCGAGTTAAAATTTTGCGCTTCTTAAAACTAGGTTTACAGGATTCCTTTGGAGCCAAGTTAAACAATTAATCTTGGTGCCTTTTTCTGCCATAAAAACACTTTGCTAAGCGTTGCATCCCCGAAAATCTAACCTCTTACATAATCACAGAATGGAATATTCCATAATAAGCAGTGACCAAATCCTATTACTAAGACTTTCGTTCTTATATATAAAATTATACAATGTTGTTTATTGGGTTATTATTTGATTCTGGTATTAGACTTAGTACAAATAAACAACTAGTTATAGGTACAGAAAAACTACTTTCGGGCAATCCCAATCAAAGTATGAGCTAGCACTCTTTACTACTCTAACTTGTATTAAATACTATGAGAGCTGTAAGATTTATCTTCTGTACCCTCGTAATTTATATTTGATAACTTGCTTTGCTTCATCTATGTTTTTTAACCTCCGTTTCTTTATCAGATTTATTGATACAAAGAATAGTAAGTTTAATTATGAGTCTTTGAAAAACGTGAATTTTTCCAACAATGCTGTGACTATATACAAGACACGAGTAACCTAAACCTAGTGTCACGTAACGGGCTTTACTTTACACAATAAATTGCTCATTTCATTCTTGTGATGTCGTGCAAACAGATAGACAGACTTGACAACCAAACAAACCAATTTTTACATCTCTCTGGCAGACAAAAGAGAAGTTGTGTCTATCTACTGAGTGAGAGACTTCAATGACCCTCAGCCAAATGCCATGGTTCAACATGCATCATTATAAGTCTCAATCTTGTGTATGTACAAATTAAGTTTCATGCAAAATTCGAAATCAATTAATTTAACTGTCTTTTAGTCCATCAAAACAATGTAATTAATCTGTTGATTTTATGTACGAATGTACCATGTGCTGTAAGGAAATTGTGTAACTTTATGTTTTTGAATATTCAAGTTTGAAAGAGTAGTTTAATTTTGGAAAGTGTTTAGTATATTTAGAAATGTTGGTACTTTATCTAATAGAACTATGTTAGAAGAAGAAATTAGTTACACTTAACCCAATATAAAACAAAGTAATTTTAAAAAATATGATTGATCAAACTAATTACTAATACATTACAAAAAGTTATTATACTTATTATAATGTAGAAACTTAACCATTTATTTATTTCAACGGTACAACACCAATTTTACAAATATTACTAGTAGATCTAAATGAAACCAACAATAGATAATAAGTATACATTAAAACAAAACAATATCAAGGTATTTTAACAGATAGGAACTAATTGTAAAACAGAGATTACGTAGCTCATGCACCACGCATCACTTCCAGTGGCTCAGGAAACCAATAGCATCAGTCCGAAAAGTTTCACGCACCACCCTTACATCCCAAAACAAGTCCTTGAGCATCGTCGAAATCAGACACTGCTCTCAAGATGTCTGTCACTGTTGAGGAGCGAATTCCACAGCCTGCATGCTTGAACAGTGAACAAAAGCTGATGAAAGGTAGACAGTAATAGCAAGCAGATAAACACTTCGGTGTGGGTCTTCCTCTGATATCTATATATATATAAATGAAACTGTTCGTGTGTAACAGCATCACTCACAAACGGCTGGACGGATTCGCCTAATTTTTTTTTAATTTGTTCGTCTTGATCTGTAGAAGGTTATAGGATACTTTTTATCCCTTTCCCGATTCAGGATTCCGCCCCACTGGTTACAGAAATACCCGTAAGAAATGCATTGCAGCAAACATATGTTATTAAGTGAAAGAGTCTTTTCAAATTTTTAATCAGCTGTTCTTTGTAAACATATATAATGCGACAAAAAATTGTTGTTATTTTTGACAGTAACTAAGTAAACATAAATATTTTTGACGTTTCTATGTAAACAAACATTTTTTGACATTTACGAATATAAACGAATAAAATGAAGAAAAGTTTTCAAAGCGCCTGCACATTATAACCTGCAATTACGAGATAGATACGTATATTAAACAGTGAAACACTATTTGAAGGCGCTAAGTTATGATGTATAATTGTGTAAACTAAATTTTTGGTTGAACTTAAAGGTTGAGTGGTAGACCACTTTGTAATAAAATACATTATGCATGTACAATACATTTTTGACATATTTTCTTGATCGTGACATCAAGGTAAAATCTACATCGGGGTTGGAAATATAATTTACTTCAACCAGAAATGCTCATACGCGGGCAAAACTTACGAAAAGCGTGCGAAGCCGCGGGAAACAGCTAGTTGGATATAAAGCTTAAATTTTGACATGTAACTGGAGGGTTTTGACTTGATGATTGAATATAAATAGTGAGAGTGTGATAATCATAGCTGTTAAAGTTTCAGGACATATAGTTGGAAATAAGTAGAAATGTGTTCAGCACGTCCAAGATTGAAAATAAATCTGATAGAATAGTTTTAGGTTCGCTGAAGTATGTCTGACAGCTCAACAGTCATGTCATTTATCACTTGTTACAACAGTTGAGGTATGGAAACACAAGTCTTCACCAGCATAACTTTGACTTTGAGTGGTAGATATACACCAACTGTTACAAATTGCAGTTACTTGAGCAGTCCGTTTTAAATGTGTGTTCATAATTAATCCGAGATTCTTAGTTTTGCCTTGAGTTCGTGATAGTTGAGATTAACTTTAGGTACATTGCCTAAACAATTAATAAGTCCTATGGTATAACCCTGGTTTTAGTTTAGATTTTATTTAGTTTCAATCCATGCCACTTCACTCAATGGACAATTCAATAGCGAAACGCAAGTGTCTTATCGTAAGATCTAAAGAGTGTAGAGAGACTCGTGACCAGCTGTGTAGCAAAAATAACGGTCCACAGTGTCTGCCACCACAGCAGGAGCAACTTTTTCACCAGGAGAAGCCATTGTTGTTTATATAGACCCCAGACAGCTGGACGTAGCCCGAAACTAGTGCACGGGTTTTCTTATCAGCAGATATCCTCAGTTGTGATGGTGATCGAAACATGAAATTAATAACAAATTTACCTCACACATGAACTCAATTCATAAAACAAATGCTTGGATCGATTCATTCTATTTATGTCTGACACTAAGTAAGTTTCATTACAACATTTAGTAAAACTTACTTAAAACATATTGCTGAGCCAAAATTAAACAAAAGCAATTTGCTCATTCAAGTGTATAGGTGTTAAAAAAAATAATATCTATATCCTTAAAAGATTTTGAACTTTGTAATTGATTTATCCTTGTTAAGTGAGTATATCAAGAATACTTTTGTAACTTTATTTGCAAAAATTGTTGATGTTGCATTAATTAGTTTTATTACAAAGTTGTTATGAACACAATAAAAAAATAACAGTAAAGAAACTCCAGTTACAATGACTAATATACAATTGAAATAGCAACAATGAATGTTATTCTTGTCTTGTTTAATAAAACATACAACTAATAAAAATAATACAAGACTGGGTAATTAAGTAAAAAAACAAATATTGATAGGCAGTGGAAGTACAACATTTCTAAATTTAAAAGTATATAAAACATAGATGTAACTGGAATAGAAGTAAAAAATTGTTATGAAATGTAATTCGCTCTCCAAAGAAGATAGACATACATATTTATTAAATTCTGGAAAATCTTTTGGAAGGAAAGAAGGTTTTTGTTTGTACGCTTACTAAGGCAAAGCCTTCAGAAAAAGCAAGAAATTGATAGAAATTGAAGACAATTTGCTACTTTTATTTATTTTAGTAGATAAAAGTTAACGAATCAACACTAAGAGGAGTAAGACACACTGTTTGTGAACACACTCTCAATCGAGGAGAAAAATCATTAAGAAACTGGAAAAAATCTGTAAATGACGATGGAAACTTATTAGAAGATGATGAACCTACTGTACACCTAAAAAACTAAATCAGAAGTGAATGAGCGCAATGTTGCTTTATATGATTTTATCGAAAACTTGGTGAAATGGACTTCATCACTGTAATCAATTTTCAAACAAAATGTTTTATAGCCCAACTGGGCCTGTAATCAAGATCTTTACCTCTATCGTGCTTTATATTTTCTAATACATTTCAAGAAAGAGAATATAAACCCAATAGACCTAAAACAGATGAATGTGAACATGTACTGGTTATAAAATTAGCCAAATTTAAACAGAAATCCGTGATATTTATATTTTGTAAAAGGAAGAAGCAAGGGTCTAGAAGGAAAGTTGCAAAACAAACAAAAATTATGTTTTCACAGTGGACTTGCAAAGTGTACTACTTTATCCTAAATCAAACGTTTCAAGTGTGAACTATAAAACCAAGCCTGCTGTTCACAATCTCACTTTTTATCTACATACTGGAAGTGAAATTTTGTTTGGCATGAATCTGAAGGAGGACTCACGGCTAATGAGTGTTCATTCATCATCTGTGACTTAAATGCCTGGCTGGGTTTTTCTGGCCATGTGTCGTATGTTTCTCAGAGAGCACTGGGGAGACTACGAGGCATGTATACGCTGAGATCCATCCTTCCAGAATCCGTTAAGCTGCGTCTTGTCCTGTCTGTCATGTTGCCAATTTTTTATTACTGTTTTCCTGCATATGGCAATAGCATCTCAAGGGAAGACGCAGAACGAATTCAAAGAATGCAAAACACTGCAATTCGATTTGTATACGGGCTCAGTCGAAGAGATCACATGTCACCCTTTCAAGATGCTGCAGGACTCATGACCATGGATGCCGTGTGTAGGATGCAGACTTGCTGCCTTATAAACAATGTACTGTTCCAGCGGGAGCCACGGTACCTGGCAGAAAGGCTGTGCAGTCGTGCCGAGATCGTTTGCTGCAACACTCGGCAGAGTGACTTTAACAAAGTGAGGTTGGAGATTGGTCGAAGGGGGTTTTCCCATTTTGGTCCAAAGTTGTACAACAGTCTCCGTAGTGACCTTAAATTGCTTAAAGGTCGCCATTTTAAACTTCAGCTAAAGAAGCACCTCTTTTCACTGGAGTGAACGTTTTATACTTTTAACTGTTTTAAATAAGTTTAGTGTCTAAAATATATTGTATTATGTTCACGTGAGTTATTATGAAAAACAGATGTATCTGATAATCGCTTGAAATAAAAGGCATGTTTATTTATAAATGACAGCGAGTGCCCATTACAAAGCAAAAATCAAATAATGACCTCATTCAGTAATGGGTTTGGGTATCAATTTAGAAGTTCAGTTCTATTCCAATGCTCTCCTTAATCTAGCTAAGTTAAAAATTATAACAATAAAACAAATATATGTCAAAAGGACATACTTAAATCGAGGCAAATTCTGTCCATTGCCAAAGTGAACGCAAATTGAGATAAATACATTTCAATGTTCCTGCAGATTACTGTGATGCTATCAAAAAAAGCTCGTACAAAGCCTCCTATGATGTGAAGTACGTAAAACACTTTTTTAAACACTGAGATTTCACTAGAAGAAATAACATGTATTAGGTCGGGAAGAAAACACTTGTGTTGCTGACATTGTTGCACTGCAATAATAGCCTGGTTCTTAAGTTATGTTTCACACATGAATAGCAACCTCTTCCTTTAAGATGCAACACATCTTCAATCCCACCAATGTTCGTTGAGCCCTTAATCAGAGGGCTTCTCTGATTAGGGCCAATACTCCTACTAAGAGTTTTGGCAGAGCCAAATATCCAACGTGGTTTTCAAGCGAGTTAAGGAAAGCAGTTCTTAATAAAAAATTGTTACATAAAATTTACAAGCAGTCTTTATCACAATTGGACCTGGAGACTTTTCGTGGAGCTCGAAGGAAATGTAAGGATCTTACATGGCAGTGTCACTGTGATTACATCAGTAGAGTGGAAAGCAGTATACCCTTAAGTATGAAATCTTTCTGGTCACATGTTAACGGACTTAAGAGTTCTCATAGTATTCAGGCACTGACCTTTGATGGAGTGGAAGCAAGTGAACCATATAGTAAATGTGAAATGTTTGCCCAATATTTTTCATCAGTCTTTAGCAACACAGACGTCCCTATCCCTAAGTTTGAGTTTGGGTGGAATGAAACCATATCTGGCTGCTCGATAACAGCTGTGGACGTTCTCGGGACGTTCGGGAATCGCTTGATGCAAGGAAAAGTGCTGGCCCTGATGGCATTCCTCCTGTTGTTTTAAAGTTCTGCGCCCCGGTACTTGCTGTTCACTTGACTATTCTCTTCAGATGCCTACTTGCATCAGGGATTTTCCCATCAACTTTGAAGCGGAGTTTTGTCATTCCGGTGTTTAAGTCTGGTAGTAGAGGAGACGTTAGAAACTATCGACCAATAGTAATACAGTCCACTCTGGCCAAGGTTTTTGAAAGTATCATACTGGATAGCATATACTTCCAGCTCAAAAATCGCATTTGCTTGGAGCAGCATGGGTTTTTAAAGGGCCGCTCAACTACAACTAATCTGTTGATATTCCAGGAATATATAATGTCAAGTTTTCATAACTCTTGCCAGGTGGATTGCCTTTACCTTGATTTTAGCAAGGCGTTTGACAGGATTAGCCACAGTCTACTTGTCGCTAAGCTTGAAGGTTATGGAATTTTGGGACCTCTGCTGCAGTGGATGAAGAGCTACCTCTGTGATCGCTCTCTCGTTGTGAAGTGTGATGGCAATGCATCTAGACCCTTCTTGGTTCCGTCAGGAGTTCCTCAGGGATCACACTTGGGCCCACTGCTCTTTTGCTTATTATTAATGATATAGTTAGTGTGATCTCATCCAAGCTGCTATTATTTGCAGATGACATTAAGATTTTCAGCACGGTAACTTCTTTACAAGATCAGCTTGACCTCCAGAATTCCCTGGATGCAATTAACCACTGGTGCGGTGCAAATGCAATGGCTCTAAATGTGTCGGCTACAACATCAACGGATCCTCCCTGGAAGCTGTGGAAAAAATTAAGGACCTTGGAGTTATCACGACACCTTCTCTTGGCCCTTATGAACACCTCATATACATTTACAACAAGGCTTCCTCAATGCTTGGTTTTGTGGTCAGAGCTACCAAGTATTTCAGACGTCCCTACACCCTTGTCATACTATTCAAGTCTTTAGTGCGTCCTCTGCTGGAGTACTGCTCAGTCATCTGGTCACCATATCAATCAGGTCATATCGAACTTCTTGACAAACTGCGTGCGCTTTGTTAGACTTCTCGGAGTGAGGCTAGGATACACCTACCGGGATACTCCGGTAACGGAGATCGAGGAGATGTTTGGACTACAACCCCTTCATGACAGAAGAAAATGTACTGATCTCGTCTTCCTGCACAGACTTGTCAGCGGATTGCTGGACTGTCCCTCACTTATGTCAGACATTAATATCCTGATACCTAGAGGCACTAGATCGAGGTCTGTTTTTCTCAGAGGATATCAACGTACAAATTACGCTGCTCACCATGGAGTTAATAGACTTCTGCGTTTGGGGAGCCAAGCTACCCATATTGACTTCTTCGCCGATACTGTACACGCCGTGTGAAGGAAGTTATGCAGCAAACCATTATTGGGTAGTGGTTTTGCATGAATATCCACCCTCACAATCACACACTTACCCACACACCCACTTACACACACACACACGCGCGCGCACGCACGCACACTGTCACATTACACCTCATCTTCAATATTCAAATTGTTATTATTTATCTGTTTGTTATTCTGTTACATATACTTTTATCATTTTTATACTGTTACATATTTATCTCATTGTTACATTCTAATATATCTATATCGTTGCATGTTTTTTTTTATTTTTATTGTTAAGTTATTATTATTATAATTTTGTTTTATTGCTCTGTTTCTCTTTGTTAGTTGCTCCTGCATTATTTGGTATGATTGCTATGTATTGTTATAAATTATTGCATAATTTGTCTTCCTTGTGTTATCTGTTATCATTACTAGTTTTGTTATGTTATTGGATTGTTGTTACCACAGTTATTAGTCATTGTATGCCATCTTGATTAGTTTATCCTTAGTTAAGTCAACTCATGTATAAATGGTGGTACCGTTGGAAATAAATAAATAAATTTGAAGGATATACCAAACTTGTACCCTGAGAGACTGGAAATAAGAAAGTTTAAATACAACGACCTTCAGGAATTGAAGAAGACTTCCAAAGGATTACTATTTTTAACGACAATCTTTGATGGCAGTAGCAAAAACGTTTTAGACCTAATTATAATATATGTTACAAACATAATAAGTCATCATTTAAATACCGTATTGTAATAGTTGTTTATTTTGTGTTTATGTAATGAAAAAAATTTACTTGTGAGCCTTATCTGTGTCCATTAATTGTGTACGCAACCCCAAATAAGAAACAAACATTCAATATGTGTAAAAAATGTATTATGTTTCTATGGTAATAAAAAAATAAGGTTTACTGTTTAGAATACAAAATAAATAATCAATTACGGAAAATATTTGCTCCTCCTGTAAAGTTAGTGTAGTTCTGAAAAAGAGAAAAATGTATTCATTGTTTGTATAATATATTTACTAATTGTTGATACATTAAGTAAAATAATTACATTTTTTAATAATAAATCATATTATCTAATGAAAGCATATAAGAAAAAACTCACTTTTAGTGAGTGTATGTCACGTTGGTATTAGATCAGATGTTTCATTCGGTTTCGATTGTTTCATCTCCTAGTCCTAGGCCTTTTCTCAGTGACAGTCAGCCTCTAATATCAGCTGTGTCGGGAGGTGAACTTAGTCAGTCAGTGTGGTGAGCGAGTAAACTGTCAGTGTGTGTTACATTGGGGGTTCTTTGGTGCTAGTACGTGTGTCGTGTGTCCATAAATATTAGGGTTATGTTATTTTCGCTAAGTTTTTATTAAATATACATCTTGTTCGTCCACGTAAGAACCTAACCTATTGCATCATCTATTAAAAACAACAGGAACTTTATACAACTAACAAGGTAAAATATATTTTTAGCTTTTGAGGTTAAGCATAGGCTATCAAGATTGTTTCTCCAAAATTATTTGTCATGTAAAATGTGAATGTTTTAGTGGTATATCCAGGCTATTGTAATTTGAGGCACTAAAAGTAAAATTCTCTGAAATTAAAAAATTGCAGCTTACTCAATAACACATTGAATTGAATTTTGTAGCTTATATTGAATTCCAGATGTCTAGTTAACTACCAGTATGTTTACAAATTGTAATTGGCTGAGGGCAACCAAAACCCATCACCTAAGGGGCTGAATAAATTTAATTTGTCTGTCTGTCAGCACAATACCTCGAAAACAATCTGACATACAGACAAATTTTGCATGAAGCTTCTACATTTCAACAACATTGAGTTTGGAGTTTGATGAAAGTGCATAGGATTTGGCTGAGCGTTAGTGAATATTTTAAATTGATATTAACCATGATGGCCAAATACCAATGGTAAAATAGCAGCATGAATACATTTGTAAGCAAAGTGATTACAATCAATCATAATATGAGATTTTGGCTACAGAGAAAAATGTATTCATTGTTTGTATAATATATTTACTAACAATATATTACAGTGTAATAAGCGGCCATAATCACAATCAAATCATTGATATTCATTATTACCTAAATTACCAAAACAAAAATGTGAAACTGAATTTCTCGTTGTGAGTATGCAAACTGCTTCTAGTTTTCCTTAAGTTACCACATCCTGTTCCCTGCCTTCCTCTTTGCCAGTCTCCACAGCACCTGCAGAGAGATCCATATCTAAACTGCATCTAAACTAAAAATCATTTAAGACATGAGATATTTCAGACTGCTGAATATCATTGGTAATTTATATCCATATCTTTCAGATTTATTGAACATATGAGATCTTTTTAAATATTTTTAAAGAACATATACAAATCAGTAGGCTACTTTGGAATTATCCAGAGGCCAATATTATCTGGGAACCTAAAATACTACATTATTAGAAAGAACGGTTTATTTGACTTACTGTGCAAAATTACATGTCATTATGTTGATCGGTTCTTGTTTTCTACCTTCCAAAAAGAAGCAATGTCGGTGAGCAAAGAGGGCACTTTCCCTATCTACTACTTGTTATTATGCAATAAAAGTTGGTTTAGATTATGTTATCATATATATGTTAATAGTAGTACCAAAGTTAAAGATAACCTTTACAAGCCCTCACATGATCTGGGCTTGAATTTGGGTATTATTTTGAGGCATGTTTTTCTCTTTTCGCCAGAAATGATGTATGGAAAGGCACTACTGAAGCCCACGCGAATGGCCAGGGGCATTTCCGATCGGTACTTTCCCAACCTCAGATCATGTTCCAGATCGTCCGAGATGTGATGTCGGAAAAGTCATAGTTCCAACCCAAGGGTTTTCTTTTCTTGTGACCATAACCTGTCGATCTGATCTGATTCACTGGTGGTTTTCTCCATGACCAAGAATCAGGAAGTAAGTTTGTCATGAAAGTTAATAGACTTGCTTGTTCCATGACTGATAAATTGAAGATTTTTCTTTCAATCTATGAATTTATTCAAATTAATCATTACTTAACAATCCTGATTGGTCTTTATCAGGGCATTAAAATAAAGTGTGGTAGGAAAGTCCCGGTATGGTTATTACCCCTCTGGAGACCAACCAAGGATATAAACTGTTACAGATATATTTTACTTTACCTCATTACATCGTTGGTAATCTTAGAAGTATTAATATTTTTCAACCATTATAGAAAACTTATCCTTTCAGCTCAGTGAGAGATATTCCAATTAGTTAATTATACAGCTTCAGTGTTATTGACTTATAAACTTATAAGTTATAAACTTACGTACACTCTACAAATCTTGATTGCTTTCAGAAAGGTTGTCTGTCTTAAGAGGAGAATGAAGTTGCCTGCCTTAAGGTTGTACCTAAAAAATGATAAAGAAGGTCAATGATGTGAATCACACTGAATCTACATTAATGCTTAAAATTTCCGCAGGACTACCAACAATAACTTTCCCTATATAGCTGGAATATAAAGGTTATTTGAAGTTTTCAAGACTAATACACTATTCCAGTAAAACTGTTGTAACCATTGTTACAGGACATTTCATAATGTGTCTGAATAATGTTTGTAAGAATCGTTATAATTAGTAAACTGTCGATTGTTGTTGATGTCAGTAGGTTAATCTAATTAGAGCAGACCGCTGATCTACACCCCTAATGTGGCGGATGGCAGACTAGATCATATGAAATCCGATAATTGTAAAGTTAAATAACCCACACTACCTTTTCCAGTTTACCAGCCTAAAATGTATTGGTAGCCATGTTGTTAGCAGGCATAAATCATGTGTTTTAATTAGTCTTGTGCAAATATTATTGCACAATTTTTTCGGGACCTAGATTTTGTAAAACACATACGTGGTGTTTTGTGGTTCACAATGCTTAAAAATAATATTGTTAATTATTTAGTACAGTCTAAGATCTGGCAGAATGTTTGTAATTTTATCATGTTAAAAAAAAATCAAATGTTTGACATGTTATGATGACAATGTTGACATTAGTTCAATACCGCAAACAGTACAAATTTATTACCACAGGCAGGTTATTTAAGAGTTTTGAAAACTGAAGAGTTTAGTTTTATGCTTTAATTGTCTAATACTAAATTTATTAACATAACGTACTCTATATAATAAAAATGTGTAACTATTCTGAAAGCTGATATCTCATCAAGTATCAATTAGCTCATAGGTGCAAAAGTGGAGAATAATCTTCAGAACATCAGCCTTTCAAAATAAACAATTTCTTAGTTTACTTAATTTTGAACTGAGAATACTTCAGTTTGATTAAGTTCTTAGCAAAGAAAAACTTTGATTGATAATCAGTCGATGCCTAGGCCAAGGTTTAATAAATTTAGGGTTAGCAACAAAAGATTACGAAGAGTCTTGATCATGGTCATTGCGGTCTTGGCTGTGCAGATGTGAGTTGACTGAAATCAGTTCATTCCTAAAATCCAACCACCAAGAAATTAGATACTTATTTGTCTTTAGAGTATGGTTGGCAATTACCATAGTCATGTTCATTGTGTATCTATATATCACAATGGCTACAAACTTATAAAATAGTTCACAGACAGTAGATTCAAGACATGGACTGACCAGGACTGGCAGTCCATTTTAAGGATAAATAATCAAAAGGTGACAAGAATAATAAGAAAAGATATGTCAGCAATAGAATAAAATTCAACAATATATTAAAAAGTCAACAATACATTAAAAAGACAACAATATATTAAAAAGACAACAATACATTAAAATCAAATATAGATAAAGTGTAAGGTCATCAATAAAATATATATCTAAAAAAAAAACAACCAAATAAGACAATAACTTGAAAGTAGTAGTTAAAAACCCACACCGATATACCTAGTAACCTGAGGTATTTGTGAAAGACTTTCTACAATTGAAATGGTGCCGACATAAATAGGTACTGTATATTCTTTTTTCTTTTTCTACCCCAAATAGACAGAGCTGTGAGTTAACTAGTAGTAAATTATCTCAGCTGTTGTGTTGACCTTGCCAGATCCAACTCACCACAAGTGTTGAACGATAAAACTGGAAACGTCAATGGATTTTACATCAGCTTGAAACTTTCCTACTACTGCCTCGTGTTCATAGGCTTGAGTGATAAAGCTGGGCTTTGTGTCTCTGTAACATTACTTGGTACTCAATAATAATACATTTAAGATGCAGTAAAAATATTCTTTGAAATCATTATTATTACAATATGTAGAATTTTACAGGAGTTTTAATACATTCTGTGTAGTTTATTCCATACCCCTAAACCTTACAGTATGTCAGCTTCCAAAGTAAGTTTCTATGTACGCCTCTGACTAAAATTCCTTTTTCAAATGTTGAAATACTCCTTAAATTTCTCTCTAATGCTCTTGGAAAGCTTGGTTTTGAATTGAAATACTAAAAAGCTAGACATTAGACAAATTTATTGATTTACATATTCTTCAAGAATAGTAACAGAGTTACATATGTTTAAAATATAACAGTTAAATGTATGAAAATTAATTTTGTTGACAATATATGATGTCAGGCTGTGTCTTGAGATCCCCATTCTTTCCTGTACATGATACAAGAAATTATTCAAGGACATGTAAAATTGCTGGTTTACAAGGAAGTTGTGGAGTTTCCTCTTCAGCGCATCAACCTATAGTCTTTTGATAATGTCTGGTAGAGTGTTCCACAGTATTCGTCCGATTTAAGATGGCTTTTCTTCAAAAAGCGCTGCACTGTATGGAGGCAAAACAAAGTTGGCTGCATGGCGGGTATTATGTGAATCAATGTCTCTCCCTGTTTCGAGATTCAACTGGTGAGCGTGCAAAATTACTCCTTAAATATAGGCTACAGACCAGTAATGGTCATTATTCCTATGGATTGGAAATCATGTTTACTGCTTTGTTGGAGCTCTAGATCAGCAAGGGTTCTTATGGATTTTTTTTGTAGTATGAGCACTCGGTTCAAATTTACCACTAAGGATAAAGATTGACCTAGTTTTTAATGAAGAAGCTCACAATTTCCACCCAAGTGCAAGAATTTCCTTTTGGTTTGGTATATTCTCTCTATAAGCTTTATTTTGTTGTATAATGTATTTATACAAATGAGGAAAATAAACACATTTATTTATTATTTTTGAATTAGTTTTGTATTGTAGATATTACAGTAAGTATGTAATCTGTAAGTTTTCCGATAGGAGACATGAAGTCATTATTTAAATTAACTAAGGCATTAATTAAGATATTTTTTAACACATACTTATACTTTCCCATAATTTTTATGTAACAAAACTTTTAATCCATACTATTAAATTGAATAGCTCTTTATAGCTTCATTAGCATATTTTTAATTCTAAACACCAAAGTGTTGTTGGTGTTTGCATCATGCTCAATACACCAGTCGGAACTTTTTGAAACAAAAACTGGTTTGGTAGTTAGGAATGTAAGTGTTGCACCACAGCTGTAGGCTTGTCTAACCAGGTCACTTTCTACTTCTGGTCTACTATCACTTTTATCCTTGCCTGTACCAGCACAGACTGCACCTCCGTGTGCATGTTGTTGCGTCTGGTGTTGGACACTTTTACTTTCATCAGCTGGAGAAAGTTTTTTTGCGTGAGAGTAACTCTCCAGCTCTTGCAAGAGATCAGGCAAAGTACAGAGAAAGAATCTATATTTTATTAATGTAAATTTGTATTCTTCTAAATATTAGGTATAGTATTTCTATTTCATGCATTTGAATAGCAAATTTCATAAAAATAAAAATAAAATGCAGAACTTTAAGAAGGCAAAAGAACTGTATTTATACGTTGATTGTATACATCCATAAATAATTGATTTTGTTTTAACTTTAGATACCTATTATAATTATTATATTTGAAGTTTTTTTCACTTCTTTTTAACATTTTATATAAAAAGTAAAAATATTATAAAAAAGTAGCCGTTTGAACATTTTCTGTTCTGTACTATTCATAAAAAACAGATTAAATGACAACCAATAAAGAAAGTCATAGAACACCTTTAATTAAAAAAGAAAATATTGGATCTTATTTTAGCCAATATATGATTCTTCTTATCAAAATTTTCAAAAGTATGCTGTCCCATTTTTCAAATAAACATAATATAAATAATATTTGTAATGGATCACCAAAACTGATTATAAATGAAAAAGAAATTAAAACTATTAGTAATGTGATTTAAATTATCTAAACTGTTTTACTGACAATGGAAACTTTAACTTAGTAAATAGTTGCAAATGTAAAGGACAAAATGTATGAAAACTATTTGAATTTTAAATGCTACATATACCCTGTTTATTTTAAAACGTTTAAAATTTTAACCAATTTTGGTACAATTTAAGCATTTTAATTTTGTTATAATTAGTATTGGATTCTTAGTAATCTGATATTTGATTAAAGAGATAGTGCAGTTAAAAATTGGGTTTTTGTTTGTTTTCAGTTTCAAAGTATATAATGAAGATTAAATAACTAAACATATAATATTTTATGGCAGATAAAAACTCAAGAGATTTTCCTATTCAGAAATTAAATTTTTACAGCATGCATTTTTTGCAAATAGCTGTTTTTGAATTAATTATTTATTGTAGAAAAGTGTTTATTGGGAACGTAGTTTAACAACATAACAGGATATTGAAAGAAGTAACATTTCATTATTTTCTAATAATTATTAATTAAATGTTTGATTATGGAATGTCCTCCAACTAGACATTGGGTAGATTCTGAGGAAGTGACAAGACCAGATTCCTGTAGCATTGGATGATTTGAGAATTAAGAAATGTTTTGATCTTCTGTTTTCATGAGGCTTAATTGTCGTTTTGGTAGAAATTGTGTAAGTATCTTTACATTTGTTGAGATACTGATGTGTTTTATGAAACTTGTTTTGAATGAATGTTGCAACATGTTGATTCTATTGACTTTAAAATTCTTGCAGTTCATTTTGGGATGTGAGGTCTTTTTGTAAGATTTTATTAATATGCATGTAAGTGAACTTTAGGGTAATTTGGGTATCAAGGGATCGGTTTTGCTTCTCTTATAACAGTGTTAAAATTTTTTTGGCTTTGGATTTCTCACATCTCATTGAGTTCCATTCCAAAATCATTTTAAAATGCTGGATTCAGTTCTTGATTCTATTTGTTCTTTGTAACTGAGCAAATGATTTTCTTACTAAAAATTAATTAGGTAGTACCTGACATAGTTTTTGCTGGAATCCACACATTTTTTTAACTGAATTAAAAGATTAATTAATTTAGTTTAGTGTTTTAAAAGTGTGTATATAAAAATATTATGAAGTATTGAAAATATTCTTAAACACTTCCAGGAACAGACTAATCACAGACTGTAGATCTCACAGTAGGGCCTTGGCCTCCTTCTCACTGTCTACAATTCTTTTCTGTCTCCAGCCTTGAGTCTGTTTCTTGTGGTAGTCTGATTTACCCTCTCCGACAATCTCTTGGTTTCCATTTCAGTTCAGTCGTGTTGCATCCAACTGGAGTGCTCCCTATCTTTTATTGGTGTCCTGTGTAGGTCTGCATAAGACACTGGATGATCAAAATATTTGTGGTGGTTTGCATCAAGCACGCTGACGGTGGGTATCAGATAAAAAAATGTCTATTTTAGGCAGAACTAATATTTTATTGTTGGTAAAAGTAGTAGCGCGAATAACATTATAAAACATCTAAATGGCTATAAATATTAAACACAGCTCAAATAGAGCTTTAAAAAATTGTAGTATCTTTGATAAACAATTCTTGAATTCAAAACTTATTGAAAATTTAAATTCCAAAAAATTTAATATTATCATGGGTTTTCATTTATAAAATGAATACACTCACATGCCAGATGTGGTGAAAATCAGTCTGTTCTGTTAACACCCACATACACTATCACTGACACTCACATACACACGTGTAGGCCTACCCATGTTAATGAAAATCAATGAAGGGTCATAAAACAGATTTTCTCACTAAAAACTGAAATTAAGTGTTTGAAAAGTAAAAATGTTACTAAACTTTTTAGTGAAAACTGGCACAGACTGTATCGTAGCAATTAGTTAATAGGTCTGTAGGAGAGTTACAACATTTTTTATAATATGGTACTTTTTTAAGTTTCATCTCTTGAACATAATACAATATCTACAAAAGCCAGCAAACATAATTGTCTATAAAATGTGTTCAATCCAAAGCCAGAACAGATACACAAAAACTTTCTCATAAGTTGTTCAAATTTTCATATAGACATAACCATTTTTTTAGATGTATTATGTCCTTTTAAATGTAATATTATCCTTGGATATGTATAACTTTATGCCAAAATACTTGTATATTTAGCCTAGGTTTTGTTTTTTTTTTTTAGTTTAACCTGCTAAAACAGCAAAAAATGTTTAGTATACTTAAATAGTAAATAAAAAAATTATGTACAAGTTTGTTCATTTTTGGTCATTACAGGTAGGTAGTATTACAAATAAAAATAAAAAGTTAATATTTTTTGCCCCAAACTAACGTAAAAGAAAAAAAAATGTTCCTTTAAAAAAAAATGTTATTCCCATACATAAGATATATGCATAACAACATAGGTACTCATCATCTTCTGTAATATATTTATGGTAAAAAATAAAAATGTGGAAAAATAAATGTTTTTATTATTTTACTTTCACTAGCTTACATTTCATTGCACTAATAGTTGACTGGCATTTCTCAAACAAAAACTGCCTTAATGCCATGGCATTATAAAGAATAAACTTCAATACAGTGTAGAGTTTTAATTAACTACAGTCCACATGAATAATGTATTATCTTCTATGGGATACAATTCCAAAGAATATAATGAATATTTAACTCACCTTTCTCTGTTATTTAAATGTATTTTATTTACCCTGTTATTATCAATAAATATACAACTAATTTTAGTTGTATTTTAAGTTGAAAAAATTGTCATGATATTTTATTGTTTAACGAGCAATCGCAGAGTGTTTGAAGTTGATGGTAACTTTGTCTCAGTTAGTGGGGTTCAGTGTCATTATATCAATCAGTTAAAGTCGTGGAGGGGGGAGGGAAGGGGACTGTGGTATTAATACTCAAGGTAAGCTGGGTTAGTACCAACCACAACAATGGCCGTATTGGTTTTTGTTTCATCTCGATTTTGTGGATAATAACTTATCCAGGATTCCAGTTCACTGCTGTGGTGTGCCAGCTGTGACTCACTTTTTGTAAGGACAGAATGATTAATTATTAGCTTCCACTGGGACTGGTGTGACCTTGGGTTTCCTACCACAACTGTTAAATTATAAGCAATGATTGTCCCTTATTTTTGGTCATAAAATTCTTGTATGGTGACTTGTTTTAAAGTAATTCACACATATTCGAATGTCTTTTACTTTTTTTGTAGGATTATTAATATTTTTTCATAACATGTTTTGTCATCATAAGGAATTATTAAAACAAATATTGTCGATAAAAATTTTCTACAGTATTTTTTTGTGATAGTGCTTTTAAAATGAGAAATCTTGCAAAATTCTGAACCAAGGTTAATATAGAAAAATGGATTTTTATTGAATATTGGTTCCTATAAAACGACAATAAAGGTTTATTGTACAACCCATATTTTAGGACCAATTATTATTATTAGTTTTATAAAATTTTATTGTTTATAAACCTTTTAATGTTTGGTTTTGTTTGTGATAAATATTATAGGTGGCTTAGAAGAGTGTTTAAAAAAATAGTATTTGCCAGATAGATACAAAATAATTATTTCATGTTGATATTTTTATCTTATCAAAACTTAGCTTGAAAACATGTATTCACATTTATGTTTTTCTTTCATAGATATTTCATGGGTAAATTGCCTGAACTATAATATTCTAGTTTAATGGTTCTTGAAATAATTGTGCAAACTGAAAAAAATTGTTGTAATTTTGCCCGAGTGTTAACAGCAATATTAAATCAAAGTTTTGCGGCATGGTTTTCTATTAAAACCTTTAATTTGACTTACAGTTTTACCTTAGATATCATTTAAGATTTTTATCTCACTCCTCATGGGCCATCCTCCTGGCATGATAAAAAACTGATAGTTTTTCACAACTTATAAAATAAAGTTTTTTATGATTAATACTGAATAAACAAAGTTACACAGCTTTATCTTTAGCATAATGGTTAATAAAGATATTAAACCGTTCTGAGTCTGTTCTTCCACAATGTATAGTTTATCTAATTTAGTGTAGTGATAAGTTTATAGTAGTGAGCTATGCGGTAGACAATTAATTAACAGTCATGTGGTAGAAATGTGAACATGAAGAAATTCAAAACATTGATAAGACAAATGGTAACACTGCTTGAACACGTTCATGCACATCTTTGAACGATGACTCATGACATCTTTACAAGTTATAGTGGTGTGAGCCGTAGGTGGCCCATGGTTAATATTTGTAAATCCTGTCAAGAACCACTAAAGGCCTCAAACAATCTATGCTTCTATTTAATTTTATCAACTTCAAAAAAATTTTAAAAATTATTCCATCAAAATGAAAAGAATGTAATATTAGGAATAGCTTAAAATAGATTTTCTGTACTCTTTTTTATTAAACCAACTGAGACATAAATGGTTTATCTGAATGGAGCATGTACAATTATAAGCATAGTTTAGGTAGATAATAGCTATGGCCAAGAATGTAAGTACATAATATTATATCCCACCAACCTGATGTGGATCATTTATGGCTCAAGCTAAAAGAAACAACCAATAATATAGAAAATAGGCTTTTTCAAAACCAAATCATGCTAAGAAAAAGGCGACAACTCATCAAAACACATTCTTTTTTACATCAAAATATTTTGGGTTTTTAATTTTTTACATATACATTAAAATGCCTTGTTTTGTATAAATATGATAAAACTGTTCTAATTTGTGAATTCTTTTGTTAGTTCTGCGTGTAATGTTAGAAAAACCACTTTATCTGTTGTTTATTTATACAAGTTGCGTACTACAACATGTGGAAAATACATCACTTATCTCCGATTAGGGTTATCACACTGTGGACCTGACATTGAAATTAAGTGTGATTCGCAAAATCTGGAGTTTACAAAAAACCTTTTATTTTGTGATTTTAAATTATCGGACCACAGTGCTGTATTATTACTAAATAATATATTTTTTTCATTTATTTTCTTGAACCTTTCTATCAAGAATCGTCACAGACGGACAGATAAAAGTATGATTTTAAGAAGATTCCATTGGGTTTTCAATAAGGAAAATATATAATATATTTTTTTCATTTATTTTCTAGAACCTTTCTATCAAGATTCGTCACAGACGGACAGATAAAAGTATGATTTTAAGAAGATTCCATTGGGTTTTCAATAAGGAAAATATATAATATATTTTTTTCATTTATTTTCTAGAACCTTTTGATCAAGAATCGTCACAGACGGACAGATAAAAGTATGATTTTAAGAAGATTCCATTGGGTTTTCAATAAGGAAAATATATAATATATTTTTTAAATTTATTTTCTAGAACCTTTCTATCAAATATCGTCACAGACGGGCAGATAAAAGTATGATTTTAAGAAGATTCCATTGGGTTTTCAATAAGGAAAATATATAATATATTTTTTTCATTTATTTTCTAGAACCTTTCTATCAAGAATCGTCACAGACGGACAGATAAAAGTATGATTTTTAAGAAGATTCCATTGGGTTTTCAATAAGGAAAATATATAATATATTTTTTTAATTTATTTTCTAGAACCTTTCTATCAAGAATCGTCACAAACGGACAGATAAAAGTATGATTTTAAGAAGATTCCATTGGGTTTTCAATAAGGAAAATATATAATATATTTTTTTCATTTATTTTCCAGAACCTTTCTATCAAGAATCGTCACAGACGGACAGATAAAAGTATGATTTTAAGAAGATTCCATTGGGTTTTCAATAAGGAAAAGATATAATATATTTTTTTCATTTATTTTCTAGAACCTTTCTATCAAGAATCGTCACAGACGGACAGATAAAAGTATGATTTTAAGAAGATTCCATTGGGTTTTCAATAAGGAAAATATATAATATATTTTTTTCATTTATTTTCTAGAACCTTTCTATCAAGAATCGTCACAGACGGACAGATAAAAGTATGATTTTAAGAAGATTCCATTGGGTTTTCAATAAATTCAATATAAGGAAAATATATAATAGGCTATATTTTTTCATTTATTTTCTAGAACCTTTCTATCAAGAATCGTCACAGACGGACAGATAAAAGTATGATTTTAAGAAGATTCCATTGGGTTTTCAATAAGGAAAATATGTAAAATTAATTATCACTATGTTATTTTTTGTAAAACGCTTATAGTAATGCGTAATGTATAGAGATGATGAAAAACACAGAATAGCAGTGTAAATTTGCATCATGTGTTTAAACAGCCAATCTATGAGTTGTAGCCTGCCAGTTAGCTTTATTTTAAAAATGCAATAAAATTAAATATAATTAAGATGCAATGATTATGAGCTTCAATAACAGTTGTTGTACATGTAAAACTACATCAATTAAAACTAGCAATAACTTTTAGAGAGTATAAAAGACCTCAATATTTAGCAAGTATTTACAAATCATTACTTTCTGGTAGTGCTTGATTAGGACAGATCAACAATATAATTATATTAAAATTATTAATATTTTGTAATTAATTAGAATGTGGAAGCTATGTTAATTAATTATAAGTGAGGCTTTAATTATAGCAATCAAGCAGGTTAGTTGGTATCAAGATAATCATGCTTCAGTGATAATTTCATTTTACTGTGATTATTTTCACTGTAGAGATTCGGAATATTTAAATTAAGTTGGATTGAGTAGGTATATGTCACTGTACCTGCACTCCAAGTACATGACATCAGTGACGTGTATTAGTCATGCACTGTCAGGTTACACCTTGTGTGCATATCAATAGACATCTTCTCTGAATAACTAATGTAATTCATACGTCACTGTACCTGCACTCCAAGTACATGACATCAGTGACGTGTATTAGTCATGCACTGTCAGGTTACACCTTGTGTGCATATCAATAGACATCTTCTCTGAATAACTAATGTAATTCATACGTCACTGTAGCTGCACTCCAAGTACATGACATCAGTGACGTGTATTAGTCATGCACTGTCAGGTTACACCTTGTGTGCATATCAATAGACATCTTCTCTGAATAACTAATGTAATTCATACGTCACTGTAGCTGCACTCCAAGTACATGACATCAGTGACGTGTATTAGTCATGCACTGTCAGGTTACACCTTGTGTGCATATCAATAGACATCTTCTCTGAATAACTAATGTAATTCATACGTCACTGTAGCTGCACTCCAAGTACATGACATCAGTGAGGTGTATTAGTCATGCACTGTCAGGTTACACCTTGTGTGCATATCAATAGACATCTTCTCTGAATAACTAATGTAATTCATACGTCACTGTACCTGCACTCCAAGTACATGACATCAGTGACGTGTATTAGTCATGCACTGTCAGGTTACACCTTGTGTGCATATCAATAGACATCTTCTCTGAATAACTAATGTAATTCATACGTCACTGTACCTGCACTCCAAGTACATGACATCAGTGAGGTGTATTAGTCATGCACTGTCAGGCTACACCTTGTGTGCATATCAATAGACATCTTCTCTGAATAACTAATGTAATTCATACGTCACTGTACCTGCACTCCAAGTACATGACATCAGTGAGGTGTATTAGTCATGCACTGTCAGTTTACACCTTGTGTGCATATCAATAGACATCTTCTCTGAATAACTAATGTAATTCATACGTCACTGTACCTGCACTCCAAGTACATGATATCAGTGAGGTGTATTAGTCATGCACTGTCAGGTTACACCTTGTGTGCATATCAATAGACATCTCTCTCTGAATAACTAATGTAATTCATACGTCACTGTACCTGCACTCCAAGTACATGACATCAGTGAGGTGTATTAGTCATGCACTGTCAGGTTACACCTTGTGTGCATATCAATAGACATCTTCTCTGAATAACTAATGTAATTCATTCATTGTGACAGTACGTTTCCAGGTTGTCGTGAATGTTCAAGGAAAGTAGCTATGTTTAGACAACAGACAAATATTTATTGTTCAATACGTTTTCTATTATTACAATGTATTAAAAAAAACTTGTACATAGTCAATAATTACAACTACATAACTAAAGCTTATTCTAAAACATTACTTTTGATGAGACAAATCAAAACCAAACAAATTTAAATTTAACACAAGATGGAAAGTATAATCTTGTTAAATAATTAAATTAATTATTATATATATATATATATATATATATATATATATATATATATATATATATATATTATAATTATACATACAGATTATGTATCTGTTTTTCATAGATCATTATATAGATTTAAATGTTTTATTAGTTATGGTTCATAGGGCAAATTAACCTGTGGACATAGCAACTGGATTTGCAGATCTGTTGGTTTGTTGTGTTCGCTTTTTCTGTTCTAACCTCAGCATTCCAAAGTGCATTACATACTGAGGAATGTCTAAACAAAAACATTTCAAAGCGTTGTATTTCATGAAAGAAAGCGTTTAAACACATGCTGTTTTAATTAATATAACAATTACATTAACTAATATAATAAAAAATTTAAATATACTTTGTTAAAGAAATTATCAAACAGTATTGTAAGGATAACAGGATTTCAGGCATTTGCCATCGTTATATATTACAAAAGGTATAACACAACACAAGTTTCGAGGATTCCTATCTATCCTCTTCGTCAGGTGGGGGAGGTATTAATACATACAAAAATAAAGAACAGAAAGAAGAAAAGAAAGGAAAGAAAAGGGTAAGTTTAAACATACCTAAAAGCTGCTTGGAGTCCTGTCCAGGCGTTGTCACTGTACATAATGCAAGTCCCGAGCACAATTTACGAGTATGAGAATCACTACACATCAGTGTCATATGTGATTGTGATTCTCGTACTCGTGAATTGTGCTACACATGGCACAAATTTTTATATAAAAAGTTTTAACTTCTTAGCTTTTATAGGAAAAGATAGGTGAGAAATTAGGAACTATTTCAAGAATGGTTAGACACATTTGAAAGAAATACTGTAATGGTCTAAGAAAGACGATTGCCAGTACCAGGATTTAAACAAAGAATTTACTGTAATTACAATAAATGACAATGTACAGGGCTCAGCAGCATGTTTACATTACCAAAGTTACATAAGCCACAGTATTGTGTTCTGTCGTTGGATAGTAGAAGGACATTTAGGGTTTCTGCAGTTATTTGAGTAGACAGGGAGTGTGAAATTTCTTATGGAAGCCTTATTAGCATTGCCTTTAGATAAAAAATAATGGCACATGAGTGCTTCATCATTTATCACTTATCTTAAAATTAAATAATTGTTTCAATCTAAATGGTTTATTTTTAAACAGCAAAAAATCAGAAATTGTTCATTTTAAAACACTCTAAAATAAATCTATTCTTCAGACCGTGAATTTTAATGATGAATCTGTAGGTGTTTCTAATACAGTACAGTTTTTAGGATTATACATTGATGAAAACATAACATAACATTAGGCAAAACACACAGAGCTCAGCTTACTTTCTAATTTTTCAATATGATGTTTCCAATTAAAATTTTACAAAATATTGTTAGTTTTCAAGTGATGATGACAGTGTATTATTATTATTTTTTTCTCACATGAAATACGGCGTATTGGCATGGGGTTCTTCCTCCAAAGCAATTTCTATTTTTAAATTGCAAAAAAGCTTTGAGAATTATAACAAAATTAAATTTTAGATCATCCTGTAAGTCTATATTTAAACAGCTAAATTTATTGACGATTCCATCACTTTATATGAGGTCTTAATGTATACCCATAAAAACTTACCTAATAATATCACCACAAAAGATTATGATTATAATAAAAGACAGAGAGACCGACTTACATACCCAGTTCATAGAACTAAATTATTTGAAATGTCCCCTTATTACATAGGACTAAAATTTTACAATAAAATTCCAATATCTCTATCCTCTTTGCCTCTAGAAAAGTTCTCTATAAAATTAAAAAATATCTTAATAGAGAAAAAATATTATTCAGAAACTGATTTTCTAAATGATGCAACCTTCATTAATTCAATTACCTCCCAACCATATAAAAACATTTTAATATATATATATATATATATATATATATATATATATATATATATATATTTATATATTTATATATAAATAACTGTATTTATTTTATCAATAATTATATTTAAATGTGTTTTATGTTTTGTAAATTATTTTATTTTAGGATAATAATAACTACATCTAGCTTTATTTAATTTTAATAAAGCTGTTCCTGTACTATTAGAATGTAATGTTTTATATACATACTGTATCTGTATATACTGTACTGTTTGTGCGATTAATATTGATTATTTATCAATGAATTATTAATTATGTTTATACCTTTTTTTTATTAGGATTAGTATATTTTAAACTATATTGACGAGTCACCTGTTCGTTGTAGATCTTGTCTACTACAATTATGTAACGTTACGTGACAATAAATTTCTGATTCTGATTCTTAATTTTTTTAAATTTTACTCTTGATTTAAGATTTTATTTCAGAAGCTAAAAGCATGTTTTCATTTTTAATCCACCTGAAAATTGAACTTTTAACAAATTTTGTTACCTAAAAATAGTCTATTCCCATATTTGAAATTAAAACATAAATGCTTATCAATGTCATAAACTTTGTTATACATTTAATACATTAATGTCCATTAAAAGTCTGCCATAGAGTAACATTCTTGAGTTTCACCATATAAGAACTTCATACACTTTTATGCTCTTATTTTTGACATTGAATTATAGGAGATAAGTAATTTTAAAATATAATTAATATGCATTCAAACCGTTTTTTAAGTATATACATTTTTTAAATATTTAAGTGATGAAGTACCATACATAAAAGTTTTAGATTTCTTTTTTCAATAACCAATAAAAAATATTGAAATGTATAAAAAAATGTTTGGATGTGAGTTAAGTATACTTAACATTACTACTTTATTACTAACATTATTACTTAACATGTGAGTTAAGTATATTTTTACAATGAGCATCTTCATAGAAATGAGGTTGTAATAGCATTTGAAGTCAAACACATTTGACTTAGTAGGTTAAAACCAAGATGGCTGCTATTACAGCCGGCTCTTAAATATATTACAAATTAGGAGTATGCTACACCACATGTCGCATAACATGCTTCAGTGAAGTCAAACACATTTGACTTAGTAGGCTAAAACCAAGATGGCTGCTATTACAGCCGGCTCTTAAATATATTACAAATTAGGAGTATGCTACACCACATGTCGCATAACATGCTTCAGTGAAGTCAAACACATTTGACTTAGTAGGCTAAAACCAAGATGGCTGCTATTACAGCCGGCTCTTAAATATATTACAAATTAGGAGTATGCTACACCACATGTCGCATAACATGCTTCAGTGAAGTCAAACACATTTGACTTAGTAGGCTAAAACCAAGATGGCTGCTATTACAGCCGGCTCTTAAATATATTACAAATTAGGAGTATGCTACACCACATGTCGCATAACATGCTTCAGTGAAGTCAAACACATTTGACTTAGTAGGCTAAAACCAAGATGGCTGCTATTACAGCCGGCTCTTAAATATATTACAAATTAGGAGTATGCTACACCACATGTCGCATAACATGCTTCAGTGAAGTCGCATACACAATTTCAAATCTGTAGTTCATCTCATGCTCGAGATGTCCTGCAAACAGACAAACAGACAAACATGCAGACAATAAACGTTTTGCAGCTTCCATTCAGACAGAAGTGAAAATCTACCAGTATACTGAGTGGTAGACTTACTTCATGGCATTCAGTCGTTTAATTTGAGAACATTTGTACATTCTAATAACACCAGAGATTTAATTGATGTGAAATATACTCCCAAAGGTTAATAAAATCCAAAAATAGTTACGACTACATTTGTACAAAACTCTTCTATACTATACAGTGCCAGAATTAAGAATTTTAAGAATATAATGACTCAAGTGTTGAAAATGAAAGCCCTCTATTCAGTTGAACATGATTTTAATGACATTGAATTCTAAGCTTATTGCAAGTAAATTTTTAACTATTTACAAGGAAATTTCAACAAGCTATGAATTAGGAAATGTTAAACTAGCATTAAGGAAATTGTAAGAAAGAAAATTTTAAACTAGTTATAAGGAAATGATTCAAATTGAAGTAACCTAAATAGTATACTTAGCCTATGTAATTAGATTGTTAATACTTTTGGGACAGCAATAAACCAATTTTGATCCTGATTCAAATCCCATGAATAGAAATACACATTTATTATTCTCATTCTTGTTCAAGTAGAAATGAATTTTCATACAAAATTTGAAAGTCTACAGATGAACTTGTTGTCTGTTTTGGTTTTAAAACCAAAAACTGTATTATAATACCACATTATGTCATCATAGCTGTTAATTGTTTCTCTTTGGTTTGTTTTTATATTTCTGAAATACTTAAATAAACTTTTTTGCTAACCTGAAATAAAAATATTTGAAAAAGGTAGGTATGTATTTAATCTCAAAAGGGATTTTCGCAAGTTGGCCGATGATAATGTCAGTATACACCAGATGGAGCACAATCTTATCAGTAATGAGCAGGGTAGGAGGGGTTTTCCAACATTGTGAGCAAAAATTGTGGTGTCATTCCCTCAACAGATGAGATTACATTGCAAAATGTCAACAGGTTGAGGCCAAATTGATTAAATTCCCAAGGTTTATCTGCCAAGTCATTCATTGTTAAGTCATCATAAATGTTGGTATTGCTGTTTCCTTGATTTGTTTCTGTCATTCTGAATAAATCTTGTAGGTGTAAGGAAATCACAATTTACTGGTGAGTTAATTTAGGGTGTACAGAACCAGAATATGTTTAGAATGTGGAGATTATCAGCAATTTGAGCATCCTATTTAATTAGTTTTCGAGTTTTAAAATTTTAATCAACCTTTATTTAGCTTACCTATAATGTAAATACTTTGTTATTATGATAACTAATAAAACAAATAACCAGCTTTTCATTTTCAATAAATAAAAGTTTTGTATAAATTAATTACAAAATAAAAGCTAGAAATTACTTTTACAACTGTTGTTTAACATGGACTTCTAACATTTTGATAGTTAAAATGAGTTGTCGACTTCAAAGAGATCGTTTTTATGTTTAATAGGGAGTGTACATAAAGTAAAATAGGTAGTACCAAATATGACATTATTTGTGTCCTTTTACGTGATAGACAGTGTATTTTTACATTTCCGCACTAACAGAGAGTTCTGGGTAGTCTAGATTGTATCTGATGTGCAATCCCTGATTTAAGAAGAATTCGTATTTTAAACACAGTTTTAAACTTTATTGTTAAAGGTGGAGTCTTGGATGCATGGCCGACAGCTGATCACTGTTGCCTTTTAATATTTTTTATGCCAATTCAAAAAAGATATTTCAAACTAAAAAACAGTCAAAAGCAGAAAGAATTGAATCAAGATTCCATTTTTGTTATTAAATTTTCTTATTTGTCTAAACAAATCTTCATTTTGGCGTCCTAATATTTAAATTTATTAAAAAACTTGAAAGAATTGTATTCGTTGCAATATTTTATCTGTGCAAATATTTTCTTGGATTCAATTGTAGAAGTGAAATTTCCTGGAAATATTAAAATAATTATTTATGGTTGATAAGAATTTTTAAAGTAACTTTGGGGAAAATTTTCTCCTTATATTCAAAACTTGTCTTGTGTCTTGTTGTTTCTAATTATTTAATTTTAAACTTAAATGAACTAATTAGACTGTGGAGTACACAATAAATCTGAATAGCTTCTGTACAGAAGCACTCATGTGGGTACCCACATCCTTGTAGCTTGTACCGAGGAATGTTAAAGATTACAAATTCACAGCCCACAATTTTGCTGGTGTATTTAAGTTTGATTTTTTCATTCATTTGAGGATTTACCCTTTCAGTGTGTTTGAGTTTTAAATAAGATCATCTGTTTTATGGTGCCAGAGTTGTGGTTACAAGGTAAATATATATTTTCCAAATTACTAAATCTTGAATTTACCTCATAACTATGCATTTGTAAACATTTACTGAAATAATTGAAACTCAATTTGAGTTACTAATTTTAAATTGTGTACAAATTCACCTCATTTTTAGTACATCTGAGATTGGGGAAAATAATTATGGAAATATTGTAAGCCAATTATTAAACGGTTCAAACAAAGAGAATTTAAAAATAACAAAATGTATTTAGTAATGAAATGAAACACTATAAAATTATTCTTTTTATAAATATAATTTATTTTATGTTAATATACAAATTTATTAAATTTAAGTTCTGTACTTGATCATTTCAAGGACGCTTTTCAGTGGTTTAAGGGCTTTATAGTATCAAAAAAATTCAAATTTGTAAATTAAATTTATATTAGCTCTATGTACATTGTTTTATGAGATGCAGTCTTAAAAAGTTTACATGTTTTACGAGGGCAAATCAAATATAAACGGTAATTTTGCTCTTGACTGTACCAAACACGTTCAGACGTGATGCGGCTGTGGGCGTTTGTCGTTTTGCTTAATAGGAATGGGGGAACTGCTTGCTTCACACTAGCGTTGTGTTCTGACTTCAGTACAGCCATGACCGAGCGAGAGGTACATCCATCTGTTGCGCAATGCATCGTCATAAAATTTTTAACAAATGAAGGTGTTAAGCCTTCGGAAATTTTTACTCGTTTGCAGGCACAGTTTGGGGACACTACTCTGTCTAAAAATCGAGTGTAATGGTGGACCCACGTCTCATCACATGTGACGATGCGCCTCAAAAAATCTTCACCTTCTTCTTGAAATCGTTGCAGAAGTCTCCCAGCAATCTCCGACCTGACCTGTTTTTGATTTCCGGTCAACAACCTCGGAACCCAGCGAGCACTAATTTTTCTGAAGCCAAGGTGGTCTGTGATTGCAGACTGAACACTCCCGTAGCTGATACCAATTTCCGACGAGATTTCTTGAACAGTTAACCGGGCTATCACCTTCAATAAGCTGTCGAACCGCACTAATGTTGTCATCTGTAAGACTTGACCTTGGGCGTCGACCGTGACTTTCGTTTTCAACACGTTTCTCGGCCATCCCTAAATTCTCTGGCCCACGTATACACTCGATTTTGAGACAGAGTAGTGTCCCCAAACTGTGCCTGCAAACGAGTAAAAATTTCCGAAGGCTTAACACCTTCATTTGTTAAAAATTTTATGACGATGCGTTGCGCAACAGATGGATGTACCTCTCGCTCGGTCATGGCTGTACTGAAGGCAGAACACAACGCTAGTGTGAAGCAAGCAGTTCCCCCCACTCCTATTAAGTAAAACGACAATCGCCCACAGCCGCATCACGTCTGAACGTGTTTGGTACAGTTAAGAGCAAAATTACCGTTTATATTTGATTTGCCCTCGTATTAAGAAATATTTAGTAAACAATATGGTAAACATTTCATTGAAGGAGTTCTTCATATTGGAATCATTGATGTTGAAAGGCCTCATGTATAAAAATAAAATTATTGGATAATTGTGACTTTTCTTTCATCAAATAGTATAAAATATGGTGAACATTCAACAATATGGCTAATTAAATGTTGTTTGTTTGTTCCAGATAATAATGTGTCCACTGTGGCCTTTCCATATTGTGTTCATGTACCTGCTGATGCTGATACCAATTTGGATGGTATCATGTCAGGTAAGCCAGTTCAGCCTTTTGGATTATCTATATTTTCAAGATTTAATCCATAAGATTTAATTATTTCTTGGTTTAAATTATTCATAAAGGTTAGTCTCCTTAAACCTATTATTCTTAGCATGTATCCATTTAGATACTTCACCCTGACTGTGTCAGCTTCACTTATGTGACACACTTATGTTACTTTTTGTTAGGCTATTAGCACAATTACCGGTTAGACTAGGTAGCACAAGGACTGGTAAAAATAAAAAGTTTTACAACAACAAAATTAAACCATTTCCTAACTTTTTTTCTTTATTTCATTCTGATGATGGAATTCTGCAAGTTTTTCAGGCTTTCTACACTATAGTTGGTGTGACAAAAACTGACCTTTTCCATTCGATTTCACTACCAAAATATCTCAACATTTATTTTGTGAAAGACAGCCAGATAAAAAAAATCAAAAACTGATTCAAAAGTTAACATTTTATTTTGATACTCAATGATACTAATTTATTACCGGTAAAGATTACATACATTGTCACATTGAAAAACACAGTATTGTACATTTCAATTTTAAAAGCAATGCAATCCTCCAGTTCGTCCAGATCTTTAAAAGAAGTGATATATTAAATAAATAAATCAATTAAAACAAATCAATTAATTCATTAAAAACTAATTACAACAAAGATAAAAGGATTTCCCAAGATCAACAACAATTATCTAATTTATGACTAATCCCAAAAAACTCATCCACTTCATAAAGTGGGTGTTCCAAAAGGAAAAATCCAATTTGTCTTTTGAAAATACCAAATGGCAGTGATCTTAACCCATTTGCCAGTGTGTTCTATAATTTTGGTCCAAGAGATAATGTTGCTAATGAATATCGTTTGGAAATCAGTTTTTTGGTTACAATATTGTTTGCGCCCCTTGTGTTATATTGGTGGATGTTTTTATATGTTAGGTTGTTTGATGTAGCCATATAAAGCAACAGTTTATACACAACTAAACAAAGGACTGTCATAATATGAAGTCCTTGAAATTTTTGTTTTCATGAGTCCTTATAGCCAATACCAGAAATATAACGTACTGCTTTTTTTGTATTAATACAATTTTATTAATGTTCTTCTTAAATGTATTTCCCCATATTTCAATACCATAAACCAACTGAGAGTAAAAAATGCATAATAAACCATTTTAAGAGCTTTTTTGTTGCAAAATTCAGACAGTTTTCTCATCATAAATATTGCTTTAGATAACTTTAAACAGAGAGTAGTTATATGGTCATTCCAATTTAAGTTTTTGTCGATAATCAATCCGAGAAATTTTGTAGAATCATACATTGGTATTACTAAATTTTCAACTGCTATTTGAATTTCAAAGGAAGATTGTTTATTTGAAGTAAAATTGAGAGCTGTTGATTTGTTTGCATTTACTGTTAAAAAGTTTTCATTAAAGTATTGCACTATATTATTAATTTCTGTATTTGCTATGATTTCTAAATCCTCCAAATGTTTGTGTTTATATAGTATAGATGTGTCATCTGCATATAAAATTGTCTGGTTAGGATTACTAACATTTCCAATGTCATTAATATATATTAAAATAGCAATGGACCAAGAACGGAACTCTGAGGCACACCCCACTTAATAACTGATCTTTTAGATGTGACTTCACCCTGATAATTTTTTATGGTGACAAACTGTTTCCGACAGACCAAGTAAGATTTCAGTAAATCATGAGGTGTCCCTCTTATTCCGTAGTTTTCTAATTTATCAAGCAAAATATTTATATTTACACAGTCAAAAGCTTTTTGCTAATCCAGAAACACACCACAAAAAAAAATTTACTTTTATCATTCCTTCCATTATTTCATTAAGAAATTTGATTATGGCTGACAAAGTGGATTCAGGATGAAATGGTCTATAGTTAATAATTTCTGAGCAGTTTCTCTTGTTTTTAAAAATAGGCACAATTTTAGAAATTTTTAGACTGTCTGGGAAAATTCCTGATTCAAAACTTGTATTAATTATAGATGATAAAGGTCCTGCTATAACATCTGAAATATTCTTTAATAAATTAGTACTTATGCAGTCCCAACTAACTGCAAAACTATTCTTCAAGTTCTTTATTATTTTAAGAATCTCTTTTTCAGAGGTTGGGTGAAGAAACATGCTGCTTTCAATTCTTTTACCCTTAAAAGAGTAATTCAGATTATTAAAATTAATGGCCAATTGTTCAGGGATGCCCTTAAAATATTCATTAAACTGATTGGCAATAACATTGGGATCAGTTATCAAATTAGCATTGCTTCTTAGTGAAATGTTAGCTCTATTTTTTGTATTTCTTCCTAAATCTCTGTTTATGATTTTCCATGTATCAGCATTTACGTTTTTTGAATTCAAAATTTTATTTGTCATATATTCTTGTTTTGTTTTTCTTAGCAGACTTTCATATTTTTGCTTTTGCATTTTTAAAAGATATTAATTCCAAATTTATTACGATTTCGAACCCAGAGTGATTCAAGGAAAATTAAAACATTTTTTGTCTCCGTAATTTCTTTAGTTATCCATGGAGTTTTATCTTTAATCTGTTTCTTAATATTTTTATTTTTTATTGGGCAACAAATATCAAGATTATAATTTAATATTTCAACAAAACTAGAATATTGCTTATTGACATCACAACTTGATGTCACTATATCCCAGTTTTCTTTTTGAAGAAAATAATTTAGTATGCGTACATTTTCTGCATTGAAAGACCTTGCTTTTGTTGGTATTCGCTTTAAGGAATATTCTGTTGCATCATTAATAGGAATATTAAGTGTGATAACAAAGTGTGATAACAAAGTGATCTGATAATCCTGTAATTATGACTTTTGAAGTTACTTTTTTTAAGCCCAACTTTTTATTGATTAGGCCCTACTATATTATCCAAAGCTGACTGTGTATTCTGAGTTACTCTGGTTGGTTGGTTTATCAGATATCTAAAATTGAATTCATTAAGAAAAGTCATTAATTTAAATTTATTGTTAGAGTGCACTAAAATATCAATATTAAAATCTCCCATCAGAATACAATTAGAACTAGAATCAAGTGAGTCAACTATTTTGGATAATTTACATATAAATCTATCAATATCAGAATTGGGCGGCCTGTAGATACAAATAATTATGTAATTCTCATTGTTTATTTTAGTTATAATTCCTATAGCTTCCAGTAATCCTTCATATGAAGTTATATTAAGTTTTTTAAATGAAACAGAACGTTTTGTGAAAATTGCAGCTCCACCACCTTTAGTTGAGGTTCTAGAAAAAGAATTAGCCAATGTATACATCCCATTATTAAATTTGATGCATTCAAGAATGTTATCGCTCGACCAATGTTCAGTTATCAGTAAAATATCAGGATTTATCTGGTCAATTAAAATTTCAAAATGGTTCAATTTTGGTTGTAAGCTCCTTGCATTCTGATGGAAAATCTTAAAGTCTGTTATACATTTGTCTCTGCCTGTAATACTTGCAAGTTTTTTGTCTTTATTTTGTTTTTATATCTATTTTACAGATATTACTTGAAAATAAATGCATGTATAATTTTTAAAACAAAAATTATATTGGGAAATGGTGATCCTTGTGAATTCTCCCCCCCCCCCCTAAAATGTATATTTGGCTTAAACTATACTTTAATTAACTTGGTGAAGGTATGACTGGTTTTATGTAGTAATTACCGTCATAGTGTCTCCAAGACAAAGTGTTAATACTTGAAGATGTAGTTCTTTTATTAAAATGAACTAAAGAATTTTCTTTAAACATTTATCTTGTCACAATTCTTTTCATCAGCCATGACTAATAAATTGTTTAAGTTACATCATTCTGACTTTGCATAGTGTAGTATTATAATTCTAAGATTACTAAAAGTTGAAAAAATATAAATGGCACAAGTTTTAAAATTGTTATGTTGAATTTAAAGAAAAATTACTTTGAATCAATAAAGCATTGAAATTATCATGATGAAAATAACACAAGTTTGAGTGGTAGTGAGTATGTTAGAGTCAGAGCTTTAGGAAGTAACTCAAAAGCGGTTGTGAGGGTGTTAAGGAGTAGAGGAGCCCTGCCTTTTTTATGTTTATTTCTAGCTGTGTTCTTTTCCTTTCATTTCTAACTCTCTATAGCTGTCATGTTTCTTCAATGGCTGTAAGTGATCAAATCTCCTACAGCAGACACAAAATCATTAGCAGTAGGAAGCGTTTACGTAATAGGAGTTGGAATATGGAGTTGCTGGGAAAGATTGGGAAAATGTGCTTTTAACGCTGTCAATAACCAGCTCTTGTTTATAAGTGATGTTTCTGGACTTGCTTCCAACCACAGACTGTTTCCAAGGGTTCTCAACCTTAGGGAATCTTTGCAGGATAACCTTTTACATACCCTCTTGAATCATTGCAGTAATGTTACCATCTGTATCTCGCAGTCCTCTGCAATATCTGATGTGTTACGTGGAGCTTCCTCAATTAACAAATCGGCCTTTTCTGTTTACTCAACAATTTGTTAGGCCCTCAACTACAACTACCTCAAAGTAGTGTGTCTTGTCCTGACAGGTTCACTCTACCCTCATCATCACCCATCAGCACTTATTTAGATTGAACTGACAGCAGCTCTGATCCCTTCGGAAGCTGGTTATAAACTTTATTGTCAGCTCTTTCGTTTCTATCTTCAGTGATGTGGGCCATTCAAAAGAGAAGTTGCTAAATACAATTTGAAAGGAGCGGGAGGTATTTGTTCCTGTTCTTTTTAGTATCAATACTTGAGGTTGTTTGTGCTGGAGGAGAACATTGAGTCCTTCCACTATCCTGAAACACTTCTTTTTTTTTCTCTCTGAATTCAAAGATTTATCATGTTCTAACCTACTTTCAAAAACTAACTCATTGTATGCTAAGGGGCAAGTTGGAATAGCCAAAAGCAGCATATTGGTGGATAAATATATATTTATCCTAGTTCACTGCAAAGTTTCCTTTGCCGTACTGTGTAATTAGGACTCAAAAATGACTGGCCAGACAGCATACTAATGTCAATCCATGGGAAAGCAAGCGCGTTGCTTGCAAACAAGTTTTCAAGTAACAAAAACATAAAGGGAAAAGAGTTTTAAGTTGCATGGTGAACCAATAATGACCAGAACTCAACCTACCGCAGTAGCAGACATGCCATGGATTTCTCCACCCATCACTCCAACATTTTAAAGGTTATTCAAGATTGCCATTCAGATTAAAGGATTCACATTGTTTTTGAGATTAACAGATCTATCCCTCCTATTCCTACAGATTGCTGTAACATCCCAGCCATGGGAGCAATTGTGCAGAATTAATGGTTATCCCTGTGTATAGTAGTCATTTTATAAAAGAAACAATTTAACTTATTATTCATCTAGGGTAGTATAGTTTGTATGAAAAATGTGTGCATTCTAAAAAGCTTGGTTACTTTGATACTTTTAACTTTGTTCTTGTGGTTCAAATATCCAAGAAGTTTTTTGAGGATGTGATTTTACTGATTGTCCATTCATTACACAGGTGGTAAAGCAAGCAGCCTGGGCGGTGGACTTCTATCCTGATAAACTTGTCGGGTTGCCCATGTACGAGCAGGCGGAGGTGAACTTCACCACTCGGGACTTCTCTGCGGCGGAGGTGCAGGCAGGCAGAGTCCTGTTTGTGTCTGACCAGCCACAGATCGCTCAACCGCAGACATCCGCGGTGATACTGCGCACACAGAATATTTCAGACGATACTTGGGCTGGCTCGTTTCAGGTGATGGCCAACTTCATAGGATATGCCGAGGTCAAAATGGTACTGGAAAGTAAGTTACGTTGTACTTGCATTGCGTAGAATGATTGTTTAATACACAGTAAAAATACTTTATATAAATTTAAGTAATATTATAGCCATTCAAAGTTACGATGCAAAGTTAATGTGCATTTATTTAATTTATGGTGACCAAACGTCCAGGGAAACCAGAATTATCTTCCAAGTTTTTTACAATGTTCTACAGTGTCCCGGAATTTTGTCTTGGGACACTCAAAAGTCCTAAAATTCTGTTTTAAATAAGTTTTATAGAACTATTTAGAGACTTTCTATTTCATGCCATGAATTTGATACGGAAAATCAATATATTTGAGGCTTTTTTACCAAGAAATTTAATTTCTTTGACTTGTGTGCAGTTTACTGTGTTTTTCCATTCTATCTATAGACAATCATGTAAATTACCAATGGCATTGGTTGCACCACTTATCACAATCATGTTATAAGATTATGCCAGTCATATTAGTTATATTTATGCTTGTAATACTTGAAATTAATTAGTAGTATCATATTGAGTTGCACAATGCCAAAACTGCTTGTACAGTAAATTCGTTGCCTCTTATTGTAATGATTGGATCTATATCAAAAGGAAGCATTTTGATTACAAAGCGGGCTGCTGTGTTTGTAACGGTTTTATTATTATCACTAAATGATAAACTGATCCCAAGATCAACCAAACCTATTTCAAGAATTATTGAATAATTTTAATGTTTAAGGATGTCCTCATTATAATACATTCAAAGGTCTTAAAATTTGTTGAAATAGAAAATAAAAATTTAGATATTATATTTAGAAGAATGTTGTATTATTTGTAATGGGTTTGATTTAACTGTTTAGGAAATCCATAAAAATGTTGGTTTTATATTAAATGTAGACAATAGACAATAGACAATAGACAATAGACTTTATTTACATAATCTTGGAGATTAGCATTAGCGTCAAGTTACAAATCATTAAAAAAATGTTACAGATTTTTCTGAAAGTTATCAGTTTTGAGATCGACCTGTTTTATTCAGATATTCTTCTAGTGAGTAGAAAGGATTCTTCAGTAGCCAGTTTGTTAATTGTTTCTTCAGCTTCTGGGGTGGCACATTCTTCAGGTTCTCTGGTAGAAGATTAAAAAGTTTTGCACCAATGTATGATGGTTTCTTGCTGTATAGAGTGCGGTGGTGAGGAGGTAGGGCAAAGTTTGCGGCATGCCTGGTGTAGTGATGGTGGATATCTCTGTGTCTTTGTTGTTCTGTAGAGACTGTGTGCAGGATGACCTCTTGTATGTATAGTGACACCACTGTGAGAATGTTTTGCTCGACAAATGCCGCTCGGCAGCTCTCTGTTTGCTCGAGCCCTGTCAGAGATCTTATAGCTTTCTTTTGTTGAATGAGGACTCTATCCAGGTTTGTTGCAGACGTTCCTCCCCAGGTTGCTATGCCGAACCTTAAATGGGTTTCAAGGAAGGCATAGTAGGCGGTCTTTGCTGCCTCTGGCGTGCTTATTTGACGGAGTCTATGGATCAGAAAAGCTCCTGAGCTGATCTTCCTACATAGTAGATCTATGTGTGTCTTCCATGAGAGGTCGGAGTCGATTGTGACGCCCAGGTACTTTGTGTTGGTTTTATACTCATGTAATCTGCCTACTGATGTTTCTGTGTTTTTTAATCTAGTGTTAAAAATTATTTGTACAGTTTTATCAACATTAAGGACTAGGTTGTTTGGAGCGCAGTACTCTTTGGTCCGGTTAAGAGCTCTTTCGGTATTTGTGGTGAGTGACTCACTGTCGTTTTCTGCGAGTGTGATAACTGTGTCATCTGCGTACATTACAGTGTGACAGGGCCCTTGTAGGTACGTTGGTAGGTCATTTGTCAATAGGATGAATAGTATTGGCCCCAGGACAGATCCTTGTGGTACTCCTCGTTTTACTTCCAGCAGATCAGATTGGACCTTTTCTGATGAGTTATTAACAGTATGTCGCAGCTCTACGAGTTGTTTTCTATCACTCAGATAGCTAAGAAACCATTTTGCTGATTGTCCATTTATTCCCAGTGCTTTTAATTTTTCTATCAGGCAGGTATGACTTATGCAGTCGAACGCCTTGCTGAAATCTAGAAAAAGACTGGTGACCATATGGCCTTCCTCTAACATGTCTATAATGTGCTTGACGAGTTGTATTATGGCCGTGGCTGTTGATTTGCCCTTTAGGAAGCCATGCTGCTGGTTTGTGAGTAGTTTATTTTGGTTCAGATAGTGTAGAAGTTGTTCCAGTACAATTTTTTCTATGACTTTAGAAAAAGTTGGTATGAGAGAGATAGGGCGGTAGCTATTAGTTTCTGTTCTTGGTCCTTTTTTGTACTTGGGATATATCTTGGAGATTTTTAATTTGTCTGGAAAAATGCCTTGCTGTAGGGATTTATTTATAATGTTGGTTAGCGGCATGGTTAGTTCGTTTTTGCAGTCTTTGGTCAGCTTGGCAGATATATCATCAATGCCGGCGGAGGTTTTTGGCTTAAGGGTATCTATAGTTTTCTGCACCTGTGTTTCTGTTATTTGTTGAAATTTGAAACTATTGTTCGTTATTGGGGTTTTGTAGTTGGTAGTACTATTTGGGTTGATGTTGTTGTTTTCGAGTGTCTTCTCTGCTATGGTTGTGAAGTAGTTGTTAAAACAGTTTGCCACGTCCACTGTGTCCTTTATGATATTTCCGTTGACTTGTAGTTCAATGTGATTTTTTGTTTCAGCTGAGGCTTTCTTTGCTGCATTTATTACTTGCCACAAGGCTTTTGATTTGTTGTGGGACTTGCCTATGTGGTTAGAATTTTGTAGCTTCCGTAATGTCTTTAGCTTGAGGTCATATTCCTTTTTCTTTGCGGCTGTGGATCTTTTATCTTCCTCTTTCCCTGTGCAGAGTTCATGTTCCAGTGCTTTTATATACTCTCCTTTCAATCTGTTACATTCACCATCCCAGTATGGTCTTGTTGAGCGGCGTTTCTGTACTGATTTGGTGAGAGGACAGGCTGTGTTGAGGTGGGTTTGGATTGCATTTTGAAAAAGGTTGTAGGTTGAATTGATGTCTTTGGCCAGGAGAACTTTTTCCCAGTCTTGACTGGCTAACAATGATTTGAAGAGTTCAGTGGTAGTTGAATTGAATATTCTCTTTGTTTCTTTTGGTCTTTTTAATGAGCTTTTATTTAAGTTAATTTCTGCCAGCTGTGCGGTATGGTCCGAGAGCCCAGTTGTCACGACTGATGTATGTAGCCTGTTTTTTTCCATGTTCGTACATATCCAATCTATTGATGTTGATGTTAGGTGCATTACTCGGGTTGGTGGAAGTTGTTGCCTTGTTATATTGAAGAATGAGAGGAACTCTAGCAGTTTGTTATTCTCGTTGTTTGTTTGGAGGTTATTAACATTTATATCACCCATTAGTAGTATGTGTTTATTTGTTTGGTGAGGTTGGTCGATAATATCTGCAAGGATGTCAATTGCAATGTCCAGATTGGCATGAGGTGGTCTGTAAACCCCCAGAAGCAGCAAGACTTCCGTTTTTATTTTTATTTCAGTTAGAACTGCTTCACAGACAAGTTCAGAGGTGTCATCACTTGTGCGTAGGAGTCTTACAGATTCTTGGAGGTGTAGTTTTACATAAGCCGCCACTCCTCCTTTTTTATTAGTTTTTCTGCAAAAACCGCCAATAAGGGAGTAGCCAGGTATGCAGGTGTTTTCCAGGTTTTCTTTGGAAAGTCCATGTTCAGTTATTAATATTGTGTCTGGGTTTTGTTCACAAAGGAAGTGGGAAAGCATTTCTATTTTATTTTGCAGGCAATTTATATTTTGATGGGCAATTTTCAGCGGAGATAGTACCTTTTTGGAGTTAGTTTTAATGTTGAGTTTAGGAAGGTCCTGTTGCGAAATTTCTTCTTTTGAGTTGGTAATAAAAAATGTTGATTTTCTTGAGAGCTGGGTAATTGACTAGTTTTTTCTAGAGCTGGCAGTGTGGGAGTTGAGCTTTGTGTTGTGTGTGCGTTGTCTGAGGCCATTTTATTTTCTGGTTGATTTAGGGCTAGTGGTCGTTTAGCTTCATTTTGGGGTTTAATAAGTTTGTTGATGTTTCTGTTGTAGAAGTCCTCGAGAGATTCTTTTGGTTTGAGTTGTTGAGCTGAGTATGGAGGTAGCTTTTTTGTTGAATTTTCCAGTGTGTAGGTTTCTGTTGTAACAGATGCTGTGTTTGGTTCTGGGTTTAACCTAAATTTGGCTACTTGCAGTGACACACTAAATATATTTTTCCTATTATCTGTTTTATGTTTGGTTTGGTGCTTTATTGGAGTGTTTTTATTCTTATTTTGTTTTTTTCCTTGGAAACATGCCTCTGCTGTTGAGCATGTCGGTGCAGCTATGCTAAAGTTTTCCGTTAAGTTTGAGGATCCGTCTTGGTTTTGGTGTTGTATGGTTTCAATCAGCTTTTCCATTTTTTCCTGGCGTACTTTCAGTTCTGTTAGCTGTGTGAGAAGGTAAGAGTTTGTGTTCATAGCATATGGCTCACTTGTGGACGTTTGAGTTTCAGAGTTTTTTAGTATTGTTTCATTCTCTTCGGGGGGGTTGCTTGCAGTTTCACTAGCCTTGGAATTAGTTTCGTGCAGTAGGTTTTTAATCTTTTTTTCAAGTGACCTAATTAACTCTTCTTTTTCTTTGTCATGTTCTTCAAAAGCCCTAGTTAGTTGTTCTTGCATTTCTTTTTCTTTTCCTATTTGCTTCTCCATCTCGTGAAACATGTTTTGTAGTGTTTCATTTCTTTGTAGAATATGCTCCTTTTCGTTCTCTAGATTTGCTATTTGTTCGTCATAGGCTGGTTGAATTTTCTTTTCCAAGTCAAAAATCCTTGCTCTAAGCTCGGTGTTCTCCATGTTCACTCTTGAAAGATCCTGCTTAAGAGTGTAGTTTTCAGAGAGTAGGGCATTTCCTGCCTCTGCAGCCAGGGTAAGAGAGGCTTCCAGGTCATCATTTTCTAGATTATTAAGATCTTGAATTTTTGTATGGATTTCATTCATATCATTTGGGCACATTCTAGGGCTATAGTCTTTGTTTATGGGGTCTTCAAATAGAACCTTGCTTTGATATCTCAGTGTTCTAGGTGTTTTTAACACGGGGATTTGCTGTGATTCCCCTAAGGCTTCAACGGTTATTTCAGGGAGGGAACTGTTTTGTGGATCCACTATAGTGTTACATGAGTTACACGTCCAGTTATGTACTTCATCCTCGGTCATTTTTTTAAGTCGCTTCTCAGTTATATTAATACACCCACCATGGTACCATTTGTCACAGAATCCAGTACAGCGGATTCCAGAGTATTTTACCCCAATACTGCATACACCACATGGGTATTTGGGTGTTTGGATATTCTTTTTTGACATATTCAGGCGGTCAGTGTAGTGGTCTGGTGTATAAAAAATAGCACTGTTTTTTATTGAAACTTTGGCAGTCTGTTTAAGTCAAAACGGTGGTTAAGTCAGCATGGTGGTCTATTGGTGTAAGACATCACCGTTTTTTATTGAAAGTCAGAGTAAATCAGTTTTTAAAAGTTGGCTTCTAAATAAAACAGTTGTTAAAACTAAATTAAATTAATAAAATTTGTAATATAGACAGGTTAAAAAAAGTAATTAAGGCTCGTATAAACAGTTATTATAACAATAAAAATTAAATTGAATTAATTACAAATATTAAAATACAAAAGTTGTAAGCCAGATAAGTTTAAAAGCATAAAAGGTGACAATAACAATTACAACAATAATAATTACAATGCACACATATTAAACATTTAACATTAAAATAATAAAAAACACAAATATAACAATTAGTTAAATAAATTAAATAGCAGTCAGATAAAAGATTAAAATAAAAAATTATTATTACGTTCAGACAAGATTACTAACAAATTTAAGAATTGGGGTAGCAAAAAGTATATGCCTCTAGTAGGATTTGAACCTGGAACTATCACATTAGGAGCCAGTCACCTTATCAAATGAGCTATTTGATATTGACAAACAGTTAGCAGAACCAAACACTGATAGTTCAGTTTATACAACTGGCAAGAGAAAAAGAGTTTTCTTGTCTTTAAACAATCACTGGGCTTTCCAAAATGTTATTGTTAGTTAATATCTGTCAAACTTCAAATGCCACTGTTAATCTTCAAACTATTGAGATTATGTGATGTAGTCAATACAATTAAGTTTTTAATAATAAGAGTGAGGTTATGTTATGAGAAGATTGTAAAATTTTAAAACTTCAATTAAAAATAGTCTTACAGTCCAAGTCCATGTCTTCAAGAATGTCACTATAGTAAAATCTTCACAAAAACACAGAATTACAAACCAGTGGAAAAACTAAAATTTTATATAATTACTTAAATTAGACACCACATTATAGAGCTTATCAGTTCAGGTAGTTCCATCACATTTATGTATAAGAAATTATTAATAAAGTATATACGATGTTGACAAATAAGTCAGAGGAGTTTTTTTTTTTTTTTAGAAAAATTGGGGCCGATTGGTCATTGCGGGTGGGGGGGGGGGGGGTGGTGGTGGATATAAATCTGAAGGCATTCCGGTTTATTCAGTGGGAATAATTTGGTCAATGATTTGGTTTAATGACATTATATCTTAGACATAATTTGGAAGTATTTATGACAACCTGTATTTGATTTTTTGAATTTTTTTAAGTGTAGAGGCCATTATGTACAACATTAGCAATATATTACTGAGTGTACACAAGTTAAAGTGACATAAAGTACTAGCATGTGTAATCCCTACAAACCCAAAACCTAGAGGACTTACAAGCAGCTGACAACTTTCTGTAGTTCTGTGCTGCCCCAATATTGAAACTACAGGCACATATGAGGTAAAGTGTACAGTGTATCTGCAAAATGTTAAAAAAATAAGAAGAATTTTTATTTTGGGTTTGATTAAAACAAACTTTTCAAACCCTGAGTACATTTGCAAATCCAGGAAGAGGATTATTTTAATTTGTTATCAGTTATTGATCACAATGGGTAAATAGTACAGTTTTTCATATTTTAAAAATTTTAAACTTTTGTTGTCCATAAAAGTGTTTTACTCAAATTGTTGAGGAATTAAGTATACATATTCCTTTTATAAAGTTAACCTGGCTGCTAGCTAAATTTTATAACATTTACTCTAGCACTTTTCGGGATACAACTAACAAACTACTTGACTATTGTATTCTCATAAGGAACCTTTTTTTCCCCTTCTAACAAAATGCATTTAAAATGTAAAATTAGTCGTTATTCGAATGTGTTGAGTCTAAAACAATGCAATCACTACCTAAAAGTATTAAAATTAAAAAATCCTCAGTATGATATTTTCAACAGCCACAAATTATATTTGTGTTCCAGCAATGTGATTGAGGCCTATTTATTTATTTTTGGGATATTAATTTCTTAGTTGTGTTAAAAAAGGTGTCAAAATTGCTGTACATGAGATGATATTGCGCTGCATTTTTCATTAGTAAACGCTCTTCCTTCTTTAATGAACATATTCGCCTGTACACGAATAAATTTGTGATCTCCCTAACCCTGTTGTGGTCCAGGTGAGGGTGAGAGCCGAGTGTCGAAACCAGTGAAGGTGACTGTGGCTCGCAAGCAGCAGACCATAGACAAGGTCTTTATCACCAGTGTCATCATTCTGATGTCCATCATATTCGTCAACTTTGGTTGTGCCCTGGACTGGTCCTTCTTGCGCAAGTCTCTTGCGAAACCCGTCGGCCCTGCCATCGGTCTGTTCACACAGTTCATTATCATGCCATTGGTAAGTATCTCAGACGTAATGGTTATTTAATTGTGCTGAGACAACTTTTGGAGAATGATAAATTATTGTTGCCTAGCCATTAGAATTGTCAGTTTAGTGTTAAATCTGAAAATATATGTTGTCAAAGTTTATAAATTTGAAATTCTCAAATTGCTAGAGAAAGGCTTTAGGAGTATTGAATACTTTTCACTTTTTCTCCACAAATAATTTTTTCATCAATAGTAGATCTAATTAATGAACTATTTGGAAAATATAATAATGACAACTCTTCAATTTATAAAATTTCTTAGAATTGTAAATTTTGAGATATTTAAAAATACCTATTACATGATCTTTTTATAATTTAGAGAAATTACTTACTGTCTAGTGAGCTTCTTGGATATTGTATCCAACAGGAAGCACATCATGTAAAGTAAGAGATGTTATTAACTCATTAATGCTGATTATATTTCCAAAAATACTAGGTATGGTATAGATGGATTTTTAACTCTTAAAGCTATTACAAAGGTTGTAATTTAATAATAAATTCCTCGCAAAACATAAAATAACACAGAGTGTTTTTTTTAACAGCAAAGATAAAAAAATGCGAAATGGGTATTTTGAGTGTGGTACACTTATACAACAATACACTGATCCTGTCAACTTCTAATTTAACTCTCTGGCTTTTTTGCAACCATCTGTCTCTTGTCCGAAAACTATATATCACAATTTATTATATAATTGTTGTGTGTCTTTTTTCCATAAAAATACTGTTTTACAATATTTTGTTGTTGCATAATTATATCTCTGTAACATTATTTTATTTTTCATTAAACTAGTGTACTAGTTGCATAACCAATTGTTAAAGAATTAAATTCTCTTCGCTCTGTATTTTTCTTAACGTTTCCATTCAGTATTGAGTGTAAAAACATTGTGGTGATTTAGATGACCGATGTGCACTCAGTTGCTAAAGCAGTGGGTTGACTACTGTTTCTTGTTTACTTTGTGGTTATTTATACATAATTATATTTACTTTTAGATACTCAACTATCAATATAACAATGTTTTTATCTATGTTTTTTTATCTATTTTCTAGACAAAATATTAAAAATGTAACATTTTCTTGCTGCATAATGCAATATTTCACTAGTTTCAGTAAATTGCTTACAATTTTGGTGATATTATATTAAGTAATATTTATTTAATGTTTTAAATTTTACGTTGTCGCAGGTTAAGTGTAAGAAAGGGCCATGTGGCCCTAACTTTTCCTGTATAAATAAAGAATTTTTCCATTTAATTTTTTTTAATATTTTGAATGTAGAAATTTTAACTTGTAACATTTGCATTTCATTGGAAATTGAATTTTATGATGTTTTGTCATTTTATAAGAATTAAGTTTTAGGAAAAGTTAAGACGAAAGTTTTCAAGCTTGAAAACAATTGAATCACCCATTAATGAAAAGAAAAAAATCTGTCCAGGACTGAGACTTGGCATGGAGGGTTTAAGTACTTTTATGTGACTACAACTCTTTCTTCACCACTTTCACCCCAAGAGCTAGATCTTCTGCCTCCAATAAAGCTTTAGATGAAAAATAGCAATGACAAAAATTAGAAGTAAACTATTGATGTAAAATTGTTTACAAGGGCTAATAGCAAATTGCTCAAATTGTTTTTTTAAATATTTAATTATGTGTTTATTATTCCAATTCTCATTTACTTAATCGTTTTATTATATAATTTTAATAATTAATTAATTCAATTACAATTCTGTAACTGATATTTTACGGCCATATCCAATAAGCTTTCTGGCTTGATATAAACCTTCTTGTTCTTTTAATTTTTTTAAACTTAATGTGTTCTTAAAATAATTGACCATGAGTGTTCGCGCAGCTGTCTTACGTGATTGGACTGTGGCTGTTCTACGATTCTGTGCCGATGAGGCTTGGGTTCTTCTTCACAGGCATCTCTCCGGCCGGCGGCGCCTCCAACATCTGGACGGTGACCCTCGGTGGCAACCTTAATCTCAGCATCACTATGACAGCCATCAGCACCTTGACCTCCTTTCGTGAGTTCACCTATACATAACGTAGTTATGGTAGGAAGGGTTGATTCAATTGAATTTTGAGTTTAGCTCTAGTTCACCTTCCTTTTATTGCAGCGTCTGGTATCTGACACTGTCTCAGACTTGACTTCTGAAATCTGAAGTCATGTTCGTTTGAAGAGATCCAAAGAAAGTTGACGACGGAGAGGCTCGAAACGAAAAATTTACATACTTTCGACATCAGAGACACCATAAATAGGTGTTGAAATAGACACCACTTCACCTATGTGTTTCCAGAGGGGGCCCTACCACTCATCTAAGATTAGTGAAAATAAATATGCTGGTCAGGTCATGTTATCCATTGTAACTTAGTAGATACTGTCAATAGCTTCATGTACAAGTGGATGATGGAGATATATTGTACAAAATTGTATAGTGAAATAAGCTTATTTAACTATTTCTTCAAGTTTTAGTCCAAAGAACTTGTATCTTTAATACATTACATTCCAAACAGATGAGATTGATCTAACCCCTCCCACCAAAGAAATAAGAGTTGGTAGGTTTGGACTGGTAAATAAAGCCTCGATGCACTACTGCTTTCATTGGGCAAACCGAAATGTCATGTTCTAGTTATGATTCCACTGTGGTCGTTTACACTGGGAACAGAGATCTTCAGCAGCGGGGAGATGGTGGTGCCATATATGCGCATCGCATCGTCTGCCGTTGCCATGGTGGTACCTCTGCTTTTGGGCTATGCGATACAACGATGGTTTCCTGCTCTCTGCAAGGTCCTCGTGCGTATCCTCAAGTCCTTCTCCATCATACTGATCCTGTCCATCATCATCTTTGCCACAATCACCAACTGGTACCTGTTCCGGCTGTTCACTTGGCAGGTCAGTGAGATGTTCTAAACATAAATTTACTTTCTTACCTTGCTGTAGTACATAAGTAAGTACTTGAATTTGGTGGTAATAAAGTAGAATTCACATATTTAAAAATAAATTTAGCTTGCTAATTAAGTGATCCTTCAGAAAGTACAAACATTCACTGGTTCCAGTCTTTTTATATCGTCACAGGTCATATTATTGATGGAATGATGTCATCTGAAACAAATACACTACTAAAAAATTATTCTTTAGTTCAGTGCATGGTGATCATGCTGGAAAGGTATGCAGCAACCCTGATTGGACTACGTACTAGCTCTGTTAAGACAACATCCTACTGATGTGCTAGTCGTCTCCGTTAAGACATTGCTATCGTATATGTTGTACTTATTTATCTAACTCCTCTTTTTACCTCTTCGCAGATCATGTTGGGTGGCATGCTGTTACCCTTATTGGGCTACATACTCGGAGCTCTGTTAGCGTGGACGCTGAGACAACCTCCTGCCGATGTGCTAGCCATCTCCATCGAGACAGGCATACAGAACACTGGCATTGCTATCTTCATGCTCCAGTTCTGTCTCGGACAGCCTGAGGCTGATTTAACAACTGGTATGAGCTTTTTCATTATTTTTTTTATTTAAGTGTAATGCATAATTGATTGATCTTCTTTGAATACTATACATTTTTAGTTCCTTTTCAAATTCTTAATTGTTATTAGATTTAGCCTTAATGATTATGATGACAACATTTGTTTGACTTTGACCTGGGCAGGAGAGAGGTCGCTTTGCCACGATTCTAGAAACGTGTTGCTTGTATTCAAAGTTGACATGGGATTATCTCCTCTGATTTGACCCAACATGTCATCATCCCCTTCTTCACTATACAGGGTCAAAAAGTCCAAGGATCTGTATAATCTGTTTTGTGGTTTTCTGAGAGGAGCTAGAGAACCTATCAAGAGCACAATTTTGTGAAATTTAGGTTTTCTGACAAAATTTTATTATTGGATAAACTTATACACTTTGGTGAGAATGATTTTTGTAACTCTTTTGTCATCATGAATTTGCATTTCAGTTACACCCTCCAAATCTTCAGTGATCACAGATGTTCAACCTGAACGTTTTCATAGACACCCTTAAACTTGCCGAACAATTTTTATACTTTATCCTTGTTGTTTTGGCTATCACCATACAATTCAGTATGATGGCGATGAACATTTATAGATGACAATTTCCTTGCATTTAACAAATGTATAGCTGACCGTATTTCCCATGCAACAGGTTATTCAATAATCTTGAACGATTTAAACATGAGAGGAGTTCTGAGAGGTGACAAGCACAATTATTGTGGTGCTTCCTGAAATACAAGAGTATAGGATGAGACTACGACCTTTTAAAAAGAAACATACCACGTATTTTGCAAATGTCACAGTGTAGTGAGTAATACGGTTATCACAAGATGTAATAACTTATAATGAAAAGGTTGGAGACTTGAAACTGTGTACATGGGTTTATTTTGTTCCAAAGAAGAACCTTATCTATTTTTTGGTCAAAAGGTCATTGGATTGTCTGTCCATCTGTCCAGCACCTACCTGTGCAATAATTTTTGATAGAAAGATCCTACAGATTCGAAACATGGTACATAGATTTCTCGTGGTTTAAGACAGAATTCCATTGCTTTTGGGCAGCCCATCCGTTTGTGTGATAACATGTTATGTTCTGTTGGATCCTTCCATACTCCATTGAGTCTCTTTATCAGATAATTATAATTATGTCACTGTTTATAAAATCGGTTAGCAATAATTGTAGTAGTTTGTTAAAACAAATTCATTAAAGGCAGTAATCCAATTAGGTTACTGTCCATAAATAATCATTCAGCTAACTAGTTTACAACCAAACTAAACTAATCCATCCAACAAAGTCTACTAAAAGCAGTTCCTAGTTGTGTTTCTTAAAATATAGCAGATTGTGTAATACACGTGATAATTGGAACTTTTGATCCAAACAATAGTTGGCTCGGGCAGAACTGACATTGGAAGTTTATCAGGGCATTTGAAAATGAAAAACATTACAAAAGATTAAAAAAACAACATGATAAAGAAATATCTTTTGAGTTTGTGTATTGGAATAAACTCTAGTGATGTTTTTAGACGTCTTGTCAGTGAGTTGCAGTTCTAGACTACCCTTAACCAAACTGTAATCAACTAACCTAACCTAACAAAGGTGTCAAGGTAACTAAAGTACACTGTTACAGCTGTTCCAGTAGGGGTGTCTATCATGTCACCGTTACCTCTGATAGCTCTTCAGCTGTACCGATACTTGTGTAACCAACTATCAAGGACAAGGAGAATGTCTTGGGTAGCTTGAGGTAATGGGTGGCATGTGTACATGGGTAGCTTCTTGGTGGCTTCTGGCTAGGTTTAGAACAGCTGCGGTTTTTACCAACAAACACTTTTTGGAGGAATGCTTATATTTTTAGTGCTTTCTTTCAAAAGGTAATAATTTCGTACAGTAGAAAATGGTTTGAAACAGACTCACTGATCTGAGTTTCCATGTTAACTCTTTCGTGGATAATAACTCCAGGCACTTATTGAACATCCATAATCTATTATTTTGCTGCTTAGAATCAAAATCATACACAGTGAGAGGTCCACTGCTCTGACTTCTTCTGCTATTGTCTTATTTCTTTTTTTTATTTTGTTCTCCTATGACAAGAAGGTTATTAATTGCACTTAGTCCTATAAAAACCTTAATGTCGCTTCCAGAATGACAAGATATTCAAGATGGGTAAGGTTAGGGGGTAGGGGCCACCTCCTATCAAGATCCATGAGGAAGAATTGGGGCACTAATCTCAAATTCATGTCCCCTTGGAAAAAGGAAAGGCCAGCTCTGAACCAGCCTCTCCAGGCAAAGCAGAGGGGGTGGCACACCCTTGTTGAGGCTGGCTAGAACTTCTGATACTTAGGGAACGAATTCCACCAGCTCCAACAGTCATCTCCCGCAGTAGACTAGACCTATTGAATTACCCTTTTGCACCCCAAAATCTCGACATTTGCGGTTAGTGATGTGCCGCTCCTGAACATCCATAAGGTTGCCTAGATTGAAGTGAAACATCGATTTTTGCTGTGCCCAGTAGTAGTTTCAACTGGAAGGTATAAACCAGCCAGAAGTTATTCCTGCTGGGATCGTTTTTTGTTTTTTTTTAATTTCTTACTTCATCTTTTAAATTTGTTATAAAATAAGGATATTGTTATAATGAAATGTCCACTAATTTTTTGTGATATGTAAAGCAGCAGAGATGCTTCTAAAACATTATTTCTGCTTAACTAACTAAAATAAACAATAAAAATGTAGTAATGGTGGTCTGATTTTAGCAGAAATAATAGTTAAAGTAAAAATAATAGTTGAGTGTTGTTTGCACTAAAGAGCATCAACTGTCAGCTAAAGATGGTACGGCAGTGTGAGGCACGACAAGTACTACAGCGGCTCTTCATTGATCAGAGCATTCCAGGGATTGTGTGCAGGATAGGATTAAACGAGATAGATTATAGTGAAGGTTATATAAGGTTACATTAGTGGAATCTGTCATAGTTACTATGGTACAGCTTTTTGCACTAAGCAAAGTTCGATTGCTGAACATTTGGTATGAGTTGAAACTGAACGCAAATAATGCGTTTCTCATGAAACTCCATGTTGTAGTCCCTGAACTGTGACATTATGTTCTACATGTCAGCATAATATAAATAGGACTTTTCTGTGAACTACCTTCATCAAGTTGAACACTACACAATTCATCAAGCAGTTTCTCATGACACTCCATGTTGTAGTCCCTGAACTGTGACATTATGTTCTATATCTCAGCATAATATAAATAGGACTTTTCTGTGAACTACCTTCATCAAGTTGAACACTACACAATACAACAAGCAGTTTCTCATGACACTCCATGTTGTAGTCCCTGAACTGTGACATTATGTTCTACATGTCAGCATACTATAAATAGGACTTTTCTGTGAACTACCTTCATCAAGTTGAACACTACACAATTCATCAAGCAGTTTCTCATGACACTCCATGTTGTAGTCCCTGAACTGTGACATTATGTTCTATATCTCAGCATAATATAAATAGGACTTTTCTGTGAACTACCTTCATCAAGTTGAACACTACACAATACAACAAGCAGTTTCTCATGACACTCCATGTTGTAGTCCCTGAACTGTGACATTATGTTCTACATGTCAGCATACTATAAATAGGACTTTTCTGTGAACTACCTTCATCAAGTTGAACACTACACAATACAACAAGCAGTTTCTCATGACACTCCATGTTGTAGTCCCTGAACTGTGACATTATGTTCTATATCTCAGCATAATATAAATAGGACTTTTCTGTGAACTACCTTCATCAAGTTGAACACTACACAATTCATCAAGCAGTTTCTCATGACACTCCATGTTGTAGTCCCTGAACTGTGACATTATGTTCTACATGTCAGCATACTATAAATAGGACTTTTCTGTGAACTACCTTCATCAAGTTGAACACTACACAATACAACAAGCAGTTTCTCATGACACTCCATGTTGTAGTCCCTGAACTGTGACATTATGTTCTATATGTCAGCATAATATAAATAGGACTTTTCTGTGAACTACCTTCATCAAGTTGAACACTACACAATTCATCAAGCAGTTTCTCATGACACTCCATGTTGTAGTCCCTGAACTGTGACATTATGTTCTACATGTCAGCATAATATAAATAGGACTTTTCTGTGAACTACCTTCATCAAGTTGAACACTACACAATACAACAAGCAGTTTCTCATGACACTCCATGTTGTAGTCCCTGAACTGTGACATTATGTTCTACATGTCAGCATAATATAAATAGGACTTTTCTGTGAACTACCTTCATCAAGTTGAACACTACACAATTCAACAAGCAGTTTCTCATGACACTCCATGTTGTAGTCCCTGAACTGTGACATTATGTTCTATATCTCAGCATAATATAAATAGGACTTTTCTGTGAACTACCTTCATCAAGTTGAACACTACACAATACAACAAGCAGTTTCTCATGACACTCCATGTTGTAGTCCCTGAACTGTGACATTATGTTCTACATGTCAGCATACTATAAATAGGACTTTTCTGTGAACTACCTTCATCAAGTTGAACACTACACAATACAACAAGCAGTTTCTCATGACACTCCATGTTGTAGTCCCTGAACTGTGACATTATGTTCTATATCTCAGCATAATATAAATAGGACTTTTCTGTGAACTACCTTCATCAAGTTGAACACTACACAATACAACAAGCAGTTTCTCATGACACTCCATGTTGTAGTCCCTGAACTGTGACATTATGTTCTACATGTCAGCATAATATAAATAGGACTTTTCTGTGAACTACCTTCATCAAGTTGAACACTACACAATTCATCAAGCAGTTTCTCATGACACTCCATGTTGTAGTCCCTGAACTGTGACATTATGTTCTATATCTCAGCATAATATAAATAGGACTTTTCTGTGAACTACCTTCATCAAGTTGAACACTACACAATACAACAAGCAGTTTCTCATGACACTCCATGTTGTAGTCCCTGAACTGTGACATTATGTTCTACATGTCAGCATACTAGGACTTTTCTGTGAACTACCTTCATCAAGTTGAACACTACACAATTCATCAAGCAGTTTCTCATGACACTCCATGTTGTAGTCCCTGAACTGTGACATTATGTTCTATATCTCAGCATAATATAAATAGGACTTTTCTGTGAACTACCTTCATCAAGTTGAACACTACACAATACAACAAGCAGTTTCTCATGACACTCCATGTTGTAGTCCCTGAACTGTGACATTATGTTCTACATGTCAGCATAATATAAATAGGACTTTTCTGTGAACTACCTTCATCAAGTTGAACACTACACAATACAACAAGCAGTTTCTCATGACACTCCATGTTGTAGTCCCTGAACTGTGACATTATGTTCTACATGTCAGCATAATATAAATAGGACTTTTCTGTGAACTACCTTCATCAAGTTGAACACTACACAATTCATCAAGCAGTTTCTCATGACACTCCATGTTGTAGTCCCTGAACTGTGACATTATGTTCTACATGTCAGCATAATATAAATAGGACTTTTCTGTGAACTACCTTCATCAAGTTGAACACTACACAATACAACAAGCAGTTTCTCATGACACTCCATGTTGTAGTCCCTGAACTGTGACATTATGTTCTATATCTCAGCATAATATAAATAGGACTTTTCTGTGAACTACCTTCATCAAGTTGAACACTACACAATTCATCAAGCAGTTTCTCATGACACTCCATGTTGTAGTCCCTGAACTGTGACATTATGTTCTACATGTCAGCATAATATAAATAGGACTTTTCTGTGAACTACCTTCATCAAGTTGAACACTACACAATACAACAAGCAGTTTCTCATGACACTCCATGTTGTAGTCCCTGAACTGTGACATTATGTTTTACATGTCAGCATAATATAAATAGGACTTTTCTGTGAACTACCTTCATCAAGTTGAACACTACACAATACAACAAGCAGTTTCTCATGACACTCCATGTTGTAGTCCCTGAACTGTGACATTATGTTCTACATGTCAGCATAATATAAATAGGACTTTTCTGTGAACTACCTTCATCAAGTTGAACACTACACAATTACAACAAGCAGTTTCTCATGACACTCCATGTTGTAGTCCCTGAACTGTGACATTATGTTCTACATGTCAGCATAATATAAATAGGACTTTTCTGTGAACTACCTTCATCAAGTTGAACACTACACAATTCATCAAGCAGTTTCTCATGACACTCCATGTTGTAGTCCCTGAACTGTGACATTATGTTCTACATGTCAGCATAATATAAATAGGACTTTTCTGTGAACTACCTTCATCAAGTTGAACACTACACAATACAACAAGCAGTTTCTCATGACACTCCATGTTGTAGTCCCTGAACTGTGACATTATGTTCTACATGTCAGCATAATATAAATAGGACTTTTCTGTGAACTACCTTCATCAAGTTGAACACTACACAATTACAACAAGCAGTTTCTCATGACACTCCATGTTGTAGTCCCTGAACTGTGACATTATGTTCTACATGTCAGCATAATATAAATAGGACTTTTTCTGTGAACTACCTTCATCAAGTTGAACACTACACAATTCACAAGCAGTTTCTCATGACACTCCATGTTGTAGTCCCTGAACTGTCATTATGTTCTACATGTCAGCATAACTGTGAACTACCTTCATCAAGATAATTGACACTCCAAGTCCCTGAACTGTGACATGTGCATAATATAAATAGGACTTTTCTGTGACTACACAATTCATAGTTTTGAACACACTCCATCATCAAGTTTCACAATTCATCAAGCAGTTTCTCATGACACTCCATGTTGTAGTCCCTGAACTGTGACATTATGTTCTACATGTCAGCATAATATAAATAGGACTTTTCTGTGAACTACCTTCATCAAGTTGAACACTACACAATTCATCAAGCAGTTTCTCATGACACTCCATGTTGTAGTCCCTGAACTGTGACATTATGTTCTACATGTCAGCATAATATAAATAGGACTTTTCTGTGAACTACCTTCATCAAGTTGAACACTACACAATACAACAAGCAGTTTCTCATGACACTCCATGTTGTAGTCCCTGAACTGTGACATTATGTTCAACATGTCAGCATAATATAAATAGGACTTTTCTGTGAACTACCTTCATCAAGTTGAACACTACACAATACAACAAGCAGTTTCTCATGACACTCCATGTTGTAGTCCCTGAACTGTGACATTATGTTCTACATGTCAGCATAATATAAATAGGACTTTTCTGTGAACTACCTTCATCAAGTTGAACACTACACAATTCATCAAGCAGTTTCTCATGACACTCCATGTTGTAGTCCCTGAACTGTGACATTATGTTCTACATGTCAGCATAATATAAATAGGACTTTTCTGTGAACTACCTTCATCAAGTTGAACACTACACAATACAACAAGCAGTTTCTCATGACACTCCATGTTGTAGTCCCTGAACTGTGACATTATGTTCTATATCTCAGCATAATATAAATAGGACTTTTCTGTGAACTACCTTCATCAAGTTGAACACTACACAATTCATCAAGCAGTTTCTCATGACACTCCTTGTTGTAGTCCCTGAACTGTGACATTATGTTCTATATCTCAGCATAATATAAATAGGACTTTTCTGTGAACTACCTTCATCAAGTTGAACACTACACAATTCATCAAGCAGTTTCTCATGACACTCCATGTTGTAGTCCCTGAACTGTGACATTATGTTCTACATGTCAGCATAATATAAATAGGACTTTTCTGTGAACTACCTTCATCAAGTTGAACACTACACAATACATCAAACACTGAACGTACCTAAAATTTTCGGTTGAGTCAGTTGGAACGCTGTTGAAACCCTTGTTAGGCAAGCTTATGCTCATGGTTACATCTTTGAGCAGTAATTTTCCAAACATCTAACGGGGCCCAAAAAGTGAATTTTAAATATCTTTAACCCTCTGGGTGATATGCGTCTTTATCAATGGTGAGGGGCCTATTTTTGTTAATTGTGCACATATCAAAAAACTGTTTATACAGCCAAAAATTTTATTATATATAATTATAATCTTAACCCTTTGCATGCCACTAATAAATGCATTAACATTCCTGAAACGTAAAACATAAATAAATTTTGTTTCTTTAAGTTCAAAGCTAATTTTTATTATAGCTAAATTATAAAAGGTAAAATCAAAAACGTATAAAACAGGGCATTTTACTTAAAATTAGTTTATTGATTAGTAAAAATAAAAAGAATTCTTTACAAACTCTTTATTTTAAATACATTTTTTATTCAATAATAAAACCACTTATTAACCCTTTGCACTCCAAAGGCCTGCATTGCAGGCCATGGCGGTGCACGGGCAGACTCCCCACCAACTCCAATTAAAATACGTTAGCCTGTCCCACAGCTCCAGCGGCCTGCATTGCAGACCATGGCGGATTCCCCACTAGCTCTTATTTATTTTTGCAATGGACGTGTTAGCACTCCACATTATTTTGAGCCAACCATTGCGTAACAGTTTAAATGCCAATTTAAAGGTCTACTTTACTAATAGCTATTTAAGTACTAACACTTTGCTAATTTTTTAATTAGTTAGCTTATTTCATGTATTTTACGTGTTTTTCTTGGTTATCTTTTATTTAATGTACAAATGATTTTAAAATAATACTTTATTAAAAGGTGATACTAGGATAAATAAATAGTTTTTAATCGATTCCAAGGTTTTTATTATTCAAAAAATTTAAAAAACGAATAAAACCTAACCTAAACAATATACAGTAGTGTAAAAACCATAGCATATTGCTATAACATATGTATGTTTACAAGACAAATTTACCACAAACATACAAAAAATGCTAATAAATGAAATAACTTTTTTAACGAGTTACTAATAATAGTATTTGAATAAAATTTGGCCGTTAATAATAATAATACGTGTATAAAAATATAAAAGTGTAAAACCAATTGCATTTTGCAATAATAAAAATTTTTATAAATAAAAATATTAAGTATAGGTATATATAATAATTATAAGTGCAGGAATATTAAAATTGTAAAATCAAAATTAGTCCTTAAACCTTTTCGCTTTGTGGTATAATCTAAAACAGTTACCAGCATGTAATCCCGGTTTGTTTGTGCAAGTGTCACAGTACATTCTTGTACGCCTTGTTATCCAGATGTGGTAGATGTTATCTTTGTTTACTATTCGTGTAACAGATAAGCTAAGTAGGGTGGGACCGAGCTGTAGGACAATCAAGATGTTGCTTCATCTCCCCTTTCAATGTCTGAGATAGAGATAACAATATCAGTCAGCAAGTCTAAAAATAAAGGTTGACCTAAACATGATATGCAATTCTCTTACAAACGTGATATAAAGAATTGCATTTAATTCAACTAAAAAATTTATTACTGGTTATTGAAAATATTGCATTTTATTCACTGGTTATTTCTAATTCTGAAAACTTTATTTGGTACCGTATAGATACACCACAAAAATCATAGAAAATGAAATAAGACACAATACGTGCTGCCTGCAATGCAGGACATTGGAGCGTTCAAGCAAATTAGTATCAGCCTGCATTGCGGGCCATTGGAGCGCAAGGACGAAAAAATTATTTATGCCGCCGGAGCTAGTTTGAGTATGGCGCTGGCCTGCACTGCAGGCCATTGGAGTGCTGGGACATTCTATAAAATCATTTTATGAAATCCATTGGAGCGCTAAGGGTTAATATTAAAGTGCAAAAATAAATAACAACTTTTATTTCAGTTGTGTGGGTCTGATGATGTGTTCCTTGAACATGAAAGGCCTCATAAAAATAAAATTTCATAATTATTGGAGTGCTTGTTTATAAATTAAGTACTAATAAATTGTTAATGGCATCTTTTTCATATAAAAACTGTAAAATTTACTGCCCTAATTTTGTCCTGCTGTTTGTATGCATTGAATAGTTTCAAAATTCTCTTAAACTAAAAATAAAAATATAAGGGTAAGAGTTTAGCTGTCCCAAGTTCTAAGACACACATGTAAAAATTAAAAATTTTAAAATGTAAATCATTTATGCACAATGAACATATTTTTAAATTGTAGTGTTTTATTTTAACCAAAATCAATTTTACATTCATTTATTAATAATTACAAAATAACATGGTTTATAGTGGCTATACAATATTTATTTATAACTAAAAATTACAATCCAAAATCACAATAACTTCGATTCTTACAAATAGTACTCATTGAATAATGTTCATGACACTGTAAAATCTATAGGGTGATAATAAGTACCTAATTAAAAAATAAGTTCAAGTTTATACAGACTGTTATCATTTAGTTAGGTTCAAGGGCTTACTTTCCTTCAAGAATCAAAAGTGAGATAACCATGTTATATAACAAGGTGAATGAGTATAGATTATTGTAAGTTAACTTTTAGTGCAGATTAATCTTAAACAACATAACACAATTTAACAATTACCAGAGTTTTTCTTAAAATTTTACTTTATACAACATTAAAACATTTCAATCTTCACTGATGAGTTGTTGTTAAATCAATTGGTGATTGTGTCACCAATATGTGTGCTAGTGCTAAACTGAAATCACTCAATCGAATTCTCTACTCCAAGTAAACATGATGTAATGCATGGCCACTGTCAAGTTAAGTTATAATAAAACCGGTCATTCACAATATCGTACTCAAATTTAAAAAAGAAACAACCATTTATCTGTCCTCATTCATAATAATCTGTAGTACTATTTTGTAGCAGTCATCTGACAGGACTTTCAATCAATTTTAACAAAAACTCTAAACAAAATGTTGTAACAATAAAGTAGTCCATACAGTAAAACAACACCACACGTAAACACGTAGTAAAACGTGTAAACACCTAGTAACACATGTAAACACGTTGTAACGCACGTAAACAAAGTGACTGCTATGTTTTTAGTTATAGCTCAGCTGAATGTAATGTGTTCAACAGTACTTGGTGTAATCTGGTCATATATTATCTGTTAGACAGGGTTATTATAAAATAATGGAACAAAAATAAAGTTAATTTCTTTACAGACAGAGTAAAAAAATCATGAAAAATTCCTAAAACAATATGTTTTATGAACAATTTTTTATGTGTATTGCAAAAATGTTAATATGTATTACAAATACTTGATATAAGCGTGGTCAGTTATTCTACAAATGTCCAGAGTAAAACTGCCATTCTAAAGGCATCAAGTGTATCATGTTGATATCATGTAAAAAGTTAAACTGTGATCAGTCCTTTTTTGGCAAATTACGACATAACTGATATACCTAGTGACTAAAGTAACCCACCTCATCAATTGACCTTGACTTATAAGATTTCTGAGCAGCACTAACACTATCCACCTACATCACATTTATTTATTTATTCAATCACAACATTTCCTTACAAATTTTAGATGCCCAAATCCAGTGGACTTGTCAGCAAAACTTATAATTTCTAAAAACCTTTACATTAACCCTTTAACCACTGCGTTCCTGGATTTATGGTGACATCCGAGTGCCGGGCTTAGTTCCATACTAAGACTCCCCAGCACCGATGTCAGTTTGTCAAATAATTACAACATACTGTGACTATCACATATCTATCTGAGAATAAACATTGGAAAACAACTCGTAAAATATCAAAGTAACCATTCCTGAACACGTGTATGATACAAAGCGCGTGGTATCCAAGTAGTTTGAGAAATTGTCCAGAAGATTGCACCATCAACTGGACAGCTATCTTTTCTAACATAATAGAACGCGAAGTAACACAATATTACAGCTGATGGTGGTTGTTCACAAAACTAGAGTTGCATGATATATCTCGGGTACAGCAGTTAAAGGGTGAAGTACATTACAGTAATACACATACCATGCATTCACATTATTCTATCAAATAAATCTAAACTTTGTGTGGCTGGGTGGGAGAATTCATTACTTAATGTGTTATAATAGTGGAATTATCTCAACTCTAATATCTATGATATTGGTGACAAAATAATATTTTGAGCAAGGGATCATTGGAAAGTAGACAGCACAGAACAACAAACAAGAGGAAGAAAACATGAATTATGGAACAGGAAACCACTGGAATCAGGTTACAAATGGTGAAGCAGCGAGAATAGACTCTAGATGGCCTGGGTTGACATGTATGTTTATCACCGAATATAACAATAGAATATATTCACTTTGATGAGACAACACCACCAACATGATACTTGTTTAAATTTGCGCCCTTCCCAATATTTGTGTTGTGTTGAGTGTTCAATAAGCTTCCCCAGCTCTTAGCATAATAAGGGTCATTCCTCACCAAGAACTATATTAAGTCACTTCTGTATTATCTAAATTTGTGATTACTAAATCTTAAGTTTCATTTGAACATTTTAAACATTTTTTAAATTTAAATTTTGACCATTTAAAAACATTAATAATCCTTTACAATGGCTGTGTCTCTCTTATACATTGTACTTTATTCAAGTTACTAATAGTTAAAATCGCCTACAACTTTAAATATATGTATTAATAACCCTTTGTATACTATAAAAAAGTTACCTAATATCTCTGTAACAGAAAACTAAAAATATTAATATTTTAAGTTATTAAAGTTTTTTTTTAGTTTTGTTGGTGTGAAAATTAATGATAATGTATTGTTTTGCAAATCTCTATTTCTATTGACTGAATGTATATATGCACAGTAATATTGAAATGCAGTTCAGTTGTTTTACTATGTAATTGTTATAAAACATAGTTACAATTATTATAGTACTCATTTTATTCTAGTTAAAAAGTATGAAATTCAAATACAAGATAATGAGAATAAAAACATACAAATATGAAAAAGGGACACTAAAACTGACGTAAGGTGTGATAAATTTCAAATAAATTGGTTACAAATTTATTATAATTACAGAAAGTTATGGTTATTATAGTAGGCACAATAGTAGAATTATACTATTTAAACAATCATGAAATAATGATACAAAATAATGCCATGGTTGTGTAGTAAAATGAAAATGTTAATAAAATGGAATTTTATGAACAATGAATAATCATATTTAAAAAGTAGATAACCATGCACAGCAGTAAATAATAGCTGAGTATCAGTTTACAAACAAACTAAAACGTCTGAACAGCAATTAATTGATTGTGACAAAAGAATATTTCCGCTTAGAGTGACAGCTTGTTTGTGTGTCTGAATTTGTAAAACAAACAAAAACTGGAGCTGTGACTGTCACTGGATATTATGATGAGTCACGTTACACTGCCATACTAAAACACCAAAGAAGCGCCATTTCACATTCTGATGAACTTTTGTAGAACTGACATTAACATACATTGTTCTGGGATACCAAAATATATTTTTCTTAAAACGTTTTAGAGTGAGATTTAATCGAGATATTCCGCTTATAGTACAGTAGGTTGATAATAATGTTATTCTGTAAATTTTCTTAAAAGCTAGATTAGCTCTAGGCCTAATATACATAATGTCTAAATATAGCAATTTTCCTAGAATATTAAATATCTGCAACCATATGCTCTCACAGTTTGGTAGTTTAATCTCAAGTGTATGAATTCTTTTGCGTAAAATGTTGGCCTTCATGTGACAAAAATACGTCCTGGTTGCATTTAAATCATACTTATGTGAAAAAGATTCACCAGTGTGTATGTCAGTGTGTGCAAATCTGATTCTTGTTAAAGCTAATATATTGTAAATACTAACTTGGAATGTTATTTGAGAATAAATTTATTTTAGATTTGAGGCCACTTACATTCTGATAATAAATGCTAAAACTAATGGTGGGTTTACTCATACGAACATTATTAAAATGGGTAACAAGATTTTGTACATTTGCCATTGTTATACGTTACAAAAGGTACATATTTGTAAAACATATAATGATGGCAAGTGACTGAAATTCTGTTATCCTTTCAAACCTTCCATCACCAATAACAAACTTTAAATAAAGAGTTATTAGAATTATGAGAATTTATGAAACAACTAATTATAATAAAAATTAACAATATGTAAGAAATATTTTAACAATTAATATATACTCTCATAAGATTAACATTTAAACTTTGGAAGTCTGTGAGACAAAGGTCTATAGTAGGATATATTTCAAATCCACAAAAGGAATATTTAGTATGTATGAGCTATCGATTGATACCAATTGATACTATAACTATGTACAGTTTAAACTTTCTCCAAATCATCCTCTGTGAGAAATTGTTCAACAGCGAGTTTCCCTTATCCTTCCAAACGAAAATCAAGCAGTTAGATGGATAAAAACTCACAATTATTGAATTTTTTGAAATAATACAAATGTGATAAGGTTCTTTGGTTGTTGTACTATTGTCATTTATATATCTTAGCATATAAACGATTTATAATACAACGGACACACAGTTTATAAACAAAATACTTATAAAGTGTACTTTTATGGAAGTTATTATAAAAAATATATTTTGATAAAATAAAAAAAATTATATTCAGTGTAGTATTTAACTATTTTTTTCATATTTACGTTAAATATTTGCAAATTTTTCCACCTGTACTTTTGAAATTATTATTTTGGCATAAAAATTTGTTCACTTATTTGTCTTTTACAACATGAAAATATTGACAATTTCATGACAGTACAAATATTGAAAAATTAAATAATAATAATTAAAAAATACAATATGTATCTGAAATAAAATTAAGTTGTAAAATAAATTGTACTATTACATTGTAAAATATATAAAACCAAAATTTTTTTAACGCTGAAAATGGATTTTCATTTTGCAGTTAATTATGTATAGTAAACCAAACAGCTGTGAAAGCCTGGACTGAACCAACGGACCTCTCATGTCTGGCTAGTACAATCCTGACCCGAACTTTTAAAATGATTGAAGTAACGTTTCACTTAGGTTTTTACATGATATACAATATCCTGTCATACGTATGCACGTTCATAGACATTAATCTATAAATATCCGTGAACATTCCTCTGTGAATCTATACAGGGTGTTCTGAAAAAAGGTGCCCATAAGTCAGGGCGTGATTCCTCACATCAAAATAAGAAAAAAAGGTCTAATTAACATAGGTCCGAAAATGCTTAGTTACCAAGTTATACAGGGTGAAAGATTTCGTCTGAATTTCAGTTCCCCTGCTGCAACGAAGCCCTACGGGTATTTGTTGGCTGTTAATTAAGATGTACAATTTAGCGTACTTTATGTAAAATGAACTGAAAAATTGAATAAAACCGTTTCCAGACCTGTAGCTACAGTAATTTTTAAGATATGTGACGAAATACGCGAAACTTGGTCCCGAAAAACAAGTTACATTTAGGTTTGAAGCAGATTTACTATGTTAAATGTACAATAAACACAAAATATTTTTTCACGGTACTTGTAGAAAATTTAATTTTGAAGAGAAAGATGTAAAATAAGTCTATAATAGACAAACGCAAACTTTAAAAAATAATCCTTAATTACATACAAAACGCATGAAAAATAGACAAAATCTGTTAAGCTCTCTACAAATGTAATATTGAAATTAAAACAGCTGTTTTATTAAAATATTTGATTTGAGAAACAAAATAATTTCTATTTAAAACATATGTTTTAACAATGTAACATTGTTTATAATAATTTAAATAAACATTACAAGCAGCTATTTTTCCATTGCTCATTAAGTGCGTGTGTTGATCTGTACTTTAATACAAGTTAGTGCGAGTGCCGTTGAAGTTAATTTTTGATAGCTAATAATATCTTATTCATCATGGCAGGTAATATGAATATTATGTACACTAATGGTGAAATGGCAGACATGCATTTAATGTACGGTCTTGCACATTGCAACAGTCGTCAGGCTAGACGACTCTATCAGGAACATTTTCCTCATAGACAGTTACCGACTCATAAAATGTTTTCTTCCATTCATAGAAGGCTAAGCGAGACGGGAACCTTTAAATCTGGAAAAGTTGGTAGATCAGGACGGCCACGTACAACGTGTACAGCTGAATTGGAGGAGGGCGTGTTGGACGAAATAGAGAATCATCCTGGAAGAAGTACTAGAGAACTAGCCTTGGATTTCGGTGTTAGTAATTCAATTGTCTGGAAGATTTTACACGAGCAGCAGTTGCATTCTTATCACTATCAAAGGGTCCAGGCTCTTTTGCCTCGAGATTACTTTCCTCGTGTTCAGCTATGCCAATGGCTTATCCAAAGGTGCAGAAATCCACATTTTTTAAATTACATTATCTTTACTGATGAAGCAAAATTTTCAAGAATGGCTATTCTTAACACCCACAATACTCACATGTGGGCAATTGAAAATCCACGTGCTATTTCAGAGAACCGTCACCAATATCAGTTTTCTATAAACGTATGGGCTGCTATTCTGGGTGATAAAATTTTTATTAGTTTTTTACCTGATACGCTCAATGGTGAAAATTATTTACATTTCTTGACGACTAATCTGAATGAGTTACTCGAAGATGTGCCACTATACACACGCAACAACATGTGGTTCATGCAGGATGGAGCTCCAGCTCATTACACATTACAAGTAAGAGAATTTTTAAATGAAGCATATCCAAACAGATGGATTGGTCGAGGAGCCCCAGTAGCATGGCCTGCAAGGTCACCTGACCTCAATCCTCTAGACTTTTTCTTATGGGGACATTTAAAGACGCTTGTCTACGACTCGCCTGTGGATACCATAGAAGAGTTGCGAATAAGGATTGTTAACGGGATTCAAAGGATACGTGAGACACCTGGGATCTTCGAAAGAGTTCGGCAGTCTATGAGAAGACGGCTGGATGCTTGTATTTTGAATGAGGGGAAACATTTTGAACATCTACTGTGACGTGGTTAGTTTTTTAGGACAAGTGTAACTTTTTTGTTGAATGATAATTCAGATAACTTTTTTATGTATGATAATGTATGATTGTTAAAAATATTTACTTGATAAAAAATAATAGTAACTCATTAATTTGTTTTAATAAAACAGCTGTTTTAATTTCAATATTACATTTGTAGAGAGCTTAACAGATTTTGTCTATTTTTCATGCGTTTTGTATGTAATTAAGGATTATTTTTTAAAGTTTGCGTTTGTCTATTATAGACTTATTTTACATCTTTCTCTTCAAAATTAAATTTTCTACAAGTACCGTGAAAAAATATTTTGTGTTTATTGTACATTTAACATAGTAAATCTGCTTCAAACCTAAATGTAACTTGTTTTTCGGGACCAAGTTTCGCGTATTTCGTCACATATCTTAAAAATTACTGTAGCTACAGGTCTGGAAACGGTTTTATTCAATTTTTCAGTTCATTTTACATAAAGTACGCTAAATTGTACATCTTAATTAACAGCCAACAAATACCCGTAGGGCTTCGTTGCAGCAGGGGAACTGAAATTCAGACGAAATCTTTCACCCTGTATAACTTGGTAACTAAGCATTTTCGGACCTATGTTAATTAGACCTTTTTTTCTTATTTTGATGTGAGGAATCACGCCCTGACTTATGGGCACCTTTTTTCAGAACACCCTGTATATATTTGTGTTAATGCAGACCTTTAAAATAGGTACAAAGGAGACCCAGCATAAAAAATATTCAAATTCGATTTTAAATGGTTTGATATCTAGCTAGAGGTCCAAACATGGGTTTAGCTTTTCTCTCCTTACCCTTGGCCCTGGTGAGCGTGAGCAGTGGTATCTCTGGTAGATGAAGTTAGTGACTCGTTTATATAGAGTTTTCACTGCTGTAGCCCAGATCTTTTGCCTTGAGGTGGCACCTCTTGTCATCTTCATCAAGGACTTGTCAATGTCCAGTCTGCTGACAAGTGTAATTATAATTGCTCTTGGACCAGTGTCTTGGTTCTCCTCACCATTCTCTGCACTGTGTCCACCATACCAGTTGACCAGTCTGGAAACTGAATTGCTGATACTATTTTGTGCCGAACTTTCAAAACCTTTACCAAGGTGAATATACAACGCCTAACATTGTCTGTGGGGAAGTATGGAGTTTTGTGTCAGAGCTGTGAATATGAGTTTTCAGTAAAAGAGCGTACACCATCATACCTGGTGGTGTAATTCCATACACAGAAATGCAATAATAATGCAGGTTGAAAGGACAAGCATACTTCACTGTTGACTTGGTGGTCAGCTGTGTGGACAATGTTGCCAACTCAGTAAAAGGATGCAAAATTTCCGAGATTGAAAGATTCCTATTATAGCACAACTGATGTAGTGCTTTGTATTACTGGATTGCCTGCTGAGTCATATCTTTTAAGGCATCAACTTATATTGCAAACCGATGTACAATTATATTGTTAATTGTAGTGGATTTATGTATTCCTTCTTTGTAGTGACCACTGTATATTTTTAGTTATATAATGACTACACGCACCACTGTAGAGTAAGATTTTTTAAATATATGCTTGTTACACATAGATGCTAATAGACTAAGTTCAATAATATATATATATATATATATATATATATATATATATATAAGTAGATATGAATGTGGGGTTTCTAGACCACTTTTGGGACAGACAGTAAATCAATAGAAATTCCTGTTTAAAGGACAATAAACGAATCTGTAAAATCAAACAGTAATGGAAAATACTGTTTAAAGGACAATAAACGAATCTGTAAAATCAAACAGTAACTCACGAATGAAAAATTAACCGAATCTATAGCTGTTTGCTTCTACTTTCTTAAGGTGTCTATTGGAAACTTCTGCTTCGAATCAATCTATTGGAAATGATCTCATATCTGCTTCAAATCAACGAAAATTCTGTTGTAAATATATTAAAATCTTAATGAAAAATCTATTGCCAATGTTCTTATATCTGTTTTGAATAAACGGAAATTGTGTGGTAAATATATTAAAATCTTAATAAAAAATCTCTGAAATGGAATGAAAAATCAAGAAATCTAAAATTTTACTGAATTTCTCTAATATCGTTCTTAATCACATCATATGATAAAAATTTCTCAGAAACAACAACAACATAACAAATCGCGTTTGTAACAGCATTTTGAAAATCCATATTGATAATTATATCGTTCTTTGAAGCAGAAATATTTGTCAAACTCTTTGTTGTATCAATGACATAAATAGGTCTATTCGCTAAAAATTCTTTAGGATTATAATACATTTCCATATTTTTGTAGTAAACTTTCTTAAAATCTTGATACATCTGATACATGATTCTGAGAAGACCTCCTGAAATGTTTAAATTTTGTAATTCATCTGGATAATAAGAACCGTTCAATTTTACTCTGATATTTTTTACATTCAAACTATCAAACTTTGAAGGATTTTTCTCTTGATTATTCTGTCTATCTGTTTGAAAACCTATAATAACAAACTTAGGATTGAAGATATTTCTATAAATATTTGTGATATCGAACGAATAAGTTGTTCCGGAAATACCTTTTTGCTCAATACATTGCCAATCTAGAAAATTAAACATAATGTTTTGAGATTTTGTAATTTCATCAATCAACTGAATTTTACTCGTGGTTTTGTAATAAATCATCGGAACTCTAATGAAAAACTCGTTAATTGTAATTTTGCCATCAACAGGCATAACATTTCCAGTTGCAGTCTTCAGAATCACATCATCGTCTTCAGCTCTTATGAAACTAATGTAAAATCCACCTTTATAGATTGGAAAATTTACATTTTCAAAGAATCCTAAGCCGAAATGTGCTAAATCACCGACCGCTTCAAATTGTCCAAATTTAAAAGTTGATTCAAAACTGTTTGAAAATACATCACTTTTGGAATAACAAATGGTTCCTTTAATAGTGCTTAATTGGCCACAGTTTTCGACTTCTTCTATCAATTTATTGTGTTTTCTTACTTCAATCTTAGAAAATAAAAACGGTATAAAATTATCGATTAATCTAACATTATCAGTTCCAAGATATGCTTGACCATCTTGTTTTGTTAAAGTTCCAGAAATATAAAACTGGAAGTTAGACGAGCAAAAATTATCTCCAAAATCAATATTAAACTCAGTTCTTTTATTCGGTTCATTCAAATGTTGTTTACTAATTGGATAGAAATTTTTAAACTCCGCCCTTTCAATATCGCCTGAATACTTTTTGTAGTCCACCATTTAATAAGAGAAAATTTCAAAATTCTTTTACGAAAATTTTAATCATGTATAAATCGATAAGAAAAGATAAAATTCAAACTATTATCTACATTTTGAATAATTTCTGTTTTAATTTGTGTTCCAAATACGTCAAAAATATTTTGTGAATCCATATTTATTAAGTAATAATTTGTTGACAACTTCTTTAAAATCTTTACCATTACTCAGTTCATTCAAAACAAAAACACATAAATGACCACAAATTGGGGGATCTTTATAATCTTGAATCTGAGAATCATTGTAGTAGACGCTTGATTTTTTCAAATATTGGATCAATTCTATAGGTGGTTTGTCCTCAATTCTTCCATACGAATCAAAATAACATGCATTCTTATCATTTTTATAATAACAAATCCAATGCGTTCCACCTCCCATAATCGAGTCTAAATTCACAATTCCACATTCAAATTTCTTAACTTTTTCAGGTAATGTATCTCTCATGAAGATTCCTCTAAAATGTTTAATATTTTTGCAGATTTCTTCCAATTCCCCGAATGTTAAAGGTTTGATTTCAAATTTTTTTTAATGTTTGATTTCACGTAATTCAAAGTTTTTTCATCTAATCCAGATCCTGTAACATCTTCCAACTTTTTATCTAACCAATTTAAAATGTTTCGAACAATAGGAATCACATCTTTTTTAACGATTGGAGCAGCTTTACGAACATAAGGAACAACATTTTTAACAACTGGAATATTTTCTCCAAAATTTAATAAATCTTTCAAAAGTCCACCATTTTTAAGTTCTTTCAACTGATTATAAGAAAATTCTATTCTGGTTCCTTTATTGTTTTTCTTATGTTTTTCGAGTTTATTGTATTGTCTATTTGTTAAAAATATCTTATCTTCGCCATTTTTTAGTTGATCTATTTTAAATTGAATACTAACGGGTATTTTTTTCTTAAAAGCGGATTTTATTTTTTCTTTCTGATTTTTGCTGAAATTTACGTTCACCTCCATTTATATAGTTAAAATTTCAAGTTCTCTTTGATTCCCATTCCTAGTTTTCTCTTCAAAAACATTGCTCCAGCTGTTGGGAGCGCAACAAATCTTTCACCTAAACTAGCATCTTTTGATAAAAATCTATCCATTGCCTTATCTTGCAAAACTTTATCTGCTATATGTCTGGAATTTGTGTCTCTATGTTTTGCATAAAAAATATCGTGTTCCATAGCAGCTTGATCTAATTTATTTATACCAGGATCTCCTCTTTTTAGTCTTTTTTCGAGTTTTGTGCCAGGCCCCAGATACTGATAAGTTGGTATGTGTAATTCAAAAGGTAAATTGTTGATAAAATCATTCAAAAGTCCACTACCCTCAATCATAGATGAACTTATTGCCGGCAAAATTCGTTTTAAATATTTAATTCCATCAGGTTTTTCAATCATTTCATCAAGTTTGTTCGAAATAAAATCCTTAATTGCTTTCTTTTCGTTCAAAAAATTGTTGTTTCCAGCCTTTTCTTGAGCATAAATATAATTTATAATTCCATCGAGTTTTGTCAAATCGTCGATATATCTGTACTCAATCTTATTATCACTGTATTTTCTTATACCTGATCCTTCGATTCGTTTTTCCCAAATTGGTTTAATTAAGTTCATATATTTTTTACCTCTACTTGACTTAGGCTTCTTAGTAGATGGATCATTATTTTTGTAAATTGAGTCAGATTCCCATAAAATTTCTGTATACTTTTTCAAATCTTCTTCAGAATAAAAATTATCTTTTGGAGCGTCATAGTTTGTTAATAATCTCCATAAACCTTGAGTTCCTTCATATGTTTTTTCATTAATAATGATATCATTATGTTCAAAATTAACGGGTAAATTTCCAATCATAAAACTTCTCTTTTTTCTGTCCCAATACAAACCAAATTTATCATCCTTTGCTCTAGGAAGAAATTTTTTACCAATTTCACCAATTATTATATCCGTTGTTCCAGGACTTATTGGTTCAACTATGGTAGAGTCTTCAATGATTCGAGGTCTAAATGGTGTTGAAGATGGTAATTTTGGCAATTCAAACTCTTCCACTTCAGATTCTGGAATTGAAATATCGGCAAATTGTCGTACAACTGGAACCAAATTCATCAAATTTTGATTATCACTTAAAACATTTTCAATTTTGCCCTCAACGTTTTTTATTGCAGAAGTTACAGGTTGATTGATTTTTTGAATAAATTCTTGTTCTTTTTCATCAATTCGAATCTGTTCTTTAAATTCTTTGATTAATTTCTTTTCGATTTGATCAAGTTTTTTCGCTTCTTCAGAAGTTACGTTCACCATTTAATTAGAAAAATTTTGAAACGTGAACGTGGAACGTAAAACGTGGAACGTAAAAACGTGAACACGAAACGTAAAACATGAACGTGAAACACGAACGTGAAACGTAAACACGACCGTGGAACATGAACGTGGAACGTAAAAACGTGAACGTGGAACGTAAAACCGTGAACGTGGAACGTAAAACGTGAACAGATTTACCGTTTTTCAGTTGTTTTCATAATGTAAATAAAAATTAAAGATAATATAAAAATAGTTGTAACAAATATTTTATCAAGTAGATTTGTCAGACCACTGAGCAGCATTTATGTTAGAAAATTTATTCAAATATTTTCCATTTTAGTTAAAAAACCGTAGTCTTCTTTCCAAATTTTATCACACAACTCAATAAAGTGGTTAAAACTCATATCAGATCCCACATAATTGTTATAAATCTTTCTGGAATAATGATCATCTTGTTTAAAAACACACAACATATTCAAATTATTTCTTATAACTTGTTTATCAACCTTTGAAAAGCATTGAGAAAGATAGATACAAGATATGTTTTTGTGACGAGACATTACGAAATATTCTTTAATAACGTCTTGATTTTCTAAAATACAATCATCGAAAACGATTAAAGAATTTGGTTTACATTCGCTTAAGTGAACTATGTCCTCAGAAGCATTATAAAAATGTGATATTTCTTTGCTTAAGTTCTTCTCAATATTTTCAAATCTTTCTTGTAATTTTTTATAGGCGTCTTGTTCTAAAGATTTACTAAAAACATACAAATTGGAATAAGGAATCAACCTATTGTAGATAAAATTCAATAATAAAGTTGTTTTTCCACATCCACTTGAACCAACAATTAACAATCTGATTGGTTGATCTTTCTTATTTTCTTCAAACGTTTAGAGTTTTATCTGATCTTTTTGCTTTAAAAATTTCTCCATTTAAATAGCGAAAATGAAGCTGTTCAAGTTGACTTCAGAAAGCTCTCAATTATTTTTAAACTTGGAACATCCTATTCATTTAGAGGAAGAATCAAATTATTTCATCGGTTTAAGCGGTTTTTATTCTGACAATTTTGTAATAAATATTAGTGAAAGTTCTCCTTATTGTATAGGATTTAGTGAGAAGAACGTAACAAAATATTATGGTTTAAACAAAGGATATTATACTTTCGATCAAATAAAAAATTCCCTTAAAAATTATCTGAAAACATTCAAACAATCAGATAAATCTTTAAACTTTGACGAAAACAAGTTTGAAATGCAAAAAAATTATCTCTCTAATAAAATTCAAATAAAATCACCAGTAAGAATAATGTTTTCAGCAATTATTGTAGATTTATTAGGGTTTGTTCAAGAAACTATTGAGCCAAATCAGGTATATTTAGGAAATAAAACGCCAAAATTTAGACCGTTCGATGTAATTGAAGTGCACTGCAATCTCGTTGAACCTAGTTTTGAAAATCATACCGAACATTTACACAAAGAATCTGAAATTTTGTACACTTTTTTCCCAAATGTTGCTTATGGATCAAAAATCAGTGAAAAACCGAATGAAATCGATTATATTCCAATTAGAAAAAATATTAAAAGAATTCAAAAAATCGTTCTAACTATACAAGACTCTGAGGGAAATTTATTAAATAATGAGAGTAAAACAACAATATATTTAAGATTGTCGAAAGAATGATGAATCAAGGGGGGAACGAATCGTTCTTACCTTCAAACTTTCAAAAAAACACCGTTTTTATCAATGAATCTGGCCTTTATTCTCGAAATAAAAATGTTTCTATCTAAATGGAGACAGTTGTAGATCTAATAAATAATCAACTCAAATTCAATAATACAGAAATTTTTACAATTGTTGACGAAAATAACGAAATTTGGTTCAAAGCAAAAGATGTTGCAGAAATTTTAGAATATGAAAACACGAGGCAAGCTATCATAAATAATGTCGATAATGATGATAAAAACAACTTTTGAATGTATAAATTACAGGAGTCTATCCCATAGACCCCAAGAAACAAGGGGCTATTCGAATGGCCCCTTAACAATCTTCATCCTGACACTGTTTTTATCAATGAATCTGGACTTTACGATGAAAATGTTTCTAAATTTTATTAAACTCTAGAATTATGATATTTTGTCTGTAAATGTTTTTGAAGATAAGGTAACCATATTTCTTTACAAACGCAACATTTTTTTCTCTTCTAACGTTAATTTTTCTATTTTATCGTATAATTCTCTCTCATATTTACTACGACAAACTTTACAATAATAGTATAATCCACCTTTGCTTCTTTTATCTTGAGAAAACTTCGACAAATCTTTAAATTCTTGACACTTTATACATTTCTTTTGAGCCTCCATTTATATACAAAAAATTATAGCTTTGACTTCCTCAATTCATATTCGTAAAAACTTCCACTTATTTCTTCATTGTTTAAATCTTTTATACTATAAGTTACAGGATCTGTGTTATTAATTTGATAAATCACAAAGATTTCTCTTGACCAATTGTTCTTATATTTGTTCGAAAATGTTGTTTTTTTACTAACAATTCTTACATGATCATTGACTTTAAATTTAGTTTTCGTGTGAATTTCTGGTGGAACATGGAATGGAGCTACTAAAGGAATTAAATGAGGTTGGTGATTTAAAGTTCAAAGAATATAAGAAATTAATGGAATTAGAAGAAAATAAGAAGTATAAAATTGTGACATTGGATAAAATGAAAGATAAATTCGGGCTTACAATCATAGCAGAATTAGAAGATTTCAAAGTACATTTGCCAAATAGATTTTTGACTGTTTTGGATGAAAAAAAGATTAAAGAATTGAATAAAAATGATAAATTACACTTCATTGTTACTGGGAAAAAGACTATTAAAGATAAAGAATGTGTTACTATCAATTTTGTAGAATAGAAGATTTTTCGTTAATTCGTAGCAGACATTTCCGATAGATTGATTTGACAGCTCTAGAAAGTAGAAGCAAACAGCTATAGATTCGGTAATCTTTCATTCGTGAGTTACTGTTTGATTTTACAGATTCGTTTATTGTCCTTTAAACAGTATTTTCCATTACTGTTTGATTTTACAGATTCGTTTATTGTCCTTTAAACAGGAATTTCTATTGATTTACTGTCTGTCCCAAAAGTGGTCTAGAAACCCCACATTCATATCTACTTATATATATATATATATATATATATTTATATATATATATATATATATATAAATAACTAAAAATATATAATATTTTATATATAACTAAAAATATTATATAACTAGTTATATAATAACTAAAAATAAGAATATATATATATATATATATATATATATATATATATATATATATATATATATATATACTTATTAAATGTTTAAAGAATGAAGTACAATCGTTGAGATTTTTTTCTGAACAAACTATAAAAGTATCTAAAAAGTGTTCATATATGTATTAATTATATAAGTCATCTCCCATACTTTTACAACTAAAAAGAAAGCTGTAAAAGTGCACGAGGCTTAACATTGTTGTTCTTATGGGCCTACAATTAAGATGGCCATCAGTGCATTTTAGAATAATTGAGACTGTCTTGAAGTTGTTTGCATCCCGGAGCAAAACAAGACCAGCGTAGGTAAAGATGTCTATTGTCTATTGATGTTACCTGAAATTTTTAACAAATCTTTTTGGTTGTATTTTGGTATGAAAATATTCTTTTATTTTGTTAACGTTTGTGAAAATTGGAAAAACATGTTCTTTCGTACAGACTAGATTTAAAAGGCGGTTGTTACAGTGGAATAATCTCTCTTGTGTTGTCGATGTACAGTGGTACCAGTGGCAGTGGCAGTCATGTCACCAGTGCCCCTACTGACGCTGTATACTCTGCAGCGATTGGTCGGTTGCTTCAGCCCACAGACCTCCAAGTCTCTGTTGCACACGCCCATCGACGAGTTTACCAGTGTCCCCTCTCTCGCCGAGAACGTGCCATAACATGCCAACCATGACTGTGGCCTAATTTGTAGCAGATCTGTAGCATTATTAGGTATAGCAGAGTCTTTATTTAAGAAGTAAAGTATTTGATTTTAAGCTTTATGGCTGTGTTATAAGTTACTACGATGTGACGTACAGGTTGTTTGTTTTAATTGTCTTTTCACATTGTGAAATAAAACCTTAAACAAGTTTAAATAATATGAAATTAAAGCAGTTTATTTCATAAATGAAACTTCTTTAGTTTGTTCAGTTTCTTTTTTTCTGGTAATCGTGATTTACCAATTTATTAATTTGTGTACTTGAAATATTTTATGTTTTAAGACAGATTTTTTAGCTTCTTGGCAAGCATATTTTCGTTTATATTATGTTTTTGAAAACATATTACATTATCATTGTTACTGATATATAATTTGGCAATAAACAGCTGTTTTCAGCAGAAGTCTTAACTAGTTTCAGCCTTCAGTGCTCAAACCCCAAAAAGGAAACAAAAGTTCCAGTTTTGTTTAGATGGATTAATTGGTTTATTGACATATAGTAGGTTAGCAACTGTTTTTCCTTATCAGCTCTTTTATTTATATTCATATTTGTGTTAATTTTATGATGTACGCAGGTAAAAATATTTTTTTGGATAGAAATTCTATGATTATCAGTTTTTGGGAATCTAGAAATGAAAATAAATTGATTAGTCCTTTTTATAGAGTACATTTTTTAATTAAATAACAGTATTTTTGTTTGTTTGGTTGTAGTAATAATTGAAAAGTAAATGAATGTCAAAAGAGACGGGTAGGTTTGGGTTTTTTAGTTAGGTCAGGTTACATTATCTACAGGTTAGGAGTTTTGTTACAGCTCAAAGTTCATCACCACTGTTCACTAGTTTTCCTTATTATGAGCGATCTTGCCTGTTTTCTGATAAAATGAAATGTTATGAATTGTAAAAAATAATTATCTAACATTTGTACAAAATTATAAGAATAAGAATTTTATAATTCTTTGTTACAAATATAATTGAAAAAGAAGTATGACCAATTGAGTAACTATAACGCCAATTAATAGGCATTTAAAAAATAAGAAAAGCCCATTAACTTTGGGAATTGTACTTTTTGCACACTTTTACCTCTAAAGTTTCATTGTTCAACAAATAGGATTGGAGTTAGGGTTATATACCATTTTTTGTACTTTGTTTTGAGTTGTATTTGAAATTTTGAATAATTATTATGTTTAGTATAAAAACCAATATTTATTATTAGAATTCTTTATAGCTACGAATCTTGTTCAAGATAAATTGAATTCACAATTTGTACTATTTTAATATTCAAAAGTGTAATTCATTTTAATAATTTATTTAACAACTGACAAGTTTATTATATATTTATATTTTACCACAGCAAATAGGTATCAAGACTTTCTTATTTTGGACTTAATAAACAACTATTTAGTTTAAAAACATAATAAAACTTTCCTTAGAAGTTGATTGAATCCAATTAATTTGTCTATTGTTAATGTAATCTTTATAACCATTTTTAAAGGAGAAATTTATATTGTTAATAAGTGAACTATGTGCTAATTATACATGGTGTTGAGTCACATTATGATAGGCCTACTTCTAATTCCTGAATTGACTTACTGTCATACATCTGTTTTATTAGAATTTTGGTAGTTGGATCAAATAAAACACAAATTTTGTACAGTTTTTAAATAAATTAATCTTGTAATCAACAAAGAGAATATTCAACCTTTACTCAAATCTGATTAAAATAAAAATTTAAAAACCTGCTCTCTCTCAATAATAAAATGAAATATTATTCATTATATTGATTTATGTTTATATGTGCCATTTGGTTAAATTGTTATACATGCCATTCACATTTCTGTCCATCAAAAACCGGCCTAATCACAAGAATGGTGTTTAAAATGAAGATATTTGTGTTATTTCATTGTACTAGTTTTGAAAAAAAAATAAACACAGAAATGTAACAAAACAATCACACTGAATTAGTCGTGGTGTTCCATCATCCAGTTTTTTTATATGTCAAGTGTGGTGAAGTATTATGGATCTGTGATCCCCAATAGCTATATGCAATAGGTACAAAATATGCTGTTTGTCTTAAGTACAAAATACTATCCGAGCCATCAACTTTAGCTTTAGCAGAAATTTAACCCTTTCAGTGCCGCAGTATTACACTCACATAGGTTGTGCAAAATTGTTTTATAAAACAATCGGTACTACAGCTACATTTTGTTTATTATTTAAATTTACTGATGTTCCCGAGAGTTAAAATTTTGTTCCACGGACGTTCCAAATTATATTATATGTAATGTTTTTTTGTTTGGTATACTAGTTCACATGAATGTGACACTAACCATTTGTATTTTTCATCCCAAAATATAAAATAGTTTACAACTATTTTATAATGATCTATGATCAAATGTTAAACTACCTTTTTGTTGCTAAAAGATGTTATAATGAACGTTATACAATGTTTGCAATAACAAACCTAAGGTTTAACCTATTTTCAGTAGATTTATTTATTTATTGTTGAAGTCCTAAGTATTTTACAATCATTGTTTATTCTTAATGATTTGTATAAATATTATATTGAAGAAATTTTTGTTTAATCACTATGACGTCTAAGTTTAGTACAGCTATTGATCGCTCAATGTGAACATCATAATGTAAAATTACACTCTTGATAATAATTTTTCATTTTGTAAGTGAATTAAATTTTCAATAGAATTTTATGTTTAATTTATCAGTTATTTATTCTTTAAAAAAAATGCCCGAAAATCGGGGAGAAGGGAATTAATTATATTAGGCAAAACAGTTATCTAAATTGTGGAATTGTTAAAACATATTTAAAATAGAATTTTTATTTTCACTATTACACAACAAAACAAAATTATGAAGAAACCTTTACTATTATTCACAAACAAACTGTTCTACACATTTTTTAAACACTTACGCATTTAGATGAAACTGCTTGCCATATAACATGTGGAATATCTGCAGTACAGAAAGAGTTAAATGTAGTTATCTTCCATGTTACAAGTACATAATACATTTATGTATCCCACATAACATGACATGTGGAATATCTGCAGTACAGAAAGGGTTAAATGTAGTTATCTTCCATGTTACAAGTACATAATACATTTATGTATCCCACATAACATGACATGTGGAATATCTGCAGTACAGAAAGGGTTAAATGTAGTTATCTTCCATGTTACAAGTACATAATACATTTATGTATTCCACATAACATGACATGTGGAATATCTGCAGTACAGAAAGGGTTAAATGTAGTTATCTTCCATGTTACAAGTACATAATACATTTATGTATTCCCACATAACATGACATGTGGAATATCTGCAGTACAGAAAGAGTTAAATGTAGTTATCTTCCATGTTACAAGTACATAATACATTTATGTATTCCCACATAACATGACATGTGGAATATCTGCAGTACAGAAAGAGTTAAATGTAGTTATCTTCCATGTTGTACATAATACATTTATGTATTTTGACATGTATGCAGTACATGTAGTTATCTTCCATGTTACAAGTACATAATACATTTATGTATTCCACATAACATGACATGTACAATACTGAGTACATGTGGAATATCTGCAGTACAGAAAGGGTTAAATGTAGTTATCTTCCATGTTACAAGTACATAATACATTTATGTATTCCACATAACATGACATGTGGAATATCTGCAGTACAGAAAGGGTTAAATGTAGTTATCTTCCATGTTACAAGTACATAATACATTTATGTATTCCACATAACATGACATGTGGAATATCTGCAGTACAGAAAGGGTTAAATGTAGTTATCTTCCATGTTACAAGTACATAATACATTTATGTATTCCACATAACATGACATGTGGAATATCTGCAGTACAGAAAGGGTTAAATGTAGTTATCTTCCATGTTACAAGTACATAATACATTTATGTATCCCACATAACATGACATGTGGAATATCTGCAGTACAGAAAGGGTTAAATGTAGTTATCTTCCATGTTACAAGTTGATCCAAATAGTCCTGTAATTATCATCTACTAGTTAATGCAATATTGGTGGCAGAGCCATATGAAAGTAACCCCATAAGGTTGTGACTGAATGTATTCATTGCATTATCCCTTAGAGATTGTAACCTGACCCTTGTCACAGGTAGAAATCGGTGCCGGGGGTGTCATTCCGTCTGAACAAGAGCACTTTACAGCATTATATATATTTAAATGACATTTCCTTTTTTTATTGAATGTTACCGTTGCGTTACCACATAAGAGGTATACCTGGAATAGAATGCCAAACTCGGTTTTTTTCTTACCAGAAGATTGGAAATGGTCCTAGGAACTGATAGGTTGTAAAACCTGAGGCTCACATCTTTAAGATCTGAATTATTTATGATGTTTTTGCTTATCTAAAAGTTGATGCTAATAATTTCAGAAAGTTACATTTGCATTGTATTTTGTATTGTTTTTTATGTAAAATTTAAACTTAATTACGAACTACTTACAAATAATTGTTTTTAAATCATAAAGAATGTATATTGATATTTAATAGATTGTTGTAAAACAATACTTTCAAAACACATTCATTTTATCAATTGTGTTTCAAATCTGATTCCATCAATTAAAATTAACTGAAATTAAAGAAATCAAGAGATATATAATTTAAATGCTGGTTGTTTGTTAAGAATTCTTTAAATATATAATATAATATTTAACACAAGAGTTATAAATACATACATACATACAACATATATATGTATGCCTTAACAGTCTATACTAGTTTGTTGACAATGTTCAAAATTATACCTCAGAGGCAATCCATTACACAATACAAGATTAATAAGTAACATAAAACTAATGTCACTAATATAAGATTACCGATAAATAGATGCATACAGAATGAAAAAAAAAAAACAAATGTAATTGTTATGAAAAAATTGTTAATAGAATAAAAGAATTTTATAAGTAAATTATAAAAAACTCACGTTGATGAACAATTTGATATAGTAATGATTTGAAATTATATTCAATATACTTATATTAGTTTATATTCTTTTGTATTTTAAAATCTTTCTACTTATTATTTTATTATATTGTACTTTAAGGTTGTAAAACATTTGACGAAAGTCGGGTTTGTAAAGGCTTACCAGCAAGTCTATAGATATACCAATAAGGGGACCAAAATATGTATCTTGTATAAAAGTATCTGGCCAGTTTCATAATGTACTACTTAATAATGGAGGTGACCTACAGTGAAATCTCAAATTTAATATCAGTTAAGTGTTAATAATAATAAAAGAAATCTAAAAGGTAGGTTTTTTGTACTTGAAATGTGCAACAAACACTATGGAAGTTTATTCCAATTGAGAGTTTTATATTAGTTTCTTGGTATTTATGATGCAATTAAAGTGTTATTTTATAACAAAGTGCAAATTATTTTGCATGGATAAATTGCGTCTTGTTCTTTTTTATGACTGTCAGTTACATTACTTAAAATAAAAATGTTCGTAGCCTACTTCCACGGTCTATGCCTGTGAAGCGTTATAATCAGTAAATTATACCGGTTAAATTATAATTTTTAAGAGTGCAGCATAGATATTTTTGTTGAATGATGCAACAATATTCTGTCATGTTCTTCTATAACTAAGGGACAAAAATTTATAATAAAACTGTACTGACCTTAAATGTTGTGCACTGACTACCGCTATGAAATGTTGCAAACTATTTATATTTTACTACTGTTATTTTATTTTATTCAACAAAGTTGAAAAATGTTTTGAAAAATACAGTATTATTGTTAACAAAATGAATTTAATAAACAAGGTTCTATTTTTTATAACTGTGTGTTGAATAATTATTACTCCCTCAAAAAATATTATACAGGGTGTCCTTGAACTCTCTACCAATATATTCAGGTATTATTTCTGGAGTAAAGGCAAACCAAAATATCATATTCAAACTTTCCAATACTAAATAATTATTCGAATAACTGCCATTTTGTTTTTCACTTCACTATTTTTAGTTTGAGAACGGCTTATTGTAATAAGTTGAAATTTATAACTGAAAAGGTGTATACCTTTATAACTGAAAAGGCCTACATACAGAAATAATGTCAATTTTTCATAAGCTTTGTTTTCAAAATGGCAGCTCCCTAAAATCTAAGCATAAATAGCTTAAAAGTATGTATAATAAAAAAGCCACAATAATTATATTTTAGTTAGACAATTTAATTACAAATTCTTGTTTTAATTTAATCTAATTACAATACCAAGTTTAAGAAAATTGGTTGACAAATAAGGGAGATAATGTGCTGTTAAAGATTGAGCATTAAACAATGTCCACTTTGATTATGTGAAAGCACTGTTTGTGGACCACAACAATCAGCTGTTTTATTTTATCTGCTGCAATCAACTGATTGTTACATTGTTGAACTGTGGTCATAATATCCTTAGCTATTGCAGGATTTAGGTTTCTTTTGATGAAAACAAGAAAATAAAATTTGTATAATCTACACACACAAAACTTAATTTATGAATTTACATAAGTTTTTATATCATAACAGAGTCCAAAATAATTTTGAATTAAAAGACCAATTGCTGGATGAACAGTTTCAGTCCAATATTCAACAATCAATCTTCAATATTCCTAGTCACTTTAATAATTGCACATCTTTAACATTACTGTCAGTAGCCCATATTTGCAAAATTCTATTTTGTAATAAAAAAATTAAGGATTTATTAACAGCCTTATTTAAATAGTTCCTATTTTTGTGGATTACTCAAATTTTATTTTCTTATGTTTTAATCAAAAGAAACTACAAGCCATTTTGAAATAGTAAAGTGAAAAAAAAAAACAGAGTGGCGACTATTTAGGCAATTATTGAGTTTTGGAAAGTTTGAAAATATTTTGGTTTGCCTTTGGTCCAAAAATAATACCTGAAAATATTGGTAGAGTTCTGGGACACTGTAGAAACAGTTCAAAATATTTATACATATTATCTGAAGATCAGATATGGTCACTTTTAAGCTGTGGAAGTGGGAGTGAGAGAAAAAGGAGGAAAGAAGAATATAACCTAATTTCTTAAGTGCTTTTCAAAGGTTTCATTGGAGGCTTCTTTATGTTTGTGAGACAGTCCATAGGGTGGGAGTAGTGAGGGGAGAGGTGTGACGACATAACTGTACTTTTACCCTTCCAAGCAGTGTCCAGCCCTGGATCATTCTCTTCTTCATAGTGGGTCATGAAGGTCAACCTTCTTCTCTTGGAGATGATATTACGATTTGTTACTCCAAAGCAAATGCAAATGTTTCCAAATCCTTAAATAAATTGAGAACAAATTTTGTTCTTGGCATTTTAATATCATTTCTACTTTAATTTTCCCGCCTATTCAGAACTCAAAAGAACTACGAGTGCTATCCAGACGTTTTCACTCTGTACCCGCTAGGGGCAGTACCATCGTAGCCATTTTGATGTCAGGGCATTTCTCCGTTCAGTGGTTATCCAGCCGTGCAAGTGAGAGAGTACTGTCGCTCCTTGTTGTTTTACAAGAGCAGTTTAAAATGTGTGACACAATTGTGAGTTGTGAAGTACAGTTGGTAATATGGTTCTTGGTGGCTAAGCACAATAAACCAATTAAGATTTATCGCCAACTCTGTGAAGTTTATGGAAACAGTGTGGTTACTTAAGATGAAGTGCTTCAGTGCTGCATTAGGTTGAAAAATGGCCGAGCGAGCATTATGTCAAATGAAGTTGACGGACATGTATTGTGACTGATAAAATTGTCACTAAAATCAATGAGAAGATTAAAGAGAACTGCCGATTCACAATAACAAAACTCTCACATAGTTTTCGTTAAATTTGAATGATTATGTTAAACAAAATTGTAATGCAGAAGTTAGGTTACCATAAATTTTGTGCAAGATGGATACCAAACATCTAAACAGAAACCCATAAAAATCAGTGTATGGCTGTTCATTGACATTTTTAGACACTTACGAAAAATTCTTTGTTTAAAGGTTATTTTTTGACGATGGAAGGATTGTGAAGGAAACAGGATTTTTCCGGACATTTGCCATCGTTCAGTGAAACAAGAAAACAGTAACACTACGTTACTACGTTCTTACGAAAAAGACGGTGACTCGCTGCTTAATCGAATCATTACAGGAGTAAAACTTGAGTAAAACATGTGAATCGCGAAACCAAATTACAGTCTAAAGAGTTGACAAAACAAAACACAAGGAGGCACAAACACTCCCCTAAAAACTAAAGAAAATCCATGCAAACATTGTTGGTACATAAAATTATGGTTACTGTTTTTTGGGACAGGACACGAGTTTTTCTTGTTGATTTCTTAGAAAATGGCTCAGCCATAAGTTTTGCGAGGTAATGTGAAACCTTGCAAAGTTAAGAAGAGCAATACAAAGCAAGCGCAGAGGAAAGTTAAGTTCGAAAATTTTGTTTTTTCACAGCAATGTTCGACCACACACAGCAAATTAGCTAGTTGAAGTCTCAGGTGGCAGAATTGTATAACTCCGGAATTTCAAAACTAGTTCACTGCTATGATGAGTCCCTAAACTTGTATGGTAACTGTGTTGAAAAGTAGTATTTTAGTGTCTCTTTAAAATTTAGATAGTACACTTTGTTTATACAAAAACAACAAAAAAGACTACGTTGTGGATAGCCCTCATATAAAAAATCAATTACACAAGGTTACAAATCAAACAACCATTTCTACATTAAAATATATTTGTACTTGACATTTACAACTAAAGTTAATAAAAATGCATAAAGTACAACTTAATATTTTGATTTTCAACATCGATTAAAAATTATTATAGCATTTCCAAACTTTAAACACAAGTTAAAACTGTAACTAATAAAACAGATCTTAACACTTATGGAAGACATCAGTTTTCTAACTAACAATTAGTTAATGGAAGACAATATCAGTTGCAAACTTTCACACATGGAAGACTTCAATTATTTATTACAAATTCACAACAAATATTTAGTATTTCTGGATATTGAAACATGCTCAGTGCAGTAATACATAGCCTAACTATTTTTAAATATTCAAGACCGTGTTTATGACTGGCTGCTAGAATAATATAGTGTTACAACTGCAGACCATGGTGAAAAGAGAAACAGGTGTACCAGTCTGGCGGCCTCATTGGGAACGCCACCACACAACATCACTCACAGAGCAAATGACGTTATGGCTGCCTCTCTTCGGTGTTGGAGCGACAGTTTATACTAATTGTACGACTGCTTTAATACATAATATGGTAAAAACATGTCAGTTTGTCTTTTATATGAGTACATGCTTTATAAAGTAATGTTCATACACAAAATCGTAAAATTATCTCAAACTACACAAAAAAAATCACCAGTACAGACAAGCATCGGTCACGGCATGCGAGTGACAGCTCGGGAAATCAGCTGCACCGTGCTCCGTGAGTGACACCTACAATCCCGAAGTGCATGTGCAAGGTTACACCTATTTCTCTTTCTATCTTGACTGCAGATATGAGGTCCACCACTGTAGTTAGAGTACAATTTGTTTAATTTTGTTGCCCTCAATAATTTTTCAGTCTCAACATTCACTTTGTACTAGATCCTTGAAGAGATATAAAACTGAATTTGATACAAGCTAACAGGTTATGACTTGTAAACAGTTAAAAATACACTAAAATAATACTAGAACATGTAAAATTGTTCGCACTCTGCCCTATTACAGTTTAATAAACTGGTAGTAATATTTACGTAAAATTCTTTTATGTAACAGTACACCACAGTTAAATTATACTGCAAAAGACCGATAATCACAAATCTGTGAAAAAATGTTCTACAAATATTTATAATCATACATATAAATAGTATATAAACATTTAAAAACTTAACTGTAACTTAATAAAGTGGTTTATTACATGGATGCACCAACTTATGACCACATTATAACGTCTATATAACACGCAGCATCAATCCTCTATGTGGTTCAATCTTGTGAGAAATGTTTGAATTATTTCAAGTAACCGTAAAAGAACTGTAGACCAAACAAGAAACACATATTCAAATTAGATTTTATTGATTTTTTTCTGAATAAGCAATAGTCAATTGGCTTCTGTCAACTGATTACAGTTATGGCAGTGTGATTAAAGAAGGCGGTGAGACTTGCCTGCTTACCAGGACGTATTTGTTAGTTTTTTAAATGTTAGTGAAATTAAATTTTCTTTAGCATTTGGGATTGCTACAGAATTGTGAACGTAAATTGACAGCAAATTGATTGATGGATGAACGATGTTGCCTGACAATAATAAATAATTTTAAAGATACAAAAATAATTATATTAAGAAATTTATTGCGAGTTTAATTATGAATATTGTAGAAAAAGTCATGACGATCTGATATAAAGCAGCGATAAGATATTGTGACTTTACTAAAACTCTTTGTTCAATACGGTCCTGCTGTAGCGGTTCTACGCGTGCTAAACCAACCACATAAAAGGGTTAAATACATTTTTAATTAACACTGAATTAAAATAATACTAAAGCAATACTGGTAAATATTGATCTTACATAGGCTACTACCAAAATATGACAAGATAATGATCATAAATACAATAATGCATACATTTTATCTTAAGCAAATCTTAAATAGTTCCATACTTTATTTGAAGGAAGAGATGTTTCTACTTTATATAACTAAGTAATACTATGTTCTAAAACAAAAATTACAAAAGTTTTATATTGGGCATATTCTTGACCAGCAGTTATTATCTTTTGAGCAACGAAATAATACTGCACATTTTATTATTGGTCCTGGCTCAATTTACGGGACACTACGTTTTATTTTACTTGCAAGAGCTGAAGTGGAATGAGTGTGACCTGTTCACAAGAGCACGAGATATATGCTTAACAATATGACGGCTTCACCCAAGTGTATATTTGATCTGTAACAGATCTGGGGAGAAGCAAGCCAAAATTTTACACATATATTATATCGATACATCAGCAAGAACATCCGTCTGAGTGCTAGCCAAAAACAAACGCCACGATCCCTCACATGGGAACAAACTGAAAATGGCAAGCGCACTCATCCAGTGGCTTGGCACACTTGTCAACAGGATAAGTCTACAAAGAATAATACAGTGACTTTCTAATTAAAAGAACATCTGTACGCACTTTGGCAGTGTTTAAAAAACATCAGTTCAACAAAATAAGCAGCCTCATGGTTGCAGGAACCAAATGGTGAAACAGAATGGGACTTTGTTAAAGCACTAGCTTTTTTTCACGGTTATGTCTGAGTAATTTAACAACTATTTCACAATGACAACTTTGATAGATGACCACAAACACAAGACGGTTGTCAGGATCTGATAGCTAAGTTCGGATTCAGCCATTAATATCCTTGAGGACGTGACGGAAGATGTCCAAAAAGATATCAGCATGATGAGGTTGAAAGATGAGAGCAGGCCGGAAACGTATGGCCAAGTCACCACATCCTCCTGCTTGCACACCTGTAACAGAACAACACATTATTTATTTTTTTATGGTAATATTTTATATTTTAATGCACTAATTCATGGCCTTCCAATTGGCAGGTCAATTAAATGCTGATATTTAAAAAATGTTGTACTCTGTGTATTTATCACATGGAATGTGAAAAAATATTGGATCGGCTTAGTGTAATTAATGCTATTTATATGGTCTAGATCAGGGGTCTGCAAACTTATTGTGTCTATGGATCACGGGACCACATCTTAAACATGGCATGGCTGAAAGGCCACCAATATGCAGGTTCGTCTGAAGGGCAGGTGGGGGGAGGAGATAGTTCAGCACAGGGGGTTAACCCCTTAACTGCTGAGCAATACGACGAGCCGGGCACCTACAGCGCTACTCACGTGTTTACACGTTTCTATGTGTCGTGCTCACATTGCTACTCTCGTGTTAAAATGTTTCTGAAAGACGGCTGGTTTTTGTTTATTTCTGCCTGCCTACGGAGCATTCACTGCACTCTGGCAGCTATTTTCAGTACTACAATGACTGTAGCTCCCCTTGACAAGTGTCTCTGCGTGGTTTACATTTTTGGTACTACGTCGGTAGCACGTGTTCACATCAACAAAATATTAGTTTGTGTCTAACCACACTTTATAAACGTTGTGATTGTTGGGTTATTTAACACTTTGTTTATTTAAGTGTGAGATAATTATGGGTGATAGTCACAATAACAAAAGTGAAATAAGACAAAAAATTGACAAAAGAACAAAAACGCCTGTAATCAAACCAAAATGTATTGAAGAGTACAATGTAAACATGGGGGCAGTCGATCGCTCGATATGATGATTGTAAACATAGAGTGTATCAGACGTACCACGAGATGGTATAAGAAATTATTTTTTCACACATTAGACATGACCATCCTCAATGCACATACATTATACTTATGTAAAACTGGTAAAGAACGGACTCTGTCCCAGTTTCATCTAGAGTTAGTCCGCCAGCTTCTGGAGAAGTACCTCGAACCCCGTCAAATTAAGAAAGGTGGCAGTACACTTGTTATTGTTCATAAAATACGGAATCTTACAATAATATAATATAACCTGTAATTTTGATCTTTAGAGCCTAAGCAGTTGTTAAAACAGCGTGCCGGCACAACGTCGACTATCCAACCTTGAATGCTCCGCGCTGGCTGTGCCGCGACTCTCCTACTCAGCCGCGGTAATGGCTCTGAGCTACTGCACGTGTTAACACGTCTACAGCAGTTAAGGGGTTAAGGCCAATCTGCGACCTGTCCCCCTCTGGGCTATTGCATATTGAGAAATTTATGTTTTTAGCCGTGACTAATAAAACTTTGACCACGAGTACAGCTACACTCTGCTTACTATATACATGCATCCTTTATTCGTTATTATTCTGTTTTAGGGCTAAGCCTGACTTTTTAAATAAATAAAATTTTATTTATAAACATATTTACACATTAATAATTTTGTCAATTAATTCTAACGTTATTAATACTGATGATATATACATTTAGTACAGGTTAAATTAAACAATTAATTAATTAAACATGCGTGTTAGTTAAACATCACTTTATATAATATAATACTAATGTAACACAAAGCAAGTGTAATATGTCAATAATGAACAAAACAGCTAACAGAATATCCTCTGTTCACATTAATTTACACAATATTGTATGTATGTGTTCTGTAGTTTTTATTTTTATTTCAGAAAGAAGTAAAGATAAAAAAACTCAAATTTGGCACAATTGTTTTTCTTAGAGTTTTAAATCAAGGTAAAAAATATTATATTATCATATCACGTTTAAAGATGGTGAAATATTGAAATTTTTAAAGTTTAATACTGTAAAAACTAATAGGTTAAAATAAATACTAAACATCACATACACACAAACAGACGGTAACTAAGCATTTCTGATCCATGTTTATATTACATTTCTTGTTCGTATTTACACAAAGAACAAATTCTTAAAATTTCTAGAGCCTTTGCTCTCCAGACATGATGCTGTAAAAAATAAGATATGTTTACTAATACAAAAATAAAATTTCTGAATTATTCGAGTGTTTGTTCATAAATTTAATTTACTAATTCATAAATTTGCATGTTTACTAAGATTAGAAAGTTAATAAATAAGTGACAGTAATTTAAGTAATTTTATACTTGAACTCTGGAAAAATGTAATGTTAAGTGAATGATATTTAAAATTACTAGGTACCTTTCTTCTTAAGTCTACCGATCATGTCGTCACGCAACTGAGTTGTTGGAGCGTTGATGGCTAAGAAGGTGCCTCTGCCACGCAGCGAGTTGAGTAGGGTGGGAAACTCTTTCTGCAGTGAACCCAAGCCTTCCATCAGCACCTTACCGGAGGCCTGAACGGTAGCGAGCAGGTTGTCACGTTTGATCACGTCTAAGATAGCTTCCAACAGCACAATCTTGCCTGGGTCACCCATCCAAGTGTTGAACACTCTGTAAGGCTGAGGGGGGCTGGGGACAAAGAATTTGAAATATTAATTGTGGACCATTTTCTGATTCATTTTGTGTATTCAAACTGATTGTTTAATTTATTTAAAAGTTATATTTATAAATAAGCGTTTTCTGAAAATTTGAAGTAACTTGTGAGAGCTTTGATTGAATGAGGGCAGTTTTTTTAAACCTCCAATCTCACGCCATGATGGCCACGCAATGACAGGTATGATCACATATTGTTTGTTTGATATGCGTATTGTCTGCAAAACAGATGCGTGAAACCAGAAACGTATCTGTTTGCGGTAATAGCTGATGATATTTGTTTATTGCAACAGTGTTGGGCACAAAGGAGGATTTAGATGCACTAGTCATCATCGGACAAAGTAGGTGCAGACTGCTCTAGATGTCACCGTCACTACTTCAGTTCTTTAACAATTTGAACTCAAATATAATTAGCAAACTACCACCAAACTCCGCTGATGACCATTGACAGTAAATGTACAATATTTAGTTTCCCAGTACATACAGGGCGTCCCATAACCACATTTTTGAATAATGTGGTATACCTTTGTCCAGAGAGTTACGGGACACCCTGTATAAAGCTTACTGTAGTTAATCAAGGACAATATGGTACGTGATAATTGGTAAGCAGTAAATAGTAGTAAAATTCACTCAGGAACAAAAATGGTTTACATAAATTCCTGCTTCAGGTAGTATCCTCCTAGTTGCATTTTCTTGCTGAATGTAACAATATCTGGTGGAGACTCGAGGTTGAAGTGTTCATAACACCAGAACTTGCCGGTGGGCCCACCTCCGGTTTGAACTTCATCTAGCAACAGTGCTGCACCATTCTGCAACAAAGTTGTCATCATTTAGACACACTGTCACAATTTTTTGACTGAGTGGCTACTGCTTCAAGATAAATTCTTCAACTGTCATAATTATGATATTGTAGAATAGAGTAAATATCATGTAAACTCTTGCAATAATTGCACTCGTCTCTTTTCCTTTTTGATGGTTACACAATAAATATCTGATATGCTGTTCTACACAAAATACTCTCCGTTTCCTTAATGTTAAAAATGCTCTTGGCTTTTTAAATATTCTTACTGCGTACTAATCAAGACAAGTAAACTGAACTTCGTCATGAAGTAAAGAAACATTTGACATTAACCCATTGCGGATCAACGACGTGAGGGTGACGCGGAGCGAGGCGTGGACCAAAAGCACAATGACGTGACCCTCACGCGGATGACGTGGTACGGATGACTCATTTGTTTTGAACGCTTATCGCTGTTATAAGGCTCGGAGATTATTATAGTCTGTTTTCCTGGACTGGTTTCCTATCTTATCTCTGGGACTTGTCCACAAATACTCCCCTCGTTATCGGTCAATAACGTTATTATTTGCGACAAACTGTTTGTCTGAGGCGTACAGTCGTGGCGTTCGATTTTCCTTTGCCTCGTGTGCAATAAAATGGGTGACAATTTACGATCATCTGAATTAGATAGACTATTATTAGAAAGTGGAAGTGATGAAAGTGATATCGATAGTGTTATTGAGGATTGAGACGGTTCTATCACGCGTATTTGTCCACGTTTTCATAATTACGCGGATACTAATGTAAATACAGTGTAAATATTTTGTAAATATTAGATTAGTTGTTTCTTGAAGTAATAGTTTTATTAGAACATTTTTTTATTGTGTAAAACATTTGATCCGTCCTACATCAAGCAGCTACAACATGCAAAATACGTAGGTAAAAATGTTAGGTATCTGTATTTTAAAATTTTTTCTAGTATAATATACTTGTCTAATATGATCTGTATAATGTTTATATAACATAAACAAACAAAACATGTATAATTAGCGAGCGCGCTAAGCAGGCAGGTAGGCGTGCAACCACTGCGGGTGCTGCGTTGTAATACGGATTAATTCGTACTCTAAGGCCCGCGCGCGCGCCGTTTTCACGATCCGCAATGGGTTAATACCTCACCAAAACCATTGACAACTTTAGGTATTCTTTAACCCTAGAAGTGGCACGCAAACTTACTGTAGTGGTACAGTGTTTTAGGGTACCTGGTAATCTATTTTTCTAAAGCTTTTTTAACTACAACCAATGCTTCAAATGTAACATACAGTTTTGTACATAATTTTTCTCACAAAAGAACACAGAAACATGTTTTGTTGACTTATTTTTTTTACTTTAAGCCTAATTTTATAATGTTTCAAACTATATGAAAATTAATATTTTTAATTTCCATATATATATATATATATATATATATATATATATATATATATATATACCGTATATATAAATTTCCATATTTTTAATTTCCGCAAATTCCATTTTATAACTAACTTCTAGTATACAAAAGAAAAAAATCCAATATTTATACACTTGATCCCGTTTTTATGCTGTTTTCAGAAATGTATAGTTTATATAACTTAAACAAGAGTTATATACATATTTTTATGAATATGTATGCAAGTCACCAGCTGTTGTTTTATATAAAAGATGATGTAATACATCTTGTGTGTTCTAGTGGGGAACTGTGTTACTAACAACACAATAGACGTAACATTAAGTAACATGTGATTACAACATAAACTTAGTGCTACTAAACTTAAATATGCTAAAATTTAATACATCGATTGGGTAATATCATGCATTCTTCGGGAGTTTTGATGTTCCATAAAATTATGAGACACGCACTCAAAATATTAAAAACCTGATTTTTGGGCGGTTCTTCCTTTTTGCAACCATATATATTTAATAAAAATTGGATAATATTTACTATTTCAAAAGTTACGTGATATGAGAGTATTTTATAATGCTACATACACAGAATTGGCAATTAATATCAGCCTAATGCACCGAATGACAAATCTAGTGTTAAAATCTTTACTGTAATAATTCATTTTCAATGTCATCACTTGCATCATTCAATCTGTACTCTAAACACTGACTTGCTTCGCACTGAAGTTTCTGTAAAATCTCTGGGGACGCATGATAGTCTACTCTCTCAGACTGTATGGGTTCCACTATGATCTTTGCTACTCTCGTATTTCGCTATCAGTTCCGATATTTGCAACATGATCACTTACAGCATTGAAACTGTACTCTCATCACTGACTTGCTTCGCACTGAAGTTTCTGTAAAAACTCTGGGGATGCATGATAGTCTACGCTCTCAGACAGTATAGGTTCCACTATGATCTTTGCTACTCTCGTATTTCACTATCAGTTCCGATACTTGCAACATGATCACTTACAGCATTGAAACTGTACTCTCATCACTGACTTGCTTTGCACTGAAGTTTCTGTAAAATCTCTGGGGATGCATGATAGTCTACGCTCTCAGACAGTATAGGTTCCACTATGATCTTTGCTACTCTCGTATTTCGCTATCAGTTCCGATATTTGCAACATGATCACTTACAGCATTGAAACTGTACTCTCATCATCACTGACTTGCTTCGCACTGAAGTTTCTGTAAAATCTCTGGGGACGCATGATAGTCTACTCTCTCAGACTGTATGGGTTCCACTATGATCTTTGCTATTCTCGTATTTCGCTATCAGTTCCGATATTTGCAACATGATCACTTACAGCATTGAAACTGTACTCTCATCACTGACTTGCTTCGCACTGAAGTTTCTGTAAAAACTCTGGGGATGCATGATAGTCTACGCTCTCAGACAGTATGGGTTCCACTATGATCTTTGCTACTCTCGTATTTCACTATCAGTTCCGATATTTGCAACATGACATGATCACTTACAGCATTGAAACTGTACTCTCATCACTGACTTGCTTCGCACTGAAGTTTCTGTAAAATCTCTGGGGATGCATGATAGTCTACTCTCTCAGACTGTATGGGTTCCACTATGATCTTTGCTACTCTCGTATTTCGCTATCAGTTCCGATATTTGCAACATGATCACTTACAGCATTGAAACTGTACTCTCATCACTGACTTGCTTCGCACTGAAGTTTCTGTAAAAACTCTGGGGATGCATGATAGTCTACTCTCTCAGACAGTATGGGTTCCACTATGATCTTTGCTACTCTCGTATTTCACTATCAGTTCCGATACTTGCAACATGATCACTTACAGCATTGAAACTGTACTCTCATCACTGACTTGCTTCGCACTGAAGTTTCTGTAAAATCTCTGGGGATGCATGATAGTCTACTCTCTCAGACTGTATGGGTTCCACTATGATCTTTGCTACTCTCGTATTTCGCTATCAGTTCCGATATTTGCAACATGATCACTTACAGCATTGAAACTGTACTCTCATCACTGACTTGCTTCGCACTGAAGTTTCTGTAAAATCTCTGGGGATGCATGATAGTCTACTCTCTCAGACTGTATGGGTTCCACTATGATCTTTGCTACTCTCGTATTTCGCTATCAGTTCCGATACTTGCAACATGATCACTTACAGCATTGAAACTGCACTCTCAACACTGACCTGCTTGGCAATCGCCTGAAGTTTCTGGAAGAACTCTGGAGAAGCATGGTGGTCTCCCCCCTCGGACTGTATGGGCTCCACTACAATCCCGGCTACAGGCTTGCCACTCTTGTTGTACTTCTGTATCAGTTCCGAAACCTGCAATGCAAAGATCTTTCTATCAAACATAGAAATTATCCATTCATTAGATCAATTTATTAAATACACACAGGTTCAGAGGAATGTTTTTCTATAGTGGTCTATGTCCTCGTGAAAGTAGAAGAGTCTATTAAACAGAGCTGTCTTTGACAGAGTCTATTATATAGACCTATTCCTATTTCGGAAAGTCCTCCCTCCCGGCTACCCCACGGCCCCACTGGTCTTGAAATCTTCCTTAACACTCCGTTATGTTTTCGGACTTGGCTTATTCAACAGATAGTAAATATGTTTTTAATCGCCAGTCAAAGTCAAGAATAGTAAGTATAATAATTTAAACAAGTGATAGTAAACGTTTGTTATTATTTATCTGAAAGTCAGTTACACTTTACAAATTCCATGTTACACGCAAAAGCTTCTTTTTGTTTGAATTGGGATTTTCATCAACTATAGTAAAATTCCATAATTTATTACATTATAAGTGCAGTATGTTACCTGAAAAGCTAAGAAGTTCGACTTTAGTTTAATTCTTATTGAAATCATTGGAGCTATTCCATAAAATAACATGAAATATTGGAGAGAAATTTCAGAGGTATTTAAAAATACAGTAACACTCTCCAACTTCAGGACCCCATCTTTAAACCTAAATTTAAAGTGTATCAAGATATTGGAATGTCCCTTTAAAAGAATACGCTCATGGTATCCCTATTTTTCAAAACCAAATTGTGCGCAAAGCCGCGGATACCTTGTTACCTGCTAGTATCAAATATTTTCCAAAAAGTGTATGAAGTTTAAAAAATAAAAATCCTAATGTTGACTCATAAAAATACAAAATGTAAAAATAAATTATTTGTTGCAGTTTTTCCTACTGTATTTAACTACAAAATTAGTAAGACAGAAAAAGTACAGCGAAAGAGTAAAATTCTAGTATAACAGACTGGCACTGACCTCAGCCAAGCATTTCTCATCCTCTGCCTGGTTCTCACGAGAGTTCTCTTCTAATGGGTACTTGTACTGTGGAAACTTGGCTATTGGCCAGTCAAACGCAGGCACATCAATCTTGTGTATATACTTGGAGTGAGTGGTCGACAACACTCCCAGCGTGCGGCCGTGGAAGCCACCTACCAATGTTATACAGCAATACAATGAATTAATTGATATAGGAATCATGACATTTTAGTATTCACGAGTAGTTTACAAAAATTGTTTATTTCTAAATATTAAATTAAATTATTTATTTGGGACCTCATTTATCTAGATTACCAGGTAACCTGGATCAGTTTTACAGAGTGAAGTCCGATCGTTTTTAGAGTTGAGAATTTTTGTTAAATTTCTAGTGTGTTAGTTTTCTGTGAACACAAATTTGCATTCTGAAATTCTACAATGCCTACGAGAGCTTGATGATTGTGACATTGGAAAGAATTGGAAAATGTAAACGAGTATTCAGACTGACATCAGCATTGATGTGATGAATGATGAGGAATTGTATCGGTAGCATGTTCTTCACAGAAAACGATGAAAACTATTTTGACAATGAAAAAACTGGAAACACTATGATTCATTCTGATGACATAGTGCAGCTGTACTGGCTGTTGGTTTATTTTATTGGTCAAGTGACAATTTGACAGTTCATCAGCAGAAATTATGGCCTCAAAACGTTACCATTGGTCGTACTTCCTGGAAGCAGTGTACCGAAGTCAAACAAAAGAGACAATATTTAACAAAAAAGTAAACTACATTTTTAATTTATTTCCTCAATAGTTAATCTCTGTTAAACAAAATTGTAAATTGGATCACTTTTAATTTAATTTAATAAATTCCTTATTATCTATAGTCTCTTTTTTAAGTGTATTTTTGACAATAGAGGATTATGAAAGAAACAGGATTTTTCCTAATATTTGCCATTGTTCAGTGATACAACACAGTCAGTAACAGTAAAAAAAGTACTGATTTCAGAAGTGATTTCATCCAAATCACTTCTGCTCTCAATTCATCCGGATAAACAAGATTGTACTAATCTAACATATTGAGGCCCCCATTTCTGTAGAATTGAAATGAGACTAATAAAAAGTGCTTACAATGGTTTGCCCATATAGTAATAAAACTAGCCACCACACAGTGCTCCAGTCACCAGCACCACCACCTCCCTAGTGGCAGAATTCATTGTGAGGAATCTCTCAGCTAATCAAAACATCATGTGGCAATCCAGTTCAAGCTACAAGACAAGAGACAAGACAAGACAAGACAATTCTTTATTTTCACATTCATCAAGAAGGAAATGGCGTCAAATACATATTATCTTAAAAATTTTTCCCAGGTTTGTTGTTATTAGCTGCCTAGGTCTTCACATTCTCTGCGAGTCGGCTCTCCAATTCAAGAATTCTTTTACTGAGTAAAAGGGTCTCTCTTGGAACCAGGAGTGCAGACTTTTCTTCAACTTCCTTCCTTCCATTTTCTTCAGCTCATCAGGGAGATTATTGAAGAATTTTGCCCCAGCATAGGTTGGTTTTGTTTCAGAGAGAGTTAACTTGTGGATTGGCAAAGTAAAGTTATTGGCATGCCTAGTATTGTAAGAGTGAATGTCTTGGTGCTGTTGGACATTATGAGTTGTAGCTATCACAATACATTCTACAATATAAAGGCTGACTACTGTTGATAACCTCCACTCTTTGAATACCCCTCTACAGCTCTCTCTACATCCCAAGCCGGCCATGATTCTTAGAGCCTTTTTTTGAAGAATGAGGATTCGTTGGAGATTTCTTTCAGTTGAACCACCCCAGACCGCTAAGCCATATCTCATATGGCTTTCAAACAGAGCATGATAGGCTGTTATTGTGGCTTTTGTCGTGCTTATAGCTTTCGTCCTTTTTATGGCATAGATTGCTGAGCTAAGTTTAAGGCATAAGTTATTAATATGATTTAGCCATGAGAATTTGTCATCAACAATGATTCCAAGATAATTAGTTGAGCTGACAGATTGAAGATTTGGTAGATCTGAAATGTAATCCTTCTTGTTCCCAAATGAAATTTGTTTCGTCTTTGATTCATTGAAAACCAGGCCATTGTTTCTACAATAATCCATAGCAATGTTAACAGCAATGTATGAATTTATTTCTAGATTTTCCACTGAGCTATTGGCAGTTAATAGCATAGAATCGTCAGCATACATGACTAAATTACTGTATGAATGTAAAACATTAGGAAAATCATTAGTAAATAATATAAAAAGTACAGGCCCCAACACAGATCCTTGCGGTACACCACGGTCCATTGACAGGACCTCAGATCTAGAAATTGTAGTAATTCTTTTTATGGTCTGAGTCACTTCTACAACCTGGCGTCTTCCTTCAAGGTATGCTGAGAACCATGAAAGTGCTGTTCCTTGGATTCCTAGATGAAAAAGTTTTCTTATAATCAAGTCATGGCTTAGACAATCAAATGCCTTACTCAAGTCAAGTTGCACTCCCACTACATTATTTCCAGCCTCAATATTGTCCACAATGTGCTCCAACAGATCTACTATTGCAGTCATGGTGGATCGTCCCTTAATAAAACCATGCTGTTCCTCTGTCAAAAGGTTGTTCAGTTGAAGATGCTTGAAAAGTCTAGAGAGTACAATTTTCTCTACTATATAGTTTATCACTCATGGCACAAAGAAGGGTCTACAAAGAAACAGTATTTCACTCCAAGCAGAGGTCTCCGTCCAATTGGTCTCAATAGATTTAGAAGCAACTGCTAAAGTATCAGGGATTTCTCAAACAAATTCCAAGAATCTTTGTTTAAATTCCAATGATGCTCGGTGGATGATTTGAAAGGAAGATTGCAATCATTTTGCCATTGTTATGTTCAAAACTAACTAGTTTAATACATAACAATAAAATGCTCAAAATTCTTTTTTTCATTTCAAATAGTATGAAATTTTGCTAAGACAATCATATTTTTTACAGGTACTGTGTAAGAATCATTTTTTTTCTCGAGAGAGGATGGTAATTCGAAAGAGGATGTCTACTACGTCCGTTTTGTATAACAGAGGATCTGCCACAGGAAACAGCTAGATTTACATAAATTATTGATTTGGTACTAACACAGAAAGCAGTAGTAATACATTCATGATTAGTTGAATAAGAGAAAAATATTTTTTAAATAGCTTATAGCCTTAATGTCATTGTTACGGATAATTACTACACACTATGGTGTTCACAGAATCCTTACCATGGAACGACAGAATGGACAGAGATGGAGAGCCTGGCGCTCTGTTGATCATGCAAGATTCCATCTCCTCCTGTGAAAAGGTGGTGCTGCCGCGGTGTCTACGCTGGTACCAGATGAAAATGTTCTTGTAGGCATTTTCGTTGGAACAAGACCCACACATCATAGTCGTCACATTACTAAGACCAGCTGGCGCTACCTGCTTTCCCATTAAGTTATTAATCCTTCGTGTGGTGAGTAAATTTACTTTTATTCGCAATCATGCTATTTTAAATACCAACTATGTTATCCATGTTCTCGTTACACGGTTTTGACATTATTGATAAATTGTGATAAAATACATGTATTAATCTTTTTATGACCGATTTCCATTGTAAGATCAACATGGCAAATATCAAATTTGTTGAATCTCTTCCTTATTTACTAAAAAAATATTATATTTTTGGTTGTATATGATTAAACGATGATGAGAAAACATTCCATTCCATTTATTCAACAATTCTCACTTTTACTCAGCAAGCTTTTTTGAAAAACAATTTAAAGTTTCCTTTCAACTATGAGCCAATTTAGAATGTTTTGAAATGACAACAATACAGTTTTAAAATACATTTGAAAGAATATTCTTGAACTTTTTTTCACAATATCATTTTTAAATTAAGGTATTTATATTTTGGCACATATCTGCCACCTGTGATTTCAACCACAGATTTACACCAGTATTCAGTTCAGCAATTTTTTATTTTTATGGTTTCCATTAGGATTTTCAAAACCTTACCACCAAAAAAGCAAAGTTAGACCTCTCACTGCAGCCCTCATAACGAACAATGAAATGGCCATTTTTTTAAATCAACGCATCACTACCTCATTAATTTTCACTCATTTTTTCCGTACATATCACAAACTTTATGATTAATTAAATTTCAACTGCTTTGTAGTTTTTTTCAAGAAAAACATAATCACTAATCACAGACTACACTATACAAGTCGTAGGATTTTCTAGTGCAGTGCACACCTTAGTTCCTAAAGCGCTAAATAAGTATTATAAGAAGACTTGAGAGGGTTAAAATGTTGTAGAGAGTAGAGTAGGGGAACACAAGCCACATGCTACCACAGCTGGATGCATACTGAGGGTAGGAAAGGTTTGTAAGTTTGACAACTCCAATCCTATTCATCACCACAACGGGCAAAAACATCCTTTACTTTACGGACAGCCCATGTATTTAAAACATTACCAAACCCAAACATTTACTCTTCATTACAAATTTAAGTTTTGTTTACTAAAATTCACATAACTAAAACATTATATATTACTACCAAAATATTAAATGACAATTTTGACAAGCAGTAATAGATATTTTCTGGTTTAATAGATAGCTTTCATATATGTATCCAAGTTCCACTGTTGATAGAATACTCAAAAAATGTATAAACTTATTTTCACAAATTGGATGCACAAACACTTTTTTCTAAAATCTGACACTTGTGAAAAGAATAGAAAAAAAATGACAATGTACACATAAATTCTATAACGAGACTTAAAAGACACATGTTAAACCTTTTATTCGTCATAATATACAATTCTTCCACATTATCCAAGCCAGTGGCGTAACTAGAACCTTGTTTGGTGGGGGGAGGGATGTATCTGATTAAAGAGTTCTAAAGGATATAAAAATAAATGTGAACTTTAATCAATTATATTGGTCTAATACAAAGTCAAAAATTTAACTGCTGTATTTCAATTAAGTTGGATTGCTGTTATACAAATATTTTTAAAAATTTTTTTATAGCTATTATGAGGGTTCTATTCCCCCTTATTTCCCCCCTCCTAGTCATCCACAGAATATCAGTATGACAATTAAGATATTATTATTAATTATTGTACCACTGACATGAACACACAGAAAAGTTTAGTTATGATAAACTTCAAACAGTCTCCGCTAGATCTGGAGTCAAGAATCAAGAATCATTTTATTGTCGTCCCACATTACAATGCCATGACAAAGTCAAAGAAATTAGATAATACTAGAATACTAGGTTTAGCACTTATGGTCATAAGTACATGTCAGAAAACATAAAAAACTAAATTAAAATACAATGTCAATACTGCCTGATAACATCTCATCAACAGAATAAAAAGCTTTTTTCTTAAGCCATCTTAAAACAACATTTTTAAAAACTTTACACGTAATATCTCTACAGCCTAATGGTAACTTATTGAAGAGCTTTTTCCCAATATACAAATACATTTGCTGGGTTTTGGTGAGTCTAACATATCTTAAATCTAGAAGATCTTGGTACCTTGTATTATAATTATGAGTGACACTTCTCAGGTTAAAAACATCTAGATTTTCCTTTACATATACCAAACATTGAAAGATAAAAATACACAGCAAAGTCATAGCAAACACTTTAAATTAAACTTAACACTTTTAAACCATGCGAAATATTTGTTGGACCTTTTATCTACATTCATAAAATGTATAGAAAAGTGTATATACATTATATTATGGTTAATGGTATTATAAACAAAACCTTACACCAAGAAGTACATTCTTCAGTTTTGCCGGCCAGTCAGCATTCGGGAACACTCCAAGTGCAGGTCTGTTCAGTACTGCCCTCTGGGAACACATGTAACATGTCGATATAAACAAAAAACAAAGTACAAGAAAAAAATGTCATTGTATAAATTTGAAAGTGACACTAAAATACTATTTTTCAACATAGTCACCATACAAATTTAGGCAGTTATCATAGCGGTAAACTGGTTTTAAATTCCACCGTTATAAAATTCTGCCGCCTGAGACTTCAACCAGGTAGACATCCTCCTGTAGTTCCGCGTCGTCATCAAAGCACTGCGTCGCAAGCCAGGTCTCTATTGCTAATGGCTCAACAAGACATAATTAAATTAACTGCCCACACTATTCTCTGGTGTAGGCAGCTATGACATTAATACGGAACAGTTAAAGCCTGAACTTACTTGATAACAAGCTTTCACTTGTCACTCACATCATGTCTAACAACTTTAACTGAAAAGCTGGAATAATTTCTAACTACTTGGATTATCATGCTCTAAGTAATCTTCACTCGAGTTCACCCATCGGTGAAGTCTATTTTAAGAAAGTATTAAGTACTACAAAATTCAATAAATTGATTTTCCATCCAAAAAATTAAAAGTTGAATTATATTTCAGAAAATATTAAACGTTGAGCGTAAGTTTAGAGATCGTTGAGCACAAACATATTTACACACGTTCAATCATTATAACTAAAAATTTATCAACATTGCCCCGACAATATCTGAGTGTTCTTTTTAACTTGAATTTCAGTATAACCAACTGTAAACTCCCTACTTCACTTGCAGACTCCACAGAAAATCTATTACAATTTTGTCAACTGACAGTAGATTTTCAGAGGACTAATGTTTTTTGTGAAAAACACTGCAGGAACTTTCCATACAGCAATGTTAACAGCAGTTCCAGTCTAGTTGCCAAGCCAAGACTGAGGTCTAATATCTTTTGTCAAGAAACTGTAGGAACTTTCCATATGACAATGTTAACAATCGGCAGTTCCAGACTGGTTGCCAAGCCAAGACTGAGGTCTAACATCTTTTGTCAAGAAACTGCAGGAACTCTCCATATGACAATGTTAACAATCAGCAGTTCCAGACTGGTTGCCAAGCCAAGACTGAGGTCTAAAATCTTTTGTCAAGAAACTGTAGGAACTTTCCATATGACAATGTTAACAATTGGCAGTTCTAGACTGGTTGCCAAACCAAGACTGAGGTCTAACATCTTTTGTGAAAAAAACTGCAGGAACTCTCCATATGACAATGGTAACAATCGGCAGTTCCAGACTGGTTGCCAAGCCAAGACTGAGGTCTAAAATCTTTTGTGAAAAAAATAATAATTTCTTTGGAAGTGAGGTGGAAATAGCCAAACAAATTGCCCCTGCTGTCCTGTGCCATGTTTTTGAAATTATACTACTATTCACAAAAACATGACATTAGTGCAATTGGATATATATTAACTTGGTCACAGTTTTTAAATCCAAAGCTTTTCCAAAGATAACCCTTTATCAACACTATAATACAAAATTATCAAGTTATTAAATTTTTATGAAAGGATAATGAACATCTCACAAACACTTGAGTCTATCATGTTATAAATTTGTTATGTGGCATTGACATGAACAACTTCAGCAATAATGTGATATAACTAGCATCTTTATTGGTTACGTAATAAATTGTGTATTTACTTTTATGCAATGTAACAGTTAGTATTAAAGTATTACACTGAATTACACACTTCAGTTAAACTGATCAAGTGTTTTAATCTCCTTTTATTTATCTAATCAATAAGTACACTTTCATGCCAAATGTTATGAATTCACGTGACATTATTTTGTATGTTGTTAACTCAACAAAGAGACACACACAATAAATATTGAACTTATTCAGCCAAAATTATTAATTTTAAAAATTGCTAGTAACATACTGTTTTAACTGAATGTATTGAAAGTCTAAATAACACAATTTATGACAAATGCCTTTTTATATTTTTCAACAATGAAAATTGTTATTTTTAATTTAAATTTTTGTTTTTTTACACATTTTAAAATACTTGTATGAAGATTTATGATTGCTAGTTTGTAAGTTATAAATTGAAAAGAACATAAATGGCTATGAAATTGATACTTTAATTGTATTACTTGTGGTTGATCATTTTCTATGTGAAAGCAAACCTTTCATGCACATCAAAGATTAGCATTTTCCAATGATATAATGATTTCCAGAGGACGAGTTTATTCGGTGCGTTAAATATCAGATGGTATATGGGATTTTTGAGACTTCCAGTGGAATAGTGATCAACGAAGAATTTAATTATTCCAATACTAAACACACCAACAACTTACAATCCCTTATACAATTAAGTTAATTTGCCAAATTATTATATTCTAATAGAAATATAAGTAAACCAGGGACTGGACATATAACTATTTCAAAAACCTTCAAAACATTGCAAGTTTTAAATTCAAATTATTTTGTGGGACAGTGGCTACAGGTGTTACACTATGAGTTAGGTGTTACTCACGAGGTTCTCGGGTCTCTGGAGCGCCTTGAAGACATCAGGATGGTTGTAGCCCAGCGGCATAGAGGAGATCTGGGTGTAGATATCCAACAGTACATTTCCATCCACGTCCACCAAGTAGTTGCCGATAGATTTTTCGTAATCTCCAAATAGCTGGACTGACCCAGATTGCTGTAAAAATTAACAGAAATAGGTTTTTATACTTATTCTACATCAACATTTTAACCTTAACCTTAAAATGATGTACTAAAATCTGTGTTTATGGTAGACATACTGCAGATACCATAATTTCAAATACTACTTATCATCTGGTTAGTAGTCTAATTTGTGATACACATTACAATAACAGTTCATCTAATTTTTAGAAATTTTACTTTTACTCTTTGCTCTTATATTACAAAAACTGTAGCACTTGCATAAGTAGTAGTTTTGGTGTACTATTACTCCAAATATGGTGCTTGTATAAAAATAGTGTACAGTAGTTTTATAGTATGAACTCGCTTTCGACTCGGTAGCGGCTGTGCCCCTCGACTCTTAAGTGAGGTGTTAGTACATTCGGAAGTGAAGGAATTGGTGATGTTCATTTAGGAGATAACGTTTGCTAGGGAAGTTTTCAGATTTGAAATATGACCTATAGTTAGGCCGCTATCGATAATTTACAAAAGGTCTGCACAGGAAAATTAGCAAATGTGCCTAAAATTTCATATTGATTTTGATGAAAGTTTTTCTGATCAACTGGTGAAGATACTGGAAAAAACACCTATAGGCCTATTTTGTAGATCAGATTTGCTGAAACCCTTAATATGTTAGATGTGATCTATGACCCATGGTTTGATCACTACATGGCTTGAAAGAGAAAAAGTACACATCAAAATAAGAGGATTCTTTTATGTCTGATACACCATATTTTGAAATACTCAATGAACATCAAAACTCAGCATTGTTTTGGTGACACATGTAGGATTTGATTAGAGGTGTTTTCCTGCTCCGTTTTTAGTATTTTTTTATTCTGGGATCTCCAACCACTTTCACAGTTGTGTTGCTTGGATGTGGTAATACTTTCTTGGAGCAGTTAATTCTGTCTGTTATGAAGCTGACTGCACATTTTTCACCTCTTAAGATTTCTTTTAGATTTCCTAAATATACATTCTGGTAGGCTGGCTTCCTCTCTAATGAAGTGACTCCTACCAAGCACATGAATTACTTGTCTGGTAAATGTGTCATGCTTATCCACAAAGTGTATTAATATTAATTTTTAATAATGATCACCTGCCAAGTATCAAGTACTGTTTTTTGAAAGGAATAAAAATTAACACTAGAGTAGCTGACGTGATAGTAGGAGTTTGGTGACATTTCTGGGAAATAGTTGATATGTAAAAAAAAGTGTAACTGAGTAATTAAATAAATAAATAAATTAAATAAAACTAAGAATGCCATACTGAAGTTCCAATTTTGAACACTGGTGATTATAACAGTACCAGTCAATCAATAACCTCAAATCAATATTGATAAAAATATCCGATAATTCAATTAAAATCTTAAAATTAACATCTCATGGCACGATCCTCCAAGACATCATCCACACTAGGGAAAAAAGATACTTGAAAAGTAGAAGTAATAATTCAATATTTGCATGTACAAAAAATGGGTACAATTTACCTGAATTTTTTCTAACTGGCCAAGCAATTCTTTTGATTTGGGACCAGGAATTGAGTCGGTTTTCAGCACAGGACGTTCAGGCTCACCGGCCACGGCCCCTCTGAGGGTGCCCATACATTTTACTGAAAGCAAATAAAATTATTACCTGTGAATAAATACTATGACTTATAATTTTACAAACATAACATGTAACCAACTTCAATTTTAGAGTATTCACAGCTTTTTTTACAGTAGTCACTGCTTTTTCTATTTACTATACATTGAACACTGTTTCAGTGAGAGAAATTTTATGTATTATTAAGGCTTTAATTATTTGAAAGACAGATAAAAAACACTACACTCTCCAGCCATTACATTCAGTTTATTTGTCAAAAAATCCCAGCCTCAAAATGGCACTAAATAAATAAATATTTATCACCATTAATGAGTTTACACTCATTGACAATGTCAAGAATTATAGCTCAGAGCCAAGTCAATGTATAAGATAAACAAGTAATATAAAACTAACAAGTAACTAATATAAAATTCCAATAAGGTTTCAAAAGAGTTTTAAAAATTATCATAGGTGTATTGTAAAATGCACAAATTACATAAAAAGGATGTTGTAAAAGCCAGTTATAAAACTTATTACGGAATGCAGTTTATTACATATAATGACTATTTGATGATCTTCCTTAATCTAATCTGATAATCTGATTACATTTTTTTATTATCAATGTATTAGCAATTTTTACATTTTTAATGTTTTATATTTGATTGGTAAAAACTGGGGTAGAAAAATACTTTGAGGAAACCATTTTTATCATAAGAAAGTATGCATATATTTTCACTTAAATACAGAAAAAGTTGTTAAAATAACTTTAGAAATAAAGATTTTGAAAATATTAGAAAAAAGAACTAAAATTCAGCATACTATGTGAATTAACATAAAAGTTTGATATTAAAGGGGTTTGCCTTTAAAAATCCTTTTATGTAATTAATTAATCATAAGAATCTCAAAGGATAGCTAAAAATAATGAAATAAGGGTATGATGATAAAGGGTGTCTGCTCCTGTGCTAGCACACCTATTTCAGACATTTGTAAAACTTGTCATTAGATATAATATGTCATAATCCGACAGATAAACAACTTATCATATATCATTGTTTTCAGGATATTTCAAGGAATAGTAATAAATTATTTGTATTATTATTTTCTTATTTCAAAATAAGTGTTGGTATTTGAAAGTGCTTGATAAAATGTTGTATAACTTTGCATTATAATATCAAATATGTGTGACAGGTTTATATAAATTCCAAAATATACAAAAGCACAATTTTATAGTTACAAAAAAATACATACAGTTTTAGCGATTTTAATTAGAAAAGCTGTACTTTTTTAGAAATTTCAACTTTGTATTTCAGCCTTTTTGTACGTTCAACATAGATAAGACTTATTATATATTATATATAAAAATGAAACTGTTCGTGTGTAACAGCATCACTCACAAACGGCTGGACGGATTCGCCTAATTTTTTTTTTAATTTGTTCGTCTTGATCTGTAGAAGGTTATAGGATACTTTTTATCCCTTTCCCGATTCAGGATTCCGCCCCACTGGTTACAGAAATACCCGTAAGAAATGCATTGCAGCAAACATATGTTATTAAGTGAAAGAGTCTTTTCAAATTTTTAATCAGCTGTTCTTTGTAAACATATATAATGCGACAAAAAATATATTTATATATAATTTAATTACTACACTTATAGTTTTAAAGCATAGAGTAAGCTTAAGAGAAACGACAAATTTTGTTTAAACTGTTTCTGCAATCACTGACGTAAAAATTCACCTTTAACTGCAATATTTATTTAATATAAACCATGCTCATGCTTGATCAGAAGAGCAATGCAGATATCATAATTACTATCTTACGTTGGCTACAAATATAAAGAATGTTATAAAATCAACCTTAGTTGTTTTTTTTTTTGACAGAAGTATCAGGAATGTGGTACATACCTTCATAATGCGCCCAAGAAGCTCACGAAGGAACGACTAATTATCAATTATCTCAGCAATGTTTAGAATGTGATAGAAAATGAATAAGTGAATATAGTGTACTGTTTTCAACGGGAAATTGCGTGCGAAGCCGCGGGAAACTTATTGAAATGCGCAGCGAAGCGCGCCGGGTCCGCTAGTATATTATTGTTTCAGGAAAACTCAATGAATAATAATACTCGTTTATTATTGTTATTATAGTTTTGTTATTCAAATAAAAACTGAACCTTGAACAAGCTTCATATGGAATTTTCAGAACTGTTCATATTCAATAGACACTGATCCCTGTTCAGCTAATAATTCTCTCAAGTCACTAAATTTGTTCTTAAAATTGAATGCGTCTTCATCAGCCATATTACTAATGATTAAAGCAACGCATACACTAAAAAATAAACCAATTATGCAGGCATTAAAAACACAATGACAGCTGACATAACTCATAAGACAGGTCCGGTCAGCTGGTCACATTCGTTCACACAAGACATTCTTTCTAACTATAAAGAGAAGAGTAAAGTTTAATTTATTGAGTAGTAATGTACTTCAAATATGTTGGTTATCCTACTGTTGGTGAATATTTGGTTTTAAAACCAAAACATTGAAAATACGCAAAAAATAACCAATTTCCAAAACGTCTGCTTAATGTTGTATAAACGGCAAAGACAGTACGGGAGCGGCCAAACTGCTGTATATACAACAGTTGTCAGTTAGAGAGATAACCTCTTCAGATATTCATACTAGGTTTTCATATAACAAATTTGAATCCCAGAAGAATTTAAGAAAATCATAGTTTGCACTTAAAATATGATTTAATATCTCAAAAATACACGTTCTATATTGCTTCATTTAAAGGAGGAGATAGAAATCGAACATTAAAAAACTGTGAAAGAAGATATGTTTACTCTTTTTGTTTTACTACATATTTAACACTTTCACACGGATTACTGGAAATCTTGTACAGTTAAATTTTCCCAATGACGGGAAATCTCATAATATAAATTTTTATTGTGAGTCATAGTTTGTAAAACTGGTGATTGGATGCACAAGACTGCTCCATTCATTGTTCTTCGGACCGTACGCGTTTATTTCTTTGAAATAGTGATTGTATCTGTGTTTGCAGTTTTGCTTTTCAGTTTTGTATTAAATTAATTATAAAAATGGCTAAACCAGATGATGAAAACTTTGATCAATTTGTCAGAGACATTATAAAACATATACAAAAATATAAACATCACTTTCAAAATTAAGGTTTTAAATGTATTTGTTCTACAATAACTTCAGAAAACTAAATTCAAATGTAACTTTCAACAAATTACAACAGATGTTTTAATTGTATTTTATTATGCTAGAGGGAACAGCATTCTAAAGGTTAATGGAATTTACATAGGAACTAGGCAAATCATTTTTAAATTAATCCAAAGTCAAAGCCTTAGTTAAATGAACTTGTTAAATTATTTAACTTATTACCTAACTATAACAAATAAGATAGCCTACTAAACGATTTTTATTTTATGAATCAGATTTTTTTCTTAATAGGCATAAAATACTTTATTTTTTAACCTGTTTTAGTGAAATGTAATATGAAAATTACAGCACATCATCACAAACTATAAAAGTATAACTCAAAGTTGTTTTAGAAAGGTTTAAGGAAAAGGCAAACAGAGAGATGCTAATTTAAATGAGCTAGATCCACGATCACAATTGAAGTTTTTTGTTTTTTTTTTTTGCATTTAGACTAAAATTTCCTGAGATTGTACCAACCTCTTGTGAAACCCTGCATATATAAATTAAGGCTTTCTATCAATGTCAATGACATTTTTAACCGACTATACTAACATTAGGTGAAAACTGTCCAAACCCATTGATAAATCTTTATTGACCTCCCATGAACTTTTCATTAGAGCCATACCTCCAGTGAAAGGAGAAGGTCTTTTTCAATATTTTGTTATGATACTAATGTCTTCTTGAATACTGAATTTACCTGATTTTCTTTTGGAAGATTTTGGTGGTGGTAACATCTTTTATTAAGCCTATTTGTTTCTAAAACAAGTTTAATTTAACAGTTACATTTTAAGGCAAAAGCTAATGTAGGTAATATTTCTAAATAGGCAGGAGTGCGCCAAACCACGTGATGCATACAGGGTTTGCTGAGGTTGCATGCAACATTTCAAAATTATAGCTCAAATCTCAACTCATTCTTGAGATTTCTTGCGGACAGACAACCATAAAAAAAAGAAACTGTTACAATCACCGGGAAACAAAAGATAACTTAGGCCAGCCTACTGAGTGGTAACTTAGATGACTTCAATGACACTCAGCCAAGCCAAACCTCGCGTATGGACATGCACCATCATAGAACTCATTCTTGTCTATGTAGAAAGTAGGGTATTTTGGCCCGTTTTTGTTCAGTTCCAGATTTTTGGAACAATTTTTCTAATCGAGAATCTAAAAAGACTACATTATTAGAAAGAACATACTTTATTTAACGTACTGTGAAAATTACATGTCATAATGATAATAAATTCTTGTTTTCTGCCTCTCAAAAGAAAGCGATGTCAGCGAGAAGTAAGTAACTCTGTCTCTATCTACATAGTATAAGGAGGTTTCGATTAGATTATAACAAAAATGTTACTAGTAGTACCAAAGTTAAAGATAACCTTTTGTGCCACTCTGTACT